>NC_071392.1:43480601-44869984 GCF_022682495.2 Desmodus rotundus | reverse complement strand
ATTAAATGAGATAATGAATGTATATAAATGTCTAAACTATAGTAATCATGTGTACTTCTTAGGGTATCACTGTTTGTTTGGGATGACTGTATTTTGGAATTATTACATTTTTATAACTTCATAAACTTCCCAGATATGCTCCTTGTATCAGTCAGGGTTAGTATTGGGATGTCCAGGCTTGGTGTGGTCGCTCCTGAAGTCCTTCTGGTTCCCTAGGAAGTAGCCCTCGCTCTCATGGCTCAAAATGACTCTAGGCAGTAGGATATAGGAAGAATCAACTCACTGTCCCTTTAAGAAGACTCCCATTAAGCACCATATAAAACTTCTGTTTATGTCACATTGGCCAAATCACAATCAATAGGGCTGTTCTCAGCTAGAAGGCGGGGAAATGTCATTTAGCTGGTGCATAGCTACCCTAAATGAAACTGGGGTTCTGTTACTGAGGAGAGAAGGGGAACTAGTCTGCATGGTAGGCATCTTCTAGTCTTTACCACTGTGTCACCACTTTATCACCACAGAGTTCCACTAAAGTATTCCCTTAGATTTTTTTCAGTTTTTATTTGCATAATTAGTAGAGTTAATGGGAATGTCCTTTTTTGAGTTTTTTTTCTCACTGCCCTTTGGTTACTTTTGATTCTGCTCTAATTTGTTTCCCAGCAGAGCTTTTCAAAAACAGTTAACTGTATTCCAATGAAAAGTACTTAGGAGTTTAAGCTCCTGTTTGTCATTCACTCATCCAATAAGTATTTATTGAGTGCTCATCATGTACGGGCTGCTGTGGATTATTATAGACAATGTGAATCATCACTGGCTGTGTTTCCTTTTTTTGGTTTGGTTTTCTGAGGGCACAGAGTTGAATTTGTGGCTCAGCTGGATTGCGTACAAGTGTGTGACCTATCAGACTTTGTCCTTAGCCACGTAGTCTTCCCAGTCCCAGACCTGTGTAGCCTTCTTGGGGTTATGCTGCCTCTGTAACTTGGAGTATAGGACAGGGAGGAAGAGGTTTTATTTGCAACTGTCAGGCCAGCATAAATTTAGGGGTACCAGGAAGTCGCTTTGGTCCTTCCTAAATGCCTGTCCTACCTTTGTGCCAATGACTGAGTCAAAGAGGTAGTTCTCAACCTTGCCTAGTTATCAGAATCACCTATAGAGCTTTTAAAAAGTACCTGGGATGCTCCCACCTGACATTTTGATTCAGTATCCTCAGGTGTAATTTAAAAAGCTCCACAGGTATGCAGTCCCCGATTTATAACGGCTCAACTTAGGATTTTTTCACTTTACGATGGTGAAAAAGCAATACACATTCAATAGAAACTGTACTTTGAATTTTGAATTTTGATCTTTTCCTGGACAAGCAATATGCTCTTTTGTGATTCTGGAAAGCGGCAGCAAGCATAGCTCCCAATCAGCCACCCAATCATGAGATTAAAGCACCGAGACTACAGTGTACTGTGTTGTCTGCATTTTTCGTTTGTTTGTTTTAGTTCAGTGCTTCAAACATTCTTCAGGTCCAGTGTGCTTTCAGCTGTGTGCATCAATGGTGAGTACTCAACCAACCATTCTGTTTTTCACTTTCAGTACAGTATTCAATAATTTACACAAGATATTCAACACTTTGTTATGGAATAGGCTTTGTGTTAGATGAGTTCGCCCAACTGTAGGCTATAGATACAATAAAAATAAAAAAGGAAAAAAAATTTCTCCTTATGATGAGAACTCTTTGGATTTATTCTTTTTACAAATTTCCTATGTATCATACAGCAATGTTAGCGATAGTCATGTTGTACATTACATCCTTATTACTTATTTATCTTATAATTGAAAATTTGTACCTTTTATTAACTTCTCCAATTTCCCTCCCCCCTTCCCTTTGCCTCTGGTAACCACAAATCTGATTTCCTTTTCTGTGAGTTTAGGTTTTTAAAAAAGTTTCCACATGTAAGTGAGGTTATACAGTATTTGGCTTTCTGTCTGACTTGTTCCACTTAGCATAATGCCTCATGAGGTCTATTCATGTTGTCGCAGATGGTGGGATTTCTCCTTTTCTTATGGCTGAATAAATATTCTATTATGTATATATGCCATCACTCCCTTATCCATTCATGCACTGATGGACACTGCGGTTGTGTCCATGTCTTGGCTATTGTAAGTAATGCTGCCATGAACATGGGGGTGCAAATATCTTTTTAACTTAGTGTTTTTGTTTCTTTGGATATATTCCCAAAAGTAAAATTGCTAGATCATATGATAGTTCTATTTTTAATTTTTGAGGATCCTCCATACTGTTTTCCATAGTGGCTGCACCAATTCACATTCCCACTAACAGTGTACAAGGCTTCCCTTTCCTCCACATCCACACCAGCATTAGTTATTTCTTGTCTTTTTTGTTGATGGCCATTCTGACAGGTGTGAGGTGATATCTCATTGTGATTTTCATTTTCATTTTCCTAATGACTAGGGATGTTGAGCATCTTTTTATTAGCCTTTGGTATATCTTCCTTGGAGAAGTGTCTGATCAGGTCCTTTCCCATTTTTAATGGGCTATTTGTTTTTTTGCTGTTGAGTTATATGAGTTCTTTATTTATTTTGGATATTTACCCCTTAATAGATGTATGGTTTGCAAATATTTTTTGTCATTCCATAGGTTGTCTTGTCACTTTGTTGGTGATTTCTTTTGCTGCTGAAAAGCTTTTTAGTTTGAGGTAGTACCATGTGTTTTATTTTTTATTTTGTTGCTTGTGATTTAGGTGTCACATGAAAAAAATGATCACCAAGACCCATGTCAAGGAACTTTACTCCTGTTTTCTTCTAAGAGTGTCATGGTTTCAGGTCTTACCTAAGTCTTTACTATATTTTGAGTTAATTTTTGTGAGTGGTATAAGAAATGGGTTCAGCCTTATTCCTTTAAAAGCAAAGATCCAATTATCCCAGCGCCATTTATTGAAAAGGTTCTCTTTTTCCCATTGAGTATTCTTGGCTTCCTTGTCAAATATTAGTTGACTTCCTGGCATTCTTAAAATATACTGAGTCGAACTCAGGGATCTCAAAGTTCCTTCAAATCTCAAGATTCTGTCAGTTGACATTCCAGGATGTCTCAAGGCCTTCACTCTAAACCAGCTGTTGCACTCTCAGGAGATGGGCTCAAAAGGGCCAGACCCCACTAGTGTCCTGAGTTTTGCTTCCTTGTAAAAACCCCCATTGTTAACCTGTTTTTTTGCCATTTACCTTTTTTTGCTCACAAAGGACTGGCAAGGCTGACATCCATAGCAGAACAACAATGATCCTTTTGCCACATTCATTCATAAATGAATCAGTCAAGAGTAATCTTTGGTGGACTAAGCTGACTCTTTGGTGCAGCCAAAGATTGTTAGAATTTTAAAGGTGGAAGGGACTCTAGAGGAACAGCCCAGTCCTCTCATTTTACAGATGAAGAAAGTGAGTCTCAGTGACAATAAATGATTTTATAAAGGTTACAGAATACAGTAATGTTGGAATTAGAACTGAAGTTGGAAGTAAAAGAATACGCTTCTTCCCTAATTGCACTTCCTTTCTTTTCAGGAGCTATGAAAATGCATGTTTCTTTATTCCTTTTTTTTTTTTTAATGTTTAGAATTTAAAAACAAGAAGCTCCCCCCCCCCCCCATAATTAATTCAGAGACTGGAGAGAGGGAGAGGCACATTTTGAAAGTGTATTTTTAATTCTTGGCTTAAGGGATAGTAAATGAACATTTAAGATCATTTGACATATTTAGGATACATTTTCTTTCTTGAGTTTTTTTTCTGTCTTTTAGAGCACAGGCTGACAGCTTTTGGGAGTATTTGTGTGAGGAGGTAGAGGGATTGAGCAAAAATTAAAAATACATTTTTGAGTTTCATAGTTATCAATTTAATCATATTTCCTCCTCATTCTCCTTAGCCTTTTCAACTAAACAATTGTGTATTGATTACCCCAGAAATTCATCTGCACTTTTTGGGTATTAATTTTAAGATTTTAAGGAGGTGGTAACTATCTGATTTCGATAAACATATTATTTTATCCGTGTTTTCTCAATTTGCCATAACATGTCATTTGATTATTCTAATGATGTAGTTGCAGCACGGTAAGTGATATTTTTAAATGGGCTTTGGTCTTAAGCTGAGTATTTTCCTTATTGTTTTTAACTCTAATCAAAGCTGTGCTTCCATATTTACACATAGGAAAAACTCTTATTGTACAGGAATCACCTACAGTGTTTATGTATTTTGGTAACTTAAAATCTGTGAAAAGCTTATGAAATGACTTAGTTAAATATACTGAATTCTGTCTAAAAGCACATAGTTTTCTAAGCCTTTTGCATTCTATGATCAAGAATATTCGTTGTCCTTGACTGCTTTTTGAAAAGAAAACATATTCTCTAATTTGTATCCTAAAGAGTCGGTTTATGTTTTGAATCCATTCTTCTCAAAACTCTGTTCTGAGTCTTATGGTGCTTTGGTAAGTTAGCTTATGTAGGTGAATTATTTGTATCAAATGACAAAAATCACACAATTTAATAACAAGTTTGATGTGCTTTATTCAAGGGAAAACAATCCATGCATTGTGGGAGTACAGAGGCTTGCAAGCAGTGGAGCACCCCTCCCTTGGGTTTTTGGGCAAGGCTGAGTTTTTAGAGTTAAAAGAGGCATCGCAGACATGATTGGACAGGACATGATTGGCTAGGAGGTCCAGGCTTTTCTTATAAGGCTGACAAATCCTGTTTTCTAGGTTAAGGTAAACTAGATAAGCTGAGTTGGAGGATTGTGATTGGTGTATGTTAGGTTTCCTTGACAAGTGTTTCCCATAAGAGGAGGCCGACTTAGGATTAGATTTGTGATGTGGGCCAGGCCACTGGGGCAGCCTCCATTTTGTGGTTCCCAATATACAGATTAACTTCATAATTTGTCAAAGTAAATTTTCTGTCTATAATCAGATGAAGACTTTATAAGTCAAATTTAGAAGTTTTTTTAAACAAAATAATATACTGTGGTTTTTTCCGTCACCATTTATGCCCCTATACCCTCTTCCACCTCTACCCTCCCCTCTCCCCCTGCAGTCACAACACTGTTGTTCCTCTCTTTTTTTCCTTTTTTGCTCAATCCCTTCCCCCTCCCCCCAGCTGTCAGCCTGCTCTCCATCTATGAGTCTGTCTCTATTTTGCTTGTTAGTTCAGTTTGTTCATTATAATCCACGTATGAGTGGGATCATATGGTACTTGTCTTTCTCTAATGGGTTTATTTCACTTACCACAATATCTCCAGGTCCATCCATGATGTCACAAAGGCTAACATTTTCTACTTTTTTATGGCTGAGTAGTATTCCATTGTGCAAATATACCATAGCTGTTTTATCTACTCAGCTACTGATGGACACTTGGGCTGCTTCCAAATCTTGGTGATTGTAAATAAAGTTGCAGTTAATGTGGGGTGCGTATATTCTTTTGAATTAGGGTTTCTAGATTCTTCAGGTAAATTCCTGGAAGTGGATTCGCTGGGTCATAGGCAGTTCCTTTTTTAATTTTTTGAGGTAACTCCATACTGCTTTCCACAGTGGCGGTATCCATCTGCATTTCCACCAACAGTACAGAGGGCTCTCCTTACTCTACATCCTTGCTAACACTTACTGTTTGTTGATTTATTGATGATAACCATTCTGACAAGTATGAGGTGATATCTCATTGTGGTTTTAATTTGCATTTCTCTGATGATTAGTGACTTTGAACATCTTTTCATGTCTAATGGCCACCTGTATGTCCTCTTTGGAAAAGTGTCTAATCAGGTCTTTTGGATTTTTTTTTTGGTATTGAGTTTTATACATTCTTTACAAATTTTGGATATTAATCATTTATCAGATGTATCAGTGAATATGTTCTCCCATTCAGTGGGTTGTCTTGTTATTTTGTTGATGGTTTCCTTTGCTGTGGAAAACTTTTTAGTCTGATGTAGTCCCATCTGTTTATTTTTTCTTTTGTTTCCCTTGTCTGAGGGAGAAAATATTGTTATGAGAAAAAATATTGTTATGAGAAATGTCTGAGATTTTACTGTCCATGCTTGCTTCTAGGATTTTTATGGTTTTGAGTCTAACATTTAAGTCTTTAATCCTTTTTTAGTTTATTCTTGTGTGTGATGTGAGAAGGTGGTCTAGTTTCATTTTCTTTGCATGTATCTGTCCAATTTCCCCAGCACCATCTATTGAATAAACTCGTTTTAATCCTGTTTTGCAGCTGGTCCAGGCTGGGCAGGTTCACATGGGATTCAGGCAGATGGAAGGAAATTTGTGGGTCCTTTGGGATGTCTGAAATGCCTTTATTCCAGGGTGGGGTGATCCATGCGCTCCATAAGCCATGAGTCTCACTGTGGGAAGCCCTGACTCCCTTATATACTAAGTGCACACAAAGCCAGCAGGGTGCCAAGTGTTATATAACAGCGCATGATTCTGTGCATGCAGGCCCATACTCAAGGGTATATGAATGCTGCTTAATCACAGTTGCCGGACATCTGGGTGAGGGAACCTGACTGACTCCATTTTCCCTACAAGCCCATTGTATATTTTTGGGCTCTCTATTATGTTCCATGATCTATATGTCTGTTTTTAATGCCAGTAGCATGCTGTTTTGATTAGTAAGGCCTTATAGTATAGTTTTATATTAGGTAGCATGATTCCTTCACCTTTTTCATCTTTCTCAAGATCACTGTTGGTATTTGGTGTCTTTTGTGGTTCCATATAAATTTTTGGAATATTTGTTCTAGTTCTGTGAAATATACCATCGGTATGTTGATAGGATTACATGGAATCTGTAGATTGCTTTGGGTAGTATGGACATTTTAATGGTGTTAATTCTTCCTATCCATAAACACGGTATATGCTTCCACTTTTTTGTATCTTCTTCAGTTTATGTCTTCCATTTCTTATAATTTTCCAAGTACAGGCCTTTTACATCCTTTGTTATATTCATCCCTAGGTATGTTATATATTTTTAAAACAACTGTGAATGGGATTGTTTTCTTAGTTTCCCTTTCTACTAATTTATTGTTGGTGTATGAAAATGCAACTGATTTCTGGATATTAATTATGTATCCTGATATTTTACTGAATTCATTTATCAGTCCTAATTGTTCTTGGTAGAACTTTAGGGTTCTCTGTACACAGTATCATGTCATCTGCAAATAATGACAGTTTGACTTTCTCCTTTCCAATTTGGATACCTTTTATTTCTTCTTTTCTGAGTGCTGTGGCTAGGATGTCCAGTACTATGTTGAGTAAGAGAGGTGAAAGCAGACATCCCCATCTTGTTCCTGACCTTAAGGGGAATGCTTGTAGTTTTTGCACATTCAGTATGATGTTGGCTGTGGGTTTGTCATGTGGCCCTTATTACTTTGAGATATGTTCCCTCCATTCCCACTTTGTTCAGAGTTTTTATCATAAATGGGCGCTGGATTTTATCAAATGCTTTTTCTACATCTATTGTTTTGATGATGTGGGTTTTATTCTTCATTTGGTTGATGTGTATCACTTTTATTGATTTGCAGTACTGTACCAGCCTTGCATCCCCAGAATAAATCTCATGATCATAGTGTATGATTTTTTTTTAGTGTATTGCCACATTTGGTTTGCTAATATTTTGTTGAGGATTTTAGCATCTATGTTCATCAGGGATATTGGCCTATACTTTTCTTTCTTGTAGTGTCTTTATCAGGTTTTGGAATTGGGATAATGCTGGACTCATAAAGTGAACTTGGAAGTCTTCCCTCCTCTTGAAGTTTTCAAAATAATTTGAGAAGGAGAAATGTTATTTCTTCTTGGAATGTTTGGTAAAACTCACCTAAGAAGGCTTCTGGTCCAGGGTTTTTGTTTGTTGGGAGTTTTTTTGATTACTGCTTCAATTTCACTAGTTGTGATCTGTCTATTCAGATTCTCTGATTCTTCCTGATTTAGTTTTGGAAGACTGTATGCTTCTAGGAGTTTATGCATTTTGTCCAGGTTGTCCAACTTGTTGGGATTTAGTTCGTAATATTTTCTTACAATCCTTTGTATTTCTTTGGTGTTAGTTGGTATTTCTCCTTTTTTATTCCTGATATTGTTTATATGGGTTCTCTCTCTTTTTTTCTTGATTACTATGGTTAAAGGTTTGTCAATTTTGTGTTTCTTGTCAAAGAACCTGCTTTTGGTTTCATTGACTTTGTATTATTTGACTTAATTTTATTTCTACTCTGATCTTTATAATTTGCTTCCTTCTACTCACTTGGGGCTTTGTTTTTTTGTTTTTGTTTTTTCCTCTAGTTCCTTTAAGTGTAAAGTTAGAGTGTATATTTGAGCTTTTTCTTGAGATAGGCCTGTAATGCTATGAATTTCCCTCTTAGGGCTGCTTTCTCTGTTTCCCACAGATTTGGGGTTGTTGTGTTCTAAATTTCATTTGTTTCCACGTAGTTTTTGATTTCTTCCTTGATCACATTGTTAACCCATTCACTGGTTAGTAAGATGTCATTTAGCCTCCTTGTCTTTGTATGTTTTTCAGTTTACTTCTTGTGCTTGATTTATAGTTTTATAGCATTGTGGTCAGAGAATATGCTTGATATGATTTCAATCTTCTTAAATTTATTGAGGCATGTTTTGTGTCCCAACATGTGGTTTCTCCTAGAAAATGTTACATGTGCACTTGAAAAGAAAGTATGTTTTGCTGCTTTGGGCTGAAATGCTCTGAAGATATCAATTAAATTCACTTGATCTAGTGTGTCCTTTAAGGCCACCGTCTCCTTGTTGATTTTCTGTCTGGAAGAGCTGTCCTTCCATGTCAGTGGGGTATTAAGAATCCCTTAGTATGGCTCTATTTATGTCATTCTCTCCCTTTATGTCCATCAAGATTTGCTTTACATAATTAGGTGCCCCTATGTTGGATTGTAAACGTTTAGAAGGGTTATATATCCTCTTGTTGGATTGCCCCCTTTATCATTATATAGTGGCCTGCTTTGTTTCTCACTATAGCCTTCATAATTTTTTTAAATATATTTATTGATTATGCTATTACAGTTGTCCCATTCCCCCCCCCACTCCACTCCATCCTGCCCACCCCCCTCCCTCCCACATTCCCCCCCTATAGTTCATGTCCATAGGTCATACTTATAAGTTCTTTGGCTTCTACATTTCCTACACTATTTTTACCCTCCCCCTGTCTATTTTCCTCCTATCATCTATGCTACTTATTCTCTGTACCTTTCCCCCCTCTCCCCCTCCCACTCCCTTAATGACAACCCTCATGTTCTAGTTGTTTGCCTAGTTTGCTCTCATTTTTGTTTTATGTGTGGCCGTTAATAACTGTGAGTTTGCTGTCATTTTTACTGTTCCTATTTTTGATCTTCTTTTTCTTAGGTAACTCCCTTTAACATTTCATATAATACGGGCTTGGTGATGATGAACTTCTTTAACTTGACCTTATCTGAGAAGCACTTTATCTTCCCTTCCATTCTAAGTGATAGCTTTGCTGGATACAGTAATCTTGGATGTAGGTCCTTGCGTTTAATCTTGGGTAATGTAATTATGATGTGCCTTGGTGTGTTCCTCCTTGGGTCCAGCTTCTTTGGGACTCTCTGAGCTTCCTGGACTTCCCGGAAGTCTATTTCCTTTGCCAGATTAGGGAAGTTCTCCTTCATTATTTGTTCAAATAAGTTTTCAATTTTTTGTTCTTCCTCTTCTCCTTCTGGCACCCCTATAATTCGGATGTTGGAACGTTTCAAGGCGTCCGGGAGGTTCCTAAGCCTCTCCTCATTTTTCCAAGTTCTTGTTTCTTCATTCTTTTCTGGTTGGATGTTTGTTTCTTCCTTCTGGTCCACACCATTGATTTGAGTCCCAGTTTCCTTCTCATCACTATTGGTTCCCTGTACATTTTCCTTTGTTTCTCTTAGCATAGGCTTCATTTTTTCATCTGTTTTTCGAATAGATTCAACCAAGTCTGTGAGCATATTGATAACCAGTGCTTTGAACTGTGCATCCAATAGGTTGGCTATCTCTTCCTCGCTTAGTTGTATTTTTTCTGGAGCTTTGAAGTGTTCTGTCATTTGGGCCATTTTTTTTTTCTTTTTTTGTCTTGGCACGTCTGTTACTTTAAGGGGCGGAGCCTTAGGTGTTCACCGAGGCGGGGTAATGCTGTGACGCTGTACGTGGGGGAGGGGCCGAGTGGGAGCAATGGCGCCCTCCTCACTCTCCTCCGGCTTTCAATCTTTCACTCCGCTACCCACAATCAAACTGGGCCACTCTGGTGCTGGTTCCCGAGTAAGTGGGCCTGTGCACACTCCAGGCCCCTGTGGGTCTCTCCAACAACCTCTCCTGTGAGGCTGGGAGTCTCTCCTGCTGCCGCCCCAACCCCCACGGGCGTTTTCAATCAGAGGTTTGAGGCTTTATTTCCCTGAGCTGGAGCCCTGGGTTACGTGGTCTGCTTCGCTCCCCAATCCGGTTTATCTGTGGGCGAATGTGGTGCCGGCGGGGTGCTACCCGCTGCTCTGCCTGCCCCATTCTCCGCCACTCTGAGTCTAGCCCTCTCGGTTTATCTGCGCAAATGTAGGGTTGCAGGGCCTGCTAGTGATCGGACTGTCTGCCCCGTTCATCCCACACTCCGTCAGTCTCAGTCCCGCCACAGCCACGCAAGTCCTCTCCACCCCGGTGCCCGTCTCCGCCCCTACCAGTCTGGATGAATGTTTATTTTCTATTTCCTTGGTGTTGGTCCCCCTTGCTGTTTGATTTTCTGTCAGTTCTGGTTGTGCGAGGAGGCACAGTGTGTCTACCTACGCTGCCATCTTGGTTCTCCTAGCCTTCATAATTTTTTTAAAAAAATATTTATTTGTTTTTAGACAGAGAGGAAGGGAGGGAGAGAAACATCAACGTGTGTTCGCATCTCGTGCAGCCCCTACTGGGGACCTGGCCTGCAAACCAGGCATGTGCCCTGACTGGGAATTGAACCGGTGACAGTTTGGTTCATAGGCTGGCACTCAATCCACTAAGCCACACAAGCCAGGGCTAGCCTTCATAATTTTTAAAAAAATGTATTTATTGATTATGCTATTACAGTTGTCTCCCCCTTCACTCCCCTCCTCCCTGCACACCCCCTGCCTCCCACATTCCCCTCCTTTAGTTCATGTCCATGGGTCATACATATAAATTCTTTGGCTTCTACATTCCTATACTGTTCTCACCCTCCCCCTGTCTATTTTCTACCTACCATTTATGCTAGTTATTCTCTGTACCTTTCCCCCTGCTCTCCCCCTCCCACTCCCCTGTTGATAACCCTCCATGTGATCTCCATTTCTGTGGTTCTGTTCCTGTTCTAGTTGTTTGCTTAGTTTGCTTTTGTTTTTGTTTTAGGTGTGGTTGTTAATAACTGTGAGTTTGCTGTCATTTTTACTGTTCATATTTTTTATCTTCTTTTTCTTAAATAAATCCCTTTAACATTTCATATAATAATGGCTTGGTGATGATGAACTCCTTTACCTTGACCTTATCTGTGAAGCACTTGATCTGCCCTTCCATTCTAAATGATAGCTTTGCTGGATAGAGTAATCTTGGATGTAGGTCCTTGCCTTTCATGACTTGGAATACTTCTTTCCAGCCCCTTCTTGCCTATAAGGTCTCTTTTGAGAAATCAGCTGACAGTCTTCTGGGAACTCCTTTGTAGGTAACTGTGTCCTTTTCTTTTGCTGCTGCTAAGATTCTCTCCTTATTTTTAATCTTGGGTAATTTAATTATGATGTGTGTTGGTGTGTTCCTCCTTGGGTCCAGCTTCATTGGGACTCTCTGAGCTTCCCGGACTTCATAGAATCTGTTTCCTTTGCCAGATTGGGGAAGTTCTCCTTCATTATTTGTTCAAATAAGTTTTCAATTTTTTGTTCTTCCTCTTCTCCTTCTGGCACCCCTATAATTCGGATGTTGGAACATTTCAAGATGTCCTGGAGGCTCCTAAGCCTCTCCTCATGTTTTTGAATTCTTGTTGCTTCATTCTTTTCTGGTTGGATGTTTCTTTCTTCCTTCTGGTCCACACTGTTGATTTGAGTTCCAGTTTCCTTCCTATCCCTATTGGTTCTCTGTACATTTTCCTTTATTTCACTTAGCATAGCCTTCATTTTTTTCATCTAATTTGTGACCAAATTCAACTAATTCGGTGAGCATCCTGATTACCAGTGTTTTGAACTGTGCATCTGATAGGTTGGCTATCTCTTTGTCACTTAGTTGTATTTTTTCTGGGGCTTTGATCTGTTCTTTCATTTGGGCCTTTTTTTTTGTCTTGGCGCGCCTGTTACATAAAGGAGCAGAGCCTTAGGTGTTCACCAGGTTGGGGCAACCCATGTTGCTTTGTTGTGATGCTGTATGTGGGGGAGGGGTCCGAGAGGGAACAATGGCTGTTGCTCTGCTTTCTGCCAGTTTTCACTCACTTCTCCTGCTACCCACAATCAAATTGGGCCCTTGTGGTGCTGATTCCCGGGTGGGTGGTTTGTTTTAGGACCCTGTGGGTTTCTCCAAGGAACTGTCCTGTGAGGCTAGGAGTTTCTCCTGCTGCTGCCTGAACCCCCACAGGTGTTTTCAATTAGTGGCTTGAGGCTTTATTTCCTGGAGCTGGAGCCCTGGTCTGTTGCCAGCCAGCTACAGCCTTGGTGCCCTGCTCAACAATCTGCTGGCTGCCTCGCTGGGTCCGCCAGCCACCATCTTGCCCACCCTGGTCCCCTAGCTACCGCCTTGCCGAGAGTCCTCTCCGCCCAGGTGTTCATCTCCACTTTTCCTACCAGATGAATGTTTCTTCTTTAACTCCTTGGTTGTCAGACTTCCCATAGAGTTCCGTTTTCTGTCAGTGCTGCTCGTTTTTTGTTTGTAAATTGTTGTTGTCCTTGTTTTGGTTCTGCAAGGAGGCACAGTGTGTCTACCTATGCCTCCATCTTGGCTGGAAGTTGCGTTGGTAATTTTCTTTTAATGTTTTTATTTTTAGAGAGAGGTGAAGGGAGGGAGAAATAAAGGAAAAGAAACATCAATGTGTGAGAGAAACATCCATTAGTTGCTTCCTGCACACCCCCAGTTGGGGACTGGCCCACAACCTAGCCATGTGCTCTGATCAAGAGTTGAACTGGTGACCTTTTGCTATGTGTGACAACGCCCAATCCCTTGAGCTACACCAGTCAGAGCTAGCCTTGGTTTTAAAGTCTTTTTATCACAAATAAGTATTGCTGCTCTAGCTTTTTTTCCCTTTCCATTTGCATGAAATGTCTTTTTCCATCCCTTTACTTGTAGTTTGTGTGTATCTTTTGTTCTGAGGTGGGTGTCTTGAAGGCAGCATATATATGGGTCTTGTTTTCTTATCCATTCAGCTACTCTGTGTCTTTTGATTGGAACATTTAAGCCATTTGCATATAAAGTGATTAGCAATAGATGGGTATTCATTACCTTTTTAAAACTATGTTTCTCTGTTTTTTAATTTTCTTCTTCTCCTCCTCCCCATCTTCCCCCATTAACAGTTCTTGTAATACTGGTTTGGTGATAATAAACCTTTTTTTTTCAGATTTTTTAAATTTATTTTTGGAGACAGGGGAAGGGAGTGAGAAAGAGAGGGAGAGAAATATTGATGTGAGAGAGAAACATCAATCGGTTGCCTGTTGAACACTCCTCAGCCAGGATGAAAACTGCAATCCAGGCATCCACCCTGACCAGGAATCGAACAGGTGACCTTTTGCTTTGCATGATGACACCCTACCAACTGAGCCACACCCGTCATGGTGGTAACAAACTTTTATCTTTTTCTTGTCTAGGAAGATCTTTATTTCTCTTTCATTTAAAATTTTAGCCTTGTTGGGTAAAGTATCCTTGGTTGTAGGTCCTTGTTTTTCATCACTTGGAGTATTTCATGACAATGCCTTCTGGCCTGATACGTTTCTGTTGAGAAATCAGCTGACAGCCTCATGGAGTTCCCTAGTAGGCAACTAACTGCTTTTCTTTTGCAGCTTTTAAGATTCTCTCTTTGTCTTTAATCATTGCCATTTTAATTATGATATGTCTTGGTGTGGGCCTCTTTGGGTTCATCTTGTTGGAACTCTGTGCTTCCTGGACTTGTGGTGTGTCTTTTTCCTTCACCACTTTAGGGAATTTTTTGGTCTTTATTTCTTCAAATAGGTTCTTGATCCCTTGCTTTCCCTCTTTTCTTTATGGTACCCCTGTGATGTGGATGTTGTTACACTTCAGGTTGTCCCAAAGGTCCTTTAAACTAGTCTCATTCTTTAATTTTATTTTTCTTTTTGCTATTCCGATTGGGTGTTTTTTTCTTCCTTGTCTTCCAAATCTCTCTTTTGATCCTCTGCTCCATCTAACCTACTGTTTATTCCTTCTAGTATATCATTTATTTCAGATACTGCATTCTTCATTTCTGACTGGTCCTTTTTTTACGGTTTCTATGTCCTCTTTTCATGCTGTTGAGCATTTTTATAATCATTACTTTGAACTCTATATCTGATCAATTGCTTGCCTCCATTTCATTTAATCTTCTTCAGGAGAATCCTCTTGTTCTTTCATTTGCGGCCTGTTTCTTTGTCTCACCATTTTGGCTACCCCTTTTTGTGTGTGTTTTTTTTTAATTAGTTAGAACTGCTATGATTCCCAGTCTTGATAGGGTGGCCTTATGTAGTAAGTGTCCTGTGGGAACCAGTGGGGTAGTCTCTCTGATCACCTGAGGTGGGTGCTCTAGGAATGTTTCTTGGGCATGTTATGTGGGCTCTCCTGTTGTAATTGAGTCTTGATTGCTATTGGCTCATTCTTGTGTAATATCAACCCTCAGTCTGGCTGACTGTGAGGATCAACCCTCAACACAGTGTACAAGCTGCTGTGCAGGTGTTGATTACACAAAGTGGAATTTCCCTCAGCAGGGTTTGGTGCCTACCAAGATCTCTCTGGGGACAAGCTGTTGTGAAGCTTACTGAATCCTGTGCTGTTGTTGTTTGGAGCTGCCCACTTGGTGTATTGGTCCTGGTTCTCACTGGAGTGCCTCTGGTACAGAGTTATGTGAGACGTTGCCTGTGACTGCCCCTGGGCAACCTGTTGGGACCTCTCAGTGATGCACATCTGTGGCTCCCCCTCCTTGGCCTAGTTGAGTGCTGAAAGGATGAAGTTGCACATGAAGGCCAGCTTTTACGAGTACCAGGATGGGAGAGGGCCAGCTAAAGTCTAAAAACACCTAGAGATCTGCCTCCACCTACGGGCTGGCTGGTAGGCATAAGTACTGAAAGTATTTGCAGCTATACTCCTCATCAGGGCTTACGCTCCATAGAGTGAGGCTATTGCTTCCCCCTAGGCAGAATGCTGCATGAGGGGAGTGCTCTGCCTGATAAAGATGGCTTCTGCAGTATGGGGATTGACCAAGCACAGGGATCCTAGTGTCTGACCCTTCAGCTCTCTCCCCAGAGCCACCAACCCCAGATTCTCCTCATGCACTCTAGTCTGCTCTGCCCTCCCTCCTCCGGAGCCCAGGATGAGTATCTATGAACAAAATTCTGTGTTGCCCCTTTAAGAGGGTGGCTACATCTCTTGCTGCCTCTGCTCAGCCAAATGTTATTTGGGTGCCTTTCCAGGTACTGGTGCTCTTGGCTGGGGAGCCTGGCTTGGGGTTTAGAGCCCACACTTTTCATGGGAGCCCCCTTCCCCCAGCATTGGAGATATCCCTCCAGAACTTCAGCTGCCACCGGTGGGAGCCCAGCCAGCCTCCTCATCCTCTGCACTTCCTACAAATCTTGATGTAGCTTCTTCTGTAAGTCCTTGGTTATAAGGCTTCTCTCTAGTTAGTCTTCAGTTGGTTATTTGGAATGATTTTTCTGTAATTTAGTTGTAATTCCAGTTTTGGTCCTGGAAGGAGGTTGGTGTAGCATCCATTTATTTCAATGGCATCTTGGTTCTTTATACTGTGATTTTTAGAAAGGATAAGGAAACTTAGACTTTTTATAAACCTTTAAGAAATAACTTTATTTTTCACTTACAATTAACATACAGTATTACATTAGTTTCAGGTGTACAGCATAGTGATTACACATATACCTTACATGGTGGTCACCCCAATAAATCTCATACTCATCTGACACTGTACAGAGTTATTAGAAGTACTAACTGTATTCCCTATGCAGTACTTCACATCTCCATGACTGTGTTATAGCTGGCAATTTGTACTTCTTAATCCCTTCCCCGTTTTCACACATCCGCTGACCCCCTCCCATCTGGCAACCATCAGTTTGTTCTCTTATCTATGATTTTGTTTCTGTTTCATTTGTTTGATTATTCTGTTTTTGGATTCCACATATGAGTGAAATCATATAGTATTTGTCTTTTTCTGTGTAATTTCTCTTAACATAGTGCCCTCTAGGTCCATCCATGTTGTCACAAGTGGCAAGACTTCATTCTTTTGTATGGTTGAGTAATATTGCATTGTATATATGGATATTCTTTATCTATATGTCTATGAATGGACACTTAGGTTTCTTTCATATCTTGGCTATTGTAAATGATGCTACAATGAACATATGGTGCATATGTCTTTTCAAATTAGTGTTTTGATTTCTTTGATAAATAAGCAGAAGTGTAATTGCTGGGTCATGTGGTAGTTTAATTTTTTTGAGGAACCAAAGTACTTTTTTTACATTAAGTTTTAAAATGGATTTTAGAAAGAGAGAGGAAGAGAGAGAGACAATGAGAGATAGAGACAGTGATTTGTTGTTCTACGTTTTTGTGCATTCATTGGTCTTGTATGTACCCTGGCCAAGGATTCAACCCACAAACCTTCACTTATCAGGACATTCTCTAAATCACGGGTGGCAAACACAAGGCCCATGGGCTGAATCCGGTCCTCCACCTTGTTTTATCGAGCCCAGCACCTTGTTTCTACCCAACATCAGCTCCTTGCCCCTAGTTAAGGAGTAGTTACATTTATACAGTCCTAAAACTACATTTGGCCCATTGAAGGCAACCACAAGGCTGATGTGGCCTCCAGTGAAAAAGAGTTTGACACCCTCACTCTAAATGCTCTAACTGGCTGAACTACCTGGACAGGGCCACATAAAATTTTTATGGCAAGAAAAATTTCAGCAGTCTGAGTTTTGAAATCTTTCTGAAACTCTAGAATGTTATCTTTCACCTGAAAACAACTTACTTGCATCTAAAGATTCTAGTTATTATTTATTCTTTTACTGACCATAAATAATATAATAACAGTTTACATTTGTATAGTGCTTTGAAATACTAATCTGTGATCTCATTGCTCCACATTACAGTCCTTTGCAGAGATATTTAGGAGTTGTCTTCATTTAACAGATGAAGAAGCCATTCAAAAAGGTTGTTATTCTCCCCAATGCCTCTAGTTAATGATAGAATTGATATCTTGTTTTTGACTCCCAACTAATGTTCATTTCACTTTTGTGAAGATAAATTGTTTGGTGAGATATTTAGATTTATGTTATATATACATACTTCTAAAAGTATATATGCATATATGTATATTCTAACATATTTGAGACTCAATTGTTACTAAAAATTGTCATAACTTATTTTTAGTGTGTAGGTACTATATATTAAGCTGTTTTGCTTTCCTTTAGCTTTTTAGCAAAACTGGTTGTTAAGTCAATAAAGTGAATTAAAAATGAAATTCACTGATAACAAGCAATGCAGTCCTTTCTTCCTGTATGTATTTGTGTACATACCTCCCAGAGAACATTGTTACTTTCATTGTCTAATGAACTTCCCAGCTTGGACATACTTACTCTCCCACCAGTCTCCTAAATGCCTGTGGAGCAAGGAAATGTGTATTGCGTGTGAAGAATGGGGACAGTTTAATTTTACCTACCAAAGCATTTTGCAGATCCTTCAATGAATTGAAAGTTTCATTAGCTATGCAATCTAGCATTGTATTAAAAGGACCCTTTTCTTCACTAGAGGTAGGAGGCCTAATATAAAATTGTGAATTTAGTGTTCTTTTAGATATCTGAAAAAACAGTTCTGAATATTTTCCAGCTTTAATGTATCTTTGTTGGTATGTAATGATATCACTCAACCAGCATTTATTAAGTGGCAACTCTAGCAATGATGATTTGTAGTGTCATGATTTATGTTATGTGGCAGTCCCAAACATACATGGTAGTATTGTATTTTTTCGTAAATGATAAAGTAGTGCATTCATTTCTAGGCAGCTGAACAAATCTTAAATTAATGTCAAAGTAAGAAAGGATGAAACAGTTGTTTTTGAAATAGGGAATTCTTGGTTTTTGAAAGCATTTTCCCATGTGTACAGTTATTGAAGTAAAAATATTTGTAATTGGCAGACTTGTGTTTACCAAATGTCACAGAGATAAGTTTAGAAATATGGGGTTAATTCATTTTATTTATTAAGTACAGTTAATCTTCAAAGAAATGTAGAGAATGTAGTTAATAATTACTAGATGGAATTTGTGCTGTCCTTTTTTGTAACAAATTGTTCTTTAAAATGAAACATTTATATTTTATATTTCAGTTGTCATAGGGCTTTATTACCTTCAATTTTCTTCTGGATTCTAGCTTTGTAGGTCCAAACGTAGCTGTGGTTTACAAATGTAGCTGTTCACAGAGAAAAGGAGGGCTAGCAAAGTAGTTATTGTTCTGATTATATTTAATTATCTATCAAGGCTAATGTTTGTACTCTTGTTCCAAAATATATATTTTTATATATAAAATGGTATATTTCACAAATTTGAAGACAGACACATTTGAACACCACTGCTATCAGGATATGTCATAATGTATAACAATTAAATTGATAACATTTTTATTTTCTTAGTGGCACATAAAATAACAGTGTGCCTTATAATTCATGTTTTCTTAAACTGGATGAAAATCAGTATAATGTAAAGATCTTTATCAAGTTTGGAACTCCCCTTTGAAAAACAGGTTGTTTACAATTTGTATATACGTATGAGTATGCTCATCTTTCTCTTACTGTTTGCCAAAAGCAAGGCAGAATTTTCACTTACCTGTTAATTTTGGAGACAGGTATGTAACAAAAGTAATAAGAAATTTGCTACATTTAATTAAGGAAACTGCAGCCTAGACATATTAAGGGGTTTGTTTGATTTGCAAGGCTGAAAGCTAGTTAATAGCACCCACTCTTCCATATGTGGGTGTAAGAAATGTCCAAACCTGCAGAGAATTTTTATGTTTATTTGAGCCAAAGTGACAACAATTGCTGGGAAGTGAAAGCCAAACAGAATGAGAAAGTGCTCCAAAGAAAGGAAATTTGCAGCTTATTTTATACAGTAGAATCAAAGGAGGAAACATTAAGGGGGTGTTCCATGAAATTCATTGGTGGTAAATTAGGGAGGCGGGAGAAGGCAAAGTGGGGGAATCTCTGAGCTTGAATAAAGAGTAAAACAGAGAGACAGATACTTCTTTCACATTGGCAGGTACAGGGTAGTTAACAACACTTACAGTGCATAGAGATGGTGTGCGGCCGAGCAAGATAACAGTGAGGGGCTCTGTGGTCCCTTCCTCTGGTGCTGTGGGTGTACCCTGAGGGGTCTGGAAAAAGGGGATTTTTGACATTCCAAAGCGTGTTATTTTAGATCCAAAAAGGCAATAGACAGGCTCAGTTAAGGTAAAGATTGACCTTTGTCTAGGAAGCTACATGCCTAGGCTGTGACTACCTGCCATAACTCATTTTTAGTTAAGAAATTGTAATTTCAGACCGTCCTATGTGGTTGCTTTAGGTCTTGAGTTTGTAAGGCCCACCATGCAGACCTCACGTGAGCTTGTCTGGTTTAGTATGTGGCCCCTTTTTCATCCACAGTCATTTCTAGTTTTCTCATCATTTTCTCTTTGATGTTTAAGGATGGCCCTTGTGAGACTGAGGCTGTATCCACTACAGCGTGACTAGAAGGCTGGTGTCCCACGACCCAGCCCTCAGGCAGGCCCTGTCTATACCTGTGGGCCGAGGCTGGCTTTGTTGCAGGAGCACACTCACTGAATGGACTTCCGTAATTTTCCTCCAAACGGACAAGTCCAGATTGTCCTGGTTCAGGTTTTTATGTACTTTTGTTCCTTCCCAACATTTCATACTTAAGAGTGCATAGTGTAAGTGATGTGTTCTAGAGCCAGCATTTTGTGTTGCTTGAACAACTTTCATGTCCCTGCCCACCCATTTCCTCTTCCCATCCCAAGGATATTTAAACAACCATGTGCAAAGGCTCTGTCAAGGCAGAAGGGGGCCCTGAGGAAAAAGATAGAAGGCCACTGTTTGGACCAGCAAAGGTGAGTGTGGGCAGGGCTGGAAACACACCATCTTCCTGACCATTGCTATCATTCTGAGACCAAAAGAGTCCTCTGGAAGGCATCCTTTTTGTGTGTTTTCTATCAAATTTGCCTTTTAAAATATCACTTCAGAAGACTGGATTTTATGTGTTGAGTGAGGGTGTATGTTAAGAGAGGATGGCTGTTTTGGTAAAGACTTTTCCCCCAGTGATGATTTGGGGTGAGAGCTTGAGTAGATGGGAGGTAAGAAAATGGGGATAGTGTGAATACACAACTTCGAAAAAGTTTATTGTTCAGGGAGAAAACAGAGCAGTGAACCTACTTCTCACTCTTGCTTTTAGTCTCCAGGCCCCTGGAAACCTCTGTGTTATCTTACTCTAACTTTTTTCATCCCCAAAGCAATCTAGATCCCAGGCTCATGCATTCCCACTGGGTGTCAGTGAGCCATCTGCTTCAATTCTTGCTTCCACACTGGGTCAGAATCCACCTTCTCTTCTGTACTCCAAATACTTGTTTTCCTCTAATTCTTTTATTTGGTAAGTGGTGCTGCCACTTCTGACTCCTCCCACTTTTGTAACCTCCACCTCACCCCCACCTGTCCCCAAAATTGTCCAAAGTTTGGGACTATGCAGAGACTCTGGAGTCTTAGTGGTTCATCTTCTTTATTGTCTCTTGGATTTATTCTGTTCTTTCACTTCTTGCTTTCACTGTCTCATCATCTTTCGACTGGTCGTATCTGCCTCTCAGTGCTTCAATTAAAAACTGGGGATTACATTACCTACCTTGAAAATTTGCTAGGATCAGCAGTTTATTTTTATTTATTTAAAACTTTTAAAATTTACTAATTTGTGAGAGAGAGAGAGAGAGAGAGGGAGACAGACAGACATTGATTTGTTGTTCCATTTATTTGTGTACTCATTGGTTGATTGTTGTGTGTGCCCTCATCTGGGATCAAACCCGCAACCTTGGTGTATTGAGACGATACTCTAACCAGCTGAGCTCCCAGCCAGGGTTATTTATTTATTTTTTTTTTAGTGAAAGGGGAAGGAAAGGAGAAAGAGAGGGAGAGAAACATCAATGTGTGGTTGCCTCTCCCACACCCGCTACTGGGCACCTGGCTTACAAACCAGGCATGTGCCCTGACTGGGAATTGAACTGGCAACCCTTTGGTTCGCAGACTGGCACTCAATACGCTGAGCCACACCAGCCAGGGCAATATTTATTTAGTTTTAAAATAATCTTTACTTATAGATTTGAGAGAACGAGGGAGTAGATGGGAAGGGGAATTGGAGAGGAAGAGAGGGACGTAGATTTGTTGTTCCACTTATTCATGCATTCATTGATTGATTCTTGTACATGCCCTAACTGGGTGGAACCCACAACCTTGGCGTATTGGATGACGCTCCAACCAACTGAGCAACCTGGCTAGGGTAGGAGCAGTAGTTTAAATGATATGTGTAGAACAGGTAGCTCAGAGTTTTGATATTAGTGGATGTTCTGGACTTCCTCTGTTTCCTACTCAGTAATTTATCTTTCTGCCTCCAATTTTTATCCATACCCTTTCGTTTTTGTCCGGCTACCAGGGTTGTCTTCTCTAAATATGCCCTCTAAGCACCTTCAGTTTTTCTCCATCACCTACTGTGTAGCCAAAGCTTGTTAGTGCCTCAGTCCAGGCCCCAAATGTAGTCCCATTGTTTACAGTCCCGTCCTTTACACCTTTATCATCTCGACACTCACAGGCCTTTCTTGCTTCTTAGGTCCTAGCTGCATTAGATGTTGTCTAAAAGCCCAGTTTTGACTTTACTTTTGTGGTTTTTGATTCAGATTGCCCTTTTTTCCTTTCTCCCTATCCTATGATTGTTTAAAACAATGAGCCAAAAATGTACAGGATAGTTGGTAGAATTCTATATGTATATGTATGTGAATGTATGTACCTATATATACGAGTATGTAGACACAGGCATGTATCTTACAAGCTCTTTATCATTACAAGGGATAGCATAAAGTTGGCTCTTTCATCTGTTACACATATTATCTTGGGGATTAACTTAGACTCTAAACTTGTGTGTTTACATCTATTTAATGAAGTGGGGTTTTAATGGATGGTCTTTGTTTCTGTCTTTTGTCAAGGCCTGGGCCAGAACTTAATCATAACCCAGGTAGAGCGATTCTGTGAGAAGCGCTGACATAACTTACCCAGATCCTTTGCTTTCTAGTAGAATTTAAAGAATTTAGACAAATGGCCAGTTAGCAGGAAAAGGGAAAAAAGAATTAACATTTGGTGAAAGACAAGCACTTTATGTGTGTTATGTCATTTGCCAGTAATCATCTGAACCCCTATGAGGTAAGTAGGTATTTAACATGAGAAAATTGAGGACTAGAAGGTTAAGTTATTTGCGCAATATGTAAAGCTGGTTAGACTGTCTTAGCTATTATGCTCTCCCACAGGCAGTGAAGGCTGAGTAACGGCGAGTGCTTTTGTCAGTTCTGGTTTTTTTTCCCTGAACACTGATTATTCTCTAGACCGTAGACTATTTACTCCTGACAGTTTGAAAAAAACGTTTTGGTTCAGTGAACGTGTTTGTCCTGGGGTTTGTGTTCTTTCCCTCTCTCTCCTGGATAATATTTTAATTTAAACACTATTAAAATCATAAAAATAATATTTGGCTTTCTGTTACTGTGCTTATTTTCTTAGGATTTTAAAATGTATTAAGTGTATGCATTGTATTTAAACTGGACAGAAAACAAATATTTGTTTAGTACAGTAGGAAGGAAATGAAATTCATGGCAGATGAATGCATATTCTTAATACATTATCACTTTTATGTGTTTGGAGTCCTGTATACATAGTTGAAAAGCAAGGATTTCAGTGCCTTGCGTTAAGTGGTGGTGGTGGCAGCAGTAACAACAGCTAACATTTGTTGAGCTGTGATTATGTGCATACACTTGTGTTAGATTTATTATGTGCATGTTTGTAAGTATTTTACTTGTATTAGCGATAAGCACACACACACACACACACACACATGGTCCTGCTCAAATAACATCTCTTTTTTAATTACAAAATCTTTTATTACAAAGTCATAAGCATGTAATTCTGTAACATAACACTATCACACTCAAGCACACCATATGACATTTTGGGTGAAATGTTCAAATTAAAACTATGAATTATTACACCCATTATTATTACCCTACCAACCACACTCAAGAAGACCTTACTTCTGATGAACCCTGCATATATATTTATCCTCACCTGAGGATATGCTTGTTGATTTTTAGAGAGAGGGCAAGGGAGTGAGAGAGAACGGGAGAAAAACATTGACTGGTTACCTTTTGTATAACAGTGGACCAAATCTGCAGCCCAGGTATGTGCCCTCACAGGGAATTGAACCCGCAGTATTTCAGTTTATGGGACAATGCTCCAACCAACTGAGCCACCCTGGCTAGGGCTTGCATTAGCTTTTTAAATCCTCTCAATAAACCTCACAGGCAGGTCATGTAGTATCTCCATTTTATACACGAGGAAATCAGGGCACAGAGAGAGTAGGAAGTTTACTTAAGGTCACATAGCTAGGACACACACTGCACTGCCTTGGCGGTTCTAAACCTGAGGTAATCCAAATTTGTATTGTTTGCCACTTAACTGTGTTATTGAAACTCACTGCACTTTTTAAGGGTATGGTGTAACAGATCATCTTCAGAGTAAAAACTGACTAGGCCTAGTAGGGTTACAGGTAAATTACTTGAATTACTGAGGTATCCTCAAGGAACTAAGGCATTCCTTATTATGTGTTATTAACAATATTTTTAAAATCCAGGTATGATTTATTCTACAAGGTGCTTTATTCTACAAGATATCATTGAAATGGAAAATTTCATGTTTAAATGTTGGCTGGTGGAGTAGGTTGTTTTCGATTATATCTGATAAGGAATTTTAAAAAGGTATGGCAGGAATAGGTAAACATCCTTTCTATTTAGCCAGCAGTAATACTGGGTTCCAAACTTTTAATTCACAGGAAGAAAGTTTGAGCTAATAGAGACATAGTGATTTTATAAGTGTGAGGTAATTTTTATTGGCTAGGAAATACACTATATGTTTTAATGCCTTTATATTAAAGTCAGTATTTTTTATCCTTTTTTAAATTTATTTCTAATTGTTGTTCACTTGCAGTTGTCTCCATTTTTTTCCCTCATTGCTCTCCCCTGCCCTGTCCAACCCCTGCTCCCAAAGACAGTCCCCACTCCATTGTCCTTGTCCATGGGTCCTTTGTACATATTCTCCTTCTTTCCCCCGTTACCCCCCTCCCCACACCCTTCTGGTCACTGACAGTTTGTTCATTATTTCCATGTCTGAGGTTCTTTTTTGCTCATTTGTTTGTTTTGTTGATTAGGTGAGATCATATGGTATTTGTCTTTCACTATCTGACTCATTTCACTTAGCATAATGCTCTCCAGTTCCATCCATGCTGTCGCAAAGGGTAGGAGCTCCTTCTTTCTTTCTGCTGTGTAGTACTCCATTGTGTAAATTACCACAGGTTTTTGATCCATTCATTTACCGATGGGCACTTAGGCTGTTTCTAGCACTTGGCTATTGTAAATAACGCTGCTATGAACATAGGGGTTCTTTTGAATTGGTGTTTCAGGATTCTTAGGGTACAATCCAAGCAGTGGAATCACTGGTTCAAAAGGCAGTCCCCCTTTTAGTTTTTTTGAGGAAATTCCATACTGTTTTCCACAGTGGCTGCATCAGTCTGCATTCCCGCCAGCAGTGCACTAGGGTTCCCTTTTCTCCACAGCCTCTCCAGCACTTGTTTGTTTATTTGTTTATGATGGTCATTCTGACAGGTGAGAAGTGGTATCTCATTATGATTTTAATTTGTATCTCTCTGATGGCTAGTGATGCTGAGCATCTTTTCATATGTCTCTGGGCCCTCTGTATGTCCTCCTTGGAGAAGTGTCTGTTCAGGTCCTTTGCCCATTTTTTAATTGGATTGTTTGTCTTCCTGATGTGGAGTCATGTATAAACTCAGTATTTTTCTCTTTTCTTCTTAGTTCTCCAAAGGACATGGATGAAAATGAAAGCAATGAGTCCCTGATGACAAGTAGCCAATATCCTAAAGAAGCAGTAAGAAAACGCCAAAATTCAGCACAGAATTCTGGAGGAAGTGATTCTTCTAGGTTTTCCAGGAAAAGTTTCAAACTGGATTACAGACTAGAGGAAGATGTAACTAAATCAAAGAAAGGAAAAGATGGGAGATTTGTTAACCCCTGGCCAACGTGGAAGAGTCCCTCTATCCCAAATGTTCTCAGATGGCTGATAATGGAAAAAGATAACAGCAGCATTCCATGTTCCAAAGAGGTAGAGTTTGGCTCTTATGAGTGCTGTGTATTTACTCTGTGTGTGTGTGTGTATAAAACTTTGCTGTGAATTGTTTTATGACATTTAAGTTAGTTGAACCCCTTTTATATGATAAGGTCAAGGGCTGGGTTCTGGGGAGATAAAGTAAATAAGGTGCCCTCTAATTCCTGGTTTAGCAGCAGAGTACATATATGAATAACCAACTCTGATCTGGTGGCAACTAGAGGTAGGAACAACAGAGTGCTTTAGAAGTGCAAGAAAGGAAGCAATTGTCACTGGTAGGGTTGGAAATGACTTTGCGGAGGAGGCGATATTTGATATGGGCCCAGAGAGAGAAAAAGTATTTTGGCAGTGGTTTTCTAGGTGGCATGAACAAGGTCACAAAGGTAAGAAAGTACGTGACATGTTCCAGTAATCTGATATGTATTTGGAATATGAATTATGAGGGTTAAGGCGTGGCATAAGAGTTCTTGGCTTTCATCCTTGGTTAAAACTGCTAAAGCTATAAAACAAATCTTCAGATAACCTTTTATACCCTTAACAATTGACAGTAGGTTATTGGCCTTTAAATATGTTGGTTTTACTTAGACGAAAACTTACTAAAGTTTGCCATGAGGTTTATTAGCTGAATGAGATTATACTCCAGTGGCTGGGGCGTGGCTTCCAATTGCAGTAGTACCTTTTTCTCCTTTCTCCTTTTCCCTCTCCTATGTTCTATCTCCCCTAGCCACTCTTTTCCACCAACCCCATGCCCTGCCAGGTGTTATGGGGAGTTGAGATACAAAGAACTTGAGGTTGGGAGTAGGGGATAGGTTGAAAAAATAGGGGCACGTATGAAGGCTTGATCTGCGGTGGCAAGAGGCAGGAGGTGCAGTGGGTGGGTGGTGGTGGTATATATTTTATCTGGGTATGTGCATCCATGTTTGTTTAAAGGATATGGGATAAAAAACCTAAAATTATCACTTTGATACTAAAGAATGTTTATAGTATTGATACTAGTAGGCAGAATTGATTAATGTGAATATCTTACCAGAATATTCTAATAATGAGTTAGGACATTAATAGGTAAAACCTTGTATTTATGTTTCAACTTTGAGAATGGGAGGAACAAGAAAATTTTTTTCTTCTCCTTCTGGACAACCCCATATGAAGAGAAATACGGAGTTGAGCTGTGAAGAAAAGGGTTAGGGCAGAAGGCCAAGACAGGTAGGCCACCTGTTGGGGTATATTGTTTCTGGTTTTTGAGCCACAGCTTGTAAAAAAAACAGAGATAGCAATGGTGTCTTTAGTTTGACCTTGTTTCAAGAGGAAGTGAGTGACCACATGGAGACAGAAGCACATCTCTGCAGTTTAACAGTTTGGAGATATTCTACAAACTGCACTGAATCTCTGAGAACTCGCCAGGCCAGTGGTCCTTAGGTTCTTTTGGATACTGGCCCCTTTTGTAAATCCAATGAAAGCCCTGGACCCTCTTTTAGAGAAGTACACACATGCACATAAATACATTGCTTTTTACTATAATTTTAGGGAGTTCTTGAACCCTCTCAAGCCAGGCCATTAACTCATTTATTCATTTATTTAGTCAGTATTTATTGAGCAGGAGCCCAATAAATAAATATCTAGGTGCTAGAGATAGAGCCATGAACAAAGCAGAGAGACACCCTTGGCTGCCTTGGATCTTAGGTTTAGTGGATGAGAGAGACAGTGAACAGTGAGTAAATTCTGTGGTATATTAGAAGATGATTAGCCCTGGCTAGTGTGGCTCAGTGGATTGAGTACTGGCCTGTGAACCAAAGGGTCACCAGTTCGATTCCGAGTCAGGCACATGTCTGGGTTGTAGGCCAGGTCCATAGTGGGGAACGCACAAGAGACAACCACACATTGATGTTTCTCTCCCTCTCTTTCCCTCTGTCTAAAAATAAATAAAATCTTAAAAAAAATGATTAGTATTCCAAAGAAAATAAAGCAGAGAAGGAAGTTAGGGTGATACAGGTGGGACCTACATTCCTTAATTAAGTGTAAGTTTTGGTGGTTTGGTTTTTTTTTTAAGGCAGAAGACTTTCTTTTTTTAAAAAAAGTCAAAGTAGGTCTCAATATGTACCACTTAAACATGCATCACATAAAAGGAGAAAGAAGACACTTCTGCCCTATTCTAATTTATATTTTGTTTCCTATCTCTTATCTGTATCTTGTTTCCAATTTTTACCACCTCCTAAATGTGATAGTCATATACTTTCTGAAAAACGAAAACTAAAACAAAAACATATTAAGAACCATATAAAGAACACCTGTTTCAGATCATTAGGTCAATTTAGAACTTAATCAAATTTCTGATATTTGGTTTTTTCTTTTTAAAAAAGATTTTATTTTTAGAGAGAGGGGAAGGGAAGGAGAGAGAGAGGGAGAAACATTGATGTGAAAGAGAAACATGGTCAGTTGCCTTTGGTATACGCACTGTCCTGAGACTGAACCCACAACCCAGCATGTGCCCTGACCGGGAATCACACTGGCAACCTTTTGCTTTGCAGGATGACACCCTTTCAACTGAGCCACACCAGGCAGGGCCTGGGAATTTTTGTTTGTTAGACATTGGGAGGCTAGAGTTTAATAAAACAACTTCAAATTATTGTTTTTTTAAAGATTTTATTTATTTATTTTTTAGAGAGGGGAAGGGAGGGAAAAAGAAAGGGAGAGAAACATCAATGTGTGGTTGCCTCTTGTGCGCACCCCCTACTGGTGACCAGGCTGGCAATCCAGATGTGTGCCCTAGACTGGGAATCGAACTGGTGACCCTTTGATTCACAGGCCAGCACTCAATCCACTGGGCCACACCAGCCAGGGCTCAAATTATTGTTTTGGCAGAAACAGACTCATAGACGCAGAGAACAAACTGATGGTTGTCAGATGGGAGGAGGGGTGTTGGAGGCTGGGTGAAAAAGATGAAGGGATTAAAAAACACAAATTGGTGGATACAAAATAGTCACAGGGATGTAAAGTACAGCATAAGGAAGGTAGTCAATAATATTGTTTTTCTGTTTTTAATTTTAATTTTGTTTAGTCTATTACAAGTATCCCAGTTTTTCCTTTACTTCTTTCTTTTTTTAATTATTTTATTTTATTTTAGTTAATTCTTTTTTTAATTTGTCTTTTTTTAATTAAAAAATTTTTTTATTGATAGTCAATAATATTATAATAACTATATATGGTGCCAGATGGGTGCTTGAATTTTGGGGGGATTTTATGATACGCAGGATTATAATTACTATATGTTATATAATCATATCATTATATTTATTTAGGTATGTAAATATGAAAGTGTTTTGGAGGAAACATGACTAAAGTATAAAATAACTAATAGAACAGATCTAAATAAAATGAAGAAGGGTCATTTAGCAGGGCTACACAATTTAGTTGCATTCTCCAACAACAGGGTTTTTTTTTAAGTTTAAAGGTCAGATTTATTTGAGAAAAACAAAAAACTTCACACCTCAAAAAATGGGACTCATGTATCAAGACATTTCCAAGATATTAAGTCTACAGATTACAAATCATTTTCATAGAGAATATTTTTTTGTACAAATTTTACATGTATTGAGGAGCGGGACATAAATTTCAGTTTCTGTTTTAATAATGTTTCTTTACTTGCACAGTTCCTGGTATTTGCCTTTCTGGGCCTTTAGAGCAGTGTGCCAGTTCACAGGGTTTGCATTGTTCAGATGCTGTCATTGCTTTGTGCTTGTCGCAGTTGGCTCAGTAACTTGTCACATTGTCATGATTCATCATAGTCACCAGTAGTTAGGGGGAAAGAGACAGAGAATCTCAAAGCGGGAGGGAGACAGGCACTTCCTGAGTCTAATTAGATGAAGGAGGCTGTCCTCCTCAAGTACTATGGGAGTGAGCCGGGGGCAGTCACATCAGAGCGTGGGAGACATAGAACTGTGGCCGCACAGCATGACCTAGTAGAAAAAGTGGGACACCAGGAGTGCCGAAACCAGGCTCAGCTTCAGGTTTCTTCCCCCAGTGTGTGACCTCATTTCTGTCACAATCCCTCAAGGAGCTCCTTTTCTTTTTTTGTCTATAAAGTTAGAATAAGACAGTTTAGGTCACTATAATTGTTTTTTGGTTTACCTGACACATGTAAGTACTTTGAAAATATAATGTACTCTTTGGCTGTGTGATATTGAAGAACGGTGCCCATTGGAAAAATGAAACATACCAATTATTTTATATTTATACTATAGTATGCTAGCAGGTTTCTTTTTTATTTTTATGAAGAGAAAAAAATGAATGTATACAGTTTTTAAAAAGTCTTAATACTGAAAAGCTTGTTAGACAAATAACTAGTCCCCTAACCAGCCCCTGCTACTCAGCCCCAGTCCTTGGAGGAAACAACTTTTAACCCTTTCCGACATCATTCCTCTGGAGTTTACTTTCATTATTTCTTTTAATTTTATTGTGATAAGAACACAACATGACATCTCTCTTCTTGAATTTGTAAGTGTACATTATACTTGACTATAGGTACAGTGCTGTACAATAGTTCTCCTGAACTTCATCTTGCTTAACTGAAACTGTGAGCCCACTGGTAGTAGCTCCCGACTTGCCTCTCCCCGCAGCCTCTGGCGACCACCATTCCACTCTTTGACTCTATCAGACGCCTCAGCTCTGTAGAATTGTGCAACATTTGTCTTCCTGTGTTCATTCATATTTTCTATCAGAGTTAACTGTGACTACCTTCCCATCTCTCTCCCATTTGATTAGCTTTTACTGTTTATATTGTTGTGAATATATCAGTATTTTTCAGTGATAAACTGAGTAATGTACTTTGGCCATGTGTCCTTTTTTATATACTTTTTCTCCCTGGGTTTAATGATACCTCTTTTATTTTTCATCTGCTTAACTTTCTGACTGACCATTTCCCTCCTTCCCATGGCTTCTCAATACAGTTTTCTTGAGGGAGACCCTCAGGGGGTCTTTTAGTTCAGGGCTGTAATCTGGGCTGGCAGCCCTCCAGGCTCCCTGCCAGCTTCCATCCTGGGGTCTCCCTTTACTATCATCCTGGCTCCTTTGCCTCTTCAGTGTTGCCATTTCCTGCATCTCACTTGTTCCTCTTTCTTGCATATTTTCTCATTTGGTGGAGTACATTCTTAATGAGAGCTTCCTGAGAAAAGGGTACTTCGGAAGTCAGTTTTTGATACCTTACTTGCCTGAAATGTCTTTATTCTCACTCTTATTGATAGTGTAAATATAGAATTTTAGTTTGGAAACAGAGTTTTCTCTCAGAATTTAAAAGCATTACTACCTCTGTGACCTTATTTTTAGTACTGCTGTGGAGAAAATTGGTATCTTCTTGATCCTTGTGTGTGGTCTTTATTTCTGTATAAACCTGGAGGATCCTCTCTTCAGCATCAGTGTTCTGAAATTTCACCACAACGTGTCATTATTTATTCATTATGCTTGATGTGTGGTGGGCCCTTCAGATAGGAAAGTCTGTTTCCTTAAGTTCTAGGAAATTTTCTTGTATATTTCTTTGAAAATTTCTTTCTGTCCAACTTTCCATTCTAAAATGAGTACTAATTATATTTTGGATCCCCTAGATCAGTCCTCTCTAATTTTCTTTTCATTTCTTCTGTATTCCATCTCTTTTTGTTTGCTTTACATCTGACAGATTTCCTCCAAAATTCATTCATTTTGGCCCTGGCCAGGTTGCTCAGTTGGTTATAGCATCATCCTGATATGCCAAGGTTGCAGCTTGATCACTTTTTAAAAAGATTTGAGTTATAAGAATCACCCGATGAATGCATAAGTAAGTGGAACAACAAATTGGTTTCTCTCTCCTTTCCCCTCTAAAATCAATGAAAAATTTTTTTTAAATTTATTTTTTTTAAATACTTATTTAAAAATTTTGTTCAAAATTTATTTATTTTGTTTTTATTTTGTGTTCCAGAGTTTTAAGTGATGGGTGAAAATGTCACAATATGAAATTTTAAAAAAAGAATAGAAAATATGAATACCATATGATCTTAACCATAGTTAAAAAATAGAACTGTGGGTAAAGATAGCATAATGTTAACAGTGGTTATATTCTTTATATATTGATATAAAGGATGACTACTTTTCTTTATATTTTTCTGTATTTTCCAAATATTTTCTTTTTTTTATTGTTCTATTACAATTGTCCCAATTATTGCCCCATTGCTCTCCCCTGCAATGCCCACCCCCTGCTCCACAGTCAATCTTCATCCTGTTCTCCATGCCCATGGGTCATTTATACATGTGTGTTGACTAGACCCTTCCCCTTCTCTTCCCCCTTATCTTTCTCCCCCTTCCCCTCTGGTCACTGTCAGTCTGTTCCTTGTTTCCATGCCTCTGATTCTGTTTTGCTCGCTTGTTTTGTTCATTAGGTTCCACAATAGGTGAGATCATATGGTATTTGTCTTTCACTGCCTGGCTTATTTCACTTAGTGTAATGCTCTCCAGTTCCATCCATGCTGTCATGAAGGTTAGGATTTCCTTCTTTTCTTTCTGCTGTGTGGTGTCCCATTGTATCAATGTACCATAGTTTTTTGATCCACTTATTTACTGATGGGCACTTAAGCTGTTTCTCGCATTTAGCTATTGTAAATAACGCTACTATGAACATAGGGGTGCATAGGTTCTTTTGAATTGGTGTTTCAGGATCCTTAGGGTATGTTCCCAGCAGTGGAATTTCTGGGTCATAAGGCAGTTCCATTTTTAGTTTTTTGAGGAAATTTCATACTGTTTTCCACAGTGGCTGCCCCAGTCTGCATTCCCACCAACAGTGCACTAGAGTTGCCTCTTCTCCACAATCTCCCCAGCATGTGTTGTTTGTTGATTTGTTTATGATGGCCATTCTGACAGGTGTGAGGTGTTATCTCAATGTAGTTTTAATTTGTATCTTTCTAATGACTAGTGATGTTGAGCATCTTTTCATATGTCTCTGGGCCCTCCGTATGTCCTCCTTGGAGAAGTGTCTGTTCAGGTACGTTTTAAAAATTGGATTGTTTGTCTTCCTGGTGTTGAGTCATATCAGTTCTTTATATATTTTGAAGATCAAACCTTTGTCTGATACACCATTGGCAAATATGTTTTCCCATATGGTTGGTTCCCTTTCCATTTTGATAATGTTTTCTTTAGCTGTGCAGAAGCTTTTTGGTTTGATATAGTCCCATTTGTTTAGTCTTTCCTTTATTTCCCTTCCCCTAGAACAGGGGTGTCAAACTCGTTTTCACTGGGAGCCACATCAACCTTGCGGTTGCCTTCAAAGGGCTGAATGTAATTTTAGGACTGATAAATGTAACTACTCCTTAACAGTTAAGTGAGAGCTCCGCGCTGCCGTTGGGTAGAAACAGGGTTGTGGGCCGGATAAAACAAGGTGGAGGGCCGGATTTGGCCCACAGGCCTTGTGTTTGCCACCTGTGCCCTAGAGGATATATTGGCAAAAATTGCTGCATGGGATATCTGAAATTTCACTGCCTGTGTTCTCCTCTAGGACTTACATGGTTTGATGACTTATGTTTAAGTCTTTTATGCATTTTGAGTTTATTCTGTTATATGGTGTAAGGTGGTGGTCTAGTTTCATTTTTTTTTTTTTGCATGTACCATTCCAGTTCTCCCAACGTCATTTGTTGAAGAGGCTATTTTTACTCCATTTTTATGCTTCTGCCCCCTTTGTCAAATATTAATTGGCCACAGAGACCTGGGTTTATTTCTGGGCTCTCTATTCTGTTCCATTGATCTATGTGTCTGTTCTTATGCCAGTACCAGACTGTTTTGATTACAGTGGCCTTGTAATATAGTTTGAGATTAGGTATTGTGATTCCTCCTACTTTGTTCTTCTTTCTCAAGATTACTAGGCTATTTGGGGTCTTTTTTGGTTCCATATAATTTTTGAAATATTCTAAATCTGTGAAATATGTCTTTAGTATTTTAATATGGATTGCATTGAATCTATAGGTTGCTTTGGGTAGTATGGACATTTTAATGTTGGTAATTCTTCCAGTCCATGAGCACAGTATATTCTTCCATTTATTTATATCTTGCTTAATTTCTTTCTTCAGTATTCTCTAGTTTTCTGAGTACAGCTCTTATACCTCCTTGGTTAAGTTTATTCTGAGGTACATTATTATTTTCCAAATATTTTATGAAGGGCATTTTTTTCTTCTAATCAAAGAGGAATTAAAAATATTAAGCAATTTTGATGGATGTTATACCATTAATACAGATAGTATATCAAAAATATAAAACATTATTATAAAGAACTCATATGACTCAAAACCAGGAAGACAACTCAATTAAAAAATGGGTAAAGATCCTGAACAGACACTTCCCCAAGGAGGACATAGAGAGGACCAATAGACATGAAAAAATGCTCAACATCACTAGCCATCAGACAGATGCAAATTAAAACCACAATGAGATATTACCTCACACCTGTCACAATGTCTATCATTTTTAAATCAATAAACAACAAGTGCTGGCGAGGATGTGCAGAAAAGGGGGCCCCTTATGCACTGTTGGTAGGAATGCAAGTTGGTGCAGCCACTGTGGAAAACAGTATGGAATTTCCTCAAAAAATTAAAAATGTAACTGCTTTATAACCTAGTGATTCCACTGCTGGGAACATACCCTAAGGATCCTGAAACACCAATTCAAAAGAACCTATGCACCCCTATGTGCATAGCAATGCTATTTATAATAGCTAAGTGCTGGAAACAGCCTAAGTGCCCATCAATAGATGAGTGAATCAAAAAACCGTGGTACATCTGCACAATGGAATACTGCATAGCAGAAAGAATGAAATCCTACCTTGTGTGACAGCATGGATAGAACTGGAGACTATTAATGCTAAGGTGAAATAAGCCAGTCTGTAAAAGACAAATACCCTATGACCTCAGTGATAACTGGAATCTAATGAACAAAATAAACTACTGAGAAAAATAGAACCAGAGACATGGAAACATGGAACAGACTGGTAGCTGGGTGAGGGGTGCGGGGGTGTCAAGAAGAGGGGGATAGTGGTGGAAAGAGGGGTAAGGGACTGGTCAAAGCACATGTTTGAATGACTCATGGAAAATGGAGAGGGGATTGACTGTGGGCTAGAGGGGTTGGCTGGGTAGAGGAGGGCAAAAGGGGAAAATGGGACAACTGTAATAGAATAAATGATAAAAATATAAAACATTAACATAATTCAGTTGGAAGAGATAAATCTCTATTCATGTTGAAATAAATATGAAAAAGAAAAAAATTTAATTTAAAAATTTAATTTAAATTTGAGTTGTGAAGTGTAGATATTAAAGTTTCCTGTGGACGAGGTGGCTGAGTGGTTAAGGCAATGGACCAACCAGTAAAGTTTCCTAAGATGGTAAAAATACTTTCAGTTGGAAAAAGGGATTACCTCAAGAGTTTTTAAAAGTGTTTTTTTTTTTTTTTTAGAAACCATGATTTTAACAGAGTTGCATCAAATTTTTGTCTTCTTTCTCATTCAGGCAAACAAACTCATACTCTCAAAATAATGAGTATATTACCAGGAATATGGATTTCATTGATTTAAAGTTAGTATCATTTATGCCATATAAAGAGTTATGATTTAATGAAAAGAGAGTGTCTTTAGAGTCAGGAAGACCTTGATTCCACTCCCGATGGGACACTTATTTGATGTTTGACCTTGGTGAGGTTCTTAGTGACTCACCCCCCTTTGCCTTGGTCTGGTTATCAGTAAAATGCCAGTAACACCTGCTTCACAAGGTTAGATGACATAATAATGCACCTAAAGCACCTGGCAAAGATTAGTGGTTGAATGAATGTTAGGATTTTCCCCTTTCCCCAAGATAAGTAAAATATTAACGAATGTACTGGTTAATTTGGGGCCTAGAAATTTTCCCATTTGCAGCTTTAAAAAAGGAAGACCAGCCAAGAAAAATTTAGATCAGTCAAGAAAATGCCAAATGAGCGCTTGGTTTCTTCAAATAAACAAGAATTTCCCTACCCCCATTCTGTGTGCTTTTTCAAACTCTGATGATCAAGTAAAAAAAAAAATTCTTTTGGAATCTCAATGGTAGACTATTGAGTTTTATGGGATAGTAGCTAGAGGCCAAATTCTTTAAAATAAGCTGCTCTTTTGTGATGGGCTTAGGATGAAAAAGGAACATGAGAAGAGTGTGATTGCTTAATTCAGATGTCAGTACTTGCCTTTTTTTCAAAAACAGCTTTGTTGAGATATAATTCACCTACTACAAAAATACGCAGTTCGGTGTTTTTTAGTATGCTTAGAGTTGTGCAACCATTGCCACAATCTAATGTATTTTCATTACCCTAAAAAGAAACCCATGTCTTTAGTCACCATCCTCCAATTCTCCTGCTCTCTTCCAGCCCCTGGAAGTTGCTAGTCTATTTTCTGTCTGTATGATTTTTCCTATTCCTGATATTTTGTAAAAATAGGATCATACAATAATATATGGTCCTCTGTGACTGGGTTCTTTCAGTACTTTACCTGTTAATACTTTGTTTGGAGAACAAGTTAGGGCTGCCAGAGGTACTCTATTAAAGGTTTTGTTTCCTCTCCACAGTCAACATATAATACCAGATACTGAACTTTAAATGGTTTTTATTTTTTTTTAAAGATTTTATTTATTTTTTGAGAGAGGGGAAGGGAGGGAGAAAGAGAAGGAGTGAGACATCGATAGGCTGCCTCTTATAAGCACTCCAACTGGTATGAACGCTCAACCCAGGCAGGCGCTCTGACCAAAAATCGCACCAGTGACCTTTCACTTTGCAGGAGGATACCCAACTCAGTGGGCCACGGCCATCAGGGCAAACATTTTTTATAGTTTTATTAACATAATAGAAGCTCCACATATTCAAAAAGTACAATTTGATGAGTTTTGACATAAGTATATACCCATGAAATGATCACCACAATCAAGATAATGAACATATCCATCATTTTCAGAAATTCATTGTCTCCTATTCTCCCCGATGTGATCCCTAGGTTGTTACTTAAAAAACAAAAATGTGTTAAATGAGATAATATTTCAGAGTAGTATAATGTTGAGAGACAGTATGTGTGGAAGCTGGCTGCTGGGTTACCTTGTGTGAATGTTGTGACTTCTCTAATTTTTTGTTTTCTCACCTGCAAAGTAGAGATTAGTTAATATACCTACCTCCAGTATTGTAGTTGGTATTAAACAAAAAAATTTTTTTTTAAATTGGTCTGAGGCAGCTTTTTTTTTGATTGATTGAGAGAGAGAGAAACATCAATGTTCCGACCAGGGATCAAATCTGCAGCCTTGGCATATCGGGACAATGCTCTAACTGAGCTACCTGGCCAGGGCTAAACTAAAAATATTTTACGAAGCAGTTAGTACATTGTATAGCATGTAAGTGGTCCATATGTGATAGCTATTAATGTTATTTTATTTTGTGTTACACTAAAGTACCTGATATATACAGGGTGGGGCAAAAGTACGTTTACAATTGTTTGTATGGAAAATAGTACAATCATAAATAATAATAAAAGAATAAACTCTGTGTTTTGTATTGTATACTCACAACTGTAAACCTACTTACGCTGTTTTAGATAATTCATCATCATTATTAGGTGCCTAATATGAAGCCTAATATATGGCAGGTACGCAGTTTATACTCATTGACTCTTTCCTCCTTATTCTTGTTAAGTACACCATATGGCATTTATTATTGTGCACTAACCCTGATTACTAACCTTGGTAACTGATTTGAAAAATTTACATCCATCCATTCATTCATTCATTTATTCACTCATTCATCTAACTAATTTTATTAAGCACATGTTGTATATCATCATTGAACTGGCACTTATTCTAAGTTGAATAAGATACAAGATACATCCTTTTGACATTTAACCAGGGTATGGGACAGAATTTTCATAGTTGATACGTGAACAAACCGGCATGGAAGTTGAGAGGCAGTGGTGATTGCTTCCAGCAGTGAACACACAGGGATGGTCTTCAGAAGGGTGTGCATTTGATTAAGGACTCACAGGGATGAGTAATGGGATTACTATTAGACAGGGTTCTCAAGCTCAATCTGGGAACAGAGAGCAATCCTGGTGTAGGTGGCACATAAAGCACTTGCAGAGTTGAGTGAAACAGCTGGAAAGGGGGTTGGGGCAGTCCAAACTGGCTTACTGCTGGGCTGAGGTGAGATGTGTTTTCTCAAGCAGGAGAGTCATGCCATAAGTGGACTGCTTTTGAGGTGGCTCTTGTGAATGGGTTGAGTCGACAAGAAGACATTTGCAATCATGAGGACTTTAAATGTCTGGATGTTACTCAGAATCTTAAATAGGTTAGTAACTCTGCAAAAGAAAACAGGGAAAATGGAAGGTTTGTAGAGTTGGTGCTTGATTGGTTGGTGCAGGGTTGGATTTTCTTCTTTTGGAATGGTTGGACAGTGCTTATAGACTGTTAGCCACTTCTAATTCAGTCCCCACAGCAGTGAAGTTTAGGTACAATTGTTATACCCATTTTTCAGATGAGGAAACTAAGACTTAGGGTGGCTAAGAGAAATATTTGTCATCCTCCACTTCTGCTGTTACTTCTCTTCTCCTGTCCAGACCCTTTTCCCACTCAGACCATCTAGTGACCTCTCTAGTTGTCTTTACCTGCGTCTCCCCCACCTGTCCTCTCTTGTGTCTGCTCATTGCTGTCTCCTTTGTTCAGGTCTTTGTCTCAAGGCAGTTATTGTGACACACTCCAAGGTCGTCATTTTCACTCTGACAGTGTTTTCTCTTAACAGAAATTGGGCCATGTCTTTTTGTATTTTTTAAGATTCTTTCTCTTTGTCTCTGGGTAAAGTATGGCATTCAGGGTTCTTAATATATTCTGATCCTTTATAGATTGTTTGTCCCTTGCCCCCAAAATGCCAGTTCCATTTGGCTCTATTCCTTTGCTTGGGCACTTTCTGTACCTGACATGCCCTTCTTCCTTTTTTCTGCATCATGAACTTCTCATCATTCTTCAGGAACTCACATGAGTCACTGTGTCTGTAATGCCTTTAGCAAGAGGGCTCTTCCTTCCTATTAGGCTATAGCACGGCTTATATTTAACTTAGTTGTCCACTACCAAACCCTTTTCAAAATTGATTAGCAGCAACTTATAAAAATACATGTCGCAGTAAAAAACAGGTGAACATGTATAAAAGCAAATAGATTATTGGGGGTAGAAAAATAAAGTCACGAATAAAGTTAGTATAGAAATATGTTTGATTGTGGCCTGCATGTTACTGAAGCTGCAGCTTCACCTTTTACTCTGAATGTCCTTGTCAAAGGGAAGCACAAACTCAAAGTTTTCCCAATGACAGCCCAATGCATGAAGCCAGTTGCTCTGGAGAAGAGCTTTTCCTGTTACTGAGAATTATTCTGGGTGAGTGGGAAGGTAGAGGTGAAGGTGGTGCCAAGCCAGGTTTCATGAGGCCACTTCGTCAGAGACCTCGATGCAGCTCGATAGCATGATACCAAAACACAATTCATAAAAGCAGTCTTATGGCATTCAGCACTGTGACCCCAAAACACAGCTGCTTCTTTGTCTGGCTTAATCCAAGGAAAAAATGTAGAACAAGCAAAGGAATAACATACCACATTTTGTTGTAGTTACTGTTTTACATCTGTTTACCCCCAAAAGTGATCAACTTTTCCCAGGCAGGGACCATGTTTTGTGCTTTGGCTTGATCAATGGTAGAAAACCTTACAAGAAAGAATGAGAACTATCTATGATTGTGATCTGCCCAGGAATCATCACAGTGCTCTGCTTTGAATTTTAGGTACTCAGAAAGCCAGATTCATATCTGAGATCCTCGATTTGTAAATAAACGGTTGTAAGTTTTCCTTACTATTTTCAAGGACTGACTAGTGCCTGAGGCAGTTTTCAAGTAAATGCACCAGCCCATTGAAATGGCAGCAGCCAAGTGACTGCAGCTGGCGCAGCCTACTACTAGTACTTACAGAAGAGAGCCTTGAAAACATTCAGTACGCGCAGCAGTGCTGCAAGTTTGAAATTTAATTTTCCATTTGTCTATTGCATTTGGGACTAAGAGGGTCTTATATTACTATATTGTCATGAATAATAAGGCAGATTCAGAAAAACGTATGTATTTTCAAGAGAAAAGCAAAAATAGCAAATTTATTGAATGACTTCAGTTCTCCCCAGATAGCTCTTCTCTCTTTAATTTATATCAAATATGTTCTGCAATGACATAATACCTTTTCATTTTTTCTAATGGCTACTTTTCTTTTCTTATACACATAGGAACTTGATAAAGAACTCCCAGTGCTTAGGCCGTATTTTATTGATGACCCGGAAGCAGCCGGAGTGAGTGAAGCTGGCTTAAGAGTCACATGGCTGGGACATGCAACGGTAATGGTGGAAATGGATGAGCTGATATTTCTCACGGACCCCATCTTTAGCTCTCGTGCTTCACCGTTGCAGTACATGGGTCCAAAGCGTTTTCGGCATCCTCCATGCACTATAAGTGAACTCCCCCGGATAGACGCGGTCCTCATCAGTCACAACCACTACGACCACTTGGACTACAATTCTGTCATTGCTTTGAATGAGCGATTTGGTAATGAGTTGAGGTGGTTTGTGCCGTTGGGTCTCCTTGACTGGATGCAAAAATGTGGCTGTGAGAACGTGATCGAGTTGGACTGGTGGAAGGAGAATTGTGTCCCCGGACGTGATAAGGTCACCTTTGTCTTTACACCTTCCCAGCACTGGTGTAAAAGGACTCTGTTGGATGACAACAAGGTTCTGTGGGGCAGTTGGTCTGTGCTGGGCCCTTGGAATCGATTTTTTTTTGCGGGAGACACTGGCTATTGCCCTGCATTTGAAGAGATAGGAAAAAGATTTGGACCTTTTGACCTTGCAGCTATTCCCATTGGAGCATATGAACCAAGGTATGTGGACTTCCAAAGAAAACACTCCTACTTCTATTCCATAATAAGTTAACTGAACGTAAAATAGTCTTGATTTTGTGTTACTGTAAAATTTGTGATTTTAATGGTGGACTTTGTTATACATTGGGGGTTGGTGGGTCAGTTTCAGTTAAAACTTTTAAATAATCTTAGTTATATTAAGTAATTGTTTAAAACCAGAAATTACCAAGAAAAAAGAATTTCTATATCTAGCCCACAAGTTCAAATATCATTTTGACTCAAGTTAAACTGATCAGCCAGTATCAAAACTAACTCTTGTTCCTCATTTCACATGGAGGATTCTCTCCTTCTATAACCACTTTTTGCTCCATGACTGGAATGCAGCCTGTCGTAGAACTCTCGTGTTGACCAGAAGAAAGCCAGGAATAGGGAATAGGCCTATAGTCCCTCACGATGGTCTTATTTCAGTCATCACTCATTTTAATCTGGTAATGGCATTGTTGCATTACCCACTACTTGCCCTCCAACTTCTACATACTCATCTTGTCTTCAGAGCAGATAAAGGTCACACTAACATTTGTGATAGGAGACCCATCCACTGCCTGTGTTTTCCTTAACACTGTCTATTTAAGGGAAAGAAATGATTCCAGGCAACTCCAGTTAACTTGATATGTACAAGTTAAGAGAAAATAAAAACAGTAACAAAGTAAGAGTTTATTTAAAAAATGTTTTGCCCTGGCTAGGTGTCTCAGTTGGTTGTACTATCGTCCCATACACCAAAAGATTTCGGGTTTCATCCCTGGTCAGGGCACCTACCCACACTGAGGATTTGATCCATTGATCGGGAGGCAGCCGATCGATGTTTCTCACATAGATGTTTGTCTCTCTCTCTCTTTCTAAAATCAATAACGTATCCTCAGGTGAGGATTTTAAATAAATAAATAAATAAATATAAAAATATATAAATAAAGTTTTATTTTCTGAGGTGCATGCACGGATAGATACATACAGAATAGTTTGTGTGATGACAGTTTATTTAGGCAATCCTGCAAGCAGAAGAATGCTCATATGATTTGGCAAATCTGATCATCGGTTTCCATCTGATTTTGTTTTACTAATTATTTTTAAAGATTTTATTTATTTATTTAGAGAGAGGGGGAGTAGGGAGAAAGAAAGGGAGAGAAACATCAGTGTGAAAGAGAAACAGCGATCGGTTGCCTCTCCCATGTGCCCCAACTGGGGACCAAGGCCAGAAACCAAACATGTGCCCTGTTTTACTTACTGAATTAACTTTATAGGTTCAATAAACCATTTCTTCACTGCCTTTATTAATGCTTATTTCTCTCATTTATGTTTTTTTTTAGTTTCTTTAAAGGGCTGGGTATTTTAACTTATTTTAAAATATTATTCTAAATAATAGTGCTTGAATTTCACTTTTCCACTTAATTCTAATTCTGAATTCTAATGGAACCTCTCAAAACAATTAAGATATTCATAAATCAGTTTCATGTGGTGTTGATCTTTATTCAATATATTCTTAATATATTAGAATATCTTTTGTAATTATAAAAGTTAAGTTTTCACATGTAGCAAAATAAAAACTTTTCATATATATGTGATGATATAATGTGCACATTACATCATCACATATATATATATATGTACATTGAACTGCACAAATTCACTTACAGTTTCCCCTTTCTGCCTTTATTGCAGCTGTCTTGTTGAGATGGTAAAGGGATGGGGAGGACATTATTTGTGCTGGAGACTTAAATTGTAGTAGCCTCTATTGTGTAATTTCTGCTTAGTATTAACAGTTTTAGAAATAACTATAAATTTGAGATGATTATACCAAAAATGACTTTCAATAATAGGAATGTCATCCCTACTTTGAGAATTATTCTGTCCAAGTCAGTTATAAGTTGTTAGTTTAATTTTACACCACAGTAAAAATTTTAGTTATTTCAGATACACCTGAGGGTAGAAAGGAGTATGTCTATCCCTTTGATATGCAGTGGGGGGTTTTAAAAAGTAAACAGAAACACCAATAAACTGCATTCTGTGTCAGGAGCTATGGAGAACAGTGTCTGTCTTACCTGCTGCCCAGAACACAGTGGCTCTGTTTCTAGGCTCCCGCAGGGCTTGGCAACACTTACCGTAAATAACAATCCTGTACCTGTTACAGATGGACAAGCTTTTCCATGATGTGTTCTATAAGGTGCAGGAGCACCTGTGCTGAGTCCATATCCATTAGTCTTGACTGCAGCAGTAGTTGGCAGTAGCAGACCCAGGAAATAAACAATAGGAAGACAATGTTTTTCCTCTTCTAAACTGGCTGGGAGCCCTGGCTGGTGTGGCTCAGTGGTTTGAGTGCTGACCTGCGAACTGAAAGGTTGCTGGTTCCCCAGTCAGGGCACATGCTTGGGTTCCAGGCCAGGTCCCCAGTTGGGGGTGTGTGAGAAGCAACGGATTGATGTTTCTCTCTTTCCCCCTCCCTCCCCATCTCTCTAAAAGTATATAAATAAAATCTTAAAAAAAAAAAACCCAAAGACTGATGGCTGGGAAAGCAGAGGACTTGCTTGTAGATAGTACACTTTCTCTCTGTATGAGAAATAGTATTTCTCTCTCCTGAAAGTGTCCCTATTCTTTCCAAGGAATTAGGCAGCCTTTTAGTGCTTCTACACTCTAATTAGTCCCCGTCATGAACCGCCTCTTCTTGCCCAACCAAACACCTCACTGTTCGTTTGTATCCTTGAATAGTAATTGGATATTTTCCCTCCCAATCTTTAAATATTATACACTAATTTTTGTTGGCTTTTCGCTTTAGCAAGTTTTAAAATAATTTGTTTCAGCATGTTATTCTGGATCTTTTCAATTAGAATTTTAGTTTCTAATTCTTTACCCACTGTTTTGATCCATACCAGAAGTGTAAAATATCTGCTTTTTAAAGTAACAGTAAGACATATCTTCAGAATACGTATTTGCCATCTATAATAAGCACCCACATTTTTGGCCCAAATTTTCAGGAAAAAAAATCTTTCATTTTAATTTTTAAATTCATTTATTTATTTATATTTAGAAACAAAACCGATTATCATATTCCAGGTTATTATTTTGCATACAGATATTGTTATTGCTTTCTAGAGTTACACTTTTAACACGTAAGCATAAATAAAAGAATTAAAAACATTTATATAGATACGAAATTAGTACTACTCATGTATAATGCACACCCTTATTTTTTTCCTCAAAAATTTGGGCAAAAAAGTGCTCATTATACATGGCAAAATACCGTAAATCATCAGGAAAATCAAAATACGCATAACACAAAATCTTACTATTTAAAAGGGGAGTTTTGCTTGTGACATCTATTGTATAGCAGTTGGTACATGAAATATTTTTGCTTAATTTTTTCTAGAAGAAAAGTAGACTCAAGAGGAATGGTTTTGCCTACTATGATTTATTCCTGTGAAGAATCTTAAAAGGTTGATTAGATGAAGGTTCATTACATTGGGTTGGCCAAAAAGTCCATTTAGTTTCTTCTGTAAAGTAAAAGATACATTTTTCATTTTCACCAATAACTTTATTGATTTGGATATTTTGAGTATGTTGCCTGTCTTCCACTATTGGCTTCTAGTGGGTAGCGAGGCCAGGGGTGCTGCTACACATCTTCTAATGCATAAGACAGCCCCCCAGCAAAGAATTATTTGGCCAAAATGTCAGTAGTACCAAGAAATTTCGTAAACCACTTCTGACACCTTCGGTCAGTCACAGCACCTTCTCCATACACTGCAGAAATCTTTTTTTGTGCTTCAGTTGCGTTTTTACCTTTATTGAAATGATAAAGCATAACATGCTGAAAATGTCTTATTTTCTTCCATCTTCAATATTAAAATGGCTGCACAAAAATTCACTAGTTTTGGTAAGTTTCTTAAAAAATGCACACTGATATGACAGCTGTCACAATAGAATCTAACAAAATTGTTTTGAATGAAGTTAAAGACAGCTAAGCACTATTAGAACCATCGTTTGGAAAAAACTAAATGAACTTTTTGGCCAACCCAATACATTTCCAAGGTTTGAATTAATAAGTTGCTGTGTTTCATCAGGTGGTTTATGAAATATCAGCATGTAGACCCAGAAGAAGCTGTAAGGATTCACACTGATGTTCGAACAAAGAAATCTGTGGCCATTCACTGGGGAACTTTTGCCTTAGCAAATGAGGTGAGTTTGATTGTGATAAAATTAATTGATTCTGTTTTTGACCTATGATGGATTCAGACATCACTATACCCAGCAGTGTGTTCAGAGATCAAACTGGAATCAGAACCTGTTTGATTCATAGTCATCCCATGAAGTGGTAAATATTGAATTAGTAAAACAATATTTATAGTGTGAAAAAAAACCCTCATTGCATGCTGTTTCTTTGGCTTACTTCTATAGTTAATGATGCATGTGTTTCTCTAACCCAGGGGTGCTCATTTTCACAAGGAGCCACATCAGCCTCGTGGTTGCCTTCGAAGGACTGAAATAATTTTAGGACTGTATAAATGTAACTACTCCTTAGCTGTTAAAGAGTTGAAATTACATTTGGCCCTTTGAAGGCAATCGTGGGGCTGATGTGGCCCCTGGTGAAAATGAGTTTGACACCCCTGCTCTAACCAAAAATGTGTTTGATCTTGGGAAACAGAAAAATGAACCATCATGCCTTCTCTCTCAAGGAGCCCTTTGTTCTAGCAGAACTTGTAAGACATGTACATAATAACTCCAAAATAGGTGTGTAAAGGGGTAAGTGGTCTCAGAGTCTGTGTGTTACTGATTGGAAGGATCAGGGACACTTCCTGAAGAGCTGACATTTGAACTTGGCTGTGAGAAGGCATTTCAAGAGGAGGAAAAGGCAGAGTATAGGACTGGAGGCAGCAAGCATGGGGAATAGTGAGGAAATCTGTTCTGCCCGAGTGTGGGTGTCATATGGAGGGCAATGGAGGAAGTAAGGCTGGATAGCTTGGGACTTTTTAGAAATGTTACCCATCCAATAAACATTGATTCAATGTCTGCTGTGTGTCAGGTGTTGGGATAAATGGTACTTTTACTCCTAGGCTAGTATAGAAGAGGTTATTTTTAGTTTTTTTCCTTAAGGTAGCAGAACCTGAGAACTCTGTTATTAGACAGTTCTGGGATCAAGGAGAAGGATAGAAGAAAGCCTTCTCTTCTTTCCTGGATCCAGGGTCTGTCCTAAGCAAAATCTAGAAATGAATGGTTGGCTTTTACTTTGTTTCATGTGGTGTCTTCCACATCCCAGGGCAGGAACCCCATTTTCATGCTGTTTTAAGTGCACTCTGTACTTTCTGGCCTGCCCTTTCCCTAGGTTACAGCTTGTTCCAAAATTACCTAATACACTGCATGCCCACTTCCTGCTCCCTCCAATCAAAATTGCCATATCATGATGCAGCAACCCTGAGCCACACTGTTGGGAGCTGGAATGGAATGAACACAGGGGTGGGGAGGATGAATGAGAATGTGTGTCTTTCTACTTGGAGAAGGGGGAAGTTTGATATTGGTTTCCATTGGTATACCACTGTATTTGGTGGCATTTCCTATTCTACCAAATACTTGTGTTCTATATGTAGATATAGGTATATATAATATATTTTCCATCTGTAATATATACCATGACTTAGGTGAATATTTTATTAAACCTGTGCAAAAGAGAGGAATCTAGGATGATGCCTAGATTTTCACCCTCAGTGACTGGGAGTTGTGTTCTTTACTGAGATGGGGAAGATGAGGAGAGAATAGAAAACCCAAGTGTTCAAGAGTTACTGTGTTATTCAGCCTTCAAGAATTATTTCTGTTAAAAACTTAACTTCCATCTTTTTTTCGTAATGAAATGTGATAAAAACTCATTTAGTCTTAGCAATTTGGAACTGTTCACATTTTGACATGAGTTGTATAAACCTTACAATCACAAATTTGTTCAATTGTAAAATAGATGCAATTTTCAGGGGGGATGTTTTGGCTGATTTGTAAGCACTTTAAAATGATTTGCATGTAAGTAATTATACTAGCTGCTTACTACAATATAAGCAGATTAAGGACATCCTTAGCTCAGCAACAGTTTGAAATTATACATATAGCGGCATCTGATTTATCTAAAAAATGATGAGTGAATTTCCTAGATGATATATTAAAACAACTCATCATTTGGGGGAAATGACTTTTAGGCATTATGAAACATGTTAACTTTTCAAATGACCAGGGTCTTTGACTGTCTTCTGTTGCAGTAGGTCATAAAACATATCCCTTTAAAGGACACTTATGGTTGCCTGTCTCTTACTGTCTTGAGGCTGGCAGCTTCTGCTTCCACTACTTAACTCTTATTATCTCTAATCTGCTGTGTTGCTTTATACATCATTGTTTGTTCCTAGGGCTACAGGGTATTTTTTATCTCCCTTGCTTGTACTATGAAATACAGCTTTCTGTCACTCAGAAGGCTTTCTTGCCTTCTCCCAGGCCAATTTTCTAGATGGTTAAAACAGCCAAGAATTGTCCTATGAAGAAACTCTCATATTTTAGCATTGAAAACCACACTAAGTTACAGCTTATAACCAAAGTTATAGCTTATCAAATAAATTATTCGTGTAGGGTGATTATGTAAGTGTATTGTTGGCTAAGACTTACAGAGCACAGGGGAAAATAATTTAACAAAACAAATTGTTTTTTAGTGGGAAAGAATTTCATCATTTTGAAATCTCAGACTAAAATTTTGCAAGGGCAATTTCTTAGGCTATGATTTAAAGTTATAGTTTATTGGTGATATATTAGCAATCTCCAATATGCATAAAAAGACTAAACGTAGCTTCCTGTTGGCAACTACTGCATTAATAAGTGGTTGTCTGTAGGAATTGTGGGTAACCAACGTATACTTAAAACCTAAGTTATTCAACACTCAGTGGAAAGGTATCCCTGACCCTCCTAACTTAGCCATAAACCTAGAAGTTAAGGGGGTGGGGCAGAGAAGAAAACCTGTGCATTTTAAGCCACAGAAAACTTTCCTGGTTTTTCTGGTACTATCACTAGCTGTTGCTTCTTAGTCTCTGCTAGTTCCTTATTTACACTCCCTCTTAACAGTGAGTGCCTTAGGACTCAGTCCATGAACCTCCTCTCTAGCTGGTCACTCCCTTGGGGATTTCATCTGTCTTATGGCTTTAAATACCATCTATCCATTGTACCTCTGTAGAGATGGATAGATTAAAGAGTGGATAGACTCTTCCCCCTACTATAATCCACATTTATATTTCCAACTGCCTTAACAGTGGTACCAAAACCTAAGTCCAAAACCAAACTTCCTGATTTTCCTTCAAATTTGTTTCTCTTACATCTCAGTAAATGACAAATCCCTTCTTCCAAAACCTTGATTTGCCTTTTTTTCATATCCTCCATCCAGTTTTTCCTCACATGAAGTCAGCTTAACCTTCAGATTATAATCAAATTTTGACTACTTCTCATGACCGTCATTGCTACCACGCTGCCCTACAGTTTGTTCTCGACACTGCAGAGGACAGTGGCCTTTATACCTTGAGTCAGATCATGACACTCCTCTGCCAGAACTACCTAGTAGCTTCCCATAATGCCCAAGAGTCAAAGCCACAGATCTCACACTTGCCTACTAATGATGTTAAAGCCTATTAATGATGTTAATTCTTCCAATCCATGAACACGGTATATTCTCCCATTATTTGTATTATCCACAGTTTCTATCATCAGTGTCTTACAGTTTTCCAAATACAGATCTTCCTTTACCTCTCCTTGGTTAAATTTATTCCTAGGTACCTCATTTCTTTTTTTTTTACAATAGTACATGGAATTGTTTTCTTAGTTTCTCTTTCTGAAAGTTCATTATTGATGTATAGAAATGCCATTGATTCCTGAGTATTGATTTTGTACCCTGCTACTTTGCCAAATTCATTCATCAGGTCTAGTAGTTTTTCTGGTGGAGCCTATAGGGTTTCTATATACAATATCATGTCGTGTGCAAATAATGAGAGTTTTAATTCCTCCTTTCCAGTTTGGGTGCCTTTTATTTCTTCTTGTCTCAGCACTGTGGCTAGGACTTTCAGTACTATGGTTGGTACTATGTTGAGTCAGAGTGGTGAAAGTGGACATCCTTGTCTTATCCTGATCTTAGAGGAAATGCTTTTAGTTTTGCCCACTGAGTGTGAAGTTGGCTGTAGGTTTTTCGTATATGGCCTTTATTATGTTCAAGTGTGTTCCCTCTGTTCCCACTTTGCTGAGAGTTTTTAATCATGAATAGTGCTGGATTTTAGCAAATGCTTTTTGTGCATCTATTGATATGATCATGTGGTTTTTATCTTTCATTTTGTTTATGTGAGGTATCACATTTGTTGATTTGTGAATATTATACCAACCTTGCATCCCAGGAACAAATCCCAGTTAATCATGGTGAATGATCTTTTAAATCTATTCCTGGTATTTTGTTGAGGATTTTAGCCTCAATGTTCATCAGGGATATTGGCTTATAGTTTTCTTTCTTTGTTGTGTCTTTACCTGGTTTTGGAATTAGAATAATACTGGCCTTGTATAAACAGCTTGGAAAGCCCTTCTCTTCTTGGATTTTTGGGAATAGTTTGAGAAGGATAGGTTTTGTTCTTGGAGTGGTAAAATTCGCCTGTGAAACTGTTTGGTCCATGACTTTTGTTTCCTGGGAGTTTTTTGATTATTGCTTCAGTTTCATTAGTTGTCAGTCTAGTCAGGTGTTCTGTTTCTTCCTGATTCAATCTTGGGAGATTGTATTATTCTAGAAATTTATCCATGTTGCCCAGGTTGTCCAACTTTCTGGCATATAGTTGTTCATAGTATTTTTTTTTTTTTACAATCCTTTGTATTTCTGTGGTATCCATTATTATTTCTCCTCTTTCATTTCTGATTTTATTTGGTTCCTCTCTTTTTTTCTTGATGAGTCTGGTTAAATGTTCATCAATTTTGTTTATCTTCTCAAAAAACTAGCTCCTGGATTCATTGAGCTTTTGAATTGTTTTTTTTTTTTTCAGCTGTCATTTATTTCAATTATTTCCTTCCTTCTATTCCCTTTGGCCTTTGTTGTTTTTTTTAGTTCTTCTAAGTATAGGGTTAGATTGTTTATTTGAGATCTTTCTATCTTCTCTAGGTAGGCCTGGGATGTTATAAATTCCCTCTCAGGACTGTTTTCACTGTGTCCCATAGGTTATGGGCTGTTGTATGTTCATTTTCATTTGTTTCATTTCTTACTTTTTGATTTCTTTCTCAATCTCATTGATGATCCATTCATTTTTTAATAACATGCTATTTAGTCTCCATGTATTTGAATGATTCTGAATATTTTTACTGAGGTTGATTTCTAGTTTCATGCCATTGTGATCTGAGAAAATGCTTCATATTTCAATTTTCTTGAATTTAAGACTTCTTTTGTGTCCAACCATGTGGTCTATCTTTGAGAATGATCAATATGTACTTGAAAAGAATGGGCATTCTGATGCTTTGGGATAAAATGTTCTATAAATATCAATTACCGTATTTTTCGGACTATATGACACACTGGACCATAAGATGCACCAAGGTTTTAGAGGAGGAAAATAGGAAAAAAATTTTTGAAGCAAAAAAAATGTGGTCCTGCTCCTGCCTCCTGTGACCCTGGCCCCACCGCTGCCTGCCCCCCCCCCCCCCGCTCTGTGAGCCAGGTAAGCTACATTCAGACTATAAGACGCACCCCCATTTTCCTCCCAAATTTGGGGGAAAAAGTGCATCTTAGAGTCCGAAAAATACGATAAATCCATTTGATATAGTGTGTCATTTAAGGTTGCTGTTTCCTTTTTGATTTTTTGTCTGGAAAAGCTGTCCAGTGGTGACAATGGGGTATTAAAATCCCTATAATCCCCTACTATGACTATATTGCTGTCAATCTCTTCCTTTAAGTCCACCAAGATTTTCTTTATCTTGGGCATCTATAAGGGTTATATCCTCTTTTGTACAATGTAGTGACATTTTTTATGGCCTTTGAAGTGTTTTGTCAGATTGCTTCCAAATCGCTGATTCGATCCTGTTTCATCTAGCCTGCTTTTAATTCCTCGTAGTGTATTCTTCATTTCTGATACTGCATTCTTCATTTCCAACAGGTTGTTATTCGAGGTTTCTATGTCCTTTTTCATGTTGATGTAGTTCTTACTAAGTTCCTTGAACATCCTTATGACCATTACTTTGAATTCTATGTTTGATAAATTGCTTGCCTTGATTTCAATTAGCTCTTTTTCTGGGGACTCCTCCTTTTCTTTCACTTGAGGTTGTTTCTTTGTCTCCCCATTTTAACTGACTCTTTTTGTTTCTATGTATTAGATAGATTTGGTTTGACTTCCTTTCTTCGTGGGGTGGCAGTATGTGGTAGGAGTCCTGTGGGACTCAGTGGTGTAGTCTCCTTGATCTCCTGAGCTGGATGCTCTAGGAATGACCTTGTGCAGTTTATGTGGGCTCTCCTGTTGTATTTGGGTCTTGATTGTTGTTGGCCCATCCACTGGTGGGTTCTCCTCTGTGGCTGGCTGACTGAAAGACTCATGCCCCACCACATCTTGAATGTTGTTCTACCTGTGCTGACAGAACAAAGCAATACAACACAGAAGACAAAATCCGCACAAGCAAAACAAAACAAAAAAATCCCCGTCCAACAACAGCAAAATCAACAATAAAAGAGTAAAGAATAATAAAAGTAGAAAGAGAAATAATATAAGAAAAATAAGAATATGATTAAGACCAAAGAAAAGAAAAATAATTATGAGAGGATGGAGGGAAGAGAAACACTAAGAGTAAGGAATAGAAAAAAGGTGGCTGTGTCTCCAGTGGGCTTTGTCTTTCTCCAGTGGGCACAAAGCCTACAGCCTTTCACTGCTGGATTTTGTGTGGGTGGGTGATCCCAGCACTGGCGCTCTATGCTTGGGAGCCCAGTCAGAGGTCCAGGCTTCACTCCTCTCTGGGGGAAGCTGCACAGCTATGTGGAAGCCCTGGCCCGCTGCCTGTGAAAGTGATGCCGGCCCCTTTTGCATCCCTGCCCTTTTGCTGGTCTTGAGGTGGTTTCTGCTCATTCTTGGTTAAGTATCTCCTTTCCAGGTAGTCTTCAGTTTGGGTGGATGTTCCCCTCTTATTTTTTATTTTCAGCTTGATTCTGTGAGGTGGTGCGAGATAAATTCTACTCCACTGCCATCTGCTGCTCCTCAAAGAGAACTTCTTAGACTGTTGTATTTCCACCTCCCACACATTTTGTCCCCAGAATTCATCTACCACTGATACTATTTTGTTATTTATTCATTTATTTGTCTCTGTACTAGACTGTAAGGTCCAGGAAGGCAAGGGGTTTCTGTTTTGTTCCCTGGCCTGGCTACTCTATGGTGCTCAAAATGTGCTTGTTGCATTAAGGGTGGAGGCAGACTTACCCCTGGTCATTAGATGAGACACTAATCTAACTTTTTTTATTTTTATTCCTGCTTTCTACTTCCACATTTTGCAGCTTTTAAAATGGAAAGTGGGAAAACCCATTTGAAGTAAAGGGAAAAAATAGCAACTATACAATGTAAATATTTAGGCCAAGAGGGAAATAACTGGTGAGATGATTTCTTTTTATATCTTTTAAATCAGTAGTTAGAATAACACATTTTTAAGTGGTTTCAGTTTATTTGAAAAAATAGTTGATAGGTTAAAACATCCTGCAACAGTGTGCTTTGTCTTCTTTAAGCTTTGAAAAGGTGAGGAGACAAAGGGGAATAGGGACATTCCACCTGTCTTATCCCTGTCCCTCTTCCACTCTGTAGACTATAGTATCAGTATGTGGCCAGGGTTTGAGGATAACAACCCTTCTCCAGCCAAAAATATTTCTGTAGCATTTGCTTATGCACACAACACACTTATAATGTAAGTTTCAATATTAAAAAATATTGGTCATATTTCATTCTCTGCTATTATCTTAGGCATCGGTTCAATTTAGATTGAAATTTCATGCAGTGAAGTAGTTACCAGATTTTATGCAACCTAATGATGTTCAGTCTGAGACTGGCATCAAATTTGACAAATATGGTGTTTGGACAGATTGTAAGTAAGTATGGTGTTTCTACTGACTTAACAATTAATGACTCCATTGTATTAAAAAATGTGATTAACTCATTTGCTAATGCTTTAGTGAAAAGAAAGGACATTACTTTAAGTAAGCATCTGTTATTTTAGTTTGACTTCTTATTTCAAATATCCCTGAAATACATGTATGGTTAATCTTTGTCCATTTTTTTTCTTTCTCTGCCCTTTGCCAGCATTACTTAGAGCCTCCAGTGAAACTGAATGAGGCTCTAGAAAGATGTGGACTTACAACAGAAGACTTTTTTATCTTGAAGCATGGAGAATCAAGATACCTAAACAGTGATGACGAAAACCTAAAATAAATAGAGCACAGGAGCTTGTAATGACATACATTTGATGTCAGTTTGAAAAGACTAAGATATTCATGATTATGATTTTTTACATTTGGAAATTTCTGCAAGTTTCTGTTTTGTTTGTGTAATAATTTTACTACTACAATTGCCAGTTCATATGAACAAAGAGTTCAGTTATGGGTCATTTAAATAATGAATGGGCTAATGCTGATTTTAAATCTTGTCTCAATGTGTAAGCAATAAATGGGATTTTTTTTTAAAACTAAAGCATTATACTTTAGTGGTAGAATTTTCTGAGGTTATGAAAAACTAATTTTAAACACCCACTTCAGTTCTATTCTTACGAGCCTTCTACAAGGTTAGTCAAGTCTGTCTACATATCTAAATTTTTTCCAGAGGACTGCTCACGTAAACATATTTCTTACATTAGCATTAGAGTAATGCAAAATTAATTCCCACATGCTTATGGCACTTGCTCTTCTAAGATTAGTTGTCATGCCAAATATTAAATGCCATTTATTTTTTAAGCATAAAAACATAGAGGAGGTTGGGCTAAGTTACCATTGGTAAAGACTTAATTTTTTAAAAGAGGGGGGACATATATTTCTATTGCATGTTTACAATCCCCAAATCAAAAGTCCTGTGAGTTGACAGAAGAAGGGAAAGAGTGTGGTTATGAGAACATGATTTATGAAAGTTTCTATTTTTAATCTAAATGTCAGACTGCTAAGCACAATATAGCCGCAATGAAATATTATCTTACAAAGATAAATACAGACCTTAGATGTTAATATACCATGCAGTTTGAATTAAATTTTATTCTCTCCACACACTCAGTTTTTTCTGATTTCTTAGCTCTAATTCTAAATATATCAATAAAACTTATATTTTATGTTTTACATGCTTCAGATATATTTTTATATTAAATGACCCCTTAAGCACAATTCTACTTTTATCAAGTCAGTATGGAATACTAATGATGACAGTGAGCGAGCCCACGCGAGTGAGCTGAGCTATAGTCCTGTAAGGGCTCTGTAGTCAATTACTCTGAACCATCCTAAGTGAAGACAGCTCAATACATACATTTGGATACATTCTTTCTGGTCCATTGTCTCAGTGAAATGAACTTTTTTCATAACAAATAATCAAAATAGGTTTTTTATACCAAATGCTACCCAGCAAGTGCTGCAGCACATATATATACATATATAGATGCATGATCCATGGTAGCCACTTAATTCCACCATGGATTTTTCTGTGTACCCTGACACAAGTCACCTATGATCACCGTGCCTCAGTTTCCTCATGTGCAACAAGAGGAGAATTTTGACCTACCTCCAAAAAAATGTGAATAATAACAAAGCGATTTAAAAAAAAACACTTTGAAAATATAAGGGATAAAATGATTTCTTAAGATATCACTACCTAGTATAGATAGGTAGATTTGGAAGCTGAAAATAGGCTAATTTTCTTGATAATGTATTGTTCCTGTTATGGATGTAAGCATGTGTAATCAGGGCACTAAAAACTGAGGACTAACAACTTTATCTCACTCATTTTGTAAAATTTGGAGAGCCAAAACAAATGAAATGATCTTAATCAAAATTTAGCATTTTCATCTACCAAGATGCAAATCAGTCAAGGGGAAATGTATATGCAATGTTTGTGTATATAATGTACGTGATTTGGGGTCACCGAAGCACAAAAAGTCTCCGCATAAGATAAAACAGACCTTCAGGAAAACTCTGAACAAGCACATACTTTTTCACTTCAGAGTAGCCAGCAGATGCGAATCAGGGTGTTAAGTTTTATGGTGGATTCACTTTGGGGCATGTTGCCCTAATACTAGCCAATGTTCTTGTGATCACCTTCCTTGCTCTTGAACACTGAACTGAAAATTAATCTCTTACCTCTGTTCTATAAGGAAGCCAAGTATATCTTGTTTATTTCTTCTCCGTGAATGGCCTTACCATTGTTTTTGTATTCACATATACCATCTGATTGATGGTCTCTAAGCACTTTATGTTCTAGTTCCACAAACTGGGCCTCTTATTTTTCTATGCCACCTCACAAGCTTTCAATTTTAATTACCATTTACGTTCTTTCTGCTTTGATGTTTTATCACTACTAAGTACATTGAGCTTTGTCTCTCCTTATAGAATCTCACTGTGTTGAGTGATTCTTCCCATTTTATTTTTCACTTATCTATATTCTGAAGGGTTTATGTGCAAAATGAAAAAAATGCGAAAATAAGACAAATCCATGCTCTTCTCTCTATTCAGTCTTATGTACTTCATAATACCTTTTAATCTCTTATCCTCCAAGTCAATTTCATTTTCCTCTTTGATGAGCTGGCATCATACCAATATGTGAGATTTAATAGAAGTTTTCCTTTCTCCTTTGGAAACTGAGGAACACTGACATTCCTCATTGCCCAAGAAGATAGAACCACCAAACAGGAGAAATTCCACCTAATAAAAGCCGAGATGTGCCATGACCTACAGAGATAAACACTGCTTGCGTATTTTCATCATGGAGTTCTTTCTGTGTAGTTAAAAATGACTCCCCCTTTTTCTCTAGCATTTTGACATTTCAGCTTCAATGCTCTGATCTCCAGGATATATGACTATTTATTCAAACTAGTAATACAGCAAAAGAAGAGACAGTTTTAGAATCCCACGCTGCTAAAGCACGGAAACCAAAGCCTGGTTTTTAACGTGTGCATTCTTACTGCATATTTTCATTAAATAAGGAGGCAGATGTAAAAATTATTATAAAGGATTGTATCTTTCAGGGAATTAATAGTAATGTTTGTGCAACTGACGAAAGTATTATTCTTAGCCATCATAAGTACATTACTGCTGTAGCCAATTAGGAATTTACATGTTTTCATCTCAATATTGAATCCTTTTTCTACTGTAAAAATATGTTTTCCAAGTTTGATTTCTGTATCAGGGTAACTGTTGAGAATATACATTTTTCTGTTTGAGGACTTGTGACTTCCTATGGAAGTCCATGTATTTACAAAGGAAATTTAAATTACTCTTAAAGCTTTGCCTTAAATACATGAGTAGGAAAGCTTCTGCTTGCATTTTGATTAATACTAGGCATGGTGGTGGTTATGAACTTGAATATTATTAAAATCTGGCTGAATTCAAATATATCAATAAATTGTTATTACTAGCTTATGGAGCAAAAAATTCTATTAGATATAATAATTGAGAAATTTTCATATATTGTAATTCTAGTCAAGTAAAATATGGATGAAAATAAAGTACTATCAAGAGGAGAAAACAACCCTGTGAGTTTTTTTCTTTTTATTGAAAAAATTATTACATAAGTTATGCCATAGTAAAAATCTCATACAGTAGAAGAAGATGTACATAGAAAGGTCATTTTCCTCACTCCAAAATCCCACTCCCAGGAGTTTGGGCCTCGTTCTAAGAAGTGTGCTTTTCATTTGAAAAACACACCTGTATTTCATGGGTGTCTTTCCACATCAGCACATTTAGACCTGCTTAGTTCTCTTAAGACTAGATAACTGATTTAACCAGTTGCCCATATAGGTGGACATTTTGATTGTTCCCAGTATTTTATACACAGCATCTTTATGTACTGGCACATTGAATGGGAGTGGGTGCTAGGAGACATTTCTCCTAAAAGTTTAGAATTTTCATGGACTAGAATAGAGTCTAATGATTGGAATAGAATTTTGAAAGCAGTACGGTTAGGCTGGCAGGTGGACTCGAGCTTAGGATTTCATTGATACTAAGAGAACAAGTTCATTTGTACAACAGTTCTGAAACAATCACATACATACATGTACTAATAATGCTGTGTCAGATGAGTAACTACAAATCACAGCAAACAAGAAGAGTAGCTTACACATAAAAAGGTCACTGACACTTCATGTCAAGGAAATAACTGAAGTAGCTCAGCAAATAGCAAAATAAAAAGAAATGTTTTAGAATAAGCTGTTACACTGTGTAAATGGTGAAATCTGGTATTTACTGTTTAAATTCAGTGGCTGAAAGAATCCCTTTGTAAAGAAGATGAGAAAGAAGTTTACATGCATTACTCCCAGACTGCATTACTCTTTGGAAAAACATGACCTAATAGTTAGAACTTGGGTATTATTGTTACCTTTTCCTTCACGTCCACATCAGGGTGATTAACTAACGCTCGCATTTTCTGGGCACATTCTTCTCCATATAAAAGGAAAAACAATGAACCTTTAGTGAACGCAGGCTTAGCTAAATGCCCTTCCTTTTTGAAGCAGTTATTTATATTCTGAAATAGCGTAAGAACTCGAAGAAGGATCTCCTTTGCCACGTGGCCATCATAAAGGGACAGGAATGATGAATCCACCTGAGATGGGAAACAATGAGTATCATTTTAATACATGAAAACATTTTTCATGTATATTTTCACATTTTAAAACTTAAATATGTTTTTAAAATCTTGTCGTAGAAAATTATCCCTAAGTTTGTGTAACATAAGTATAAGATCTTTGTAACCCCACATTGTATACTAATGGGAAAAAGATTTCACGTGTTAGCTGAAAAATACTATTTTCTTGCAATGCTAGAACATAATCTTATGGAAAAACACCCACCTTCTTTTTTAAGACCCATCATACAGTCTTTGTGGGAACTCAATTCACCTAACATTTACTACACACACACCCTGCAGGGCGCAGGGATAAGCAGATGAATACTGCAGTGTCTCTTTTCCACAGGAGTGGAGGTCATTCTGTCTCTGCACCACCGTTGCTTCCTTCAGAACACTGGTCTTTTAATTACCTTGTTCACTGGTTACAGATTTTTGTGTAAGGTCCGTGAGGACAGGCACCAGGTCGTGCTGTACTGACTGCGGTATCTTGGCACTTGGCCCGGCACCTGGCACATACTAGGAATCAATAAATACTAGTGTTTCAGCGGATAATGAGGTACACGTGAACATAAATAAATCAAGTGTAAAAGATGTGATGACACAGTGTACCCCAAATTGGGTAGAGACAGAAAAATTACTACATATTTTTGCTAGGGAGACCTTTTCAAAAATGATTGTTAAAAGTGTAATATGCTCATTACAAAAAATTTAGGAAATCCATGTAGGTAAAAAGAATAAAAGAAAATAATATTGCTCTCAGAGATAATTTCTGTTAACATTTTAAAAGGGGTAAATCTACATATTTGTATATTTACAAAACAAATTTGTAAGCTATTTACTTGGGCACCAAGTAGTCCTTCTGTCATGGCTGGATTTTCAGACAAATTCAACAGCAGTTTCAAAACTTGAACCTGAAATAAGAATAACATTGGTTTGTTTCAGCCCCAGCTGGCATGAATTTTCCTCTCCCTGTCCTCTCACCATGTCACATTTTAACATACTGCCTGTGCTTTAAGGTCTGGCTCCAATTCTCTTACTCCACGGAGGCTTCTCCATTCATCTTAGCGTGAAAGGGCTCCTGGGCTTGCTTGCTCCCAGCACATGGCACTGGTCTCAGAGCACTTAAGACACAGCAGTGTTATTTAAAGCTTATATTTCCAATTACATTGTTAGGGAGATAGGGAGAATACTGTGAATGCCTTCACCATCCTCCCCCACCCACATGCAAACCTAACACATCTAGGCTCAACATGTGTTACAAAAGTGAACTTTTATTATGATTACTGTTAGGTGAAATATGATCTCTGGAACAGAAAAGGACTCCTTCGAAGCTCAGTTTATTTCTATTTAAAGTACGAAAATTTTAGAGCAGTTTGATTACTGAGACTAAATAAATAACAATATGGCCTTTTTCTTCTTAGTAGGTTATAATGAGTCTTTGACCTCACCTTCTTTACGTGAAAAATGTTTTACAATCATTTTAAATAGGCAGTGATAGAAATAATCAGCAAACAAATGTTAACCTATAGCCAAGTAGCTAAAATATCAGCATTCTTATGACTGAAAACTTAGTAATAAATTCAAATAGAATTCCTACTTTAAAGACAAAGGTCATGTAAAACTACAGTTCCTACAAGATACTTGAAGTTACAGTGAGGAGCAGGGAGGGGCCTCTGAAGTCAGGGAACAGTGACAACTGTGCCTTCTACTAGCCCTGAGAAGGACCCTGGATGTGTAGTTTATGTAACTTCCTTTGATTACAAAGACATTATGTGCTTACTAGGAAATATTAAAATAAAAAACAGCAAAACACAAAGGAAAAGGGAATTCATATTTCCATGACCAGAAATGATCACTGTAAGTTTTGGTATTTTTCTCTGGTCTTTGTGTACCTACCCTGTATAATCATATATTCCTTGATCATGCTGTACTCACTAATTTGCTACTAGAGGAGAGTATATATATGGCTTTGCTTAATTTTATTTTTTTAAACAATTATTAAAGATTTTTTCCCTGTGGAAAACTGCATGAAATATTGACATTAAACTTAGTTTTATTAAAAATGTTTAATATAATTAATAAATGACCACAGTAAATTTCAAACAGTGCAAAGGGAATGAGGTAAAAACAAAAGCCACCACCTATTTGCCCACTGCACTCCCCAAATGGGAACCACGGGAAACAGTTTTTTGCACAGGCAGACATCATGTTTTTCCAACAGACATTCTTTATGAAATCACAGCCTCTTAACAGAGTAAAGACAACTTCTGACCTTTGTTTAGTGCACTCCCTGGAGATCGGTCTGGCCTGACTGGCTGCCAGCAACACCAAAAACAAGTGTTGGGAATAAACTCTTGTCTCCAATCTCAATGAAGTTTTGATTAAGAAAATAGGGACAAGAGTTCTAAAATAGGACAGTCCCAACGTATGAAATAAGCCTGGATGAAGTCAACAGAATCTAACAGGCCCACAAGTGGTCAACAAGGGCAGGTTTATAACCAGGGAATAGTGACAGCAATAGCTATATAGTGTCCTGAACTAAAATCCCATGTTGCCATGTTCTATAGAAGAGAGTTAAACATGAAGATCAACCATAACGTTAGAGTACAACTACAGATTCAACAGCTCTATGTATTTTGGTTTGAAACAATATAAAGTCTCTGTCTGTTATCACTTGTGCCATCTTGTGGTGACTCTGGGACATTTCTTTTAATCCATTAGTTTTCTTTGCTCTCACAGTAGATTTAGCACACACAGTTAATTTACACTAACCTTCCACTATCTTATTTAGTTATGAATCAGTGTTGTACCTGAAAGGTTATTACAGTAGCATGAGATCACTTATTAAAAATAAGATTTAAGCCCTGGCTGGGTGGCTCAGTTGGTTGGAGCTTCATCCCATGCACCAAAAGGTTGAAGGTTAGATTCCTAGTCAGGGCACATACCTAGGTTGCAAGTTCAATCCCTGTCGGGGCATGCATAGGAGGCAACTTGATGGATGTTTCTCTCACACATTGATGTTTCTCTCTCTCTCAACTCAATTTAAAATACTTATATATTCTCGGGTGAGGATTAAAAATATTTATAAAAAGTCATTTTGGTGGTTATTTACTATGGAAATATATAAAATGGATACATTTTCCCAGGTACAAATGGATTACTATCAAAAAGTTCAGGCCTGGCTGGTGTGGCCTGCAAACCATAAGGTTGCGGGTTCAACTGCCAGTCAGGGCACATGCCTGGGTTGTGGGCCAGGTCCCCAGTTGGGGGCTTGCAAAGAGGCTACCGACTGATGTTTCTCTCCCTCTCTTCCCCTCTCTCTAAAAAAATGAATAAATATAATCTTTTTTAAAAAGTTCATTTGTAAGTTAGAACTTTAAATTCATTTTTAATGGAGAAACAATGTTGTAATTGGTGGTTAGATTCCCAGAAAGACCAAAAAAAGCAAAATTTCTATCCCAGAAATATTGTACTAGGCAATGTAATGGAAAAACAAAACAGAAATAGAACATACTATTGTAGTGTGAGTCACCTTTTAAAAAGTCATAAAATATATTAAAACATAGACCAAGTCTGGCATATCTCTAAAGCCCCAGGGCCAGACTCGCCTGGCTCTGAACGTTGTGTTCCTCTGAGGTTTGGGGTAAGGCGGCTGCAGAGAGATGCAGAGGAGGAATTTTCCTACAGCTGCAAGGCCATGGGGGAGAGGGAAGGGAGCTTCCATGGGCCCCCAAGGGCTGGGAGTTTCCTTGGTTCCCTGGAGAGAGATGGTGATAGGTGCATGCATTTTGGAAATTCCTATGGATGGTGCAATATTGTTAAAATATTACTAATATGATTATTACATGAATTTTGAATGCCTTTGGGTACATCCAAATAAATCTGGCTACTGGAAATATGGAAAGCCCATACAAAAACATCCCAGAACAAATTTTAAAAGGACTATAATGAGGTTCTACTGTAATCACAATTTGATAACCTCAGAAATAACTTCAGTGACATTGAGTATTTGGAGTCTGGCTTCACAGTTGGTTTTTCTAAATATGTGTGCATTTTTTTGTCAACTGTGCCAGAAAACAGAGACCAAAGTAAAACACTAATGGATCAACCCAAATAATCAGAAACTTTGATTAGTTTACCTTCTGGTTTTACACTATTTCTTGAAAAATGACACTTGATACGAACGCACACTGGCATGGGAGGGTTACTCAAGTAACTTTCACAGGGTGTCTCCCGAGATCCTGCTTAATTCAGCTCCATCTAGTGCTGCTTATGTCTACATAACAGGTCAAAGTGAAGCAATGAGACATCCATTACCAGAACTTAAGAGCAGTTGTAGAAAGATTTTCCAACCGATAATGGCTGAATCAAGATGATGTTTTGTTAACCCCAAGGTAAGCAAAACTTCAATCAACCAGCACTACCACTCGGACTCCTTGTGGGTGGGAAGCCAGCTACCTTCAGTAAAGGGTAAACTGATGTGCAGAAAGCCAAATAACAACTGATAAGCGAAACATATTATTTTTGCAAGTTAATTTTGAAATTCAGTATTAGGGGATAAAATAATTTACTTTCTTGGGCCTATGTAAGGGTTTTTCATAAACTTTAACTAAACTTTCTTTTTTGAGGGAGTTGTAAATTCGATTCCAATCTTAAAGCTCGATGCAACAGCCCTTCATACTTCAAGTAATAACCAATTCCTTCGTACCTTGGTGCTTCCATTTCCTGTAAGCAACACTTGGAACAGGTCTGTGATGTAATTGCTAAGCAGGTGCTGGTGGTCATTGGTAACTGTCATGTTTGTTAACAATCTCAGTCCCGCCAGCTGCACGGGGGAGTTCAGGGGACCAGAGAGGACATCCTCACAGACTTGACTGACGTACACCTGGAGGTGGGGGAAAAAAGTGAGCAACTTAGAATCTCCAAAATTTTCCTATTGAACAGTAACTTTTCTGCACAGTAGAATATGGGTGATTGTTCAGCAAGAGACTGGCTCCTCAGAAAAGAAGACATTTTTTTGCTTTTCTTTTGTTTCTTTTTAATCCACACCCCAGAATGTTTATTGATTTTAGAGAAGAGAGGTAGAGAGAAACATCAATATGAGAGAGAAACACTGATCTGTTACCTCCTGTACAAGCCCCAGCCAGGGATTGAACCCTCAACCTAGGTATGTGCCCTGCCTGGCAATCGAACCCCCCACTTTTGGTGTGTGGGAAGATGCTCCAATCAACTGAGCCACCCAACCAGGGCAAGACGACATTTCTTTTCAAATCTCAGAGTTTGGTGACTTTTTTTTAAAGCTGCCCCTGTTAATGCCAGGAACTGAGCTGAGCATTTTATGAATATACCTCACTTAGTCGGTAAACGACTCTAGTGAGGTGGGTGTTATGAACATTTTACAGAAAAGGACTTTAAAGTATCTTCCAGGTACTTGCATCCCTTGCCCAGTATAAGCAGGAGGGTGTGGGAGCAATGTCCAATTCCAGAGGCATGTTCTCAACACCGGTGGCCTCTCACTTGCTGGGGGCCTCCCAACTCAGTCTGCCTTTCTATGTCAACTGCTCTGAGCACACCAGAGTTAAGGAGGAACATGTGTGAAGCCACTTCGTACCATGGAAGTGCCATAACAGTAGAATCTTGGGAGGTACATCAAGTTAGCAAAAAATGAGAGAGACAAGTAAAATAGAATTTTGCTTTAGAACTACTCCTCTATCAAAAATAGGCAGAAGCAAAACTATATTTGGTCCAAGGTACACATATACCTAAGGTACATGTATGAACTACTCCTTCATATTATTGTAAACTATCACTGGCAAAAACTAATGCAATACTGGCAGTACTCCTGTGTTTTACACATGATAGAACTAAACTCAGTATGGTGTAAAGTTTTTTTAACTCTATTTTCTGTCTGGCCATGATTGTTCCACTTGGAAAAGTTATGTCTCGCAGGTAACTGGTACTCACCCAACTAAATGTGAACTCTACCTGAAGTTCTAACTGGTAGGAAAATTCCTAATATAAATTGCTAAGGAATTACAAATTGTCCCATAAACCAGTATGAACTTTTAAGAAACACCCAGATGTATATATGTTACCACAGAAACTAAAGCAATGGTACTAAAGCAAAGATAGATTAAGTTTTTAATCTGGTTTCGAGATCTAAATGTTTACAAGTCAATTAGCTCTTAGGTCACAATTTCATTACGCATTCACCCTCAGGGGAAAAAAGGCATTTCCTTAGTTCTTTAAAAAAAAATTTTAAATTTATTTTTAGAGAGAGGGGAATGGAGGGAGAAAGAGAGGGAGAAAAACATGATTGGTTGCCTCTCACATGCCCCCAACCAGGGGCCCGGACTGCAACCCAGGCATGTACCCTGACTGGGAATTGAACCAGGAAACCTTTCGGTTCACAGGCCAGAACTCAATCCACTGAGCCACACCAGCCAGGGCTTCCCAGTTCTTTATGAATCATATTTTTTTGTAAGATGATGATGTCTTTCAAAGCATTTCCAAAAACCTGTTGGGCATTTACATCCCTATTATCTCTGAATCTTTCACCATTTCAATTTTAGCAACAAGATTACCAAATGGGCCAGATCAGTTATTATTGGACACATGCCCATCTTACCTTGGTCCTTTCTCTTGTAATCCCCTCCTCCCCAACAGTACCTGTAGAAAACTTAGACCTGAAGAGCCAGGTTGTACTCCGTCTTTTACAGAAACTTTTGGATGAGCCCTCCCCTTTCTATGTACTCAACAATGTTTTTCCTATTTTTCCTTAAAGTACTTCATCATATTCTGTCTTGAACAATCATCATGAGCTTGCCTTATCCCTCCTTCTTGTTTTTCCCACATTTTAATTTATTGTTTTTATATATTTTATTGATTAAAAGTTGTCCCAATTTTCCCCTTTTGTCCCCTACCCCCACAGCACCCCCACTCCCCTCAGGCAATCCCCCCCTTTGTTCATGTCTATGGGTCATGCGTAAGAGGTTTGTCCAGAAGGTATCCAGCCATGCAATATGAAAAATAAAGACATTTATTGAAGAAGATACAAGAAACACTGTACATAGGACAATGACATCTTAGTCCCCTTCAAAGTAGGCACTTTGGGACCTCTCACACAGTTCTCCCAATTGCCATCAGCTGCCCTGTTGTATTTTCCTGAATCTCACTATGATGTGAAATCTCTTCTCTTTCAAAGGTGATTTTAGTTTTGGGAAAAGTCAGAAGCTGCAGGGCACCAAATCTAGACTGCAGGGGGGCTGAAACACCTGGGTGATTTGATGTTTTGACAAGAAACTCTGCACCAGACATGATGTATGAGTGGGCATGTTGTCATGATGAAGCTGCCAGTCACCAGTTGCCCATAGCTGTGACCTTCTGAATCATCCAAATAGTTTCTGTGGAAGAATGTTCAAGCTTAACACAAAATCTGATGCAGATTCATTGCTCTACTCACTCAGTCATTTTGAATGCAATGGCCACACAGTAAACACGCTCACTCAATGGTGTCTACCACCCCCACTGACTGGTACAGTGAAGTCCTCACTGTTCACACATGTGCATTACAATCCACTCTCCTTGGCTGCCAGGTTATATTGATGTTACACAAACAGTTCTTGTTATACTAACAATGGCTAGGACCTTTTCTGGACAGAACTCGTATAAGTTCTTTGGCAGTTCCATTTCCTATATTGTACTTTATGGCTATTCTGTGACTACCAATTAGTACTTCTTAATCCCCTCACCTCTTCATCCATTCCCCCAAATCCCATGACCCATCTGGTAATCATCAAAACCCTCTCTATATCCATGAGTCTGTCCCTGTTGTTTTTGTTTGCTAATTTTGTTTTTTAGATTCAATTGTTAACAGGTATGTTTACCACCATTTTATTAATCATAGTTTTGATCTTCTTTTTCTCAAATAAGTCCCTTTACCATTTCATATAGTAGTGGTTTAGTGATGATGAGCTCCTTTAGATTTTTCTCTAGGAAGCTCTTAATCTGCCCTTCGATTCTAAATGGTATCTTTGCTGGGTAAACCAATCTTGGCTGTAGGTCCCTGCTTTTCATAGACTTTGAATATTTCTTGCCAATCCTTTCTAGCCTGCAAAGTTTTTTTGAGAAATCAGTTGACAGTCTTATGGGAACTCTCCTGTAGGTAACTAAATTTAAATTCTCTTGCTGCTTTTAAGGTTCTCTCTTTATCTTTAACCTTTGGCATGTTAATTATGATGTATCTTGCAGTGGGCCTCTTTGCATCCATCTTGTTTGGGACTCTCTGTGCTTCCTGGACTTGCATATCTATTTCCTTCACCAAATTAGGGAAGTTTTCTTTCATTATTTTTTCAAATAGATTCCAATTTCTTGCTCTTTCTCTTCTCCTTCTGGCACTCCAATGATGAGAATGTTGGTAGGCTTAAAGTTGTCCCAGAGACTCCTCACATTATCCTCAATTTTTTTGGATTCTTTTTTTCTTCTTGTTGCTCTGCTTGGTTGTTTTTTGCTTCCTTATGTTCCAAATCACGGATTGACGCTCAGCTTCATCCAGTCTACATTGATTCCCTGTAAATTGTTCATTTCCATTAGTGTATCCTTCATTTCTGCCTGGCTCTTTACGCTGCTGAGGTCCTCACTGAATTCCTTGAGCATCCTTATAACCAGTGTTTTGAACTCTGCACCTAATAGATTGCTTATCTCCATTTTGTTTAGTTCTTTTTCTGGAGTTTTGATGTGTTCTCTCATTTAGGCCATGTTTCTTTCCTTATTTTGGCAGTCTCCTGTGTTTGTGTATTAGGCAGAGTTGCTATGATCCCCTGTCTTGGCAGGATGTCCTGTAGGGTTAAGTGGCACAGCCTCCCCTATCACCCAAACTGGGTACCCGAGGCATGCCCTCTGTGTGGGCTGAGTATACCCTCTTCTTATAGTTGAGCCTTGACTGTTGTTGGCAGGTCTATGGGAGAGATTACCCAGGCCAGTCAGCTGTAAGGACCAGCTGTGACCACTGACCACCAACCTCCACCCTCCATGGAGGATCAACTATGCATGGCAGGGTGATGGTGCTCACATGGTCTGTAGCTGTCCATTGGGTTTCCTGGTTGGTGTAGGTCACGGTCAGCCACCACTTGTCTCTGCCCAGGGCTACCCAGCGTGAGTTACAAAGCAATCTGCAGATGACTGCTACTTGTGCTGGACTTGGAGGTTCCCAGGAGGAGCCAAATATGAGCCAAAACTGGCTGCTGCTGGTGCCAGGCCTGGGGCTGCTTAGCCAGAGATAGGAGGGCTGGGGGTGGGCTTGTAAATTGGGTGGGGTGGAATCTCAGGTAAATGCCAGGGCAGGGCAGACAGTGTAAACCAGGTTGAAGGAGTCTCAGATATGACTCCTGCCTGCCTGTTCTGTGACTCTGTTGGGGGAGGGCTCAGAAAAGGCACAATGGCCCCTGCCCACCTTTCTGTCTGGGAAAAAGCTGTCCCCCAGCTCTCGCCCTGATGCCGGACCCTTCAGTTCCTTCCCATAAACCTCTGGTGCCTTTCAAGCTGCTGCCCTTGTGGTGCTGGAGCTCAGAGGGAATGTGTCTGAGTAAGTTTAGCATGGGCCCTTTAAAAGGAACTGCCAGGGAATCCAGTAGTTTATTAACCTACTCAAATCCTGCTGGTTTTTACTGCCAGAAGTTATGGGGTCTTATCTCCCTGGCACTGGAACCTTGGGCTGGGACCCCCAGCTCCTGAGATATTCCTACTGGATTTTTATCCACCACAAGTGTGTATGGGGATCCGCCCATTGCATGTCTCCTCCTACCCTTCTGGATTGATGCGGGTTCTTCAGTTCCATAGTTGTCAGACTTCCATTCAACTCGATTTCTGATAGTTCTGAGTGATTCTAGCCGTCTTAAAGTGTTAATCATGCTCATTTCTAAACTCTGTACCACAAATCAGAAGCTCAATAAATGTTGAATTAATGTAATTTCCTAGTTTGTTGTATCTTTCTCCTGATGTTATCTGCCTCTGGCCTGGTTTCTTTACCACACTTGGATTAAACCTCACTTCTTATTGGCTGGTTCATAAGGCCCTCCTCTGCCTTATTCTCCCCATTAAAAAAATGGGCAGAGGACCTGAACTGATATTCTTCCAAAGAGGAAATTCAAATGGTCAAAAGGTTTATGAAAGGATGCTCAATATCACTACTCATCAGGAAAATGCAAATCAAAACTGCAATGAGATAGCACCTCATACACGTTAGAATGACTATTATCAAAAAGACAAGAGTTAACAACTGTTGGTGAGGATGTGGAGAAAAATGAACCCCTGTGCACTGTTGGCGGGAATGTAAGCTGGTGCAGCCACAAGAGAAAACAGTATGCAGATTCTTCAAAAAAAAATTAAAAATAGAACTACCGTATGATGCAGCAATTCCACTTCTGAGTATTTATTTGAAGGAAATCAAGTTATAATCTCAAGGAGATAGCTGTTACCTCACTGCAGCATTATTCACAACAGCCAAGACATAGAAACAACCTAATGTCCACTGACAGATGGATAAAGAAGATGCGATATGCACAATGGAGTATTATTCAGCCATTACAGAGAAGGAAATCCTGCCATTTGCAACAAAGCAGATGGATTAAGGACATTATGCTAAGTGAAATAAGCCACACAGAGAAAGACAAATACCAAAGGATCTCATGAATATACAGCATCTATAAAGCCTAAGTCATAGAAACAAAGCAGCATGGTGGTTGCCAGGAGCTGGGGGCTGGGGGAAATGAGGAGATGCTGGTCAAAGGTAAGATGAATAAATCCTGGGGATCTAATGTACAGCAGGGTAACTACAGTTTATACACTGTATTATATACTTGAAAGTTGCTAAAAGAGATTTTAAATGTTCTAACCACGGCGGGGGGGGGGGGGGGATAAAAGGTAATTATGTGAGATGATGGAGGTATTAGCTAACACTATGGTGGTAATCATTTTGTAATGTATACACATAGCCAATCATCACTCTGTATACCCTGAACTCATACAATGTTTTACGATAATTATATCTCAATAAAGCTGGGGAAAAAAGGGTAATTCTTGGCCATACAGTTATAAAGGAGAGTCTGTAAAATTTCATTTTACAGAGTTCCTTTTTGTCATTTTCTCTTTCATTTATAGAAAACCTTACACATTTGCAATTTCAGATAGCTTACCTTTATCTTGACTTGATTTTCAACATTTACACTCAGGTTACTCAGTGCATTTAAAGCCTTCTCTTTAATACTGTAGTTGGGATCGTTGATTTTGCTTCCAACAATTGGAATACCACCCAATTCACGAATAATGACCTAAGATGGGAAAACAACAGGACCATAAATTCAATATGCATTCCCTACTCTTTGCATCCACAAACACAAATAAAAAAATTAGTGACTCTTTGGAAATATCTTTTCCATATACCATCTATAATTCCTATTTAAAAAATTTTACCATCAATATTACAGGTAAAAAATCAATTGAAACTAAATTAATATGTAGTTATTTAAACTACAAGGCAATACACAGATTTGCACAGCTACTGTAATCTCAAAGCAATTTATAAACAAAATTATTTTACTTCAAAATAAATTATATGACTTCTCTATACAGGCAAATTTATGAAGGTATTATGATTTAGAACAGTGGTCCTCAACCTTTTGGGCACCAGGGACTCGTTTTTCCATGGCCAGTGAAGGGGGCACGCTGGACGGACAGGAGGTGGAGCTCAGGCGAGCCTCCCTCTGCAGCCTGGTTCCTTTCTAACAGGCCACAGACCGTACTGGTTTGCTGCCTGGGGGTTGGGGACCCCTGATTTAGAATACTGAAGCAGTGTTTTGCTAAAATGTATTCTTTGGAATATTAATCCCCCAAGATGTTAATGGATGTTCCATTTAAAAAAAGGGGGAGGTTTTATGGTTAAGTGTGAGAAAATTTGGGTATAACAAGAGTGAACAGATTCCTTATTGTGATGCATTCATGTTCATATGCATTGGGAAGCTCCCCGAGGCGAGTACTGAATACAGTACAGATGAATCCTGAGCAACATAGGTTGGAAATGCACAGGTACACTTATACATAGATGTTTTCCAATAAATACTGTTAATGCATTTTCTCTTCCTTATTGTCTTAATGACATTTTCTTTTCTCTAGCTTACCTTATTCTAAGAATACAGTATATAATACATATATCAGAAAATATGTGTTAAATGACTGTTATCAGAAAATATGTGTTAACTGACTTTATGTTATTGGTAATAAGGCTTCTGGCCAATGGTAGGCTATAAGTAGTTAAGTTTTGGGGGTGTCAAAAGTTATTTGCAGATTTTCAACTGAGTGGAGGCTGGTGCCCCTAACCCTGCATTGTTCAAGACTCAACTCTATTTCTATGAACTGTACACACAGAGGGCCATTCCTCAGGGGGAGGGCATGGGAGAAACAACTGGTAACATCTTGCAGAACTGGAGTTTGAAAAAAGGTTTCCAAGTTTTCAAAGGAAAAGTAACTTAGGAATTTCTCACAATCAGTTGCAACACTATGATACTATGTGCCTTTGGCCCTGACACTGAAAGACAAAATTACTTCAATTGTTTCAGGAAAAAGAGGCTGAAGATGATTACTGTCATTTTTACCAACAGCCCAATACCCTTACTCTGCTGTTAATGAAACAGCGAGAAAAAAACTTTCCCTCTGCAATTTCAGGTTCAGGTTTTTCTCAAAGACTTGTGGTTACTAGAAAATAGGCTTTTTTTTTCCCTACTGTACTGCTAAAGCAGATCAAGGCACTATAATTAGTGATAAGGGGCACTAACTCCCATTACCTAAGAAACTACTTATTCACCAGTGGCTACTGACTCACTGTGAGTACAATTTGTTTCAAAAAGATATAAAACTACAGCATCAGAAATACCCCAATAGAAGCATGCTAATAGATTATTCTCTGTTGTTTTTGTTTGCTCGGCACCCCTCTTTCCACTGGGGCAGACATGGCACCTCCTGGATCCGATATAGTCCCTGGTGGGACTGCTGGTCAGCTATGTTCACATTCATCCCTGCTGTCTGGCTGTAGGATGCTCATGTGAGCCACGCCTTGCTAATCATGGTCCATGGTGCTTTGACGCAGCAATTGATCCAAAAAGTGGGCACTTGATCTTAGCATGGCAACTCCACTTTCTGGATTATGAGCTATAGGAATGAAGGCTTCAGAGGCCAGTCGCTTTGTTTCCATCCCTGTGAAGAAAGCCTCTTGGTGGCCAGAGAGACAAAGACCAATACACAAAAGGAAGCAGGGGTGAAGCAAAGACAGAAGATAAAGAGAGTTCCCACAACACTTTCCATAGCCTTGAACTGTGTTCACTTGTGTCTGAAAGCAGTGCTATTCTTGGATGTCCAAGTTAACTGAGCCTCAATATTTCCCCTTTCTGGTTCAGAATAATTTAAGCCAGTTTCTGTCACTTGCAACTGAAAGAATGTGAGCAAAACACAAATATTCTTTATATTTCATTATAAATCACTAGACCTTTATAGTAAATCTTGCCATACTGGAGAAAACTGGATTGAAATAAAGTATAAATTCAAATTAATTTTGCATTCATGACCATGGTAGCAAAGGGCATTAGCTGAGAATTAATAATGAAAAATTTTCTACTCTTTCTCCATTGGAGTGGGGTGGGGCAGAGACAAAAGCATTTAAATTAAGCTCTTTAGTCCTGGTGTCAAGTCTCTACTTGTAGAAGCTGTTTTCATTGGCTAGTGGTTGTCAGAGAGATCAGGGACCACCTGCACTAGACCATCTGCATTAAGACTTATTACACTGTAAAGCGTGTACTTAAATGTTCTGCTGCTGAGTTTCAAATAATTAAAAAGGCCATGCAATGCTAAGTGTTAATTAGATATGCTTATTATGAATGTGATACCTGTGACTAACTTCATAGGGACCAAGAAACCTATTAAGCTGTGCTTTTCAGAAGTAAACAAACCTTATGCCATTGGTATAAGTAGCCACACTGTGTAGATGAGGAAATTGAGGCTATGGGAGGTTTCTGCTCAGGGTCAAAATTACTGCTGGTGTGTAAGAATGAGAGGAGCCTGTTGTTGACACTGGGGTACTTACTTGGTTAACTGAAAAGGCTGCATTGTTACCCAGAGTGACCAAAGCTCTTTCAATAATTACAGGATCCTCAGTTGACTCAAGCAGATAAAGGAGTTTCTGAAGTTGTTCAGCATTTAGCACATCATCATATGAACTGTTGGTTAAGTCTTCTGCATAAGAAGAAAAATATTTAAAGTTCACCTAAAAGCAGTATGAGATATAAAAAATTTTAAAAACAGCATTGAATGCCCCAATGCCAGGTATGGTGTTAAGCACTTTATGTGCTTTATTTCGTTTAATCCTCAAGGAACCCTGGGAAGAAGATACTATTGTAATTATCAATTTACAGGTGGGAAACTGAGGCTTCCAGACATTAAGAAACTAGTCACTTGGTATTTCATGAAGACACTACATGCAAGTAATACACACCCCTAAGGCCAGCTGCATTTCCTGTTTCTTTTAAAAACCAGAAACACACATCCAGTGAAATTGTCGCCTGTGAGAGTGGGACTTGCATTTCAGCAGACATTTTCTGATCACAATTTTAGGAGCACCTCCCGCAGGAGAAAAGGTCAGGGGAGTAACCCAATCACGTCTCTGGTGAGGCATTTTTGTTTGCTTTATATGAACAAGGAATTGGTGACTGCAATGCGAGGTAACAGTCCTGTCCTGCTGGGGGAGCTACAAGAGAAGAGCTGTCATTCTGAGTAAATGCTGGAATAGTCAAATGCCAGATCTGCTTGGTAAGTTTTGAGAATTTGTAGCTCTAACCTGTAAAAAAATTCTCTTTGTAGGAATCATCACAAGAAAAACGAAAACCATTTTTTATAACACTATGATTACAGGTCAGACAGTGCATGTGTCCATAACACACTGCAGGGAGTGGGGAAGGGGAGAAGGTTATACAAACCAGGTACTGTATGATGTTGCATCTGTGTTTTTCTTTTAAAAAAATATGTACCAAGTTTTTTGATCCACTCATTTGCTGATGGGCACTTAGGTTGCTTCCAGTACTTGGCTATTGTAAATTGTGCTGCTATGAACATTGGGGTGCACAGGTTCTTTTGTATTGGTGTTTCAGGGTTCTTAGGGCAGAGAGAAAGAAGGAGCTTATACCCTTTGCAACAGCATGGATGGAACTGGAGAGCATTATGCTAAGTGAAATAAACCAGGCAGTGAGGGACAAATACCATATGATCTCACCTTTAACTGGAACATAATCAACAAAAGAAAAAAGCAAACAAAATATAACCAGAGACATTGAAATTAAGAACAATGTAACAATAGCCAGAGGGGAGTGGGGAGGGGATAGTGGGGAGCGGGGTCTACAGGAGCTACTATAAAGGACACAAGGGCAAAATCAAGGGGGAGGGTAAAGGTGGGGGAGGGAGGTGGGATTGGCTGGGGTGGGGTGGAGGGATGGGGAGAAAATGCAGACAATTGTAACTGAATAACAATAAAAAAATTAAAAATATTTGAAATAAATATATCAAAAATATATATATTTGAAAAATAAGTATGTACCAAGTTGTTATAGATGGTTATCTTTGGGTGCTGGGATTAAAAATGACTTTTATTTTCTACCCTGTGCTAATGAGTACTTTCTGATTTTTAAAAAAATAATAAACAGGTTTTACGGCTGTAAACAACATGTATTACTGCTGTAATTAAAATAATTAAGTCTACTGCTTAAAGGAGAACCACAACAACTATGAGGGAAAGGGACAAATATAGATTATGGGAACCAATAAGTGATATGATGGCCTGAAGAAGCCAAATAAGAAAGAAACCAAACTGTTAGGAAAATATGAAAGCTAAAGAGCCAGCAGATTCTCACTCCTAGGTCTTATTATCAGGACCTCTGGGCCCTGCTTTTACTCCTGAATCCACTCATTTACACCTTATAAAACAGGGTTTAACCCAAAGAATACTTGAGAAGATGAGTGAAAGAATGACAAAAACACAGATTTCTAGAACTGAAAAAACTTAGGGTTCATCCAAACCTGTAATTTTAACACAAAGAAACTGCCAAGATCATTTAAGGATTTGCCTGAAGTCATACAGGAGTTAGTAGCAGAGACTGGAGTAATGAAAATACAAAGCTGTAGCCCAGTCATTTAACCTCTTTTTGGGTCTCAATTTTCTCATCTCTTAAAATAAAAGGGTTGATCTAAGACTACAACTGGTTCCAAAGGTTCCTATGTAACTCGGAAGTTGTGTGATTTTATACACATACATGACAGAAATATAATAAATTTAACTTAGCCATACTTCCAAGACATTTCAAAATCCTATTTTTTCCTTATACATTTCCACACAAAGCCATTTTTATTGGGTTGGCCAAAAAGTTCATTTAGTTTTTTCCATATGATGGCTCTAGTAGTGCTTAGTTGTCTTTAACTTCATTCAAAACAATTTTGTTAGATTCTGTTGTGACAGCTGTCATATCAGCATGTACTTAAATAAAAACTTATCAAAATTGGCCCTGGCTGCTGTGGCTCAGTGGACTGAGTGCCAGACTGTGATCCGAAGGGTTGCTGGTTCGATTCCCAGTCAGGGTACACGCCTGGGTTGCTGGCCAGGTCCCTGGTAGGTGGCGGCAGAAAGTCAACCATACCGATGTTTCTCTCCTTCTCTTTCTCCCTCCCTTCCCCTCTCTCTAAAATAAATAAAGTCTATTTAAAAAAACTTGTTAAAATTGGTGAATTTTTGTGCAACCATTTTAATACTGAAGATGGAAGAAAATATGCAACATTTTCAGCATATTATGCTTTATTTTTCAAGAAAGGTAAAAATGCAAAAAAAAGATTTGTGCAGTGTATGGAGAAGGTGTTGTGACTGATGGAACATGTCAAAAGTGGTTTCTGAAATTTCTTGGTACTCTTGACATTTTGGCCAAAGAATTCTTTGCTGTGGGGCTGTCTTATGCATTAGAAGATGTTTAGCAGCACCCCTGGCTTGTACCCACTAGAAGCCAATAGCAGGTGATAGCCAACATGCTCAAAATACCCAAATCAATAAAGTTATTGGTGAAAATGAAAAATGTATCACTTATTTTATGGAAAAAACTAAACAGACTTTTTGGATAACCTAATAAAAAAACTTTTACAGATATATTAAATAAATTATGTATAAATGGTTAAATAAATTTTTACAGGGAAAAGTGTTAAATCATAGAATTTCAACTCGAAGGGAAGAGGTACAATGTGGTAGCTTAAAGTAAGCCAAGGCTAAGGCACTAGACTGTCTAGTTTTAATTCCAGCTAAGCTACTTACCAGCTGAGAGACTTAACCTCTCTATATACTTCAGTTTCTTCACTTGTTAAATGGGAGTTAATAGTGCCTGCCCCAAAGCATTTTTGTGCCTCAAATACTGTGAAGGTCTAGAATATTTTAGTTGTTATTTTATTAATAGGACACATAGCTGGTTAATAAAAAACTGGCTCTAGAATCAGATGTTTTCACTCCTGGTCCATTACTGTCTCCCCACCCCCATACACCACCACCATCCCGCTTAATCTATTAAAATGATGAGCCCCATTTAATTTTGTATTAAAATAATCCTTTACTCTCTGCTTGAATTTTTAATAAAAACCATGCATTACTTTTCCAAGAAAGAAATAAATCTAAAACTCTAAACCCTTTAGAGCAGGGGTGTCAAACTCATTTTTACCGGGGGCCATATCAGCCTCGTGGTTGCCTTCAAAGGGCCGAAATAACTTTAGGACTGTATAAATGTACCTACTCCTTAACTGTTAAGGAGTTGAAATTACATTTGGCCCTTTGAAGGCAACCACGAGGCTGATGTGGCCCCCAGTGAAAATGAGTTTGGCACCCCTGCTTTAGAGGATGGTGATCACCAAACACCCAGCTTTTCCACCATGAATTTTGAAATGCTGTTTTCAAATTACCAGTACTGCCACTGGTAACAGCACAGGTGAGGCAAACATATGTGCTAGTTTTCCACTTGGCTTCCTGCCAGTAAGACAGTGAAAGAATTTTGGACTCAGTGGTTCACCATTTCCTTGGGTAAACTGAGGAGAAATTACAATTCTCAAAGGAAATGAAAAGTGACGACCAAATAACATTACAGCAATATAAATTTTAAGGTAACTGTCACGGTACAAACTCATTCCATGCAGGAACATAATATGCTTTCCTGTTTGTGTAGCCTTATGTCCTTCATTTAAACCTACCTTCATATGAGCTTCTTGCTAGATGTATTCTTAGTTTTTAAAGTTTTCATTGCCATCATAAATGAAATCTTGTCAATTAAAATTTTAAATTGGTAATTGCTTATATACAAGAAGCTACTGATTTCAGCATATTTATTTTGCATTCAAGTTCCTTTATTAAACTCATCGCTTCTAAAAGTTAGTTGATTCTTTTGGATTTTTCCAAATAAATCATTATGTCACTTACTAATTATAATTCTGTCTCCCTTCTAGTATGCATGCATTTTTTTCTTGTCTCATCAAGGCATGAGTCCAGGACAGTGTTCAATAGTAGTGGTGAAAGCAGGGCCCTCCTCTTGTTCCCGAATCCAGTAAAGATGCTACGAGTGTTTCACTATTGAATGTAATGTTTGATTTGGCTTTTGATGAATGCTCTTCATCAATTTAAGAACATTTCCTTCTATTTATTCCTAACTTGCTGCATTTTAAATCAGAAACGATAATTTTCAAATGCTGTATTATTTTTTTGCAGTGAAGTTTATTATTTTTTAATTAATTAATTTTTATTATGAGGTCATCATGTATTCTTGCTTTTACTCTATATTAATGCAATAAATTTATTGTAAATTACATTAATATATTTCCCAATATAAATCTTCCTCACATATCTATTTGGCCTTGGTATATTATTACTTTAATCCTGTGATGGATTTGATTTGCTAATATTTCATTTAATATTTATATATTTTTATTCATAATTGAGACAGATTTATAGTCTTTTTATGCAATCCTTGTGAGGTTTTGATATTAGGTTGTTGAATGAAGTGCGACTGTTTCCATTGTTTTCAATCTTCCCAAACAGCCTCGACAGTGTAAGAATTATAAATTTCTTAAATTTTAAGACAAAGAAAAGATTACCTGGTTCTGGTTCAAGATGGTGTTATAAAATACACTGAGCTCACCTCCTCCCACAGACAAACTGAATCTACAACACACAGGGCACAATGCGCTCTGAAAGGAACCCAGAAACTGAGTGATTCCTACACATCGGGCAAATGAGAAAAAACTACATCAAAACTGGCAGAGAAAACCTGGCCATAAAACCCACCCTTGCCACAACGGGGAGGAACTTCATCCTTCTAGATTTTCCCTGAGGAGTGAAGGGATTGGATGCCACATCCCGTGCCTCAGTTTTTAAGACTCCCACCTGAGAGATGGGCCCCCAAAACATCTAGCTTTGAAAGCCAATGGGGCTTCACAGGCTATGGCGAATTAAGAGACAGGTATTAAAGGGACCGTGCAGACTGCTGCTGCCAACCTAGGGCCCATACCAGGTAGCAGATGAAAATCGGTTTTTCCCCCAGAAAGAGGCTTATTTGCTTATCTTAATAGCTATGACCTAAGGAGCAGGCTTCAATTGTAACATACAAATGAAGTGAACATTAGTAGAAGGAATAAAGTAAAGACCAGAGCAGAAATAAATGGAAACCAAGAGAGAGGAAACTTCCAAACTCATTTTGTGAAGCCAGCAGTACCCTGATGCCCAAACCACACAAGGATGCCACAAGAGAAGAAATCCACAGGCCAACATTTCTGATGAACAGATGCAAAAATTTCAACAAAATACAGCCAAACTGAATTCAACAATACTGAAACTTATTCCAGGGATGCAAGGATGGTTCAACATCTGTAAATCAGTCAATGTGATTTACCACTTCAACAAACTAAAGGGTAAACATCATATGATTATCTCAATAGATGGAGAAACAAGTATAGAGGGAATGTCAACATAATAAAGACCACATATGACAAGCCCATAGTTAACATCACACTAACCGGTGAAAAGCTGAAAGGTTTTTCTCTAAGATCAGCAACAAGACAAGGATGTCTACTCTTGCAACTTTTATTTAACACAGTATTGGAAGTCCTACCAAAGCAATCAGGAAAGGAAAATAAAAGGCATCCAAATTGGAAAAGAAGTAAAACTGTTAAGTATTTGCAGATAAATACATAGAAAACCTTAAAGACTCCAGACAGAGTACTCACACATATATGATCAATTAATTTATGACAAATGAGCCAGAAATGTACAATGGGGAAGGAATGTCTCTTCAATAAGTAGTGTTGGGAAAATTGGGCAGCTACACGTAAAGAATAAAACTAGACTATCTTACACCATGCACAAAAATCAACTCAAAATGGACTAAAGACTTGAAAGTAAGACCTGAAACCATAAAACTCCTAGAAGAAAACATGGGCAGTAAGCTTCTTAACATAGGTTTTGGCATGATTTTTTGAATTTGACATCAAAAAACAAAAACAACAAAAGTGAAAATAAGCAAGTGGGACTATATCAAAGTACAAAGCTTCAGCACAGCAAAGGAAACCATCAACAAAAAGAAAGGAAACCTATGGAATGGGAGAATATTTGCAAATCATGTATCTGATAAAGGGTTAATATCCAAAATATATAAAGAACTCACGCAACTAAACAGCCAAAAAACCAAACCAATCTGATTAAAAAACGGGCAGAAGATCTGAAGAGATATTTTTCCAAAGACATGAACATGGCCAACGAGTCCACCAGGGAAATGCACATCAAAACCACAATGTGGCCCTGACCCGTGTGGCTCAGTTGGGTGGAGCATCGTCCCATGGACCAAAAGATTGTGGGTTCAATTTCCAGTCAGGGCCCATACCTAGGTTGTACGTTTGATCCCCCCAGTTGGGGCACGAATGAGAAGGCAGCTGATTGTCATTTCTATCTCACATCGGTGTTTCTCTCTTTCTTTCCTTCCTCTCTCTCTTTCTAAAAAGCAAAGGGAAATAATGTCCTCAGGTGAGGATTAAAAAAACCCCACAATGAGCTGCCACCTCACACTTGTTAGAATGTCTATTATCAAAGAGACAACAAGAAGACAAGAAGTAACGAGAGTTTGTGAGGATGTATAAAAAAGGAAACCATTGTGCACTGTTGGTGGGAATGTTAGTTGGTGTAGCAACTATGGAAAACTGTATGGAGGATCCTCAAAAAATTAAAAATCAAACTACCATATAACCCAGCAATTCTACTCCTGGGTGTTGTCTAAAGAAAACAAAATCACTACTTTGAAAAGATATTTGCACCCCCATGTTCGTTATTTACAATATATGGAAATCATGGTTAAAGAAAAAGTGGTATGTGTATATGTATATATGAAATATTATTCAGCCATAAAATAAAATCCTGCCATAAGTGACAACATGGATTGATCTTGAGGACAATATGCTAAGTGAAATAAGGTAGATAAAGGAGGCCAAACTGAATCTCATTTACATGAAGAATCTAAAAACAAATAAACTCGGATACAGAGCACAGACTGGTGGTTGCCAGAGGTAGTGTGGTGGGAGGGTGTGGTGGTAGCCCCACTCATAAAATGGGCGAAGGCATAAACTTCCCATTACAAGAGAAATATGTCCTGGGGATGTAATGTACAGCTTGGTGACTATAGTTAACATATTATATACTTGAAAACTGCTTTAAGAAGTAAGCCTTAAAAGTTCTCATCCCAAGAAAAAAAATTTACAATTATGTGTGGCAATCATTTTGCAATATATACACATGACTATATGAAATTATTATGTTGTACACCTAAAACTAAAGAATGTTATATGTTAATTGTAGCTCAATTTAAAAAAGATCATCCTCTAAAATCTAAGCATAATGCTGACAAGATGGGTATTTCTCAATCTTCAAATATAAAGGTGTAGCTTCTGGAAGAAGGGACCATGAGCAACTTATTTTATAAGCTGCCGGACCTAAGGTAATAGTGATTTTGGAGACTGGTAAAATTAAATTTAAAAGCAAGATTGTCACTCTTTATCAGTATAAGTGAGAAGGTATGTGAGTCCAGGCCACTAGACCAATTACTTATACAGAAACATCCCTGACACAAATACTACAAATAAGTAAGGATCAATGCAGATCTGAAAAAATGGATTTTTCTCTGTGTAAAAGGAAAAAGAGACCTCCCCATCCACTCCCTTTTCTTAAGGCATTTCCTTGAGCAAACTTGTAATTCCTTTATCTGTCCCTTTGACATAAATATACATCGTTTAAAAAGCTAAGTAAGCTTCTTGCCACTTTATATTCCAAAAAATCTTTCTTAGGGGCTTTAGGATTATCTGTGTAAAACTTGAACATCAAGGAAGACCAGATGGAGCTGATTTCCTTGTCTCTGAGTTTAGGCTTGGCACCTGGCTCCATGTTGGCACCTGTTTGTCATAAAGATATTGAGAAATGTTATTTTCTCTACAAAAATAGCCACCCCAACTACCAGTGAACTTAGTTAGCATGAACTATATATAGGGATACATCTGCCTGTGTACATAAAGGGGCAAGAATTCTTGTCTTTGCAATCCTGTTACCAGATTGCCTGTGATGGGTGTAACAATCTGGTTGAATGTTTATGCTATAATAAAGCTATTTAAAATAATTCTTTTCTCCATTTGTAGAGGGGAGTTTCTTGGTTGGCAGATTTCTTATCTCCCTAATAACTTCCATTATCTGAAATATCCCTCCAGAACATGCAGCAAATTGTTAGAATCCTGAATGCATTTTTGTACCAACTTCTGAACAGAAACCTAACCCTGTACTTGTCCACCAGGAGGGCGTCCCCCATGCACACAATTGTTCCATTTTGAAATAGCTGTATCTATTATACATCTATCCCCATCATCCCCTCTGCAATTTTGCATATACGTGAACCACGGCGACTTTAAGGTACCTCCCCTCTCAGAGGCCATGCTGAGTCCAAGAAGAACTGCCTCTGGCGTTCTGTCTTCCAGGGAAACTGCACGCAGAATTTCTACTGCCCCAGGTCCCCACAACACCCCATCCACAGTCGGGGGACTCCTTTTGGTAGCATAAAGGCCGGGAGCAAGATTTAACGTGAGAGGCAATCAACATGTTTTTGAAAAACCTAATCCTCAGATGTGACGCCAGATTAGGCAGAAAGTTTGAGCAATTTTTCATCCCAGGATTTTGAACAAAGAAGTGGAGGCAGGGAAGAGGCTCAGACCCCTACCCCCCGTCAAGCGGACCGTAGGCCCTCAGCACCTGGGCCTCCCTCCTTCCTCAGGCTCCGCTTCTTTTCCACCCGGAGCCCAGGACAGGCAGGGACGCCTGCGGCATCTTCAACACCCGCCCCTAGGATAGATCCAGGGCCCGCCCACCTGCTCGGTTCCCCACGGCCTCACCTGCGGACCGGGAGGAACGCAGCCGAAGCCTCTGGCCTCCTGGCCGCTGGCCCCGCGCCAGCCTGTAAATGCAATAGCAGGCGCCAGCCCCGAGGACCAGGCCCGCCGCCACCCAGCCCGCGTGCCGGGCGCCGCCCATGCTGCCGCTGCGGTCGGAGCGCAGCGAAGGGCCTGGCTCGGGAGGCTCTCGGGCGCCACAGCCACCCGAGTTGGAGCGGAACGGCCAGAGGAAAAGGAAAATGGGAGTCTGAGCTCCGCCTCCCGGAAACGGCCCTGCGAAAACAGTAAAACCGCCCACTGCTGGCGCCACACTTGCCAGCGGCTCCCGTAGGTGGGGAGAGGGGCTGGTAGAGAAGATCCAGGTTCCGTGAAGAACTGCCACATTGCGTGACCCGAAGGGGACAAAAGAGGACTCCCACCGCCCGGGGGAGGGCTTCCCAGGACTTCCTCCCAGGCCTGTGCCCCCAAACTCGGACCCCGGCCAGCCTCTCTCCCCGCGGCCCCCAGCGTGCGGGCGGACTGTCGCACGCCCCGCGGTTGCCGGGGCAACGCCGAGACGCGCCAGCCCAGCTCTTTGCTGGCTTCTGCTGTCCTGGGCGCGGAGAGCCCGCCGAGAGCACACAAGGTGTGGGGCTTCTCGGCATGGCCTCGCTACGCGGGGCCAGCCCCAGGCTGAGAAATTACTTCAGGCAGAACTACATTCCTCAGGTCTGCGAGGTACTGCAGCCACTTGGCGGCGGAGTTAGAAGAGGGGGGAATGGAAGGGATTTCCTGGAGGAGGGGCTACGGTTTGCCTGGTAGAGGGCGTGGAGGCCGAAAGAGCAAAGTGGGACAGGATGAAGTCAGGTAGGCAGTCTGGACTGTAGGTAGAGATCCAGGAGAACACAGAGGTAACGGTGGCTGAAAGAGGGGGGTGGGTGACGTCTCCCTGGGAGAAAGAGCACAGGGCCCCAGGACAGAAACCCCAAACTCCAACTTTGCGGGTTTAGATTAGAGGAGTCAGAGGACAGGATCAGGTGTGAGAAAGAAGTGCCCTAGAGACAGGGAGATCAGGAGAGTGTGGCTTTACGAAGACAGTGGAAAATAGTGTCGTTTAAGATAAGGACCTGAAGGGATGTAGTGGATTTGGCCCCAGGGGAGCCCTGGGTTTCAGTGGAGCGATGAAGGCAGAAGATAGATTGAGGTTAGCTAAGCAGAGAGAGGACAAAGACACCTTGAGAGGGAAGGTAGCCAGCCCTTTGTGAAGGGAAGGACCCCACACCCAAGATTTCCTTCAGCCGGAGGAAGGACTGTCCCCACCTCCCTATATTAAGGAGAGAGGACAGGATGGGGGTGGGCAGGCTTTGTAGGTTTGCGGGTAGCAAGCCAAGAAAGTTCTGGTGACTTCTATTTTTTTTTTCAAATATTTGGTGAGATATTTGCCAAGAATGTGTATGTTTGGGTGAGGATGGAGGGAGCAGATGTTAAATAATGGGGAAAATGGGACAGAAGTGTAGGGAAGGAAAGAGGAGAGAGGCAGGCAGAGTTGAGAGCTCAGCTAGGGTAGAAACTCTCTCCTATGCAGTTAGGAGGACAGTCCCCCTCCTTTTTGGATGGTAATTTACAAGTATTTGCATCTACCTTTTGACCAAGCATTTCCACTTCTAAGGATCCACTTTGGAGATATGCCTGCATATGTGATCAGAAGGATGTACAAGGATATTCATTATAACATTATTACATAGTGAAAATAGTAATGTAAATGTGAATACAGGAACAGGATGTTATATATTTAGAATTAACTATATCTGTAGCTTTTGAGAAGAAAAGCTCTCCAAGACATATTAAATTAAAAAAAAAAAAAGTTGCCCAACAACGTGTCTAATGCAATCTAGCTACCTATGTGATTTCCCATGTGTATGTATAGGTGTATGTATATATGTGTGCTTATATGTATACCTGTATCTGTATTTAAGACAATACATGTATAGAGCACACACCAAACAATTTACAGCAAATGTTTTGGGGGATGGTTTTAGAGGAAAACTCTAATTTTGTACTCTATATACAGATGTATTTTAATTTTTTGTGAGCCATTTCATTTATGTTTTACCTTTATATAATTAAAGTGCTTCCCAGATAAGGTAAAGTTAAAGGAGTTCATTATTACAAAGCCCTTATTATATGAAATGTTAAAGGGACTTATCTAAGAAATAGAAGAAGATCAAAAACTACGAACAGTAAAATGACAACAAACTCACAACTATGAACACCTGGACCTAAAAAACAAAAACAAAAGCTAAGCAAACAACTAGAACAGGAACAGAATGAGAGAAATGGTGATCACATGGAGGGTTTTCAGTAGGGAGGTGGAGGGGAGAGTGGGGTGGGGAAGGTCCAGGGAAAAGAAGCATAATTGGTAGGCATAAAATAGACAGGGAGAGGTTAAGAAGGGTATGGGAAACAGAGAAGTCAAAGACCTTGTATGTATAACCCATGGACATGAACCAAGGGAGGGGATGCTGGTGGGAGGAGGGGTGCAGGGTGGAGTGGGGATGGGACAACTGTAATAGCATAATCAATAATCAATACTTAGAAAAAGAAAATATGTACAGTACATGGTACTCATATTCCCAGTTGTGTAATTTTTCTGAAGTAGCACTCAGTAAGCCACATGTAGGTACAGAAATGCAAGTGGACTTCATCCAGGATTGGAGTTTGCCAGGCATATAGAATGGAAGGGCAATGGTGAGGGCACTACATTTTTGAGAGTGCCTGAGTGATGGGCCAAGGACACTAAGGACTGGGCGGGGAATGAGAATAAGACATGATACCGATATATGGGTAGAAAGTGGAGGTTGCTAAGGGGTGAGTGAAGAGGGATAGAGGTAGTAGTTGAGTGAGGGAGCTGGAAAAATAGGAGATAGGGGCCAGAAAGTGGAATATTTGTATTTAAGATTCAGGATAGAGCCATTTTGAATGATGACAGTCCAGGTTGGCCATGGAGCAGGTAGCAGAAGTGAACCTGAGTTGAGGGTCAGGGTACATTAGGGAAGTGATAGCCTCTCTTTGCTTTGCTCTCCACTTGCTATAACACTACAAAGCTGTAAGAGGCATCCTTGGTTCTTCTCTGATCGTGAGCACTTCCTCACCAGCCTACTGTATTGCTCTGCCCCCAGAGAAAGGAGGCCCACAGAAGCGCTCCCCATTGCTTAAGGTGATATTCACTTAAGGAGTCCTTCATTCACATCTGCTACCACATTGCCAGCCAGTGCAAGAAAGCAGTCTTCTGGGCTCCTTAACCTGGTTACCTGCTTCCCCCAAGCGCCTACCAGAATGAATGCCTTTGTGCCTCATGTCTCTGTATATTTGTCCATCTAACCCAAGTTGCCAGGCCTCACACTCTTCTAAAATCCATCTTTTGCAAGTTGTGGAATACTTAATCTTCCATCACAGATTTCCCTGTGTGTTCCCTGTGTTTCCCTTCTAAACTTCATATACCTGTCTTAAAGAAAACCTGGTGGTTTACTTAGAATATTATTTACCCGCAAACCTCTTGAATAGTGGCTAATTAAAAAAAAATCCTGCTTAATTTGCTGGGCTTACTCAATCTGTTGATTAATTTTTCGTCAGTTTGAGAAAATTCTTGGTCATTTTCAACTGTTTCTTTTACCCAATTCCTTCTTCTTCTGGGACTCCAATAACAAATATGTTCCATTTTTTTTTTTCACGTTGTCCTACATGTCTCTTTTGCTTTGTTCTTTTTCCTTTCTTTTTTCCTTCTTTGTCCAAGTTTGGATATTTTTTATTGAATGTCTTCAAGCTAACTGAATCTCTTTTATGCTGTGTCCTGTCTACTGTTAAATACATCAAATGAGTTCTTAATTTCAGACAGTATGTTTTTCAGTTTTAAAATGTCCATTTGATTCTTTTTCATACTCTATACATTCCAATTAAAATTCTGCATCTTTTCATCCATTTTGTCTATCATTTTCTGTTTTCTCTAACGTGAATTCTTTTTTTTCTCACATAGAAAGGTTTTTATTTTAAATACGTGAGCTGGCATGCAAATAAATAACAGAAATTCCAAGGTGCCAAAATATAAAGTGAAGGCTAAAAATCAGAGTGGCAAATTGACATTGAGGCTATCATAGGCTTGGGGACAATTGACATTGAGGCTATCATACGCTTGGGGACATTTGCCAATCCTAGTGATCAAGAGGTTTTTACAGTTTTACAGATTTTAACAACTATGTGGGGACAAATAACCAAAGACCTAGACCTACCCATGGTGGGAAAGGACTGTATTCTCAGTGACAAGTTTTGCTAGCAAATAATTCACCCCCTGGCAAAGAGACAAGAGTAAGGAATCTCTTGGACTTGGTTTTGGATCTGAAAAGGAAACAACATTTCCCTGAGAATTCATAACCACAGAATTATTCTCACATGCATTTGGGATCTAAACTGTGCTACCTACATGGTCCAGAAAACACCAAGACAAAAAAATTAGTGGAGTGATGCCAGGTTGGTAGCACTTCAGATGCCTAAAAGAAGGAAGTATCAATTTTCTCTAGAGGTACCCACCTTCAACCCCAGCCTCCGGAATCTATAGAAAACACTTCAGTAAACGTTAACTCACTACTCAAAAGCAAAAAACTCATGAATAAATAAGCCACCATTAATGGAAATAAGCAAAAACCATAAACAGCAGAATTAGACCCCAAGAACTTCATAACAGAATTGTTGAATTCAGATTACAGAACTATGTATTATTTATTTATTTATATTAATTGTTCAATCACAGTTGTCTGCATTTTCTCCCCACCCCTCCAACCTACCCCAGCCAAACCTACCTCCCTCCCCCGCCTCCACCCTCCCCCTTGGTTTTGTCCTTGTGTCCTTTATAGTAGCTCCTGTAGACCCCTCTCCCCACTACCCCCCCCCCCTCCCGTCTGGCTATTGTTAGATTGTTCTTAACTTCAACGTCTCTGGTTATATTTTGTTTGCTTTCTACTTTTGTTGATTATGTTCCAGTTAAAGGTGAGATCATATAGTATTTGTCCCTCACTGCCTGGCTTATTTCACTTAGCATAATGCTCTCCAGTTCCATCCATGCTATTGCAAAGGGTATAAGCTCCTTCTTTCTCTCTGCTGCGTAGAATTCCATTGTGTAAATATACCATAGTTTTTGGATCCACTCGTTTGCTGATGGGCACTTAGGTTGCTTTGAGTACTTGGCTATTGTAAATTGTGCTGCTATGAACATTGGGGTGCACAGGTTCTTTTGGATTGGTGTTTCAGGGTTCCTAGGGTAAAAATCCCAGCAGTGGAATTGCTGGGTCAAAAGGCAGTTCCATTTTTAGTTTTCTGAGGAAATTCCATACTGTTTTCCACAGTGGCTGACCCGGTCTACATTCCCACCAACACTGCACTAGGATTCCCTTTTCTCTGCATCCTCTCCAACATTTGTGTGTTGATTTGTTTATGTTGGCCAGTCTGACCCGTGTGAGATGGTACCTCATTGTGGTTTGAATTTGCATCTTTCTGATGGCTAGTGATGCTGAGCATCTTTTCATATGTCTCTGAGACCTCTGTATGTCCTCCTTGGAGAATTGTCTGTTCAAGTCCTTTGCCCACTTTTTAATTGGGTTGTTTGTCTTACTGGAGTGGAGTTCTGTGAGTTCTTTATATATTTTGGAGATCAGACCCTTGTCTGAGGTATCATTGGCAAATATGTTTTCCCATACTGTTGTTTCTCTTTTCTTTTTAATGCTGTTTTCTTTAGCCATGCAGAAGCTTTTTGTTTTGATGAGGTCCCATTTGTTTATTCTTTCCTTTATGTCCCTTGCTTTAGGGGACATATCAGTGAAGATGTTGCTGCGTGGAATGTCTGAGATTTTCCTGCCAATGTTTTACTCTAGGACTTTTATGGTGTTACGACTTATATTTAAGTCTTTTATCCACATTGAATTTATTTTTGTGTATGGTGTAAGTTGGTGATCGAGTTTCATTCTTTTGCACACAGCTGTCCAGATCTCCCAACACCATTTGTTGAAGAGGCTGTTTTTGCTCCATTTTATGCTCCTGCCTCCTTTGTCAAATATTAATTGACTGTAAGGACTTGGGTTTATTTCTGGACTCTCTGTTCTGTTCCATTGGTCTATGTGCCTGCTTTAATGCCAGTACCAGGCTGTTTTCATGACAGTGGCCTTGTAATACAGTTTGATATCAGGTATTGTGATCCCTCCTGCTTTGTTCTTCTTTCTCAAAATCCCTGCAGCTATTCGGGGTCGTTTATGCTTCCATATAAATTTCTGAAATGTTTGTTCTATATCTGTGAAATATGTCATGGGTACTTTAATAGGGATTGCATTGAATGTATAAGTCTCTTTGGGCAGTATGGCCATTTTGATGATGTTAATTCTTCCAATCCTTGAGCATGGTACATGATTCCATTTGTTTGTGTCTTCCTTAATTTCTTTCTTCAGTGTTGTGTAGTTTTCTGAGTATAGGTCTTTTACCTCCTTGGTTAGGTTTATTCCTAGGTACTTTATTTTTCTTGTTGCTATATCAAATGGGATTTTTTTCCCCTGATTTCTGTTTCTGCTGTTTCATTGTTGGTATACAGGAATGCCTTTGACTTCTGAGTATTGACTTTGTATCCAGCTGTTTTGCCAAATTCATTTATTAGGTCGAGTAGTGTTTCGGTGGAGTCTATAGGATTTTCCATGTACACTATCATGTCATCTGCAAACAGTGACAGTTTCATTTCCTCCTTTCCAATTTGGATGCCTTTTATTTCTTTTTCTGGTCTGATTGCTGTGGCTAGGACTTCCAATACTATGTTGAATGGGAGTGGTGAGAGAGGGCATCCTTGTCTTGTTCCTGATCTTAGTGGGAAAGCTCTAAGTTTTTGTCCATTGAGTGTGATGTTGGCTGTAGGTCTTTCATATATGGCCTTTATTATGTTGAGGAATGCTCCCTCTATTCCCACTTTGCTAAGTGTTTTTATCAGAAATGGGTTCTGTACCTTATCAAATGCTTTTTCCACATCTATCGATATGATCCTGTGGTTTTTGTCTTTGCTGTTGCTTATGTGATGTATTATGTTTATTGATTTGTGAATATTGTACCATCCTTGCATCTGTGGGATGAATCCCACTTCATCATAGTGTATGATCTTTTTAACATATTGCTGGGTGCGGTTTGTCAATATTTTGTTGAGGAGTTTAGAATCTATGTTCATCAGCAATATTGGCCTGAAGTTTTCTTTCTTTGTCATGTCTTTATCTGGTTTTGGGATTAGGTGATTTTGGCTTCATAAAATGAGTTTGAGAGTCTTCCATCTTTTTGAATTTTTTGAAGTAATCTGTGGAGGATGGGGGTTAGCTCTCCCTTAAATGCTCTGTAGAATTCTCCTATGAAACTGATCCCGGGCTTTTGTGTTGAAAGCTTTTTGATTACCATTTCAATTTCATCAGGTGTTATTGGTCTGTTCAGGCTTTCTGTTTCTTCTTCATTGAGTTTTGGAAGGTTATATTTTTCTAGAAATTTGTCCATTTCATCTAGGTTTTCACATTTCTTGGCATATAGTTCTTCATAGTAATTTCTTACAATTCTTTGTATTTCGGTATTATCAGTTGTAGTCTCTCCTCTTTCATTTCTGATTGTGTTTGTTTGGTTCCTCTCTTTTTTTCTTGATGAGCCTGCTTAAGGGCTTGTTGATTTTGTTTATCTTTTCAAAGAACCAGCTCCTGGATTCATTGATCCTTACAATTGTGCTTTTAGTCTCTATGTCATTTAATTCTGCTCTGATCTTGGTTATTTCCTTCCTTGTACTTGCTCTCGGCTGTCTTTGTTGTTGTTCCTCAAGTTCTTGTAGGTGTAGGGTTAGGTTGTTTATTTGAAATGTTTCTATTTTTTTTAGGTAGGCCTGTATTGCTATGAACTTCCCTCTCAGGTCTGCCTTTGCTGTGTCCCATAGGTTTTGGATTGTTGTGAGTTCATTTTCATTTGTTTCCAGAAACTTTTTGATTTCTTCCCTAATCTCATTCTTCACCCATTCATTGTTTAATAGCATGCTATTTAATCTCCATGTTCTTTTAGTGTTTTGGTTTTTTTCCCTGGAGATTTGTTTCTAGTTTCAGCCCCCTGTGGTCAGAGAAAATGCTTGCTATGATTTCAATTTTCTTGAACTTGTTGAGGCTTGTTTTGTGTCCTATCATGTGGTCTATCTTTGAAAATATTCCATGTGCATTTGAAAAGAATGTGTATTTTGCTTCTTTGGGATGAAAGACTCTATATATTTCAGCTAAGTCCATTTCATCTAGGGCATTGTTCAATGCCACAATATCTTTGTTGATATTTTATTTGGAAGACCTGTGCATCTTTGACAGTGTGGGGTTTAAATCCCCTACTATAATTGTGTTGCTGTCAAAATCTTTCTTGAAGTCCTCCAAGATTTTCTTTATGTTTTTGGGTGCTCCTATGTTGGGTACATATATATTTACAATGTTTATGTCTTCTTGGTGAATTCTTCCTTTGAGTATTAGGAAGTGACCTTCTGGGTTTCTCTTTATGGCCCTTTTCTTGAAGTCTATTTTGTCTGATATGAGTATTGCTACCCCTGCTTTTTTTTCCTGTCCATTTGCTTGGAAAATTTGTTTCCAGCCCTTCACTTTCAGTCTGTGTGGGTCTTTTGTCCTGATGTGGGTCTCTTGTAGGCAGCATATGTGTGGGTCATGCTTTGTTATCCATTCAGCTATTCTATGTATTTTGATTGGAGCATTTAATCCATTTACATTTAAGGTTATTATTGATAGGTACTTATTCACTGCAGATTTTTTGTCCCTGTGTTCCTCTCTCTCTCTTTTCCTTCCTTTCTTTACAGCAGCCCCTTTAGCATCTCTTGCAGAGCTGGTTTGGTGGAGGTATATACTTTTAGACTTCTTTTGTGTGGGAATCTCCTTATTTGGCCTTCTATCTTGATTGAGAGCCTTGCTGGGTAAAGTAGTCTTGGTTGCAGGCCTCTGGTTCTCATTACTTGGAATATTTTTTGCCATTGCCTTCTGACTTAGATTGTTTCCATTGAGAAGTCAGTTGCTAACCTAATTGTGGCTCCCTCATATGTTCCTTCCTGTCTGTCCTTTGCTGCCTTTAAGATTCTTTCTTTGTCTTGAAATTTTGCCATTTTAATTATGATGTGGCTTGCAGTAGGCCTCTTTGGGTTCCTCTTGATTGGGACTCTCTGTGTTTCCTGGATTTGTGTGACTTTTTCTCTCATCAAATTAGGGAAATTTTCCATCATTACTTTTTCAAACAGGTTTTCTATCCCTTGCTCTTCCTCTTCTCCTTCTGGTATCCCTATTATACGGATATTATTACGTTTCATGTTGTCCTGCATTTCCCTTAACCCCTCTTCATTCTTTCTGAGCCTCTTTTCCTTTTCTTGCTCATTCTGGGTGTTTTTTTTCTACCTTGTCCTCCAGTTTGCTGATCCTATCCTCTGCTTCATCGGGCCTGCTTTTGATTCCTTCTACTGTGTTCTTCAGTTCAGAAATTGTATTCTTCATTTCCTCTTGGCCCTTGTTGATAGTTTCTATTTCCTGTTTCATGTTGATATAGTTTTGTAGTTCATTGTAGTTTCCCTGTAGTTTTTTGTAATTCTGTGTGAGTTCATTAGGCTTCCATATAACCAATTCTTTGAACTCATTATCTGATAGTTGACTTGCCTCTTTTTCATTTAGCATTGTTTCTGAGACTTCCCCCTTTCCTTTCACTTGGGGATTGTTTCTTTGTCTTCCCATTATTTGTGAGACTCTTCCTGTTAGCCTCTGCTTCTTAAGTTGCTCTGTTCTGACCCCCTGGGTTTATGGTGAACTTCTGTGGTAGAATACCTGTGAGATTCAGTGGTACAGTCTTCTTGATTTCCCGATCTTACTGATCTTGGGCTGTGGTTTATGTTGGCTCTGTGTATGTCTTTGGTTTTTGGTTCTTTTTGGGTCTTTCTTTGGTGGGTCTTTTCCACCAGCTGGTTATCTGAGGGTCAGTCTGTCCCCCACCTCACGTTTTCTGTTGTGCAGGTGTGGGCAGGTTGTGTTGTAGCTGGTTCTTCCATGTGTACAAGGTTTTGAGGCTTTTCTCTTGCTCTTGTTCAGTTGTTTGTTCTTAGTAATTTCTTCACTATTTAGTTGTATTTTCAGATAGGTCCTGGGTTGACTTATTGTGACTTCTACTCCCTCATTCACCTTCTTGTGTTCTTATCTGTTGGTGGTTCCTTTGTTGCTGGGTTTCCTCTTCCAGGAGGTATCCTGGTGTTCCTGGCTTTTACCCACTCTTTTTTATGGTAGGCCTCCTCCGGGCTATGGGTGTGTGCTCGGGGGCCTTCCTTGATGTGCACTCTCCTCAGTGCCTGTGGTCTCAGTTCCCTCCTAGATGAGGTGCGGAGACTCCCAGCACGGTGCCTGTGGTCAGGCCCCCCCTGGGTGTGTACTCTCCCAGCACCCCCTGCCCTAACCCCTGCTTTGGATTTGGGCTCAATACCTCCCACACCTCCACAGGGGTGCCAGATGGGTGGGTGGCCAGGTGGAGAGGAGACTGGAGCTATTGCTTCAGGGGAATTCCCCAAAGTGCCCCTGAGGGTCTTTTTCTTTTTGGGAAAATCCTCCTGCTCAATCCTTTGGCTCCCTCCATACAAGGAAGGGCCTCTCCTCTTGCTCAGCCCACCTCTCCAGCTAGACTGGGACTGTCCAGCTCAGGACCCCACAAGACCCAACTCTCAACTCTCCCCACCCAGTGCCTGCGGTCTCTGTGTGTTTACCACTTCATCCTTATTCCCCTCCCTGTGACTTCAAGCAACCAGGTCTCTCTCGGTGCTGCTCAAGCCTTGTTTGGCAGAGGAGGGAGCCATTAGCTCGGCTCTCTCCCAGGAGTCCTGCGGCAGGCCCAGCGGGTGCGGGCCTGGGGCTGCAGTTGCCCTGGTCCCCAAACTGGTCCCAGGGATCTTTTTGTCCTGAAGCAACCCCCTTACTGTCTGTTTTTTCAGTGTCCTCTATACTTTGTGGCCTCTTATCTTCATAAACGCTGGGGTACTGTTGGCTGTTTGCTTTGTTCCTCAGTAGATCAGGTAGGTGTTTCACCCCTGTGCAGGGGGAAGTGGACTCTGTTCCCACCTATCTTGCTGCCATCTTTCTTCTCTAACATGTGAATTCTTGTTCTATTAAAATTATTGTTGTTAGTGTAACTCTGAATCAAATTCTTTATTATAATTTAATTGTTAGAATAGAATAAATGTTCTTTATTTAAATTACTGGTGTGATTTCTGTCTCCTGACTGGACCTTGACTGATACAGAAGGCTTAGCTGGAAAGGGAAACAAGGGAAATCTGTAAGGAGGTGGAAAATGACTGCGGTGTGGATGTATCCATTGTCAAAATTATACAGCTAAGATTTCTGCATTTGAATTCATGTAAATTTTACCTAAAAGAATATAATTAAGAACAGGTAGGAAACTGGATGGATATAAAAATAATATAAGAATCATTTATTGATGATAATTGTTGAAACTGGGTAATGGGTTCATTGTTTACCATATTTTTGGACTATAAGACGCACCAGATCATAAGACGCACCTAGGTTTTAGAGGAGGAAAATAGGGGAAAAAAACCCGCTCCACTGCTGCCCCCTCTCCCTGCAGTGAGCCAGGTAAGCTACATTCGGACTATAAGACACACCCCTCTCAAATTTTGGGGGGGGAATTGCATCTTATAGTCTGAAAAATATGGTACTTAATGTATGTTTGAAGGTTTTCCTAATAAAAAGTTAAAATAAAACAGTCATGTCTGGGTGTTTTTTCTCATCACGTATGTAGCTAGGGATGGGTGGAATGGCAGGTTTGATTTGGCTGTATAGTCATTGTCTATGTTTGCTTGCTGTATCAATTATCCATGGCTACATAATACAACTGCAAATTTTAGTGGCTTACAACAACAGGAATCATTTAGTTTGATCACCAATCTGAAATTCTGGCAAGGTCTTTCAGGGAGAGCTTGTCTCTGCCCCATGTGGTACCACCTGGGGTAGATCAACATGGGGTTCAAGATCCACTTTTAAGATGGTTCACTGGCATGCTTGGCAAGTTGGTATTGGGTGTTGGCTGGGAGTTCAGCTACAACTGTGAACCAGTAGGCTTGGTTCTTCCATATGGACCTCTCCATGGGCTGCTTGAACTTCCTCATAGTATGGTGGCTCAGTTCTAAGAGCAAGTGTCCCCAGAGAGAACTAAGTAGAAGTTATGTCACCATTTATAAGGTCAGTGGAAATAACATAAGATTATTTCCACTTAGATTCAAGAGGAGGGTACATAGACCCTGCTTCTTTTTTTTTTTTTTTAAGATTATTTATTTCTTTTTAGAGAGAGGGGAAGGGATGGAGAAAGGGAGAGAGAGAAACATGCATGTGTGAGAGAAGCATCGATTGGTTGGTTGTTGCATGCCCCCAACCAGGGGTCTGGTCTGCAACCAGGCATGACCAGGAATCGAACCAGTTACCTTTTGCTTTGTGGGATGATGCTCACCCCACTGAGCCACAGCAGTAAGGGCCAGACCCCACTTCTTGATGGTAGATGTAGCAAAGTCACATTGCAAAAGGAGCCTATGGAATGGAAGACACTGTCATAAGCATTCTGGAAAACACAATCTGACACACCTGGCTTGTTTCTATAAGGGGACAAATGTGGATTTATCTGAACAAATATGGATTGCAACAGTATCACTCAATGATTAGGCCTGAACCCTTCTACAAATATCTGCTTTTCTTCTTCCGTTTCTATCTTCCCCAGGACCAGATGTATAATGGACATTATCAAGTTCGCCTATGTAACACCTACTTCCCCCTTATCTCTTCCTAATATTTCTTATGTTTTACTTTTATAACCTACCTTTACTCCTGTTAGTCCATATGCTTCAGGGAAACTGACTGTGTATCTTTGGGGTTGGACTCTGATTAGCTTATGACAACCAGTGCATTGAGTTTCCAGGCCACAATGTTCATGACCGTGGCAGGTGGTGGTAAGGATTGTGGAAGAGGATGAGATGTGATCCAGACCAATTTAGGTCAGGTTGCTTGCTGTAATGTTGGGATAGAGATTTACCAACTCTGGATATTCATGGGGAAGTACGTATTGCTGGGAGCCATTGGGAATTATCTTGTGTCCACAAGGAGAGATGGTTTTAAGGTGAAGTGGATTCTGAGGAAGGCAGAGTGGGGAAATAGAAGGAAATCAGGTTTCTAGTGACATCAGCAAGTCACTGGGTTAAACCCACAATGAAGCTTGATTTAAAAAAATTTTTAGTTGTAGGAGCAAATAAATTCCATGTGGAGTTGAGATTTATTACTTGAAACCTAAAGCATGTGAAGCAACACAAGGGGATTATTTGTACTGTGAGATTGCTTCTTGGCTTACCAGTTACTAACTGTGTGACTTGGAGCAAGTTTCTAAATCTCTCTGGCTCAGATTTCTTGTAGTAAGATTCCAGATGGATGAGAGACAGGCCTTTATTTTCTACAATTAAAAGTGAGTAATTATGAGAGTTAAAAATGGGAAAAGAAAATCACAAAATATATCTTCAGGCAAATCAGTTTTAGGAAAGAATACATAAGGTGAGGATCTGGAAATGGATTCCTTTACCCTATTTACATTCACATGTCTGTTGGGAAGCCTTTGTGGGCTCCTAGACATTTGCACACCCAGCTTAAAGACTGCTGGTTTGTAGTTTTAATTCAAGTTAGTCAGGTAACTTATTTTTATGCCAAGATTAGGCTCTTAACAAACACCAGCCTTTTTTTCCAGGCCTGGGGTGGGGGATTGAGCAACAAGAGTGGACAACTAAGGAGGGTACATTAGATCATTCCCTTAGCAAATGTTTGCTGGGCACCTACCATGTGGTGCTAGTAGAAAATACCTCAGGGGCCACAACCACTTGCAGCTGTGACTCTGAAGCTATCTCTAGTCCAAACTTTTCTTCTGAGTTTTCTGTGCATTTATCCATTGATATCCTACAAACACATTAAAGAAATAAAAAGAAATAGGTGAAGTTAATTTTGATAATATATTTTGTTCAAACCAATCTGTCCAAATGTAATCATTTCAACATGGACTCAGTATAAAATCATAAGTCTTCAAAACTGGGTGTATTTTTTATGCTTATAAGCACATCTCATTTTGTACTAGGCACACTCGAAGTGCTCAATGGCCACATGTCACTAGTAGCTGCCATATCGGAGCCCTCATGAATGGGTTTGGTACCCTTTTACTGGACACCCCAAAGAGTTCCCTTGCCCCTACCATCATGTGAGGACATTGTGGGAAGATAGCCATCTATAAATGAAAACACACATTTTGATTCTACATTGTTATAGAAATCTACCCTAAGGAAAAAATGAAGATATGTGATAAGTGATAATATGCACAACATATTTTTAATAATGGGAACAAGTTAGACACAACCTAATGGCCAACAATTTAGAAATTATTAGAGACTTCTGGCCAAGATGAAGGCATAGGTAGATATGCTTTGTCTCCTCAGACAACCAACAGAAGGACAAATTTAAAAACAAAAATCAACCAGAACTACCAGAAAATTGAACTGTATGGAAGTCCGACAACCAAGGAGTTAAAGAGAGACATTCACCCAGACTGGTAGGAGGGGAGGAGACAGGCAGCCAGGGTGGAGAGGACACGTGCCAAGGCAGGGACTGAAGGACCAGGCAGGGGAGCCACTGGCTGGCGGTCTCACATTTGCATCATGTGGATAAACCAGGAGGTACAACTGGGAAGAGCAAGAAAGACCACACAACCCACAGTTTCAGCATGGGAAAAGAAAGCCTCAAAACCTCTGGCTGTAAAAACCTGTGGGGGTTCCACTGGTGTGAGAAACTCTCAGCCTCACAGGAGAGTTTGTTGGAGAGACCCACGGCATCCTAGAACATACACAAACCCACCCAACAAGGAATCAGCAGCAGAAGGATCCAATTTGCTTGTGGGTCTTGAGGGAAGTGGCTAAAAGTGGGGTAAGGGCTAAGCAAGCAGCATTGTTCCCTCTCTGACCCCTCACCCACATACAGCACCACAATGCAGCAATGTGGGTGGCCCTGCCCTGGTGAATACCTAAGGCTTAGCCCCTCACAAGTTAAGAGGTATGCCAAGACAAGGAAATATGGCCCAAATGAAAGAACAGATCAAAACTCCAGAAAAAGAACTAAGCGATGAGGAGATAGCCAACCTGTCAGATGCAGAGTTCAAAATACTGGCAATCAGGATGCTCACAGAAATGGTTGAGTACAGACACAAACTAGAGAAAGAAGTGAAGGCTGTGCAAAGTGAAATAAAGAAAAATATACAGGGAACCAACAGTGAAGGGAAGAAAACTGGGGCTCAAATCAACAATTTGGAACAGAAGGAAGAAATAAACATTCAACTAGAACAGGAACAAGAATTCAAAAAAATGAGGAGAGACTTAGGAACCTCTGGGACAACTTTAAACGTCCCAACCTCCAAATCGTGGGGGTGCCAGAAGGAGAAGAGGAACAACAAGACATTCAAAACTTATCTGAAAAAATAATGAAGGAGATCTCCCCCAATCTGGCAAAGGAAATAGACTTCCAGGAAGTCCAGAAAGCTCAAAGTCCCAATGAAATTGGACCTAAGGAGGAATACACCAAGGCACATCATAATTAAATTACCCAAGATTAAAGATAAGGAGAGCATCTTAAAAGCAGCAAGAGAAAAGGAGACACTTACCTACACAGGAGTTCCCATAAGACTATCAGCTAATTTCTCAAAAGAAACCTTGCAGGCAAGAAGGGGCTCAAAAGAAGTATTCCAAGTCATGAAAGGCAAGGACCTACATCCAAGATGACTCTATCCAGCAAAGCTATCAATTAGAATGGAAGGGCAGATAAAGTGCTTCCCAGATAAGGATAAGTTAAAGGAGTTCATCATCACCACACCCTTATTATATGAATTGTTAAAGGGACCTATCTAAGAAAAAGAAGATCAAAACTATGAACACTAAAATGACAACAAACTCACAGTTATTAACAACCGAACCTAAAACAGAAACAAAACAAACTAAGCAAACAACTAGAACAGGAACAGAATCACAGAAGTGGAGATCACATGGAGGGTTATCAGCAGAGAAGGGGAGGGGGAAGAATGGGGGAAAAGGTACATGAAATAAGAACCATAAATAGTAGGCACAAAATAGACAGGGGGAGGTTAAGAATAGTATGGGAAGTGGAGAAGCCAAAGAACTTATATGTAACACTCATGGATACGCACTAAATGGGGGCGGGGGATGCTGGTGGGAGGCGGGGTACAAGGTGGAGAGGGATAAATGGGAAAAAAATTGGACAACTGTAATAGCATGATCAATAAAATATACTTTAAAAATAGAAATTATTAAACATTTATGGTACTCTTTTTTAGTAATAGATTATCAGAAAACTGAATACATAATGTTTTGAAGAATATTTTGTGGATATGGAAAAGTTTTTAGATATAGTGATCAGCCAGAAAAAAAAGAGGAGATACAGAACTATACAGTATCCTATTTTAACTTTGTAAAAAGTACATGCATTGCGGAATGTCCAAATTTAAAATTTTTATTCCCTGTTACTTATTGTTGTCAGTGTGATGGTTTATTTTTATTTTCTTCTTTGCTTTTTTCTGAATTTTTCAAATTACATAGAGCAAATACTGGTTTTATAATCCGAAAGTAAAATGTTCATATAATAAAACAAAATAATGACATGCTGGCCTAAGTGTAGGAAAAAATGCTCAATTTTTTTCTTTCTCATACCATAACCTGATGATCTTTACTGATGGAGAATTAGAAAGGAATAAACATAGACAGCACAGGAAGCATAAAAGCTTGGGAAACTGCTGGGAAATTCGGGTTTCTCATCATAGGTAGCCAGCTGGCTGGCTCGGTTGCAGGCCTGTTCTGGTCTCGCTGGGACCAGAGCCCTTTGCCTCTGTTCACAGAACTGAGGTCTCTGGACATCCTGTTTCCTGGACGAGCTAGCCTCTGTCACTGCTTGCACCCTCTCAGAATCTTCTCCCTCTGGTTCAGGTTCTAGGAAAGCTTGCATTTGGCTAACTGCATACAGTGCATACTGGTAGAAGTTTCTCTCTCTCTCTCTCTCTCTCTCTCTTTCTCAGCAGAATCTTAAGGTTTTAAGGTAGAGAAAGTGCACTGGGAGGAAGAAAGCTCTGCTTCTTCCATTTACACCCATCTTGCAACATTCAGGAGCAACTCTGCTTTTATCTGCATTGTAATTGGCATTCCCATGAGTTTGGGTTTTTTAAAGTTTTTTTCTGATATAAAAAATGACTTTGAAACCACTGTGATCAATCATCCTGGTTCTGTAAGGAAATAATCTCTTCCTTGATGGTTAATGTTCTCAGTGTTGCCGGAAGCTAGTCTTTTCCCTCATAGTTCATCAGTATCTGGCATGGCTTTCATGCAACCTGGATGTATTGTTTATACAAAGTATATAAACATAGAGATATAGGGTGGTCTTTTTATTTTTTTAGATCTTGGAGTGGAATGTTCTTTTAAACTTTAATTTTAGATTTGAAATAAGTGAACTAAATGGTCAAATATTTGGGAATTGGGGAAATAAAATATATTATTTTAAAATTTTATTAAAAATATCTTATTTATTTTTAGAGAGAGGGGAAGGGAAGGAGAAAGAGAGGGAGAGAAACATCAATGTGTGGTTGCCTCTCGCATGCCACCTACTGGGTTCCAAGCCCGTGACCCAAATGTGTGCCCTGACTGGGAATTGAACTAGCGACCCTTTGGTTCGCAGGCCCGCACTCAATCCACTGAGCTACACCAGCCAGAGCACTTTACACTATTTTAAGCTTCAGGAAAAATACATTTTAGAAATTCAAAGTTTTTTTTTAAATGTCTGCATTTAGACACTCAGCACCTGATCCTAGATAGAACTGTGGGAAAAATGAGTATATTCTGATTCCACACCCTCACTATATTCATCATGTCTCTCTGAGAACTCAGATACTCACCCCACCACTAGTGGAATTGCCTTGCTTGGAGATATTCCTTTCAAGAGACACTGTATTTTTTTAAGTATATTTTATTTATTATGCTATTACAGTTTTCCCAATTTCCCCCCCATATTCCCCCTCCGCCCTGCAACCCCCAACACTACAGCATTCCCCCCACCTTAGTTCATGTCCATGGGTTGTACATATAACTTCTTGAGTCCTCTGTTTCCTATACCATTTTTTATCTCTCCCCATCTATTTTATGCCTACTAATTATGCTTCTTCTTCCCTGTACCTTCTCCCCCCGTTCCTCCCTTTCCCCTCACTGAAATCCCTCCATATGATGTCCGTTTCTCTGATTCTGTTACTGTTTTAGTTGTTTGCTTAGTTTTTGTTTTCATTGTTTTTCTTTTCTTTTAGGTTCATTTGTTGATAGTTGTGAGTTTGTTGTCATTTTACTGTTCATAGTTTACTGTTCTTCTTTTTCTTAGATAAGTCCTTTTAACATTTTATATAAGGGCTTGGTAATGATGAACTCCTTTAGCTTGACCTCATCTGGGAAGCACTTTATCTTCCCTTCCATTCTAAATGATAGCTTTGCTGGATAGAGTAATCTTGGATGTAGGTCCTTGCCTTTCATGACTTGAAATACTTCTTTCCAGCCCCTTCTTGCCTGTAAGATTTTTTTTTTGAGAAATCAGCTGCTAGTCTTATGAAAACTCCTTTATAGGTAACTCGTTCCTTTCTCTTGCTGCTTTTAAGATGCTCTCTTTATCGTTAATCTTGGGTAACTTGATGATGTGCCTTGGTGTGTTCCTCTTTGGGTCCAACTTCTTTGGGACTCTCTGGGCTCCCTGGAATTTCTGGAAGTCTATTTCTTTCACCAGATTAGGGAGGTTTTCCTTCATTGTTTATTCAAATAATTTTTCAATTTCTTGCTGTTGTTTTTCTTCTTCTGGCACCCCTATAATTCAGATATTGGAACATTTCAGTTTGTTCCAGAGGTTCCCAAGTCTCTATTTTTTTGAATTCTTGTTTCTTCATTCTGTTCCAGTTGGATGTTTATTCCTTACTTTTGTTCCAAATCATTGCTTTGAGTCCTGGTTTCATTCCTGTCACTGTTGGTTCCTGAATATTTTGCTTTATTTCATTTTGGGTATCTTTCATTTGTTCTTTCATTTTTCAACCAAGCTCAATCAATTCTGTGAGCATTTTGATTACCAGGGCTTTAAACTCTCCATCAGATAGGTTGGCTATCTCCTCATCGCTTAGCTCTTTTTCTGAAGTTTTGCTCTGTCCTTTCATTTGGGCCCTATTTCTTTGTCTTGGCACACCTGTTAAATTGTAAGGGGGCAGGGCCTTAGGTATTCACCAGAGCAGGGCAACCCTCCTTGCTGCGCTTAGGCACTGCCTGTGGGGGAGGGGCCAGAGAGGGAACAATGAAGCTCGCCTGGTCAGCTCTATCCGTACTTTCCAACCAACTCTCATGTGAGACTGGGAGTTTCTCCCACTGTGACAACCCCCACTGTAGTCCAGTCAGCTCTGAGTCTCAGTTTTCAGTTCAGCCGGCCCTGCCCCTGTGGTCCACCTCCTCACGCAGTTTCTCTCAGCTGGCCCCGCCCTCATAGTCTGCTGCCTCCCCGAGGGTTCTTATTGGTCTGGTTGGTCTGGTTGACTGTTTCTTTAATTCCTTGGTTGTTGGAGTTCCATGCAGTTTGATTTTCTGACACTTCTGGTTGTTTATTGATTTTAGATTGGTTGTTATCCTCCCTTTGGTTGTGTGAGGAAGTGAAGGGTTTCTACCTACGCCTCCATCTTGGCCGGAACTTTGAGACATTGTATTTTAAAAGATATCATTAATAGAGGAGCTCAAACAATGAAACCCTGTTGGCAGAATTTCAGAGAACAGGTTATCAAAAATATTTAGAAATCTCTGTGTTCCTCAATTTTTTTACTAGGCAGAAGTCAGCACACTGTCTACAAACAAAGCCTGCCTCATAGGGACTAAAGATGAGGAGATATTATGGTGTAGTGTCTACAAAATTATTAAGCAGCTATAGATAGATGCAATTGTATCTGAGAGTGAAAAAGTGCTCATCAAATTATCTCAGATTTTGGTTTAACTAAGAAATAAAAGAGTTTGCAAAACTAGATTTGTCCAGCAGAGGGCATATTTAAATTACAAATCATGATTTTATGCAAAATTTTCTATTTTTAGAAATAATATGATTTCTATTTTTATGATTTTAATGCAGTTCTTATGCCTTGTTTTTCTTTTTATGATTAATTTTCTGATTTTTAAAAAATGTATTTATTTTTAAATAACCTAGATTCTATTATGGGCTTGTTTGTATGTTTTCTTTGGGAACTCAATTGCTGCCACTATTTGCCAGATATGCAAGAATCAGGATTACTGAACATATGAACAAAGGATCACTAGCTAATGTAAGAGAGAAGGAACTGGTTCACTGACTCATTTTTCTGCACCTTGGGGAGAAGAGGTTGTGGCTTCTCCTGAGGGCAGTTATATTTGCTGAGTTTCTCAGCCCAGCCAACCAATTGTGCTAGAGTAAACCCATGGGATACTTAAACAACCAAAAAGCATATAATTTATTATTTCTCAAGTAACAATTCACTTATCTAGGGATTAGACAGCTGTTAACTGTCTCCTGTTTGGGCCAGACACAATGTAGCACATATCAGAATCTGTTGACTTGCCATAGAGACTACATGCCCTCACCTGTCCAGTTTACCTGAAAACCCCTCAAGTCCTGGCCTTGAGGAGCAGCTTCCTCTCCCTGAGGTCCCTTCTGAACGGCTGAACCCAGTTGGCTCCTTTCAGTAATCTTCAATATATTTTGTTATTAGAGTTTCTAAAGTAAAAATTTAGTGCCCTCTATTTAAATGTTGACAAGACACACAATCCTCTTTATTTTCAAATTTTTAACTGACTAATGTTCATAGAAACAAATTAAACTTACTCCTAGAAAAAACAGCATGCTGACTCCATCTCTACCACAGATGGAAATTTGAAGCATTTGTGAAATGTCACTTTGGACTTGGTTCGGGGCTGGGTTTAGGGAGGTAGAAGAGACTTCAAATAGTGTTTTTTTTTAAGTATATTTTATTGATCATGCTATTACAGTTGTCCAATTTTTTTCTCCCATTTATCCCTCTCCACCCTGTACCCCGCCTCCCACCAGCATCCCCCCACCCCCACCATTTAGCGCGTAGTATCCATGAGTGTTACATATAAGCTCTTTGGCTTCTCCACTTCCCATACTATTCTTAACCTCCCCCTGTCTATTTTGTGCCTACTATTTATGGTTCTTATTTCATGTACCTTTTCCCCCATTCTTCCCCCACCCCTTCTCTGCTGATAACCCTCCATGTAATCTCCACTTCTGTGATTCTGTTCCTGTTCTAGTTGTTTGCTTAGTTTGTTTTGTTTCTGTTTTAGGTTTGGTTGTTAATAACTGTGAGTTTGTTGTCATTTTAGTGTTCATAGTTTTTATCTTCTTCTTTTTCTTAGATAAGTCCCTTTAACATTTCATATAATAAGGGCTTGGTGATGAAGAACTGCTTTAACTTGACCTTATCAGGGAAACACTTTATCTGCCCTTCCATTCTAATTGATAGCTTTGCTGGATAGAGTAATCTTGGATAGGTCCTTGCCTTTCATGACTTGGAATACTTCTTTTGAGCCCCTTCTTGCCTGCAAGGTTTCTTTTGAGAAATTAGCTGATAGTCTTATGGGAACTCCTGTGTAGGTAAGTGTCTCCTTTTCTCTTGCTGCTTTTAAGATGCTCTCCTTATCTTTAATCTTGGGTAATTTAATTATGATATGCCTTGGTATATTCCTCCTTAGGTCCAATTTCATTGGGACTGAGCTTTCTGGACTTCCTGGAAGTCTATTTCCTTTGCCAGATTGGGGGAGATCTCCTTCATTATTTTTTCAGATAAGTTTTGAATTTTTTGCTGTTCCTCTTCTCCTTCTGGCACCCCCATGATTTGGAGGTTGGGACGTTTAAAGTTGTCCCAGAGGTTCCTAAGCCTCTCCTCATTTTTTTTTTTTAATTCTTGTTTCTGTTCTAGTTGAATGTTTATTTCTTCCTTCTGTTCCAAATTGTTGATTTGAGTCCCAGTTTTCTTCCCTTCACTGTTGGTTCCCTGTATATTTTTCTTTATTTCACTTTCACAGCCTTCACTTCTTTCTCTAGTTTGTGTCTGTACTCAACCATTTCTGTGAGCATCCTGATTGCCAGTATTTTGAACTCTGCATCTGACAGGTTGGCTATCTCCTCATCGCTTAGTTCTTTTTCTGGAGTTTTGATCTGTTCTTTCATTTGGGCCATATTTCCTTGTCTTGGCATACCTCTTAACTTGTGAGGGGCTAAGCCTTAGGTATTCACCAGGGCAGGGCCACCCACATTGCTGCATTGTGGTGCTGTATGTGGGTGAGGGGTCAGAGAGGGAACAATGCTGCTTGCTTGGCCCTCACTCCACTTTAAGCCACTTCCCTCGAGACACACAAACAAATTGGATCCTTCTGCTGCTGATTCCTTGGTGGGTGGGTTTGTGTATGTTCTAGGATGCTGTGGGTCTCTCCAACAAACTCTCTCCTGTGAGGCTGAGAGTTTCTTATGCCACTGGAACTCCCACAGGTTTTTGCAGCCAGAGGTTTTGAGGCTTTCTTTTCCCATGCTGAAACCGTGGGTTGTGTGGTCTGTCTTGCTCTTTCTAGTTGTACCTCCTGGTTTATCCACATGATGCAAATGTGGGACTGCCAGCCAGTGGCTCCCCTGCCTGGTCCTTCAGTCCCTGCCTTGGCATGTGTCCTCTCCACCCTGGCTGCCTGTCTCCTCCCCTCCTACCAGTCTGGGTGAATATCTCTTCTTTAACTCCTTGGTTGTTGGACTTCCATACAGTTCAATTTTCTGGTAGTTCTGGTTGGTTTTTGTTTTTAAATTTGTTGTTGTCCTTCTTTTGGTTGTGTGAGGAGACAAAGCATATCTACCTATGCCTTCATCTTGGCCAGAAGTCTGAATAGTGTTTAGGAACTGAAACCTGTTTCTAAGTAAAGGAGTTTCTGTAACTGTGTGATTCTGACATTGCATTTTTATTTTTATCTTTGTTGTGTTTTTTTATTACCATTTACTCCCCTTCCCCCAGCAAGCACCACACTGTTGTCCATGTCCATGAGTCTTTTTTCATTTTTTTTCAATCCCTCCACCCCCTAATCTTCCCATCCCCACTAGCTGTCATCCTGCTCTCCCTCTATGAGTCTGTCCTCATTTTCCTTGTTAGTTCAGTTTGTTCATTTTGTCCCCAAGCCTTTACTGTTCCACATGGATGTTTCCCACTTGCTAAGGGCCCACAAGCCTTTGGTAATCACTGTTATCTCTACAATCACGGAGCAATTGTTTTCTCTATTACTTTTTAAGCCCTTAGCATATTTCATTGTGTTTTTCTGAATATTCAAAAAGACGAACAAGAATTGCTCCCCTAAATGTTTTGTATCTATCCATAGTTCTAATACAGAGTTACTATCTCTCTGTTTATATTTAAACTATTGTTCTAACAAGTTCTCTCTCACCACCATCTACCCCAAATGCATTTGTCCTAATCTCTTTCTTTAGATTTGTTACAAAGTCAGTCTCTCTCTGTCATCACCCTGGCTTTTGAATGAAGCAAGGGAGTGTTTTCGATTTTTTTTTCTCTTTGTCCTAGTCTTTCCCTGTAAGGGCAGTGATAATTAGCAATGGAATGGTTAAATATAGTGGTGATGGCTTGCTAGCATTATTATCTATTGAGTAGTTATTTTGTGCTAGACATTGTTGAAAGTACTTTACATATATTAATTCATTTAATTTTCGTTATAGTCATATGGAATATGTACCTTCATTATCTCATGTATAGTTAAGGAACCAAAGGAACAGAGAAGTAACTTGTCAGAGGCTACACATTAAAAGGTTACAGATCCAGGATTTAAACCCAGCAGAGCACACGTGTTCCCCAGTGCACACTTGCTGCTGTATCTGTCGCTGTGTGATCCCTCAGCCTCTCGCCGCTGCTATATTGCCTAGATGTCGCTTTCTAACAAGCTGACTTTGGATAAGCTGGACATGAAGGGCAAGTGGGTCGTCATGAGAGTGGACTTCAATGTTCCTATGAAGAACAACCAGATAACAAACAACCAGGGGATCAATGCTGCCATCCCAGGCATCAAATTCTGCTTGGACGATGGAGCCAAGTTAATTGTTCTCATGAGCCACCTGGGTCGGCCTGATGGTGTCCCCATGCCTGACAAGTACTCCTTGGAGCTAGTTGCTATAGAGCTCCAATCTCTGCTGGGCAAGGATGTCTTGTTCTTGAAGGACTGTGTGGGCCCTGAAGTGGAGAAAGCTTGTGCTGACCCAGCTGCCAGGTCTGTCATTCTGCTGGAGAACCTTCGCTTTCATGAAGAGGAAGAAGGGAAGGGAAAAGATGCTTCTGGGAACAAGGTTAAATCCGAGCCAGCTAAAATAGAAGCTTTCTGAGCCTCATTTTCCAAGCTAGGGGATGTCTATGTCAATGATGTGTTTGGCACCGCTCACTGAGTCCACAGCTCTATGGTGGGAGTCAATCTGCCACAGAAAGCTGGAGCTTTTTGATGAAGAATGAGCTGAACTACTTTGGCAAGGCCTTGGAAAGCCCAGAGCGACCCTTCCTGGCCATCCTGGGTGGAGCTAAAGTTGCAGACAAGATCCAGCTGATCAATAACATGTTGGACAAAGTCAATGAGATGATTAGTGGTGGAATGGCTTTCACCTTCCTTAAGGTACTCAACAACATGGAGATTGGCACTTCTCTGTTTGATGAAGAGGCAGCCAAGATCATCAAAGATCTGACATCCAAAGCTGAGAAGAATGGTATGAAGATTACCTTGCTGGTTGACTTTGTCACTGCTGACAAGTTTGATGAGAATGTGAAGACTGGCCAAGCCACTGTGGCCTCTGGCATACCTGCTGGCTGGATGGGCTTGGACTGTGGTCCTGAGAACAGCAAGAAGTACACCGAGGCTGCTGCTAGGGTCAAGCAGATTATGTGGAACGGACCTGTGGGCGTATTGGAATGGGAAACTTTTGCCCGAGGGACCAAAGCCCTCATGGATGAGGTGGTGAAAGCCACTTCCAGGGGCTGCATCACCATCATTGGTGGTGGAGACACTGCCACTTGCTGTGCCAAATGAAACTTGGGGGACAAAGTCAGCCATGTCAGCACTGGGGGTGGTGCCAGTTTGGAGCTCCTGGAAGGTAAAGTCCTTCGTGGAGTGGATGCTCTCAGCAATGCTTAGTACTTTTCCTACCTTTTAGTTCCTTTTGGTTCTACTTAGTGCTTTCCACATCCCTACTGGGCATTAGCTAAGATGTTCCCCCCTGGAAAGATTCAGCTAGTGGCCAGGAGATGCAGCCCAGGAACACTTAACACAGTTGCACAGCAGCAACACATCAGCTCACCTTTACTGCACCTTGAATTTGACTACATTCTTCAGGATCCCATTTGCATTTCCTAGTGGCTAAACCATTGTGCATTCTAGAGTGCATATATTTATACTTTGCCTGTTAACCTGTTAGCTTAATTCTCTTGTTGGAGTAGCTTACTCTGATTAGTGTTGTCATTATTTTGCTACTCAGCATGAAAACAAGATAAAATTCCAGTTGTAGGGAAGGAAGGAAATGAAGTTGGAGATCTATTAAATAAATAATAGAAGTAGTCATTGAAACTGGAAAAAAAATAATAAACCCAGTAGAGTTTACGCACTGCATTATCTTGCTCCATGAAAGGTGGGTAGCAGTAGAAAGGTGTAGAAACAACTGTCCTGGATTAACCTACTTTGGTCATCAGTACCCGGACATCTTTCAGAATACTTGAAAAATACTAGGGACTGAGATTAGGGAGCCAGAGCCAAAAGAAAGTTGAGGATTGCACAATTGTTTTGTGAATTTTCAAGCTTGATAAAGTCAATCTGGATAATTAAATCATGGCCTTTTTGTTGTTGTTGTCCTTGATTGTGTAAGTTTTTACTAAGCAAGCAATAATAAAGCCCTGATTAATGTTTCTGAGAGTCAGACATTTATCTTGTGGGAATGTTTGCATATTTCACCTCTGCTTTTGAAGGCCAAGCTGATGGTTTTGTAATTTTTATTTTCAATAAGCAGAAAAAAAGCTATTAATTCACTAAGTATGCTTTCTTATTGTGTGAACTGTGCACAGGTCATACAATAGTATATAAAACCTCAGGCTATTTTATTTTGCCTAGTGTGAAGGTATGAACAGTGAGATTTCTTATGCAAAAAGTGAACATTCGAACTATTCTAGTTCCATATGCTTTTATTAGCATTCCTTTCAACCTGAATTGACTTCTGCAGGATAGCTTTTCAGGAAATGATATTTTCTGATCTGTGGAGCTTGGAAATATAAAGAAATAAGCAATTTCTCATAGTCATCAATCACATTCCAACTTCTTTAAAAATTCACATTAAAGGTAAATTCCATGAAGGTACAAGTTCTCAGACTTTGGAGTACATGTAGGTAGGAATGACCCTGAATCTAATCAAAATATAGGTTCCTACGCCCCCCCCTCAGAGACCAAATCACTCCCTAGGTGATTCTGATGCAGATGTCCTTCCTTAAGGTGCCAGAACAGATGCAGGAGGGGACACAGAGTAGGGAGTACAGAAACTCAGTACTCTGGGGACCCAGGCACACAAGTGTATAAGAGCAGATGACCTTTTATCAGAGCTATTCAGGGAGCTGTCTGAAGTCTGGCCTCCGTGTAACAGAAGACTTCAGCCCTTTTGTAACAGAAGGCTATGCACATCCAGCTTGCATCTTTGGTAAAGACCTCTGATTTCCTGTGCAAGTATATTTTCTAGGTTTAGGGGAGAAGGAAGTCAGCCTGTGGATGGCTAAGTGCTCACTGTGAGTGGCGATGGGACTAGGCCAGGAGGCAGAGTTGGAGAGGGAGAGACTTCTAGGTCTAACCATTTTGTCACAGTCTCAAGGGCTGGGTTTTCAGCCTGCAGGATGCACACTAAGAGGGGAACATGGGGCTATCGCAAAGCAGGGAATGTGTTGTGCAGGGTTTAATCAGGGGAAGTTATCCTCTTCCTTCTGGAGGAATACTGCGAGAACTGCAGAGAGTCTCAGGATCTGCTGACACTTGGCCCATGGAGGTGGGAAAAACTGTGAGCAACTCGAGGGGTGGAATTGCTTTGTTGATGAATGGGAAAGGCTGTATGTGAAAGCCAGAAAGAAGAGGCTGTAAGTGAAAGAAGGCCAAAGAAAGAAGAGGCTGTAAGTGAAAGAAGGCCAAAGAAAGCTCCCCACCCCCACCCCACAGGAGATAGTGAACTGAAAAGGGAAGAGAAATGTCTGAGAGGGACTGCAGGTGGTTTCCGGGGGTGTGTGTGGCTTTAACCTTTTTCTCTGTCTCAAATGGAGAAATATACAAAATAATTCTGTATGTCTCACCAAAGTTTCTTCTTTGGGGAGATCCTCAATAGGAAAATAAGACAGCAGCAGCTTTCTGAGTTTCGTAATGTCCTTTAAACATTTCCTTAGATCCAGTAAGTTGTTTGTTTGCCACCTAGGTGAACCGTGCTACAATCTTTCAAGTATCTACTCTGTAGATGCTATGAATAGTAAAATACAAATACATTTCAAAAAGACTTCTTGAATCCACAGTATATTTTTAAAATTTTTTAAATTTTAAATTACCGTTGACATACAATACTATATTAGTTTCAGATGTACAACCTTGTGATTAGATATTTATATAATTTATGAAATGATTACCCCAATAAATCTAGCATCCATCTGACACCATATATAGTTATTACAATATTATTGACTATATGCCCTATGCTGTGCTTTACATATGGGCCCTTTAAGAAGAAAGCCTGGGACTCCAGAAGCCCTGACTCACTCAGCCACAGTCTTGACTGGCTTTCACAGCCAGAAGTTATGGGGGCTTCTCTTCCCAGCACTGGACCCCTGGGCTGGGACTGGGACTGTCCCAGTGGGGCTGGGGACTCCTTGCTCCTCAGGGGAACCTCTGCAGCCAAGATACCCCTTTGATTTTTAACTGCCACACCTTGGTGTAGGACCAGCTGGTTCACTCTCTGCCCCTCCTACCAGTCTTCATGTGGCTTCTTCAGCTACATTTCAGGCAGTTCTGAACGATGGTTATTCTGTAGTTTAGTTGTAATTTTGATGTGGTTGTGGGAGGTTTGGAGTACCGCATTTACTTCCTCTGCCATCTTGACCAGACCCCACAGTAGATTTTGATGGTGGATTTTCTTAATCACTTTTATGGTTATGATTTTCTTAATCACTTAGGGTGTGAAGTATTTTTGACTTTAAAAAGGAGTTTCTCATAATTAAAAAGGGTAGAAACCACTGATCTGAAGAATCACAATGATGTCTTCAATTTGACTGTAAAGTACTCCTCACTTAATGCAAAACGCTGTGCAGGGATTCTTTATTGTGTCATTTGTGATGGATTTTTCAAAAAAGGAGTAAAGGTAAACTGCATTGGGTTAGACTTTAGCACGATGTTAACACTGAATGAATGTAGAGAGAGATCTGTAAAGTATGTATACGTGAAACCGTCATATTTTTGACTTTGTCATAACGCGAGAGGTCTACCTATTACTCAGTGAGAACGTGCAGATCCAGAAACACTGATTCCATTTCCTCTCCTCAGGTTCTGTTGTGTGGTCTGCTTGTTACCTGTCCTCAGGATCCACTGAGGTATTTAGAGGAAATGATCATCACTATAATGAAAAATGGCCTTGAAAGTCTTCTATGGTGAGCATTGTTTTGATTGGGGAGATATTTTGAAGGTAAGATGCTTTTGTATAGAGTACCAAAAAAGGTCTTGCTAATGAATGCTTCCAATCTCAAGATTGTTAAAGAATCACTCCACATGCTTTTAAGTCTGTAAGACTTTGATGGGAAAAATTTGCCCACTGGTTCTCAACTTGAGAAATTTTTATAGTGTGTTCATCAATACTATGTGCTCTGGGGCAGTCTATTTCAAGTTGGAGATGAGGAAAGGGAGGCATACCTTCTTGAGGAGCACAGCAAAATCTTGAGGAGGGTAGTTTGAAAAAGTCCTCCTGGTGATTCTGACATACTTTTCCCAAGAGGATGTGTGTCTTCCTTCCCCTCCCTTACACTCCACCCAAAGAACTGCAGATTTAATTATGGCACTACTAACTACTATAAAATGAAATTAATTTTGACTGTGGTTTTTGATTTTATTAAAGGGATATGTGCATTGATCCAGCAATGAAACCCAAAATTCGGAGATTATCTGAAACTTACTTGGAACAACTTTTTGGATTGGATGATCAGCTGGTAAGGATTAGTGACCAAGCATTCTAAAATATTATTTTTAAGTTTTGATGTAGGCTCTCAAATAGAATTCAGATATTATAAGCAGTGTGAGATTAGACTGACTTTGCAATTGGGGGCACTCCCAAAGGTAACAGGACATCACAAACACACTGAGATACACACATTCATAGTCATCCCCCAAATTCCCAAGAAGCATTGAGACAGGAATTTATTCCTCCTCTTTCTGATAAAATCTTTTTATTAAATTTCCCTTTTATCCCTTCCTCCTTCCCCTTTCTCTTGCATCTTTATAATAATAAAAATAGCATGAAGGATATTTTCTTTCCTTTCTAATTCCTCCCCCTTTCATTCTCTCTGCCATCTGCCTAGGAATTATGCTTATAAAGATATGGTCAAAACATTAATGAGATCTAAGTTAAAAGCAAGTCCAATTGTTAATGAAAGGAACAACCAGCTCCGACAGCTGGTTTTGATCCTGTAAGAGGTCAAGGAAGTAATTCAGGACATTGACGCTTTTGGAACAAAGACTGTGTATCTAAGAGAAGCTAAAATAGCAAAAAGGCATGTGGGGAGAGAAATACTGACACAAATCAGATGTGTGTGTGACTATGGGTGATACCTCCGGAATCCAGGCTAGTGTCTCAGCACAGGCAGAGCTGGGGAGTTGCTGGTGAAGTTGGGCATTGATAAGTGGAATCAAAGCCACAGTCAAGGTGGGTGCCAAGAGTCAGGAGCAATCTGAAACCTCCTTTAGAAGGCTGGGTGGGGAGTAACACTGGATCCTAATCAGAGGTCTGCAGCAAAGAGACAGAAATAGAGGGATGGGCTGTTTCTGCCAAGTCTGGGATGATTCTGAGGCCCTGGTATACTGGGAAGAACACACATGTCTGACCCTTGTTGGTCTGCATCATGTTGTGTGGTGTCTTAATGAGTTTATCAACCACAGACTTTCAGTCCACTGTGGACTGCAGATATCTGTAAACCAAGTTCCTGGAGATGTTTGACCTCAGGAGCTGAGGGGAAGACTGGGGGATGGGATTCTATGTCTCCCATCCTCACCCCCTACATGCTAGAATAGTTTTGCTTTGAGTATAATATCCCTTGAAAAAAAAAACTTGGAAACTATTGCTTATAAGATACTGAAATTGTTAAAAACTACTGATCTAGAGGGGTAAACCTCATTGGCATTATTTTGAAAGCAATATTATAAAATGTAATTAGATTGTGTCCAGTGTCTAGGTAAAAGCCCATAGATAATTTTTAAAAACGCACAGAATTCCAACACACGACAGAGCTACTTCAACATAAAGTTTTGTTAAAAGAGGAAATCTCAGAGCTATTTCATGATATGGATAGTGCAAAGAATAAAATGTTGGAACTGATCCTGACTTAGCAAGGAATATGACAATTTGCTCAGGAAACCCACTTCATATCATAAGTTAGGAAAAATAGAAACTGTAATAGATGTGACTTAGCAAAGTATAAATCTCCATGTGCCTTGGATGCCTAGCTAGAGGGCTTAATCTGGGTTGGATATAGATTAATTCATTTCTCCTTCACCCTCAGTGAAAATTGAAAAGTTGGGGTTTTTTAACAAAGAAATAAGACACTAATTTGTAATGTTTATAATATTTTAGCTTTCCTTCTTACATTTTCTTTTTTATATAGTAACTGACAGTAAGAGAGTTTTTAATGTTTTAAAAAATATTTTAAAGGCCACAATTTAAATTTTTCCTGTTGATTATTAATATTGCTTTGAATGGTTTGAGCATCCAGTCATTTTTATGGTCTCACACTACACCATCCTACACACTGTACGGTACACAGCAGGGGCTGCTTGAATGTGTGTATTTATAAATGTATATTTGTTTCTACTTATGTAAACAGAGATGATTTACTACAGGAAAATGTAAGTCAAACAGTTATAGAAAAAAATAGGAAATGTTCTCATAACAGTAGGTATCTGGTTTAGCTGTGTGTTCCAAGATGAAAGAATCAGCCATTGTAAGGAGAAAACTAACTTCGCATACTTGATTCTCATTTCTTAGGAAATGAAATCTCCAGATGAGTCTACTAATTACATGGAGAAAAGGCATCTATAACATTAAAAAATCTTTGTATTATGGAAAAATTTAAACATAACACAAAAGTAGAGAGAATACCACATAGCTTCAACAATAATCAACATTTTGTCAGTCTTGTTAATTATTTTCCCCTTACCTTTTTTTTCTGGAGCATTAGAAAGCAAATTGCAGGAGTTGTATCATTTTACCAGTAAATACTTAAGTGTGTATCTCTAACAGGAAGTGGGATTTTGAGAGAATGTACCATAGTGCCATTGTCTACATAATAAAATTGGCAATAATTCCTGAATATAATCTAGTGCTGATTATATTCAGGTATATAAATTCTATATTGACTCCATATTCAGGTTTCCCAAATTGTCTTAAAAATGCCTTTTACTTATGACTCTAAGTTGAAATCCATGCAGGGTCCACATATTGGCTTGGCTGTTATGTATCTAATGTCTCTTATAACCTACAATAGTTTTCCTTTCTTATTTTTTTTCAGGTCACTTATTTATTGAAAAAAAACCCAGATCATTTGTTATGTAAAATGTCCCACATTCTCGTTGTTTCCTCTGGTGTCATTTCATTTGTTCTGTTTTTTTTTTTATTTCCTGCAAGTTGTAGTTAGACCTACAAACTTAGTATCTGAGTTCTTTTTTTTTTTTTCCTTTTTTTCTCTTGGTGACAAGAATATTGCATAGGCGGTATTGTGTTCCTCCTAGTGCATCACATCAGGAGTCTGACCCACTTTTAATGAATCTTGATCCCTATAGACATTAACATATTGCTTATTTAGTTTTATCCTAGAGCGCGCATGTAATGGTTTCAGAATAACAATACCTTAAGACCACTAACAATCAAACTACCGAATGCAGGTCAAGAAAATCATGCAATTCTTTTTGCCTTTAAGATTGCAAATTAGTATATTTCCTATCACATATTTTCAGTAAAAAATAATACACTTTTTGTTACCCAAATTAATTCTTACTTTTGTATTGATGGTAAACTTTTCCCCCTTTCGGTTATGTATAACATTACATGGCAGCCAAATCAAAACAATAAAATGAGGAGTATCCAGAGAAATATTGCTTGCATTTCTGCCTCTTTATCCTCCCTATTCCCTCCCTTTCTCTACATAACCAATTTTAGTAGTTTTTAGTTTATTTCCTTTCATTGTTTCTTTTTGAAAAATACTGGCAAATATACCACATTCTCTTCCCCTATGACTTACATAGAAGTAGCAGACTATATATAGCCTCCTGCTTCTTGCTTTTCTCACTCAGTATGTCCAAGAGATCACTCCCTATGTGACTAAAAAATAATGTTATCACAGGGAGCATTGTATAACTAAACCCTAAAATCTAAATGAAAGATGTGGACTTAAAAGGTCATGTAACAAACAACATTTAACTGTGAAAAGGAAACTTAGGACTACATGACCAGGTGTTTTCATCATCTGGGCCGGTCAGATAGGTCCTGTGCCCTATGTAAGGATCAGTTGGTCGATAACCACATTCAATACCCATGCTTGTTTGCAAAATCATTCCTTTTCTTTTGAGATTGGGTAGATTATTATTTCCTGAGAAGGCATTAAAATGAGTATTACTGGAACTTGGAAGGAATACAAATAATGAAGTGTATAAATAATGAAGATATGAACTAGATTCATGCTGTTTACTTTAGGATAAGTTTAAGTGTAAAGTAAGTAATAATAGTTAATGATATAACATTTTATCTGCTATATATGACATTTGAGAGTTCTAAACAACATATTTATTAGTTTTTAATTTACTTTAAATTATTTCAGGAACTTTATTCAATAAATTTTGTAATAAACATTCACATGTTGAAGAAAAATTAGTTTTTAAAATTGTATTTATTTAAACCTGTTAATTAAATAGAGCACTAAAATATAAATAGCAGTGAATGTTTCTGCCATGCACAGAAGCCCATTGGGCATTAAAGTCTTTTTAAATAATTTGTAGAAGATAAAAAAATTAGAAACTCATCATGAAAAATTAAATCCTTGATACCATGCCATGGTACTATATGTTACAGATACTATTCACTTCTGAATTAAAGACATGGTTTCTTTTTACTATTGTTATTATGTATTACTAGTAACTATTACAGCTTATGAAAAATAAAAGTTCAGACTTGGGAGGGATTTAAATTAGACTGTGCCTTTAACACATGTTTATAAACCCTGTCTTAGTCTGTTTAGGACTCTGTGTTGAAAATACTGTGCACTGGGTGGTTATGAACAACAGAAATTTATTTCCCAGGATTCTGGAGGCTGGGAGGTCCAGGATCAAGGCACTGGAAAATTTGGTGTCTGGTGAGAGGCTACTTCCTGGTTCATGGACCGCCATCTTCTTACTATAACCTCACGTGGCAGGAGGGGTGAGGGAGCTCTTGGGCCTCTTTTATAGGGGCTCTAAGCCCATTCAGGAGGGCTCCACCCTTATGTCCTAATCATGTCCCAAAAGCCCCACCTCCAAACGCATCACACTGAAGACTCAATTTCAACGTGTGAATTTTGGAGGACACAAACATTCAGTTTATAACACACCTTATGCCTTTTGCGAGCATTATTCTAAAATGACAGTATATGGAATGTTAATGAAGTTCATGAATAAAGTCAAGTCATGATGTTTTAAAATATGGTGAGGTATCCGAAGACAACTGAATATAGAATTTCTTGATTCAAGGGTTAACTGAAAAAAATTAATGAAAAAAAAAGGAATTGCCCACCAGAAGAAAAATTGTTATAATGTGCTAAAATCCCCAAATTATAATATGAAGTTGATGATTTACATTTTTTAAATTCTGGAATGTAAAGCTCTTTTTTTAACTGAACTGTAGTTGACATACGATAATATTAGTTTCAGGTGAACAACATAGTGATTTGACATTTTATACCATGATCATCGTGAGAAGTCCAGCATCCATACATCAGCATACGAAGTTACTGCTTTTTCATACAAAGTCACTGTGATTTTATTGACTGTATTTCCTCTGCTGCGCTTTACATCCCTGTAACTTATTTATAAGTATGAGTTTGTACCTCTTACTCCCCTTCACCTTTTTGCCGATCTCCCCACCCCTCTGGCAACTATCAGTGTTTCTGTGTCTATGAATCTATTTGTTTTGTTTGTTCATTTGTTCAATTTTTTAAATTCCCCATATAAGCAAAAGATATAGCATTTGTATTTTTCTGTCTTATTTCACTTAACATAATACCCTCTAGGTCTCTCCATGTTGTGGCAAATGGCAAGACTTCATTTTTTTCCTGCCCGAGTAATAATATTCCAGTGTGTGTGTGTGCGTACACGTGCACACAGCCACTTCTTCTTTACCCACACACTACTGACGGGCACCTCGGTTGCTTTCCTATCGTGGCCATTGCAAAGAATGCTGCAGTAAACATAGGGGTGCACATATTTTTTGAATTAGTGTTTTGTTTTCTTCAGATACATGCCCAGAGTGGAATTCGTGGGTCCTTCTTCATCTCTTGTTGTAATTTTTGTTTCAAAGTCTATTTTGTTGGCTAGTGTATCTGTCTACACCATGCCCCTCTCCTTTCTTGGAGAGGAAATAAAAACTTTACTCTCTAAAAAATCAAGTCTATTTTGTCTTATATAGGTATTGGCATCCCAGCTTTTTAAAAATTTCCATTTTCATGAAATATGTTTTTCCATCCCTTTACTTTCCGTTCGTGTGTCTTTTGATCTGAAGTGAGTCTCATATAGGCAGTGTATGTAAGGGTCTCATTTTTTAATCCATTCAGTCACCCTGTGTCTTTTGAGTGGAGCACATGGTCCATTTACATTTAAAGTAATTATTGATAGGTATGTACTTATTCCTTTTAAAATATTTTTCATATTAGATTTATAAATGGTTGGGCTACTACCTTTACTATATGCTTGCCTTTATTAGGGAGAGATTTTTCTTTTATATATTACCTTATTTCTAATTTTGGCCTTCTCTTTTCCACCTAAAGAATTCCCTTTAACATTTCTTGTAATGCTGGTTTAGTGGTGATGAAAGAATTATTTACTTTTCATTTGAGTACTATCAGATTTCTAATATTATACTAGATACTTCAAATATTATAGAAGTAAACTTTTTCCTATAGGTATTATTTAAATATATACATTTTCTCATAAATAATAAATACAAAGTTAAAAATTAATTCATAAATTACTATTGTTAATTACTACTGCCATTAAAAACCATAAATTCAGTATCTATAAGTTAGCATTTATGATTTCTAATTGTATTTCATTATATTTTCATTTACTGCAAAATTTCCCCAGGTTTGACCAGCCTGGGATACAAGTAGGACATTATTGATAGTAACACTCCAAATTTCACTTCCTCTAGCCCCTATCTTCATGATACAGGAGACTGAGTTCCCCTTAAAATTCCAATCATTTGTTTCTGAGAATCCCAAAGCTGCCCCATGTGAATTCAAGAAATCTTCTTTTGTGTGTCTGTCCTAAACCATGAAGCCATCTGAGGGTGGAGCCTTGGCACTGCTGCTCCAGACTTTCCAAGAGCTTCAGTGTCTCACTGGCACTTCAGGCTTCTTCAACCACAAATCCTTAAGATGCCAAAATAGTGCTCCTTTCTCTGGACTCTGCTCTACTCAAACCTTACCCAGTGATCACTGCAGACATCCAAGTCAAACTTGCACTTCAACACTAAAGCCCAATTTGTTTACCAGCCAAAATAGTACCACTGTGTAGCAAGAACTTAAAACTTTCACCCTGGCTGGTGTGGCTCAGTGGACTGAATGCTGGCCTGCAAACCAAAGAGTCATTGGTTCGATTCCCAGTCAGGGCACATACTTGGGGTGTGGGCCAGATCCCCAGTAGGAGGAGTGTGAGAGGCAACCACACATTGATGTTTCTTGCCCTTCCTTTCTTCCTCCCTTCCCCTCTCTCTAAAAATAAATAAATAAAATCTTTTAAAAAATAAGAACTTAAAACTTTCAATTCATTTTGCCACCAGCTTTGAAAGGAAATGCTTCTTGATAAAATTTATTTTGAGGGATTGTATTTCAAAATTTGTCATAATGTAAGACGTTTATAATAGTTTTACCACATTATTTCAAATTTTTAAAATTGAAAGCCACACAAAATTTGATGGCTCTGTGCTGTGTGTGCTCTACACAAGCCTTTCCTTACTGGCGTTGAGCAAACAGTGCCCTGTGCCTCATGGGAGCAGTCCTTTTGGATTTTGTCGGCAGCATCTTCTTACTTAAGGCTCAGGGCCCCAGCCCACTGGGCTAAGACAGATGCCATGTGGTCCCCTGCCCCCTCCATTCTAGTCATTGTTTCAAATGATAAAAGAAAACTCCTTCTTCTTGTCAAAACAAATTTAAAACAAAAATGTTTACATAGAACCCTTATTTTTAAAAAGCAGTAGAGGTGCTCAGATCATGGAATTCATCAAGTTTGGACTGGGGCCATCCTTTCCTTGCTCCTAATATTCATTAAGTGCTGAAAAATTCAGAAAAGAATAGTGAAGAAAAAAGGTGGAAAATTCTTCACATAAGCTGAGTTGTTAATGCAAATATGTGACCCTTGTTTAGATCTAGTTTGAACGTAACTGTATGAGGCATTTGGGGGAAACCATTCCAGAGATTTGGATATGGTGAGGGTGTTAGATGATGTAGATATTAAACAACTACTACTAATTATCTAAAGTGGGAAAATGGAATTGTAGTTGTGAAGAAAATGTGTGTAGAGATAGATAGTAAGTATCTTTAGGGATAAAATGTCATGATATATAGAAATATGTATTTTATGTACTTCAAAATAGAAAAAGCAAGTATGGGAGAATGTTGACAATGTTAAATGTAGACTATGGGTATTACATATTCATTCTACTTCTCTGCAAGTTTGAAATTTTTAAAAATAAAATACTTTTTAAGCCCAAATCATGTTGTATTTCACTTCTTTTTATCTTTCTTCCAGCTATAAAAAAGGTTTGCTTGAAACTAGGACATTAAGTTGAATGTGTTTTCATTGAATAATATTGTATCATATTGGAACTCAGCTTAATAATATTGTTCATATTGGAACTCAGCTTAATACAGAGGGCCTTCACATTTCTCTGTCCCCAGTGTACATGAGGGATAAGACATAGTTTTAGTCGTAATAGTGATTCATCATAGTGGTAATCCCTAGACACGGTGGACTTGAGGGACCCTTAAGGAAGGTGGGGCAGTGAGCATGGATAGTTTAAAAAAGTTTCATAGGTGATTCTGATCAACCTCTAGAGAGGGGACCACAGATCTAAAAGAAAAGAGGAATGTCAAAGTCTAACTAAATGTTGGAAAAAGTTTTTTATAACTAATGTATTACTTTGACTTTGCCACTCTTTAACTTTAGAAATTACCTCCCATGGGCAAATTTTCTCTTTAAAGAATTTTCAGACTCGAAACCAGTCTTACAATATAATTGGACTCTCAGAAGTCATAGGGTGATGAACCTTTCACGCCTTCCCCTCTCTTCGGTTGCAACCAGCAGGTGCCCATGTGCTGCAGCCCTTGTGGGAAATTGGCGTGAAGGGTTTATGAGGGCCTGGAAATAGGGCTCTCACTCTGAGGTCCTCTGTACCAACACCACGTTGTTTTTTACCCAGCACCTTCCCCCACAAAGATGTCTGAATCCTTTACACTCCATTTGTAGTGGCCACATGGCAGAGAAATGGCCCACATCTAGGCAGTTGTCTAATTCAATCCACCCATACATATTTGTTGAGCTCCTACTCTGTGCTGTGCACTGCCAGCTGGAATAAAAAGGTCAGAGAATATTTTCCAATCACAAGGAGTTAACCTTAACCAATATATAATGGCTATGAAGAGTAGAAAGCATGTTGCTAGAGAGTCAGTGTGAAAACTTTGAGCATTGGGAATAAAAGCATGTTCCCCAGTGTACCAGCATGTGACTGGTAGTTAGACTGGCCAGAGGTGCTGCTGAGCTGCCTTGGGCTGACCCATGCCCAACCCCAAGCTGGGGACAGGGCATCGCTGACCTGGAGTGCTTGTTGTAGGTCACCATCCTGTGGAAATGCTCTCTTAAAGCACTTTTTCCAGTGGAGAAAATAAGAGGATGCCAACAATGAGGAAAAATCGTGGTTATTTTAATTTTATTACTTTTTTTTTAACAGGGTGAATAATTTATGTGAAATTAAAACAAGAATTTAGGGAAAGAAGTACTAAAAGAAGGGAATATTACAATTACAAACTCAACAATAGACTAGAAATAAAGCTTTTATGCTGATTTAGAGTTGATCATTAGAAAAGTCAAGTTCAAGTGGCTGAATTATAATTTTCTTTTCAAAGTCATTATTAGCATAATATTTTGAATTATTCATTTGACTATATAATATATTCATATTTTATGAACTGTGCCATTCAGTGTAGATATTTATATAGCTCTTTCCAGGTTATATCATCTAAAAAGAAGTTAGGCTTAAGAAATTGAGGGACCAACAGCAGAAATGAAAAATAGAAATATAGATGACATTGCCTTTGCCTCTGCATCTCATTACTTTTCTGGTTCTGTATTCCCTTCTATGATATCTGCAATATTCTTACTTTACTTATCTGGATTCCTCTCCCCACCTCACCCCACAAAGCAGAATTTAGCATAATTTAGTAAAGAATGACTTTAGTGATTTACATTCTCCCTCACCACAAGAATAATTAGCATATAATGCCCATCAAAAGTGAAGCTTTCCAAATATCATTACTGAATTTCATATTCAGGAGGCCCAAGGGCCTTTGTTGTATGCATGAAATAAATCCATGATTACTAACTTAACAAAGATTTACAGCAATGTGCAAAGGGTGAAAAAAGGTTGACTTAGAAAAGTAGAATTCGGAATTCAGGGCAGTTGAAATGGATTTGAATCAAACATCTCTATAACAAATAGATGTAACCATACGTTTGTGTATTTGTATGGTAAAGAGGGCGGCAATAACATAAGAGAAAAATACACATCATTAGTACTTTACAGCAGCCATGTACATATAATAAATGTGTTAATATATTAAAGAATGGATAGGAGGTACAGACAATTTCAGCAATCCTTAGCTGTTCCCACATATTAATGTGTATTATTATGAATAGTCGCAAGTGGTAAATTGCATCTTTTCAGCATATTCCTCAGTTTAGATTTTTAATTTATGGTTTTAATATCTGCTTTGGTAACAGAGGGATTTCTGTATGGTGTTTTTAAAAGAAAAATCTCATTTTATTCTCTTGAGAATGCAAAAGCATTTGATTTAATAGTGACACCATGACCAGCTGGCCCACAACTCTACACTCCTATCAACACAGCTGCTAACAGCAACGCCATAGCACTTACCTTAAGATGCTTTAAAGTAAGCACAATATAATGGGAAAATTTTAAGCTGTGCTTTTAACTTTCAAAAAATAGGTAATAGGTATACACAATGAAATTCAAAACTATATAAATGGTGTATAGTTCTTCCTGTCTGTTCCTGTCTCCTAACTCAGGTTATGCTCCCCAGACACAGCCATTAGTCTCATTTCCCTGTGTACTGCCCAGAGGTGGTCAGCACACTGCATTTATTTCTAATGTTTCTTATTTTATTCATTTTAGATGACTCCAGAATTGATGATAAAAGCATGTACTTTTTATACGGGACATTTAGTAAAGACCCACTTTTGGTAAGAATGTGATTTTTATATACAATTTCTTCCTCTTTGTGTTCTTATTCTTGATAGTCTCCATATGAAGAAAAGCTCACTTTTGGTCAGTTGTGCTGATTTTATCTATTTAATCATGTCTCCACCATTTTTATTATTTATTTTTTATCATTAGTTAGCTTTTACTTACTTAAAATATGTTATTTATTCAAGGTGTCACTTTGTCTTTTTTTAAAAATAAAACTTCAAAATTGAAAATATAGATCCATAATTCTTTTATATGAAAGCTTTGGAGCCAGATATGTTTTGGAATTTAGATTCCTTTTTAAAAATAATTTTATGAAGGTCATCTCTGTAAATACTATCTATGTTATATAACATCTTCAGTGGTGTCTAGGCTGGCACATTGGAACCAAACACATTTAAATGTATTAGTATTTCTACAGTGAGATACACATTCTTATGAAATAAAATGAAGAAAGGCTATGAACAGCCATGTGTCAGATGCAGAGAGATTTTGATGCAAAATTAGTCTCGGTCATGTCTGTTTTGCCTCTATGTAAGTTATGAAAAGAAAAATTTTGGATTTAAGAGTTTTCTGGGCTTCAGAAGTGTAGAAAAGGGTAGTGTGAGCTCAAAGGAAATGCAAAGACTGGCTAGGAATACAGCAATAAAAATAATATAATGATTTCTTTCTATGCTATGGTTTTTGGAGGTAAAGGAGGTATTACTTTTTCTCTTTCTCAATTTATTTAATAATGTATTGCCATAACATTAAAATATTATTTTTTCTATGTTCTGCCTGTAGCAGTTGGAAAGACCTGGCAATAATACCTCGCACAAATAAAGAAGACATTCTGGCTGAAAAAAAGAAAAGAGCAATGAAATATAACAATTTCAGACTTCAAAAATATGTATTTCATCACTGGCACTCTTATGTGAAAGCTCAAAAAGAACAACTTAAAGGTAAATCCTTACACAGAAGCAGTTATTTTCTGTATTCCTATATTCAAAGAATAAAAACAAACAAACAAAAATCTTAACAATTAATCCCTGGCTGGTGTGGCTCAGTGGACTGAGTGCCCATCTGTGAACCAAAGGATTGTTGCTGGTTCAATTTCCAGTCAGGGCACACGCCTGGGTTGCGGGCCAGGTCCCCAGTAGGGCACATGAGAGGCAACCATACATTAATGTTTCTCTCCCTCTTTTTCTCCTTTCTTTCCCCCCTGTCTAAAAATATAAATAAATAAAATATTTTTAAAAGCTTAACAGTTAAGCATAGTTTATACTAGAGAATTTATTAAGTTTATATCTAGAGAATTGTCATGCAGTATAAAGCCACTAATTAAAGTATTTAATGAAATTTGTTGCAAAGGTTTTTTAGTAATGGAAAACAGGCATATTTAAAATAAAATTCTGTATGTATTTTTGTGATATACATGAAAATATAAGTATAAATAGGGATCCACTGTGAGCTTTTTTTACATAATAGTTGGTATATCATATATAGGTACCAAAACTGCCTATTTTTTGTACAGAGCTTTGTATTCTTTATAGACATTTCATTTAATGAAGATAACATGAGGAAACTTAAAGAATGATAATTTTCTTTTTACTTAAACCTTTGATAGTTGTAAGGTGTGGAGAGTGCATGTATGTGATCTTAAGTGCAGGGATAGAGAACTTCAGGCTTTTGCTTAGATTTTATCCAGTTCACCAGATGTTGATTTGATTTTGGCTGCTACAAATCAGAGAATCATTTCCTCTTGATCAGCTGCTGTCAGAGTAGATAGGTTGAAGGTTTTACATAAGGGGAATGGGCTCTATTTCTGATAGGAAGCAATTACTGACACAAAGAAGCAACTGCCTTCTGTGAGGGGTGTCCCTAGGCCTGCCTCTGTCATCCTCCTTCCTGGCCCCTGTATTTGAGCTTTGGACAATCTATTTAATCGGAGGAATTTTTCCTAAATCAGAATACTACTTCATAATTGTATTTCTATGAATAAATTGGGAAGTCCTGGTTTTACAAAGAACAGAATTGTTTAGAAAAGAAATTATCTGTCCATAAAGTATCCAGCCACACACTATGAAAAATAGAGACATTTATTGAAGAAGATACAAGATAGAAGAAACACTGTACTTAGGACAATGATACCTCAGTCCCCTTCAAAGTAGGCACCTTGGGACCTCCCACAGTTCTCCCAATCACCATCAGCTGCCCTATCATGTTTTCCTGAATCTCATAGATGGTCTGAAATCTCTTCCCTTTCAAAGGTAATTTTAGTTTTGGGAAAAGCCAGAAGTCAAGAGCACCAAATCTGGGCTGTAGTGGGGCTGAGCCACCTGGGTGATTTGATGTTTCACCAAAAAACTCTGCACAAGACATGATGCATAAGTGGGTGCATTGTTGTGATGAAGTTGCCAGTCACCAGTTGCTCATAGCTGTGGTCTTCTGAATCATCCGAATACTTTCCTTAATACTTAAGCTTGAGGAATCCTCAAGCTTAACACAAAATGTGATGCAGATTTGTTGCTCTACTTGCTCAGTCATTTTCAATGTGATGGCCACACAGTACACATGCTCACTCAACAGCACCTACTGCCCCCATTGAATAGTACAGTGAAGTCATCATTCACACATGCACATTCCAGTCCGCTCTCTTTGACTGCAAGGTTACATCCATGTTGCACAAATCATTCTTGTTAAATTAACAATGGTTGGACTTTTTCTGGACAGACCTCAGTATATACATGTCTCAACATTTTATTACATCTACTACGTCTTAATTTCTAAGGGAAAAGGTGATGTTTATAAGCTAATAAAATCTCAGGAGTACTACCTACTCTTGTAAAAACGAATTAATTTCAGCTATAATAAAAATCAAACAAAAACTATTAGACACAACATTGGTTTATGTTATGAACATGATAGTATATTAAACACTTTTTTGGGGAACAGCTTGAACTATATATAGTAACCTAATAATTTTTTTCAGAGGTAATATTGCGGATACAACAGATACTCCACTGTAACAAGCTAATAATTATCCTAACTAAATGGAGGGATAAAGCAAGACATAAATATCAAAAGAGAGAATATGAGCTGGTATGGTATACTGGAAACTTATTTTTTTAGAAACAAAATTTTGCTGTTATATTGATGTTTCCTCAGATAATAATGCTATATGTGGAAAATGCTAAAATTCTATTATGTATTTTAGATGGGGTGTTTGTTCTTTTAACTTAATAATTTAAATTTCACTTCAGCTACCCAGAAGATTTCCTAATAAATTCTGTTGTTTCTTTTCAACTATGAATATCAATGAAAAATCTCTTAACATTTTGTCTAAATTTCTTATACAGATACTGAGGATTTTTAAAGCAAGTATTTAGATGGATATAGATATTTAAAATGGAAGAGAAACTATCTGATATGATTATAATAGAGGAATAAATAATAAAGATGGAATAAATTTGTTTTTTCTAGAGATTAAATTGCTAATTATTCTTTTAAACAATCAATTTAATAAATTATGATCTTAATATTAAATTATTTGTAAAATTATTAAATTGCTAAGCTTAAAGGATCATTCTTAACTGGGACGCCCACTAGGAATTACAGCAATTAAAATGGAGGACCTGAGCAAACTCCTCCAAACTAAAAAATATCTCTAGTTTGCTTAAGCTGTTAATATATTATTATTTAATATTTTAGAATATTCATAGTAACTACAGGATTAGACATAGAAACATACTGGAAATTTTTGTAGTTATATTATTAATATTCTTTGAAATGCAAAGTTGGGATAAAAAGAAAGAAAAATAGGAAGAAATTAAACCTTCTGTTTTGTGGTTGCCCCTGTGGAAGGCAAGATCCCACCGAAAACTGGTTTTCAGATGTTGAGACTGATGATACCGCACACCTTTGAAAAGAGAGTATGAAAAGATTTATTGCTCATATAATGCTTGAAACAGTGCTAGAGTCTGTGGTAGATATGAGATGTCTAAAGCATAGTTCTTGCTCCTTAGAAGTTTATCATTTACTGGTAGTGAACTGGTTGCAGGATATCTCTAGCATTTGGCTTTTGTGGACTACATTTTCAAGATTGCCAATTACGTAATTATACTTTGGGTACTACTGTTTTAAGTGTGCTCGCTCACTGTTTTCCACCACTCTGTGTACCCTAGAGTTTTGACTCCAGCCCTACATGTCTGATCATTGATTGTCCAATGGGGAAATAGGTAACACAACCTGACCAGTCTGCCCCTTGCATACCTCCCTTAAACTGAACAGCCCTGAGAGCAGTGTGGTTCTCTTAAGCAGCTCTATACACTGAGCATAATGTTTTGCACACAGTAGACACATATTAATATATATATAATAATGCATATTGCATATAAAATAATAGCATTATCCTTAATGTGCATGTATATGATTGTATCATTAATTGGGTATTTAGAGAAAACATTTTCTTCTAGCTATGTGATTTTTGGCTACACAATCATTCTGCAAGCATATAGGTAGAGTGAGGATGGTGGTGTGCACCAGGAGGAGACTCACGGAATGTTTCTGCATGCTAGTTTTCCAACACATGCTCTTCCTTGGGCTCTAATATGTATGTGTATATTAAAATAAAATTGCGTGTGTGTATGTTTGTGTGTGAATGAGTGAAACACTTACTTACCCTCAAGGCTTCTTCCTTTATTATGCAGCTTTCAAGAGTGTATGAAAAGCTAAAATTGGGACTTTCTGTGATGATAAGTCAGGCAAATCACCAAATTCTTTCTTTCTGAGTTTCCTTTTCATTTTCCTGGTAACTACTTCCCTTTCATGACCCAAATGCTAGTTCTGTAGTGACCAGAATCTTGACACGGTGGGCTTCAACTTTCTTGTTTCTAAAAAAGGAGCTGGGCCACATTTTCAGGGTGGCTGCCTATGCCAATGTTATATGACAACTAATAGAAATGATCTGTGATGCTTTGGTGGTTCAGAGAATATGAAACATGCTCTGGATGATGGTAATTCATGTGCTAATGATAATAATAATGTTTAACACAGTCTATCGGTGTGTCAAGCATTGTGCCTTATATATATCATCTCATTTGAACCTTATAACAATTCCATGGAATTTGTAATTTATTTTCATGGCAGTTGTTAAAACATGAACTTCAATTGAAAAACTGGAGAAACAAGATAAAATACAAAAGAGCTGCTAAAGAACAAGCCATTCCTCCCGAACAAAGTCTGTCTGAAGTCTCTTTTGTAGGTGAGACTCCTGAATGTGACATTTCACTACTACCAGAACGAGCAGTATTGCAGGTTCGTATGAGTTTGTCTTAAGTAGTTATTTTCATGATGCTTGTTTAAAGAGTAGTTTTATAAACCTTACATGAGTAATGGAAGCTATATTTTGAGGAAATATATTTTTTACAATTATCTGGGGGTTCACTTTTTTTTGGAGGCTATCCATTTGGATGGCTATTAGATAAATACAACAATCAAAATGGAGAAATTAAAGCTGTAAGAAATAAGATGAAAAGTATGTTTTTTTCTTTCTCCTTCAAACATATATTATCATTAAGGTGCAACAGATTTTAGATACCCAATGCTTACCTTTTAATCTCTAATCTCTAATTCTTTAATCTTAAAGTCATGCCTCTACTCTGGAATGTGCATGGGACTTGTCTTATTGCAACTTTCAGTTATTTAAAATATTTATGCATATGATTTCTCTTCCTTTGATTGTGAATTCATAAAAGCAAGAATCATGTATCTATATCTTCCAGCTCATTGAAATGATCTCTGAAAACTGAGCCCTAATTCCAAATACTGGTTATATTCTGTCATATTTTGATGGATAAGTAATTTCCACTGGCTGGGACTACCCGATAAATGGTAGAACAGTTGTAAAGTGGCACCTGGCTTATTCTGGTTAATGGCAGCTTTACATTATAAAATCCCATGTATTAAATCCACCCTTCTAAATGTACAGAATTGAGCTTAAGTTATTTTGGGGGATAAGGTGTATATCTATATCTATATCTGTATCTATATCTATATCATCTAATCTTGTACTTTACATATATCATGGAGTTGGAGAAAGGTATTTTTGCCCTGGCTGGTGTGGGTCAGTGGATTGAGCGCTGGCCTGTGAACCAAAGGGTCACCAGTGCCATTTGCAATCAGGGCACATGCCTGGGTTGTGGGCCAGGTCCTCAGTAGGAGGTGCATGAGAGGTAACCACACATTGATGCTTCTCTCTCCCTCTCTTTCTCTCTCCCTTCCACTCTGTCTAAAAATAAATAAATAAAATCTTTTTAAAAAAAGATATTTTTGCCCATTATTCCATCTTTATAAATTACCTGCTCATATATTATTCTTTTTAAAACTTGAATTCCTATAATTTTCTTGATAGCTGGTAATAGCTCTTAACAAATTGGTAATAAGAACCCTTTTTCTGGGATATATTTGAGATTCCCCCACCGCCACACTTGATGTTTGCTTTCAGTTTTGCCTGTGGAGTCTTTTGATGAACAAGCTTTTAAAGCCTTATGTAATAAAGTCTATCACTCTTGTCCTAATTATTTCTCTTTTTGTGTCACATTACTATGTCATTCTTAGCTGTTTTCCTAAGCCAGACAGTTATGAACTCCTTTCTACAGTTATGTAGCTGTCTTTTGTCTTTGAACTCCTACACTTTTGACTGCTAATGTTTCTTTGTTTATTTTATCAGTGGCTGCTCTAGGGTTGACAATATGTATTTTCAATTTATTACAAATTATGCCTTCAAATAGTTTTTGACTACTTCACATATAATGTAAGAACCTAACAAGAGTATGCTTTCATTTTCCTTTTCTTGCTATCGCCATATATTTTATTTCTATGTATAAACTCTACAATATAATTTATTATTTTGCTTTAAGCAGTAAATTATATTTAGCCAGTATACACACACACACACACACTTTATATATGTATATATATACTTTAGTTTTTTGCACATACATTCCATTATGTACAATAAAGGAATAGGAATGGGGAAATGAGTGAATAGAGAAAACTACTACATACTATAGTAGTCAGGATGTAGTAGAACCGAACTGCAGTATTTGATTGAGAATGTCTTCTTGGTGTGGAGGAACAGAGTTTTGGAATAAAGTAGCAGAGTCCCTTTTTAGTGGATACCTCCTGTCTGCTGCTTGAACACATCAATTGTAACTTCATTCTCCAGTTCCAAGGTGTGTCTGTTTCATTGACTGGCTGCCCATCAAATCAGAATGTGATCTGCCTCATTGGCAAACCCTGTTGTTCACAAAGGCTTTCATTAGGTGTGTGCCTCTTAATCTTAAACTGTACCACAGAACCATCCTGCTTCTCCACCTTCTAATTAATGATTGTTGTTCGCAGTCTAGGCTCCTTCCTTGGGGTTTTCATCGGCCATGGTGAGCACTAGAGTTTCCTTAGCAGCCACCTCACAAAAGAGGTACCAGGTCCATAGTGAAAGAGCACACAAGCAGTACCAGGAGTGCCCAAGAAGGCTACTTTATTTTTAATGACCTCAAACTTACAGAAAAGTTGCAAATATAGTACAAGGAACATTTTTTCCTCAGCAAGTTAAGAGTAACTTGCTGACACGATACTCTATCACCCTTAATGTTATCAGTGTGTTTTCTATAAACAAGGACATTCTCTTATAGTCAGCCCTCAAAATCCTCAGGCCCAATTCAGGTTTCTCCACTCGTTCTAGCAGTGCTCCAAAATGCAAAAGGATCCCGTCCGCAATCACACAGAACAATTGTCACATCTCCTTAGTTTCCTTCAGTCTGCAACTGTTCCCTTGATGTGAAGACTGGGCCAGTTTTATTGTAGAATATCTCTCAATTTGAGCTCGTTTAAGTTGTCTCAAGGATGTATTGAGGTTGTGCATTTTTTTCTTAGAAATATCACAGATATATCATGCTGTGCTCTTCTCACTGCATTGTATCAGTGGCACAGGATTTGGACTTGTCCATGATTGGTGACGTACACTTTGACCGCCTGATTAAGGTACTGTCTGCCAAGCTTCTCTACTATTCAGTTTCCCCCTTTGCAACTGGTATGGATTTTTTGGGGCACTTACTTTAAAAATATATAAACATTCCCATTCCTCATCAACTTCTCAGTTAGTTTATTTATAACAGCATGGACTCCTGGCTTTCCATTTTATTCACTGGTTTATAATCCTTTACTATTCCTATTTATTTTGGTGTTCAAAGTGTCCCAGATTTGGACAGTGGGAGCCCTTTCCAGTTGCTTTCAGTGTCCTTTTGATCTGTAAGCATTATCCTTTTGAGCACTTTCTTACTTTGCAGCACAGCACAATGTCCCAGGGTCCCTTGTACTCCTTGTGCCTCCCTTGCCTCACATTGATGCGATTCCCCAAGTTATTTTAAATGAAAATTGTAGATAGAATTCAAATTTGAGCACTACCTGTGTTCATTGCTAACTAGAGACTATAAGTAGTACACATATACACACATTTATTCCCACATCTACATACCTCTCCATCCTGAAGACCTGAACTGCACATGGATACTTCCAGTTCCAATTTAGCACCACGGGGCTCATTTCTAGTTCTATCGCTTTCCAACTTGCAATGTCATTCTCCAACAGTGAGAATCTCAGCTCTCATTATTTTTAATTTACAGTGGAACCTCAGTTCTAGAACTTAATTCATTCTGGAAAACTGTTCAAGAAATGATTTATTTGAACACTGAATCTCCAGCCTGGAAGATCCCTGGACCTGCATGTGCTGACCCTACCCACTGCAGGTTTTTGAAACAGTATCTTTTACTCTTCTTGACTGCCTTTTACTTAGGAATAGGTTCAGCTGCTCCAAAACTTGATGGAAGTTTAGATGCACAATGGAACCAGCAGAAGGCAGTGCACATGAAACCATACAGCTTGAATGAAGAAGGACTGAGGAGAGCAGTGTGGGAGAAGACTATGAAAATGATTCACTTGCACAACCGGGAATATGACCTAGGGAAACATATCTTCACCTTGGCAATAAATGCCTTTGGTGACATGACCAATGAAGAATCCAGGCAGGTGATGAATGGCTTTCAATACCAGAAGTACAAAGAAAAGAGTTTTCCAGGAACCTCTCTTTGCTGAAATCCCAACTGTGGACTGGAGAGAGGAATGCTATGTACCTCCTGTGACGAATCAGGGTCACTGTGGTTCTCGTTGGGCTTTTAGTGCAACTGGTGCCCTTTAAGGACAGATGTTCCAGAAAACTGGAAAACTTATTTCACTGAGTGAGCAGAACCCTGTGAACTGCTCTCAGCCTCAAAGCAATAAAGACTGCAATGATGGCCTAATGGACAATGCATTCCAGTATGTCAAGTCCAACAGAGGTCTGGACTCAGAGGAATCCTATCCATATCATGCAAAGGCTGGATCCTGCAAATATAAGCCTGAGAATTCTGTTGCCAATGATGCTCACTTTGTGGACATCCATCAATGGGAGAGGTCCCTTATGAAGGCAGTGACCACTGTGGGGGCCATCTCTGTTGCAATAGATGCAAGCTGTTTTAGCTTCTGGTTCTATAAAGAAGGCATTTATTATGATCCACACTGCAGCAGCAGAAACCTAGACCACAGCATTCTGGTGGTTGGCTATGGCTTTGAAGGAGCAAAATCAATTCACAATAAATACTGGATTGTCAACATTGGCAAGGGTAAACGTTGGGGCATGAATGGCTATGCAGCCAGCTGTCCTACTGTGTGAGATGATGGTGATAAAGAACGACTTGATTGAAAACCTAGGTGAAATGGACACATTTCTAGAAAAATAAAATCTTCCAAAACTGAATGAAGAAGAAGCACAAAACCTGAACAGACCAATAACAGTAGACGAAATTAAAGCAGTTATCAAAGAACTCCCAACACACAAAAGCCCTAGACCAGATGGTTTCACAGGAGAATTCTACAAAGCCTTTAAGGAAGAGCTAACCCCTATCCTTCACAGACTATTTGAAAAATCCAAACTGATGGAAGACTCCCAAACTCTTTTTATGAAGCCAGCATCATCCTAATCCCAAAACCAGATAAAGACACAATGAAGAAAGAAAACTTCAAGCCAATATCACTGATGAACATAGACACTAAAATTCTCAACAAAATACTGGTAAACTGCATCCAGCAATACATTAAAAAGATCATCCACCATGACCAAGTGGGATTCATCCCAGGGATGCAAGGATGGTACAATATTCGCAAATCAATAAACATAATACATCACATCAACAACAGCAAAGGCAAAAATCACATGATCATATCAATAGATGCAGAAAAAGCATTTGATAAGATACAGCACCCATTTATGATAAAAACACTCAGCAAAGTGGGAATACAGGGAGCATTCCTCAATATAATAAAGGCCATATATGAAAGACCTACAGCCAACATCATACTCAATGGACAAAAACTTAGAGCTTTCCCACTAAGATCAGGAACAAGACAAGGATGCCCTCTCTCACCACTCCTATTCAACATAGTACTGGAAGTCCTAGCCACAGCAATCAGACAAGAAAAAGCAATAAAAGGCATCCAAATTGGAAAGGAGGAAATGAAACTGTCACTGTTTGTAGATGACATGATAGTGTACATGGAAAATCCTATAGACTCCACCGAAACACTACTCGACCTAATAAATGAATTTGGCAAAACAGCTGGATACAAAGTCAATACTCAGAAATCAAAGGCATTCCTGTACACCAACAGTGAAACTGCAGAAACAGAAATCAGGGGAAAAAAATCCCATTTGATATAGCAACAAGAAAAATAAAGTACCTAGGAATCAACCTAACCAAGGAGGTAAAAGACCTATACTCAGAAAACTACACAACACTGAAGAAAGAAATTAAGGAAGACACAAACAAATGGAAGCATGTACCATGTTCATGGATTGGAAGAATTAACATCATCAAAATGGCCATACTACCCAAAGAGACTTATACATTAAATGCAATCCCTATTAGAGTATCCATGACATATTTCACAGATATAGAACAAACATTTCAGAAATTCATATGGAACCATAAATGACCCCGAATAGCTGCAGGAATTTTGAGAAAGAAGAACAAAGCAGGAGGGATCACAATACCTGATATCAAACTGTATTACAAGGCCACTGTCATGAAAACAGCCTGGTACTGGCATAAAAGCAGGCACATAGACCAATGGAACAGAACAGAAAGTCCAGAAATAAACCCAAGTCCTTACAGTCAATTAATATTTGACAAAGGAGGCAGGAGCATAAAATGGAGCAAAAATAGCCTCTTCAACAAATGGTGTTGGGAGATCTGGACAGCTACGTGCAAAAAAATGAAACTTGATCACCAACTTATACCATACACAAAAATAAATTCAAGATGGATAAAAGACTTAAATATAAGTCATAACACCATAAAAGTCCTAGAGTAAAACATTGGCAGGAAAATCTCAGACATTCCATGCAGCAACATCCTCAAAGACACATCCCCTAAAGCAAGGGACATAAAGGAAAGAATAAACAAATGGGACCTCATCAAAATAAAAAGCTTCTGCAGGGCTAAAGAAAACAGCATTAAAATACAAAGAAAACCAAAGGTATGGGAAAACATATTTGCCAATGATACCTCAGACAAGGGTCTGATCTCCAAAATATATAAATAACTCACAGGACTGCACTCCAGTAAGACAAACAGCCCAATTAAAAAATGGGCAAAGGACTTGAGCAGACACTTCTCCAAAGAAGACATACAGAGGGCCCAGAGACATATGAAAAGATGCTCAGCATCACTAGCCATCAGAGAGATGCAAATTAAAACCACAATGAGGTACCATCTCACACTGGTTAGAGTGGCCAACATAAACAAATCCACAAACAAATGTTGGAGAGGATGCAGAGAAAAGGGAACCCTAGTGCACTGTTGGTGGGAATGCAGACTGGTGAGGCCACTGTGGAAAACAGTATGGAATTTCCTCAGAAAACTAAAAATGGAACTGCCCTTTGACCCAGCAATTCCGCTGCTGGTATTATACCCTAAGAACCCTGCAACACCAATCCAAAAGAACCTGTGCACCCCAATGTTCATAGCAGCACAATTTACAATAGCCAAGTACTGGAAGCAACCTAAGTGCCCATCAGCAAATGAGTGGATCCAAAAACTATGGTATATTCACAGAATGGAATTCTACGCAGCAGAGAGAAAGAAGGAGCTTATACGCTTTTCAACAGCACGGATGGAACTGGAGAGCATTATGCTAGGTTAAATAAGCCAGGTGGTGAGGGACAAATACCATATGATCTCACCTTTAACTGGAACATAATCAACAGAAGAAAAAAGGAAACGAAATATAACCAGAGACATTGAAGTTAAGAACAATCTAACAATAGTCAGGGGGGAATGGGGAGGGGACAGTGAGGAGAGGGGATTACAGGAACTACTATAAAGGACACAAAGACAAAATCAACGGGGAGGGTGAAGGTGGGGGAGGGAGGTGGGTTCAGCTGGGGTGGGGTGGAGGGATGGGGAGAAAAGGCATACAGCTGTAATTGAATAACAGTAAAAATTTTAAAAAATTAAGAAAAAAAGAAAAGTTAAAAAAAAATAAAAAAGAATGACTTGATTGAGAATCAGCTATCCAGAAGAGGAATTTTGTCTTAAACCTGACCACATATTACTGCATGGGATAAAACACTTGAATCTTGAAGGTCCAAGTTGTGAATCGAATTCTGTGGCGATTTTACATTGGTGAAATGTTACCGCTTCTTTACTGCTGTAAACAGCTTTGTGTGATTGACTTGCCTGGGAACTTTGAAATTTTATGTTTTAAAATTATATATAAAGATTTACCTTTTAAAATAAAACAATTTTATATGCAGAAAATAAACTGAATATCCTTTGTTGCCTGAGAGACGCATACCTGATCATACAGATATCAGCATGAAAGGGTTGTTGGGTAGAAAATTGAGACCACCAAGTTTTGTTAGACAACCGAGACATTATTTTCTGTGAACAGCTTGGTTGAGAACTGTATTATTTGAGAACCAAGACAGTCGAGAACTGAAGTTTGACTGTATGTACTTACTTGCTCACTTCCCCTGTGTATAACCAGTTATACACATTTCTGCCCCCTGTCCCCTCCCTGTGGATACCTTCCTCATCCTGCTTAGCCTTTGGCATTTCTTATCCGGTTGCCCTCCTACGAGAGGCCTTCCTCACACCAAGTGGACTCTGACATCCTGGGCCGGCTGCCTTTCCCACTATGTAGTTGCCTTCCTTACTTTGTTTGAACTAAAAAGATAAATAAATAAAAAACAACTCTGCACCAAGTGCCTTCCTACATAGATGCCCCCTTATCCTACTTAGGTGCTGACACCCATGCATAGGCTGCCCCTCTTTAGGGATGCCCTCCTTATACTCTGTAGTCTCTTTACCCAGTGCCATGCCACCCTTCCCTCACCATAGTGACTTTCCACATCCCACTTGACCCCTGGTATCGTACCCTTCCTTGGTTCACCCTCTTTGTCCTGATCAGGCTCTGATATCCCACTCTGGCTGCCTCTTCTTAGGGACAGCATCCTCTTCCCTCTTTGGCCCCAACGTCATCCACTGGGTTATCCTTCCATATGGATGGATGTCCTTCTCATCTTGCTTGACTAACTGTCCAGGGAATTTTTTCACTACTCTAAAAGTTTTATTTGATTCACTCAAAAGATTTCCACTTTGCTCCTTATTAAGTTCATTTTTCTTTTAAATCTCTGAGCATTTTTATAACAGCTATTTTAAAGACTCCATCTACTTGTTCTATTATCCCTATAACTTCTATTTACATTTTAATTTTTTAATTGCATTTGGTATACAATATTATATTATGTTAGTTTCAGATGTACGACATAATGATTAGACATTTATATACCTTACAAAGTGATCACACCAATAGGTCTAGTACCCCTCGGACACCAAACATAGTTATTACAATATTATTGACTATATTCCCTATGTTGTACTTTACCTGCCCATGACTGTTTTCATAACTGGCAATTTGAACATCTTCATCCCTTCCTCCTTTTCACCCATTCCCTCAAACCCTCTCCCATCTGGCAACCATAAAAATGTTCTCTGTATCTATGAGTTTGTTTCTATTTTGTTTGTTCATTTGTTTTGTTTTTTAGATTCCATATATAAGCAAAAATAATTTGGTATGGGTTTCTCCCTCTGACTTATTTCACTTAGCATGATAACCTCTAGGTCCATCCATGTTGGATCAAATGGCAAGATTTCATTCTCTTTATGTCTGAATAATGTTTCATTTTATATATTTACCACTTGTTCTTTATCTATTCATCTATTCATAGAAACTTCAATAGCTTGGCTATTGTAATTAATGTCTATTTCTTTTTGAATTAGGGTGTTTTTTTAAAAATAAATACCCAGAAGTGAAATTGCTGGGTCACATGGTAATTCTATTTTTAATTTTTTTGAGAATCTTCCACACTGCATTTCACAGTGGCTGCACCAATCTGCAGCCAACAGCACACTAGGGTTCCCTTTTCTCTGCATCCTCACCAACACTTGTTGTTTGTTGATTTACTGGTGATAGCCATTCTGACAAGTGTGAGGTGATATCTCATTGTGGTTTTAATTTGCACTTCTGTGATGATTAGTGATGTTGAACATCTTTTCATATGTCTATTGGCCATCATCTCTATGTCCTCCTTTGAGAAGTGTTTATTCAGTTCCTCTACCCACTTTTTGATCAGGTTGCTTGTTTGTTTGTTTTTGGTGTTAAGTTGTATGAGTTTCTTTTATATTATCAATATTATCCCCTTATCAAATGTGTCATTGGTAAATATTTTCCTTCACTGTGCAAAAACTTTTAGTTTGATGTAGTCCCATTTATTTATTTTTTCTTTTGTTTCCTGTGCCTGAAGAGACATATCCAAAAAAAAATTACTAAGAATAATGTCAAAGACTTTATTGCCTATGTTTCCTTCCAGGAGATTTATGGCTTTGAATCTTATAGTTAAGTTTTTAATCTATTTTGAGTTTATTCTTGTATATGGTATAAGAAAGTGATCCAATTTCATTCTTTTGTATGTGTCTGTCCTGTCTTCCTAACACCATTACAGTGTCTTTACTTCATTGTATATTCTTGCCTCATTTGTCACAGGTTAATTGACCATATAGTTGGGTTTATTTTGGGGTTTTCTATTCTGTCCCATTAATCTATGTGTACTATAGTTTAATATCAGGTAGCATGACCCTCTGGTTCTTCTTTATCAAGATTGCTTTGGTTCTTTAAGGTCTTTTGTGGTTCTATATATACTTTAGGACTATTTGTTCTGGCTCTGTGAAAAATGCCATGGGCATTTTTGATAGGGATTACATTGAATCTGTAGATTGCTTTTGGTGGTACGGACATTTTAATAATGTTGGTTTTTCTTATCCATGAGCACGGTAGAAACAAGAGCCCCCACAACTGCAACAGATAAGAAGCAAGGAAATATTTAAGAAGTTAGTACATAAAGAATGGTTTTCCATCTCCCAATTCAAAGAGACCAAATATGCCAACAAATAAAGAACCAAAATACTCAGAGTCAGCAAACCATCTCATATTGTGATCCAGGGTGTAACAGAGACTTGTGCCTGGAAACTTCAACAGTTATGAGAAACTATGAACTTGCATGTTTTCTCATTAAAAGTTTCAATTTGATAATATAATGATTTTAAAAAAGGTCCAGGCTCAGTTGCTCAGTCAAGTTTATGTCCTGCCTCAGCCATTTATTAGCACTATGACCTTGGGCAATTTCAGCCCTTTTGGCCCTTGCTCTTTAAAACATTGCTCTTCTCATCTCCCTCACCACACTTGAAACTTATGGAGAAAAGTTTATGTTGGAATAATTGAAGTTTTAGAATTAATTTTGGAAAACCTCACTTTAAAATATCAGAAACATGTAGAATTACTGGGGATGTTGGTCAGGACAGTGAAAATCATTGCCAGTTTTGGCATTTTAAATATTACTTTCTGATACTGTCACTGGAAGGGAAACAGGCCCAAAGTTGGTCTGCATGGGCTGGTCTATATGTGTGGGTTCTTGACTTCATGCAGGAAAGATTTTGTAGTACAAGTCCAGGTGATTTTGAGAGTAAGTTTATTAAACCTGAGGACAGTGAAACAAAGGAAGGTCTTAGGGTAGAAGAAGCAACAGGAGAGAGTCTAGATGGGGCTCTGCTTTGGCTCCATAGAAACATAGAAAAGAAGTGAGCCAAGGTGGGGCTACTGTTGGCTCACTGGGAAGTCAGAGAAGAAAGGGGGCCTTAGAGACAGGTTCAGGAGGTTAGCCATGGATGAGCTGCCACTGCCCACTGCTCCCCTGGTTGCAAGTCTCAATGGGGACCTTTAAAGTTTAGGAGAAAGAAAGTAAAGACTTTGGGTCTGAAAACAGACATGGGTGTGCTCCAGAGAGACAACCTGCACTGGTATCCTTTGTTTTGAAGGTTTTTATCTCTCTTCTGTGGGCAAAAATTTTAGGGGAGAGTTTCAGCAGAATATTCATCAGCTTTCCAGGTGCATTTTAAATGTGCTAATGCACAGGTGGCAAACACAACGCCCGAGGGCTGAATCCGGCCCTCCACCTCATTTCATCTGGCCCAGCACCTTGTTTTTACCTGGCAGCAGCATCAAGCTCCTTGCCCCTAGTTAAGGAGTAGTTACATTTATACAGTCCTAAAATTATATTCGGCCCTTTGAAGGCAACCACAAGGTTGATGTGGCCCCCTGTGAAACTGAGTTTGACACTCCCATGCTAATGCATCAAAATGAGGGTATAGGGGAGTTTGAGATTATTCTCTGTCCAGCTTCACTGCTTTACTTATATCTTGGGTCTGTCTGGCTTTAATTGGGTTTCGTTATTTGTTCACCTGTGTTCATCCAGCCTTGAATTTAGCTGACACATATGGCACTCACTGAGTCTCTGTCCTCCGTCTTCCTGACCAGGGCGATTTAGGCTGTGTATTCTGTGGTCAGAGAGGAGAGGATATAAACCATTTATTCTCAAGTGTCCTTGGTTAGGAAAGGTAAGGTCTTGCAATTCACTAACTGGCTGTAAATTGGTCAAAGTGTTTGGTCATGTTCAATTAACTTGTCTGAGTTTCCCCATTCCACTTCCCCAGAAGTTTTCCTAGCTTCTTACTATCCTGCCTCAATATCATGTTGTGGGTTTTGATCTGGCTCTTGGTCCCTCTTTCCAGTCAGGTTTCCCCCCTTCACTTCCATGTGGAATGATGTAGAGGCCTATTTTCAGGAAGGACATCTGAGGATCACAGAAATTAAATGACATTCCCAAAGTCAAACAACTATAAAACTGAAACCAGAACCTGGATTCCCTAAATCCTTGGCTAGAATTATAGCCTCTATATCATTTTATGTATTCTTCTTGGAGAAATCTAAAGAAATAAAATATACATGAATATTTTACTCTTAAGACAAAAAATAATTAAAAACCATTATATATATGTTTAATTGTACTATCATTAAAGAAATGAGTAATTTTGTTTCTTTTAAAAATGACTAAATTTTGATATGACACAAAGCACATTATTTGGGGGGATATACTTAAACTTTTCTTAATATAATAAATTATCAAGAATGTCCATTAAATATGCATAGGTAATAAAACAATGTATTTATACAATAGTATAAAACTAGAAATTGATGATTCTAACACTTATGTGCTGAATGGTTGATTTTGTTACACTTATTTATGCAATAGAGTTCCAAAGTTAATTTTTTATAAAAATTATATTTTATTGATTATGCTATTACAGTTGTCCTGTTTTCCCCCTTTGTCCCCTTTCACCCAGCAACCCCCACTACCTCATGCAATCCCCGCACCATTGTTCATGTCTATGGGTCATGCATATAAGTTCTTTGGCTACTACATTTCCTACACTGTACTTTACATCCCATGGCTATTCTATAACTACCTATTTGTACTTCTTAATCCCCTCACCTGTTCACCCACCCCCCACCCCCCCATCCCAACTGGCACCCTCAAAACACTCTCTGTATCCATGATTCTGTCTCAGTTCTTCTTGTTTAGCTTGTTTTTTAGATTCAATTTTTGATAGGTATGTATTTACTGTCATTTTATTGTTCATAGTTTTGGTCTTCTTTTTCTTAAATAAGTCCCTTTAATATTTCTTATAATACGGGCTTGGTGATGATGAACTCCTTCAGTTTTTTCTTGTCTGGGAAACTCTTTATCTGCTCTTTAATTCTAAATGATATCTTTGCTGGGTAAAGCAATTTGGCTGTAGGTCCTGGCTTTTCATGACTTTGAATATTTCTTGCCAATCACTTCTAGCCTGCAAAGTTTCTTTTGAGAAATCATCTGACAGTCTTACAGGAACTCCTCTGTCGATAACTAACTGCTTTTCTCTTGTTGCTTTTAAGATTCTCTCTTTATCTTTAACCTTTGGCATTTTAACTATGATGTGTCTTGCAGTGGACCTCTTTGCATTGATTTGCTTAGGACTCTCTGTGCTTCCTGGACTTGCATGTCTATTTCTTTCAAAAACTAGGAATGTTTTCTTCCATTATTTTTTCAAATAGGTTCCCAACACTCTTAAAGTTGTCCCAGAGGCTGCTTATGTTATCCCCACTTTTTTGGATTCCTTTTTCTTTTTGTTGTTCTGATTGGTTGTTTTTGCTTCCTTATGTTCCAAATCATTGATTTGATTCTCAGCTTTATCCACCCTACTGTTGCTTCCCTGTAAATTGTTCTTTATTTCAATTAGTGTATCTTTTGTTTCTGTCTGGAACTTTTTAATGCTGTTGAGACCCTCACTAAGTTTCTTGAGCATCCTTATAACCAGTGTTTTGAACTCTGCATCTGACAGATTGCTTATCTCCATTTTGTTTAGTGCTTTTTCTGGAGTATTGATCTGTTCTTTCATTTGGGCCATGTTTCTTTGTCTCCTTGTATTGGCATCATCCCTGTGTTTGTTTCTCTGTATTAGGTTGAGCTGCTATGACTCCCTGTCTTGGTAGTGTGGTCTAATGTATTAGGTGTCCTGTAGAGTCCAGTGGCACAGTCTCCCCATCAAGGTGCGCCCTTTGTGTGGGCTGAGTACACCCTCCTCTTGTAGTTGAGCCTTGATTATTGTTGGTAGGTCAATGGAAGGGATTTACCCAGACCAGTCAGCTACAAGGATTGGCTGTGACCATTTACCACCAACTTCTGCCCTCCGTGGAGGATCAGCTGTGCAGGGGCAGGGTTGTGGTGCTTTGATGTGGTTTGTAGCTGTCCACTGTGTGCACAGGCTCTGAGTTTTCCCAAGTGATGATGCCAAGGTCAGCCCCCACTTGTGTTTTGCCTGGGACCACCCTGATTGAGCTGTAAAGCAATCTGAGATGGCTGCTACTTGTGTTGGGCTTGGAGATTCCCAGGCGAAGCCAAGCTGTGAATCTAGGCTGGCTGCTGCTAGTGCCATGTCAGGGGCTCACTGATGCCAGCTATTGCTTTTTTTGAGAGGATTTAGGAAGTTGTGAGGCATGAGGCAATACCAGCCATTCATATGGAAAAGCAGCTTGGGTGGGCCTGTAAGTTGGGTACGAGGAGTCTCTGAGGATCTACAAGGTGGGTCCAACATTGTTAGCCAGGTTGATGGAATCTCAGATAGGGTACTAGCTTGTCACGTCTGATAGGGGAGGGTTTAGAAAAGGGACAATGGCCTCTGCTCTCCTTGATGCCAGACACTTCAGTTCCTCCCTGTATGCCACTGGTGCTGGAGCTCAGAGGGAGTGAGTCTGAGTAGGTAAGTCTGTGTGTGGATTTTTTAAGAGGAACTGTTTGGGGATCCAGAAGTTTCTTCCACCAATTCAGTCCCTCCTGGTCTTCGCAGCCAGACATTGTGGGCACTTATCTTCCTGGCATTGGAACCCTGAGGTGGGGGGCCTGGTGTGGCCTTGCTCCTGAGATATCCCTCCTGAATTTTTATCCACCACATGTGGGTGAGAGACCAGCCCATTCTGTATCTGTGCCCCCTCCTACCAGTTGGATGGATGGGATTTCTTTAGTTCGGTAGTTGTCAGACTTCATTCAACCCAATTACGAATGGTTCTGAGTGGTGGTGGTTCTATTTTTTAGTCGCAATTTTGATGTGGTTGTGGGAAGAGGCGAGCCATGTCTGCCCATACTGCCATCTTGACCAGAAGTCTGCAAAGTTAATTTTTAAATCATAGTTTAAAAGTGGCATTTAAATTGGTGACTTCTTTGGTCAACTAATTTTCAGGGACTTGAGAAACTAAGGTATAAAAACATAAAAATGTAAAGTGAGTTATTTAAAGTTTGTGAAACTATTAGTAAAAAATAAATTGAGATTTGTACATTTAGGTTGTGTAATGCTTTGAAGGAATAATTAAAAACAGAAATGTGGAATGGGACACAATTTTAACTTACTTGGAAAACACATTTAAATTGTAGGCTTCATTTTTAGTTTCAGTTACATCAACTCAAGAAAACAAATCAGGTTCTGTTTTATAATCGTTTTTTTAGTATCACTTATTAGGAAAGGCTGCTTAGTTAGCAGATGGTAGGGCTCATACACTATCAGTCAAACTCAGAGCTAGTGGGAGGGTTGGTAAAGACCAGTTTCCATGAAAATGCAAAGTTTTTTTTGGTATGTGTGTAGTTTGGCAAGTAATACAGATAAAAGCCTCATGCTGATGAATTTGGAAAGTCTAAATAATATAGTTAAAGTAATGCAGTTGTCTTAAAATGTAAAATTCCTTGATTAGTTTTAAAAATAGAAGCAGTGTCTTAGGGCTGTCTTCCATTTTAAACTACAGCTTTTTGTTTGTTTGTAAAAGATATATAGCATGTAGACTTGCAGAAAGTTATAAAATCACCTTCAGATTTTGTAGTGTTGGTGACTCATCATCTCACTTGGAATAAAAAACCCAACAAAACCCTGGATATCTATTAAAACTCAAACCATGTTGTAGGAGAAGAACCAGATGGTTCAGGCCTTTTGGATTAAATTACTTACAATTGCTAAACAAAAGAGTATTCTCAATGACTTTCTGAATCCATGTTTTGATAACCTCAGGGGTCAGTCTGACCTCAATTCAACAAAGCAGAGAATAGTTCCAGGTTTCATAAGCATGTGGGAAGTTTCCCAAACCACATTTCCCTATCAAGGAACTATACATGTGTTGGCTTGATTTGTGGTGTGGGTGAAAAAGCAGATGAAGCAAAATATCTAAAATTTGGCCTGGGATCAGTTTAATTTTGGTAGAAGATTGCTATGCCCATAGACCTTGCTTTTATCATGTCAGTAATCAGTAATGCTATCTAAATTAAGTAGTTTATAATCAATCTTACTATAAAGTTTTAATGACTTTTAAATTATACAAGATGCACACTAATTGGAACCACCCTTGCAAAATGATACATCCATTTGTAGAATGAAAAACTACAGCACAGAGAGAGGCAGCTATGTAGATACTGAGAGTGTGCGCTCTGGAGTCGGGGTGGCTGATTCTGTCACCAGCTGTGTGACCTTGGGTTTTTTGCTTAATCTTATTATTTCTAAATTGTATTAGTTGTTGGGGGATAATAATAATACCTCTTACATTTTCTATTATGAGGAGTAAATAAATTAATATATACGAAGTTCTTAGAACAATGCCCCTCACACAGTAATTTCTCAGTAGAAGTCGCTATTATTAACATATTGAATTTAGATGACTGAATGATGAAGCCACTGGGTGACAAGTCATGAAGACTGGCTTTTAAACTTGGCCCTGCTGGCACACTGGCTTCCCACATAGCATCTAGCTCCTCTCAATCTCAGTTTAAAGACTTTGAAAATCCCTAGCAAAGATAATGTACTTGTAGTTTCTTCTGTAAAATGAGAGGAGTGTGGGTTAGATAGCCTCTAGGGTCACTTCTAGCTTTAAACATCTCCGGATCTTGGGTAGAAGCAAACATCCCAGGAGAGGAAAATTTCAGGAGTGAATGCAGAAAATCCTAGAGGGCTTTGCTTATATTCTCGTCCTGTGTGAAACACTTTTCCATCTCACTGTTAACTTGACTAAGTTTTTCTCTTTTTTTACATCTCAGTTTAAAATTCACCCATCAAAGTGCCCTCTCTTAACTACCCAATATAACTTTAATGCCTGCTGTGTTGCCTGGTTCTTTTTCTTCATGGCGCTTTTCATTATAAATTGCTACTATTTTCACAACATCTTCTTTTTTGCCTACCATCCATAAATTATATGTTTCTGGGGTTCAGGAATTACATCTGTTTTAATTACTTCTTGATCCTCAGCATCTAAGAAATTGGCACAAGCAGGCACTCAATCAAGATTGTATTTCATTTATTTAACTACTATATTGCATGCCTGTAATGTGCAAAGCTGTTTTAGGTATTGGGGAAATAGCAGTAGATTAGAGAAATAGCCTTGCTCTCATGGGGCTTATATTTTAGTATGAAGAATCAGATAGTAAACAAATAAACAAATATACAAGAACGTGTCATATAGAATTAAATACTCTGAAGAAAATAAATCAGGTTAAAGGATGAATGCCTTTACCAAAAGGAGCAGCAAAGGAAAGGCAAAAAATTAAAAAAGCAAAAATAAACAAGGCGTTCCTTGCTCAACAAAGAAATCTTTTGTACTAATTAAATTTCTTGGCTGTCCCATGGAAAATGTGCTTTTAATTTTTCTTTTAATTCTCAGAAGTTAATATACTTAATAAAAGTATTCCAAAACTTAAAAAACAAGCAAACAAGACTAGATAAAACTAAAAAGCATGTGTATACCAAATAAACAAACAAACAAATAAATAAAATGAAAATGCAACCTACCAAATGGGAGAAAATATTTTCAAATGATATATTTGATAAGAGGCGAGTATTTAAAACATGCAAGTAACTCTTATAACTCAATAGTAAAAAATCAAGAACAATCCAATTTAAAAATGGGCAGAGGATCTGAATAGAAAATTTTCCAAAGAAGACACACAGGTAGCCAACAGACACATGAAAAGTTGCTCAATGTCAGGGAAATGCAATCAAAACCATAATGAGATATCACCTCACACCTGTCAGAATAATTATTATCAAAAAAACCCCAAATAAGTGTTGGTGAGAATGGGGAAAAGGGAAACCCTATGCATTGTTGGTGAGAATGTAAATTGGTGTAGCCACTATGGAAAACAGCATGGAGGCTCCTCAAAAAATTAAAAATAGAGTTATCATATGATCCAGCAATTCCACTTCTGGATAGTCATCTGAATGAAATGGAAACACTAAGTAGAAAAGATATATGCACCCCAATGTCCACTGCGGCATTATTTACAATAGCCAAGATTTAGAAGATTTGGCTATGAATGGACATTCCAATGAAATGTCCATTAATGGATGAATGGATAAAAAAGATGTGGTATATACACATGATGGAATATTCTTCAGTCATAAAAAGAAGGAAATCTTGCCATTGGCAACAATATAAACAGATCTTGAAAGCAAAGTGCTAAGTAAAATAAGACAGAGAAGGACAAATACTGCATGATCTCACTTATATATGGAATCTAAACAGAGACAAAAAAAAAAAACCTATTCATAGATAAACAGAAAACAGTTTGGTAATTGCCAGAGGCTGGGGAGGGGTGAGTAGAAGGGTAGGCAAAATCAGTGAAGAGAGTTGAAAAGTATGAACTTCTAGTTATAAAATAAATAAATAAGTCATGGGGATATAATATGCAGTGTGGTGATGATAGTTAATAATACTGTATTGTAATTTGGAAAGTTGCTAAGAGGGTAGACCTTAAGAGTTCTCATCAAAAGGAAAAAAATACTTGCAACTGTTTGGTGATGGATGTTAACCAGACTTATTGTGGTGATCATTTTGTAATATATACAAAAATTGAATCAATATGTTGTATACTTGAAACTAATATAATGTTAAACGTCAATTATACCTCAATTAAAAAAAATTGTTGCTGGGATGTGCTATACAGTGCTATTAGGGAAGGCTTCTCTCTGTGGAATATTTGTTGAAGAACCAAAAGAAAAATAAAGCCAGAAAAATAGGAGAAACATTTCAGGGTGGTTGAGTAGGTCAGTCTGGCTAGAGTGTAGAATTTATGTTGAGAGTAGCAAGATATAAAATTGGAATGATGGGATGGGGCTATATTGTTGAGACCTTGAGTGCGCACTCAGGAGTTGGGCTGTTCTCTTCATCTTTCACCTGTCTTCTCTCTCCTACCCCTGCCTTGGTTGGGTTGAAGGGGTTAGGTAAAGTCTAGAGGCAGAAGAGGTCTTCTCTAAGAATGAGCGCTAGGATAGCATCAGTGGGAATGTAAAGGAAAAGGCCCATGTGAGAACCAAAGCTGAATTCTGGAACCAGCAGTTTGTGGAGTGAAAGGGTGAGTGAAGAGGCCTATAGGATAGCATTAAGCCTGGGTGACTAGATGGGTGGGAAGCTCAGAAGTAATAAATTCAGAAGCAGAGCCAGGTTCTTTATTGATCTTAAATGCATGATTCACACTACTTGCCACTTTTTCTTGACTCACGCTTCCTGTCTTGCCAAGTGTTTTTCTTTCCATACCATACAATGTTCCATTGAAATGGTTGGTTGAGCCTAATTCATTTTAGCAGTTTACCATCTGTTCTAGATGGCTTGGGATCTGCATCAAAGGAATTTACCAATTAACTGAAGAGTTTGTGTTTTATGTTCAGATGACAACTCTCCTTTTATTGCACTACAAGATAAAATTAATTAGGAAAGAGCTGTTCCCTCTGCTCTTTCCTTCCCTGTGCCTTCTCTGGCCCCATCATCTTTAATTTCTTTCTTTCTATTGATTGATTCCCTCATGTCTATAAATGTATTCAACTCCTCCACTACTTTAAGACATTTCTCAACCCTCATAATTTCTTGAGGTAATATTCTATTTTTGCCCCTATGTGTGTTTTCAGACATCTTGATGCTATCTCCTACCTGCCCACTGAGACCCTCAAGAACTGCTTTTAAACAGTTTCTACATGTGTGTTCCAAAGGCACAAGGCAACTCATCATTTCCAAAATGAAACTCACTATTTCCTTTCTCTATATCTTTTTCCTCTGCCCTGTTTCTAAATGAATGCCATTATCTTCAACTTGACTGACCTAGCTAGGATTTGGAAATAATCTTTGACTTTTTTCCTTTATCCCCCACTGCATATTCTTTTCTTTTTTTTAACTTGTAATCTTTCTTGTTTTCTCTTACACATCTTCTTTGGAACTCATTTTCTATCAGTGATATTATTAACAAAATTGCTTCCTTGGGTCTTTCAGCACCTACTCTTGACCTTGACCTCCCAACTCATTTTTCATTTGCCTGCCCAGAGCTATCTTTCCTCAAGTCACATTTATTCATGTCACTTTCCTGCTTAAAATCTTTCCTTTATCCCCATCAGCTTTAACATGCCTCATATGGTCCTTCACGTTGTAATTCCTCTCCCCTTCATTCTCTACAATTACCCCACAGGAAATCCTTCAGTCTAGCCAGGCACAGTTACTCTTTATTACTAAATGCAAGGCACTCTCTCCAAACTCTCTGTATACGTCCCCCTTTTCTCCTTTCTGTTTAAGAACAGCTCAGATGTTATCTTTTCCAGAAAGGCTAGGCTACCTTTGATCTTCTGTCCTATCCCTTGGTTTTGATTAGCTACCCTGCATATGTTAGTTACCCCTGAAACACTTCTTATTGTCTCTTATAATTGTCTATTTTCTGTTTTTTTCTTGGGCTACAAGTTCCTTGAGGACAGGGACAGTGTCTTACATGCTTTGAATTTATAACCCCTAGATGCTCACTAAATGTTGGATGAATGGCAAATTATGTTTTCCTCTCAGCCCTTCCACTACAATCTTGGTCTCAGTAAGGTCCCAAGAATTTCTTAATCAACAAATTGAATCACCTATGGTCACCTCTCATCTTCCTTGTTCTTTCTGTAGCATTTGATCGTGTTTCTTTCTTGAAGTGGGGTTTTTTTGTGTGTTTTTTTTTTCTTTTTGGTTTCTATGGCATGACATTTCCTGGTTGCTTCCTTGGGGAATTACTTCTCTGTATTCCTGATAGGTTTCTTACTCTCCTCTCACTCCCAAGCTCTCTGACAGCATGTCTGGATGCTGACCTTGGCATTCTCCTCTTTCTCTACACTCTCACTAGATCTTGGCAATCACAGTCAGGCTTTCAGCCATCATTCTATGATGTTGGTATTAATTTGCAGGTACTTATACTAAGAATTTATCCATTCTTTATGTAAAACTCAAATTGAACTGGACATCCTATATTGTATGTAGCAACCCAAATCCAGGTTAAACTGGAAAATGCTGTGGAGTTAGGTCCCCCCATCTTTAAACTAGGATAATAATGGACAAATAACAGGGTTGTTATGACAATTAAAATTAAATGCCTAACACAGAGGAATTTCACAATAAACATAAATCTCCTTTCTACTGTCACATAACCTTCTTTCCCTTCTTATTGAAAGTGTAGTGTTAAAAATTTTGAGTGTGGGGGAATCTAAGATAGTGGCAGAGTAAGTGGAAGCACACACTTCCTCTCAGGTCTAAACTGGAATTACAGCTAAATTATAGAACAATCAACTTGAATAACCAACCGGAGACTAGCTGAACAGAAGTCTTATAACCAAGGATTTTAGAGAAGCTACATTGAGACTGGTAGGAAGGGTGGAGATATGAAAAGTACTGGCCCCACCTGGCTGGAGTGGCTCAGTGGATTGAGCACTGGACTGCAAACCAAAGGGTCACCAGTTTGATTCCCAGTCAGGGAACATGCCTGGGTTGCAGGCTAGGTCCCCAGTGGGGGCACGCAAATGGCAACCACACATTGATGTTTCTCTACCTCTCTTTTCTCCTCACTTCCCCTCTCTCTAAAAATAAATAAATAAAATCTTTTTAAAAAAGTACTAGACTCACACTAATGTCTGGCGCTTGAGAATCTGGAGAGATATCTCAGCTGCAAAGTTCCCCCCTGAGAAGTGTGGGTTTTCAACTGCATGCCAGGCTCCCCAGCTCAGAGCACCAGAGTCAGAAGAGAAGCTCACATAACATCTGGCTGTAAAAATCAGTGGAGATTTTATCGGCCAGGGGGAGATGGGAGTCTGCTAGAATCCCAGGTGCCCTCTTAAAGGACCAGCACACAAAATATTGTTTATGGCCACTCACCCTGAGCTCCAGCAGAAGGGCTGATTGGAAAGGCCTGGAGTTGTGAGAAGACAGACTGGGTTGTGTGGCTCTGGAGAGAACTAATGTATAGCTGCCAGGGTCCCTGTGCTGAGTCCTCCTGCAAGGTCCACAGATGCCATCTTTCCAAAGTTGAGCACTCCCCTCTATACTGCATCAGCCTGGAGAAATACACTAGCCCCACCCTCCTGACTCTGTCACCATACCCTACTGAGCTCATACCATGTGGAGGAGTCAGCTGCCTGGGTCTGTGATGTAGTTTCTTGGAGGGCTCTTGAGGGCAAACTCAAGAGGTATCAGAGATGAGTTGTATGTCCCAGGAGTGGGGACGATTTTCTTCCCCCATCATGTGCTAGAGAATCACTGCCATCCCCCATGGGAGCTACCCCACCCTACTGAGTTTGTGCTCTGAATTGTCAGGTGGCTCTGGCCAGCCTGGGCTCATGGTGCAGAATCTCTTGGAAGACACTTGAGGAGGTCTGGCAGACTTAGGGAGAGACTGAGTTGTATGGTTCTAGGGTGGGGTCCATTTTTTACCGAAGACCTGATTGGCACTATCATTCCTGTCAAAAGCTTTCCCCTCAAACTGCCAAATCTTGGTCTGTTAGGGCCTAATGAATTCTGCTGGCCTTACCCTGATGACTCCATGAGGCCATACCTTATCACAAAGGTCTGCAGGCACCTGGTAGGTGGCAGCTGGCCTTAGTGTACCCTGAGACATTTGCTGAGTTGCCTCAGACCCAGCAGTGGCACTGAGTTTGAATCTGTATTATTCTGGAGAACACCACTCACCTCTATCTGGTGACTCTGAGAATTTATCTCACGTAACTCATATACCACCAGAGACTGTTTCAGGGACTGAGCCTAACAGGGAGATGCCTTGGGCCTTCTGCTGACTCACCCCCATGCTCAGTGCTCATGGAAACCAGCCTTGGTGTGTAGTTTGGTCCCTCCCATGCACACCCAGGTACACCAGAGGCAGCCACAATCTGTGAATTGCTTTCTAGCTCCAAACAGGTAGCCCATCCCAGTCACTGACAGTGTCTGACATTGACTTGCACTGGAGTCCCTCCCAAGAGGCCCCAGAACCAACACACCTGTTGGTGGGATTTAGAACATGACCCAATTAGCTCCATGAGTGTGCCACTCATGGGAGATATCAACAGACACCAGATCCTGTTGGGCTGAATTGTGCTTTGTGGCATCAGCCCCTACATAGCAGCTCATTCACTGTGGTCAGGGTCAATGCTCACAGTGAACCAGCAAAGGGGTCAACCCAACCCACAGACGGGCGAACAGAAATCAGAACTCAACAGGAAGGCTCACATAATCCACGCAAGGGACATTCCTGGAGTACCCAACTCAGATGATCAGGGAGACTGCACCACAGAGTCCACAGGATACCTACTATAGAAGGCCACCATATCAAGACTGGGAGGCATAACAGTTCTACTTAAACACAGAAACAAATACAAACAGGCAGCCAAAGTGGAGAGAAAAAACAAAAACAAAACATGTCCCAAAAGAGAGAGAAGGAGAAATTCCCAGAAAAAAGAACTAAATGAAATGGAGGTAAGCAATCTCCAGAGACAGAGTTCAAAAAATAATTATAAGGATGCTCAAGGAACTTAGGGAAGAATGGATAAGCACAGTAAGAACTTAAATAATGAGAGAGTAAACATAAAAAAGGACATAGAAACCATAAAAAAGAACTAGTCACAATACAGTATCTGAAATAAAGAATACACTGGAAGGAATCCACAGCTGGCTAGACGAAGCACAGGATAGAATCAGCGATTTGGAATACAATGTAGCAGGAAACACCAAATCAGAGCAGCAAAAAGAATAAAAAGAATTTAAAAAAATGAGGATAGTTTAAGGGACCTCTGGGGCAACATGAAGCATAACAACATATGCATCATAGGGGTACCATAAAGAGAAGAGAGAAAGCAAGGAATTGAGAACCTATTTGAAAAAATTGCTGAAACCTTGCGTAACCTGGGGAAAGGAAAAGACACACAAATCTAGGACACACAGACAGTCCCAAACAAGATGAACCCCAGTAGGCTGACACCAATACTCATCATAATTAACATGGAAAACATTAAAGACAAAGAGAGGATCTTAAAAGCAGCATAAGAAAAACAGTTACCTGCAAGGGAGCTCCCATAAGACTGTCAGCTTACTTTACAACAGAAATATTTCAGGCTAGAAGGGATGGGAACAAAATATTTAAAGTGATGAAAAGCAAGGACATACAACCAAGACTACTCTACCCAGCAAGGCTATCATTTAAAATTGAGGGACAGTACTGACCAGGTGGCTCAGTTGGTTGGATGCTGCCCTGCACAGCAAAACGTTGCTGGTTCGATTCCTGGTCAGAGCACAGGCCTGGGTTGTGGGTTTGGCCCCCAGCTGGGGCATATTCAAGAGGCAATCAATCAATGTTTCTCTCTCACATCATTGTTTCTCTTCCACTCTTTCTTTCTCCCTTCCCCTCTCACTAAAAATAAATAAAATATTTTTAAAAATTGAAGAAGAAATAAAGAGCTTCCCAGACAAGTAAAAGCTAAAGATATTCATTACCGCCAAACCAGTATTATAAGAAATGTTAAAGGAATTTTTTTAAAAAGAAAAAAAAAAACAAGGAACATGATTATATGAAAAGATGCTCAACATCACTAATCATCAGAGAAATGCAAATTAAAACCACAATGTGTTATCACCTCGCACCTGTCAGAATGGCTATCATCGAAAAATCAAACAAGTGTTGGCAAGAATGTGGAGAGAAGTGAACCCTTGTGCACTGTTGGTAGGAATGCAGATGGGTGTGGCCCCTATGGAAAATTGAATAGAGTTTCCTAAAGATATAAAAATATGACTCCCTTATGATACAGCAACTCTCCTGCTGGGTATACATATGAAGAAAACCAAAATACTAATTCAAAAGAATATATGCATCCCAACTACTGGTCGACATGAGGTGTAGGAAAACACAGCTTGCGTCCTTGCACAACCACAGCAAAAATTACAACTAAGCTACAAAACAACTATCACCCAGAATTGTCAGAAAATTGAGCTGTACATAAGTCTGTCAACCAAGGAATTAAAGAAGTCACATTCATCCAGATGGGTAGGAGAGGCAGAGATGTGGAGATGTAGAACAGGTGGTACCACACTGACATGTGTTAGAAAAAAATTGGGAGGGATACCTCGGGAGCAAGGGATCCCAGCCCCACATCAGACCACCCAGCCCAGGGTTCCAGTGCCAGGAAGATAAGTCTCTGTAACTTCTGGCTGTAAATACCAGTGGGACTTGGGGCAGTGGAAGAAACTGTGGGTACTGAGGCATCTCCTCTTAAAGGGCCTGCAGTGGACTTAGGACTTAAGCAGACTCACTCCCTCTGGGCTCTAGCACCAGAGCAGCAGATGGAAGGGCACCAGAGCATATGTAGAGAAACTGAAGTGTCTGCCATCAGGGTGAGTGCCAGGGGACAGCTTCCTCCCTGACAAAGATCCTGAGGCCAGGCAATGGCCATATCATTTTTTCTGAGCCCTCCCCCACACAGAGCCACAGAGCAGTGACACCATATCAGAGACTCCATCAACCTGGTTCACTGAGATTGCCCCACCCTGGTGATTACCTAAGTTTCCACCTCACCCAACTCACAGGTGAACTTTTCTCCAATAGCCCATGCAGCTAAGACAGGAAGTCAAAGCAGCTCTACCTAACACATAGAAACAAATGCAGGGAGGCTGCCAAAATGAGGAAACAAAGAAACATGGACTATATGAAAGAAAAGATCAAAACTCCAAAAAAAAACTAAACAACATCACTATAAGCAACCTATCAGATGCAGAGTTCAAAACACATGTTATTAGGATACTCAAGGAACTCTTTGGGTACTTCAATATCATAAAAAAGACCCAGGCAGAAATGAAGTTTACACTAAGTGAAATATAGAAAAATTTATAGGGAATAAACAGTGGAGTGGATAAAGATGATAATCAAATCAACGATTTGGAACATAAGAAAGAAAAAAATGTTCAGTCAGAACAGCAAGAAGAAAAATGAATCTATAAAAACTAAGGATATGCTAAGGAGCCTCTGGGACAACTTCAAAGGTATCAACATTCAAATCATAGGGGTGCCAGAATGAGAAGAAAAAGAGCAAGAAATTGAAAACTTGTTTGAAAAAATAATGAAAGAAAACTTCCTTAATTTGGTGAAGGAAATAGACATATAAGTTCAGGAAGCACAGGTAGTCCCAAACAAGATGGACACAAAGAGGACCACACCAAGACACATCATAATTAAAATGCCAAAGTTTACAGATAAAGAAAGAATCTTAAAAGCTGCAAGAGAAAAGGAGATAGTTACCTACAAAGAAGTTCCCATAAGACTATCAGCTGTTTTCTCAAAAGAAACCTTGCAGGCAAGAAGGGGCTGGAAAGAAGTATTCAAAATGATGAAAAGCAAGGAGTGACAACCAAGATTACTCTATCCAGCAAAGCTATCATTTAGAATTGAAGGGCAGATAAAGTGCTTCCCAAAGTAAAGCTAAAGGAGTTCATCATCACCAAGCCCTTGTTATACAAAATGTTAAAGGGACTTATTTAGGAAAAAGATCAAAACTATGAACATTAAAATGGTAATAAATTCACAACTAGCAACCATTGAATCTAAAAACCAAACTAAGCAAACCGGCAGAACAGAAACAGAATCAAAGATATGGAGGTCATTTGGAGGATTATCAGTTGGAAGGAAGAAGGGGTAAAGTAGGGAAAAAGGTGCAAGGATTAAGAAGTACAAAATGGTAGGTACAGAATAGACAGGGGAATGTTAAGAACAAATTCAGAAATGGAGTAGCCAAAGAACTTATATGCATGACCCATGGACATGAACTAAGTGTCAGGGGGCGGGGAAGGGAAGGATTGTTGGAGAGAATGGGGGTTATAGGGTGGTGGGAAGCAAGGGGGCAAATTGGAACAACTCTAATAGCATAATCAATAAAATATATTAAAAATAAGAGATTTCTTTAAAAAAAAGAAAAAAAGAAAGAATATACATACCTAAATGTTAACTGAATCATTATTTACAATAGCCAAGCTATGGAAGCAACCCAAGTGCCCATCAATTGACAAATGGATAAGAAAGCAGAGGTACATATATACAATGGAATATTACCTGGCCATTAAAAGAAATGAAATATTACCACTGATGACAGCATGGATAGAGGTAGAGGGTATTACACTAGATGAAATAAACCAGTGAGAGAAAGACAAATACCATGTAATTTCATTTATATGTGGAATCTGAAGAGCAATATTAAAAAACAAACAAAATAGAAACAGACTCATAAACACAGAGAATAGACTGATGGTTGCCAGTGGCGATGGGGTGAAAAAGGTAGAAGGATTAAGAAATACAAAGTGGTAGTTACAGAATAGTTGTGGGGATGTAACATACAGCATAGGAAATGTAGTCAATGATATTGTGATAGCTATGCATGGTGCCAATGGATACTGGAAATATCAAGGGGAACACTTTGTAAAGTATATGGTTGTATAACCACTCTGCTGTACACTTGAAACTAATACAAAATAATATTGAATGCAAACTGTAATTAAAAAATAAAATTTAAAATTCTTTTCAAAATTTTTTTGATTAAATAGTTGTAACACATAAAATATTACATAAGCCCTAAGAATGAACAGATTCTTTGAAGGAGAGATTTTTCAAAAAATTTGCTGGTGCCAAGGAGTGCGTCTTGGGGAATACCCATGATTTGCAAAAAGCAGGCCTGCTACTGGACACTGCAAAATTAAGTTTATGTTTTAACTTGAATGGGCCACCAGGTGGCCAATAAACATTATATTTGGGTGTGTTTGTGATGATGTGAGATTAACTTTTGAATCAGTAGACTAAGTAAGCAGATGGTCATCCTTAATGGACAAGCATCGTCCAATCCACTAAAGGCCCCCAAAGAATAAAAGGCTGAGTGAGAAAGAGTTCTCTCTCTACCTGATTGCCTTTGAGTTTAGACATCTAATGTTCACCTGCCTTCTGACTGGAATTAGCCTGGAGTTTACACCATTGCCTTTCCTGGTTCCAGGCCCTGAGACTCACAATGGAACAACACTGTTGACTCTCTTGGCTCTCCAGCTTGCTGACTGCAGGTCTTGGACTTCTCAGCCTCGATAATTGGGGGAGCCAACTTCTTATAGTAAAAAACAAACAAACATAAATAATATATAGTAAATACCTATACATTTATAAATCTATGTCTATATACCTCTTTTTGGTTCTGTTTCTTTGGACTAATACAAGGGCACATGAGCGAGAAGAGAACAAGGAATAGGTAATCAGAAAAAAACCAGGATGGGTAATGTGGCATTTTAGAAGCTGGGAAAATGGAGGCTTTCCATTAAAAACAAAACAAGAGCTAAAACAAAAACAAAAACAAGGTCTCAGTAAATGGTTAACATTACTGTCTTCCTGGGCATAAAATAAAGCCCTAAAGAAAAAGTTCTTCTATTATGAAGGACACATGGACAAAATCGGGGGGGATGGTGGGGGTGGGGAAGGGAGGTGGGTTCAGCTGGGGTGGGGGGAGGGAAGGGGAGAAAAGGCATACAACTGTAATTGAATAACAATAAAAATTGAAAAAAAAAAAGAAAGAAAAAGTTCTTGACTTTGGTTCCTAAAAGGGTAACAGTTGTTAAATTCAATTCATAGGTGCTTGTTACTAATTTCTTTGTCTAGATGCTTAAATGTTTCATAATGTTTTACTTTGTTTTGATCAGGATTTCCCAAACTTATTTGACCACATAATCATTTCCTTTTTCTTTTTTTTTCTATTGTTGTTCAAGTACAGTTGTCTCCATTTTCACCCTGTCATGCCCCGCCCCAGCCATCCCCGCCTTCCACCCTCAAACCTACCCTCTTTGGCTTTGTCCTTGTGTCCTTTATACATGTTCCTTGGTGGCCCTTCCCCCATCATCCCTCTCCCCTCTTCTCTCTGGTTATTGTCAAACCGTTCTTTATTTCAGTGTCTCTGGTTATATTTTGTTTTCTTGTTTGTTTTGTTGATTGGGTTCCACTTATAGGTGAGAATATCATATGGTATTTCTCTTTCACTGCCTGGTTTATGTCACTTAGTATAATGCTTTCCATGCTGTTGCGAAGGGTAGGAGCTCCTTCTTTCTTTCTGCTGCATAGAATTCCACTGTGTAAATGTACCATAGTTTTTTTATCCATTCATTTGCTGATGGGCACTTAGATTGCTTACAGTACTTGGCTATTGTAAATTGTGCTGCTATGAACATTGGGGTGCATAGGTTCTTTTGAATTGGTCTTTCAGGATCTTTAGGTTATAATCATAACAGTTGTATTGCTGGATCAAAAGACAGTTTCATTTTTAGTTTTCTGGGAAAATTCCATACTGTTTTCCACAGTGGCTGCCCCAGTCTGCATTCCCTCCAACAGTGCACTAGGGTTCCTTGTTCTCCACAACCTCTTGAACACTTGTTGTTTGTTGATTTGTTTATGATGGCCATTCTGACTGGTATGAAGTGGTATCTCATTGTGGTTTTAATTTGCATCTCTCTGATGGCTAGTGATGCTGAGCATCTTTTCATATGTCTCTGGGCTCTCTGTATGTCCTCCTTGGAGAAGTGTCTGTTCAGGTCCTTTGCTCATTTTTTAATTGGATTGTTTGTTTTCCTGGAGTGGAGTTGTGTGAGTTCTTTATATATTTTGGAGATCAAACCTTTGTCCAAGGTATCATTTACGAATATGTTTTCCCATACAGTTGGTTTTAATTTTCATGCTGTTTTCTTTAGCCATGCAGAAGTTTTTTTATTTTGATGAACTCCCATTTGTTTATTCTTTTCTTTGTGTCCCTTGCTGTAGGGGACATATTGGTAAAAATATTGCTGCATGTAGTATCTGAGATTTTCCTGTCTATGTTCTCCTCTAGGACTTTTATGGTATCATGACTTATACTTAAGTCTTTTATCCATCTTGAATTTATTTTTGTGTATGGTGTAAGTTGGTGATTGAGTTTCATTTTCTTGCATGTAGCTGTCCAGATCTCCCAACACCATTATTTTTAAATATTCTAAGTATCCCTTATGGAAATATTGGTCTATATGCTTCTGGGATCCAATGCTTAAATGCTGGACTATAACCACCATGGATCAGATACATAAGCAACTTTTTACATCCAAAACTATATTTGACTTTTAATGCCATTTGGGAAACATAGTATAATGTTTTTTAAAATATTATATTCTAGGTAACATATGTTTTCTTTGAGAATAAGTTTAAGTTAGGGAAAGATAGAGGAAAAATACAGAGTGAAACAGTTGGACAGTAATTATTTTTTCCTCAAGATTCTATATACATGTGAAGAAGCTCACATTAGGTAAATTTTAGAATATCTAACATTCTATGCATCAGGAATATCATATTAAAATAAAATTAATGTCGATAGAACGTTTTACTTTGGGTAGACAGAACAAGATAATTGCTAATAGTCCATGTGTTGTATCAATATTTAAAACTTTTGAAGATTGTTTAAATGGAACATGCGATTTGGCCAAGGACACAGACTGTTCAATTGCTAAGCATTTTTACTCTTGGAAATTCTATTTAAATGGGATGTGGTTAAATTTTTCTCTAAGTGTTTGGAAATGAAAGTGTTGTTATATTCTTTGACATTAGATGTTGTATAAAAAGGAATGATTCATTTAAACAAAGAACAGGGAAATTTTCACTGGTCAAGGTCTCATTTTGATTTTGGGTGGAGAGAATAACTTCATTAAACAACTGAGGTTTACTTTTGAACATATTTTTCTTTCAAGTAAATGGGTGTTTGCAGAATTTTGACATGAATATTTCTTAGGAGAATTTGTCTGCAAAAGTGAAGGTAATCATTATTACTTGTCAAGTAGTTTATGATTGGAAAATGTCTAAAAATTATGAGCATTTGGGGAAAATGTCCAAAATGGAGTTCATATGCTGAGAACTGAATTTTATGCTGAAAGGTTTTTCATAAATAAATAAACTTATTCTATTCTAGGCAGGATGGGAATCAAGCAGGAACACTGTATCCTTCTAGAGTGGGATAAAGTTTCTGTGGAAATTGTGGAGGAAAACAAATTCTAAATGTAGAAAACTAGAGTGTGAATCCCAGCTCTGCATAACTATGTATTATGGAATGAATGTTTGTGCCCCCACCAAATTCATATGTTGAAGCCATCTCACTGAAAACCCAATGATATGGTATTAGGCAGTGGGGTCTTGAGGGTGAAGCCCCCATATGGGATTAGTGCCCTCAGAGGAATAGATAGTTACAAAAGCTTTCTGTCTGGGTCATATGAGGACACAGTAAAAAGTTCTTTGCAAGCCAGGAAGAGAACCCTTACTAAGAACCAAATCTGCCAGTACATTGATATTAAACTTTTCAGCCTCCAGAATGTGAGCAACAAATATCTGATGTTTAAGAAACCCAGTCTATGGTATTTTATTGTAGAAGCCTGAGCTTATGAATACACTGTGTGATCTCTAGAGTATAATTTACTCATTCTGATCTTCAGTTTTCTGATTTGTATAATGGAGATAGAGTTGATGTTAGTAATCATATTTGTGATGAAGGTACCAATACCAAACACGACTAAACCAATACTAAACCAATATTAAACACTCCCACTGTGGACAGTCAATTGTGGAATGGCCCTGATAGGTTTACTCTGACATTTAAAAATACTTACGTCCAAGCTGCCTAACAGTGACATAAATTACTAATGAATGTTTATTTATTTTTTATAATGTTTTTTTATTGTTGTTCAAGTACAGTTGTCTCCATTTTCCTTCACCACAGCCTCTCACCCCACCCATCCCTGACTCCCACCCTTGGACCTACCCTATCCCCTTTGGCTTTGTCCGTGTGTCTTTTTTAAAAAAATATATTTATTGACTATGCTATTACAATTGTCCCATTTCCCCCCCCTTCACTCCACTCCATCCTGCACACCTCCTCCCTCCCACATTCCCCCCACTATAGTTCATGTCCATGGGTCATACATATAAGTTCTTTGGCTTCCTTCTATATTTCCTATACTATTCTTACCACCCCCTGTCTATTTTCTACCTACCATCTATGCTACTTATTCTCTGTACCTTTCCCCCCTCTCTCCCCCTCCCACTCCCCTGTTGATAACCCTCCATGTGATCTCCATTTCTGTGGTTCTGTTCCTGTTCTACTTGTTTGCTTAGTTTGCTTTTGTTTTTGTTTTAGGTGTGGCTGTTAATAACTGTGAGTTTGCTGTCATTTTGATTGTTCATATTTTTTTATCTTCTTTTTCTTAGATAAATCCTTTTATCATTTCATATAGTAAGGGTTTGGTGATGATGAACTCCTTTAACTTGACCTTATCTGAGAAACACTTTATCTGCCCTTCCATTCTAAATGATAGCTTTGCTGGATACAGTAATCTTGGATGTAGGTCCTTGCCTTTCATGACTTGGAATACTTCTCTCCAGCCCCTTCTTGCCTGTAAGGTCTCTTTTGAGAAATCAGCTGACAGTCTTATGGGAACTCCTTTGTAGGTAACTGTATCCTTTTCTCTTGCTGCTTCTAAGATTCTGTCCTTCTGTTTAATCTTGGGAAATGTAATTATGGTGTGCCTTGGTGTGTTCCTCCTTGGGCCCAGCTTCTTTGGGACTCTCTGAGCTTCCTGGACTTCCTGGAAGTCTATTTCCTTTGGCAGATGAGGGAAGTTCTCCTTCATTATTTGTTCAAATAAGTTTTCAATTTTTTGTTCTTCCTCTTCTCCTTCTGGCACCCCTATGATTTGGATGCTGGAATGTTTAAAGATGTCCTGGAGGTTCCTAAGCCTCTCCTCATTTTTCTGAATTCTTGTTGCTTCATTCTTTTCTGGTTGGATGTTTCTTTCTTCCTTCTGGTCCACACCATTGATTTGAGTCCCGGTTTCCTTTGCATCACTATTGGTTCCATGTACATTTTCCTTTGTTTCTCTTAGCATAGCCTTCATTTTTTCATAATTTGCGACCAAATTCAGCCAATTCTGTGAGCTTCTTGATTACCAGTGTTTTGAACTGTGTATCTGATAGGTTGGCTATCTCTTGGTCGCTTAGTTGTATTTTTTTCTGGCGCTTCGATCTGTTCTTTCATTTGGGCCATTTTTTTTTGTCTTGGTGTGCCTGTTATGTAAAGAGGTGGAGCCTTACGTGTTCACCAGGGCAGGACAACACTGATTGCTGCACTGCAATGCTGTATGTGGGGGAGGGGCTGAGAGGGAGCAATGACACTTGCTCCACTCTCTGCCGGATCTCAGTCACTTCCTCCGTTACCCACAATCAAATTGGGCCCCTCTGGTGCTGATTCCCGACTGTGTGGGCCTGTGCACGCTCTAGACCCCTGTGGGTCTCTCCAATGAACTCTCCTGTGAGGCTGGGAGTTTCTCCTGCTGCTGCCTCAACCCCCACCAGTGTTTTCAATCAGAGGTTTGAGGCTTTATTTCCCCGAGCTGGAGCCCTGGGTTGCGTGGTCTGCTTTGCTCCCCCACCGTTCCTCCCAGTTTATCTATGCGTGAATGTGGGGCCGCAGGGTCTTCCAGCCACCACCTTGTGGGGTCTGCTAGCTGCAGCCTGGCCTGCTCTGTTCCACAATCCGCCACCATCTGGGTCCGCCAGGCGCCGCCTTTCTGCGAGTCCTCTCGGCTCCGGCTGCCCATTTCTGCCCCTCCTACCCGTCTGGATGAATGTTTCTTCTTTATCTCCTTGGTTGTCGGACTTTCATACAGTTTGATTTTCTGTCAGTTCTGGTTGTTTATTGTTGTCCTTCTTTTGGTTGTGCGAGGAGGCACAGTGTGTCTACCTACACCTCCATCTTGGCTGGAAGCTCCCTGTCCGTGTGTCTTTTATACCTGTTCCTTGAAGGCCCTTCCCGTATTTTCCCCCATTATCCCTCTCTCTCCTCCCCTTTGGTTACTGTCAGTTTGTTCTTTATTTCAATGTCTGTGGTTATATTTTGCTTGCTTATTTGTTTTGTTGATTAGGTGAGATCACTTATAGGTGAGATCATATGGTATTTGTCCCTCACCACCTGGCTTATTTCACTTAGCATAATGCTCTCCAGTTCCATTCATGCTGCCGCAAAGGGTAGAAGCTCCTTCTTTCTTTCTGCTGCGTCATTTACATTCCATCATGTAAATGTACCACAGTTTTCTTATCCACTCATTTACTGATGGACACTTAGGTTGCTTCCAGTGAATGTTTAAATACATTCAAATTCTAACAAAACTACTTTTAATCTCTGGGAATTATGAAAATTAGTTCTTTTGGTGAAAATGCAGTATTACCAAAAGGATCTTTGGGAAATTCCCATTTCTTGTCTCTGAATTTGGCTCTATTGGTTTTGATGAAATGAGCATTTCAGAGCATAGGTGTCCCTCAGGACATAGAGAACAAGAAACAAGTAGGTTAACAGTTTGGCTTGCCTCAAGGAATCTTGCTGATGCCATTGATCTAGAATTTTAAGTCCCATAAGAGCCACCATGGTATCATGGGCATGCTGGGGATCAGGGTGGTCTCTAGCAGGATTGGCAAACTATGAACTGTGGGACAAATAAGCCCCCTCCTGTTTTGTATGGACCTCAAACTAAGAATAGATCTTACATTTTCAAATGTAAAATGTTAAAAATAATTATTCACTGTTTGGTGAACCATTTGCTCAAAGAGTTGAGGGCATTGCCTCTTGGTACACAAAGTATAAAATATTTACTATCTGGCCCTTTTCAGAAGAAGTTTGCTGACCCCTGGTCTAGAGTTAGTAATGTAGAAATACTATGGCTTAGTGGGTATGACCCATGAAATCAGAGTTGGTGAAAGCAAGATATTAAGCAAATACCAATGTGAGTTCTGTCCTGAAGCCCAGGGCATCTGCTCCCTACTTTGATAATCTATTGGGCAGTGGCAAGATGTTCATTACTTAATAGTTAATCCCTGCCCTCTTGCTAGCAAAACCTTGATTAAGTTCAGGAATCCACTTTCCATGAATTTTAAGGGCGGAGGGTTCCCACCCCTAGCCTCACCTATTTATCTAGTTATACAATATGAAACTATGGTTTCCCACCAATACCCCAATTCCAATCTAATACCACAAGGTTCATTTCAGTTTTTTCCTTTCCATTCCTGTAACTACCTTTTCCTAAAGTGAGAAATCACATTCCTATTTTCCTAATATTTTAAACCAGTTTTGTTCTACTCACCACCTCCCCATATGTACCAATTTCCCATTGTCATGGCCCCGTTTCCTGTACAGATGCTCACCTTAAGCACTCTGGCTCTGACATTCCACACCGGCCAGTCTCTTATCCCATGAGTGGTCATTCGACTCACCCTACTAAGCTCCATCTGCCTTATCTCCCCCGGTGTCCCCACTTCTTGACTAGACCACTTTCCTGTGCACTTGTACTCTAAGGTCTGTGCCAGACCAGCCTCCTCACACTGTTGGGGCTCCCACGTTCCACATTATGCCCCTCCACACCCCTCCACCCTCACCCCCCATATCACTTGGATGCCAGCTTCACCCACTGAAGCTTGGACATCTGCACAGAGCAGCCATCTAAGTGGGCATTCTCTTTACTTAGTTTGGGCTCTGACACCCTGCTCTGAGAGAGTCTATCACTCACATTCCACACAGATGCCTACTTCACTAGTCCCACCTACTGGCTTTACACAAAGGAAGGAAATCAGGTTGTTCTGTCCCTCTATCAGTTTTTTGTTCCTGGACAGTGAATCAGGCCTATCCGAAGGCTTGGCACATTATGTATAATGGACCAAAACTGAACTTTTAGTTTTTATTATATTTTATTTTTCATCAAGAGAAAGGATCCTTTTCATTTTTCCAACTTTGAGGGATAGTCTCTTGGTTATAGAACTCACTAACAGACCCACCTGGCCAGTCATTGGTACCTAACTCAGCTTAACAAAAGTCAGTCTTTCACAGGAATGTTTTTTATCATTTCTCCTTTTTCTTATTTTACAAGCCTTGTGAAATATACATATCTTGACCTGATGAAAACTCCTTCTTCAACTTGACCAGCAACTTTAACATTGCATTTTGAAAACTAAATGATACATACTTGTTAAGGAGGAATTGCTATTGTTATTTGATGGTGCATTGGGTCCCATAATTCTGTGATGCAAAAATTTTGTGTATTTTAGAAGATTTATTCCTAACTTTTTTTCCTCCAGAGCCAATAGTACATGGATTTATTTTTGTTTGATTTCCATTGTGCTTACTGTGAGAATGCCCACATGAAACATTACTATCCAGGCAATTTAACAAGTAAGTAGGCTCTGCTGTTATTACTGAATAATAATTTAGTTCTCACAAAGTTACTTTCTTTGAGAGCTAGCTCATCTTGGAGACCAATGAATTACAAAATCTCAGAATTGTAGAATCTTTGTGCTAGATGGAATTCAAAGTTCATGTCTTCCAACAGCCTTCTCCACCCCAAGTCAGTATCCCCTCGGTAACACACCTGATGCTCTGCCATTGTCAGTGAACAGGAACCCTTCCCAGTCAGCCCCCTCTGTTTTAGCTCTTGATGCTTCTCCCTGTATGGAGATCCTTCTCCATTTTCAACACATGTGCTGATACCCCAACACCAATCTAACACCACAGGGGGTTAGGGGATATATTTAATTCTCACCATGAACATTGTAAATTTGGTTTTGTTTTTTTTTTGGAAGTTGCTTGTTTTAGAGAGCAGAGTTATAAAATCTTAAAATCATAGTCTTTGTGCTAGAAGGGTCTAGCCTAGCTGTCTTGTCTTAGATAAAGCTGAAATCTATCTGCTGTTGATTTCCTCCCAGGGATCCTTGTTCTGTCATTTGAGGTCAAAATGAAAATATCTGCTGTGCTCCCAGTGCTTCAGTTTATTGTCAACATTTCACATTCTCCCCATCCCAAGAGCCATCCCTGCTCCCTTCCAAGAGGGTCATTCATTTCCCCAGGAGTCAGGAGGTGCAAGGAGTGGAAAGGAGGCTTGACAAGCCTCAGACTCTAGGAAGACTCTTCTTGCAGCTACCTCTATGTTCCTTAACTAGGATCATATACCACCAGAACTCATCTCAACAACTTAGAGGCAAAGCAGGCTTCCTTGCACTTATGAATTCTTTTTCTTTGTTTTCTCCCTACCAGGGGAGCAAGGTTCCTATCTCATCTTTTGTCATCTTTGTTACATCCCTTCATTTCTCTCATGACATGGGATTTCATTCCCCTTATTCACCTCATTAGTTGTTCATGGAACCCTAGATATTTTTCCTTCTAAAGATCCAAATTCCCCTGGCACATAGCACGTATTGATATATATTGAATAAGAGGATTGAATAGCCCCATACTTTATACTTATATACAATTTCACTGTCATACAGTTTTCATAAAGCTTCTTTTTTTCTTCTGTTTTACATATTTTCAGGTTTGGGGGTTAGGATGTCTAGTCCATAAGAATAATCATGCAGTAATTATCTATAAAATTGAATTTAAAATCCACTCATCAGCCCACATTTCCATGTTAGCAACAGCCCAGGTTTCTTGTGGAATTATTTTCTATTCTTTCCAAGCATAAATGCATTTAACATTTAACAAATCTCCATATATATAATGCTACAATGGCATAACTCCCTAGGAGAAAGTGAGGTTCATGGTAATTACATTTAAATTCTTTGCAAATTCTATTCTACACTGAGATGTGGAACACTTGACTTTTAAATATTTCTGGGCAATATTCTATAGAATTAGTAAGGTATGATTGTCATAGAATAGATACTTAACAATAAGTGTTAAGTGAACTAGTAAATAAATTAATAACCCCCCACATATTAAAAAAGGCATTATAGGGCTTTTTTTCCTAATAGCTCCCTTTTTCTCTACTATGTAGACAAGAATGCAAGTATACCTTTCAGATAAAAGTCAGTCTCCACTTACGTAAGAATCTAGCATGTACGTGATGGGGAGGATCCAGTTAGAAATAGACTTGATTTCTGGTTATAAATAATATCCTGCTAGGATTTATAGCTGAAAATAATTTAATCATATGATATGGGAAAGTAAACCCTTTAAAGTTAACATTAATAATTATACAATGACAATGTAATCAGGAGTCTAATTTTAACTGACCCTGAATTACAATAGTAATTATGAACTTTTAGGTATGGAAGAGGCCTTCAAAGATTATCTCATCAAAGAGCCTTATTTTGCTGATGAAACAAACTCAGAGGAGTTTGGTAGCTATGCTGGGTTGAATAATATCTTCCCCGAATTCATGTCCAACCAGAACCTCAGAATGTGACCTTATTTGGAAAAAGAATATTTGCAGATACGATTAGCTAAGATGGGGTCACCCTGGATTAGGGTGGGTCCTAAATCCAATGACTGATGTTTTTATAAGAGGAAGGAGAGGAATATTCAAGTGTACACAGTAGGAATGAAGGACACAGGATGATAGAGACAAAGATTGGAATGAAATTGCTACAAGCAAAGGAATGCCAGCAACCACAAAAAGCTAGGAAGAGACCAGAAGGATACTGTCCTAGAGCCTTTACAAGGAGGATGGCCCAGCCAACACTGTGATCTCACACTTCAAGACTTCAGAACTGTGAAAAAACCTTTTCTGTTGTTTTAAGCCACCCATTTTGTGGTAATCTGTTACAGCAGCCTTAGGACACTAAGGTAGTAACATTCAAAGGAGTAGTGGTGATTCTGGAATAAAGGCCCAGGAAAAAAAGCCTCAGTCCACCCAGGGCAGCTGTGCTCCTAGTTTTCCTCCTGTCTACTTCCTCTGTGTTGGGGGTACTCAGAGGTACTCTTTTAATCATTCACATTAGTCTTAATTAGTTCTATTAGTTTTAAGCCCTTAGGGCTGCTTCCTGCCTCCCTCTTTCTTTAAGTCGTTCACAACTCTTACACAAACCATTTTTTCTTGTATCTCTTACGCCCTCAGAAATTTGACCCTATGCTTCTACTGCCGTTCTGTGCTGCAACTTCTTTTCTAGGTGGCTTTTACCTCTCTGGACAAAGGCCCTGTCATAGCATTTCCTTTCTCTTAAAAATATTAGACAAGTACTGTTCATACACAGACTGTGCAAGTACAGTTTTCAGACCATCTGATCTACTCTCATACCTTTCCAATATTTCTTAGCCATTTCAATGACTGACTTAATTAGTGGCATATTTTTTCCCTTTGTAGTATATATCAACAAAAAGTGAAGTTTTTACTTTTTGATAAAATTCTTTGATGCACAAAAGTTTAAAATTTTGATGGAGTCTCATTAATTTTTTCATTTGTTGCTCATGCTTTTGGTGTCATATCTAAGAATCCATTGCCAAACCCGAGGTCATGAAAACTTACCCTAAGTTTTCTTCTAGGATTTTTATGGTTTTAGCTCATATTTAGAGCTAAAAACCATAAAACTCCTAAATATAAGGTTGCTGATCCATTTTGAATTAACTTTGTATGTGGTGTGAGGTAGGGGTCCAAATCCATTTGTTTGAATTAGGATACCTAGTTGTTCCAGTACCATTTGTCAAAGAGACTGTTCTTGCCCCATTGAACAGTCTTGGCATCCTTGTCAAAAAATAGTTGAGCATAGATGTACAGGTTTATTTCTGAATTCTCGATTCTACCACATTTGTCTATTTATTTATCCCTATGCCAACATCATGCTGTTGTGATTACTGTAGCTTTGTAGTAAGTTTCAAGATTGGGAATTGTCAGTCCTTTAACTTTGTTCTCCTTTTTCACATTGTTTTTGCTATTTGGGCCCCCTTTCAATTCCATATGAATTTGAGGATTGACTTCTTAATTTCTGAAAAAAAAATCATTGAAATTTTAATAGGGGTTGCATTGAATCTATAGATCATTTTGGGTGGTATTGACATCTAAATATTTTTCTTGTTAGTATTATCTATTCCTTGGAAAATTGGTATAATACTCTTGTAAAACTCTCTGATCTCATGTTTGTATGGTGTGCATTTATTTATTCATAGACATATTTCAAATTCTGATTCAATTCTCCTTTTTTAATTGTTTTTATATTTTCCAATGCATGGACATGGTATATCTGTTTATAGGTCTTCTTTAATTTCTATCAGTAATGCTTTGTAGGTTTCAGTGTACTAATCTTTCAACATAATTAAATTTATTCTTAGTTTATTCAAAAGTGGAGCTATTAAAATAAAATATTTAAGGCATGCAAAGAAACATATTATAATGAACATGTGTAATCACCACCTAGTTTAAGAACTAAATTTTAATTAATACAGTTAAAGCCTCCCGATGACATTCTCTTCCCTCCTTCAGATGTAATCACTTTTTAAATTTTGTGTTTATCATTTCCTTACAGAGTGTGATAGATTGAGTAATAGCCCCCCCCCCCCCCCCCCCCCCGCCAAGATATCCATGTCCTGATCCTCAGAACCTGTTTGTTACTTTAGGTGGCAAAAAAACTCTTTGCAGACATGATTAAGTTAAAGGTCTTGAGATGGTGAGATTATCTTTAGTAATCTGGGTGGGTCTTTAATCAGGTGAGTCCTTAAATGTGAAAGAGGGAGGCAGGACCTCCCCCCAGGGCCCAGATTAAGCTCTAGTGTCTCCTCCAGTTTTTTTTAAGTATATTTCATTGATTATGCTATTATAGTTTTCCCAATTTTCCCCCCTTTATTCCTCCTCCACTGTGTACTGCCCCAACCCTCCAGCATTCCCCTCCCTTGGTACATGTCCATAGGTTGTACATATAAGTTCTTTGAATTCTCTGTTTCCTATACCATTTTTGACCTCTCCATATTTATTTTATGCCTACCAATTATGCTTCTTCTTCCCTGTACCTTTTTCCCCCTATTCCCCCCTCCCCACTGAAAACCCTCCATGTGATCTCCATTTCTGTGATTCTGTTCCTGTTCTAGTTGTTTGCTTAGTTTTTGTTTTCATTGTTTTTCTTTTTTTTGGGGGGGGGGGTCATTTGTTGATACTTGTGAGTTTGTTGTCATTTTGCTATTCGTATTTTTTATCTTCTTTATTTTCTTAGCTATGTCTCTTTAACATTTCATATAATAGGGGCTTGGTGGTGATGAACTCCTCTAACTTGACATTACCTGGGAAGCACTTTATCTGCCCTTCCATTCTAAATGGTAGTTTTGCTGGATAGAGTAATCTTGGATGTAGGCCCTTGCCTTTCATGACTTCAAATGCTTCTTTCCAGCCCCTTCTTGGCTGCAAGGTTTCTTCTGAGAGATCAGCTGATAGTCTAATGGGAACTCCTTTGTAGGTAACTCTCTCCTTTCCTCTTGCTGCTTTTAAGATTCTCTCTTTATCTTTAATCTTGGGTAACTTAATGATGATGTGCCTTGATGTGTTTCTCTTTGGGTCCCACTTCTTTGGGACTCTCTGAGCCTCCTGGACTTCCTGGAAGTCTATTTCCTTTGCCAGATTGGGGAAGTTGTCCTTCATTATTTTTTCAAATAAGTTTTCAATTTGTTGCTCTTGTTCTTCTCTTTCTGGCACCCCTATAATTTGGATATTGGAATGTTTAAAGTTGTCCCAGAGGTTCCTCAGCTTCTCTTCATTTTTTGAATTGTTTCTTCATTCTCTTCCAGTTGGATGCTTATTTCTTCTTTTTGTTCCAAATTGTTGATTTGAGTCCTAGTTTCCTTCCTGTAACTGTGGTTCCCTGAATATCTTGCTTTATTTCACTTTGGGTATCCTTCACTTGCTTTTTCACTTTTCAACCAAGCTCAATCAGTTCTGTGAGCATTTTGATTACCAGGACTTTAAATTCTCCATTGCTTAGCTCTCTTTCTGGAGTTTTGCTCTGTCCTTTCATTTGGGCCACATTTCTTTGTCCTGGCACTCCTGTTAAATTGTAAGGGGGTGGGACCTTAGGTATTCCCAGGGCAGGGCAACCCTCCTTGCTGCACTGGGGGGCTCTCTGTGGGGGAGGGGCCAGAGAGGGAACAATGCAGCTCACCTGCTTGGCTCTAGCTCCACCTTCCAATGAACTCTTGCATGAGACAGGCAGTTTCTCCCACCGTGGCAGCCCCCACTGTAGTCCACAGTCAGCTCTGAGTCTCAGTTTCCTATTCAGCCAGCCCTGCCCCCATGGTCTGCCACCTTGCAACAGGTTCTCTCCGTCCACCCATCTTATTGGTCTGGTTGGTATGGTTGACTCTTTAATTCCTTGGTTGTCTGAGTTCTGTGCAGTTTGATTTCCTGGCACTTCTAGTTGTTTATTGATCTTAGATTGGTTGTTATCCTCCTTTTGGTTGTGAGAGGAAGTGAAGGGTTTCTACCTACGCCTCGATCTTAGCAAGAACCCCTGGACAAATAATCTCTCCTCCAGTTTTTATGACCTACAGATATCTCAAAAGTCTTGGGACACATTTCTCTTTGAAATGTAAATTTTGGGGGACTTTCTGATACCTTGGGAACCTGACCCAGCGGACTAGTCCATACTATAACCATTTGACCTTCTTGGGGTGATGAGAAAAATTTTATTATCCTTTTGGATCAGAGACATTAATTATGCAATAGCTACAGATCTAATCCCCTTAATATGTGGGAAGTAAAGTGTTTGTAGAGGGAAGTAAGGACAAAACATATATCATAATAGATTTCTGAGTCTCCAGAAGCTAGAGCTTTTTAAAGCACTGAGAAATCCAGGGGAAATTTATTTCCTCACATTAATTTATCAACTTTCATATAACCTTTCATCATGATTGTGAATTTTTAAATTTCTCCTTGTATCTTCATGGCTATGTTATTAGATGCTCACACATTTATAATTGTTATATACATCCAGTGACTTGTTTAATTGTTTTCTTTAACTATTATGTAGTGATAATACAGGGGAATCTTGTGGGATCACTGGTGAGAGGGGAGGGGCAGCCAGGCAGCTCATCCTGGGAGAGGCTGCTACCAGGTAAAGGTTAAACAAACTAGAGAGGCAGCATCACATTGCCCCAGCAACTGAGCTAGCACAACACAGCATGACAACTTCCACACCACCAGGTGAGACGCTGCAGGCTGGTGAGTGTGATTGACACGGGAAAAACCCTCCTACCCCATCTTCCAGCTCCTGATTGAAGGGAAAACAAAAGGTCACAGGGACACGTGTACCTAAAGGTTAACATGGCAGCAATGGGGAGGTACCAACCTGCCAGTCTAAACCTACAGGATTGGCTGGAGTGCTGGCCACTTCTGGAGTGCATGGAATTTTGGGCAGGGAAATTTAAACAGAGGGCAGAGAGGGTCTGGCCCCTTGACCTTCCCTTCTCATACCCTGCCGGAGGCCGGATTGTTCCTGGGTGGGTGGGCTCTGGAGACTGCGTAGTCTGGCAGTGAACTTGGGCCCTGTGAGCCAGGAGCAGTGGAGGTGGCAATGAGGTGGTCGTGTGGTGGTGCAGGCTGTGCGCTGGCAAACTCCAGAAAGGTGCCTGAAGCTGGACTGCTAGCGGGAACCAGCTAAGCTGCCTGGGTGGTCGTTCTGCAGCCACCTCCGTTCCCCCAAGGGCAGTATTGTTAGATGGAAGAAGGAACTCTGGGTTCAGCCTTGAACTAATCTGGCAAAGTGCGGTGGGGTTTTTCTCTGCGTCTGCTAGAGGGAATGGGCTCTGAGGCAGAAGCCTGACATTCTTCAAAAAAAAAAAAAAATTGTATAGCTTTTGAATAAAAGACCCCTTTCCTTTTTCACTAAACTTCTGCCTCTAGAATTTATGGGCAACAGGCAGCAGGACTCCACCTCTATTCGGTAACAGTGACTCTCTTCATCAAATAAACTTTAAAAATCCACCTAAAATACTATACTGAACAAGACAAACACACATGAGACATAATAGGTATATTAATATCAGAGGGAAAAATAGTAAAGCAAAAGCATTATTAGGGATAATCTTTGCCTTCTAACCAGTGAATTTTGCTAAATTTACTGTTACTATATATACTTGGATTTATTTTTCTCATTTCATTTTATACTATCCAGCCCCCTTTTTATATGCTTATTTTTCTTTTCTTACTTTTATTTATTGAGTTTTAAAATCTACCTCCTTATCCCCATTTTCATGTTTAGAACATATACATGCTATTTCTACTATTTCAGTGACTTCTCTTAAATATTTTTAGCATGTGCATTTACCCTATTAAAGCTTAAAGTAAATGAATATATACTCTTTCTTCTGGAATAATTACTAAAATTAAGAAAACAATCTCTAGTTTTAGAATATTAGTGTTATCCAGTGTTTTGTTCCACCTTGTTTTGTACCCCCACCTTGGCCATCATCATCAAACCTTTGTGTAAGGTTAATGGCTTTACCCTTGTACTTATTAGTTCCTTTGCTTATCATGACTACTTCCATCTGACTCCTTTCTTCTGACTCCAGAGTCCTTTAGAAGCTCTTTTGTGAAGAGTCTGTGGAGGCTCTTTTAATCATTGTCTTAAAGTGTCTTTACTTAATGTTGACCCTTGAGTTGTAATTTACTTGCATGTGGTATCTGAGATTGATACATATTCTGCATTCTGTCTTCTGTGGTTGCTAAGTGACACTCTTCAGCAGATAAGCTGTCTCTAGTTACATTTAGGATTTTCCTTTGATTTTGCCCTTTTGCAATTCCACTATAATGCCATGGTGTCTTTTGATTTTCCCATTTGGGATTTCGTGTACTTCCTGAAACTGAGAATTATTGCTTTTCATCAGTTCTGGAACATTTTTATCTGTGGTGTTTTTGAATTTTGCTTTGATTCCATTTTCTTTGTTCTCTACTTCTAGACATTCTATAAAGATATATAGAATGTTGGACCTTTTCATGTTGTAAAACGTGTCTCTTAACCTCCTATGTACATTCCATCTCTTTCTCTGTCTATGCCTTATCATCTGTAATTTCTTTAAATATGTACTTCAGTTTGCTAACTCTCTTATCAGCTAGGTTTCAACTGCTATGTAATGTAAACACTGAATTTTTAATTTTAATAATTATATTTTTAATTCTCACAAATTTTATTTGGTTCCTTTATAAATCTGCCCAGTCCCTTTTCAACAACATGTTTTCCCAAGAATTTAATTTTCTTTGTATCCCTTTTTCACCTTAATGTTATTTAATTACTACCTGAGAATTTTATTAATAAAGTTATTGTTTTTCTGTTGTTGAATATAGTTGCATTTTTTTCTTCATGTGTTTTGTAATTTTTACTGAGAGCTTAATTTGTTGGGACTTAATCTGTGGAAATCCTACAATAGCTGATTTGAGGATATGTCTGTCTCTTTAGAGAGAGTGGTATTCATTTCTGCCAAATGTCCCATAGTTCCTATTGACTTGGAAATTCTTTGCATGTTATTATCAAATCCAATTATAATGGTAATAGACTCAAATTGGATCCCACAAATAATTAAAAATTCAAGGCCCTTAAAAATTCAGAATAGCTGGTTTGGTTACAAATTCTTTGGGAAATTTTTTAAAATCAAAGGCAAGGTATTTGTTGCCAATAGGTAGTTTTTTCTTTTTTAATCTCTCTCATAATCCTGGATCTATCTCCCTCTCCCTGCCCCATACCCCACACCCCCACTCCCTTATGACTTCCAGCTTTGTACAAGCCTAGGGGCTTTTTCTGCCCCTGCATGGCCAGTAAAATCTGAATCTATTTGTTATGGAAAGCAGCAATCATCCCTACTGCTTCCCTATCCCAGCAACTATAGCCTGTACACATTATTTTGAGTCTGGGTTTGCAAAGATTGGTTCCCTGGATATTCTCCTTACTTTCTTGAAAAATCTGTTATTTAAAAAAATATATGTTTGGTTTATAGGTGAGATCACATGGTATTTGTCTTTCACTGACTACCTTATTGGGCAGAGGAGGGCAAAGGGGGAGAATTGGGACAACTGTAATAGAATAGCAATGAAAATGATTTAACAAAAATATGTTTGATTTTGAGAGTAAACATACTCTCTAAGTATGGGGTTGGGGGTGGAGAAATAGAGAGAGGTTGGTAAAAGGATGCAAACCTTCAGCTGTAAGATGAATACGGTCTGAGGATCTGATGTAAAACATGGTGACTGTAGTTGATAACACTGTATTATATAATTGAAATTTGCTAAGAGACTAGAACTTAAATGTTCTCTCTCTCATACATACACAAAGATTAATATGTAAAGTGATGAATGAATTAATGGGGGGGAATCCTTTTACAATGTATATGTATATCAAATCATGATGTATACCTTAAATATCTTAAAATTTTGTATGCCAACTATACCTCAATAAAGCTGAATTTTAAAAATGTAAAGAAATATTTTTAACTATTTAATACTTAATGATATTTTATATCAAGAGGATTTCCAGATTTTCTAGTTTATCATTTTTTTCCTAAAGATAGAAGCCATGGTGGGTTTATTGATCTTTCCCAGGGATCCTATAATTTTAGAAAAAAATCTGGCTCAGTTCAGCAAAGTATTATTGAATGCCTTCTGTATACCAGCTACTATTTAGAAATCACTAATTTTCTAGAAGATTCTACTTTCATTCAGAAAATAAATCTGCCTGTCTTTCTCACCATCCTCTGCAACGGTCAATTGAAAAGATCACATTATTTCAACAGATAATTTATAGCACTTTAGTTAAAGTGCTTATCTTCAGATAAATTTCCAGCACTTAATTCCCTGCTTCTACAATATATGAATTACATTATCGTTATTAATAGCAGAAAGGTAAGTGGAAGAGTTATATAAAAATTCATATTTTTCAAAATTGTATATATTTTTCTTTGTGTTTAGATTTTCTTCTACCTCAGTTTAAGAGATGTGGTAATATGTGGTCAAGTCTCTCACTCCTGGATGTCAATGATACAAATAGGCTCATTGTGGAACTGTGTAAGTAGCCACCACCTGGAGCTACGTCTTTACTGTCATGTGCCGCTTTGCAATGGGGATATGCTCGGAGAAATGCACAGTTAGGTGACTTTGTCCTTGTGTGAACATCATACAGTGTACTTACACAAACCTAGATGGTGTGGCCCACTACACACCTAGGCTATACAGTATGGTCTATTGCTCCTTGGCTACAAGCCTGTAAAGCATGTTACTGTAAAAAACAACATGAGAGTAAGTCAGGCACAAGAGCAAATGATGCATTAAGATGTGGTAAACAAGAGATGTATGAGGCTGCTGCTGGCATAACACAGCGTACTGTTATACAGCTAAGTTTTTTTTTAATAAATAGAGTACATGCTAAAAGAACGATAAGTAGTATTAAATAGCTAAACCAGTAACACAGTAATTTATTATCAAATATTATGTACTGTGCATAATTATACGTGCTATACTTAAAACTGGCAGCACAGTGGTTTGCTTACACCACAATCATTACAAACAAGTGAGTAGTAATGTGTTATGCTACAATGTTACAATGGCTACAACTTAACTAGGTGACAGGAATTTTTCAGCTCCGTTATAATTTTATGTGACCATCTTCATTATATGAGGTTCATCATCGACTGAAACGTCGTTATGCGATGCAGGACATAATTTTAGTTCTTAAAGGAGATTGAACTACTTTTTTTTTTTTTTTATTGTTATTTAATTACAGTTGTATGCCTTTTCTCCCCATCCCTTCACCCCACCCCAGGTGAACCCACTTCCCTCCCCCCTCTCCACCCTCCCCCTTGCATTTGTTCATGTGTCCTTTATAGTAGTTCCTGTAATCCCCTCTACCCACTGTCCCCGCCCCCACCCCCCACCCCCGCCCTTGCTATTGTTACATTGTTCTTAACTTCAATGTCTCTGGTTATATTTTGTTTGCTTTTTCCTTCTATTGCTTATGTTCCAGTTAAAGGTGAGATCATATGGTATTTGTCCCTCACTTCCTGGCTTATTTCACTTAGCATAATGCTCTCCAGTTCCATCCATGCTGTTGCAAAGGGTATAAGCTCCTTCTTTCTCTCTGCTGCGTAGAATTCCATTGTGTAAATATACCATAGTTTTTGGATCCACTCATTTGCTGATGGGCACTTCGGTTGCTTCCAGTACTTGGCTATTGTAAATTGTGCGGCTATGAACATTGGGGTGCACAGATTCTTTTGGATTGGTGTTTCAGTGTTCTTAGGGTATAATCCCAGCAGCGGAATTACTGGGTCAAAGGGCAGTTCCATTTTTAGTTTTCTGAGGAAATTCCATATTGTTTTCCACAGTGGCCTCACCAGTCTGCATTCCCACCAACAGTGCACGAGGGTTCCCTTTTCTCCGCATCCTCTCCAACATTTGTTTGTGGATTTGTTTATGTTGGCCATTCTGACTGGTGTGAGATGATAGCTCATTGTGGTTTTAATTTGCATCTCTCTGATGGCTAGTGATGCTGAGCATCTTTTCATATGTCTCTGGGCCTTCTGTATGTCTTCCTTGGAGAAGTGTCTGTTCAAGTCCTTTGCCCATTTTTTAATTGGGTTGTTTGTCTTCCTGGAGTGGAGTCGTGTGAGTTCTTTATATATTTTGGAGATCAGGCCCTTGTCTGAGGTATCATTGGCAAATATGTTTTCCCATACTGTTGGTTCTCTTTGTAATTTGGTGCTGTTTTCTTTAGCCATGCAGAAGCTTTTTATTTTGATGAGGTCCCATTTGTTTATTCTTTCCTTTATGTCCCTTGCTTTAGGGGATGTGTCTGTGAGGATGTTGCTGCGTGGAATGTCTGAGATTTTCCTGCCAATGTTTTCCTCAAGGACTTTTATGGTGTTACGGCTTATATTTAAGTCTTTTATCCATCTTGAGTTTATTTTCGTGTATGGCATAAGTTGGTGATCGAGTTTCATTTTTTTGCACGTAGCTGTCCAGATCTCCCAACACCATCTGTTGAAGAGACTGTTTTTGCTCCATTTTATGCTCCTGCCTCCTTTGTCAAATATTAATTGATCGTATAGATTTGAGTTTATTTCTGGGCTCTCTATTCTGTTCCATTGGTCTATGTGCCTGTTTTTATGCCAGTACCAGGCTGTTTTGATTACCGTGGCCTTGTAATACAGTTTGATATCAGGTATTGTGATACCTCCTGCTTTGTCCTTCTTTCTCAAAATTGCTGCTGCTATTCGAGGTCGTTTATGGTTCCATATGAATTTCTGCAATGTTTGTTCTATATCTGTGAAATATGTCATGGGTACTCTAATAGGGATTGCATTGAATCTATAAATTGCTTTGGGTAGTATGGCCATTTTGATGATGTTAATTCTTCCAATCCATGAACATGGTATATGCTTCCATTTGTTTGTATCTTCCTTAATTTCTTTCTTCAGTGTTGTGTAGTTTTCTGAGTACAGGTCTTTTACCTCCTTGGTTAGGTTTATTCCTAGGTACTTTATTTTTCTTGTTGCTATATCGAATGGGATTTTTTTTCCTGATTTGTGTTTCTGCAGTTTCGTTGTTGGTGTACAGGAATGCCTTTGATTTCTGGGTATTGACTCTGTATCCAGCTATTTTGCCAAATTCATTTATTAGGTCGAGTAGTTTTTGAGTGGAGTCTATAGGGTTTTCCATGTACACTATCATGTCGTCTGCAAACAGTGACAGTTTCATTTCCTCCTTTCCAATTTGGATGCCTTTTATTGCTTTTTCTTGTCTGATTGCTGTGGCTAGGACTTCCAATACTATGTTGAATAGGAGTGGTGAGAGAGGGCATCCTTGTCTTGTTCCTGATCTTAGTGGGAAAGCTCTAAGTTTTTGTCCATTGAGTGTGATGTTGGCTGTAGGTCTCTCATATATGGCCTTAATTATGTTGAGGACTGCTCCCTTTATTCCCACTTTGCTGAGTGTTTTTATCAGAAATGGGTGCTGTATCTTATCGAACGCTTTTTCCGCATCTATTGATATGATCATGTGATTTTTGTCTTTGCTGTTGTTGATGTGATGTATTATGTTTATTGATTTGCGAATATTGTACCATCCTTGCATCCCTGGGATGAATCCCACTTGGTCATGGTGGATGATCTTTTTAATATATTGCTGGATGCGGTTTGCTAATATTTTGTTGAGAATTTTAGCGTCTATGTTCATCAGCGATATTGGCCTGAAGTTTTCTTTCTTCGTTGTGTCTTTATCTGGTTTGGGGATTAGGATGATGTTGGCTTCATAAAAAGAGTTTGGGAGTCTTCCATCAGTTTGGATTTTTTCGAATAGTCTGTGAAGGATAGGGGTTAGTTCTTCCTTAAATGCTTTGTAGAAATCTCCTGTGAAACCATCCGGTCCAGGGCTTTTGTGTGATGGGAGTTTCTTGATGACTGCTTCAATTTCCTTTGCTGATATTGGTCTGTTCAGGTTTTCTGCTTCTTCTTCATTCAGTTTTGGAAGATTATATTTTTCTAGAAATGTGTCCATTTCATCTAGGTTTTCAAATTTCTTAGCATACAGGTCTTCATAGTAATTTCTTACGATCCTTTGTATTTCTGTGGTATCAGTTGTAATCTCTCCACTTTCATTTCTAATTCTGTTTATTTGGATCCTCTCTCTTTTCTTCTTGATAAGCCTACTTAAAGGCTTGTCGATTTTGTTTATCTTTTCAAAGAACCAGCTCCTGGATTCATTGATCCTTAGAATTGTGCTTTTAGTCTCTGTGTCATTTAGTTCTGCTCTGATCTTGGTTATTTCCTTCCTTCTGCTTGCTCTGGGCTGTCTTTGTTGTTGTTCCTCCAGTTCTTATAGGCGTAGGGTTAGGTTGTTTGTTTGAACTGTTTCTATCTTCTTAAGGTAGGCCTGTATTGCTATGAACTTCCCTCTCAGGACTGCCTTTGCTGTGTCCCATAGGTTTTGGGTTGTTGTGAGTTCGTTTTCATTTGTTTCCAGGAAGTTTTTGATTTCTTCCCTAATCTCGTTCTTGACCCATTCATTGTTTAATAGCATGCTATTCAGTCTCCATGATTTTGAGTGTTTTGGGTTTTTACCCTTGAGGTTGGTTTCTAGTTTCAGACCCTTGTGGTCAGAGAAGATGCTTGATATGATTTCAATTTTCTTGAATTTGTTGAGGCTTGCTTTGTGTCCTATCATGTGGTCTATCTTTGAAAAAGTTCCATGGACACTTGAAAAGAATGTGTATTTTGCTTCTTTGGGATGAAAAGCTCTGTATATAACAGTTAAGTCCATTTCCTCTAGGGTATTGTTAAGTGACACAATATCTTTGTTAATCTTTTGTTTGAAGACCTGTCCATTTTTGATAATGGGGTGTTAAAATCCCCTACTATAATTGTGTTGCTGTCAATATCTTTTTTGAAATCCTCCAAGATTTTCTTTATGTATTTGGGTGCTCCTATGTTGGGTGCATATATATTTACAATGTTTATGTCTTCTTGGTGGATTCTTCCTTTGAGTATTATGAAGTGACCTTCTGGGTCTCTCTTTATGGCCCTTCTTTGGAAGTCTATTTTGTCTGATATGAGTATTGCTACCCCTGCTTTTTTTTCCTGTCCGTTTGCTTGGAAAATTTGTTTCCAGCCCTTCACTTTCAGTCTGTGTAAGTCTTTTGTCCTGAGATGGGTCTCTTGTAGGCAGCATATGTGTGGGTCATGTTTTCTTATCCATTCAGCTGTTCTATGTCTTTTGATTGGAGCATTTAATCCATTTACATTTAAGGTTATTATCGATAGGTAGTTATTCATTGCCATTATTTCCTACCTGTGTTCCTCTGTCTTTCTCTTCTCCTTCCTTTCCTTAAAGCAGTCCCTTTAGCATCTCTTGCAGAGCTGGTTTGGTGGAGCTGTATTCTTTTAGACTTCTTTTGTCTGGGAAGCTCTTTATTTGGTCTTCTATCTTGATTGAGAGCCTTGCTGGGTAAAGTAGTCTTGGTTGGAGGCCTCTGGTTCTCATTACTTGGAATATTTTTTGCCATTCTCTTCTGGCTTGGAGCGTTTCCATTGAGAAGTCAGTTGCTAACCTTATTGGGGCTCCCTTGTATGTTACTTCCTTTTTCTCCCTTGCTGCCTTTAAGATCCTCTCTTTGTCTTGGAAATTTGCCATTTTAATTATGATGTGTCTTGCAGTGGGTCTCTTTGGGTTCCTCTTGTTTGGGACTCTCTGTGATTCCTGGATTTGGGTGACTTTTTCTCTCCTCAGATTAGGGAAATTTTCCATCATTACTTTTTCAAACAGGTTTTCTATCCCTTGCTCTTCTTCTTCTCCTTCTGGTATACCTATTATACGGATATTGTTACGTTTCATGTTGTCCTGCATTTCCCTTATTGCCTCTTCATTCTTTCTGAGCCTCTTTTCCTTTTCTTGCTCCTTCTGGGTGTTTTTTTCTACTTTATCCTCCAGCTCGCTGATCCGATCCTCTGCTTCATCAAGTCTGCTTTTCATTCCTTCTACTGTGTTCTTCAATTCAGAAATTGTATTCTTCATTTCCTCTTGGCTCTTGTTGATAGTTTCTATTTCCTTTTTCATGTTGATATAGTTTGCAGTGAATTCATTGTAGTTTCCTTGTAGTTTCTGGTAGTTCTCTTTGAGCTCAGAGAGCTCAGTGAGCTTCCTGATGACCATTGCTTTGAACTCAGTATCTGATAGTTGACTTGCCTCTTTTTCGGTTAGTATTCTTTCTGAGACTTCCTCCTTTCCTTTCATTTGGGAATTGTTTCTTTGTCTTCCCATTGTTTGTGAGGCTCTTCTTGTTGGCCTCTGCGTCTTAAATTGCTTTGTTCTGAATCCCTGGGTTTATGATATGAACTTCTATGGTAGAATGCCAATGGGATTCGGTGGTGCTGTCTCCTTACTCTCCTGTGCTCACTGGTCTTGAGCTGACGTTTATGTGTTTAACACGGTCTAACTCTCGTCTTTTCAGCACTCCAGGTTTTGTTGTCGCACCTGTGGGAAAAATAGAAAAGGGGGGAGAAAGAAAAGGGAAAAAAAAAACAAAAAACAAAACCAAAGATGGGAAGGAGGGAAAAAGGAAATAGGAAAGGAGGAAAGGAAGGAAGGAGGGAAGAAGGATTAAAGAAAGATCGGAGGCAAGATAAGAAGGAATTTTAACAAAAATTAAAACATAGAAATAGATAAAAGAAGGCAGGAAGAAGACATAAAAATGGTAAAGGATGGGAGGAAGAAGGAATGAAAAAAAAGAAAAAAAGAGAGAGGAAGAAGGAATTCAGGGGGAAAGGAAAAGGAAAAAAAAAAAGGAAAAAAAAATCTTCTGTTGGCTTTAAACCGTTCAGGTTATTTCTGCTGTTGTCCTGTCCGTGCAACGGGAGGGGGTGGTTGGAAGGATTGGTTTCACTTTTCTTCCTTCCCGGGTCACACTCTTCACTGTTTTGTAGGTGTGGTCCCTGTCAGGCAATCATGCCGTTGATCAGCCAATCCAGCAGCTTTGTTCTTGGGACACGCAAGAGGCTGCTCCAGCCTCTTTGGCTCGGGAGGCGTGCGCGCGCAGCAGGGGAATCCAGCCGCTTTGGGTTTGTGACGTTATTTGGGCTCTGAGCGCGCAGCCGGCTGACTGATGGAGCCGCCCAGGCTAGGGAGGCTGGCGAGCTGCAAGCTGCTGGTTCAGCGGCCTTGGTGTTACGACACTCGCCAGCCTCTTTGTGCTTGGGAAACGGCATCCAGCCAGCCCTACGCTTGGTGAGCGCGCAGCCCGCCGCCGAGCCAGAGGCTCTATGCTTGGGGGCCCTATCCAGCCGCCCGGGGCTTGAGACTCTCGGGTGGGCGGGGCCGCCCTGGGACCGAATCACGCGGTACTTGGTTCCGAGGTTTTGGGTCTGTGGGTGGAGCAGCTAGTCTCTGCTCCAAATGATCTCGGAGGTTTCAGGTGTGGGCCCCGTTCGCTAATCTGCGCGCGCGCGACCGTGGGCAACCAGACCTCAGGTGAGCGCTGGTGCTGTTTATCCCGCGTTCCGCGTTCGCAGTCCAGGGGCGGAGGGGGGAGGGGCGCCAGGGGCCTCGGCCACCACCGAGAGTTCTCTAACTAGCCCCTGAGTGTCTCTATTTTCTTTTTCTTTTTGAGAAATTCCTCCTTTTCAAGCCCCCCTGGTCCAATCAAGCACCTGGCTGCTCACAGCGCAGCCTGGCCCTCTCCCAAGACTCCTGCCGCAGCCCCTGCACCAGGGCTGGCGCCTCTGCTGCCCTTGTACCGCACGGTCCCGGTTCCCGGGGACCTTATTGTCCTTGAGCACTCTTCTTACCGTCAGATCTTTCAATGTCCTCTATCTTTGGTCTCTGATCTTCGTATATGCTGGAATACTGTTGGCTGTTCGCTCTGCTCCTCAGATCAGCTAGGTATTTCCCTGGCGTTGCGGGGAAGTGGATTCCGCTCCCACCTATGTTGCCGCCATCTTCCTCCGATTGAACTACTTTAAGCCAAATGTAGTAGTGACTACCTTCTTTCCTGCTCCCGGCTATGTGGCCACCAAGAGTAGGTACACTTGTTTCTCTTTTGTGCAGGCACAAGCCTGAAGGATGAGATAAAAAGGTAATGCTATTTTAAAAGATACATTATTAATATTCTTTCATTTAAATGGTAGAAATAAATTGAATATTACTTTTAGAATGAAACAAAGTTCCTTTTTATCTGTTAGGTTTACCAGTGCCTAACTCAAGATGCTGCAGAGAGAAATTGAGACAATGCAAGTGAAGTTCTGAGTGTAGAGCCTGTATGTAAGCAGCATGAAATAAATATTAGCTACTATTATTAGTTCAAAAACTGTAACAAACCATCCCAAAATATGGAGAAAAGGATAAAACAACAGCATGAAATTTGGTTAAAATATATAACACGTAAACAAAGCTCATTTGCTATTAGTGTGCGTGCATGCACACAGACCTGCATACACTCAGGCGTTTTCCCACGTGAACATCTAGGATGGTACCTTGGTACTTTTCTTGTCATTGTACTATTTTTGTATTATTCTAGTAACCTAGAACATGTCTGTGTTTCTCATTCCAAAGAGACACTGGGGAGAGGTCTTTGACAACAACAGAAAATCCCTGATGACTTCTCTATTTTGTTTTATGGATGATACTTCAATCTCAACAACTATGATCATTTATGCCAAGAACTGATGTTGCAGTGGCAACATTTTCTCTGTTGCCTAAAGTCCAGTTAATAGCTAACTTTTCTATTGCACTTTAATTGCTAATAATTGGAAGACCAAAGATATCATGTGCTCAGACTCATTTATGAATAGATGGCCAGGGCCCTTCTGCAGAAACTCTAAAATTTACACAGAGAGATTAAGAGGAGCTGACAAAACGATGGGGTCTCTAGTTTGATAAGTCATCTCAACATTTTTATACTCCATCAGAGCACCATTCCCTTGTGTGGCTGTACTGTTCTACTCTTATCTTGTCAACAATGGCAAGAAGAAACTATGCTTCTGTCTCAGCTAACCCATAATAGCTAACACATTAAGTATTCCTGTTTTACATTTATTTTTAGTTTAAGACAGTTACTCTCAAACTTTAGCATGTATCAGAATCATCTGAAGGGATTGTTAAAACAAAATGCTGGTTGCCACCCCCACGAATTTCTGTCTCAGAAGGTCTGGGGTGGGGCTTGACAATTTGCATTTCCAACAGGGCCCTGGGTGATGCTGATGCTGCTGGTCCCAGGACCACACTTTGAGAATCAAAGTAAAGTAAGATTCAAAGTAAGAAATTTCTTACTTTGTGACAGATTGGGGATGTTGCTTTTCTTTCCTTTGGACAACACATAAAGAAGGAAAGAATGAACCCAAATGGTCTGAGAGAGAAAGAATATGTACAATATTAAGATTAGGACAAATCCTGCAGAATCCTGGCAGAAAAAGCCAGCACTTCTGCTTAGAGACTTCACTGGGGAAAGCTGGAGGACATATGAGTGCATGGCAGTGAAGAACAAAGCCAGGATAAGAAGTTAAGTTTCATTATGATCAGCACATTTCTCTTTCCACAATTCTAAGTTGCCCCTCGTTTTAATTACTTTTGTCTTTGTTTGTGAGTGCTCAAATGTGGCACAACTATAACAAACACTTTAGTAATAAGAATTGCTATGTTCAGAAGGAAAAAATTGGATGTTCATAAACTTACCCTTTCAATTGAAAAATACTGTTAATACTAAGATAACCAGCCCTGACTATTCAGAACTCACATAAACCTCTGTGCTCTTCAGATTTACACACAATCTGCCAGGTCCACTCAGGTGATCTTTCCTTGACTCTAGAATGGCCTCCAAATTATAACTTATGAAAAGGTCTTTATAAACCACACATGGTAAATTGTCTTTCCCACAGCCAAGGAGTCAACATATAGTCTGTGCTCATAAAACATGAGGCAGAAATATTAACCCAGATTGCACTGACTTTGAAGTGGGGGGCAACCTTGGAGCACACCTGGGATGATGGCAGACATCCAGGCCACTCCAAGACAATTGACTCAGGTTGGGGTGAATGTGAGATCCCACTCCCAGGGCTATCGACCTGTACTGGACATTTTGAATCTGTTTGTCATTAAACCAAAGAATGACCATGAAAAAAAATCTGTTTGTAATTAAAGCTGGGAAGGACTATGAAAAACAACAACAAAAGCTCCCAAAATTAGTGATGTGATAAAGAAATTTTAGTCCTTGATGATTTAAAAACATTTTTAAAATTTATATTCTAAAGTTCTTTTTAATGTCTTTTGTTTATCCTTTTTAGATTGATTTTTCCACAGTAAAGAATATGATCACAGATAAATATATTGTGTCTACTCTGCAAAGGTGGCGTCTAAATGTGCTACGCTTGAATTTTCGTGGTTGTCTTCTACGACTGAGAACTTTGAGATCTGTCAGTAAGTACGTTAATGCAACTGTTTTGCTTTCTTGTATTTTAATTAAACAAATATACAAAAAGTAAAAATAAAATGGAAACTTTAGTTACAGTCTTGGGCCGTAGAATGCTAATTACAAGAATCTATAAAGCTTATAATATACTCAGCTCTTACTGGATTGAATAGCTTGGGAGTTAATTATTTGCCCATTGGAATTGACCACTCTTCTTTTGTCTAGCATTTGTCTATGTACATATCATCAATTCATCCCCTAAAAATATGGTAGAAGAACATATTCTTATTTTAAAGTTTCTAACAATAGATAATAAAAGCAAAAATTTCCCTCAAAATAATTCACTTAAAGGTACTCAATATTATGCTTTCTGTTTTTCTAAAATATATTGACATACATGTGATTAAAAATACAAATTAAAAATTTTAACTTGAAAGGGACCATATTGTTGTATATTTTCTTTTATATCTTAGAATTCGTTCCATGTCAATACTTATACATGTACTAAATTATTTTAAATTCTTAAAATCATTTTCCATATTATGGATGTACCGTAATTATTTAACTTTCTTCCTATTGAGGGACACTGAAGTTATCTCCAATTTTTTCCAAGCTGTTTTGCACTTTCATTGTGATATTTGTTTTTAATTGTCTAGCTCAGGCTGCTATAATAAAGTTTCATAGATTTGGTGGCTTATGAACAACAGAAATTTATTTTTCACAGTTCTGGACGATGGAAGTTTAAGATCGGGATGCCAACATGCTCGAGTCCTAGTGAGGGTCCTTTCCTATTAGCAGAATGCCATCTTATTATTCTATCCTCACATGGCAGAGGGAGAGTGAGAGAACTCTTTGGGTTTTCTTGTATGAGGGCACTAATCCTATGCATGAGAGGTCCACCCTCATGACCTAATTACTTACTGAAGGCCCTACTTCAATAAGTAATTGAAATAAAAATATTTTATTTACTTATAAAAGTAAATAAGTAAAATATTTTTACTTATTTAAAAATATTTTATTACTTATAAAAATATAAGTAATTGAAATAAGAAATAAAAAATAAGTTTCCTAGGTAAACTATTACATAATCTAGAACTATTAACAGTTTTATTTTTATTCATTCCTATTCATGTATCTTTTTTTCCAGTATCAGGGATATGTAGCCATCTTGTCTTGTTCCTGACTCTTTTTTCTTATTTTTAATGAGAATAGTATTAATATTATTAGACCTCTTAATTTCTGGTATACACTCTATCTATAGGGATATACCATACGACTGTTTCCACTTTTACAGCAGCCATATTCTGCATATTCCTGATTTACTCTGGTTATGTCTGCCTTAGACTTTTAGAAACTATTATTTCTGATCCACCAAGATGATTCCTGCTTTTTTCTCCAGAAATATTATAGCTTTTGGAAAAAAAATGTAGTTTGGGCAGGCGAAGAATGCTGAAACATATGCTTAGTCTGCCATGTTGAAAAAAATTATTACTTTTTTAGCAATAAAAGTTAACAAAGTAATTGTAAACCTTAATGTGTTAGCCAGCAAAACACTGTCTCTCCTTTTTTCTGTATATGTGCATATGTATGCATATACAAATATAGAAAATATACATAAAATATGCTATTAAATAAAATCGATGTTTTCAGAAGAAAGAAACAGAAACAAGATACAATATTCAAGGTTTTGGTTTGACCTAAGATTTTTATGACAGCAATTATGGTTGAACAGGGGAATGAGTTTCTGAGGAATGGCAAGGCTTGTATCTATGGAAATTTTTATTTATTTATTGAGATAAAATTCACATAACATAAAATGTTAACTTTTCATTTTTATTTTATTATTATTTTTTAAAATATATTTTATTGATTATGCTATTACAGTTGTCCCATTTCCCTCCTTCACTACACTCCATCCTGCACACCCCCTCCCCCCCACATTCTCCCCCTATAGTTCATGTCCATGGCTCATACATATAAGTTCTTTGGCTTCTACATTTCCTATACTATTCTTACCCTCCCCCTGTCTATTTTCTACCTACCATTTATGCTACTTATTCTCTGTACCTTTCCCCTCTCTCTCCCCCTCCCACTCCCCTGTTGATAACCCTCCATGTGATCTCCATTTCTGTGGTTCTGATCTTATTCTAGTTGTTTGCTTAGTTTGCTTTTGTTGTGGTTTTAGGTGTGGTTGTTAATAACTGTGAGTTTGCTCTCATTTTTACTGTTCATATTTTTTTATCTTTTTTTCTTAGATAAATACCTTTAACATTTCATATAATAAGGGCTTGGTGATGATGAACTCCTTTAACTTGACCTTATTTGAGAAGCACTTTCTCAGCCCTTCCATTCTAAATGATAGTTTTGCTGGATAGAGTCATCTTGGATGTAGGTCCTTGTGTTTCATGACTTGGAATACTTCTTTCCAGCCCCTTCTTGCCTGTAACGTCTCTTTTGAGAAATCAGCTGACAGTCTCATGGGAACTCCTTTGTAGGCAAGTGTGTCCTGATCTCTTGCTGCTTCTAAGATTCTGTCCTTCTGTTTAATCTTGAGTAATGTAATTATGATGTGCCTTGGTGTGTTCCTCCTTGGGTCCAGTTTCTTTGGGACTCTCTGGGCTTCCTGGACTTCCTGGAAGTCTATTTCCTTTGCCAGATGAGGGAAGTTCTCCTTCATTATTTGTTCAAATAAGTTTTTGATTTCTTGCTCTTCCTCTTTTCCTTCTGGCATCCCTATAATTTGGATGCTGGAATGTTTAAAGATGTCCTGGAGGTTCCTAAGCCTCTCCTCATTTTTCTGAATTCTTGTTTCTTCATTCTTTTCTGCTCAGATGTTTCTTTCTTCCTTCTGGTCCACACCATTGATTTCAGTTCCAGTTTCCTTCCCATCACTATAGGTTCCCTGTACATTTTCCTTTGTTTCTCTTAGCATAGCCTTCATTATTTCATCTAATTTGTGACCAAATTCAACCAGTTCTGTGAGCTTCCTGATTACCAGTGTTTTGAACTGTGCATCTGATAGGTTGGCTATCTCTTCATTGCTTAGTTGTATTTTTCCTGGAGCTTCGATCTGTTCTTTCATTTGGGGCATATTTTTTGTCTTGCTGTGCCTGTTATGTAAAGGGGCGGAGCCTTAGGTATTCACCAGGGCGGGATAACACTGGTTGCTGTACTGTGATGCTGTACGTGGGGGAGGGGTCCAATAGGGAGCAATGGCACTTGCTCCACTCTCTGCCGGAGTGCAGTCACTCCCTCCACTATCCACAATCAAATTGTGCCCTTGTGGTGCTGCTTCCCGAGTGGGTGGGTTTGTGTACATTCTAGGACCCTGTGGGTCTCTCCAATGAACTCTCCTGTGAGGCTGGGAGTTTCTCCTGCTGCTGCCTCAACCCCCACTGGTGTTTTCAATCAGAGGTTTGAGGCTTTATTTCCGCATTCTGGAACTCTGCGTTGCGCAGTCTGTCACCTGTTCCACCAGCTGCTGCTTTGCTGGCCAGCTGAAGCTTTGCCCACCCTGCTCCACAGTCCGCCACCTCACTGGGTCCACCAGAAGTCACCTTGCTGAGAGTCCTCTCCGCTGGGCTGCTCATCTCTGCCCCTCCTACTGGTCTGGATGAATGTTTCTTCTTTATCTCCTTGGTTGTCAGACTTCCATACAGTTCGATTTTCTGTCAGTGCTGGTTGTTTTTTGTTTTTAAATTTTTGTTGTCCTTCTTTTGGTTGTGCGAGGAGGCACAGTGTGTCTACCTACACCTCCATCTTAGTCGGAAGTCCAAAATTTTAACTTTTTAAAGAATACAATTTGGCAGTTTTTAGTATGTTCACAATGCTGTACAACCATCATCACTATCTAATTCCAAAACATTTTTATCACCCCCCCCCCATACACACACACAAAACCTCCATATCTCTTTTGCCTTTCTTTTTCTTCTTTAATTGCTCAGGCTGGAACCTCCAACACAATCTCGAATAAGTGGTGAGAGCAGTTATCCTTGTCTTGCTCCTTTTCTCAAAGGGAAAGTTTCTAGCCTTTCACAGTTAAGTAAGATGTTAGTTACATATTTTTCTCAGGTGCCCTTTTACTGGCTTGATGAAATGTCCTCAAGTTCCTAGTTTGTTAAGTGTTTTTTTAAATCATAAAAGGGCGTTACATTCTGTCAAATGCTTTTTCTGCATCCACTGACAAAGTTTTTTCTTTATTAAATATAGTTTACTACATTGATTGACTTTTGTATGTTGACCTGCCCTTGCTTTCTTGGGATCAATGTCATTTGTTCATGGTATATAGCCTTTTAATATGCTGCTATATTCTGTTTCTTAATATTTTGTTGAGGATTTTGCATCTATATTTAAAAGGAATATTGGTTTGTAGTTTTTCCCTTTTTTGTGTGATGTGTTTGGCATTGTTATCAGGGTAATACTAGCTTTATAGAATGAATTAGGAAGTGTTTGAAAGGAAAGTGTTAATTATTCTTTAAATGTTTGACAGAATTTGTCAGTGAAACCAAATAGTTCTAGGCTTTTCTATGTTGAAGGTTTTTGATTGCTGATTCAATATCTTTATTTGTTATATATCTATTCAGATTTTTTTTTCTTGATTAAGTTTGGTACTTTATGTGTTCCTAGGAATTTCTTAATTCCATGTCAGTAACCTAATTTCAATAATCAATTGTTGGAGTAGAATTGTTCATAGTATTCTTTTATAATCTTTTTTTATTTCTGTGAAGCAAATAGTAAGGTAGGCACTTTCATTTTTTATTTTAGAAATTGAGTCTCCCCTCTTATTTTTCTCCCTCTTTGGACAGTCTAGCTAAAGTTGGTTATTTTGTTAATCATTTAAACAGCAAACTTTTTTTTATTATAGTACAATACATAACATAAAAATTATCATTTAACCATTTTAAGTGTATAGTTCTGTGGCATTAAGTACATCCACATTGTTGTGCAACTGCTATCACCATCCATGTCCAGAACTCTTCTTCTTGCAATATTGAAACTAAACATTACTTTTGTATATCCCATTTTTGCAGCCCTTGGCAACTACTGCTTTACTTTATATCTCTTTGAATTTGACTACTCTGGGCACTTCATATAAGTGGAATCATACAAATTCACCTTTTTTGACTGGCTTATTTCAATTAATATAATGTTTCCAAGGTTCACCCCACTTGGAGCACTTGTCAGAATTTTTTTGCTTTTAGAAATGGATAAAATCCTAAAAATATTATGGTCAGTTAATCTATACCAAAGGACATAAGAATATAGAATGAGGTAAAGATAGTTTCACCAATTAATAGTGCTGGGAAAACTGGGCAGATACATGTACCCACACACAAAAAAGAAACTAACCCATTTTTGTAAACAATATAAAAATAAACTCAAAATGGATTAAAAACTTAAATGTAAGACCATAACACTCCTAGAAGAAAGCATAGGAATTAAACTCTTTGACATCACTTTTACCAATATCTTTTTGGATATGTCTCCTTGTGCATGGGAAAGAAAGGAAAAAAATAAACAAATGAGACTACATCAAGCTAAAAAGTTTTTGTACAGTGAAGAAAATCAACAAAATTAAAATACAACCTACTGAATGGGGGGAGATGTTCACCAGTGGTACATCTGATAAGGGGTTAATATCCAAAATGTGGAAGGAGTTTATACAACTTAACACGCACACACACACACACAAACCCAAAACAAGCTGATTTAAAAAATTGGGCAGAATACCTGAATAGACACTTCTCCAAAGAAGACATACAGATGGCCAATAGACATATGAAAAGATGCTCAACATTACTAATCATCAGATAAATGTAAGTTAAAACTACAATGAGATATCACCTCAGACCTGTCAGAATGGCTATTAAAAGTAAACCAACAAACAATTGTTGTGAAGATGTAGAGAAAAAAAGTACCCGTGTACACTGTTGGCAGGATTGTAAACTGGTACAGCCACTATGGAAAACAGTATGGCGAATCATCAAAAAATTAAAAATAGAACTACCATATGATCTAACAGTTCCACTTCTGGGTGTTTACCTGAAGAAATCCAGAACAGTAATTTGAAAAGCTGCATGCATCCCTGTGTTCATTGCAGTGTTATTTACAATAGCCAAGATATGGATGTGACCTAAGAATCTATTAATATATGAATGGATAAAAAAGTGGTACACATATAAATGGGATATTATGCAGCTATACAAAAGAATGAAGCATTGTCATTTGTGACAACATGGATGGACCTAGTAGATATTATGCTAAGTAGAATCAGACAGAGAAAGACAAATACCATATGATTTTACTTATATATGAATTCTAAAAACCAAAATAAGCCAACAAACCAAACAAAAAATCTCATAGATACAGATAACAAATTGCTTGTCGTAGGATGGGTGGGGAATGGGGGGATAGATGAAAAAAGTAAAAGGGATTAAGATGTACAAATTGCCAGTTATAAAAATTAGTCACAAGGATATAAAGTACAGCATAGAGAATATAACCAATAATGTTATAATAACTATGCATGGTGTTAGGTGGGACTAGTCTTACCAGGGTGATCACTTCTTAAGGTAAAGGTATATAAATTTCTAATTACTATGCTGTACACTTGAAACTAATGTAATTTGGTATGTCAATTCTAATTGAAAATTAAATTAATTTTTTAAAATGAGGATTTTTTAACACTGAAAAAAAAGCAAAGAGTAAGAAAAATATTTATTTTTTCCTGTCTTATTAAGAGTGACTAGTACTCTACTGGATATATGTACCATAGTTTATCTACTCATCCATACATGGCTACTTAGATGTTTCCACTTTTTGACTCTTGTGAGTAATTGCTGGTATGAACATAGATGTTTAAACAACTTTTATGTCATTGATTCTATTGTTTTTCTATTTTCTAGTTAAGCTTTACTGAAATCATTATTACCTGCTTGCTTTGGGGTTTGCTTTCTCTTCTTTTTCTAGTTCCTTAAGGTATGGAAGATTAAGTTATTGATTTGCATATAGGCATTTACAGCTATAAAGTTCCCTAGATTTTTTTTTTTTTACCTGCTTCCAAACAAAGACTTTTCCTAATGCCTAAGCACAAAGTCCACTGGGAAGTTTGGGGTGGAGAGGAAATGGGCAACATGAAGTTGCAGTTTGTGCAGAGAATACATAGATGGTCAAATAATGAAAATGCTTAAGTCAAATTCTGTACTATATAAAGGGCATGTTGACTATTTGTTCCTTGTATTAGATAATGATATATTTTAACTATGTCACATATTTGTATTTGTATCTTAGATGCAAGATAGCCTAAAAATATTGTTTAGCTTTGTTTTGATAATGTATTATCCTTTTAAAATATTTTATTTAGTATTTATTGAGAAGTTTAATTCTTAGTATAAATGTCTTTATCATAGAAACAATTAAGCATGCAGACCTGAGTAGATCTTGATTTATCAAGTAAATCTAATAACTATCTCATCTTTGTCATACTTTTTATTTGTCAGATTGCTTAATAAAATCAGTTTCAATTCTAGAAGCTTTGAGTGTATCAAAGATAAAAAGTCAATCTCAGAATTGTTTCACCTTTTTAATCTCCCCTGCCTCCAGCTAAGGTCAGATTATCTATTGGTACATGTCTTCTGGTAAAAAGTTTGACACTCTGTTAGATTGAAGATAAATATTGGCTGATCTTTTGGGCTGTTTGGCTGGATGGCCACAGAATTATAATTTTTATGTTTACCAAAATTTAGAAGAAAAATAACTTTATATTATTTATTGTATTTTTTATTTTAAAAATATATATTTTTTTTATTTTTCAGTGACATACAATATTAGTTTCAAGTGCACAACCCAATGATGAGACATTTACATAACTTACAAAGTGATCACCCTGATAAACCTAGGACACACCTGACACCATACATAGTTATTATAAAATTGTTAACTATATTCCCTATGCTGTACTTTACATGCCCATGACTATTTGGTAACTACCAATTTATTCTCCTCAGTCCCTTCATCTTATTCACCCAGGCCCTCAACCCCTGCCTCCTCTCTGGCAACCACCAGTCTGTTCTCTGTATTTATGAGTCTGTTTCTGTTCTGCTTTGTTTATTTTGTTTTTAGGCTCCACATATAAATGAAATCATATGGCATTTGTCTTTCTCCTTCTGACTTATTTCACCCAGCATAATAACCTAGGCCCATTCATGTTGTCACAAATGGCAAGACTTCATTTTTTCTTATGGCTGAGTCATATCCATTGGTCTGTGTGTCTGTTTTTCTGCCAGTACCATGCTGTTTTGATTATCATTGCTCTGTAGTATAATTTGAAGTCAGGTAGAGTGATATCACTAACTTCATTCTTTTTTTTCAGGATTGTTTTGGCTATTTGGAGTCTCTTATTGTTCCATTCAAACCTGATGTTTTTTGTTCTATTTCTTTAAAAATGACATTAGGGTTTTCATAAGGATTGCATTAAATTTGTGTATTGCTTTGGGTAATATGGCCATTTTAACTATGTTGATTCTTCCAATTCATGAACTTGGAATATTTTTCTAAGTGTCTTTTTTTATTTCTGTCAATAATACTTTGTAGTTTTCAGTATATAGGTCCTTCACATCCTTTGTTAAGTTTATTACTAGATATTTTATTCTTTTTGTTTTGATTGCAAAAAGAATTGTTATTTTTTTTTTCTGAAATTTCATTGTTAGTATATAGGAATGCAGTGAATTTTAGTACATTGATTTTGTACCCTGCAGCCTTATTGTATTTGTTTATTGTCTCTAATAGGTTTTTTTTTTTTTTTGGTGGAGAGTTCAGGGTTTTCTATATATATTTGCAGAATCGTGTCATCTGCAAAAAGTGACACTTTTACTTCTTCCTTCCCAATTTGGATGCCTTTTATTTCTTTCTCTTGCCTGATTGCTCTGGGTAGGACTTCCAGAACTATGTTGAGTAAGAGTGGTAAGAGCATCTTTGCCTTGTTCCTGATTTTAGAGGAAAAGCTTTCAGTTTTCACCACTGAGTGTGATATTAGCTGAGAGTTTGTCATATATGGGCTTAATTATTTTGAGGTACTTTACTTCTATACCCAATTTATTAGACATTTTAATCATAAATAGATGTATATTATCAAATGCTTTTTCTGCATGTGTTAATAAGACCATATGATTTTTTAAACCTTTGTTTTGTTAATATGGTGTGTTACATAGATGGATTGTGTTTGTTGAACCATCCTTGTGTTTCTGGGGTGAACTCCACTTCATTATGATGTATTATTTTTTTGTAGTCAGTTTGCTAGCATTTTGTTTAGGATTTTTGCATCAGTATCCATTAGAGATATTGGTCTGTAGGGTTTTTTAAATTTGTGTGTTATCCTTGCCAGGTTTTAGTATCAGAGATATGTTATCCTCATAAAATATGTTAGGAAGTATTGCCTGGTCTTCAATATTTTGGAAGAATTTGAGAAGGATATGTTTCGAATCTCTGAGTGTTCGCTAGAATTCACAATTGAAGCTATCAGGTCCTGGACTTTTATTTTTTGTGAGGTTTTTGATGATCATTTCAATTTCCCCACTGTTGATCTATTTTGATTTTCCAATTCTTTATAATTTTGTATAGTAAGGTTATACACTTCTAGGGAATTATACATTTCTTCTAGGTTATTGAATTTGATGGCCTATAGTCCTTCATAGTATTCTAGTATGATCCTTTGTAAACCTGTGATGTCTGTGATAACTTTTTCTTTTTCATTTCTTATTTTGTGTATATGAGTCTTTTCTCTTTTTTCCTTAGTGAGTCTAGCGAGGGGGTTGTCCATTTTATTAACCTTTTCAAAGAACCATCTTTGTTCTATTATTTTACATAGTCTTTTATTGTTCCATATTTCATTGAACTTTGCTCTAATGTTTATTATTTCCTTTCTTTTGATGGCTTGCGGTTGCTTTTGTTCTTTTAATAGTTCTTTAAAATGTAATGTTAGGTTGTTTAATTGGGATTTCTGTTGTTTCTTGAGATATAGCTATAATGACATAAACTTCCTTCCTATTCTGGCTTTGCTGCATCCCAGAAGTTTTGATGTCATATTGTCATTCTCATTTGCCTCTTCATATTTTTTGATTTCATCTTTTATTTCTTCTTAGACCCAGTTATTTTTTAATAGTACATTACTTAATCTCAATATACCTGTGTGTTTCTTTACTTTTTTTTGCATTTGATTTCTAATTGCAAAGCACTGTGGTCAGAGAATATGCTTGGTATGATTTCAATCTTGTTGAATTTGTTGAGGCTAGTTTTGTGACCAAACATATAGTCTATCCTTGAGAATGTTCCATGTGCACTAGAGAAGAATACATAATCTGATATTCTAAAAGGAAAGGCTCTATAAATGTCAATTATGTCCATTTGGTCTGATATGTTATTTAAAACTAGTATTTCGGTATTGATTTTCTGTTTGGATCATCTATCTAGAGCTGTCAATGGAGTATTTAGGTCCCCAAGTATGATTGTATTTTTGTCCATTTGTCTCTTTAGTTTTGTTAGTAGTTGCTTTATATATTTAGGTGCTCCCTGATGGGGTGTACATATATTGAGAAGTATATATCCTCTTGATGGAGTGTGCCCTTTATCATTATAAAATGTCCATCTTTGTTTTTTGTTACCTTTGTTATCTTGAAATCTATTTTGTCAACTATAACTATGGCTACATCTGCTTTTCTGTGGATGCTATTTGCTTGGAGAATCATTTTTCACCCTTTTACTTTGAGTCTATCTTTGTCTATGTAGCTTAGATGTGTCTCCTGAAGGCAGCAAATAGCTGAATTTTGCTTTTTGATGAAATCTACTACTCTGCCTTTTATTGATGAATTCAGTCCATTTGCGTTTAGGGTAATTATCAACGTATAGGGATTTCTTATAGCCATTTTATCTTTTGATTTCTGCTACCTCTGTGCCTCCATTTGTTCTTTTCCTTTGTGTTTCGGTCTGTTGATTTTATTTGGTGGTGGTGTTCCATACTTCATTCCTCTGTTTCCCTTTTTTAAATTATGGATCTCAGTTTTGTTTGTGTGTGTATGTGTGTAGTTCCATTAGGTTTATGAAAAATAAAGTTTCATATATATAGTAATACTTTTTCTTTTGAATGTGTCTGATCTCTATCTTCCTTTGAAAATTCTGACCTTTACCTCCTCCCCTTTTATGTTTTTGTTTTCACAAATTATCCCTATTTATTCTGTAAATGTATCCATGATCTTACTCATAGTTTTGTGACCTTTTGTTCTTTGTTTCAGGTAGAATAACCCCCTTGGATATTGCCTGCAATGGAGGTCTTCGGGTGATAAATTCCTTCAGCTTCTGTTTGTCTGGAAAAGTCTTTATTTCTCTTTCATATCTAAAGGATAACTTTGCTGGATATATTATTCTTGGCTAGTAATTTTCCTCAGTAGTTTGGATATTTAGTTCTACTCTCTTCTAGCCTGTAGAGTTTCTGCTGAGAAGTCTGATGATAACCTGATGGTCTTTCCTTTATAAGTGATGTGTTTTTTTCTGACAGCCTTGAGAATTATTTCTTTGTCATTAATATTTGATAGTTTTAATACAATGTGCCTTGGAGAAGGCCTTTTTGGATTGAGGTTATTAGGTGTTTTGTTTGCTTCTTGGATTCGAGGATGTAACTATTTCCATAGGTTTGGGAAGTTCTTGTCAAATATTTGAATAGACTCTGTTCCCTTCTTTCTCTCTTCTTCTTTTCATATGCCTATTATTCTTATATTGCTCTTTATGATGGAGTCAGATAGTTCTTGTAGAGTTCTTCATTTTTAGAAAGTATTTTATTTATTTATTTTCAGAGAGGTGAAGGGAGGGAGAGAGTCATTTCTTTTTTAATGCTCAAGTCTCTTTCTTATTTTCTCTGTATCATTCCTAGATTTCTATCTTTGATATCACTAATCCTTTCCTCCATCTGGTCCACTCTCCTATGCTCTCTAGTTCATTCTTGATCTTTTATTGAGTTCTTCATCTCCAGAATTTGTTTGGTTCTTTTTTAAAGTTTCAATTTCTTTGATAAAGTACTTGTGATTTATGTGATGATATAATTTTATATGTCAATTATTTTGCCATTAAATATTTTAAAACTAAAAAAAATCTGTATCAATATGTATAAAAAATGAAGAGAATGGGAAGTTGGAAGTATTGCCAGAGCTGGTGGCTCAGAAAATGACTCTAGATATGAGGATCTGACCTCATAACTAAGTGTCAGAGAATTCAAGATTGCAGTTCTGAAAAAACAGTGAAATACAAGAAAATACAGATAGGCTGTTTAATGAGTTCAGAAACAAACCAATAAACAAAACAAGTACCTCCCCTTTTTAAAAGCAAGAGATGAAACTTCTATGTAAATAATATCTTCCCTTGTCAAAATAATTCTTATCTTCCTCCTTCCTCTTGATTATCTAGGCTGCAGCAAGTGATACACGTGTGAGAATGTCCCCTTCAGGGCTTTTCGGCTTCACTTTAAGTGAAATTTCCTTTGTTCGTTTTCACAAGTATATGCTAAAACACTTTAGGAAATATTTGGCAAGGGTAAAAGAGTGGTTTTTAAGTTCAGCAGTTTTGTTGTTGGTCCTGAGTAAACAGATGTATTGGAGGTATGAAGGCCCACTTGACTTTTGTCAGTTTTTCTCCACCTACTCAAAAATTGGCTGGATGAGAACAGTTCCAAAGAAGCCTGACTTGTGAGTAACCCTGGGATTGCATGTTTATGTTTTTAGAATTCATAGGATACAATACTGAAGTTTTTGAAATCAAATTTATTAACTAATTTTCCAGTTTGCCCACCACTATGTGAGTTATTTTTTCTTGATTTTTCCTTGATACTGATTTGTTGGTCATATATTACATCCTCCTCCACTCATCAACACCTCACTTCCTGCAGAAAGGAACCTCGATGACTTACAGAATCTAGGCAAGTAGAGACTTATTGCTGAATTGCTTTTACTTGCCAGAGCAGGAGACTTTTTCAGATTTCTCAGAAGAGGCATTAATTGATCCAGAGCATAAGCTCCAGAGGAGGGAATAGTTAGTAAATAAAAAAATGTGAACTGTGTAATGTTAATGTCTTTCCCAAACAACCACACATTAGGTCAGAACTGACTCAAGTTTAGGACTTACGGAGAACTCAGCTTGCAGTAAATTTTATTTACTTCAGATAAATTGGAGAATTTTAGGACTAGCAGGAAAGTTAAATAAAAAACTTGAGTATTTATCCCAAAACATACATGTTCAAGTGTGAAGATCTCAGCGCTATTATATTTTTGACTACTATAAAATAACTTACATATTAATCTCCTGACCTTCATCATCTATTAAACACAGGGAAGGTCCCAAGGCAAGTTATTAAACTATTAAATAAGAAAATGGTAGAAAAGAAAGTACCTAATTGTTCATTCCATCATTGATCAACTATGCTTCCCTGAAAAAGTAAAAACTCTGTACAAAGAGGGAGAAAATCTTAAACTTTCAACAATGTACTGCAAATTAATCCCTGGAAGATATTAGCAACTTCAATTGACTTGCTTTTGGATGGTCTGGACAAATTTCCATTACTATGTGTTCCAGAGCTTTATTGTTAATAGATCCCAGGGCATAATACTGAATATAAAAATCAAGCAATAAAATCCCCAACTAGCCTCTGAAATTAAACTATACAGTAATTTAGACCCTTTATCTCTCTCAGATTTAATCTCTTCATTTGTTTTAAGATTCCTCACATTCCCACTGCATGCCATCATTTCCTTCTGAAGTCCCCTCCAGGCTTTCTCCTCCATCAAATCTTGGCTGTTTTAGGTCTTGTACTCTTAATATTCCACACTGGGCAATCATGAAAAATAATTGCAATTGTTACATCACTCTGATAACAGCACTTCAAACTTAAGAGCTGCCTTTAATACTTTGTAGTGAATAATGCATTTGTATTGAGAACCAGTATCTCCAAGTCTCCACCCTGACCCGAACTAAAAAGGGCAGAGTGGTCATATCCTCATATCTAGAGTCATTTCCTGAGCCACCAGCTCTGGCAATACTTCCAGCTTCCCATTCTCTTCATTTTTATACATATTGATACAGATTTTTTTTTAGTTTTAAAATATTTAATGGCAATATAATTGACATAAAATTATATTAGTTTTGATGTATAACATAATGATTCAAATTTGTATACATTGTGAAATAATCACAACAATAAGTCTACTTAACATCTGTCACTATACATAGTGACAAAAATTTTTTCACTTGTAATGAGCACTTTTAATATCTACTGTCTTAATAACTTTCAAATAAGCAATACAGTATTATCACCTATCGTTACCATCCTCTACATAACATCCCCCAGACTTATTTATATTATAACTGGAAATTTGTACATTTTGCCCACCTTCACCCATTTCTCCTACCCCCCAGTTCTGGCCACCTCCAACTTGTTTTCTGTATTTATGAACCTGGTATTTTTGTTGATTTTTTTTTTTTTAGCTTGCACGTAAAAATGAAACAATGTATTTGTTTTTCTCTGTCTGACTTATTGCACTTAGCATAATGCCCTCCAGGTCCATTCTAGTTGTTTCAAATGGCAAGATTTCCTTCTTTTTTATGACTGAGTAATATTTCATTGTGTATGTATGTACTTGTATATATATCACATACTTTTTATCCATTCATCAATTGATAGACACTTAAATTGTTTCCATATCATGACTGTTGTAAATAATGAGGCAATGAACATGGGGCTGCATATATCTTGTCAAGTTAGTGTTTTTGTTTCTTTGGATATATACCCAGAAATAGATTGCTGGACCATATGGTAGTTCTATTTTGAATTTTTTGAGGAACCTCCATACTGTTTTCCATAGTAGATGCACCAATTTACATTCCCACCAACAGTGCACAAGTGTTCCCTTTTATTCACATCCTTAACAACACTTGCTCTTTCTTTTAAAAAAATTAATAGCAATTCTATCAGTTATGAAGTTGTACTTCACTTTGATTTGAATCTTCTTGATGATTAGTGATACTGAGCATCTCTTCATGTATATGTTGGCCATCTGTGTGTCTTCTTTGGAAAATTTCTATTCACATCTTCTGTCCCCCCACCTTTTAATTGTTTTGCTATTGAGTAGTATGAGTTCTTTATATATTTTGCATATTAACCCCTTATCAGACATATGATTTGCAAAAGATTTTCCCCATTTAATAGGTTGCCTTATCATTTTGTTGATGGTTTGCTGTGCAGAAATTTTTTACTTTGATATAGTCCCACTTGTTTTTTGGTTTTTTTTTTTTTTTGCTTTTGTTGCTTTTTACTTTGGTGGCCAATTTAAAAAATGATCATCAAGTCCTACGTCAAGAAGCTTACTACCTATGTTTTCTTCTAATAGTTTTATGGTTTCAGGTCTTACATTCATTTAATCCATTTCTGAAGTAATTGTTGTGTATGGTGTAAGACAGTGGTCCAGTGTAATTCTTTTTCATGTGGCTGTCCAGGTTTCCCAACACCACTTATTGGAGGTACTCTCCTTTTCCCCACTGACTATTCTTGGCTTCTTTGTCATAAATTAATTGACCATATGTGCATGGTTTATTTCTGGTCCCTCTATTCTGTTTCATTAATCTGTGTGTTTGTTTTTATGCCAATACTATGTGGTTTTGATTACTATAGCTTTGTAATATACTTTTAAATTAGGGAGGTTGATGCCTCCAGCTTTGTTCTTCTTTCTCAAGATTGCTTTGGCTTTCAGAGTCTCTTGTGGTTCTATACAAATTTTCGTATTGTTTATTGTACTTCTGTGGCAAATACCATTGGAATTTAAACAAGGACTGCATTGAACCTGTATATTTCTTTGGGTAGTATGGTCATTTTAACAATATTGATTCTTACAATCCATGAGCATATAATATCTTTTCATTTATTTTTGTCTTCTTCAATTTATTTCACCAAGGTCTGTTGTCTTTATGTACAGGTGTTCACCTTCTTGGTCATATTTATTCCTAGATATTTTAATCTTTTTGATACAATTATACATAAGATTAGTTTATTAATTTATCTTTTTGGTAGTTTGTTATTAGTGTATAGAAATGCAACAGATTTTTGCATATTGATTCTGTATTCTGCAACTTGACTGAATTCACTTATTAGTTCCAACAATTTTCTGGTGGAATCTTTAGGGTTTTCTATATGTAATATCTTGTCATCTGCAAACAATAACAGTTTTACTATTTCTTTTCCAATTTCTTTGTTTCTTCTACTTGCCTAATTGCTCTGGCTAGGACTTTCAATACTATGGTTGACAGGGGTGGAAATGGACATCTGTGTCATGTTCTTGATCTTTGAGCAAAAGCTTTCAGCTTTACAACATCGTGTATGAGGTTAGCTGTGGGTTTGTCATATATGGCCTTTATTATGTTGATGTATGTTCTCTCTATACCCACTTTGTTGAGAGCAGTGAAAGACAAATACCATATGATCTCAGCTATAAGTAGAACCTAATCAACAAAACAAACAATCAAGCAAAATACAATCAGAGACAACTGTGAAAATGGAGACAACTGTACTTGAACAATAAAAAATATTAAAACCATTATAAAATCATAACTCGATGTTGGATTTTGTCAAATGCTTTTTTCCTGCATCTATTAAGTTTGATCATGTAATTTTTTACCCTTTGTTTTGCCAAGGTGGCATTTCTTATTGACTGATTTGTGGATGTTGAACTATCTTTGCATCCCAGGGATAGGTCTCACTTATCATTGTGTATGGTACTTTTAATGTATAGTTGAATTCTGTTTGCTAATATTTTGTTGAGGATTTTTGCCTTTATGATCATCAGGGGTATTGGCCAATGATTTTCTTTTCTTGTGGCATCCTTGTCTGCCTTAGGTATCAGGGTAATTCTGGCCTTGTAAAATGAGCTTAGAACTTTTCCTTCTTCTTCAATTTGTTTTGGAACATTTTGAGGAGAGGTGCTAAATCTTCTTTGAATGTTGGTTAGCATTCACCAGTGAAGCTGTCTGGTCCTGGACTTTGTGGGGATATTTTGATTACTCATTCAATTTATTCTATTAATAGGTCTGTTCATATTTTTCTGTTTCTTCCTGATTCAGTCTTGAATGATTATGTTTCTAGAAATTTATCCATTTCTTCTAGGTTATCCAAATTGTTTGTTTTATAATTGTTGAAACTATTCTCTTACAATCATTTGTAATTTTGTGGTGTTTGTTGTCACTTTTTCTCTTTCAGTTCTAATTTTATTTATTTGTGCCCTCTCTTGTATTCTTGATGAGTCTGGCTAAATGTTTATGTATTTTGTTTATCTTTTCAAAGAACCAGCTCTTGGTTTCATTGATTTATTATTTTTTAGTCTCTGATTCATTTATTTCCATTCTGATCTTTATTATTTTCTTCCCTTTCCTCACTTTGGGCTTTATTGTTCTTTTGCTAGTTCTTTTAGTTATATAAGTTTACATTGATTGAGATTTTTCTTGTTTGTGTAGATAAGCCTGCAATGCTGTGATTCCCTGTTTTTGCTGCACCCCAAAGATTTTATATCATTGTGTTTTCATTTCAATTGTCTCAAGATGTTTTTCGATTTCTTCCTTGATTTCTTTGTTAACTCCTTTCTCTTAAGTAGCATGCTGTTTAGTCTCCATGCATTTTATGTTTTTCCACTTCTCTTTTTGTAACTGATTTCTAGTTTCATACCACTGTGATCAGAGAAGGTGCCTGATATAATTTCAATCTTCTTTAATTTACTGAGACTTGTTTTGTGGCCTAACATGATCTATCCTGGAAAATATTTTATGTGCACTGGAAAAGAATGTGTATTCTGCCATTTGGGGAGTAATGTTCTGTCAATATCTATTAAGTCCACCCGATATAATGTGTCATTTAATGCCACTGTTTCCTTGTTCATTTTCTCTGGATAATCTATGCATTTATGTAAGTGTGGTGTTAAAGTTCCCTCACATTATTGTCATATTGATCCTTCCCTTTATGTATGTTAATGTTTGTTTTATGTATTTAGGTACTCCTACATTGGATGAGTAAATGTTTACAAGTATATCCTCTTATTGGATTTATCCTTTTATCATTATAAATTGCCCTTTTTTGTCTTTGGTTAAAGCCTCTGCTTTAAAGTCTATTTTGTCTCATATAAGTAGTGCTACCCCAGCCTTCTTTACATTTCCATTTCCATGAAATATAGTTTTTCAACTTTTTGCTTTCAGTCTGTGTGTGTCTTTCAATCTGAAGTCAGTCTCTTGCAGGCAGTGTATGCCTGGTCCTTGCATTTTTTTATGCATTCACCCATCCTGTGTCTTTTTTTATTGTATTCTTCCCATTACCATTTATCCCCCTTAAACCTCTTCCTCATCCTGTATCTTTTGATTGGAGCATTTAAAATTATAATGAATAAGTATGTTGTTATTGTCATTTTATTAATTATTTTCTGGTTGTTTTTGTAGTTCTCTGTTCCTTTCTTCTTCTCTTGCTCTCTAATGTTTTACACTTATGACTTTTTAAGTGATTTACTTGGGTTCTTTTTTCTCTATTTTTTATGTATCTATTATTCTATTATAAGTTTTTGCTTTGTGGTTACCACAAGATTTATACAGGGTCCAGCAGAAGTAACGCCTGCTTGAGTGTGGCTGGTAGGGCAATAATATGTGTGTAATAATTTATAGTTTTAATTTGAACATTTCACCTAAAATGTCATATGGTGTGCTTGAGTGTGATATTGTTTTACAGAATTGTAAATTCTGTAAAATTTACATGCTCGTGATTTTGTAATAAAAGATTTTGTAATAAAAATGGATATTATTTGTGCCAGACCCTGTATAAGAAGCTATCTTTATTGCAGTTTTTTAATTTAAAGTCATTTGTGTTTGGACACATTCTACAACACTACACTTCTTACTCACAAGCTGATGTTTATGTTTATACATTTTACATGTTGTGCCATCTAAGTGTAACCCTTAATTTATTACTGTAGTTACACATGCTCTTACTACATTTGTGTTTTAACCTTCATAACAGCTTTATAATTGTTTGATCTACTATTTTTACTGTTTGCCTTTATCAGTGCTATTTTTTTCTTTCCTACATATTTTTCCTATATTTCCTATATTTTTAGTTTTTGCCTTTTCTTTTCTGCTTACAAAAGACTTGATTGTGGGTTTTCACCCTTTCATTACTATGAATATATCATGCCACTCCTTTCTGTCCTACAAAGTCTCTGCTGAAAAGGCAGCTGATAAGTTTTATGGAGGATCTCTTGTTTGTGATTAGCTGCTTTTCTTCTGCTGTTTTTAACGTTCTGTCTTTGTCTTTAAACTTTGGCATTTCAGCTAAGGTGTATCTTGGTGTGGACCTCTTTGGGTTTTCTTGTTTGGGTCTCTCTATACTTTCTGGACTTGTGTGTCTATTTCCTTACCAAGTTAGGGAAGTTTTCAGCCATTAATTTTTCAAATAGGTTTTCTTTCTCTTTCTTTCCTCCCTGTGAATGTTGGTATGCTTGATATTATCCCAGAGGTCCCTTAATCTAACCTCATTATTAATTTTCTTTGCTGTTCCAATTGGATGAGTTCCACTACCTTGTCTTCCAACTCACAGACTTGTTCTTCTGCATCAGTTGTTGATTCCCTCTAGTGTATTATTTTCATTTTAGTTACTGTATTTTTCAGTTATGGATTTAAAAAAATATTTTTTCTATGTTGAAGTTCTCACTAAGTTCATCTATTTCCCCCATATTCCTTGAGTGTCTTTATAACCATTGTTTGAACTCTTTGTCATGTAATTACTTACCTCCATTTCATTTAGTTCTTGTCTGGGGTTCTGTCCTGTTCTTTAATTTGGAGCGTATTCTTTCATTTGGAACATGTTTCTTTATCTCTTTATTTTGGCTGTTTTCCTTTCTATGAATTTGGCAAAGCAGCAACCATTCCCAATCTTGAGGGAGTGGCCTTGTGTAGGAGCTTCTTTATAGGTTCCATGTGGCAGGGGTCTTTTGCAGGCCACCTGGAGCTGGGGGTGGACTGAGGTGGGCTGCAAGAAGAGCCAGGGGCAGGCTGAACTGGATCCATCTTGGCAGGCTGGTTGGAGCTTGAGCAGGAGTATGTGTAGGCCATGGAGAGTCATAGGAGCAAACTGCTCTGGAGCCATGTTGGCAGGATAGCTGGAGTTGTAGATGGAGCATACTTGGGCCATGAGAAGTCCTGGAAGCAAGCTTCACTGGGGTGTAGAGCTTTAGCTGAAATGGGTGTGAACCACAGGGAGTCCTGGGGGCAAGCCACAGTAAGGCTCAGAGTTATAGTTGAAGGGGGCATGGTCTATGGCACGGGTGTAAAACTCATTTTCACCAGGGGCCATGTCAGCCTCGTGCTTGCCTTCAAAGGGCCAAATGTAATTTTAGGACTGTATAAATGTAATTACTCCTTAACTAGGGGCAAGGAGCTCAGCGCTGCTACCAGGTAGAAACAAGATGTTGGGCCAGATAAAATAAGGTGGAGGGCCAGATTCAGCCTGCGGGTCATGTGTTTGTCACCTGTGGTCTATGGGAAGGCCTGGGGACAAGCTGGGCTGTGGTGAGAGCTGTAGCTAGAACAGGTGCAAGCCAAGGGGAGTCCTGGGGACACACCATGGAGCTGGTGTGGGCTTGGGTCTTGGGGTGCACTGGGGCACCCTTGGTTGGCTGGCTAGAGTGCCTGGATTATGCTCCTGCTTGATTGATCAAGACATTGGGAAGTGTAACAAATGGCAACACTGGAGAGAGTTCCTGCAGTGCCTCTACCATTTAGCAGGTGTTCTAGGGTTAATAAATGGATTTCCTTCCCATGCCTTCTAAGTGCCTTTAAACCACTGTTTTTTCTCTATTCCCCAGGGTGAGCAAGTTGGCATAGGCCCCTCAGTGATTCCTCCTAACTATAGGTCTCTGTGTTGCGGGTGGGATTCCCACATTACTGTGTTTCCAACTCCATCTCTCCTACCTGTTTCTATGTGGTCTCTCTCTTATTTTGTCTGTGTGTGCACACAGAATTCTTCAGTCAGTTCTCAGTAATTCTTCAGGGGGAATCGCTCTATCTATAGGTATAGATTTGATGTGTTTATGGGAGGAGGTGTGTTCAAAGCCTTCCTATGCCACCATCTAGAAACCCTCCCCTTGTTACTATTTAGTACCCTTTGTTTTTTCAGCTTAAAGTCTCTTTGACATTTTGGGTAAGGCTAGTTTTGTGATGACAAACTCCTTTAGCTTTTACTTGTCTGGAAAACTATCTCTTCTTCAATTTTGAAAGATAACTTGGCTGGGTAGCATATTCTTGTTTGGAAGTTGTTTCTTTCAGCATTTTGAATATACTGTGTTACTCCCTGTGGCCTGCAAAGTTTCTACTTAAATATCTGCTGATGATCTTACGGGAGTTCCCTTGTACTTGACAAATTGTTTTTCTCTTGCTCCTTTTAAGATTCTCTCCTTGTCTTTAACATTTGACATTTTAATCATAATGTACCTCAGGGTGAATCTCTTTGCTTTTCTTTTCTTTGGAACTCTCTGAGCTTCCTGGGTTGGGATGCCTATTTCCAGTTGGGGAATTTTTCACTCATTATTTCTTCAAATAGATTTTTTTATTCCTTTCTCCCTCTTTTCTTTCTGGAAATCTTATAATGTGAATTATCAGTGTGTTTGGTGTTGTCCCATAAGTCACTTAGCTATCTTTACTTATTTCCATTCTTTTTATTGTTACTGCTCTTATTGGGTGAGCACCACTGCCTTGCCTTAGAGTTCCCTGATGCTTTCTTTTGCTGCATCTAGTCTGCTTCAAAACTCTTTAGTGTATTTTCCTGTTCAGTTTGGTATTCTTCAGCTGTGTGACTTCAGTTTGGTACTGTCTTATATTCTCTATCTCTTTGTTGAAGTTTGCAGTGTGTTCATCACTTTTCCCCTGAGTTCAGTGAGCATGTTTATGACTATTACTTTGAATTCTTTTTGACGTAAATTACTTATCTCCATTTCATTGAGGTTTTTTCCCTGAGGTTTTATCTTGACTTCCCCCTCCCACCCCCAACTTGGAACATATTCCTTTGTTTCTTTATTTTCTTTGACTCTCTCTCTGTTGGTCTCTATGCATTAAATGCAACAACCATTTCTCCCAGTCTTGAAGGAATGGCTTTGTGTAGGAAATGAATCTTGGTGTTTCACCTTTTCTTATCTCTTTGTTGTCTCTCAAACCTTTGTGACTGTCCACGCAGCCTATTATATTTTTAATATCTCCCAGTAGTCGAGGGTGTGCCAGGACTTTCAGATCCTCAAAGGGAGGATCTCAGTCAGAACCTAGATTCAGGCTGATTGGAAGTTAGACCCTCAGGCTGCAACTTTTCAAGTATTCAAATACATACAGTTGTGGGACCAGAAATGTAAGCCCCACTGGCCACCAGAGTCAGGCAATATGGAAGTGTCCACTGGACAGCTGTTGCAAAAATAGGGCTTCAGGGTAGTGTTGAAGCTCTTTTCTGAGAGATACCAGTAGGCTGTAGCAAGGCAGAGGGGAAGTGCAAAGATGGCATGTACCAAGCTGCATTCCCTGACAGCAGCTTTGTAGGCCCTAGGTGTGTGCCAAACCTGAACTCTGCTTCTCAGGCCAAGCTCTAAAACAAGCAAATTGGCCTCTTAATACAGATGGAAATGATTTGGGCCAAAAACTCTCTTGCCAAGTGACTTCATTGGTGTTTTTAGATACCTATTCCTCTCTTGGGACCTGGTTCTCAAAGTTTGATGCAAGGCAGCATAGTCAAGAGTGCTCTGCACAATATATTTTCCTGATATACCTCCTCAGGCAAGAGAAACAAAAAATAAATAAATAAAAGGGACTATGTCAAACTAAAAATTTTTTGTACAACAACAAAACAAAAAGACAACCTACTGAATGAAGATATTCACCAATGATACATCTGATAAGTGGTTAATATCAACTATTTATGAAGAACTCATACAACTCAACACCAAAAATACCAAACAATCCTATTTAAAAATGGGCACAGGACCTAAATAGACACTTCTCCAAAGAGGACATACAAATGGCCCATAGACATAAGAAAAGATGCTGAACTGTCCCAATCATTAGGGAAATGCAAATTAAAACCACAATGAGATATCACTACACACCTGTCAGAATGGCTATCATAAACAAATCAACAAACAACAAGTGCTGGCGGGGATGTGGAGGAAAGGGAAACCTCATGCACTGTTGGAGGATTATATATTGGTGCAGCCACTATATGAAACAGTATGGAGGGGACTCAAAAAATTAAATATGGAACTGTTCTATGACCCAGTGATTCCACTTCTGGGTATGTATCTGAAGAAACCCAAAACACTAATTTGAAAAGATATGTGTGCCCCTATGTTAATTGCAGCATTATTTACAATTGCCAAGATATGGAAGCAGCCCCAGTGTCTATCAATAGACAAGTGGATAAAAAATATGTAATGGTACCTATATACAATGGAGAATTACTTGGCCACAATATAGAATGAAATATTGCCATTTGTGACAGCATGGATGGACCTAACCTAGAGGGTATTATGCTAAGTGAAATAAATCAGAGAAAGACAAATACCACATGATTTTACTTATATGTGGAACCTAAAGAACAATATAAATGAACAAACAGAGCAGAAATAGACTCATAGGTACAGAGAACAGATAGATGGTTGCCAGAGGGGAGGGAGGTTGAGGAACTCAGTGCAAAAGGTGATGGGATTAAGAAGTACAGATTGGTAGCTACAAAATAGTTACAGGGATGTGAAGTACAGCATAGAGAGTATAGTCAATAATATTGTAATAACTACGCATGGTGTCAGATGGGTGCTGAAAATATCAGGGGGAGCAATTTGTGAAGTTTATGAGTATCTGACCACTGTATTGTATCCCTGAAACAAATACAAAGTCATATTAAATGTAAACTGTAATAAAAATAATGAAGAGCACTCTGTAGCTCTGAACAGCAGAAAGGGCTTAACTGAATCTGAATCCGTGCTCTGCTACCTGTCAGCACTGTGACTTTGCTCACGTTACCTAAACTCCAAGCCTTGGGTTCATCATTAGAAAAGGCAGATAATATTACCTACTTCAGACAAATCTATTATGAATTAGAGTGTGTGAAGCTCTTAAGACAGTGTCTTGCATCTAGTAGGTGCTTAAGAAACATTCATTACTATTTGTCCTATACCATTTTTTGTGCTTTGGGAATTCGTGAAAGTATCAAATAAAACCAGTTGATAAACTTGTTAGGAATACCTTGATATATGAAATAAAAATGTATTCAACTTTGTGTAAAAAACCTGTATAAAAAGAAAAAACTGGGACTTTTAGGGATATGTACATATGTCTTTCATTTTATTTTTCTTTCTAATAGTACATCTGACTATCAAAATGCAAACTGATGGGGTCAGTTTCCAGGTATTCTTTTCTCCTTGGTGATCTGTTTCTCTAGGTGAGGTAATTTTAACCTGCTAACCCAAATGATAGGGCTTCTCTTAGGTACCAACCCCTCCCTCATTTCCTTTGACATGACCTCCTTTTTTTGTTTCAGCTTCATCCCAAATAATGTCCTGAATCCTAATTTCATCCTTGTTTTATGCTCCTTAAAATATTATTTAGCAGAAAGGGCTCAGGCCCTTTCCTCCTAACTAACGGCTTCCTAGTCTGAATGCTGTTGAAAAGCCAGTTCTGTTTTCATGTTCACTAGTACTTACACATCTTCGGGGCTCATGACCCACTCCGTCACAACCCCTTCTCAAAGTCCCATTTTCTGACCAGACTCCAATATACTTCTCGGAGTCTTCACTTATTGCTTGTGACAATTTTCCTTGAGGTCTAACTTGACTATTTTACAAGAATCAATGAAGAGTAGTTGGGAATTTGGGTTTACCACAACCACATTAAGGAATGCACAAGATTCAGAAATGGAATTTTATTCAATGCATAAGCTGAATGCTGAAAAAAGTGGGGGTGGGGACTGAGGGGAGTGAATGATGTTTTATTATTACTAAACACTTATATCTTTTCATTTTGATCATGTTTAGGTATGTCCATGCAGCTATCAAAAGGCATGTAAAGATGAACATTTTAAAAATAATTTTGAAAAGCAGTAAAAACAGTCATACAGGACATTATGAAATTTGAATGCCATCATTAGGACCCAACTTCTGCAGGTTACTACTGTGGGTTCATCACCAAGGCTGTCCCGCAGATAGTCAGGCAAATAGGATGAGAGTATTCCCTTAATTACTATAATAATAAAAATAATTAAAGAAACCTTTATTTAGTTAGATAACCCTACATAAATAGGCAACACAGTAAATCGAAATGTAAACATATGGTTTTCTGACACCAGTGTAGCAAATATATAACTAGTTGCAACTATAAGAATTTCTAAATTATCCTACTATCCCACTAGAGTGATTCTTACGCTTTGCTTCTTTGTTGTGTAATCCTTATGTATTTTTTCCCATTCATCATCTTCTGTGTCCTGGTCAAATGTTTCAGGGTATGTTGGTAATTTGTCTTTGGGGCATTCTTCATAGTAACTCCTAACATATTTTCCTACAGACCATCCTTTGTATTCTTCAGGCGTTTTGCATTCCAGGCCATTATAGTGGACGTTGTAATGGTGCTTTAACCAGTAGTAGAGGTAGTGGATGTTGTAGTCACATCTCCAAGGGTTATCTCTGAGCCACAGGAGTTTCAAAAAATACAAGTCTTCAAATACTCCGTAGTCAAAGTTTTGCAGACTGTTGTTTGATAAATCTAACTCTTCTAAATTTGTGAGTCCTAAAAAAGCAGCTAGAAATAGAAAATATTTAATAAACCAATGAGTAATTGGGTTAAATGCAACTCTATGGTGTTTATAAGGACAAATATAAATTAAAAATCAGAGACTTAATTCACTCTGTTGAAAAGAAAGGAAAAGATTTTTCCTCCCCTCCTTTTTCTCAGAGTACTTACTTTAGAAAACTTGTATGTAGTTTGTCTTCTCTTTGAAATGTATACATGTCCTTTAGAAGATTTAAGGCCTTTTGTCAGCTTTATGAGCCAGAAATGTCTTTCTCAAGGACCTGAGAGCCCTCTCATTGAAATATAATCATCAAGAAAGATAGCACCCCTACCTCCCAGTTTCGGTAGGAAGGTAGGAACCTTGATCCAAGTTGCAAAACTACCTCTTGTCATAAAGATAAAAGTTTGTTTTCCTGTTAACAAAGCCAGTTCACTAACACAGTTGGTCACCTCAACTACCAAGTAAAGTTAGGATGAACTGTGTGTGACAAATGGTGCTTTCAAATCCTCTTACTTAAGGGCTAGTTATCATTTATCCTGAAAACGTGTGTGCTTTGGGTCGCGTCTGCCTGGCTACGTAAAATGTGAGATCTTCCTCTGTCTTTGCAATCGCTTAGCAGATTGCCTGTGCTGTGCATCACATTCTGGTGTAATGCTTATTCAATAATAAATGCATTTTCTTTCTCTATTATCCTTGTGGAGAGGATTTCTGTGTTGGGAGAAGATTTTGGCTTTAATTATATTTCCCTAACAGTACATGCATCTGAATGTGAAGTTCTAAAATATGTTTTTACTCAAACAAAACTTTCCCCTTGATTATCAAATTGACTAGAACACAATATTTTATATGCCAAATCAGCTTTAAGTTAGCTTTCTAAATCGTGTATTTTGGGCTCTTGTGAATTCTTTTATACTCATTGGAAAGATGCCACAACAAAGCATGAATTAGGAAAATATTTCAAATATCAGTGCATAATAATGAAAATGTGTCTGGCGATGATTTGACAGATCCCTGGGATATTAGTATACTCTGAAAATGTATAGAAAATAGCCTTTTCCAGAGGGAATTATATTCCTGTACAGTCCAAAAACAAAATAATTTTATCAACATTTTGAAAACATCTGGTTGTATTTGGCAAACTAGGGTAGCTATCAGCTTTGAATCCATATGTATTTAATTCTACCAGGGTGAATAATTAAAACAAATATCAAACACATAACACAAAGTAAGACAACAAAAGTTTTTTTAAAGAGTAAAGAAATCCAAACCTAGATTATCCCTATTTTAGTTGATGTGGACTGCCCAGATACCCCAGAATTTATAGGTCAATCCTAATTTCAAATATTTTGTTTCTCTTTCAAACATTTTCTCATTGCTGTCTTAAAATACTGTTGTTAGAGCATAAAGTGTCCTTATTTTGAATTTGGAAAACATGTTCTCATACCAATACCATCAAACATTTTTATATCATTTGTTCTCAGACAAAACCCATAATTCCCCATAAATAGAATCCTGTTTTGGTGCAAAGTAAATAATTGGGGACATGGGGTGGGGGAGGGCAGGCTGTGGAGAGGAGCAAAAGGCCAGCTCTCGTAAGATAGTTCTGAAGATTCTGAATCCCCTGCCCCCCCATTTGCTAACATTTGTGAGTCAGTGACCTCAACAATTTACTTTTCTTTAAACAAGTCAGCTTTTCAGATCGAAAGCATGTATAAACATTGCTAGATTTTATTTTGAAAGCACTGTATGTATCCAAGCACTTTGAAAGTCTACTTTCCATGTTTCTTAAAGGAGTAAAACCCCTAGTATGGTGTCATCTTTCCCATTTTTTGCAATGATATCTGGAATTTTATGAAATTGTTATTCACACCTTTTAAAGACTGGCAGATCTTACTACATTTGTGTATCTACCAGCATAAGTTGTTAAGTAGGCCTACTTGGGCAGTGTTTCATCTCAAAGCTCCAAAATGAAAAAAGTCTTTTATTTTAAAACTTCTTTGAGTCATTTTTATTAAAGTGCTAAGATACTTCTTTATTCCAGAAGATATACCAAGAAAAGTGGCTGGCATTTGGAAGGCATTCAATATACATCTGTTAATGTAGAAAATAATTTCCTGGACTGAACTGAACACAGGAGAAAAAGAATACTATTGCTGTTAACAGTTTACATTGTGTGTCAGCAAGGGAAGCACATTGGGTCAACAACATCAAAAGGCCTTCAGGAGGTCCCAAGGATGGAAAAGGAGTTGTCACAACTATGGGAATTTCATCAAAGATGAGGGGAGAATATCACTAGAAGTAAAATAAACCCATTTTGTACTATTACCTATCTCTCTGCATTGTCTTCTCTTATTTTTCTCTAGTTTTCTTTACATAATGTAGTTTTATTATAATTAAACATTGTTTGCACCATTATTCACTACTTTAATAAATTTAACTTAGGCCACTAAGGTTATAGTCTCTTTTAGAGATAGCTCTAAAGCTTGTTTGCATGGACACTTTGGACGATTAGCTAAGGTTGAAGGAAATGTCACTTCCTAAGGAGCCTGTGACATAGCATGCTTGTCTTGAGAGTCTTTGGTTCTCATGTAGTAAAGCGTCCCCACCTCCTGATTCTTCTCCCTGTGGCCTGGCTGACCTGCACTCTAGTGTGATGACTGTTTTATGTGGGAGAAGAGTGTCTCTGTAGTATTCTTATTTGCTGTGAAATGAAAATTGCCTCTGACCTCAAAATTTAAAGATACTGCCAAGCTTACACTATCTGTATAGACTAAGGTATAAGTGCAGCGCATTGCTGGTCCCTTGGAAAAAAATTAAAATTATGATTTCTTAATACTTTGAAACAATGTTATTAATACTAAATATGCCTGTGTAGCTCTAGAACATTTATTTTCAAATTTTACTTCTGCAACGTTAAAATCTTAATGTTCTATTAATGGTATAGTTACCATTGAGAAAGGTAGAAGAGACAATTGTACTCAAAATGTTTATGACATTAACATTGCATTATTAATAGTATTAATAATCCTTTTTATAGATAAGACTTTTCAAATTGAAGTAGCACTGTGAAGGCACACATTATATATGCTACAAATCTGATTAATATTGCCGTAATTCTCAGTTCTTCTAAATCCAGTGTATAATTTACCACTCTTTGCAAGAAGCTTTGCTTAGAAAATGGAGAAGAGATTTGAAGGACAGAAAAAGAACTGATCTTGATTTAGGATTAGATAAAATGTGATTGGCTCTGATTCAAGCACATTTTATCTTAATTTATAAACTTGGTGCTTAGCAGATTATTTCAAATTTACTTTAAATAAGTTGTTGAAATCCTACTTTAAACAAGTTGGAACTTAATGAATAGCCAAGAAAATGCCAAATCTGAGTTTCCCTTTAAAAATCACTACATGTTTAGAATTTTATTGACCACTAGCCATACATTTACAGCTTTTATATTGTATTCTATAAAACATTTTTACTTGGACCAATTAAATAACTGTTGCTTAGTAACATAGTATTATATACTTCGTAAAACAAAATTTTGGCAAATATTTTTGAGGGCTAAACAAGTTCTAATTTAATCTAAACAAGTGCTAATTAACAAGATCTAAATTCATGACATTTAATTTAAATTTAAACATTTTATTATTTAGTTTTTTGGACTTAATTGTATTTACTATAAATGTTGCCATAAGGGAAAAGGATAGACAACATCTGTCACCAGTTATTCTGTGGAACTTACCAGGATCGATGAATTCAATGCCATTGCTACTGAGGTTTAATTTCTTTAGCATATGAACATCCTCAAACTCCTTGGGTCGAAGTTGGTTGATTTTATTGTATGACAAGTCAAGTTTAACAATATCTGGAGGGATGTTGTTAGGAACTTTCTTCAACTCTGGAAGAATTAATAATATTCAGATTATCAACCTCTTCTCTTGGTCTCTTTTGCTCTTATCACTCTTACACCTGTGTGATTGACGCCTTAGCTCTTAAAGGGGAAAAGGATATCGAAAGCCAAAGAACACTGGTATGAACAGCCTTAGCATGTTCTAAATCCCACCAAAGGCTGGTGGTGCTTAGAGGAGCAACTCATTGCTGAACTTCCTTGAGGCAGCTTTGAGGAATCAAGGAGAGCAGGAGGCAACACAGCTCAGTTGGCTCAGTCATCAGGTAAGGCGGTGGGCTCACTCCTGCCTGTCCATTAGAATCACCTAGGAGACTTTAAAAAAAGAAATCTGAAGTGAAATAAAACAAATTAAACCTTCTATTTGTGTCTCTTCCCATTCCCTTCATACTCCCTTGGAGTTTTCACTATTAATTTTTGCCTCTTTGATGCATCTTTGTTTTATCCCTCTCCTGAGGCCCACAAATAAGCTCAGGTCTCTCCACATAAAAAAAGAACAACCAACCAACCAAAAGCTCTTGACCTTGGTGACCCTCAAGCTGTAACCTTATTTCTCCTTTCCTTGGATGCTAAAATTCAAGAAAGAGTCCTCCCGACTTGTTGCCTCTGCTCCTCAGCACACACTTATTCCTGGAATCCCTGTGATTTAGTTCATACTCCATCATTCCTTGACTCTTCCCAGGGCACAGCAGTGACCTGACTCCTCAAAAACAGCAATAACAACAATAGCACCACTGCTGCCACAGCTGCAGAAAACACCTCTGAACAGGAGTCCAGGGGGCTTTTTACAATAGGAAATTGAGGCTCACCTCACCTGTCTCCTACTATTTATATTTTTCTTTAAGCCATGCTTTTAAAAAATACAAAGTGTGTTTATTTTATATTTTGGCATAATACTTGCCCTTTCTCTTAATCCTTAGTGAAATATTCTGAAGAGATTTTATTCCATTATAAATATAGCAAGTGAAGCCTGTGAAGAGAAACAAACCTATTCCCACAAATGGAAATTAGAAGAAACAAGTAAAATGTCCAGATTCATTGATGCCTGAGAAATAGCATGCCCCAAAAGCTTTCTGAATTAGTAGAAATGCTTTCAACTGGGTCGAGTAAAATAAACGTATGGAAAATGATATCCATTAACCCATAATGCCCCTTTTGGTACAGAATTACTGAATTGTTGATAAATTCTACCAAATATTAACAAACCCTCTGTTATTTATGATTTATTAATTCATAGTATATTTACTTTCAAAAAGACTCAGGCTGATTTTTTTCTAACTTTTAATATCTCAGAATCTATGGTCTTTAATGAGATGGTATTAGTAGTTCCTTGTTTTATATGCATTTTCCTGTTAACTTTGCTTTCTCTTCTTGATGGGATCTTAGTTATCTTTGTATCAATGTGCAGGAACTATTGAACTGACAAGAACCCTATAGCTAAGTACCATTATTATCCTTATTTTACAGATGAAGAAACTGAGGCAGAACTTGTCCACAGTCACACTCCTAGGAATTAAACATAAACATGCTTGCCCAGACCACTGTGTTCTGCCTGTCATGGTACCCTTGTTTCCTGTATGCTGTTCCACCTGCTTAGAATCCTGGAGGTCGGCATGTAGGGTGAAATGGGGTTAGTGGAGCATCTGGAGTGTAATCAATATATTGGGATGACCATGAGAGCTTTCTGGCTTGGTATTTAAAATAACATCTCCCTGCTTTCAAGTGGTAATAATAATAATCATACCACAGTTCCCTGCTTTGTCTCAATGGTAATTGTCAACAACAGACATAGTGTACATTTTACTGACTTTAAAAAATTTTTGCCCCTCCTCACCATGGAAACTTCAGGAAAGAGGCTTAGAACAATGTACAACATGTCATAAGTAATTAAGTGGTATGTGGAAGACAGCTTTTAAACTGGCATCTAATGATCTCCTCTACTGATATTCATGTCCTTGTGCAAACCCTTCTCCTTGAGTATGGGCAGAACCTGGTGATTTGCTTCCAACAATACAATGCAGCAAATGTAATGGATATCCCTTCCATAATTAGGTTACAAGAAATTGTGACTTTCCTTTTGCTAGCAGACTCTTTTGTTGGCTTTGATGATGCAAACTGCTATGTTGGAGAGGCTCATGTGACAAGGAATTAAAGGTGGCTTCTGGCCAATAGCTGGCAAGAAACTCAGACCCTGAGTCCAATAGCCCTTAAGGAATCAAATTCTTCCAACAGCCATATCAGCTTGGAAGGGAATCCTTTTCCAGTTCAGCCTTCGGATGAGACCACAGCCCTGAGCCCTGGTCAACACCTTGAACCCTTGTGAGAGATCCTGAAGCAGAGGACCTAGCTAAACTATGTCTGATTTTCTGACCCACACAAACTGTGAGATAATAAAATGTGTTGTTTTTAAGCCATTAAGTTGTAGGGTAGTTGGGCAGCACTAGATGACTAACTCGTGGTAAATAATAGGAGCTCATTAAATGTTTGTTAAGTTTAATGATTCAGGAGTATTGAGGCTTCTTGTAATACAAGTGCTTTGACAATTTGAAGTGATCTTATTTCTGTCCTCTGATAAGACATTGTTCCATTTGACCTAGAGTTGTGTCTGCCAACATACTGAAAAGTGAAAGAGTTTAAGACAAACTTATTATCATGTTGCAACAGTGAGGTAATTCTCCACTTAGGATCAGCAAGACCCTATTTGGAGAGCTGTTCTCTCTCTCAGGCACTACACATAAACAAGGAGATGGAGATGTGGTGATAATTGAAAACCACAGAGACAATTGAGAACAGACAGTAGAAATAATTTCTTGGCACTTAACATTTGGAATAGTTATTGAGAATGGCTGTGTCATCATCTTAGAAGGCTTTTCAAAGAAGAATAGAGCTTTATTTTAAAATTCAGAATCCCACCTCTTCTCACTTCTTCCCCTGCTCCCACCTTGGTCCAAGCCACTGTCACCTCTTGTCTGAGTTATCCCAATAGTGTCCTAAACCCATGTGATCCTGTTAAAACACAAGTCAGATCATGCCATTTCTGTCATTTTCCCAGAAGTCTTCCCACCCTCCAGTGGCAGAATCCTTCCTTTGCTTTCCATCTACGAATAAACCCATGTCCTCATGAAGGCACTATAATGCCATTTAAGGCTGCAGGTCTTGTCACCAGAGTCAGCCTCTCTCTCCGAGGTTCAGGAAAGCAGCCTTTTTATCAGGACTTGCTTACTGAACCCACATCTGCTGAGCTGGATATGTGACCACTGTAGGACAAGCTAAAGTGGGCTAACCACAAATAAATGGGTAGAGAAAAGGGTCAATGAGAACACCCTGAAATCCAGCATAAGCAATGTGGCAGACCTGTGGATGCTGGAAAGGCACAAGAATTGCGGAACCGACTTTGGCATTGTTAGCAGCTGCCCTGGGTAAAAATAGGATCCACAAGTAATACCAGGAATTGCAAACCAAAGCCTTTATTAGCATGGCTTAGAAAAACAGGGGAAAATTTTATTGTATTGATGGGTAAAAACAGTTCTTTAACTTTAAACTTGAATGATACTTGGAACTATTGATGTAAAGTATGTTTACTTTGATAAAGATTACAGATACAAATTTCTCCAGGCCAGGAACAAATTTGGTCACTGCTAGGCATTTCTAAACCAGATATCACATTGTTATTTGCTGCTACCTGAAATTCTTGCTAAACCCTCAACAAATACCATATTTACTTGGTTTTCACCCCTGACAAGCTTTGCTGATTGTGAGGAGGAAATTGGCAAATTTTCTCCACATAATTTCCCATCTGGGCTTTCTTGGCTGACAGCAATGTCAGAATTACTCTAAAGGCTTGGAAGCGGTAGGTAAAGAAACATAAATGGGCCTGTTGGTTGCAAAAAAAAAAATTCTTAATTATTGTTCAAGCCAGCACAGAAATTGACTTCAGAGGCTGCTGGGAGCAGTTTATTGGCATAATTCTCCTCAGTCCTAATCTTAGAGGTAAAAATGAATCCTTAAAAATGGTAAACTTTTCTGGTAAATGCAAAGTTACAAAAGATTTTTAAAACTCCTTTCATGTATTTTTGGCAAATCCATTAACCTCAATATGGTATAAACATGCCTTTCAACTAATTTCATTTATTTCCTTTGAAAGACTAAGTTTTGTTGGCAAAGTGCCTGACTCTCAGTGAATAAAGCTATTATTTCTTCTTCTTACTGTCAGATGTTTAAGACAAAAATAGTGATCTTTGAGGTCTGTGTGGTCAAATTGGCACGTATTCGGTACCCCACACACACCATCTGACTCATCATCTGTCAGCTGGGAAGGGCACAACTCCCGAGAGAGGAAAATCTGTATTCAGGTTCCCTGTGGGGGATCATGTGCATGGTATGCTGTACAGAGCCAAGGAAGAAGGGTTCAAATTGTTTAAAATTATTATTTTTTAAATCCTCACCTGAGGATAGGTTTACTGATTTTAGAGAGAGGGAGGTGGGGAGAGAAGGGAAAAAAAATTGAGAGAGAAACATTGATTGGCTGCCTCCCTTACGAGCCCTGACCCGGGATCCACCCCACAACCTAGGTATATGCCCTGACTGAGCATTGAACCACAACCTTTTGGTGCATGGGACAGTGCTCCAACTAACTGAGCCACCTGGCCAGGGCACAAATTCTCTTTGGTTAGTAGATGTATCCAGAATCTTGAAGGAAGAAATAATATTTCATGGTGGTCAATGCCTGGGAACTGTTTGGGGACAGCCTATGTGACCTCAGAAGGGAAACTTAAATTCTCTACACCTCAGTTTCTTCATTTATAAAGTGAGGATAATAATACTACTTCCTTTAAAGTTGTAAGGAGTAAATGAAATAATGCATGAAACTGCTGTTGTAGGCACACCAAGCATTTAGATGACAGCTCTGACTCAATATCACTGCTAGTTTCACTCTTGATGGCATGTTTTAGGCTTTGTTTGATCCTACATAGTGTCTAATGTGGTGCACAATCGAAAGTATTACGACATTCTGGCAGGGAGCTAGAGCCGAACATTGCAGAACGATTATTCTTAGCATTTGACATTTATTACCTATTTATAGAATGGGATAAGGAAAATTACAATAAAATATATTCAGATTGTCATACTTGAATTCTAGACATGGTTCTTAATCTCTATGTAATTTTATTTTAAAAGGTTGCTTAAAATTATCGCTTTGCAAGAGCAAAGAAAGCAGCTCCATTATCATCAATCTGAACATGGCTCTGTGCCAGGGAGAACCAAAGGGCATTTAATAGATAAAATCTTTGCCTTAAAACTTATAGGAAAAACAATATGCCAAAATATTAAAAGTAATCAATAGATTTATATCAACCATAGTGAAAGTGATTTATATTGATTATATTAAAAGACAAAAGTACTCTTCATTTTATCTACATTTTTAAATCTAAAAAGTATAGCCTCTGACTTATGTAGTCATTAACATGTGGAGGAACTTGAATCGTCTACTAGTGCATGAGCCTATGTTACGTGTGCTATGTATTTCATTAAATTTTATTTATATCGTTTTCTAGTAAAAGATATAGATATTTTTAAAGCAAAGGGAATGCATTTATGAGGCATATCAGGAAGGTTGTGTTTGGACAATAACTGAAGAAAATAAAGCAATAAAAATGTTTGTATTTTTGCCAAGAGAGGAAGAGACAAAAATATCATGAAAAAAAAAGACAAAGGTAGAAATAGGCGCAGAGGGAGAGAATGGCCCAAGAAAAGAAAAGCTGTAAGAAAGAAATTCCCTAACAAGCTATCCCTTCTTAAATGGCAGTGTAGTCTAGCTATAGAAGTCTTTAACTTTATGTTGATGTCAATTTTTCTGAGATAATTAATGACTTTACCTACTTACTCTTTATCACCTGATGCACCAAGTGCAAATTAACTTTAGCTTGAGGATAGAACCTCAGCAATATCAAGTAATTTTTCTAAGCCAGGTTTTTAAGCACCACAAAGGAAATTCTAGTAGAACACATTCTTCAGAATGAAGTACTACTCACCGTAAAAAATCAGGGAAATTCCACCCAATCTATTACAGAGAAACTACATATACTGACTTTTCTGGAATTCTCTAATGCTTCTATTGTTAAGACAGCTGCTTGTTTGAATATAATCAGGTTAATACTAAAAGACAGCAGGCTCAGGTAGACCAAGGTTCAAATCTTTGCTTTGCTATTTACCTATGAGACCTCGGCCAAGTGACTGAGTTTCCCTGAGACTCATTTTCCTCAATGTAAATGGGGATAGATTACCTTCCTGGAAGTCAACTGTGGACAGTATGTGTGTGGACCACCTGGAACATAGTAGGTTCTCAGTTAATGAAAACTCTCTTAATTCAGAGAACCCCAGAACAGCATCCCCTAGGTTATGATGCTGTAATTGCTCTCCTATGGTATCAAATTATATACAGTTCACAGGGTGACATAGTAAGCAAACCTTTCCATGCCACATGGCGGTGATGTGACCTAACCAGGTGCCACCTTCCAGAGTCAGATAGCAGGGGACAAGGCTTGAGCATAACTTTGACAGTAAATTAACAAATTTACTGCTGGCTCAGGTTGCCTGCTTCTGCAATGTAAATGAATTCCTGCCTATGGTTCGCTTGAGAGGAGCCAGAGTCCCTATGCCCCTAGCCTTCCCTTTCTGTTCTTAAAGAAACAAAACAAGCAAAATTGCCCAAAGTAAGTGGAAGGAATGATACCACACCCCATAAGACCCTAATTCAATGACATCTGGCTTTAATTTATTATTACAAATAAGTTATTAATCCATGCCAGAAATGAAAGTCAGACACTGTCATATGACTTGTTATCCTAGTGCAGATTAGTAGTTCCAAGACCATACTCTGAGAACGTCTTCACTAATATGTCAAGAGCATTACTAAAAATCTCCCTTCTGTTTTATTTCATGAATTTATCTTGGGTGCAAATCCTACACAGTACTAACTGTATCCCAAGAATGTGTGGGATATAAAACCCAGTAATGATTTTCAGGAAGTAGGTAATATTCTGGAAAGATTCCCTTAGTCTCATAGTTTTTGGATTAAATACTTTCAACTTAATCTTTTTCAATATTTTTGTGTTTTATTTTGGGTAATTTGGGGACAAATAAGATACAGGACGTTGGCAAGTATTTATTAAAGCCTTAAGACTGAATTATAAGATACACCATCACGACAGAGCACTTGGCCTCCCTCTGACAGTGCTCTCACCTGTCCAGTCCTGCACATGGTTTTCCTTGAGGTAAATACTTCCTCACAGATGCACAACATGTGTCAACTTTACCTGGGGTAAGCTGGGTTATATAGACAGCAATTTGCACTTGTTTTCTTACCCACTGGTTTACCTACATAAATTAAATTACATTAGTTTTAAGATTAAAGATATTCCTTATGGCCACAGATTGCAGAGCAAATAAGAGTAAAACCCAGATTCTACAAATGGCAGTGAAGTAGGTGGAAGCTACACTAACCTCCTCCCAGGATCAAACTGGAATGACAACTAAGTTATAGAAAAATTATCCTGAAAAACCAACTGAACACTAGCTGGGGAGAAGTCTTATAACCAATGACTTACAGAAGGAATCACATCACCACCACAAGACTGGTAAAGAGTGTGGAGGCACGAGAGGGCTGGCTGGGCTCCCATAGGTGGCAGCTAAAGTGTTGCAGGGACATTTCATTGGTCTGGGGGTACCCCTGAGAAGTGTGGAGTCTAAACTCCAAGCTGGAGCCTAGAGCACCAGACCTGGAGAGGGCCCCAAATAACATTGGACTGTGAAAAGCAGAGGGATTTGTGTCTGACAGAGACAGACAGCTAGAGATGCAGGGAGCTTCTTAAAGGGCCAACACGAAAAATTTCATTTGAACATACTTACCCTGGTCTCCAGGAGAAGAAGAGAAGAGTGGACTAGAGACACATGAAGCGAGACTGGGGTTTGAGGCTCTGGGGAGAGAGCTAAAGGGTCAGCCAACAGGGTGCCGAGTCATTCCCCATACTACAGAAACCATCTTTGTTGGGCAGAGCACTGCCCTCTAAGTAGCATCAGCTTGGGGGGAAGCAACAGCCTCACCTGCAGGAATCCATCTCACTCTACCCATGGAGCTTAAGCCAGGCTTCTGACTGCAACTGGAGGCTATTTCAGTGATTAAGTCTAACAGCAAAGGCAGATCTCTGGGAGCTCTGAGGCTTTAGCTGACCCTCCCCCAGGCCTGGCACTGGTAGAAGCCAGCCTGTGAGTGCAGCTTGGCCTTTTCTGCAACACCAGGCCGAGCAGAGGAAGCCAGAAGATGTGGATTACTGATAGCTCCAACAGATAGACCAGAGCCAGTCACACATAGTGTCTGACACGGGGCTGAACCAGACTCTTTGTGGATCAACCTAACACATAGAAACAAATACAAAAATACAGATAAAATGTGAAGAGAAAGAAACAGGCCCCAAATGAAAGAACAATAGAACCTGCCAGAAAAAGAACTAAATGAAATGGAGGCAAGCAATTTATCAGATGTAGAGGTTAGAATAATGATTATAAGGATACTCAACCATATGAAAAAAGACAGAAATGATAAAAAAAGGACCAGGCAGAAATAAAGAATGTGGATCAAGATGGCAGCATAGGCAGACATGGATCACATCTTTGCACAACCACTTCAAAATGACAACTAAAATATAGAACAACCATGATTCAGAACTGTCAGAAACTGAGTTGAATGGAAGTCTGACAACTATGGAATTAAAGAAACCACATCCATCCAGACTGGGCGGCAATGCGGAACAGGCTGGTCCCACACCCACGTGTGGTGGATAAAAATTTGGGAAGGATATCTAGGGAGTGAGGAGTCTGGCCCCAACTAGGTTCTCCAACCCAGTGTTCCAGTGCCAGGAAAGTAAGTCCCCACAACTTCTGACTGCAGAAACCAGTGAAGATTGAGTTGGTAGAAGAAATTTCTGGAGCCCAAGCAGTTCCTCTTAAAGAACCCAACATGAAATCACCTACTCAGACACACTCCTTCAGAGCTCCAGCACTTGAGTAGAATCTTGAAAGGCACCAATGGCACACCAGGAGGAACTGAAATGTCTGGCATGAAAGCAAGTAGAGGCCATTCTACCTTTTCTAAACCCTCCCCCAACAGAGACACAGAGCCAGCCAGCTGGTGCCATATCTGTTACTCCATCAACCTGGCTAACACTCTGACGCATCTTGGAGATCCCCAGAGACTCCACGCCAGTCAACTTACAGGCCTACCCAAGGTGCTTTTCCATATGAATAGCTGGTCTTGGCTCATGCTTCACAACCTCCTAAATACTCTCAAACAAGCAACAGCTGCCCTCAGTAAGCCCCAGGCCCAGCACTACCAGCAGCCACCCTATATTCACAGCTTAGAATCTCCAAGCCCAGCATAAGAAGCAGCCATCTCAGATTGCTTTATAGCTCATGCAGAGGGGGCCTGAGCAAAACACAGGTGGGGGCTGACTTTGGCCTGTACAACCTGGGAAACCTCAGAGCCAAAGCACCCCGTGGACAGCTACAGACAACATTGAAGAACTACCACCCTGCCCCTGCACAGCTGATCCTCCATGCAGTGCAGAGGCTGGTGGTAAGTGGTCACAGATAATCCTTGCAGCTAACTGGCCTGGGTAATCCCTACCATTGTTCAAGACTCAACTACAAGAGGAGGGTGGACTCAGCCCACACAAAGGGTGCACCTCAAGTACACAGCTTGGGTGATAGAAGAGGCTGTACCACTGGACCCTACAAGACACCTCCTATATTAGGCCTCACTACCAATACACAGAGTCAAAGCAGCTATATCTAATACATAGAAACAAATACAGGGATGATACCAATGCAAGGAGTCAAAGAAACATGGCCCAAATGAAAGAACAGATCAAAACTCCAGAAGAAGAGCTAAACAAAATGATGATAAGCAATCTATCAGATGTAGAGTTCAAAACACTGGTTATAAGGATGCTCAGGAATTTAGTGAGGACATCAACAGCATAAAAAAAAAAATCCAATCAGAAACTAAGGATTCACTAATTGAAATAAAGAACAATTTACAGGGAAACAACAGTAGAATGGATAAAGCTGAGAATCAAATCAATAATTTAGAACATAAGGAGGCAAAACACAACCAATCAGAACAACAAGAAGAAAAAAGAATCCAAAAAAATGAGGATCATATAATCAGCCTCTGGAAGAACTTCAAGAGGCCCAACATTTGCATCATAGGGGTGCCAGAAAGAGAAGAGATAGAGCAAGATATTGGAAATCTATTTGAAAGCAATGAGAGAAAACTTCTCTAATTTGGTGAAGGAAATAGACATGTAAGTCCAGGAAGCACTGAGAGGCCCAAACACGATGGATGCAAAGAGGCCCACTGCAAGACACATCATAATTAAAATGCTAAATGTTACAGATAGAGACTCTTAAAACAGCAAGAAAAAAATAGTTTGTTATCTACAGGGGAGTTCCCGTAAAACTGTCAGCTGATTTCTCAAATGGAACTTTGCAGGCTAGAAGGGAATGGCAAGAAATATCCAAAGTCTATGAAAAGCAGTGACCTACAGCTGAGATTATTCTACCCAACAAAGTTATCATTTAGAATGGAAGGGCAGATAAAGAGCTTTCCAGACAAGAGAAAACTAAAGGAGTTCATCTTCACCTAACCATTATTATATGAAGTGTTAATGGACTTATTTAAGAAAAAGAAGATCAAAACCATGAACAATAAGATGGCAAAAATACATATCCATCAACAATTAAATCTAAAAAACAAACTAGGCAAACAAGAAGAATAGAGACAGACTCATGGATATGGAGAGTGTTTTTATAGTTACCTGATAAAAGGGGTCATGGGGGAATGGGTGCAGAGGTGAGGGTATTAAGAAGTACAAATACGTAGTTACAGAATAGCCATGAGGATATAAAGTACAGTATAGTAAATGGAGTGGCCAAAGAACTTATACGCATGACCCATGGATATTAACAATGGTTTGGGGATTGCCTGAGGGAGTGGGTCATGCAGGGTGGAGAGAGGAAAAGAGGAAAAATCAGGACAACTGTAATAGCATAATCAATAATATATGATTAAAAATAAATATAAAATATTGAAATCTTGAAGCAATAAAAAATGCAATGACTGAAATAAGCAATTTCTGTAAGGAATAAACAGTAGGTTAGATGAAGCAAAGGATCAAATCATGGATTTGGAAGACAAGTTAGGAAAAATACCCAAGTCAACATCCACATCGTGGGAGACCAGAAGGAGAAGAGAATGAGTCAGGGATTGAGAACCCATTTGAAGAAATAGTGATCCAACAATTCCCTAACCTGATGATGGAAAAAGACACATAAATAGGGGAAGTACATAGAGTCTCAAACAAGATGGACCCAAAGAGGCCCACACCAAGACACATCATAATTTAAATGCAAGGCTTAAAGAAAAGGAGAGAATCTTAAAAGCCACAAGAGTAAAGCTGTTAGTTACTGACAAGAAAGGTCCCATTAAACTCAACTGATTTCTCAACAGAAATTTTCAGGCCAGAAGGGTTTGGCATGAAATATGCAAAGTGATAAAAAGCAAGGACCTACCATGAAGGCTACTTTACCCAGTAAAGCTATCATTTAAAATTGAAGTAGCAGTAAAAGAGCTACCCAGACAAGAAAACGATAAAGGAGTTTGTTAACACAAACTCAGTACTGCAACAAATATTAAAGGGCTTGCTTTAAGAAGAAGAAAAAGAAAAAAAACAGGAAAATAGTTTTAAAATGGCAATAAATATGTACCTATCAATAATCACTTTTAATGTAAATGGCTTAAAGGCTCCAATTAAAAGACATAGGGTAGCTGAATGGATAAGAAAATAAAACCTATATATAAGCTGTCTCTAAGAGATCACCTCGAATGAAAGATCACATAGATTAAAGGAAAGGGATAGAAAAAGATTTCATGCAAATGGAAAGGAAAGAAAATGCTGGAGTAGCAATATTTATTTTATATCTCACAAATTAGACTTTGAAAGCAAAGCTACAGTAAAAGACAAAGAAGCACACTATATAGTGATAAAGGGAACAATACAACAAGCAGATATAATCCTAGTAAACATTCACACACCTAACTAGGGGCACCTACATATGTAAAGTAAATCTTAATGGACATAAAAGGAGAGATTCACAGAAAATACAGTTATAGAAGAGGATTTTGACTTCAATGGATAGATTTTCTAGACAGAAAATCAAAAGGAGACTCTGGTCTTAACTGACACACTAGATCAAATGTATTTAATTGATATTTTCAGGTCGTTTCGCCCCAAAGGAACAGGATATACATTCTTTTCAAGTGCACATGGAATGTTTTCTAAGATAGACCACATATTAGGGCACAATATAAGTCACAATAAATTTTAAAAGATTGAAATCATATCAGGCATTTTCTATGACCACAATGTTATGAAACTAGAAATCAATCACAAGAAAAAATCTGGTAAACACCCAAAGACATGGAAGCTAAATAACATGTTATTAAACAATGAATGAGTCAACAATGAGATCAAGGAAGAAATCAAAAGATAACTTAAAACAAATGAAAATGAGAACACAACAATCCAAAATCTGTGGGACACAAGGAAAGCAGTTCTGAGAGGGAAATTCATAGCACTACAGGCATACTATCTCAAGAAACAAGAAAAACTCAAATAAACTATCTAACTTTACACTTAACTAACTTGAAAAAGAACAACAAACAAAGATCAAAGTAAGTAGAAGGATGGAAATAATAAAGATCATAGCAGAAATAAACAAAATAGAGTCTTAAAAAATGATTCAAAAGATAAATGAATCCAAGAGCTGGTTCTTTGAAAAGATAAACAAGATTGACAAACCTTTAACCAGACTCATCAAGAAAAGCCAGAGAGGACCCAAATAAATGAAATCAGAAATGAGAGAGGAGAGATAACAACTGACACCAAAGAAATACAAAGGATTTTAAGAAAATATTATGGACAATTATATGCCAAAAAAACTGGACAACCTGGACAAAATGGATAGATTCCTAGAAACATACAATCTTCCAAAACTCAATCAGGAAGAATCAGAGAATCTGAATAGGCAGATTACACCTAGTGAAATTGAAGCAGTCATCAAAAAAACCTCCCCCCCAAAAAAGCACTGGGCCAGATGGCTTCACAGGTGAATTTTACCAAACATTCTCAGAAGAAATTACACCTACCCTTCTCAAACTACTCCAAACAAATTCAAGAGGAGGGAACACTTCCAACATCATTTTTTTAGGCCATCATTATCCTAATTCCAAAACCAGATAAAGACACTACAATGAAAGAAAATTATAGGCCATATCCCTAATGAACATACATGCTAAAATCCTCAACAAAATGTTAGCAAACCAATACAGCAATACATCAAAAAGATCACCATGATCACATGGGATTTATTCCAGGAATGCAAGGTTGGTACAACATTTGCAAATCCATAAATATTACTCACCACATCAACAAAATGAAGGATAAAAACCACATGATCATATCAATAGATGCAGAAACAGCTTTTGATAAAATCCAGCACCCATTTATGATAAAAACTCTCAACAAAGTGGAAATCGGGGAAACATACCTAAACATAATAAAGGCCATATATGACAAATCCATTGCCAGCATCATAATCAATGGGCCAAAACTACAAGCATTGCCCTTAAGATGAGGAACAAGACAGGGATGTCCTCTTTTACCTCTCATATTCAACATAGTACTGGTAGTGCTAGCCACAGCAATAGAAGAAGAAGAAATAAAAGGCATCTAAATTGGAAAGGAAGAAGCAAAACTGTAGATGACATGATAGTGTACATAGAGAATCCCAAAGAGTCCACCAAGAAACTGTGAGAACTGAAAAATGAATTCAGTGAAGTAGCAGGATACAAAATTGATATCCAGAAATCAGTTGCATTTTTATATGCCAATAATAAACTAACAGAAAGGGAAATTAGGAAAAATATCCCGTTCACAATTGCTTCAAAAAAGAATAAAATACCTAAGAATAAATCTAGCCAAGGATGTAAAAGACCTGTCCTCAAAGAAATTAAAGAAGATACAAATAAGTAGAAGCATACTGTGTTCATAGATAGGAAGAACTAACATCATTAAAATGTCCAAGCTACCCAAAGCAATCTATAGATTCAATGCAATTTCTATCAAGATTCCAATGTCATATTTCACAGAACTGGAACAAATATTTCAAACATTTATAAGGAATCACAAAAGGCCCTGCATAGGAACAGTGATCCAAGAAAGAAGAAAAAAATTGGAGGAATCACATTGCCTAATATCAAACTAGACTCTTAACGCCATAGTAATCAAAACAGCATGGTACTGGCACAAAAAAAAACCCATATCAATGGGATGGAATATGAACCCAGAAATAAACCCACACCTTTATAGCCAATTAATATATGACAGAGGAAGTAAGCACATACAGTTAATGGACTAATGATGGTTTATTCAGTAAATGTTGTTGGGAAAATTGGACAGATATGTACAGAAAAATTAAATTAGACCACCTTATTGCACCATACACAAGAATAAATTCAAAATGGATTACAGGCTTAAATGTTAGACTCAAAACCATTAAAATCCTAGAAGAAAACATAGGCAGTAAAATCTCAAACATTGTTCATAGCTATATTTTATCTGATATATCTCCCCAGGCAAGGAAAACAAAAGAAAAATAAAACAAATGGGACTACACCAAACTAAAAAGTTTTTGCACAGCAAAGGAGACCATCAACAAAAGACAACCGATGGGGGCAGAACAATTTCTCCAATACATCTGGTAGGGGGTTAATATTCAAAATTTATAAAGATCTTACCAAACAACACCACAAAACAAACAATCCAAATAAAAAATTTTCAAAGGACCTGAATAGACATTTCTCCAAACAAAATATACACATGGCCAATACACATATGAAAAGATGCTCAACGTCACTAATCATGAGAAAAATGCAAATTAAAACTACAATGAGACACCATCTCACACCTGTCAGAATGACTATCATTAGTAAATCAACAAACAACAAATGCCGGTGAGGATGTGGAGAAAGGGGAACCCTTTTGCGCTGTTGCTGGGAATGCAGACTGGTGTAGCCATTGTGAAAAGCAGTATGGAGATACCTCAAAAAATTAAAAATGGATCTGCCTTTTGACCTAGTGATTCCACTGCTTGGCATATACCTGAAGAAACCCAAAACACTAATTCAAAAGAAAGTAAGCACCCCTATGTTCACTGCAGTGTTATTTACAATTAGCAGAATATGAAACAGCCCGTGTCCATAAGTAGATTAGTGAATAAAACAACTATAGGACATTTACACAATGGAATACTACTCTGCCATAAAAAAAGAAAATTTTAGCATGTGCAACAGCATGAATAAACCTGGAGAACATTATGCTAAGTGCAATAAGCCAGTCATGGAAAGACAAATACCATAAAATTTCAGTTATATGTGGAATCTAATGAACAAACTGAACTAAGTAGCAAAATAGTGACAGACACATAGGTAGAGAGCAGGATGACAGCAATTCGGTGGGGAGGTTAGGGGGTGGAGGGATTGAGCAAAAAGGAAAAAAAGGACTCATGGACAAGGGCAACAGTGTGGTGATTGTGGGGGTGAGGGGTGTGTGAAGGGGATAAATGGTAATGGAAAAAATACCAACCAAAATAAATAATAAATGAATGAATGAATAAATACAATTCTTTAACTTAAAAAAAAGATTAGAACCCTTATTTGCTGTTCCTCCTGCCCTCCTCTAATATTCCCTAAATCACCAACCACCTTGAGTTTGAACTCCAGAAAAGCTTGGAGTAGGGTGCATTGTCATTGGAGAAAGATTTTGGGGGAAGTTACACCAGAAACTCCAAGGCATGGTTAGGTGTAGGTAGAGTTATAAGATTCAAAGAATATTTAAAATCATCTGTGAAAAATGAAAAAATAAGAAACTTACAAACCTTTCCTTTTGCAGTCCAGTGTTTGTATGGGAAACACATAAATGTGGCAAAGAGAGGAGTCCACCTCCGGCTTCCTGGCGGGGGGTCTCCCTGACACTTGGGGTTTCGGGTCCAATTGTTCCTTTTCTTCTTCATTACATAACTCGTCAGATTTTATCTGCCGTAGTTTCTTATTTTTTAGTTCATGTGGGCTTTTGCACTTGGCATAGTTCCCCAAATTTCGATTCTTTGGAACCTGCAACATTGAAATAAGTGTCTCCATGTCACAAGTACAGTGCCAGGGGTTGTCATAAAGGCGCAGGTAGCTCAGGAGAGGCAGATAAATGAACACTTCTTCTGTCAAGGTTTTGATCCGGTTATGCTGCAGTAAGAGAGTGGTAAGTTTATTTAAGCCAAAGAAAGCCTCACTCTCAATTTTGGAGATCTCATTCTGTTGCAGATCCAAGCTTTTAAGCTTTCCGAACTTGGAAAACATGTTGTTCTTCAATACGTGGATCTTGTTTCTTGCTAACAACATGTGCACCAAATCGTGAGGCCAGCCAGGCAGCACATAAAGTAGTTTCCTTTCTTGACAATCTAAGTATTTCTCATGAAGATATGTGTACACTTCACAGGGGAGGTCTGGTGTGGAGCGTTTGACCGGGTTGGAGCCTCTCCGGCCCCCACCTACCAGGCCATGATTCGTTTGGTTTTTCACACCCCCAGGGTCTGCCCTGCGGAGCTCAGCGGCTTTACAAAAGAAAAGCAGGGTTAGGATGGTAACCACACGCATCCTGACATCCAGCTGGCCCCAATTACTTAGTGTGACAGATGGAACAATGAAATTATTCCTTTGAAATCCAAGTTTGGGTAATTTTAGCTAATGCACATCAGGAACAATGAGATCCAGCTGAGGTATGGTGGAGCCCCTAGGTTGCAGGAGAAAAAAAACATTTAGTTAAGGACCATTGTGAGCAATGTTATTGACAGATAATAGCTTCTTTTAAAGCAAAGGCATTCCAGATAATAAAGGCATATTAAGAATGGTGGTGTATAAGGCTCTGCACCCTCCTATGTGCCTTGTTTAGTGGCTAAATGTTTGAGCCCTGAGTTCGAATCCAGACTCTCCTAATTGCTTAATTGTGCAACCTCACGCTAATTATTTAGCCTCATCTTCTGTATCTATAAAATGGGACTGAGGATACACCTAGGTATTGTTGAGAGGATGAACCAGGCACTTCACAGTGCTGGGTACAGGGGAAATATTCCCCAAGGTTAGGGCTTAGCATTAGGAAAACTGAAACCTGTAGCTCATCATCACATTGGATTCAACAAATTAAGAGGTTTCTTTTTATAGCCTTGAGATGCGCAAATAGGAGGACTCCATTGACTATCTTCCCAAGCTTGTTTTCCTCTTCCATTTATTGTCTTCCAATCACCAATCATATTTAATGGTGACTCCAGAAGTGCTCAGCGTACACGGCAACTGTCCTTGTTATCTCCTGCACAGTTTAGCTCAAAGGGCACTTTCTCAGCAAAGATGTCTCTGACTGCTGCGCTTGGAGTCACACCCCTTTCCCTTCACTGGCTGCTCTCCACCCTTTTTCTTGTTGCATTTTTCTCCAGAGTACTTCTCACCACCTGTCAAAGCATCTATTTAACTTCTTTTGTTTACTATCAGTCCCCCTCCTCACCCAAAGTAGGATGCAAACTCCATAAGGGCAGAGACTTTTGTCTATTTTGTTCACTGCTGTCTTTCTGGTACCTGTAGAATTTTTAGCACAAAGCAGGTTCCTGATAAAAACTTCCTGAATGCATGAATGACTCTCAAGTAACCATTCTATGAAAATATTAATCTCATAAACTTAGTTATTATAATTTTGGGGCAATCTATTTTTTTCCTTAGCAAGTATCTTCGATGACTTCCAAGGTCTGCACATCTTAAAGGATTGTTTCCATTGTTCAATCCTGAGAGTGGTTTTGGTTTGCATCTACTACTTAGGACATAGTCCATTCTTGGCAGAGGAAGAAATGTTCAAAATGGATTTATAATTAATAACATTTCTGTTGTTATTACCGTGGGGCTGTGTGGTTATGAATGGCAGATGTGTTTTCTATTCATCGTAGCAGTGTGAATGCCAGGATCACTCCCTAGCCTGGAGTTTTCCTCCGTGATGTGGTCTCCTCCACTAGAATGCCTCCCCCCTTCTTTGCCTCAAACATACCTCTATCCACATTTCGTGTTCCCGCTCCTAAACGCTTCTCTTTTGTCTCACATTTGGAGTTTTACTTCCCGTCAGCCTACACCCAGAGTGCTAATTGCGTATCACTTCGCCATCTGGCTCTTTGTGTATGTGTCTTCCAAGCAAGCTGTACAGTTGCCCCTGGTGCCAGAGCTAATCAGGCACTTGGCCTTTCTAACCTTCCACTTCTCCAACTGTAATTCATTGTAAATTGTATGTAAACCTAACCTAAAATAATCATATTTTGTTAATTATTATGTTTGCTGAATTACTTACAATATGCGTGTTGAAGTATTTGGGGGAAGTATGGTGATGTCTGCAACTTCCTTTAGAGCGCATGAAAAATAAGATGAATTGAGGAATCAAGAGATGGATATACAAGTGGATAATGTGATAAAGCAAATACAATAAGATATAAATTGTAGAATCTAGGTGGTAGGTCTATTCATCGTATAATTCTTCAATTCTCTCAATTTTTTTGTATGTTTGAAAATTTTTATCATAAAATGTTAAAAGGTAACAGAAAACAAATTAAAAAATGAGCAAGAAGTCATGCCACAAAAAAAGCAGGTTGGTTTTAAGTGCTTTGAAGCTTAAAACTCTAAATATAAACTGTTTTTCCCAAAGTAGTATTTTTCTCTTTTCTGCTTCCTTCTGTAATCCTCAAACAATAATAAACATGTATATATATTGAATTTTAAAGCCAAAAGAAACCATTTTTCTGGGAAAAGAAACCAATACTTAGAATAAGTTACTTGCCAAGGTTTTTGTTTGTTTTCTAATGAATACATTGCATTGAATGTAGGATGGAAAAACTTTAAGTTAAACATTTGTAATATGTTGTTCAGTGATGTGTCACTTGTTTGATTTAGGCCTCTGTAAAAATTTGCAAGAGCTGAATGTCTCTGACTGTCCAACCCTCACGGTGAGTATAAGAAGCTTATTTTACTGCTGTGTACATAGATTTGGACTTGCTAAGTTGGAGGGCTAATACACAGAGGTTTTGCCAAAACACATGCCTGTGTGCTCATTTAAGATTAAATATGGAAAAAAGCAAACTATGTTAAACATTGGCAAGAAATTTTATCCCATTTATGTAATGCTATTATGAATCCTGTAGATGTATGTCCAAGGTTAGAGTCTTCGGAAAGTGGAAACTATTCAACAATTACACACACACACATGAACTATATTTATATGTAAGGCCATGTGTGTGTGAGACAGAAAAATAGAGACCCAGCAGAAACAATAGGCTCATTATCATGGTCTTCAAGGGGGCAGTGCCAAAGAAGATGGAAATGAACGCGTAACCCCAGCCAACTCCTTCCTGGTCCCTGTCTCCAGGCTTCCTTCTACCTCCTATCTCTCCTTCACCCTGTGAGCACATTAATACTCCTTCTAAAAGGCCGATCCGACCATTTACACCCATTTTCCATCATTTATACACACTCATCATCTACACTGTTGGGTAAAGGTAAAGCTCTTTGGAGATCCTCTGTGGTCTGCCTCTGCCTCCCTTTCCAGCCTCACACATTAAGCTTCAATGACCAGAAACTGCTATGTTTTCTTTGCTGTTTCGCTCAGCTGCTTCTTGCTGTTTTACCTTTGCTCAGGCTGTGGTCTTCATTTGGAATACTCTTTCCCTTAGTCCTCAGGGGCTGCTTTTCTCTTTGGCAGGCTTTAAGGCTTACTGGAGACCCCACCTCCTTTCTCAGGACACCACTGACACCCAGGAAAGGGTTTGCTGCTGCTCTTCTGGGTTCCTGTCATCAGTAGCCCTAATCACAGTGGTTCTAGCCCGAGAGGCCCAGAGGATAGATGTGTCTCACTTTGCCGTAGTCAGAGCACACAGGACACAGTAAATACTCCACAATACAGATTATGGCAGAAGTAGGTTTACGGTTGTGAGTACATGAAACACAGTTTACTCTTGTATTATTTATTAATTTTTGTATTATTTTCCATGTGAACAACTGTAACCTACTTTTGCCCCATCCTGTATATGTTTAATGAATAAAACTACATGGAGATATCTAGTAAGTAATGGACACGATTGGCTAGAACTTGAGATTCTATCTTGGGCTGACATCTACATATGTCATAAATACCATTTCAAATAAATAACATCAACCGAGAGGGAGAGAAGGTATGGGAAGAGAAGAGGACTGAGAATTGAACCTTGGGGAATGCTTACTCTTGGTAGCAGTGAGAGAAGACACAGCAAAGGATCTTAAGAAGGAGTAGTCAGGGAAGTAGATTGAAAACAGAGAGGTGTCACAGAAGACAAAAGAGTGAAGGGTCTCAGAAGGAAGCTACCAAAGTGGGCAGGTGAGAAAAGGACTAAGCAGGGCCTCCTGGATTTGAGAATTGGAAGGTGACTTGTGCCTTTTGCTGAAACAGTTTCATGGAATATTGGAGCAGAAATCTAATTGTACTGAATTGCGAAGTGGAGAAGAGGTGAGAAAATGAGGCATTACATATAAACTTATCGTTTCAGAAATGTGGCTAAGAGGGTGGCAGAAGGAAAGTAGAGAAAGGGAAACCTGTTTTAGGTTTATAAAGCTGGTAGCAACTGGCTTGAAGCAAGTCCCTGAGGAGAGAGGAGGGACTGGAATGAAGGGCCTGGCGGTATCAGGCCCTCGTTAAGCACCAGCTCCAGGATGAAGTCCATGCCCCTTGGCACAGGGGAAGAGACTTCATGAACTGGGCTTTCCTCACTGCCTCCCAGTCTTACCATTTATCATTCTTTCTTTCAAATTTCTACCCTATTTTGTTCTTTCTATGGGTATTCTTAGTACCTTCTATGTTAATGATATATTTATGTATGAATGTATACAGGGAATTTACGTTATTTAATATGGGTGTTACAAGGATTTAAAATTGAGTCAAGTTTCAGTTCTTGCCTTCAGGGAGATTCAGTTCTGCACTTGAATTAAAGTTCATATTCTTTAAATTTGGCTTTCAAATGAGACAGTCAAAACAGTGCCATCTGCATTGAATTTGTGAACATCAAAATCTGTTCCAATTTTGGAGTCTAGTAACATAGAGGGAGGATCATTTTATCTAGTTGTATCTTACTGTTGTTTTTCCCTTTGAGACATAGACTGGGAGACAAGTTTACATTTAAGGAGTTGGGTAACATTCATTTAAAAAGCTTTGATTTCTAAGGAGCTTGCCTTATGAATATATTATCTTCAGAAATATTTAAGTGCATTATGGACAAATTTATAAGCCATTCTGCAATGTAGACACTCAGTTTCTGCATTTATGTGTTCTAACATTTGGAGATTGAACTTTGACTTATTTTAAATATTGACAATAGGATGCATTTGATTTTTTTCCAAATAAGAAAATGCAGCAAATGGTTTGCCTCCTCATATCAAAGAGAAAATCATATTCCTTTGATATATAAAGCGTACTCCATCTTCCTTTTCGTGATCTTCAAATTTTCACCTTCTCTGTGGCTACCTCTGTAACAGTGTTTAAACCAGCTTTCTATCCTTTTCTTGCCCCATCTCAGTTGCACTTTTGCTGGAGTCCTCCAGAGGGTCCGTCATCACTTTAGCATTTGACTGGTATCATATTTTTGAAGGTAGATTTTGTTTGCATTAAACTCCAATGCCACACATTATCGTTGTTCTCTCCATTCCTTCTGGGAAAATTATACTGTAATTTCCACAGAACCCTGAACCCTACATTTTGGTGGTGGGGTATCTAGAAAAATTGCTGGCAGCTTGAAAGTAGTGACAGGAGTCTAGTGTGTATGGAAAGCCCTGCGCTTGTGCTCATAGAACCATTGCTACAGCAGAACTACAGTTTTACAACGTAAAACACAACCTTGGGTCCTTTCTCAGGTGTGGTTCGCTGTCCCTGTAAATCAACCAGTTGCTATCCCGTGTGATAGAATCTCGACCTGCAGGATTTTGTTATTTTAATATCTGTGACTTCAGGAAATAACTGGGCATAGAATGTTGAACGTAATGATCCTGCCAAAAATAAACCTTTGCCATCCTTAGTGGTGTCTGGGGTGACCGTAGAGGCCGTGCAGAATTCTTCCCCGAACTACGTCTCCTAGCCAAGTGACAATTCACATCTTCCTGCAATGGCCTATTCTTTCCAGAACCTTTGCACCATAAATAATTAAAACAAGCTGACCGCTTCAGTGTTCCTGGGAAGACTCATCAACCATCATTAAATAAATAAAAACCTGCGGCTACTCCTTCTAGAGAGTTTTGTGAGTAGTTACCCATACGAGAAGCTGCTCCACTGCCATCGAGCTTGCAATCCATCTGGTCTTGTAAATGTCAACGAAGGGCTCATGCTTGAAGTCACTGTTTGTTTTCTCTCCCTCCCAGGTCACAGTCACACCATTCTCTTGTGTCTCCGTTTCAGCTCTCTGGGGGAGGGTTGCTTGAACCTTTGAGGTTCTCTCCCACAGTGCTCCCAACACTGACTTTCATGTACAGCATGTATGTGGCCTGTATTTTACTTCAGGCCATCACGAACGTGCCATAAATTTGGTGAAAAACTGTTCAGCTGTTTCAATATATCCAGTAACAGAACCATAAAAACTAATTACACACACATTCACATACACATACATCTATATATAAATATAGATGTGTAAACACGGACTCACGTTTCATGAAGTCCAGTTGAGGGCATTTACTATTACTGCATAATAATTTCAGTAAATTAAAAAATTAACCCATTTTTAATCACTTTCTTACATCTGATGAGTCAGGAGTGTTTGATACTTTAACACATGAGGTCAAATTACCTGTCACAGAGTTGAACTTGTAAGAATTCACATTTTAATGTGTTATATCATTGCCATGAAATGCGGTTTATTTCCAAAAAAGGGGAAATGGGGGTAGTAATGGAGCTTCACCATCACCTTCTATTTAATTTGATTTACCACTAATGTCAAAGAATATGAAGAGACTAAGTCATGCATATACTTTTTCGGAGCAGAGAGAGAGACGATAGAGAGAATAGCAAAGCCTGTTAGGCTTTGGTAAGATTCTTCTCTCTGCTTTTGTGCAGGATGAATCAATGAGATACATCTCTGAGGGGTGTTCTGGAGTCCTGTATCTCAATCTGTCTAACACGACTATCACCAACAGGACAATGCGACTTCTACCAAGGTAATGCTTGTTTTATTTGTGTTACGCTGAAAATGAGTATGCTCCTCTAGGCAGTGCTTGACCTAGCACTCCCCAAAGGCAGTGCTCCTTTTACCAACACCCCCATGCCTGTGCCATTGCTGTTTTGATGACAGGACTGCTACTTTCAAGTTCCCAAGCTGGTGCCTATCCTCTCCTTTTTTGGTGGGGCCAGGTCCTCTGCCTTAACCTGCATTTCTGCATCACTCTTTTAGCAAAGTGCCTAGTAGTTGGGGTTTGGCTCTGCTTTCTCCTCCTCCCCCTGCTTCCTAGGCATTAATGCCAGGCCCCTTAATTAGAGTCCTATGCCTGGGACTTCTCTGCCTACAATAGAATACCTTGTACTTTGAGCTTGGTGTTCCAGACTCCCTGTTGCCATGCTCTGGTTACCTGTTGGGATCCCCACCACCTCCAGGAAACCTGATGCTGGTTGTTTTCTGATGTATGGACTGTTGCCAACCCAAGACAGAAATGTTGCCTCTAAGCCAGCACTTTGGAGAAGAAGGAAAAGAACACAAGACATCATCTCTAGATTTGGCAGAATATTCAAATTTATCACAAATTTATGTCATTCAATTATTCTTTATTTTCACCAAAGAAAGACTAATTAGGAAGAGTATATAATCATATTGGGAGAGATTCAAAGAAAACTTTCAAACTATTGTGAAAGAATAAACTATTTTGAGAATACAACTTTTTGAGATTCTTTGAAAAATAACAGCAAGACACTTGGAAAAGCTTAGATAGAAAATTCTAGAGAGGATTTCAAGATGGCGGCAACATAGGTGGGAGCGGAGTCCACTTCCCCTCAACGCCAGGGAAATACCTAGCTGATCTGAGGAGCAGAGCGAACAGCCAACAGTATTCCAGCATATACGAAGATCAGAGACCAAAGATAGAGGACACTGAAAGATCTGACGGTAAGAAAAGTGCTCAAGGACAATAAGGTCCACGGGACCCAGGACCGCGCGGTACAAGGGCGGCAGAAGCGCCAGCCCTGGCGCAGGGGCTCCTGCAGGAGTCTTGGGAGAGGGCCAGGCTGCGCTGTGAGCAGCCAGGTGCTTGATTAGACCAGGGGGGCTTGAAAAGGAGGAATTTCTCAAAAAGAAAAAGAAAATAGAGACACTAAGGGGCTAATTAGAGAACTCTCGGTAGTAGCCGAGGCCCCTGGCGCCCCTCCCCCCTCCACCCCTGGACTGCTACGCTCACCTGAGGTCTGGTCGCGCGCGCAAGCAGATTAGCGAACGGGACCCACACTTGAAACCCCGGAGGGGCGCCCACACCTGAAACCTCCGAGATAATTTGGAGCAGAGACTAGCTGCTCCACCCACAGGCCCAAAACCTCGGAACCGAGTGCCGCGTGATTCAGTCCCAGGGCGGCCCCGCCCGCCCGAGAGACTCAATCCCAGGGCGGCTGGATCGGCCCCCAAGCACAGAGCCTGTGGCTCAGCGGGCTGTGCGCGCTCACCAAGCACAGGGCCGGCTGGGTGCCTGTTTTCCAAATACAAAGCTGCTGGCGAGTGTCCTAACCCCAAGGCGGCTGAATCCGCCACCTGCGCGCCAGCGTTCCAAGCCCTGGCGGCTCGATTGGTCCGCCGGCTGCGCGCTCAGGGCACAAAATAACGTCACAGACCCAAAGCGGCTGGATTCCCCTGCTGCGCACGCACGCGTCACAAGCCAAAGCGGCTGGATTGGCTGATCAACGGACTGATTGACTGCCAGGGACCACACCTACAAAACAGCGAAGAGTGTGACCCAGGAAGAGAGAAAAGTGAAACCAATCCTTCCAACCACCCCCTCCCGTTGCACAGACAGGACACCAGCAGAAATAACCTGACCGGTTTAAAGCCAACAGAAGATTTTTTTTTTTTATCCTTTTTCTTTTTTTTCCTTTCCCCCTGAATTCCTTCTTCCTCTCTCTTTTTTTCTTTTTTTTCATTCCTTCTTCCTCCCATCCTTTACCATTTTTATGTCTTCTTCCTGCCTTCTTTTATCTATTTCTATGTTTTAATTTTTGCTAAAATTCCTTCTTATCTTGCCTCCGATCTTTCTTTATTCCTTCTTCCCTCCTTCCTTCCTTTCCTCCTTTCCTATTTCCTTTTTCCCTCCTTCCCATCTTTGTTTTGGTTTGTTTTGTGTGTGTGTGTGTTTGTTTGTTTTTTCTTTTCTTTTGCCCCCCCTTTCTCTTTTTCCCACAGGTGAGACAACAAAACCTGGAGTGCTGAAAAGACTAGAGTTAGACCGTGTTAAACACATAAACGTCAGCTCAAGACCAGTGAGCACAGGAGAGTAAGGAGACAGCACCACCGAATCCCATTGGCATTCTACCATAGAAGTTCATATCATAAATCCAGGGAGTCAGAACAAAGCAATTTAAGACGCAGAGGCCAACAAGAAGAGCCTCACAAACAATGGGAAGACAAAGAAACAATTCCCAAATGAAAGGAAAGGAGGAAGTCTCAGAAAGAATACTAACCGAAAAAGAGGCAAGTCAACTATCAGATACTGAGTTCAAAGCAATGGTCATCAGGAAACTCACTGAGCTCTCTGAGCTCAAAGAGAACTACCAGAAACTACAAGGAAACTACAATGAACTCACTGCAAACTATATCAACATGAAAAAGGAAATAGAAAATATCAACAAGAGCCAAGAGGAAATGAAGAATACAATTTCTGAATTGAAGAACACAGTAGAAGGAATTAAAAGCAGACTTGACGAAGCAGAGGATCGGATCAGCGAGCTGGAGGACAAAGTAGAAAAAAACACCCAGAAGGAGCAAGAAAAGGAAAAGAGGCTCAGAAAGAATGAAGAGGCAATAAGGGAAATGCAGGACAACATGAAACGTAACAATATCCGTATAATAGGAATACCAGAAGGAGAAGAAGAAGAGCAAGGGATAGAAAACCTGTTTGAAAAAGTAATGATGGAAAATTTCCCTAATCTGAGAAGAGAAAAAGTCACCCAAATCCAGGAATCACAGAGAGTCCCAAACAAGAGGAACCCAAAGAGACCCACTGCAAGACACATCATAATTAAAATGGCAAATTTCCAAGACAAAGAGAGGATCTTAAAGGCAGCAAGGGAGAAAAAGGAAGTAACATACAAGGGAGCCCCAATAAGGTTAGCAACTGACTTCTCAATGGAAACGCTCCAAGCCAGAAGAGAATGGCAAAAAATATTCCAAGTACTGAGAACCAGAGGCCTGCAACCAAGACTACTATACCCAGCAAGGCTCTCAATCAAGATAGAAGACCAAATAAAGAGTTTCCCAGACAAAAGAAGTCTAAAAGAATACAGCTCCACCAAACCAGCTCTGCAAGAGATGCTAAAGGGACTGCTTTAAGGAAAGGAAGGAAAAGAGAAAGACAGAGGAACACAGGTAGGAAATAATGGCAATGAATAACTACCTATCGATAATAACCTTAAACGTAAATGGATTAAATGCTCCAATCAAAAGACATAGAACAGCTGAATGGATAAGAAAACATGACCCACACATATGCTGCCTACAAGAAACCCATCTCAGGACAAAAGACTTACACAGACTGAAAGTGAAGGGCTGGAAACAAATTTTCCAAGCAAACGGACAGGAAAAAAAAGCAGGGGTAGCAATACTCATATCTGACAAAATAGACTTCCAAAGAAGGGCCATAAAGAGAGACCCAGAAGGTCACTTCATAATACTCAAAGGAAGAATCCACCAAGAAGACATAAACATTGTAAATATATATGCACCCAACATAGGAGCACCCAAATACATTAAGAAAATCTTGGAGGATTTCAAGAAAGATATTGACAGCAACACAATTATAGTAGGGGATTTTAACACCCCACTATCAAAAATGGACAGGTCTTCCAAACAAAAGATCAACAAAGATATTGTGTCACTTAACAATACCTTAGAGGAAATGGACTTAACTGATATATACAGAGCTTTTCATCCCAAAGAAGCAAAATACACGTTCTTTTCAAGTGTCCATGGAACTTTTTCAAAGATAGACCACATGATAGGACACAAAGCAAGCCTCAACAAATTCAAGAAAATTGAAATCATATCAAGCATCTTCTCTGACCACAAGGGTCTGAAACTAGAAACCAACGCCAAGGGTAAAAACCCAAAACACTCAAAAGCATGGAGACTGAATAGCATGCTATTAAACAATGAATGGGTCAAGAATGAGATTAGGGAAGAAATCAAAAACTTCCTGGAAACAAATGAAAACGAACTCACAACAACCCAAAACCTATGGGACACAGCAAAGGCAGTCCTGAGAGGGAAGTTCATAACGATACAGGCCTACCTTAAGAAGTTAGAAACAGTTCACACAAACAACCTAACCCTACGCCTACAAGAACTGGAGGAACAACAACAAAGACAGCCCAGAGCAAGCAGAAGGAAGGAAATAACCAAGATCAGAGCAGAACTAAATGACATAGAGACTAAAAGCACAATTGTAAGGATCAATGAATCCAGGAGCTGGTTCTTTGAAAAGATAAACAAAATCGACAAGCCTTTAAGTAGGCTCATCAAAAAGAAAAGAGAGAGGATCCAAATAAACAGAATTAGAAATGAAAGTGGAGAGATTACAACTGATACCACAGAAATACAAAGGATCGTAAGAAATTACTATGAAGACCTATATGCTAAGAAATTTGAAAACCTAGATGAAATGGACACATTTCTAGAAAAATATAATCTTCCAAAACTGACTGAAGAAGAAGCAGAAAACCTGAACAGACCAATATCAGCAAAGGAAATTGAAGCAGTCATCAAGAAACTCCCATCACACAAAAGCCCTGGACCAGATGGTTTCACAGGAGATTTCTACAAAGCATTTAAGGAAGAACTAACCCCTATCCTTCACAGACTATTCGAAAAAATCCAAACTGATGGAAGACTCCCAAACTCTTTTTATGAAGCCAACATCATCCTAATCCCAAAACCAGATAAAGACACAACGAAGAAAGAAAACTTCAGGCCAATATCGCTGATGAACATAGACGCTAAAATTCTCAACAAAATACTGGTAAACTGCATCCAGCAATACATTAAAAAGATCATCCACCATGACCAAGTGGGATTCATCCCAGGGATGCAAGGATGGTACAATATTCGCAAATCAATAAACATAATACATCACATCAACAACAGCAAAGACAAAAATCACATGATCATATCAATAGATGCGGAAAAAGCATTTGATAAGATACAGCACCCATTTCTGATAAAAACACTCAGCAAAGTGGGAATAAAGGGAGCAGTCCTCAACATAATTAAGGCCATATATGAGAGACCTACAGCCAACATCACACTCAATGGACAAAAACTTAGAGCTTTCCCACTAAGATCAGGAACAAGACAAGGATGCCCTCTCTCACCACTCCTATTCAACATAGTATTGGAAGTCCTAGCCACAGCAATCAGACAAGAAAAAGCAATAAAAGGCATCCAAATTGGAAAGGAGGAAATGAAACTGTCACTGTTTGCAGACGACATGATAGTGTACATGGAAAACCCTATAGACTCCACTCAAAAACTACTCGACCTAATAAATGAATTTGGCAAAACAGCTGGATACAAAGTCAATACCCAGAAATCAAAGGCATTCCTGTACACCAGCAACGAAACTGCAGAAACAGAAATCAGGAAAAAAATCCCATTCGATATAGCAACAAGAAAAATAAAGTACCTAGGAATAAACCTAACCAAGGAGGTAAAAGACCTGTACTCAGAAAACTACACAACACTGAAGAAAGAAATTAAGGAAGATACAAACAAATGGAAGCATGTACCATGTTCATGGATTGGAAGAATCAACATTATCAAAATGGCCATACTACCCAAAGCAATTTATAGATTCAATGCAATCCCTATTAGAGTACCCATGACATATTTCACAGATATAGAACAAACATTTCAGAAATTCATATGGAACCATAAACGACCTCGAATAGCTGCAGCAATTTTGAGAAAGAAAAACAAAGCAGGAGGGATCACAATACCTGATATCAAACTGTATTACAAGGCCACTGTAATCAAAACAGCCTGGTACTGGCATAAAAACAGGCACATAGACCAATGGAACAGAATAGAGAGCCCAGAAATAAACTCAAGTCTATACGATCAATTAATATTTGACAAAGGAGGCAGGAGCATAAAATGGAGCAAAAACAGCCTCTTCAACAGATGGTGTTGGGAGATCTGGACAGCTACGTGCAAAAAAATGAAACTCGATCACCAACTTACTCCATACACGAAAATAAACTCAAGATGGATAAAAGACTTAAATATAAGCCGTAACACCATAAAAGTCCTTGAGGAAAACATTGGCAGGAAAATCTCAGACATTCCACGCAGCAACATCCTCACAGACACATCCCCTAAAACAAGGGACATAAAGGAAAGAATAAACAAATGGGACCTCATAAAAATAAAAAGCTTCTGCATGGCTAAAGAAAACAGCACCAAATTACAAAGAGTACCAACAGTATGGGAAAACATATTTGCCAACGATACCTCAGACAAGGGCCTGATCTCCAAAATATATAAAGAACTCATTCGACTCCACTCCAGGAAGACAAACAACCCAATTAAAAAATGGGCAAAGGACTTGAACAGACACTTCTCCAAGGAAGACATATAGAGGGCCCAGAGACATATGAAAAGATGCTCAGCATCACTAGCCATCAGAGAGATGCAAATTAAAACCACAATGAGGTATCATCTCACACCAGTCAGAATGGCCAACATAAACAAATCCACAAACAAATGTTGGAGAGGATGCGGAGAAAAGGGAACCCTTGTGCACTGTTGGTGGGAATGCAGACTGGTGAGGCCACTGTGGAAAACAATATGGAATTTCCTCAGAAAACTAAAAATGGAACTGCCCTTTGACCCAGTAATTCCGCTGCTGGGATTATACCCTAAGAACACTGAAACACCAATCCAAAAGAACCTATGCACCCCAATGTTCATAGCAGCACAATTTACAATAGCCAAGTACTGGAAGCAACCGAAGTGCCCATCAGCAAACGAGTGGATCCAAAAACTATGGTATATTTACACAATGGAATTCTACGCAGCAGAGAGAAAGAAGGAGCTTATACCCTTTGCAACAGCATGGATGAAACTGGAGAGCATTATGCTAAGTGAAATAAGCCAGGAAGTGAGGGACAAGTACCATATGATCTCACCTTTAACTGGAACATAAGCAATAGAAGAAAAAAGCAAACAAAATATAACCAGAGACATTGAAGTTAAGAACAATCTAACAATAGCCAGGGCGGGGGTGGGGGGTGGGGGCGGGGATAGGGGGAAGAGGGTATTACAGGAACTACTATAAAGGACACATGGACAAAACCAAGGGGGAGGGTGGAGAGGGGGGAGAGAGGTGGGTTCACCTGGGGTGGGGTAGAGGGATGGGGAGAAAAGGCATACAACTGTAATTGCATAACAATAAAAAAAAAAAAAAAAAAGAAAATTCTAGGTGGTAATTATCCTTATCTTCTGTCTCTAACCATTTTATGGAAATGTGCAAGCCTAACAATAATGGTAAACTTTTCATTGGAAGTTTGGATCAGCCAAAATGGAAGGATACTACACAGTGGAATATGCCAAATGATCCAAATTTATATTTTGTTGGTTGTTTAAACTTGAGAAAATGATGGGGAAAACAATTAATGAAGCAGATTAAATTTAAAAGTGTGTCATGTCCATATCTGTAACATTGTTAACAGCACAAAAAATTGAGAAATTTTATTATTTGATTTTTTTTGGACACTCTCTGCAGCCTAAGCTGATGCCAAGAGTTCCCCAACAGACAGATGTGTGCTCAGGCACATGCCCTCAGCTTGAAGCTTATTAGTTTAACAAAACACCAGTTCCTCAACCTACTGCATGATTATTGAACTCTGACTTGAGCCCTGGCTAGTGTGGCTCGGTGGATTGGGCGCCTGCCTGAAAACTTGAAGGTCACTAGTTCAATTCCCAGTCAGGGCACATGCCTGGGTTATGGGCCAGGTTCCAGGTTGGGGGTGTATGGGAGGCAACCAATTAATGTTTCCCTCACACATCGATATTTTTATCCCTCTCTTTCTCCCTTCCCTTCCCTTTATAGAAATGAGTAAATAAAATCTTAAAAACAGGCAGACAAAAATGCCAAGGGGACAGAGACAGTTTAACATCTGTCTCTTTAAAAAACAAAAACCAAAAAACTCTAACTTGAAGGATATGACCACTCCTAAGGATTTTTTGATAGAGAAATTTCATTTTCTGCTGTATCATGTAATTCTTGAAAGACCATGATAATTTTTTTTAATATTTGAAAACTATTATCTGATTTAGTAAAGAAGTACCATCTTTAGTGGATGAATGAAGTCTGGATATACATCCTTGTTGATTCATGTTTGTCTTACTCATTAATGTAAATAAAAATGTTCATATTGAACTATACCTATTTCTTAATTTTTCAAGTTTATTTTTATTTTTGGGTGAAAACTAGAAATATAACAGAGTGGCAGATTTTATTTTTCCTTTGAGCTAATAGGAGAAGACAAAATACAGTTTACATTAATGATTTTGGCATTGTGGGAGAATTGATTGATAACATGGAGTTTACAATAGAGAGTACTGTGTATTTTATTATTTGTAAGTTCTGTGCTATGCATCTTTTATAGCTGCAATATAGTAAATGTAAAATAGTAAGATGTACAAATTTATAGTAAATGTATGTATATTTATATACATAATTTTTGAAGTTCTAGTTGTTAGAAAATTACCTATATGTCAATAATTGAAGATAAAATAAAATAGGAACTAATTTATATGTTTACAACAATTAGTCTCCCTATCAGGAAAATAGTATATTTCTAATTTTTTTCAAATGTTCTTAAATGTCTGAATAAAATTTTGTTTTATTCACATGGATAATTTTTTGAAAGTTATTCCTAGGTATCTCTTTAGTTGCTATTGTGAATGGTGTCTTTTCTGATTGTATTTTCTCATTTTATTTTCTGAATAGTATTTTTGAACTTGGGTAGAGGTGCAGATATCTTTTAACACTTTTCATTTGTATGATTGAATTGATTTCTCCCCTTTTATAATAAAAAATTGGGCTATGGAATTACCTCTAAATAAGAATTTAGGAAAAGCTTATACGATTTGATAAGAATTATTTTCATTTCCTAAACAAACTTTTGTATATTAGATTTTCTCTTTGACCAAATAATTATCTGCAAGAGAAATTTTGGTTTCAAGTGGCTAAAGTTTCTTTTATTAAGCTGCTGTTTTTAATTTCTAGCTTTGTACTCTGTGGTCAAGAAATATAGATTGAATTATTTCTACTTTTTAGAATTTATTGAGATTTCTTGGTGGAGTAGTTTATATAATCAATTTCAGTAAATCATCCATGAATGTTTAAAATACAAAAGTTTCTTTCAGAGAACATTTTTCTGTGTGTGTGTATGTGTGTATAACATAGGCAATAGTGATATACTAGTCTCCGATTATAATCAAGCTTTCCTTAATTTATTTTGATGTTATTGTTTTATACATAAAGATAAAACAAGCAGTACATTGCATTATCAGTTGTGGCATATATTCACACAGACTTATACTCTTTATCCTGGTCAGTGTTTCTTTGTCTTAAATAGTTTATCTGCTAGTAATACAGTCACTTTTGTTTTCTTTCGCCTGTGCTTTGTGGGATAACTTTATGTACACCCATGTACACCGGTATTTTTAGCCTTTGTGTCACTGGATTTTGGGTTTGTCTTTATATGCAGCACATAGCGAACTTCTATTTCTAAGACCTTCAGTCTCTTTGCCTCTGTAAGAGGCTGGTTTAAAAGATTACTATTTCTTGGAGAACCAAGATGGTGGCGTAGGTAGACACACTGCGCCTCCTCGCACAACCAGAACTGACAGAGAATCGAACAGCAAGGGGGACCGACACCAAGGGGGACCGACACCAAGGAAATAGAAAATAAACATTCATCCAGACTGGTAGGAGGGGCGGAGACGGGCACCGGGGTGGAGAGGACTAGCGTGGCTGTGGCGGGACCGAGACTGGCGGAGTGTGGGACAAATGGCGCAGGCAGTCCGAGCAATAGCAGACCCTGCGGCCCCACATTTGTACAGATAAACCCAGAGGGCTGGACTCAGTGGTGGAGAGTGGGGCAGGCAGAGTGGCGGGTAGCACCCTGCGGCACCACATTCGCCCACAGATAAACCGGACAAACAGCAGCCTGCGCAACCCAGGGCTCCAGCTCCGGGAAATAAAGCCTCAAACCTCTGATTGAAAGCGCCCCTGGGGGTTGGGGTGGCAGCAGGAGAGACTCCCAGCCTCACAGGAGAGGTTGTTGGAGAGATCCACAGGGGCCTAGAGTGTGCACAGGCCCACTTACTCTGGAACCAGCACCAGAGTGGCCCAGTTTGATTGTGGGTATCGGAGTAAAAGATTGAAAGCCGGAGGAGAGTGAGGCGGGCGCCATTGCTCCCACTTGGCCCCTCCCCCACGTACAGGGTCACAGCGCAGCGACCAGCATTACCCTGCCCCGGTAAACACCTAAGGCTCCGCCCCTTAAAGTAACAGACGCACCAAGACAAAAAAACAACAAAAAAAATGGCCCAAATGACAGAACACTTCAAAGCTCCTGAAAAAATACAACTAAGCGACGAAGAGATAGCCAACCTATCGGATGCACAGTTCAAAGCACTGGTTATCAATATGCTCACAGACTTGGTTGAATCTATTCGAAAAACAGATGAAAAAATGAAGCCTATGCAAATAGAAACAAAGGAAAATGTACAGGGAACCAATAGTGATGAGAAGGAAACTGGGACTCAAATCAATGGTGTGGACCAGAAGGAAGAAACAAACATCCAACCAGAAAAGAATGAAGAAACAAGAACTTGGAAAAATGAGGAGAGGCTCAGGAACCTCCCGGACGCCTTGAAACATTCCAACATCCGAATTATAGGGGTGCCAGAAGGAGAAGAGGAAGAACAAAAAACTGAAAACTTATTTGAACAAATAATGAAGGAGAACTTCCCTAATCTGGCAAAGGAAATAGACTTCCGGGAAGTCCAGGAAGCTCAGAGAGTCCCAAAGAAGCTGGACCCAAGGAGGAACACGCCAAGGCACATCATAATTACATTACCCAAGATTAAACGCAAGGACCTACATCCAAGATTACTGATCCAGCAAAGCTATCACTTAGAATGGAAGGGAAGATAAAGTGCTTCTCAGATAAGGTCAAGTTAAAGAAGTTCATCATCACCAAGCCCTTATTATATGAAATGTTAAAGGGAGTTACTTAAGAAAAAGAAGATCAAAAAAAGGAACAGTAAAAATGACAGCAAACTCACAGTTATTAACAGCCACACATAAAACAAAAACGAAAGCAAACTAGGCAAACAACTAGAACATGAGGGTTGTCATTAAGGGAGTGGGAGGGGGAGAGGGGACTAAAGGTACAGAGAATAAGTAGCATAGATGATAGGTGGAAAATAGACAGGGGGAGGGTAAAAATAGTGTAGGAAATGTAGAAGCCAAAGAACTTATAAGTATGACCTATGGACATAAACTATAGGGGGGGAATGTGGGAGGGAGGGGGGTGGGCAGGATGGAGTGGAGTGGGGGGGGAAATGGGACAACTGTAATAGCATAATCAATAAATATATTTAAAAAAAAGATTACTATTTCTTGTCAAAATCAAGTGTATGGTCTTATATTTATCATCTTGCTTTGTGTTTTGGGTTTTTTGATTCTTGTGTTACTGTGCTCATTATTTTTGCATTTTGCATATAAACTCTTGTTTACTTTCATAATCTAAAGGTATTTCAAAAGTATGTACATGTTCTGTTGTGTATTCTAACTAGCAGCTATATATATAAAGAACACGCTTTAACATATTCTCTCATAATTTTTTCTAATTATCAGTTATGATGAAACAATGACCTTGACTCTTTCTTGTTAGACAAGAGATCTGATTTGCTTTATCTCTCCCTTGTGCTTGATGCCCTTCCATTTCCACTCCCCTGTATGTAAACACATATTAATCAAAATTTGTGTTACTCATTTAACTTCCTCTTAATACTGATTTTTGGTGTTTGCACTCAGAAATGTAATCATATTTGTAATGATTATGCAGTCCTAACTGTAGTTTTGTTATTCATTGATGGTCCATTTGCTCCACAATTTCCTTATTCTTTACTTTTGATTTTGATTCATCCTATAATAACTGGAAAGGTAGTGTTTAAAACTCTTTATCTGGAAAGATGTGTAAGTGATTTGCAGCCATTGTTTTCTGAAAATGACTTTCCATCGTCTTGGAGGGTAGACAACAACTTCTCTTGGTGTGCAGTTCTTGAATCATGTCTCTTTTACCCTTAAAACCTTAACAATATTGTTCCATAATCTTGGAATCCTAGTTAAAGAGAAGTCAAAAGCCAGCTTGATTTTTTTTTTGTTCCTTTGTTGGTAACCTATTATTTTTCTGCCAAGATGCTTCCAAGAAATTTCTTTTCTCTGAGGAACTAAAAAACATGTTCCAAGTTTAATTGTGTTTTTTCAATTAATTTTCCTAAAACATAGCAAAACTTTTGAACATTAAAACTTAGCTCTTTTCTCAGCCAAGGAAGATTTTTTTTTTTAATGCTTGTATTCCATTTGTTCCTGTTCTATCTTAAGAATCTTCTTTTATATTTAGATCAAATTTTTATTCCTGTCCTTGAAAGCTGCATTCTTCTCTCTAATTCTTACCTCTGCATACACTTCCTCAGTATACTGCATTTTCTATATCAATAGGTCTCAAAGTGTGTTCTAAGAATAGCTGTGTTTCAGTATATATTTAATAACTGGCTAGGGTACAGGGAAAGGGGATGTGCTGATCTGTAGAATTTATTGACTTCTGCGATATAAGTAAATACTTCCACCATGGTCAATTTTAAGCTACCAACGTGAATTAGAGTGGGAAGAGATGCTCAGTTAGCTCTCATGAGCTGGGCTTCTTTAAGATTCTCTAATCCTATAAAACATCACTCACTACTTTTCTTTAGACATTCCATATTAAGCTTTAAAATTATATAAATATATGTGTGTGTATGAGTGTGTGTGTGTGTGTGTGTGTGTGTGGCAACAGATAGAAAAATAGGACCAAAATGAGAATTTTGTCATATAAAAAATGTACATTAACTTCCTTATCATGAGAAAAATACATTTCATAATGATTCTTTCTTTTTGCTTTGTTTTCCATTGTTTCAAATATGCTTGGGTAGGCAAAAGTGTTCTTTAAACTATAAATAACCAGAGAAATGTTTGTTGCTGCTGTCATTCTCTCTCCCGTGCCTTTAGTATTTCTTTCCAAAAAAATCACTTGCCAGAAGAAAGATGTAATTTGTTTGCCCTTCTTGGCAGCATTGATTTGCCACTTTTTTATCTGAATATTTTTCCTCGCTTTTGGGGAGACTTGCTCAGTTTTCCTAAGTCCAAAATGAGGGCTGTCCATAGCACATGCCCATTCCAGGACTTTTTTATTTCTAAATATTTCCTGAATGAAACCCTTTCCATATATTCCCAATGCCACCACCCACGTGGTACTCAGCACCTCATCTGGCTCAGCATCCTGATGCTTCAGCTTCTGGTCTCTTTTCCCTTCAGTCTGCTCTGCCTGACGCTGCAAGAAGTATCCTCCAGGCACAATCATCTTACTATATCTTTGACTCGTTTGAAGTCTAGACTCTTCCCTTACTGGCCCTTAACATTATCTGATCAAACTTTTCTGCCCAGGTTTCCCAAGGGAAGTGCTTAGCTGTGGTCACCTGATTGCTCTTGCTTCTCTTTCTCTACAGCTGGAGTGCCTTTCTCCTTGTCTGTGCCAGTCCACAGCGCTCACACCTCATGTCACACCATCTACCAGAAGTCTGTGGTGGTTTCTCCTTTCCCTACATTCTAATAGCAACATTCATTCACTTATTTGTCGTGTATTGATGAGCTATGATGTGTGAGGCATTCTAGGCAAGCAGTGCTGATTAAAGCTATTATGATCTTTGCTTCTCAATGGAGCATTATATGCCATAGTGGCATGGTGCCTCATTATTTTTCATATAGATGAATTGATTTTTCAGTTGGCTTGGAAATTTCTTACCAGCAGACATTCTCACGTTATATAGTTTCACCAATGCCCATCAGAGTGGGGCAGAGAGAGGACGCCGTTGCCTGGACCGGACATCCTCAAGATCTACCCTGTAAACAGGAGGTCAAATCACTGCATTTGGATTTTCTGTAGGAATTCTACCATGCAAAACTGCCTTTTTGAGACTAAAGAGCCTAACACTCAACTTAAAAGAATTCACATGTAAATTCTCTCTTTTATGGACTGGGCCTTGTCTTGGTGACTTTTCTGAGAAATTTTTGGTAAAATACATAGTAATTCTACATTCCTTACAGTAGCAACTGCCTCAAGCATTGGAGATCTAACACAAAAGGCCTCAATTCTTTAATGAAAACACCCAGGAGAATGGAGAAAAATTGTCTCTGTAGTTACTATAAGAATTGTGATTTCTTAAAGATTATTGTAACAGTAGAAAAATAAATAACAAAAAGAAACCTGCCCCTTAAACAAGGAAGTTTTAGTTAATAAATAATTAGGAAAAGATAAACACTGACTGAAAACACTGCCTCAAAGTGGAATTATAATTACAATGTTGTTTCTGGGTTGGGAAAATTATGAACCAGATTTTACTCAAGTAAGGGACATGTTTCTTTACCAAAATTCAAAATAAAAAGTAGCAATATTGCATAAAATTTGCCAAATTTGCAATTTCACTGTCAACTGAAACTTTTCCCTTCCTCAGCAGTTAAAGTCTGCAGCCTGTAAATCCCTAGGAAGGCTGACAGGGCTGCTCTAGATTCCTGTATTTCGATTTCAAACCAACGGTTCCCATGAGGTTCCACTTTGAAGAGAGCCATCTAGAGACTTTCAATCTGGGAGTCATTGTCTCTAATGAGCGCCTCTTTTGCCAAAGCCTAAGTTCTTAACCTGGGGCCAATGGCTCCCCCAAGGGGACCAAGGATAAAATTCAGAGGTTCCATGAATTTTGATGAGGAAAAAAAAATCTGTATTTTCACTAAGCTCTGACTGAAATGTAGGTAAAAGTTCAGCGTAATTAATAGCAGTCCCTGGGACTCTTTCAATCACATAAATCACAAATATTTCCTTATCGTAAATATTTTCTTCTTATATTTGTTAAAAAATATTTCGAAATGTCTTTGGCACTCATCACTACTTCAAAATCATGGTAGTTGTTAGAAATCTACTAGACCATATATTATTTCACTCATTTGGTTTTAAAAATATTTGATAATGACTTTCAGTATGATTGGCTACTTTTGTAATCTCAAGTATTTTATTTTATGCATTAGTAACACTATGCTGACAAAGGGCCTGTAGATCTATGTGGTGTCTGACACACAAATAGTTAGGAACTCAGCTCGATTCCCATTTTCGGTATTTGATAACTGATCACATGGACTTTAAGAAGTTGAACAATAGGCTTGGACCAGATTTCAATAGATTTGAATATGCATGATTTTGTAAGAAGTAGTTTCATCACTATAGTTAAAGAAAGACTAATTGATTACAAGCTGAAAAATGGGATGAGAAGAACAGTCTGCAAATGAGTGGACAACACAGGGGAGGAATAAAAACTCCATCAGAGACTATCAGTCTCATTGGAGTTGAAATCGACTAAATGTGACATTGCCACCATGACCAAAATGAGGGTGTAAATGCAATGTGAGGTTCCTCAAACTCTTGGAATCAGTTTATGCACCATTCTTATCAGATGAGTATCTATTCCATTAAGTGGAAGAAGATAGTATGAGTTTCATAAGAACAGTTAATATGTTAGGTGAGGTAGTAGCAATAATAACAATATGTATTTTTAAAGTTTCCACCATATCCCTGTTGTTTTTAATCATTAAAAATCTCAATATAATACTATTACATCTATGTTCTCAGGTAATCGTCACATCTCTAAGCGGAAAGAGCAGATAGGATTACATCCATGTTACAGATGAGAAAAACTGAGCTTCAGTAAAGCTGGAGGCCCACAGTTGGTCAGGGTTAAAAAACAAAGAAAACATTGTAGTCTCCACTTAAGAAATGCAGAAACAATCTCTGAGAGGTTAGGGAAGTTGCAGTATGTGTCAAGACTGGGATTTGAATTCAATTTGGTCAGATTCCAAAACCTTGTGTATTTTCCATTGTGACCAGCTGCCTGCCTCACTCGCTACTCCTTTCTCTGAATTAGGGAGCTAAAAGGTTGTTAGAAATGACATCCATCACCTCCACCCCCGTCCCCAGAAATTGTACTTTACTTGGTTGAATCACAAGAGTATACTTCAGGGAGAGGAAAGTAAAGCATTTCCAAAATTTTGGCATAGCTCTTAGTTAACTAAAGGGATCCAGGAGAGGTGGGACGTGTCTTTTGGATGTTAGTGCTGCTTTTTCCTTCACAGCCCTGCCCACCCAGCCACTGGGGGATCCAGAAGGCATCCCTGTCTGATCTGTTGAATCTCATAGACACAGCAATTACCAGAGAGCATCCGTGTTCTGAACTAAGTGATTCTTGATGGACCGGGAACCACTGTGACAGGGGAACTCAAGAGTTGGAAAATTTTTAGTTTTAAGTACAGTTAATAAGCTTAGTAATTAATGCATGTAAAAAGCTATTGTTCCAGGAACTGGGATGTATAACAGAGCCCACCGTGACTTGAAGAGACCACAAGCAATTTGGCATTTGTGCCCCAGGATTGCAAGCCATCAAGCTGGTGTCCGAGCCATTGTGCTCCAGGGAGAGATACATCCTTACCTGGACTGCAGCTTTTATCTGACTAACATTTTCCCTGAATTCCAAACCCCTTACCTACACTTTTCTTCTTATTAAAAAAAAAGGAAGTGTAAGAAGTTATTTTAGGGTACATAACCCGCCGTCTCCTCAGATCACGGCCATCTGAATAAAGCCCCCATACAGAGTCAATCCTTGTCTCTACTTATTGTGCTGGGGGTGCAGGCCACACAAACCTTGAAGCCCTGACTTTCCTGGTTTCAGTTGTATCATGCACATGTGTTTTTCAAGTTTTAGGAATAAATCTGATTAATGGTCAAATGCTTGCGTGTTTTATTTCCCATTTATGTGAAGGTAAGCTTTATTATTTATTTGTGGGCTTTAGTTGGACAGAGAGGCATTTCCTTTTACTTTTGTTCTTTCTGCTTTCTCATTTGATGTTAAACTGTTGCAGATCACAGACCAAGAGCATGCTGTTAATTTCATTACAAGAGCAGGCAGTAGTGGGTGTTCTTGTACTTTTAAAAAATGCCCGGCTTAAGAGGGTTTGGAAAATTGTCCACAGAGAGTCCTCAAACTGTGAGCCTTTGCATAGTAGTAGAGGCTCATTCTAATTACCTTTCTTTTTTCTGGAAGCTCTCATTTTGGTCATGGTGGTAATGCCATATTTAATCAGTTTCGGCTCCAGTGAGATTGATAGTCTCTAGTGTGGTTTTTATCCCTCTCATGTGTTACCCACTCATTTGCAGACTGTTCTTAACCCATTAAAATATTTTTGTTGTTGTTGTTGACACTATTACAGATGTCCCCGATTTCCCACCTTTACCCCCTTCCACCCAGCCCCCTTCACCACATCGTTGTCTGTGTCCATGGGCTATGCATATGTGCAAATATGTTCTTCTTAACCCATTTTTTAAGCTCTATGGCTTAGTCATCTTTAACCGTAGTTATGAAACTGTTAGAAAATCATGCATATTCACATATACTTTTTCAAACAATTTGCTGATCATGTGCATTTTAAGAGACTGTTGTGTTTAACTTTGCCTCTTTTCTGCCCAAATCCTCACCCTCATGTAACAGTTAATCGCCATTTAAGTGTTTACAAAGGGTTTGTCTTTCTAGACGATTTGCACATTATTTTGGTGCTCCAAAGATAAAACCTAAATGCAACAATAATGCAAACTTTGCAACTTTGTCTTCAAACACAATCTGACTTGCAAACAATATGAATGCACAAATCTCCCTCCTCCCAAAGCTGTATCTCAATCAGCTTTCTTAAGAATCTAGGCATATCTTTATTTTCATTTGAAATATTAATAGGCATTATCTGATATGATACTTCAATCTCCTTTCCTTAACAGGAAGAGAATTAACAAGGCTCAAACTATCAAGTATTTGCAAGGAGAAAAATTAATTTAACAGTTTTACTGCTCTTTGTCTTAGTGGCTAAGGAAAGATATGAGAAAACAACTATATTCACTTTTCTCCCTCTCCTCTCACGCTGTCTTTTCAGGCACTTCCCCAATTTACAGAATCTTAGTTTGGCTTACTGCAGAAAGTTCACAGACAAAGGTTTACGGTACCTGAATTTAGGGAATGGATGCCACAAGCTCATCTATTTGGACCTGTCTGGCTGCACCCAGGTTTGTGTTTTCAGTCTTCGCTTTCCTGCAGCAGGCGAGGAAGTCCTCCGGAGATACTAACGCTGTGCACAGACTACAGCACACTTTTCAGAGGTTTTAAATTACATAACCACAGCTGCCTAAATTTCCCCCAGGATCGCTACTATAGGCTCTTGGCTTCCTTCCACTGGAGTGTCACACCCACAAAAAGGCAGAGCTGATTGGATGATGAAACAGACCACTTCTATGTAGATACTCAGAACAGTTATAATACCAGAGTCCAAATCTTGAAACTTTGGAATTGCTACCAAGACACACAAAAAAAGAAAAACCTTTTTGAGGGAGAATTTGCATGGAACTTTCTGAAATGTGAATTATCTCCCCCAGGGCTTTCAAAGAATAAACAGTAGTAGGTAAAATGCCTCAAGAGTAAAGAAAAAAAGTACAATAAAGATTGTAATTTTAAAAATTGCATTATATCCTTAGGCTAAATAACATGCAGATTTGAGGCCTATATGGAGAAGTATTTAAGTTTGAAAAGCCAGATTAAGGAAATTTGGGCAGAAAATAGGGTAGAGTTGTGGGGGTTAGGACTTGGGACTTTGGAAGTAAGTGCTGTTTCATTGATAGTGTCTTCTGCTCCATTCTGGTAGATATGAGTCATAATTCTTTTAACCTCTCTTCTTCCACCTCTCTGTGTGTTTCATTGATATTAGTATCATAGTATGCCCATCATTCTCTGAGAACAATATAATAGTACAGATGAAACTGGCTGGAATATGGATAATTACCATTTATTGAGTTGATACTGTTACTGAACAGGAGTCTGTCTCTGAGCAGGTCTGCCTACGGCCGATTGTAGTGTGTGGGTCTTTGAGTTCATGTAGGAAAGATTTTACAACACAAATCCAGGTGACTATGAAGACATATTTATTAAACCTGGGGACAGTAAAGCAAGGAAGGGCTTAGCATAGAAGAAGCAACAGGAGAGCCTAGGCAGGGCTGCCTTACCTCACTGGGAAGTCAGAGAAAAGGGGGACCTCAGGGTTATGGTGTCCTCTGATTGGTCAGTGGCAGGGCAGGGGTTCTTTAGTCATTGCAGTTGGTTCTGGCCATGGTCCACCTGGTTTTGCTACTTTTTGGAGCCTGAAGCTGAGGCCTAGATGTTATCTTCAGGGAGGACAGGCCAGGGGAAGAAAGGTTACCCTGGGGGCGGGGTCCTTGTTTTTCCTGTTTTGCCTTCTGCCTCATTGACCATCTGCACTTGGCCTTGAATGGCTTGGCCAGTTTGTTCAGCTATCTGTCTCTGTTTTTCTATTCCACTTGCCAAGGGATTTCCCTAGCTGCTTATTATCCTGTCTCATTACTATATGCCAGGCAGCATACTGAGTGCTTTATACCGATCAGATTTACTCCTCATACAAACGCTGTGGAGTATGTATTTATGATTCCCATTTAAATATGAAGTGACCAACACTCCCAAGGTTGCACAGCTGATAAAAGCACATAGGACTTGTTCAGTTATAAGCACCTATTGGCAGATACCTTGTTTTATGGTTCCTAGGCAGTGGGGAGAACAAAGGGGAAGGAAGGGGAGGATTCTAAACTAGGTCTGAAACAGCTAGAACTTACTTACATATTTTTAATGATCTAATGATGTGTAAACTTGCTGAGCAATATCTACAATCCCTCTTATGACCAGATTGTCTTGCCATTTGTTCCAGCTCGACTAAACTTTAGACAGGCTTTTTGCTGAGTCTTGGACCTTACCCTCTTTTTAAGTAGATTTTTTTTTTTAAATCATCACCTGATGATATGTCTGTATTAATATTAGAGAGAAAGGAAGAGACAGAAAGAGAGAAAAACAATCAACTTGGCACCTCCCGTGCACTTCGACCAGAAATCAAACCCACGACCCAAGCATGTGCCCTGACCAGGGACTGAACTCACAACTTCTTGGTGTACAAGACAATGCTCCAACCAGTGGAGCCACCTGGCCAGTGCCTAACCTCCTTTTTCTTAGAGTATTTACTTACTTTTTAAAACTTGCAGTTGCACATTCTTTCTCTGTTCCTTTGAGATGTAAACCTCTTAAAAAGCTTTTTGCCAGTTTCATAACCCAGGACAGTCTTTCTCAAGCACCTGGGAGCCAGGCTTTGAAATGTAATCATCAAGGGAGATAACACTATTATCTCCTAGTCTCTGCTGAAAGACAGAAGCCTACTTTTGGTAGTGGTGTGGATTAGTAAACACAGATGGCCTAATCATGGGGAAAGTATTTGCAGATTCAGGAGTAACTCTATGCGCTTGACACATTCCATTGATCACTATCCCCCTAAATATACATCCTCTGATACTTTACACAAGCTCACCCTATGCTTAAAAACACTCCCTATAAGTGTGGCTTACCTTCTTGTTCTTCTCAGTTTTCATGAGGTGATTATTGAAGCAACAACACACAAATACATATAGACATGTGTAAGGATAAATATTCATAGGTATAGAAAAGTGGATACTTAGATATAGAATTGCAATGCTATATTTAGAATCAAAGGATAGATCAAGAGCTTCCCAGATAAGAAAAAGCTAAAGGAATTCATTACTACCAAACCAGTTTTTCAGGAAATGTTAAGCGTCCTCTTTAAGAGAAAGAACAAATAAAAAAAGATCAAAATGTAAAAAACAAAATGACAATAAATACATATCTACCAATAATTACTTTAAATGCAAATGAATTAAATACTCCAATCAAAAGACATATGGAGGTGAATGGATAGCAAAACAAGACCCTTACACATGCTGTCTGCAAGATACTCACTTCAGATTGAAAGACACACACAGAGTGAAAGTAAAGGAATGGAAAAATGTATTTTGTGAAAATGGAAACAAACAAACAAACAAAAAGCTGGGATAGCAATACTTATACCAGACAAAACAAACTTTAAAACAAAGGCTGTATAACAAGAGACAAAGAAGTAATTCCACTTCTGGATATTTATCCAAAGAAACCCAAAACACTAATTTGAAAAGACATATGCATCCATATGTTCACTGCAGAATTATTTACAATAGCCAAGGTATGGAAGCAACCTAAGTGTTTTATGGATAGAGAAGAAGTGATACATACTTACAATGGAATCTGACTCATCCATAAAAAGAATGAAGTCTTGCCATCTGCAACAACATGGATGGACCTAGAGGGTATTATGCTGAGTGAAATAAGTCAGACAGAGAAAGACAAATGCCAGATGATTTCACTTATATGTAGAATCGAAAAAACAAAATAAACAAATAGGCAGAACAGAAAAAATCCAAATAAACAGAATAAATTGTCTCCATAACCATATATACTGGCATTTAATGTAATTATATACATATCACTACACAAGCAAATTTGAAATGTCCTGAAATTTTAGAGTTCACATATAAGAAACTTTATAGAGGTATTTCCAAATTTAACATTATAAAACTTCACATGACTTTATGATAATGAAGAGTTAAGCTGAAAGAAGATTTTCTGAACTATCAATTTAAAAGTTTTGGTTAATCTTTCTAGGGAAGGAAGACTATTGTTTTTTTCAATCATATTTAGAAAATATAGAATATCAAATTTTTATATAAAGAGACCATCAAATGGTATGGAGCTAAAAGTATTGCAAAGTTGTATTAGTAAGTTAATTAATAAATGACAATATACTTTTCTAAAAAGTTGAAATGAGAAGTTTCAAATCAATGAAACTCTGCCTAAATATATATGTAAAACACATAGATATTGTCTGCCTTTAAATTTTGAACCAACATTTAAAATATTGGAGTTTTCACATAAAAATGTAGACTGCATGCTTCTATTAAAAAAAACTAGAAGAACTAGCAAAATTGGGCCTGCATTCCCTCACGGCATCAATGGGCTGGCGCTGAGTCAGCTTCGCCCCACTGAGATGGAGCCTGCTCTCCTGTTTGACACCCTCTCCTACACTCAGTAACGTCTTCCTGTATGTGCACTTACACCTAGACTGCTACCACTTAATTGCACCACCTACCTGTCCTCAGCAGCTTTGGAGCTTGGTCTGAGTATGTTCCTGGTGGTCCTTTAATCTGTTAAGTCTCAAACCACAGAAAAGGTAGTATTTCACATCATTATGCAAAACAGTGTTGGTTTATTTTGTTCATTTCTTTTCCATTTCCATTTGTTCATTTGACAATTCAACAGGGTTTTAACTCTAAGTGTCAGACACTGTTTCAGGCACTGGAAATCATGCCATTTAAAACTGAGCCCCTTTAGACCAATTGGGAGTAAAAATATGGGCTCATTATTAACCACACATATCTTTGAAATGGTTGCTGCTATAGCTGCGGAAAGAGTAGGTAAAGATAGATGTTACTGCTTCTGAGGGACAAGTCCTTTGAGGATACTCTCTTTACCTCCTCAGGTCTGGGTGTGAGAATAGTTTCCCTCTTTCAGGCCTACCTGCCTTGATATGACAGCACAAAAATGGTTTCAGAGAAAGAAAATGGACAATTCACAGATTTTTCAGGTTCTCCCCTTAGAAACTGAAATCTATTTTTTTCTTTTTTATCCTCACCCAAGGCCTTTTTTTTTTTTTTTCATTGCTTTTAGAGAGAGAGGAAGGGAGAGAGAAAACAGTGATGTGAGAGAGAAACATTGGTTGGCTGCCTCCTGCACACATTCAGGCCTGGTATCATTCACGTCTGGACCAGGGATCAAACCGGCAACCTAGGTACGTGCCCTGACCAGAAACTGAACCTGCGACCTTTTGGTTACAGGACTATGCTCCAACCAACTGAGCCACACCGGCCATGGCTGTATTTTCTTTTTGTTATTGTTGTTGTTGTTGTTAAGATCATTTATTTATTTATTTTTTTAGAGATGGGAAGGAAGGAGAAAGAGAGGGAGAGAAACATCAATGTGTGGTTGCCTCTTGAGCACCCCCAACTGTGTATCTGGCCTTCAACCCATGCATGTGCCCTGACTGGGAATTGAACTGATGACTCTTTGGTCCACAGGCTGGCACTCAACCCCTGAGCCATACCAGCCAGGACTGTATTTTCTTTTTATGCTGGAAATTTTGCACTATAAAGTCAGGTATTAATATATTTGACCAAGAAAAAGGTCTAATAAAACAAGACTTCAGAGGAGAAGCTAATAACTAAGTGCTTTTCATTGGTGCCTGAGTGCCTGCTGCATACTGGACACTGTGTCCAGCATTCCTTTCTTCCAGTAACTCTGGGTTAACATAAATGAGACACATCAAGGGCTAAGCTTTAATGTAGTCATGGCTGCTCTCAAAAGGAAAGATACAATCTTGTGAAAGAATTGTAACCATATCTGTTAGAAAAAAATAAATGGATGATGGAGAATTGCAAAGAAAAGTGAACATCAATTATACATATTTTAGAAATATTCCATATTCTTTTGGGACTGCATAAACACTGTCGGTGTAATGTGATTGGTTTCCTAAGGAATACCAGAACTTGCATGTGCCCCTGCATGTCATCATCTTTGATGTGGTTGAGGAAATGCCTCTGCTCAGTTTCTCCTCCTCAAAGAAGCCTCTGCTCCCACTCAGCCCTAAGTCAGGATAGGTCCGCTCCGGCATGCTCTTTCACTATCCATTGCAGACCTCTGACCATACACTTATCACTTCAAATTTTCTAGTTTTCTTTTTTCACTTAAAAATAATCTTAGCTTTTCCCCCTTAATCCATGTTAAACACACACACACACACACACACACAGAGAAAATAAAAAAACTTTAAAATTACCTAAAAATTCACCACCTAGAAATAATAAATGCTATTAGTAAAAAAGCTTTTTGGTCTTTTTTCTATGCAGGCTTATATTCTTTTAAACTAAAAATGATTATATAGTACACATATCTGTCATTTAATATTCTATAAAGTGAACATCTATTTCATTAAGTATTCTCCTATAACTTTGTAAATAGATTTATAGTATTCCATTGTACCAAGACACCAATATATATTTCACTATTCATTATTGGCCTACCATAACTTGCTATCATCAATAACCTGTGAGGAAAATTCTATTGTTGTTCAATTACAATTGCCTGTATTTTCTCCCTATCCCTCTACCCAACCCCAGCCAAACCCACCTCCCTCCCCTGCTTCCACCCTCCCCCTTGGTTTTGTCTATGTGCCCTTTATAGTAGTTCCTGAAAACCCTTCTCCCCACTATCCCTTCCCCCCTCCCCTCTGGCTATTGCTAGATTGTTCTTAATTTCAATGTCTCTGGTTATATTTTGTTTGCTTTTTTCTTTTGTTGATTAGGAACATGATATTTTTAATTTGTATTTCTTTGGTCACATAGGTCTAAACCATAGCCAACTGCTTAATAAATATTTATTGAATAATAGCATTCATATTCCAACAGGCTGCTATTGTTAAGATATTTTTGAAATTAATTACAAATTTTCATTTAGAAGCTGAACACAATATTTTTTAACACTATTTTCAGAAGAAAAAAATCTACATTCACTAAAAACGATTCTGGTTGAATCAGTTGAACAACTTTAATTTACTTGCTTTTGTATTTACCATTTACTCAAAGTTATCAAATCTAAACTTAAGCCATAAAATAATTTTTTAAAAACCATGCCTAAACACAATTTGGGAAGACTTTTTGGAGACAAAATTTTTTCATCATGTAAAGAAAGTACCCTTTCCTGTCCTCCTTCCTTATGTATACTCTTGGGGACATTTGGCAACAGTGAATAGGTCCATCTTGTTCTCTGCTCTAAGAAATGTTGTGTGACCTCATGGTAGACATTTACCAGATGTATACCAAATATTTGGATTAACGGGTAGTTAAGTAAGTGTAACTAATGAACTGTTGCATGAGATGTTGGGAGTTTTCCTTTGCACTTCATACTTTTTTCAGGGAACCCTCCTTTCCACTGTGGCTTTGTGGAGCTGTCATCCATGGAGCAACATACCACAGTATTGGGAGCATGGGTTCTGGGTACTTGCATTTTAATCTTGAGTTTGACATTTACTAGGGCAAATTACCTAAACTTTCTCTATACCTTAGTTTCCTTATCTATGAAATGGGAAAACACTAGTCTCTACCTCATAAATGTGGTGTGAAATGTGAGTGAAATGATTTAATACATATAAGAAGGTTATGAGTGTCTGCATATAATAAGTGCTTAGGACCATTAGCTGTTATTATTTGAGTGTTGATATTGGTATTTTCTTGGCTACTGGTTATTTGGCTGAGGGCCTAGACAATCCTAAATTTCACATACAGTGGCTATGATTTTTCTAGGAAGAGTATGAGCCTAGTAGTAAAATTCAGAATCCTTCTAGGTATTCAAGATTGGGAAATATAAGTTCTGTTTTCCCTGAGGTTGCGGGATCTGGAGTGTATAAGTCCAGGCTGATTTGTGGTTCTCTTGCCCAGAAAAATGGAAGAAATTTGTCTGCAGTGGGACAGAATGAAATGCTCACAAAAGACCAACTTTTGAGAGGAAGAGATGATGTCTTTGAGGAGAGAGGACATATTGTTAACTGTTAAACACACCATTGATTCCCTTTCTCCCGAAGCTAGTTTATGTTGGGTTTCCATCATTGCAACAGAAAGAAACTGTCAACTGGTGAGGGTGTGATTCCTATTTAGCCTTCAGTTGGGGAAGCAAAGAATCCTTCTGACTGGGCTTGATGGAGAGCCTCACTCAAGAAAAGATTGACACCCACAGAGAAGGCTGTGGAGGTTTCTTATGGCTTTTCACATGCTTGATTTCTACCATGTATCTGAATTTTTGCTTTGAGCATGCTTTGTGACTGACCACAAAGCAATCCTCCATACCATGAAGCCAAAATAAATTTGCTTCCTGTTTAGCTTCACTAAGAGTTGGGACCGAATGAGTAAAGTCATTCCTTAATGACTTTTTTTGGGTAATGACTTTTGGTCAAAGTGTAATATACATATAGAAAATGCCCGATGCTATGAACATTCATGGACATCTACTCTGATGAACACAGCACATATTCTGTTGTGTATACACATAGGAGTTGAGATGACTAGCTCAAAGTATGTGTATATTTCACTTTCACTGATATTGTTAATTTCCTAAATTGGCTATGTCAATCCTAATAACATTTTTATGATTTAGAAAACTCAAGTCAATGTGATTTCTGTGAGAAAGCTAATACTGTGGCTCTCCAACCTCTTAATAATTAGAGGGACTCAATGTTCAGTTCTTGGTTCACTTTTCTTTTTAGCCTATACCTACTCCCTTGGTGATCTCATCTAAAACATGACTTTAGACTTCTGGTCAAGATGGAGGAGTAGGTAGGTGCACTTTGCCTCCTCACACAACCAAAAGAAGGACAACAACAAATTTAAAAACAAAAAATAACCAGAACCACCAGAAAATCAAATGGTATGGAAGTCCAACGACCAAGGAGTTAAAGAAGAAACATTCATCCAGTCTCGTAGGTGTGGTGCAGATGGGCAACCAGGGCAGAGAGGACTCATGGCAAGGCAGTGGCTGGAGGACAGGGGCAGATGAGGCGGTGACTGGCAGACCCCGCAGTCCTACATTTGTGTGTGGATAAACTAGAAGGAAAAACTGGGTAACAATACAGACTGCACAACCCAGGGTTCCAGCATGGGGAAATAAAACCTCTGGCTGTAAACACCTGTGGGGATTGCAGCAGCGGGAGCAACCCAGCCTCACAGGAGAGTTTGTTGCAGAGACCCACAGGGTCCTAGAATGTACACAAAACCACACACTCAGGAATCAGCACCAAAAGGGCCCAATTTGCTTGGGGGTAGTGAGGGAAGTGACTGAAAGCCAGCCAAGAGCCAAGCAAGCAGCATTGCTCCCTCTCAAACCCATCCCCCACATACAGCACCAGAACGCAATGACGTGGGTTGCCCTGCCCTGGCATATACCTAAGGCTCCAGCCCTTACTACATATCAGGCAAGGCAAGACAAAAAAATATGCCCAAAATGAAAAAAACAGATCAAAGCTCCAAAAATAGAACAAAGTGATGAAAAGAGAGCCCACCTATCAGAAGCAGAGTTCAAGACACTGGTAATCAGGTTGGTCACAGAGATGATTGAGTGTGGACACAAAATAGAGGAAGAACTGAAGGCTATACAAAGTGAAATAAAGGAAAATGTACAAAGAACCAACAGTGATGGGAAGGAAACTGGGACTCAAATCAGCAATTTGGAGCAGAAGGAAAAAAAATAAACATTCAACCACAACGGAATGAAGAAACAAGAATTCAAAACAATAAGGAGAGGCTTAGGAACTTCCGGGACATCTTTAAAAGGTCCAACATCTGAATGATAGGGGTGCCAGAAGGAGAAGAGGAAGAGCAAGAAATCAAAAACTTATTTGAAAACATAATGAAGGAGAACTTCCCCAATCTGGCAAAGGAAATAGACTTCTAGGAAGTCCAGGAAGCTCAGAGAGTCCCAAAGAAGGTGGACCCAAGGAAGCATACACCTAGGCACATCATCATGACATTACCCAAGATTAAAGATAAGGAGAGAGTCTTAAAAGCAACAAGAGAAAAGGAGACATTTACCTACAAAGGAGTTCCCATAAGACTATCAGCTGATTTCTTAAAAGAAACTTCGCGGGCAAGAAGGGGCTCAAAAGAAGTATTTAAAGTCATGAAAGGCGAGGACCTACATCCAAGATTACTCTATCCAGCAAAGCTAATGGGAGGGCAGATAAAGTGCTTCCTAGATAAGATCAGGTTAAAGGAGTTCATCATCACCCAGCCTTTATTACATGAAATGTTAAAGGGACTCACCTAAGAAAAAGAAGATCATCAAAAATATGAACAGTAAAATGACAACAAACTCACAACTATCAACAACTGAACCTAAAAAAAACAAAACAAAAATGAACAAAGCAAACAACTAGAACAGGAACAGAATCACAGAAATGGAGTTCACATGGAGGGTTATCAGTGGGGAGATGGAGTGGGGAGAATGGAGGAAAAGGTACAGGAAATAAGAAGCATAAATGGTAGGTACAAAATAGACAGGGGAAGGTTAAGAATAGTATGGGAAATGGAGAAGCCAAAGAACTTATATGTATGACCCATGGACATGAACTAAGTGGGGGGAATGTGGGTGGGAGGGGGTGTGTAGGGTGTAGGGGAATAAAGGGGGGGGAATGGGACTTGTTGAGGATTTTAGCGTCTATGTTCATCAGCAATATTGGCCTGAAGTCTTCTTTCTTTGTTATGTCTTTATCTGGTTTTGGGATTAGGATGATGTTGGCTTCATAAAAAGAGTTTGGGAGTCTTCCATCTTGTTGAATTTTTTGAAATAATCTGTGGAGGATGGGGGTTAGCTCTCCCTTAAATGCTTTGTAAAATTCTCCTGTGAAACCATCTGGTCCAGGGCTTTTTGATTACTGTTTCAATTTCATCAGGTGTTACTGGTCTGTTCAGGCTTTCTGCTTCTTCTTCATTGAGTTTTGGAAGGTTATATTTTTCTAGAAATTTGTCCATTTCATCTAGGTTTTCACATTTCTTGGCATATAGTTCTTCATAGTAACTTCTTAAAATCCTTTGTATTTCTGTGGTATCAGTTGTAATCTCTCCTCTTTCATTTCTAATTGTATTTATTTGGGTGTTCTCTCTCTCTATTTCTTTATTTTTTTTGATGAGTCTGCTTAAAGGCTTGTCGATTTTGTTTATCTTTTCAAAGAACCAGCTCCTGGATTTATTGATCCTTATAATTGTGCTTTTAGTCTCTATGTCATTTAATTCTGCTCTGATTTTGGTTATTCCCTTCCTTCTACTTGCTCTGGGCTGTCTTTGTTGTTGTTCTTCAAGTTCTTGTAGGTGTAGGGTTAGGCTGTTTATTTGAAATGTTTCTATCTTTTTTAGGTAGGCCTGTATCGTTATGAACTTCCCTCTTGGGACTGCCTTCACTGTGTCCCATATGTTTTTCATTGTTGTGAGTTCATTTTCATTTGTTTCCAGAAACTCTTTGATTTCTTCCCTAATCTCATTCTTCACCCATTCATTGTTCAATAGCATGCTATTCAATCTTCATGAGTTTGAGTGTTTTTGAGTTTTTTCCTTGAGGTTGGTTTCTAGTTTCAGTCCCTTGTGGTCAGAGAAAATGCTTGCTATGATTTCAATTTTCTTGAATTTGTTGAGGCTTGTTTTGTGTCCTATCATGTGGTCTATCTTTGAAAATGTTCCATGTACATTTGAAAAGAATGTGTATTTTGCTTCTTTGGGATGAAAGGCTCTATATATTTCAGTTAAGTTCATTTGATCTAGGACATTGTTCAATGTTGCAATATCTTTGTTGATATTTTGTTTGGAAGATCTGTCCATTTTACATTTTAAAATCCCCTACTATAATTGTGTTGCTGTCAATATCTTTCTTGAAGTCCTCCAAGATTTTCTTCATGTATTTGGGTGCTCCTATGTTGGGTGCATATATATTTACAATGTTTATGTCTTCTTGATGGACTCTTCCCTTGAGTTTTATGAAGTGACCGTCAGGGTCTCTTTTTATGCCCCCCCCTTTTTTTGACATCAATCTCTTACAGAGCTGGTTTGGTGGAGGTGTATTCCTTTAGACTTCTTTTATCTGGGAAACTCCTTATTTGGCCTTCCATCTTAATTGAGAGCCTTGCTGGGTAAAGTAGCCTTGGTTGCAGGCCTCTGGTTCTCATTACTTGGAATATTTCTTGCCATTCTCTTCTGGCTTGGAGCGTTTCCATTGATAAGTCTGCTGCTAGCCTAATTGGGGCTCCCTTGTATGTTTCCTGTGCGTCCCTTGCTACCTTTAAGATTCTCTCTTTGTCTTGGAGTTTTGCCATTTTAATTATGATGTGTCTTGAAGTGGGCCTTTTTGGGTTCCTCTTGATTGGGACTCTGTGTTTCCTGGATTTGTGTGACTTTTTCTCTCATGAAATTAGGGAAATTTTCCATCATTACTTTTTCAAACAGGTTTTCTATCCCTTGCTCCTCTTCTTCTCCTCTGGTATATCTATTATATGGATATTATTACATTTCATGTTGTCCTGAGTATCTCTTAAGCCCTCTTCATTCTTTCTGAGCCTCTTTTCCTTTTCTTGCTCTTTCTGGGTGTTTCTTTTTACCTTGTCCTCCATCTCGCTGATCCAATCCTCTGCTTCATCTGGCCTGCTTTTGATTCCTTCTACTATGTTCTTCAGTTCAGAAATTGTATTCTTCATTCCCTCCTGGCCCTTGTTAATAGTTTCTATTTCCTTTTTCATGTTGATATAGTTTGCAGTGAGTTCATTGTAGTTTCCCTGTTGTTTCTGGTAGTTCTCTGTGAGCTCATTGAGCTTCCTGATAACCATTGCTTTGAACTCAATATCTGATAGTTGACTTGCCTCTATTTCATTTAGCATTCTTTCTGAGGAATCTTCCTTTCCTTTCACTTGGGAATTGTTTCTTTGTCTTCCCATTGTTTGTGAGACTCTTCTTGTTAGCCTCTGCTTCTTAAATTGATCTGTTCTGACTCCCTGGGTTTCTGGTATGAACTTCTATGGTAGAATACCTGTGAGTTTCAGTGGTACCGTCTCCTTAATCTCCTGAGCTCACTGGTCTTGGGCTGTCGTTTATGTTGGCTCTCTGTATGTCTTTGGGTGTTGATTGTTTTGGGGTCTTTCTTTGGTGGGTCCTTCCTTCCAGCTGGTTATCTGAGGGTCACTCTGTCTACCATGTCTTGTATTCTGTTGTGCAGCTGTGGCCAGGTTGTGTTGAAGCTGATTCTTCTGTGTTTACAGAGTTTTGAGGCTTCTCTCTCACTCTTGTTCAGTTGTTTGTTGTGGGTAATTTCTCCACCATTTAGTTGTATTTCCAGATCAGTCCTGGATTGAGGTTAGTGTGGCCTCCACTCCCTCCTTCACCTTATTCTGTTTTTATCTGTTGGTGGGTTTCCTCTTCTAGCATGTATACTGGTGTTCACAGCTCCCACCATCTGATTTTTCAATGTCCTCTGAAATTTTTTGTCTCCAATCTTCATATATGCTGGGATACCATTGGCTGTTCACTCTGTTCCTGAGAAGATCAGCTAGGTGTTTCACCCATGCACAGGGGAAAGTGGACTCTGTTCCTACCTATCTCACCGCCATCTTCCCCCACCCCTATGAAAATCTTTTTATGTTGCTTGTAGACAGGACTCATAAATTTAAATGTTTTTTTATAATTATTAGTTTGAATATAACTTTATGATAGCCACACTGAAAAGGAAAAGATAAAGAAATATAAACACCTATTGTTTAGCATCCATAGCTTAATGTATCTCTGTAGGCAAAATGTATAAGGATGTTTATTGCATTAAGTAGTAAAAATATGAATCATCTGGCAACAATTTTTAGATCTTGAAGAGTCAGATGACAAAATGATGAGTCTCAGGGGATTAAGATTATGTTTCCCACTCCTGAAAAATTGTTTGAATTTTTTTTAATGTTTTCTCAAAAACCATACTTATTTTAGTTTCTCCTCTGTTCCCTATTTTAAGAAGTGACTTACACACAGAATTTCATGAACTGTGCGCCAAATTCTACTTAACTTTTTGGGCCTGGGTGAAGCCTGTGGTTAGGATTGCAGCCACAAAGCCACCATTTAGCTCAATAAATCTAGACAAGTCAAGTAGCTCTCTGGATCTTGTGTTACAAGAAGAAAGTATAACGGTTGTGATTCTCTCATTTAAAAAGGAGGTAAAGCTCCATTATAATACAAGGAAAGCTGTGTATAATTTGGCCTTTGGGTGAGGAAAAAAATAAGATAGCATACTCTAGACAAGAGTGACGAAGTTTGGGAAGGGTCAGCTTCCTTTTGCAGATTGCAGCTGTGAGTCATTGTGCACAGAGTTGACAGCATGCTCACCTTTGAGGCATCTGCAGTCTTTATGAATCTTGTGTCCTAGTTCCTCACTCACGGTGGAAAATGAAACAGTTTTTCATGTTTGGCTTTCCAATGTTTTTAGATAAACATAGTAATCATTAACAAATGACCATTGACTACCTCCTCTCTTTTTGAAACTACTAATTCTACTTTACATTCTACAGATAATTTATTCAACAACTACTTGGTCTATTATACAAAACTTTGTTGCCTCATACTCTGTGCCAGGCATCATATTGTAAAGGACATGATGGATAAGATGCTGTCTGGGTTCCTCAGCAGGGATATTAGACATGGGCACAGTTAGTTCTTACACAGGCAGAAGATGCACACTGCAAAGTGAGGGCTGTGGTCTTTGGTGCCCTGAGATGTAAGAGGAAGAAACAGCTCTGCCTGAAGTGATCATGGAGGGCTACCTGGGAGATGTACATTAGTGAACAGAGAGGAGAGGCTGGCCATGAAGAACATACAGAACAAAAAGTACAGGATCATCAGAGAAAGAGAATGGCAGGACCCCAAAAGGGATTAATAAGTAGGCCCCTCTTCCTGTTGCCACAGAGGACACAATATTTAGAAGCTTTTCAAGTCCTCTTACCACAAACCCTGGGAGAGCTGCTATTGAAGATGCTGTGGAATATTTGAATGCAATAAAACAGAATGTTCCATAATGTTTTAGGAGAAATCTTTGTTTTTCTCCAACAATTCATTCTCCTTGCTAAGCCAGCCTTCTTTAGGGTCACTAAGAGGCCTTGAAGGATATATAGAGATGACTAAAGTCATCACATTACCCATTAGTCATTGGTTATAGCACTGCAGAATGAGAAGCAGCTGGAAATGGTACAGGAACACAACTTGGACTGTGTTTACCTAAGATGGATATTTCTGGCTGTCATAGAGGGTCTTGCCATATATATAATCTTTTCCATGTTGCTGAGCTAATTGATTCGGAGACAGTGTTACACAGGAGTAGAAAGTGGAAGCTTGGTAAGATGTTATCCTCACTGAAATAAGCTCTTTCTTTCTCTCTTTATTTTTTTACCACCTTCAAATGTCAGGGAGGGATCTGAGCTCAGCACTTTGCTCAGCACTTTGGTCCTCATTTTGTAGGGCTTACTTACAACTCATTTCCTTCAGACAGCTCTGTCCTGTCATGCTGATGGGTTGAGACCCACCCAGAAGCAGATGGAGAGAATTTGCCTGTGATCACCAAAGCTTCTCTGCCCCCATCAGAAGCCGTAGCTGTCTGCTGGGACTTGACATGGGAACACCACTGATATGGCCAATCTGCCCAACTTCCTAACCAATGTGAGCTTAACCAACAAAGAACAGAGTGGCAGGGTTCCAGTTGGTGTCAAAATTGAAGCCAAAAATCACCTCACAACTCAACAAAGAGAGATCAGATCCAAGTTTTGTAAGAATCCTACACAGAAAATGCAGACATCAGCTGTGGCAAGACCTGATACATAGTTAAGTATTTTACTTTTTCCTTTAGAGAGGAATTTTTAATTTCAGGCTTATATCCTATTATTTCAGTGAAGAGTAAGGACAAATAATAATTGGTTGGCTAGAAGATTCTGGCAAGGAATATTTGAGTCATAAAATATCAGCCAAGCATCTTTTTGGATATCCTAAAATAAACTGTGTAGAGAACTAAGCATTTTATGCCAGAACAAAACTAAAAAGCTCTTTCCCAGAGGTCTCCCTGACCCCCTTTTCTGGATACAGTCTTATTGGTTGATAGCACCAAGTTTTTGGCTGCACTGCAAGGAATTGCTCAGCTGTGGCTAATTACTGCTATCATTCTTTTTCTCTTGTTCAGGAAATCTTGTCAGGAACATGTTTCTAAGACAGCAAGGGAGAAAAGGTTGTTTGTTTAGGGGAATCCATCATCGGAGATACTAGTGCTAGGGTAATGGACTAGGGTCTGAGCTAAAGGGGAGGAACTTAGAAGTTTTGTAGGAAAACAACTGGAGTTGAATGTCTTAACAGGGAGAGGTGGCCTCTGGTCATGCATGGCTCTGCCACCCACAGTGTGACTCAAGACCACTCATTCATCCACTTAGCACTTATGGAGCACCCAGTCTGTGTTTGACCCTATGTCCGACACGCGGTGATAAATGGATAAGGAACATGTTCTCAAACCACCCAACATCTCTGAATACCATTTCTTTTTTGTTGTTGTTATTTTTTTTTAATTTTTTAAAATTTATTTATTTATTTTTATTCAGTTACAATCTGAATACCATTTCTTTATGTTTGCAATGTGAGGGAGGTGTTAGAATGATCTCTCAAGGCCCTCTACCCTAGTTCTTGAATCTGTCTTTGTTTGTGGGAGCACAATTCACCCAGAACAGTATCAGGAAAACTGGTACCCAACATTCACACCAGATACTGTGTTAACTACCCATTTTGATTTCTCAAGAATCTCCTGGAATAGGTAAATCTATTAAACCTATTTTATAGATGAGAAAACTAAGCATTAGAGAGGTTGAATTGCCTTTTGTGAGAAGTGAGAATGAGGCAAAGCCAGTCTCAAACCCAGATGTGCTGACTGACTCCAAGCCCATGATTCTTCCCTAGGTCCCTGTTCTCCAGATTTGTAATGTTTATTAATCTCCCCTGGACTCTTTTCTGGAAGTACTTATGTAAAATTTGTTCAAGAATCCATGGCAGTATAATACAAAATATCTCATTCTTGCCGTATGGGTCTTTCATTAGCTTTCTCTTCTTCCTGGCCTAATAAACTTTTCTTATTCGTCCCCAGGATGATCTTGCCACTTCATTCAAGCCTAGTGCTCCCACTGTTTTGCCTTTGCTTGTATTTTACCTTTGACCTGGAATCATTTTCAATCTTGTCTGTGGTCCAATTCTGTACTCTTTTCCAGACTTTATTTGTCTTACTCCTAAATTTAATTCATTCAGCCCTTACTTGTTGTCAAACACAGTGAGAAGTTAAAAAGAAAAAAAAGAGTATAAGATCATCACTTTGGGGGAAACAATACATGCATAGATTATAGGAAAGAGTTATGGGCTAAAATAAAGAGTTATAGATTTGTAAGGTTAAGGGAAGGAAAGTAGCAGGATGGGGTGGAGTCATTGGAACTTGAGGAATAGTTGAGACTTGATTGGATGAATAGAGAAGCAGGAGGAGGTACAAGGTCAGAAAAAGAGCAGAGAGATCAATTGAATACTGAATGTGGCAGTTATTGAAGAATTAATTAGCAGGAGTACTGGGTCAAGAGTTTGAACATCTGTATTCTTGCTTTACGCATTTGTAATCTGGGGAAGACAGATCACAGGATTTGAGTTTCTGTTTCCTCATCTCAGGCTACCTCAGTCAATAGGAGAAGTCCTTTTTAGAATAGCCTGTCTCTTCTTCTGCTGTTCCCACCCCCAACCATTATGTAGTATGTCATTATGTGTAAGGAGTCAGTCTCAAATGAGCTGAGACTTTTTATAACATGGTATAATCACATTCATTTTGTGAGACCTCTAACATTGTTATAAAACATGATTTCTCACAGAACCACATGAGTTAAGTAATAAAATTTAAGATATACAAGTTAAATAATTCTCACACACATTCATTTAAAAATGGAATGCTTTCCCCATCAATTTGTAATTTACCTTTAGAAAGTGAAATGCCCCAATTAAATATTTGGCATTGGAACTACAAGGGCGTGAAGGTTTCTTTTTTAACTTTACAATGTGAGGCAACAATAAGATCTTAAGGTCTTCTTTTTAGTTATGTCTTATTCAGGGCAGTTAGAGTAGGTGGTTTAAAACATGCTGATTTGGATAAAAATGTGGCCAGGCAAGCTCAGATGATCAGCCAGGCAAACCAGGAAGAGCAAACAGTATCCACCATGAATCTTAGGAAACATCAATATTCAAAGTCTCCAAAGTTTCTGTGATGGTTAATTTTATGTGTCAACTTGAATGGGCCACAAGGTGCCTGGTTATTTGTTAAACATTCTAGGTTTGTCTGTGAGCATGTTTTTGGATGATATTAGTATTTAAATTGGTAGACTGAGTAAAGCAGATTGCCTTCCCCATTATGAGTGGGCCTCAATCAATCTGTTGAAGGCCTTAATAGAATAAAAGGCTGGGTAACAAAGAATTTACTCTCTTCTTGACTATCTTCAAACTAGGATATCAGTCTTCTCCTGCCTTCAGACTTATACTCAGACAGGAACAATACCATCAGCTCTCCTGGGTTCCAAGCTTATCAACTGCAGATCTTGGGACTTCTTAGCTTTTATAATTGTGTAAGCTAATTCCTTATTCTCTCTCTCTCTCTCCTATTGGTTCTGCATCTCCAGAGAACACTGACTAATACAGTAGCAATATGATCTGGATCAAAGAGTGAAGGACCAAGGCAAGAGGTTGCTCTGGAGTCTAGTGGTGAAAGGTCTTTTGCTTCCACTATTCTCATTTTTTTTTGGATTCTTTTTTCTTCTTCTTGTTCTGATTGCTTGTTTTTTGCTTCCTTATGTTTCAAATCATTGATTTGATTCTTGGCTTCATCCACTCTACTGTTGTTTCCCTGTAAATTCTTCTTTATTTCAATTAGTGTAGCCTTCATTTGTTTTTTTTTTTTGCTTTTTAACAAAAAATTATATTTTATTAATTATTCTATTACAGTCATCCCAATTATTCCCCCTTTGCTCCCCTCCACCCAGCATCCCCCACTCCCTCAGGCAATCCCCACACCATTTTTCATGTGCACAGGTCATGCATCTAAGTTCTTCAGCTGCTCCATTTCCTTTGCTGTACTTTATATCCCTGTGGCTATTCTGTAACTACCTATTTTTACTTCTTAATCCCCTCACCTTTTCACCCAATCCCTCACACACCCCTCCCTTCTGACAACCATAAAAACACTCTCCATACCCATGATTCTGTCTCTGTTCACTTGTTTTCTCAGTTTGTTTTTTAGATTCAATTGTTGATAGGTATGTATTTATTGCCATTTTATTGTTTATAGTTTTGATCTTCATTTTCTTAAATAAGTCCCTTTAACATTTCACATAATCATGGTTTGGTGATGATGAACTCTTTAATTTTTTCTTGTCTGGGAAGCTCTTTATCTGCCCTTTGATTCTAAATGACTGCTTTTCTGGGTAGAGCAATCTTGGCTGTAGGTCCAAGCTTTTCATGACTTTGAATATGTTTTGTCAATCCCTTCTAGCCTGCAAAGTTTCTTTGAAAAATCAGCTGACACTCTCATGGGAAGTCCCCTATAGGTAACTAAATGCTTTTCTCTTGCTGCTTTTTTGATTTTCTCTTTATATTTAATCTTTGGCATTTTAATTATGATGTGTCTTGGAGTGTGCCTCTTTGCATCCATCTTGTTTGGGACTTTCTATGCTTCCTGGACTTGCATGTCTATTTCCTTCCACAAATTAGTTAAGTTTTCTTTCACTGTTTTTTTCAGATAGATTTCCAATTTCTTGCTCTTTCTCTTCTCCTTCTAGGGCCCCTATGTTATGAATGTTAGACCTCTTGAAATTGTCTCAGAGGCTGCTTATATTATCTTCAAGTTTTTGGATTCTTTTTTCTTCTTCTTGTTCTTTTGTTTTATTTTTTAAAATATATTTTATTGATTATGCTATTACAGTTGTCCCATCTCCCCCACCCTTTATTCCCCTCTGCCCTGTATACCCCCTTCCAGCTGCATCCCCCTCCTTTACTTCATGTCCATGGGTCTTACATATAAGTTCTTTGGTTTCTATTTCCTATATTATTCTCAACCTCCCCCTGTCTATTTTCTACCTATCATTTATGCTACTTATTCTCTGTACCTTTTCTCCCTCTCTCCCCCTCCCACTTCCCCGCTGATAACCCTCCGTGTGATCTCCATTTCTGTGATTTTGATCCTGTTCTAGTTGTTTGCTTAGTTTGTTTTTGTTTTTGGTTTTCTTTTAGATTTGGTTGTTAATAACTGTGACTTTGTTGTCATTTTACTGTTCGTAGTTTTTGATCTTCTTTTTCTTAGATAAGTCCTTTTAACATTTCATATAATAAGGGCTTGGTGATGATAAACTCCTTTAACTTGACCTTATTTGGGAAGCACTTTATCTACCCTTGCATTGTAAATGAGAGCTTTCCTGGATAGAGTAATCTTGGATGTAGGTCCTTGCCTTTCATGACTTCAAACATTTCTTTTCAGCACCTTCTTGCCTGCAAGATTTCTTTTGAGAAATTAGCTGACACTCTTATGGGCACTCCTTTGTAGGTAACTGTCTCCTTTTTTCTTGCTGCTTTTAATTTCTCCCCTTATCTTTAATCTTGGCTAATGTAATTATGATGTGCCTTGGTGTATTCCTCCTTGAGTCCACCTTCTTTGTGACTGTCTGAGCTTCCTGGACTTCCTGGAAGTCTATTTCCTTTGCCAGATTGGGAAAGTTCTCCTTCATTATTTGTTCAAATAAGTTTTCAACTTCTTGCACTTCCTCTTCTCCTTCTGGCACCCCTATGATTCGGATGTTGGGATGTTTAAAGATGTCCCAGAGGTTCCTAAGCCTCTCCTTATTGTTTTGAATTCTTGTTTCTTCATTCTGTTCTGGTTGAATGTTTCTTTCTTCCTGCTAGTCCACACTGTTGATTTGAGTCCCAGTTTCCATCCCATCACTGTTGGTTCCTTGTACATTCTCCTTTATTTCACTTAGCATAGCTTTCATTTTTTCCTCTAATTTGCAACCATATTCAACTGATCTGTGAGCATCCTGATTACGAGTGTTTTGAACTGTGCATCTGATACATTGGCTATCTCTTCGTTGCTTAGTTGTATTTTTTCTGGAACTTTGAACTGTTCTGTCTTTTGGGCCAAATTTCTTTGTCTCAGTGCACTTGTTATGTTGTAAGGGGTGGAGCCTTAGGTATTGCCAGGGCAATACTCACATCATTGCGTTCTGGTGCTGTATGTGGGGGAAGGGTGCAACAGGGAACAATGCTGCTTGCTTGACTCTTGGCTAGCTTTCAGTCACTTGCCTCACTACCCACAAGCAATTTGGGCCCTTCTGGTGCTGATTCCCGGGTGGGAGGATTTGTGTAAGATCTAGGACCCTGTGGGTCTCCAGCAAACTTTCCTGTTAGTCTGGGAGTTTCTCCCACTGCCACAACTCCCACAGGATTTTTCAGTCAGAGGTTTTGAGGCTTTATCTCCCTGCACTGGAACCCTGGGTTGCATGGTCTGTCTGACCCCCCAGTTGTTCTTCTTTGTTTATCTGCACACAAATTTGGGACCACCCAGTCCACCAGCTGCTGCCTCGCCCACCCCAGTCCTCTAGCCTTGGCCTTGCTGCAAGTCCTCTCTGCCATGGCTGCCTGTCTCCAGCCCTCCTAGCAGTCTGGATGAATGTTTCTTCTTAACTCCTTGGTTGTCAGACTTCCATACAGCTGGATTTTCTGGCAGTTCTGGTTACTTTTTGTTTTTAAATTTTTTTATTGTCCTTCTTTTGGTTGTGGGAGGAGGCAAAGTGTGTCTATGTATGACTTCATCTTGGCCAGAAGTCTGAGTGTAAACATTTTTAAAAGCATTTGATGCCTATTGGCTTGCCAGAGAAGATGACACAGTTTCCACTCTCAGCTGGTAGTGTGTGAGAGGGCCCTCCTCCCACACACTGGCTTGGCTGTTTTTCTCAATTGAGTTCTGTAAGCTTTGCAGGAAAAAAATACCATTCCCACATTCTGGCATGGGTTAAGTGTCAGTTTCAGTGTCTGATAGTGTGGTGAGAGTTCATGTTTTTCTATATTTCTGTAGATTCCCTAGTTGGAGGTTAGGAGACTCACTAATGCTCTGAAATGGATATTGGGCTAAGGCCTCTGAGTTGTAGAATTTCATTATACTTCTGGAAGACTGGTACAGGCATATCTGATTTTGTTGTGCTTCACTTAAATTGCACTTTGCAGATATTGGGGTTTTTTAATTGTTTTTTTACAAATTAAAGTTTTACAGAAACCCGGGTGTCAAGCAAATATATCAGCTCTGTTACTCTAACAGCATTTGCTCACTTCATTTCTCTGTGCCATACTTTGGTAATTTTCACAATATTTCAAAATTTTCAGTATTATTATATTTGTTTTGGTGATCCACAATCAGTGATCTTTGATATTACTGTTGCAATTATTAGGATACCATGAATCACACCTGTACAGGATGGTAAACTTAACAAATGTTGTATGCGTTCTGACTGCTCCACTGACTGGTCATTCCCCTGTCTCTCTCCCTCTCCTTGGCTCTCCCTGTATCTTGAAACACAGCAATATTGAAATTGGGCTGATTAACAACCCTCCGATGGCATCTAAGTTTTCAAGTGAAAGGGAGAGTCATATGCCTGTCACTTCTTATCAAAAGCTAAAAATGATTAAACTTAGTGAGGAAAGTATGTCAAAAGATGAGACAGGCTAAAAGCTAGTCTTCTTGGGCCAGACAGCCAAGTCGTGAATGCAAAGGAGAAGTTCTTAAAATAAATTAAAAGTGCTACTACAGTGAACACAGGATCAATAAAAAGCAAAATGGCCTTATTGCTGATACGGACAAAGTTTTAGTGGTGTGGATAGATCAAACCAACCACAACAATTCCTTAAACCAAAGTCTGTTCCAGAGCAAGGCCCTAACTTTTTTCAATTGTATGAAGGCTGAGAGAAGTGAGGAAGCTGTGAAAGGAAAGTTTGAAGCTAGCTGAGATTGATTCATGAGGTTTAATGAAAGAAGCTGCTTCCAGAACATAAAAGTGCAAGTTAAAGCAGTAAGTGCTGATGTAGAAGCTGCAGCAGGTTATCCAGAAGATATAGCTAAGATAATGAATGAAGGCAGCTACACTAAAGAAAAGATTTTCATTATGGACAGACAGCCATATGTTGGAAGATGCCATTCAAGACTTCCATAGCTCGAGAAGAGAAGACTATGCCTGGCTTCAAAGCTTTAAAAGACAGGCTGACTCTGTTATTAGGGGCTAATGCAGCTGGTGATTTTAAGTTGAAGCCAGTGCTCATTTACCATTCCAAAAATCTTGGGTTCCTTAAGAATTATGCAAAATATGTACTACCTGTGCTCTATAAATGAAACAACAAAGCCTGGGTGACAGCACATCTGTTTAGAACATGTTTACTGAATATTTTAGGCCCATTGTTGAGACTTACTACACAGAAGAAAATCTTTTAAAAATATTACTGCTTATTCACAATGCACCTGATCACCAAAGAGCTCGAATGGAGATATACGACAAGATTAATGTTTTCACATCTGTTAACACAGCATCCATTCTGCAGCTCAGGGATCAAAGAGTAATTTTAACTTTTAAGTTTTATTATTTAATAAATACATTTTTAAGGCCATAGCTGTCATAGATGATGGTGATTCCTCTGATGTATCTGGGAAAAGTAAATTTAAAACTTTCTGAAAAGGATTCACCATTCTAGATGCCATTGAGAACATTCATTATTCATGGGAAGAGGTCAAAATATCAATATTAACTGGACTTTGGAAGAAGTTGATTCCAACCCTTATGGATTACTCTGATGGGTCAAGACTTCAGTGGAAAAAGTAACTGCAGCTGTGGTGGAAATAGAAGTGGAGCCTCAAGATGTGACTGAATTGCTGCAATCTTATGATAAAACTTTAACACATGAAGAGTTGCTTCTTATAGGTAAGCAAAGAAAGTGGTTTCTTGAAGTAGAATCTACTCCTGGTGAAGATTCTGGGAGATTTTTAACATGACAACCAAGGATTTACAATATCACATAAACCTAGTTGATAAAGCAGTGGCAGGATTTGAGAGGACTGACTTCAATTTTGAAAGAAGTTCTACTGTGGGTAGAATGCTATCAAACAGCATTACATGCTACAGAGAAATCATTAATGAAAGGAAGAGGTAACCAATGAAGCAAACTTTATTGTTGTCTTGTTTTAAGAAATTGTCAGAGCGAACCCAAACTTTGCCAACTACCACCCTGACTAGTCAGTAGCCATCAACATTGAGGCAAGACCCTTCACCAGCAAAAAGATTGTACCTCGCTGAATATTCAGATGATGCTTAAAATTTTTTTTAGCAATGAAGTATTTGTAAATTAAGATGTGTGCATTTTATATGCACCAGGAAATCAAAAATTTGTGTGACTTGCTTTATTGTGACATTCACTTTATTGTGGTACTCTGGAACTGAATCCACAATGTCTCAGAGATATATTTGTATTCTGTACTATACCCACAGTTAGACCAGTGCCAAGATGCTCCCACTAGGGACTCTTTTCTGCACTGTCACTGTGAAAGAAATATCTAGATCATTTGTCTTAAGCGACTTGGCTCATGTTTAAAAGCTCTAGGTTGCCAGTGTGCAACCACGCAGGGCTCATACCAAGGGCCAGTAAAGAGCTTGGTGAGCCACGCTGGTTTGTAAAAGGTCTTAAAACAAAGGTGAAAAGATGCTGTTGTAAGTAGGAGGGCCAACAGGTCTACAGTGAAGAATCAGGGACTGTAGTAAAAAGGCTAAATGCAGAGCTCCTCAAAACCTGTACTTAATATTTTCCTGCAAGAAGTCTATAGCAGATGATACAAAATGGCCTAAGAGCTTCCTTTTGCTGTCTTTTCCCAAAAGATGTCCTTTTCTGTTTCTTTTCTATTACATGGTTATTGTAGAATGTTTGAAAAGCACAGAAACTATCCACACTTTAGAGATGATCACTGTTAACATGTTGGTGCATTTCTTACTATGATGGTTAATTTTATGTGTCAACTTGACTAAGCTATGATGCCCACTTGTTGTTCAAACACCTGTGCAGATGTCATCATGAAAGGCTTTTTTTAGATGTGATAAGCATTTAAGTCAGTAGACTTTGAGTAAAACAGACTACCCTCCATAACGTGGATGGGCTATTCAATAAGTTGAAGGCCTTAAGAACAAAGACTGCGGTTTACTGAAGAAGAAGCAATTCTGCTTCCAGAATGATGCATAAACCCTGCCTGAGTTCCAGCCTGCAGATTTCAGACTCAAAACTGCAACATTAACTTTCCCCTGAATTTCCAACCTGTCATCTGCTGTATAGTTTATGGACTTGCCAGCTTCCACAATCACATAAGCTGATTCCTTAAAATCTATCTTATTGGCTCTGTGTTTTTCTGTAGAACCCTAACTAATACACTAATACACTTACCATCATTCTTTTGCTCACTCATTTCCTCTGGATTAACATTTCTCAAATTATAACCTGCATGTAAATCACCTGGGAACCTTATTCAAGTGCAGCCTCTGTGTCAGTGTATGCTGGATTAAGATTCTGCATTTCTTTTATTTATTTATTTTTATTGTTGTTCAGTTGTCCCCATTTTCCCCTCACCACTCTCCCCTGCCCTATCCACCCACACCTCCCACACTCAATCCTCCCCCCTCCATTGGCTTTGTCCATGGATCCTTTATACATGTTCCTTGATGACCGTTCCCCTTCTTTCCTTTGTTATCCCTCTCCCACCTCCCCTCTGGTTACTGTCAGTTTATTTCTATGTCTCTATGTCTTTATTTTCTATGTCTCTTCTTTATTTCTATGTCTCTGGTATATTTTGCTCACTTGTTTGTTTTCTTGATTAGGTTCCACTTATAGGTGAAATCATATGGTATTTGTCTTTTACCACCTGGCATACTTCACTCATCATAATGCCCTCCAGTTCCATCCATGCTGTTGCAAAGGGTATAAGCTCCTTCTTTCTCTCTGCTGATTAGAATTCCATTGCATAAATGTACCACAGTTTTTTGATCCACTCATTTGCTGATGGGCACTTAGGTTGCTTCCAGTACTTGCCTATTATAATTTGCGTTGCTATGAATATTAGGGTGCATAGGTTCTTTTGAATTGGTGTTTCAGGATTCTTAGGGTATAATACCAGCAGTAGAATTGCAGGGTCAAAAAGCAGTTCAATTTTTAGTTTTTTGAGGAAAATTCCATACTGTTTCCACAGTGTCTGCACCAGTCTGAATTCCCACCAACAGATTCTGCATTTCTAACAATCTTCTAAGTAATGCTCATGCTGCTGGTCCACAGCCCACACTTTCAGTAGCATGGATTTATATAACCAACTTTTTCTTTTAAACTATATCATGATCTCAGTTAGTCTCCTAAAACATTATTTGTAGTAACTGTATTATGTTCCCCCATAAGAATTGTCACAGTTTAGTTAACATATTTCTTGTTATTTGAATTTTAGTTTGATATTGTTTTTTCAATATTATGGATTTTTGCAATGAATATCCTCATATATAAATCTCTGTGTGCAGCATTATGTCCTTAGGATAATTTTGTAAAAGAAATTTTTTAAAAGAAAAGGGCCAAAATAGATATATTGTTCAGGCTTTAGAAATATATTTCCCAAAAGCTGTTTAGAAAAAAATTGTATCCAAGTATCTTGGTCCATTCAGGCTTCTATAACAAAACACCATAGGCTGAGTAGCTTAGAAACAACAGACATTTATTTCTTGCAGTTCTGGAGGCTGAAAGGTGGAAGATCACCCTGCTGGCAGATTCAGTGTCTGGTGAGGGTTCATATCTTGGTTCCTAGACAACACCTTGTCTCTGTAACCTTACATAGTGGGTTATAGTGAGGGATCTCACTTCTTTTAGAAGGATACTCTTCCCATATATGAGGGCAGAGTCCAAAATTACCTCCCTAAGGACATATCTCCTAATAAAATCATCTTGGGGGGTTAGGATTTCAACATATGAATTTGGGGGTAGAGAGGGACACAAACATTCAGATCATAGCACAAAATATATTCCCACATAAGGGCTTGGTTTCTGCAACAAGTGAAGTTTGCGTGCTTTCGAGGGCTTCCCCTCACTTTTGACTTGGCATTCACATTGTCAGTGTCTGCTGGGCAGCAGAACCTACCCCAAACACATGGATCTCATTATTCATTCATACATTCTTCCATTTGTTCATCTGATCATATTACTTGATTTTCTATTCAGTTAGTACAATAGGCACTCTGCTGGGAGCTGGTGTATAGGGGACTTAGTTCAATTACTGATCATAAAATTAACTTAATTATAGTTATGATAATTGGTGCTCTAAGTGTATAACAATAACCTGGCCTAATCTAAGAGTCAAGGTCACTTCTTGAGGAAGTGGCATTTGAAATAAGCTGTGGTTGTTCTAGGGATGTGGCACTCAATTTCCTAACCCTTGCTAGATGGAGGTTCTAATGACAGAACCTTGGAAGCCACCTTTAGTGAGTGATGGTACACATGAAGTCTCCAAGGTCTCCCAAGAGGTTCATTGTAGCTGCTGTTCCTTTTTCTCCCTTTATGCTATTGTGGAGGTGACTCTGCTGCCTATTCCTGGGTGGCGTCTCAGTTTCCCATTACTGAATCTGAACATCATCTCATTTCCCATCCATGCTCATTCATTATAGGAAATGGAGCCTAAATAACAACTTATCATAGGCAAATAAGGGCCTAAATATCATAGGCCCTGACAAGGTGCCAGGGCCATTCAATGGGGGAAAGAATACTCTCTTCAACAGCTGGTGCTGGGTAACTGGATATCTGCATACAACATGATAATAATAAGAAGAATAGTAATGATGTTGGACCTTACACCATATGCAAACATTAACTCAAAATGGACCAATGACCTAATGTAAGAGCTAAAATGAGAAAACTGAGAAGAAAACACTGGGGGGTAAATCTTCATGACCTTGGATTTGGCAATGTGTTCATGTCTAGAATACTGAAAGCATGAGAAATACCAACAACAAAAATAGGTAAGTTGCACTTCATCAAAATTCAAAATTTGTATATCAAAGGATGTTATTTAAAAAGTCAAGCTAAGCAATGAGGAAAATTTTTGCAAGTTATATATCTAAGGATATCTAGAATATATAAAGAACTCTTACAACTCAACCAAAAGGCAAATAGTCCAATTTCAAATAGGCAAATGACTTGAATAGACATTCACCCAAAGAAGATGTATAAGTGACTAATAAGCACATGGAAAGATGCTCAATATCATCAGTAATTAGGGAGATGCCAATCAAAATCACCACCAAGTACTACTTCAACCCACCAGGAAATTTTTAAAAGAAAGAAAAACATGGACAAATGGAAAATAAGTGTTGGCAAAGATGTAGAGAAATTGGAACCCCCATAGACTGCTAGTGGGTACGTAAAATGGTGCAGCCACTGTAGAAAACATTTTAGTGGTTCCTTAAAAAGTTAAACATAGAATTACCATAGGACCCAGTGATTCCACTCCTAGATATATGTCCAAAAAAATTCAAAGGTGGTACTCAAACTAATAGATGTACATGCATAATAATAAGAGCACTATTTAAAATGCCCAAAAGATGGAAACAACCCACATATTCATCAACAGATGAATGGGTAAATGAAAAATGGTATATCCATACAATAGAATATATTATTCAGCCATAAAAACAAATAAGGTGCTGATTGATACTTGCTACATAATGGATGAACCTCAGAAACATTATGCTAAGTGAAAGAAACTAGACACAAAAGGCCTCATATTATATAATTTCACTTATAGAAAATATTTAGAATAAGTAAATCTGTAGAGACAGAACTCAAGTTAGTGATTAACCTGTGGGATTGGGAGAAGGCAAGAAGAGGAAGCAACTGCTTAATAGGTACAGGATTTCCTTTTAGGGCGGTGATTCTCAACCGGTGTGCTGCAAGAATTTTTAAAACGTGCAATATCTGACTATTTAGTCATTGGCACTGACCTCTTTCCCCTTAGACTGTCAAATAAAAAGATGACAACAGCCAACACAACAATAGCCAACAATTCATTTTGTGAATGAATCAAAATTATACCCATGTTTTGTCAGATCAACATAAATATAATATTTGTTGGTGTGCCACAAACATTTAGTACTTAGTCTATGTGTACCATGAGATGAAAAAGTTTGAAAATTGTTGTTTTAGGGAGATAACATGTTCTGGAACTAGATAGAGATTGTGGTTGTACAAAATTATTAATGGTTAAATAGCTTATCTAAGTGATTAATTTTATGTCACATGAATTTTACCTCAAATAGTTAATATGTTAACTAGACTTATTGTGATCATTTAACAATGTAGACATATAAAACATTAAATAATAAAGAAAGAAATCAAGACTAGATTCTTTACCTCTATGTCTGCTATATTTTATGGTTTCAATTTTATAACTTAGTAGCAAAATCATGACATACCTTTGTTTATTATTACTGAGGGGTTTTATTAGATTTCATGCTAATGGGTTCTCCCATTATTTTCACCCGCTCTGCACAATTCAGATTTCAGTCCAAGGCTTCAGAAACATTGCAGACAGCTGCACTGGGATTATGCATCTGACCATCAATGACATGCCAACTCTGACAGACAACTGTGTAAAAGTAAGCAGTTGGGAAGTACATTTTCTTCTCAGTTCCATTAGATGGGCACATTTTGGAACGGCTTGGATTACTAAAAAATATGGGTGGGCTTTTCTATCAGTTGTTTTTTTATATTAAGAAAATCATTTAAAATTTATGCATACACATACATTTGAACATTTGAATTCTTAAATAACCTAAGAAATTTTGTTTCACAGTTAGGGTATTTTTGTTTCAGTGATATTTTAACCTAAGCAGAATTTTTAAGTTTAGTTCTACATGTGAGGCTTCTAAATGTAGTGATATTTTCAGCATTCTATCTCCTCATATTTTCCCATACTTTCATAACATGATTTGATTCTGATTCCTCTGCATTATTCTAATATAAGTGTACTAAAATATCATGGAAAAAGTTATTTTCTTTGAAAAAGGAAACTTTAATAGTTAATGTACCTGTTTCTGAAACTACTAAGAGAAAAAAAATGACTTCATTACTTTGCTAAGCTTGTACTGTGGTTAATTTAATTATCTTTTTTCTTCTAAAGGCTTTAGTTGAGAAATGTCCTCGTATTACATCACTGGTTTTCATTGGTGCTCCACACATCTCCGATTGTGCTTTCAAAGCTCTTTCTACTTGTAACCTCAGAAAGATCCGATTTGAAGGTCTGTGGTATTAAAAATGTTGTTCAGCATTAACTTTTACCCTTGTGGCAATTTAAATACAGCACTTGTCCTTTCTTCTGTTTTTTTTTTTAAACAGGAAATAAAAGAATTACTGATTCATGCTTCAAATTTATAGGCAAGCATTATCCAAACATTAATCACATTTATATGATGGATTGCAAGAGAATAACAGATGGTAGCCTCAAGTCACTCTCACCTTTGAAACGACTCAGGGTGTTGAATTTGACAAATTGTGTAAGGTAATGAGTCATTCAATCAAATATTCAAGAAACAATGAAAATCTGGGGTGTGCCAGGACTCCTTAAGGAGCCCATTGGTGGCAGTAGAGTAAACATGTGAGTCAGGAGTCCGAGTGCAGGTTAGTGTAGAGTGCTGGGAGGTAAGTGTAAATGCAAAGGAGGGGCACCCAACCCAGACCGTTTGTGTGGGGGTGCAGGCAGATTCTCAGGGAAAGCTCAGGATATGTGGAATCACAGGCTCTTCTAAGATTAAATGAATTCACAGAAACACTTACGGGCTGTCTTTCCTAATGAGTGTTCTCACAGCTGGTTCAGTTAATAGGGCTTCTCGCAAATGGACTTTCAACTTGCTTATGAGGAACCAGTTTTGGGTACTGGTTAGATTTCTCCTCTGTGTGAGTTTGCTGACAGATACACAGATGGTGAGTTCTTACTAAAATTCTCTTCAGTTGGGCTACTATTGGGCTTCTATCCTAGTATTCTCAGGGGGGCAAGGATGAAATTCTTGCTCAAACCTCTTCCCCAATAAATATCTCAGCCTCTTGCCTATGTAAATTTCTTATAAGTATAGAGCCAGACGATAACAAAAAAGCATTTGACGCTTGATGAAGTTGGCTAATATTTGGGAAAATATAAGATAAGTCAGAGTAATAAGCTAAGCTACACAAAATCTTAACCCATGTTCCCTATTATTAAGGTGGGAAAGCACCATGTGTCTGGGAGGGGATAACATAGGATTTAAAGTAGGAAAAACATGGGTTAGGAAATGAGGCCCCCAGTCAAAGGGCTACAAAGAACTTGGGCCTCCTGCCAATAGCTATTGAGTGAGCTTGGAAGCAGACCCTCGGTCTCAGTGAGGCCTCCACATGACTAAGGCCCCAGCTGGCATTTTGGCTGCAAGCCTATGAGGAGGCTGGCGTGGTGATGCCAGCACAGTGTGTATGTGTGTAACAGCTAATCTTATTAATATGTGAAATAAAATTGAATCGCACTCTTCTATTTCACTGAGGCTCTGTGGTTTAACTAATTTTAAAATAAATGAAGGTTTTCTACTACAGGCAGTATAATTTAAAAACCTCTTCAAAGGGCACTGCCACAAATAATTTAGATCCTTGATGGAACATATTTTCAATACACTGCAAGGCCGCAAAGAGTAAGAAAAATACCTAACACCCAATATCTTGATTCTGTACCACTCTCTCAATGAACAGACTTTCTGAGAGGAAAAGTGAATAGCAAGGAAACATAAAAGATAGAGCTGTTCTGAATATAAATGTTCATTTTCATACTGCAGTTGAGAGAATCAGTTTTGAGCAAGAATCAAGACAGGGAAGTGGAACCTGAGACCCCTGCAAGGTCTGGACCTTTTCAAGGCGGACAAAGTGGTCTCAGGTAGCATCCCAGGCTTCTGGAAGAAGTTAGCTCAAAACTTTCTGGAGGAGAGAACTTCTACGTAGGCCCTCAGGATTTCCACAGACTAAGATTAAATAAATAGGTGTTCACAATTAGAGATCATCAAGCGTACAAAGACATGAGTCAACATGAAAGGAGTTACCAGGAACAGCAAAATATGGTTGACCTTCAAATAATTCATGTTAGAATACCATGTGTAGAATATTAAGTAACCATGTATGATATGTTTAAAGAAATAAATAATGGAATCAGAAATACAAGCAGGCAGTAAAATATAAAAATAACTATCAATAGATTCATTTTTAAAAAACAACTTTTAGAAATAAAAATAAAATATAGTTATTGAAATAAAGAACTCATGGGTGGCTAACCAGAAGATTAGAACTCACTAAGGAGAGAAGTACAGAACTGGAAGGTAACCACTTCCGTGACAGCAGAGTAAAAAAAAAAGATGAAAAACATGAAAGAGTATAACATAAGGTGAAAAGACAGAAATGATTTAGTATCAGAGTTTTAGATTTTAAAAATTCATCCGTAAAAGACACACCTAAAATAATAAGCTTGAGAGTCAAACAATATACATTTCTCAACCACACATTAATCCTTTAAAAAACTGACCTTTTAAAAACAAGTTCCTACAACCTTTAAATTATTGGTATCAATAAATTATATTCTCTTACTACAATTCAATTAAATCAAGAATTAGTAACAAAAAGATAAAATACATACATGATTTAAACGTAAAAATTCTAGGGCATCACAATCACCTGAGGAGCTGAATAACACTACATCCAGAGCCCTACCCCACCCTGCCCCAGAGCTATAGAATCTGACTATTTAGGGATAGAACCCCAACTCGTGTGTTTTTTCTAAAAAAATATAGAGGCTTTTGATGCACAGCCAGGTTTAAAACTACTGAATTAACCAATTAACTTGGACCACTAACTGAATAACCCTTTTCTTTTGACTTCTGATGCCTTCTGGATTGTAATATAGGTTTGTACATACATACATACATGCATGCATATATACAGGTACTTAACCAAATACACATACATTCACATATATGTGAGTATACGAAGTCTGTCCAGAAAGTATCCAGCCACGTACTATGCAATATAGAGACATTTATTGAAGAAGACACAAGATACAAGAAACATTGTACATAAGAAAATGATGCCTCAGTGCCCTTCAAATTAGTCACCTTGGGACCTCACACAGTTCTCCCAATTGCCATCAACTGCCCTGTCATATCTTCCTATAACTCATTGACAATCTGAAATCTCCTTTCTTTCAAAAGTGATTTTAGTTTTGGGAAAAGCCAGAAGTAGCAGGGCACCAAACCTGTGCTATAGGGCAGCTGAGTCACCTGAGTGATCTGATGTTTTGCCAAAAATCTCTGCATGAGACGTGAAGCTGTTAATCACCAGTCGCCCATAGCTGCGGACCTCTGAATCATCTGAATAGTTTCCAGAGAGGAATGTTCAAGCTTAATACAAAATTTATGCAGATTTGTTGTTCTATTCACTCAGTCATTTTGAATGCAATGGCCACACAGTACACATGCTCAATCAATGACATCCACTGCCCCCACTGACTAGTACAGTGAGGTCAACATTGTTCACACATGTGCATTCCAGTCCACTCTCCTTGGCTGCCAGGTTATATCGATGTCTCACAAACTGTTCTTGTTATGTTAACAATGGCTGGGCTTTTTCCAGACAGGCCTCGTGTGTGTGTGTGTGTGTGTGTCTGTTCTAAGGCTGTCTTCTCTGTTCAATTCACTTATCTGTCTTCTACCTAATCTTGCACAGTATTTTACCTATAAAATGGTAAAAATCCAAGTATTTACCTAGGATTGTTGTGAGGATCACATGGTTAATTGATGCCTGGATCACAATATGTACTCAATAAATGTTTATTATTATTATTATTGCTCTATGTTTTAATATTTAATTAATAGGATGAGATCATCCTTATCAGTAGTCTTTTAAAAAATATTTATTTATTTATTTTTAGACAGAGGGGATGGAAAGGAGAAAGAAAGTGAGAAAAACACAATGTGTGGTTGCCTCTTGTGTGCCCCCTATTGGGGACCTGGCCCACAACCCAGGCATGTGCCCTGACTGGGAATCGAACCTGCAATCCTTTGGTTCACAGGCCGGTGCTCAATCCACTGAGCCACACCAGCCAGGGCATCAGTAGTCTTAAGTAAGATATTTCTGCCCGTTTATTCTTCTGAATAAAATTTAGAATTATTTCATCAATTTTCAGGAAAAATTCTATTGAGATATTAATGAAAATTGTGTTAAATATATAAATTAATTTTGTAAAATATAGTTTTATAGTACATGATTTTCTCTTTATCCAAGAATTAGTTATTAAGGATGTATTCAAGTTTCCAAGAAGTTTCTATCTAATTGTCATTTGGTTATTGGTTTTTAAAAAATATTTTTTAGAGCGAGGAAAGGAGAGAAAAAGAGAGGGAGAGAAACATCAATGTGTGAGAGAAACATCAATTGGCTGCCTCTTGCAAGGACTCAGCTGGGAACCTGGTCCACAACCCAGGCATATGCCATGATTGGGAACTGAACCAGTGACCTTTTGGTTCGCAGGCTGGCACTGAACCCACTGAGCCACACCAGCCAGGGCCATTTTGTCATTAATTTTTAGTTTTATGACATCATAATACAAAATTATGGTCTGCACCAATTTCAGCCTTTGGGAATTGAGACTTTTTTACTTAGGGGTCAGGGTAGTGGAGAAGAGGATGGTTGTGTTGTTTAGCAAGTTAATATTATAAAGTATTACATGGAATTTAAGTTACATTAATTATATTACTAAAATTTTTATGTCCCTTTTCTGTTTGTCAAAAGCTGCGTCTAACAAAATTGTATCTTAATTACACTCCTTTTGAATTTCTAATTACTTTTGCTTTACTTTGTATTTATGCTATATTATGTATTGCATAAAAGTTCATAACTAAAATTACTAAAACAAATTAGGCTCACCTTGGATTTCTCCTTCGTAATAGAAAATATATTTATAATGGATATTTATGGTATTTTTGTTTATATTTTTATATAATATATATGTTTGCTCATTCTGTTGCAGAGGAGAAATCCAAGGCCAGTCTGATTTTTATTTGACAACACACACACATGCACACACATATGTTTTCATATTGCTACATACACCATTTTGCTCTGCACAATTTCAAGAGGGAATGATCCCAAGATTCTATGCTCAATCATATTAACTTCATTGGGAGTGGTACCTTTAATCAATATAAAATTATCCTGTTGATTTTATTTAATACTTTTTTTATCATAGTATTTGGACTCAATGTAAAATTGCCACACCATATTAATTTTATGTACATTTGCTTAATACAACTTTGCAATTTCTTTTGATTTTGTTGTCATTTTATTTTAAATGTGTTTCTTATAGACTACTTATAATTTAGACTTCATTTGTTCAACCAGTTTGAGAATCTCTGTCTTTTAATAGGGAATATTTTCAACTTATTTATAGTTATTATTATATATATTTGGTTTTCTTTTGCATCTATGTGTTCTATTTGTACTTTTTAAAACATTTTTTGTTTTTATTTGTTTTCTCCTTTTTAATGTATGGATTATATTTTACTATTTATTTTTAAATCTTATCTTTCAGTTACAGTTCACAATATTATTTTAATATTTTGTATTAGTTTCAGGAAACAGTATAGTGGCTAGACAATCATACTTTACAAAGTGTTGCCCCTGGTATTTCCAGTGATGCACCTGGTGTTATCAAACAAAAGTGGGGTACGGCCGCCCACCATTACCCACAGGCAAATTTTGGAGACAGATGTTGGTAGGGAAGGAAAGAGGTCTTTTTAAAAATGTTGCACAATTTGGGAGTTCAGAGGACTTCCTGTCTCCAGACTCATTTCTTCCCCAAAACACAAACAAAACAAAGGACCAAAGCCCAAAACAATATCCAGAATTCCTGCTCCATCTTTATCTGTCCTTTGGAGGCCAAGGCTGCTGAGTGGGTTGTGGTCTGGTTTTGGGCTTTCTCCTGGAGTCTGTGTGTGTTGTTAGAGCTGCTGATCACCGCACAGCTTCCAGGACCGGCCAGATCGCTCACATGCTCTGGCTAGCACATCTGCCAGGTGGATCCAAGAGTAAGATAGCACGTTTCTCCCTCCCCTTAGTTTAAATCTCCCAGCCCAAACTTCTGCGTGCTCTTGAAGGGTTTGGCACCTCTAGCCAATCCTGTCCTTCTCCCAGGCTAGACTGACAGGACAGCACCTCCTCCTGCTGCCAGGTTGAGTCATTGACTGCCTCTACAGTCAAGACAGCTATGTCCTCTGGTCCCACTCCCCACGGGGGTTGGTGGGGGGCGGGAGAAGGGAGTAGGAAGGCTTTTCCATTAGCCAATCTCACTGGCTTTTCACATGCTCAGCACAATGACTTCTTCCAGTGCTGCATCTTTGCCTGGGCATGAGGTAATCTGTCCTTATGAAACATAGCTAGCTTGGTTACTGGGCCAATGTGATGCTGCCCCTGCCTCTGGTGTTTTCTTCCCTTGGCCCCTCCCCTCTGCTCCCACTCTATTTCCGGTCAGGTTACCCTAGCACCACTGGCACCAGCCATAGTTATTACAATATTTTTTACTATACCCCCATGACTATGTTGTAACTACCAATTTGTACTTCTTAGATGTTTTGCTATTTAAAAAACTTTTATTTATCTCCAACTATTACTTCATTTTTATTTTTGTCTCTTAAGAATCTTCTTTAAAGATTGAACCCTAAATTCACTATTTTCTGTATCTCTCATTTATTTTTAATTATTTAATCTTCTATATTCCAAAGGAGCTTGTAAAATATACTTTTTAATTACTAATTCAATTTTCAAAAGGTGAATTTTGCCTTTGATACCTTGTTTCAGTTATTATTACTGAATTTTTAATTTCCTTGCTTTCTGTCCTTATCTCAGGTAGTCATCTTTTCATCTCAAAATGCATCTTAGACAATCTTTATTTTATTTCAGCCCGGTCACTCTTTATTAATTCTGACTCCTCCTTCACATAGTTCAATATGTTCTAATATATTTCTTATATTTTTTAAATTGTATTTTATTGATTATGCTATTACAGTTGTCCCAATTTTTTTCCCCACTCCCCCCCCCACCCCAGCACCCTCTACTCCCTCAGGCAATCTCCTCATTGGTCATGCCCATAGGTCATGTGTATAAGTTCTTTGGCTACTCCATTTCCTATACTGTACTTTACATCTCCATGGCTATTCTATAACTACCTATTTATATTTGTTAATCCCCTCACCTCCTCACCCATTCCCCCACCTCCCCCTCCCATCTGGCAACCATCAAAATGCTCTCAGTATCCATGATTCTGTCTCTGTTCTTGTTTGCTTAGTTTGTTTTTTAGATTCAGTGGTTGATTTGTATTTTTGCTATTTTATTGTTCATAGTTTTGACCTTCTTTTTCTTAAATAAGCCCCTTTAACATTTCATATAATAATGGTTTAGTGATGATGAACTCCTTTAGTTTTTTCTTGTCTGGGAAGCTCTTTATCTGCCCTTTGATTCTAAATGATTGCTTTGCTGGGTAGAGCAATCTTGGCTGTAGGTCCCTGCTTTTCATGACTCGGAATATGTCTTGACAATCCTGCTTAGCCTGCAAAGTTTCTTTGAAAAATCAGCTGACGGTCTTATGGGAACTCCCCTGTAGGTAACTAACTTCTTTCCTCTTGCTTTTAAGATTCTCTCTTTATCTTTAACCTTTAGCACTTTAATTTTGATGTGTCTTGAAGTGGGCCTCTTTGTATCCATCTTGTTTGGGACTCTCTATGCTTCCTGGAGTTGCATGTCTGTTTCCTTCACCAAATTAGGGAAGTTTTCTTTCATTATTTTTTTTTCAAATAGCCTTCCAATTTCTTGCTTTTTATCTTCTCCTTCTGGCACCCCTATGGGGTGAATGTTGGACCTCTTAAAGCTGTCCCAGAGGCTGCTTATACTATCCTCTTTTGGATTCTTTTTTCTTCTTGTTGCTCTAAATGGTTACTTTTTTTGCTTCCTTATGTACCAAATCATTGATCTGAGTCTTGCTTCATCCACTCTACCGTTGTTTCCCTGTAAATTGTTCTTTGTTTCAATTAGTGTGTCCTTTGTTTCTGACTGGATCTTTTTTAAGCTGCTGAAGTTCTCACTAATTTCCTTGAGCATCCTTATAACCAGTGTTTTGAACTCTGCATCTGATAGATTGCTTTTCTCCATTTCATCTGGCTCTTTTTCTGGAGTTTTGATCTGTCCTTTCATTTGGGCCATGTTTCTTTGTTTACGCATTTTGGCAGCATCCCTGTGTTTGTTTCTATGTGTTAGGTAGAGCTTCTTTGACTCCATGTTTTGGTAGTGTTGCCTAATGTTGTAGATGTCCTGTAGGTCCAGTGGCAGAGCCTCCCCTATCACCCAACTGGGTAGTTGAGGTGTACCCTTTGTGTGGGCTGGGTACACCCTCCTCTTGTAGTTGAGCCTTGGTTGCTGTAGGCAGATCAATGGAAGGGATTTACCTAGGCCAGTCAGTTGCAAGGATTGGCTATGACCACTTACTACCAACCTCTGCCCTTTGTGGAGGATCAGCTATGTAGGGGCAGGGTAGTGCTTCTCCCACATGGTCTATAGCTGTCCACTGAGTATGCTGGCCCTGGGGTTTCCCAGGTAATGCAGGCCAAAGTCAGCCCCCTCCAGTGTTTTGCCTGGGGCCATCATGCCTGAGCTGTAAACCAATCTGAGACTGCAGCTACTTGTGCTGAGCTTGGAGATTCCTAGGTGAAGCCAAGCAGTGACTCTAGGCCAGCTGCTGCCAGTGCTGGGCCTGGGGCTCACTGAGGCCAGCTGTTGCTTTTTGATAGGATTTAAGAAGATGGGAAGCCTGAGCCAAGACTCGCCATTCATATGGAAAAGCAGCTTGTGTGGGCCTGGAAGTTGGGTGGGGCAGAGTATGTGGGAATCTCCAAGGTGGGTCAAACAGTGTTAGCCAGGTTGATGGAGTCTCAGTTATGGCACCAGCTTGCCAGCCAGCTCTGTGGGAGGACAGTTTAAAAAGGGACAATGGCTTCTGCTCTCCTTGATGCCAGACGCTTCAGCTTTTCTCTGTATACCAGAGGCACCTTTCTACCTGCTGCCCAGTGCTGGAGTTCAGAGGGAGTGAGTCTGAGTAGATGAGTCCATGTGTGGGTTCTTTAGGAGGAACTGCTTGGGGCTCCAGAAGCTTCTTCCACTGACTGAATCCCCACTGGTTTTTCCAGCCAGAAGTTGTGGGGACTTCATCTTCCTGGCACTGGAACTCTTGGCTGGGGGGCCTTGTGTGACTCTGGGACTCCTTGCTCCCAAGATATCCCTCCCAAATTTTTACCCACCATGCATTGGTGACTGACCAGCCCATTCCACATCTATGCCCCTCCTTCCAGTCTCAATGGATGTGGTTTCTTTAATTCTGTAGTTGTCAGACTTCCATTCAACTCCATTTCTGATGGTTCTGTTTGATGGTTGTTCTATATTTTAGTTGTAATTTAGATGTGCTTGTGCGAAGTGGTGAGCCATGTCTGTCTATGCCACCATCTTGACTGGAAGTTCAAGGTTGTAACTTTAATGATCTTCAGCATTTATTTCTTTTTAAACCTATAATCACATGATTGCCATAATTCTTTGTCTCCTCAGCCCAATCCCACTGTACAGATGACAGATTGAAGTTTAGTAAGGGGAACAGCTGGCTTTTCTGAGAAGTGGCAGAGGGATGTGTCTCAATATGTTTTAATATTTTTGCATTTTCTTTTTAAAATCATTTTCAGAGGTATACTTTCTCAACTCTTACAAATCCCACTCTGTGTTTTGTTTACTTGTTAGTGAAAATATCTCTCTGCAAATACCCCAGCTCTGGTGTTTGCCAATACACAAGTTGATCAGTTGCATGTGGACCCTCATCCTTTCTGTGTCCTTCCCATTCCCCCACCTACAGGCCCTTTACTGCTTTCCCAGGGGATGGTGGTGTCCCTTTCTCATATTATAGATGAAAGTGAGTAGATGGGCACAGCAGGCATCTACTTACTATGACCCATTCAGCTGAATCAGGATCATCATCTGCTTGTACATACTGTTCAATTCTCTGAAAATCTGATCAAATGAATGAAAGATGTCAGCAATCAGTACATATTGCTCCTGAGGCTCTTCTCATTTATATACCCACCTGTAGAATTGTTGTGTGGGAAAGCCATCTCACTTAGGATGCAGTCTGTCATCTCCAATTCTGCTTTATTTCCTGAAATGCTTTTTTGGAAGGAATTGGTGGTCTCCAAACTGAATTAAAGATAAAGATCCCAGTAGAAAACAAGGAACTGGTGGGCCAAAGAGACCTTCAACCATTTATAAAGCAGGATACACCATTGGGGAATGGCCCTGAACACAGGTGTCTCTGATTAGGGAGAGAGTGTGGAACACTGAGATCAAGGTCTTCCTCCAGGTTTTCTCTACTTTAGAAGGAAAGGATCTGTAGGTCACTGATTGGGCTTCTAGTCCAACTAAATTGACCTTTTATTTAGTGGAAATTCCTTTAAGATTCTGGCAGTAGTGTGATTATTAGTCTCCTAAGTTTCTCTTTTTCTTTTGCAGGAGATTCCATTATGGACTGCTTAACTTGATCACATTTTAACCCAAGAGAAAAACAATCTTAAGAACCATTTATTTTTATAGAGGGGAAGGAAGGGAGGAAGGGAGGGAGAGAAACATCAATGTGTGGTTGCCTCTTGAGTGTCCCTTACTGAGGACCTGGCTCTCAACCCAGACATGTGTCCTGACTGAGAATCAAATCAGCAACCCTTTGGTTTGCAGGTTGGCACTTGATCCACTTGAGTGCCACAGCAGCAAGTCGTCTGTCTTCTTAATAATTATTATAATAATGTCACTTAAGTGAACAAATGAGTAAGAATAGCATTTTAATTAAAATTTTCCCCATTACTATCAATTCTTTGGGCTGGCCAAAAAGTCTGTTTAGTTTTTTCCATAAAATAAAAGGCAAATCTACTTTATTGATTTGGATATTTTGAGTATGTTGGCTATCTTTCTCATGGTATGACATTGATTGTCCTCAATTAAAGTCTCAATTTGATTGCTATCAACTTCAACTGGTCTACTAGACTATGGAGCATCATCTAGCAAAAAATGTCCAACACAAAACTTTGCAAACTACTTTTGACATCTTCAATTATCACAGTACCTTTCCATACACTACAAATTTTTTTTTGCATTTCAGTTGTGTTTTTACCTTTCTTGAAATAATAAGGCATAATATGCCAAAATATTGCTTATTTCTTTCCATCTTTAATATATAAGTGGCTACACAAAAATTCACCAATTTTGATGTTATTTTTTAAATACACACCGATATGACAGCTGTCACAAAACAATCTCACAAAATTGTTTCAAATGAAGTTAAAGACAGCTAAGTACTATGAGAGCCATCTTGCAGAAAAACCAAATGAACTTTTTGGCTAACCCAATACTTTTTATTATTAAACTAAAAGCCATATGATCAAATTTGAATTTAAAATGTTGATGAAATACCACTATAAGATTTTTTCTTGATGTTTTGGAACATATGGATGTACTATCTACTATTTAAATAGTGTTCTATGTACTTACATATCAAACCATGTGTAAAGCTTTTTTCACTCTTTCCTACAGAATCGGTGATACGGGACTAAAGTACTTTCTTGATGGTCCTGCGAGCACAAGGATAAGAGAGCTAAACTTAAGTAACTGTATCCAGCTGGGTGATGCCTCTATTGTGAAACTACCAGAGTGGTATGAAAAAACAATAATATTTTACATCGTATCATTAGTAGTTGTATACTTGCTAATAGGAGAGATCAGAGATAGAACTTCAAAGCCATTTGGAAAACATCAGGAATCCTAGAAGCTGGCCTAATACTCAGTGAAATTTAAAAAAGACATTGGAGTCAGAGATTAAGTTAATCTTTTGATTGCATATGAGATGTTTCTTATTAACTTCACCTTAGAGAAAGTTTTTTAAAAGATTTTATTTAGTTATTTTTAGAGAGGGAGGTAAGGAGGCAGAAAGAGAGAGAGAAACATCACTCAGTTGCCTCTTGTAGGTGACATGAGGATTCCTGTAGGTGAGGAAGGATTGAACCCGAACCCCATGTGCCCTGACTGGGAATTGAAATGGTGACCTTTCACTTTGTGTGACAATGCCCAACCAGCTGAGCCACACTGGTCAGGGCAGAGAAAGTTTTTAACAGAATCGTTCATGAAGTTATGAATATCTAGGCATGAGTGACTTCCCTATACTTTTCAAGAATATTATCTCTATGTAAACCTTTACTCAGCATTTCCTAAGGGGTGTTCTAGCTGGTGGGATTGTTCTTGATTCTTCTTACTTGTCAAAGGCCTTGTGTAGACCAAAGGTCAAGCCCAATGCCTGTAGCAAACTTGTAAGGGGTAAGTGAGAAACAACTTTGTACTTTTTGTGGTCATTCACTGTATTATTTACATGACACATATGTTATATATGTCTTCTTATTATAGTTGCAATGTAAAATGAAATCACAGAAAGAATGTCTTATATAATAATCCACCTCCCTTCCATCCAATTTTGTAATATCAAATTATTTTCCACTTTTAAACTTACTTTTATGTTGAGAAAAGGAAAACTCTTGCTTCAATACCATTTGCTTTTCCAGATAGTTTTTATGTGAAGAAAGTTACTGACAGTATAATTAAAGCTAAAGTTAATTTTTTATGCTGCTTTCTTTCAGCTGCCCTCACTTAAACTACTTGAGTTTACGAAATTGTAAACATGTGACTGACGGAGGAATTGAATCTATCATAAACATTTTCTCCTTGATATCAGTAGATCTCTCTGGAACAAGTATCTCTAATGAGGTAAAAAAAATGTTCAAAAATAGTTATGACCATTTTGTAAACAATGGACAGAAAAACAATTCTTTTTATTTCTTAAACTATTAGATGACAAAAGGCAAATTTAGGAATATTATTCCTGGAACAGTGAGTGATAGGTGAGGTTATTGGTAAATAAATCATGATCTTGTTTCTCTGTTTAAAAAATGGCAAAATACAATATTGCAAGGAAGAGTGTTACATTATAGATCTGAAATTTGTTTCATAATGGTAGTTGGTCTGTGTGAAAATACTATATTTTACATGTTACATATGTTTTTTGTGGATTGCACATTCTACAATATAAGACCACCTGAGTACATTGAGATCTAAGTCTAGTTCAAAACAGAAGTCTAGAAATGGCCTCATCAAATCTACAAAAGCATACATTGTAAGGAACTCAATTCCTGCCAGCTGCTGTTGCTACTCATTGGAGTTGAAACTCAGATCACATCCATCCTATCACCGCAGCACTACCCCATTCACTAATCAAATGGAAGATGAGCCCAGAAATGAACCATGTTTCTGAAAGACTAGCAGGCTGTAGTTAGAGAAGTAATATACTGGCTGCTATTGCAAATCAGTGTATCTGGAGGGACATAGGAAGACACCAGAGGGAAGGTTCTCCCTCCAGCTGCTTGCTAATCCCTATTAATCCCTTAAAGTCATCAAATGTCACCTGTCTATGAGGCCTCTGAGAAGCCCTACCTAGCAGACAAGCAACTACTCCTCGTGCATCTCCAGCCCCAGTGCCTCTTTTAACATGACCTCTTTCTCTTGGTGTCTTGCTGCACTGTTGACGTCTGTGTGATGTGTTCATCTTCCCCCACCATTCAGTGGGCTCTTTTAGATGAAGGCCTCTGTCTGTCCCCTAGTTTAGACTTTTTTCTTTCTTTATCTAAGAGTGAATTTAGATTCAGCTTCAACTCTGCTGGTGGTATGAGAGTGGGGTTGGGGGGTATTTATATGCAGCCAATTCATCATGGCGGAGTCAAGTCTTAACTTCTCAACGTTGTCTTCTGTGTAAGCTGGAATCCACAGAGATCTCTGAGGGTCCTTCTGGTCTTTGGTTTCGTATCTAGATAGATCCTTATGTGTCTTCCTTGTCCCAGCACCAAGGCCCCTTCAATTCTTCAGTCTCCCTGGTTACATGTGTTTTGTTTTGGGTTCCTCCGGGTCATGCTGGGGCATGGGGACTCTGTGAGACTGCCTTAGGTCCGTAGTCTAGACATCTCATGAAGACATTTTCCTGCTCCCAGGGTGTATTTGCCCTCAGGCCCATGCCTCACCTCTCTCACTCTGCTAAAGAGTGGCTGACTCAAGTGGATTCTAGCTGGGTTTGGCTCAAGAGGCATTTGTGAGCAATTGAAGGGTCAGAAGGAAGACACCAGGATTTTCTTTCACTTTTCTTTGCATCATCATTAGCAGCTACATTTCCTTTACAATTGACTATCTGGTCAGGTGTATTGTGGTACCAGCTTCCCTGGGTAACATTGGCCCTAGACTCCAATAACACCTTCTTTCCCCATTGTCCTTCCAGTACAGGGTTAATAGTGGCTTCCTGCTGCTGCTAATATCTACATTGTGTCATTATGCCCTCCGCTTCTCAGTTTCTCTACCATTTGTGTAGCCAGCTCCCTGTCACAATTTAATTTCCTTGGTTTTCAATAGAGTTGCTTCTGTTTTCCTCATTAGATCTTAGCTGATAAATGATGAGCACAAGAAAACTCTGATGCCTTGTTGGCTTTTCACAACCCTACTCGGAAAGATGGGTTTGGTTCCCATTTACTTACATCCCTGAATCTATCAGGAGGTTTAACTTTCTCTCCAGGTGAATAGAACCCAGGGGGGTCCAGAAGAGGGCCCTGGGTGGGGATCCTCTAGCATCTCATTCTTTTGTTTCCCTCTGACTCTCCTCCCCCCACTTTTTCCCCTCCCTTTCTCTCTTCCTCCCTTCTCTTCTCCTTCCCCCTCAGCACCTCCCCCCTCAACTCTTCTTTGCTCTTCTTCTTTTCTCTTGGCACAGATTCCATATCTAATCTGGGGGTGGAAAAAATGTTGCAACTGATTATATGGTTTTTAAAAATGTTATGCCCCAACTCATTCAGAGTTTAGGATTTGAAGCTTAAAGGCCTTAAAAGTTTAAAGAGAAAGAATTATTTTCTCCTGTGTTCTATAAAAACCATTCCCTGACACATACAAATAGAATGCCCAGCTGTTGTCTGAAGGGTCACAGGGTAACAAGAAATAGAGGACCTAAGCACATTATAAGATATATTAAAATATAATGCTACCATAGGCCTGTAGTGTTTGGTGGACATTTGTTGTATGAAGGGTGTGAGGGTTAAATGCTCTTAGTTTTTAGCTTTTGGGGACAAGTCAGTTTTTATTTTCAAAGACCATATGTTAAAATTTTATCTACTGAGGACGAGCTCAAACTTAAAAAATAGATACAAGTCCCACTCACTGTTTTCATTCTCTTGTAAAGAATAGTCACAATCTGAGAAAGCAGTAAATGCACATCGTTGGGGAAGAGTGCTAGTTGTTTTCTGCTAAAAGATTGAAAAATAAGTCTTTTGAAGGTTGTTGTTTTCTTCCTCCAAATCAGTAAAACTGTGGTCTAAAAGGCAAATGATTGACAATACAGTACCTCAACAGCTGTGGAAGCTGACCTCTCCCAGTCAAATTAAAACAAATCAGCCCAGATGCCACCTTGGGCAGCTGAACACCAAGCCTGGATTGCAGGTCTATTGAAGTGCAAATCTAACTGCAGACTTGATATTTGAGAGTTAATCTCTGAAATGTTACAGATATTTACCAGAGATTGAATGTAACAATCTGTCCCAATTGTTCCTTCTGGAAAAAAAATTTTGTTTTTTAATAATTATTTTCACTCTCAATTCTTTTCAATAATGAGTTTTCAGTTAGAATCACACTACTCATTTAGTTAAAAAATATTTATTTTGTGCTCACTGCTAGGGATGCTAGAATGAACAAAACATGGCTCTTCTTAGTGCTTACATTCTGGTAGAAGACAGGCCTGGGGCAAATGACTACAAAGACTGATGGATGTGGGAGACAACTTGGCTCAGAGAGTCAGGAAAGACCTGACATTTTCCAAGAGAAGGAGAATAGGTATAGGATGAACCCCTCCCCCTCCAAAAGGGCCTGAACCAAGAGACAGAAGTTTAAAAGGATGGTGGTATCTAGGAAGTCTGCAGCTTCAGGTATGGCTTGGTTGTGACGAGTGTGGTGAGAGACAATGTTTGAGAGGTAGGCAAGGGTCATGTCATGAGGGGCCAAAAAGCCACATTGAGGAATTTGTTCTCTGCCCTTTTAGCAATGAAAGGACATTCAGTAGTGTCAGACATGGTCAGATTGACATATTTAAAAGATTATTCTGTTTGCTGGAGGAACATGGGAATAACAAATGAAATAGTGAGCAATTATGAAGCAGAACTCCAGGTGAAAAGTTCTGAGAGTTGGCATTAGGGCTAGAACCAGGGAAATGGCTTGAGCAAAGTCAGCAGATTTGAGAGACATCTGGAAGGAAGAATCAACAGGAGATAGAAATAGAATGAATGAATAACTTCCTGTCGATAATAACCTTAAACGTAAATGGATTAAATGCTCCAATCAAAAGACATAGAATAGCTGAAAGGATAAGAAAACATGACCCACACATATGCTGCCTACAAGAGACCCATCTCAGGACAAAAGACTTATACAGACTGAAAGTGAAGGGCTGGAAACAAATTTTCCAAGCAAACGGACAGTAAAAAAAAGCAGGGGTAGCAATACTCATATCAGACAAAATAGACTTCCAAAGAAGGGCCATAAAGAGAGACCCAGAAGGTCACTTCATAATACTCAAAGGAAGAATCCACCAAGAAGACATAAACATTGTAAATATATATGCACCCAACATAGGAGCACCCAAATACATTAAGAAAATCTTGGAGGATTTCAAGAAAGATATTGACAGCAACACAATTATAGTAGGGGACTTTCACACCCCACAATCAAAAATGGACAGGTCTTCCAAACAAAATATCAACAAAGGTATTGTGTCACTTAACAATACCCTACAGGAAATGGACTTAACTGATATATACAGAGCTTTTCATCCCAAAGAAGCAAAATACACGTTCTTTTCAAGTGTCCATGGAACTTTTTCAAAGATAGACCACATGATAGAACACAAAGCAAGCCTCAACAAATTCTAGAAAATTGAAATCATATCAAGCATCTTCTCTGACCACAAGGGTCTGAAACTAGAAACCAAACCAAAGGAAAAAACCCAAAACACTCAAAATCATGGAGACTGAATAACATGCTATTAAACAATGAATGGGTCAAGAACGAGATTAGGGAAGAAATCAAAAACTTCCTGGAAACAAATGAAAACGAACTCACAACAACCCAAAACCTATGGGACACAGCAAAGGCAGTCCTGAGAGGGAAGTTCATAGCAATACAGGCCTACCTTAAGAAGATAGAAACAGTTCAAACAAACAACCTAACCCTACGCCTATAAGAACTGGAGGAACAACAACAAAGACAGCCCAGAGCAAGCAGAAGGAAGGAAATAACCAAGATCAGAGCAGAACTAAATGACATAGAGACTAAAAGCACAATTCTAAGGATCAATGAATCCAGGAGCTGGTTCTTTGAAAAGATAAACAAAATTGGCAAGCCTTTAAGTAGGCTCATCAAGAAAAAAAGAAAGAGGATCCAAATAAATACAATAAGAAATGAAAGAGGAGAGATTACAACTGATACCACAGAAATACAAAGGATTGTAAGAAATTACTACGAAGAACTGTATGCCAAGAAATTTGAAAACCTAGGTGAAAGGGACACATTTCTAGAAAAATATAATCTTCCAAAACTGACTGAAGAAGAAGCAGAAAACCTGAACAGACCAATAACAGCAGAGGAAATTGAAGCAGTCATCAAAAAACTCCCAACACACAAAAGCCCTGGACCAGATGATTTTACAGAAGAATTCTACAAAGCATTTAAGGAAGAGCTAACCCCTATCCTCCACAGACTATTCGAACAAATCCAAACTGATGGAAGACTCCCAAACTCTTTTTATGAAGCCAGCAGCATCCTAATCCCAAAACCAGACAAAGACACAACGAAGAAAGAAAACTTCAGGCCAATATCGCTGATGAACATAGATGCTAAAATTCTCAACAAAATATTGGCAAACCGCATCCAACAATACATTAAAAATATCATCCACCATGACCAAGTGGGATTCATCCCAGGGATGCAAGGATGGTACAATATTCGCAAATCAATAAACATAATACATCACATCAACAACAGCAAAGACAAAAATCACATGATCATATCAATAGATGCAGAAAAAGTATTTCATAAGGTACAGCACCCATTTCTGATAAAACCACTCAGCAAAGTGGGAATAGAGGGAGCATTCCTCAACATAATAAAGGCCATATATGAGAGACCTACAGCCAACATCATACTCAATGGACAAAAACTTAGAGCTTTCCCACTAAGATAAGGAACAAGACAAGGATGCCCTCTCTCACCACTCCTATTCAACATAGTATTGGAAGTCCTAGCCACAGCAATCAGACAAGAAAAAGCAATAAAAGGCATCCAAATTGGAAAGGAGGAACCGAAACTGTCCTCGTTTGCAGATGACATGATAGTGTACACGGAAAATCCTATAGACTCCACCAAAAAACTACTCGACCTAATAAATGAATTTGGCAAAACAGCTGGATACAAAGTCAATACTCAGAAATCAAAGGCATTCCTGTACACCAGCAACGAAACTGCAGAAACAGAAATCAGGAAAAAAATCCCATTTGATATAGCAACAAGAAAAATCAAGTACCTAGGAATCAACCTAACCAAGGAGGTAAAAGACCTGTACTCAGAAAACTACACAACATTGAAGAAAGAAATTAAGGAAGACATAAACAAATGGAAGCATGTACCATGCTCATGGATTGGAAGAATTAACATCACCCAAATGTCCATACTACCCAAAGCAATTTATAAATTCAATGCAATCCCTATTAGAGTACCCATGACATATTTCACAGATATAGAACAAACATTTCAGAAATTCATATGGAACCATAAACGACCCCGAATAGCTGCAGCAATTTTGAGGAAGAAGAACAAAGCAGGAGGGATCACAATACCTGATATCAAACTGTATTACAAGGCCACTGTAATCAAAACAGCCTGGTACTGGCATAAAAACAGGCACATAGACCAATGGAACAGAACAGAGAGCCCAGAAATAAACCCAAGTCGTTACGTTCAATTAATATTTGACAAAGGAGGCAGGAGCATAAAATGGAGCAAAAATAGCCTCTTCAACAAATGGTGTTGGGAGATCTGGACAACTACGTGCAAAAAAATGAAACTCGATCACCACCTTACGCCATACACGAAAATAAACTCAAGATGGATAAAAGACTTAAATATAAGTCGTACCACCATAAAAGTCCTTGAGGAAAACATTGGCAGGAAAATCTCAGACATTCCATGCAGCAACATCCTCACAGACATGTCCCCTAAAGCAAGGGACATAAAGGAAAGAATAAACAAATGGGACCTCATCAAAATAAAAAGCTTCTGCAAGGCTAAAGAAAACAGCACCAAATTACAAAGAGAACCAACAGTATGGGAAAACATATTTGCCAATGATACCTCAGACAAGGGCCTGATCTCCAAAATATATAAAGAACTCACACGACTCCACTCCAGGAAGACAAACAACCCAATTAAAAAATGGGCAAAGGACTTGAACAGACACTTCTCCAAGGAAGACATACAGAGGGCCCAGAGACATAGGAAAAGATGCTCAGCATCACTAGCCATCAGAGAGATGCAAATTAAAACCACAATGAGGTACCATCTCACACCAGTCAGAGTGGCCAGCATAAACAAATCCACAAACAAATGTTGGAGAGGATGTGGAGAAAAGGGAACCCTCGTGCACTGTTGGTGGGAATGCAGACTGGTGAGGCCACTGTGGAAAACAGTATGGAATTTCCTCAGAAAACTAAAAATGGAACTGCCCTTTGACCCAGCAATTCCGCTGCTGGGATTATACCCTAAGAACCCTGCAACACCAATCCAAAAGAACCTGTGCACCCCAATGTTCATAGCAGCACAATTTACAATAGCCAAGTACTGGAAGCAACCTAAGTGCCCATCAGCAAACGAGTGGATCCAAAAACTATGGTATATTTACACAATGGAATTCTACACAGCGGAGAGAATGAAGGAGCTTATACCCTTTGCAACAGCATGGATGAAACTGGAGAGCATTATGCTAAGTGAAATAAGCCAGGCGGTGAGGGACAGATACCATATGATCTCACCTTTAACTGGAACATAATCAACAAAGGAAAAGAGCAAGCAAAATACAACCAGAGACATTGAGGGGGGGAACAGTCTAGCAGTGGCCAGGGGGTAGTGGGGTGGGGACAGTGGGAAGAGGGGATTGCAGGAGCTATTATAAAGGACACATGGACAAAATCGGGGGGGATGGTGGGGGTGGGGGAGGGAGGTGGGTTCAGCTGGGGTTGGGGGGAGGTAAGGGGAGAAAAGGCATACAACTGTAATTGAATAACAATAAAAAATAAATTAAAAAAAAGAAATAGAATGAATGTTGGAGTAAAGACAAGAGGGACAGAATCAAGGATGATAACAGTATTTGGCTTAAGCATCTGTGTAAATGGTGATGTCACTTACTAACCTGTGTGCCTGCCACAGTGGGGGGAACAGGTTTGCTGCAGGTTGGCCATGTTTAGTTTGAGTCAGCCTGCTAGATAATTTTATAGAGAGGTAGAGGGCTCAGGAAATAAGCAGGAAAATCATTGCAATTCCCTCCTCAGAGGGACAACAGCTTTTTAGGTTTCCAGAGGGCGTAGGGGTGTTGTTACATTCTGAAAATCATGAAAATGCATAAAGTTAATTAGCAAAGACAAAAATACAGATATTTAGAAATCTGGAAATATTTTATTTTATTTATTTATTCATTTATCCTCATCTGAGTGTATTGTTTTTTCATTGCTTTGAGAGAGACAGAGAGAGAGATGTGAGAGAGAATCATTAATTGGTTGCCTCACATATGTGCCCCAAATGAGGATCAAACCCATAAACTAGGTATGCGCCCTGATCCCAGACAGAACCTGTATCCTTTTGGTTTATGGGACAATGCTCCAACCTACCGAGCCACACTGGCCAGGGCAGAAATCTAGAAAGGTTTTAACTGACAAAGCTAATGTAAATGGGGAAAACAAAGAGAACACAGTTATTTCAAAATGTACAAACTTCTCATAATAATTTATTGTCCTCAGTCATTCCTTTGTAGAAAATAGTGACTAATGTAGTACATCATGCATAAACAAAAGTTAGTAGTTATCCAATAAGCACAGTTTAAGGAGATAGGAAATATGTCAGTTTTCCTCTTCTAATATAAAGAGGACAGGTGTATAAGTGAGGGAAATAAATTACTAATGTGATAGTATCTTAAACTATCTTTAAAAGTCTTTACTCTTCTATAGCTTTTCTTAATGTCTAATTAAATGGGATGTCAGTTATTCTCCTCCTACTCCAGAGGACTGTTTGAATATGAGGTTATATCTCCACTTATAATGGAATATGTTTTCCACAAGTCAGAAGAATTATCATTTACTAAAGACCACAGGATCCACAATCAGGGCAGTTCAATCCGTTGCATAAGTTGCCTTAGTCACCGCCATATTTGTTGTTTAAAGGAAAAATGAGTCAGAGCACTGTTTCAGACAGTGTGCTTAGACAGTGGTTTAAGAAGATTTTCATTTGCCTGATTTTCAAATTTTTTCACAATGAGTATTAGATCTTGAGTGCCCATTATGTAGGCAAATTCCTGGAGTCTCCTCACCAGGATGTGAGGTCCATGAAAGCTGAGACTTTGTTTTATTCACTGCTGTGTTCCCAGAACCCTAGGGAGTAATAGATAAATATTCATTGAATGAAGGAACAAATGCTGAGCTGTAGGGTTATCAAATGTGAATAAGACCTGTTCTCTACAGCCCAATTTAGAAGGGTAAGTAAGAGTAATTTAAATATGTTGTGGCATATATGATGATAGAGGAAGCAGAGGAATGGATCTTCACTCAGCCAGCCAAAGACAAAAACATGAAAATGCATGCTTGTTCAAGGAACTTTATGTAGCTTACTACTAGTAAGGTACTAGTGTACTACTAGTGTACTACTAGTATGTATGGGTTGGCCAAAAAGTTCATTTGGTTTTTTCCATACAATGACTCTCATAGTGCTTAGTTGTCTCTAACTTCGTTTGAAGCAATCTGTTATATTGTTTTGTGACAGCTGTCATATCAGCATGCATTTTAAAATACATCAAAATTGGTGATTTTTTGTGTAGCCATTTTAATATTGAAGATGGAAGAAAATAAGTAACATTTTGGCATATTATGCATTATTATGTCAAGGAAGATAAAAATACAACTGAAATGCAAAAAAAAAAAAAAGATTTGTGCAGTGTATGGAGAAAGTGCTGTGACTGTTTGAACCTGTCAAAAGTGGTTTGCAAACTTTTGTGCTGGAACTTTTTTGCTAGACAATGCTCCATGGTCGGGCAGACCAGTTGAAGTTGATAGTGATCAAATCGAGACATTAATTGAGAACAATCAACGTCATACCACACAGGAGATAGTTGACATACTCAAAATATCCAAATCAATATAGTTATTGGTGAAAATGAAAAATGTGTCTTTTATTTTATGGAAAAAATCATGCAGACTTTTTGGCCAACCCAATTCCATGAAAAGGAGATGGGACTGAGGGAATTTTGTGCTATCTGAAAAGCTTGGACTTGAACCAATGAATGTGGAGCAGGACTTGGTAGGGTAGTCACAGTTATACTCAGTCTCTTATTTAATATAGATTATTTGGGTTGTTCTCTAGGGGATAGATTAGAGGGAAAAAAGACTAGAGGCAGGGAGACCAGTGGTGGGTGTTTTAGTAGTTTAAAAAAAAAGAGATGATGAATTCTTGAACAGGGTCAGAGGACAGAACTAGCATGGAAAGAAGATATTCAAGAATACCTAGGGAGTAAAACAGAAATGATTTGGTGATTTGTTACAAAAGTTAAGGACCTAGAGGAGGGGTGGGGGTGTTGGAGAATGATTCCAAAAATATGACTTTGGGTGGATGAAAATCCTACCTCAGAAAGGGTAATGTAAGAAAAATAACAGATTTTGAGGGAAAGGTGACTTCAATTCTATCAGACTGACTTAGAATGTGTGGCATATTCAGGTCAAAGTCTTGGGAGAGAGATCCTTAAAGGATTTAGATGTGGGAGGCATTAGCATGGAGGTGTGAAGGTGGCCAAGATCTTCAGAGAGAGTGTGGGGGGTGAGGCGCAATGTGCACCCAGGAAGAACAAATAGAATATCAATATTTAAGGAGTGGGAAGAAGATAATGAATCTGTAAAGGATACTAAAGAAAGAAGGTGAAAAGGTCATAAGAACCAGGTGAGTGTAGTCATGTGTGGAGTTTTGAGGGAATAACCAACAGTATCTAACAGAACAGAGAAATTAAAACAGGGAAAGACCAACATTTGAAAGAACATTTACCATTAATTAAACAGATCCCTGCTTTACCCTTCTGATAACATACATCTCTTGCCCATGTTTCCTTCATTCCCTTTCCTCCAGCTCCACTGCCACATTTTAGATCCTCAAACAAGCCAAATTCTTTCCTACTTGAGGACCTTTGCACACATGTACCTTTGGCCTGAGATGCTTGTCCTTCTATTCTTCAGGTGCCTGGGTAGGCAGATGCTTAGTGAGTAACCACTGATGATGATGCCAGTAGCTAAAGCATCCTGACATAAGCTAATAGTGCCTTTTAAGATATTTTTGACACTATTCTAATCTATCTATAATAAACATTTGCCCTGCTGTCATAATTATCAGAAAATCACACTTTTCAATCTATACCATTTCAAGGCAATAGCAAAAGGTTTTTATTTCACTTATGCATTTTTTCTTTAAGTAAACATAAATCACATGATGACAACAATGTCTCTATGTATGTTCCCCCCAAATAAGCATTCTTTAGTTCCCAGTGTACTGTAATCTTATCTCTGTGAAATTATAGCATAGTTCCCTAGAAAAGTATTATCTAGGGGCAGGAGCATAAAATGGAGTAAGAATAGCCTCTTCAACAAATGGTGTTGGGAGATCTGGACAGCTATGTGCAAAAAAACGAAATTCAACCACCACCTTACACCATACACAAAAACAGACTCAAGTTGGAGGAAAATATTTAAATATAAGTTGTGGTACTTTTATAAATAAAAGTCCTACAGGAGAACATAGGCAGAAAAATCTCAGATACTCCATGCAGCAATATTTTCACTGACATGTGCCCTAGAGCAAGGGACATAAAGGAAAGAATAAACAAATGAGACTTCATCAAATTAAAAAGATTCTGCAAAGCTAAAGAAAACATCAATAAAATGAAAAGGGAACTAACCATATGGGAAAGTATATTTGCCAATGATATCTTGGACAAGAATTTGATCTCCAAAATACATAAAGAACCCACACAACTCCACACCAGGAAGACAAAAAACCCAATTAAAAAATGGGGAAAAGACTTGAAGAGACACTTCTCCAAGGAAGACATACAGAAGGCCCTGAGACATATGAAAAGCAATTCCCAGTGTCAGTAGCCATCAGATATATGCAAATTAAAACCACAATGAGATACCACTTCACACTGGTCAGAACGGCCATCATAAACAAATCAACAAACAACAAGTGCTGACAAGGTTATGGAGAAAAGGGAACCTTAGTACACTGTTGGTGGGAGTGCAGACTGGTGCAGCCACTGTGGAAAACAGTATGGAGTTTCCTCAAAAATCTAAAAATGGAACTGCCTTTTGACCTGGCAACTCCACTTCTGGGATTATATCCTAAGAATCCTGAAACACCAATTCAAAAGAACCTAAGCACTCCTGTGTTGATAGCAGCACAATTTATAATAGCCAAGTGCTGGAAGCAGCCTAAGTGCCCATCAGTAAATGAGTGGGTCAAAAAACTGTGGTACATTTACACAATGGAATACTATGCAGCAGAAAGAAAGAAGGAGCTCCTACCCTTCACAAGAGCGTGGATGGCTTTGGAGAGCATTATGCTAAGTGAAATAAGCCAGATGGTGAAAGACAAATACCATATGATCTCACGAATAAGTGGAACCTAATCAACAAGACAAGTGAACAAAATATAACCAAAAACATGGAAATGAAGAACAAACTGACAATAACTACAGGGGAGGGGGGGAAGAGAGGAAAGAAGGGGAAGGATCAAGGAACATGTATAAGGAACCATGGACAAAGACAACAGGGGTGGAAAAGATTGAAGGTGGGAGATGGAGGTGGGTAGGGTGGGGAGAGTAATGGAGGAAAATGAGGACAACTATAATTGAACAACAATTTTAAAAAAGAAAGATGTTAGCTAGATAGATTGGCTCACATAATAATGGCTCTTGAATTATTAATTGCACACAAATAATTTAAAAACTGAATTGCAAAAAAAACCCCTTTTAATTGAAGATTGGCATGTGGTATCCATATTAATTTTAATTTATATGTTCTAAAGTCATGTAGTTTCAGATATTTCTAGCAAAAATTTCTCTCTATGACTAAATAATATACTGTAAGATAGACCTCAATATGGTGGCATTAGGTAAACAAAGCTCACCTCGCATAATCACATAAAAATTACAAACAAATTCTAGAACAATCATTATTCAGAACTGGCAGAAATTGAGTTGAATAGAAGTGTGACAACTATGGAATTAAAGAAACCACATCCATCTAGATTCGTAGCAGGGGCAGAGAGGCAGAATGGGCTGGTCCCACATCAACAAATGGTGGATAAAAATTTGGGAGGGATGTCTAGGGAACAAGGAGTCCCAGCCCCACACCAGGGCCCCAAGCCCAGGGTTCCAGTGCCAGGAAGATAAGTCCCCATAACTTCTAGCTGCAAAAACCAGCAGAGATTGAGTCTGTAGGAGAAACTTCTGGAGTCCCAAGCAGTTCCTCTAAAGAATCCACACATGTAATTATTCAGATTCATTCCCTCTAAGCTCCAGCACCAGGTAGCAGCTTGAGAGGTACCAGTGGCACACAGGGACAAAATGAAGTGGCTGGAATCAAGGCGAGAACTGGGGGACAGCTTTCTCCCAGACAGAAAGGCAGGCAGAGCCACAGAGCCAGCAGGGTGTAACATCTGACACTCGGTCAACATGGCTGATACTGTTTGCCGTGCCCTGGGGATCCCCTGAGACACCCTCCCACCCAACTTATAGCTGTTAATAGTAGCTTTTTCATATGAATGGCTGGCCTTGGCTCATGCTTTACAACTTCCTAAATCTTTCAAACAAGCAACAGCTGGCCTCAGTGAGCACCAAGACCAGCACTAGAAGTAGCCAGCCTTGATTCACAGCATGGGAATCTCCAAGCTCAGCACAAGGAGCAGCCATCTCAGATTGCTTTATAGCTCATGCAGGGTGGTTCCAGGCTAAACACAGATGGGGGCTGACCTTGGCCTGCACCACCTGGGAAACCCCAGAGCCTGCACACCCAGTAGACAGCTACAGACCACAGCAGAGCACCACCACCCTGCCCCTGCACAGCTGATTCTTCATGGGGGGCTAAGGTTGATGGTAAGGTCAAGGCAATCTTGACAACTGACTGGCCTGGGTAAATCCCTCTCATTGATCAGCCAACAGCAACCAAGACTCAACTACAAGAGGAGGGTGTACTCAGCCCACACAAAGGGTGCACCTTGAATATCCAGCTTAGGTGATAGGGGAGACTTTGCCACTGGACCCTACAGGACACCTACTATATTAGGCCATGATACTAACACAGGGAATCATAGCAGCTCTATCTAATATATAGAAACAAACACACAGAGGCTGCCAAAATGAGGAGACAAAGGAGCATGGCCCAAATGAAAGAAGAGATCAAAACTCCAGAAAGAAGAACTAAACAAAATAGAAATAAGCAATCTATCTGATGCAAAGTTCAAAACACTGGTTTTAAGGCTGCTCAGGGAACTTAGTGAGGACCTCAAAAGCATAAAAGATATCCACTCAGAAATGAAAAATACACTAACTGAAATAAAGAACAATTTACAGGAAACAACAGTAGAGTGGATGAAGCTGAGAATCAAATCAATGATTTGGAACATAAGGAAGAAAAGAACAACCAATCAGAACAACAAGAAGAAAAAGGAATCCAAAAAAAGGAGGATAGTGTAAGGATCCTCTGGGACAACTTCAAGAGGTCCAATATTCACATCATAGGGGTGCCAAAAGGAGAAGAGAAAGAGGAAGAAATTGGAAACTTATTTGAAAAAATAATAAAAGAAAACCTCCCTAATCTGGAGAAGGTAACAGACATACAAGTCCAGGAAGCATACAGTCCCAATCAAGTTGGACCCAAACAGGACCACACCAAGATACATCATAATTAAAATGCCAAAGCTTAAATATAAAGAGATAATCTTAAAAGCAGCAAGAAATAAGGAGACAGTTACCTACAGTGGAGTTCCCAAAAGACTGTCAGCTGATTTCTCAAAAGAAACTTTGCAGGCAAAAGGTGGCTTGCAAGAAGTATTCCAAGTGGTGAAAAATGAGGACCTACAACCAAAATTACTCTATACAGCAAAGCTATCATTCAGAACAGAAGGGCAGATAAAGTGCTTCCCAGAAAAAGTAATCTTGGGAATTCATTAATACCAAGCCATTATTACATGAAATGTTAAAGGGACTTATTTAAGAAAAAGAAGATCAAAACTAGGAACACTTAAATGACAACAAACTCACAACTGTCAATAACTGAATCTAAAAAACAAAAACAAACTAAACAAACAACCAGAACAGGAACAGGATCATAAATATGGAGATCATTTGATGGGTTATCAGCTGGGAGGGGGAAGGGGGAAAACAGGTGAAAAGGTGCAGGGATTAAGAAGTATAATTGGTAGGTACAAAATAGACAAGGGATGTTAAGAATAGTATAGGAAATGGAGAAGCTGAAGAACTTATACACACAACCTGTGGACATAAACTAAAGGGGAGGGGATGATTGCTGGAGTGAAGGGGGGTATCTGTGGAGGGGTGCAAAGGGGGAAATTAGGACAACTATAATAGCATAATCAATAAAATATACTTAAAAGAAAGGAAAAAAGTAAAAGAGGGATCTACAGCCAAGATGACTCCATCCAGCAAATATATCATTTAGAATTGAAGGGAAGATAAAGCGCTTCCCAGACAAGAAAAAACTGAAGGAGTTCATCATCACCAAACCATTATTCTTTAAAATTTTAAAGGGACTTATTTAAGATAAATAAGAAGTTCAAAACTATGAGCAATAAAATGGCAGTAAATGCATCAACAACTAAATCTAAAAACAAACTAAGCAAACAAGAAGAACAGAGATAGAATCATGGATATGGAGAGCATTTTGATGGTTGCCAGATGGGAGGGGGTGTATGGGACTGGGTGAAGAAGTGAGGAGATTAAGAAATACAAATAGGTAGTTACAGAATAGCCATGGGGATGTAAAAAGTACAGTATAGGAAATGGAGCAGCCAAAGAACTTACATGCATGACCCAGGGACATGAACAATGGTGTGGGGATTGCCTGAGGGAGTAGGGGGTACTAGTTGGAGGGGGGGAAAGGGGGAAAAATGGGACAACTGTAATAGCATAATCAATAAAATATAATTAAAAAAGGAAGAGAAAACCAGTGTGAGAACTTTAACCATAGTTAGTGTAGTCTAAATATCTCTTTATTCTGTTACCTTTCCTCCCCTCCATCTCTGCTGCCCCTGCCATTCAGGGACTATTTCTTCTTACTAACCTCTGTTGCCTTAAATACCACTGTCCTCAGCTCCATTCTCTACTTGCTGCAGTATGATCTTCCAACATGCATATCTGAGCTTCTCACATTTTTGCTCAGATTTCTTCAGGAGCCCCACATTGATTACACTATAAAGTCTAAATGATCTAATGTGAAGGACCAAGTTCTTCCTGAGATGGCCCCTGCCTACTTTTACAGCCTAACTTCCAGTTGATTCCCATCTTTCATCTTCAGCTCCAGAGATGCAGAACTGACCCTCTTCTATCTCCTCAAACATGTCATGCTCTCCTTGCCTTCCCATCTCTGCAAGTTATTCCCTCTGTCTGAAACAACCCCTCCCCGATCCCTTGAGTTTCAGGTGTGTGAAACTGTGCTGGAATTCCTGGGCAGGCTTAAGATTTCCCTGTCCTGTGTTTCTACTGTTCTTTATAATGCCTTCACTAAAACAATCAGCTGATTACATTTTAATATTTCTTCCAAGCCTATCTCTCTATAGCACTGTGAGCTTCTTGAGGGCAAAGGCTGGATCGTCCCGCCTTTGGGATGCTTAGTGTGACACCTAAAATGCAATAGAAATATAAAATACTTGATCGGTGCATCAGTGAGTGAGGGAATGAGTGGATCTGGTACCATTTCCTTTCTCTTAACCAAACACAGCTTCTTTAAATCCCACATTTTCTCAGCTACGCTCTGAGCTGGAGTGGGAGTGCTTACAGCTGCATGTCTTAGTCTGATACACTTTCAAGAGACCACCCATCTGCATGGAACACACACATACAAATAAAGCCTGAGGTTCAGTGAAGCAAAACCTCTGAAGCAGGAAACATATGAAATCACTTGGGATTCAAGAAATAGAAAGAATTGGAGTTAAAAGGAAGCAGGGTAACTCAGAGACAAATGGAGTTGCACATAACAAGAAGTCTGCCCTATTGTACTTTTTCATATGAAGCCGGACCTCTCCTTAGTCCTTTCTAGGCCCTTCTCCCCAGTCAGTGGCTTTATGTGAATCTGCTGGTCCCATAAGTAGCAATAGTGGTTTTCCTCACAGAGGTTTCTGTCAGTTGTCTCCTGTTTCCAACAAAATGCATACCAAAAACATTGAAAAAGGAAATGACCAACTTAACTTGTCACGTCCTTCAAGGAGATTCTTTGGTGGCATAAGCCTCCTCTCAACCTCCACCAGGTAGGAGGCAAACAGTCTCAAGGCGAGTTGCTCTATTTTCATATAGCAGAGACACTGATTTTCCTTCCCTCCATACACATATAAAAGATCTATTTCTGTGTGTGGACCAAAGCCTGCTTTCCTCTTTTAGATGTGTATGTCGTTAAATTAGGCCAGAGAGGTAGATACATTAAAAACAAAACATGACTACAAAATTCATACTAACAATCAAATAAGTAGAAATAAATAAAAATAACTGAGAAGAAAAGGTAAATTATTTTATAAAATTGTAATTGCTAACCAGAGTATAAAAGGGAAAATCATTTTTGAGTTTAAGATACATTTTCAAGGACATTATACAAGACAGTGTTACCAGTGATTTTAGACAGGGAAACTGTTAATTGAGATAAAACATATTTCCAAGTATAAATTTTGTTCTTTATTCATGAAATAATGTAGTAGTCAGCACCAAACAGAGCAAATCTTTCAAAAAGGAACATACAAAATATAAACACTGATTCACATAATTACAAAAGGGAGTAGATTCCAAGCAAGAATTTTGAAAGTATGCCAACAAGATAAAATTTGGTCCATTAAAAACAGATAATTTTACAGACTACTCATTCATTCACAAATATTCATTGTCAGCTGTGTGTGAAACACCATGTTAGGTTCTGGGAGTACTAAATTTATAGCCGTAGTACTGGCCTCTAGGTACAGTGTAGAACTGAAAGAACAACAACAGTAGTAGTAGCACTACATGGTCAAAGATCACTAAAAGCCTAAGTGCAGAGTGTGGGTTCACATCCTGGCTGGTGCCAGCACACTATGAGAACTGCTCTGTGCCTCTATTTCCCTCTCTTTGGAAGAGTGATTATAATATTACTTTTCTCAGTGTTGTAAGAATTAAATAAGATAATGAATGTAAACTGCTTAATATAATGCCTGACACATGGTAAGCATTCAATACATCTTAGCAATGATTAATTCGCACTATGGAATAATAAGGCATATTTGCTGTGATAGAGATTTGTGCATCTTGGCACACACGCTACATCTTGGCAGAACGGAGGAGTTGGAAAGTGAGTGCTATGTCTCTGTGAAGTTGGGCAAGGCTTTTCAGCTTTTGAGGTGCAGCTGAAAGCTTCAGTAGGTTATTTGTGAGGTAAAGAAGAGGACATTCTCAGTGGAGGAAGAAGTAGGTGGGAAGGCATGGAGTCATAGAGAAAGTTGTGTGCTGGAGGATCCACAAGTGACTTCACATTGTCAGAGCATGGCACAAGAAGATATGGGATGTGGCAGGTGATGCAGCTGGAGATAAGAGGCGGAGGGAAGAATGTAAATGGACTTGGATGCCCTGCAAGGTGATTCTCACTACACGCTATATGCAATGGGAGCCGCTGGAGAACTCTGAGTAGAAGGACTCATCAGATTTGTGTACAGAAACAACAGTAAGGAAGACCTGTGTAAGAAAGGGTGAGCTATTGCAATGACAGCTGGAAATAATGAGGTTTGATAGTAGTGGCAGACGGGACATGTCTGAGAGATATTTAGAAAGTAGTGTTGATAGAACTTGGTGATATGTTTGCTGGATATGGGGAGCAAAGGAGAGAGGAGGAGAAAAGATGTTGAATTCCATTTTAGAACATTTAATTCCAAGACACATCTGTCTATACTTTGGGTCCCTTTGGGCCTGGCTGACAAAAAAGAAGACAGATACTCATTCAACTTTTGGAATCTTTATTTTTGTTTTGTTCCTCAGTAAGTCTGGCAAGGAATGATAGGCACTGCGTATATTCTAGTTCAAGAATTACTGAAAGCAGAAAATGTACACAAGGATTTTCAACAACCTCCCCCCAGTTCTATCTCCTGTGTCATAACTTACATCCCATTTTATCCTCAAAGAAAGCAGGAAGAAAGGAGGTTTCTTGTGTTTGGTGACTGTCAGGGACCTTTTTAGATTTCTTTTTAGATTTCCCATGATCTAACCCCCAATAATTACATCAGAGTTTTCAGTCTTCTTAGACTTCTGGGTACCGCATTCCATCCTATTTCATGGAATATGGTTTCCTTCTTTTTCTTTTTCTTTTTCCAAAGAAAAAGATATCATATATTTGCATCCTGAGGGTACTTTTTAATTCAGAACACTGCAATCAGCCACACACACAGAACGCAGGCCACCATTAGGAAGAGAGTGAAATAGGCCAGATTTAAACAGTCATGTGCCCCATAACGATGTTTTGCTCAACCACTGATGATCAGTGGTGATGCTGGTGTAAACAAACCTGTGTTAACAGTCCCATGAAGTATAGCACATGCAGTTAGATACAGTACGTAATCCTTGATAGTGTTAATAAATTACTATGTTGCTGATTTGTGTATTTATTATACTTTTATCATTATTTTGGATACTCTTCGTACTTATAAAAACTTTGCTGTAAAACAGTATGCCCTGTTACACCAACGGCATCCTCATACATCTTGTGTTTATTGTGTCTCTTGATTGCATCATTTTCTCTCATGCTTAACTTAATCTTGTGTTTTTTTAAAAAATAATTTTATTGCATTTTTTTCCATTACCATTTAGTCCCCTTATACCCCCTCACCCTGCAATCACCACAAGTTGTGCATGTCCACGAATCCTTTTTGTCTTCTAAAATCCCGTATTAAAATATCAAAGATCCTGAGCTGTGTAGGTTGTATTATTGGATTTCCCAGCAATGGAAATGTAGGCCCCTTAAAGAGGGTCATAAAAGTTGCAAAATGCAGAGGAAAGAGCAATGTATTTAAATCAATGAAAATTCCATCATGAGTCATTCACTTTAACTAGGCTCCTAACAGAAACTAGCACAAAGATGAGAAAGAACCTATTCACTTTGGGGTTTCCAGTTTGAATACTAGTCCTCTGAAAGTAACTGTGCTGAGTTTGGGGTGTTTATGGCATATTCGGGTGTCCAATTTTCAATTAGGAAACAAGATCTGGAGCTCAGGAGAGAGATTTTGGCCAGATTTAGAGATGGTCGAAGTGGCTGAAGAAACCATGATGAGAGACAGAAGGAGAAGATAGGTCAAGTTCAAAGTTCCAGTGAACACCAGTACATATTGGGTGCATTTGGAAGATGAACCCAGAGAGGAAACTGAAATGAACATGCAGAGAAGTAGGTGAGGGAAGAAGTAAGAGTGATGTCATGAGAACCAAAGGGCGTGGTGTTTCAAAAAGTGGGAGATTATCAGTGAGGTCATACTTCACTGGTGGATCAAGTAATTTGAAGACAGTTTTCACCAATTTCTGTGAAATAAAATTGTTCATCTCTGGATATACTTGTCTATGGATATACTTGTCATGTTTACATTCATGCTTAGTATTTTGTTTGAATTTCCTGTTTTTGTGCTACTATAGTTTGTTTCAAACAGACAGTAAACTGCTTCAAGAGTGTTGTGGGCCTGTGTAAAGGAATTAAGCATAATGTTAATGTTTTATATAATTCTTCATTGATATTCAAAAGACTTAATAATGGATTCATATAATGTTTTTTCCAACTTATTGTAAATTATTTTTCACATTGAAAAATTTCATTCATTATTCATTTTCTTCACCCTTTTCTTCTTTCTTTTGATACATAGTTATCTAGTTCCTACAATACTTAAGGCAGCAACTCTAGGTTTGAATGTAAAACAGAAATAAGATAAGCAGCCTGCCCTGAAGTTTTTATAAACCTTTAACCCTCTTAAGTTTTCCCTCCTTTCGAACAGAACTTTGTGTTGTTGTTTTGGTCACTTTGGTTTTCCAATGAGTTGCAGTGACTTTTATTGCCACCGGCAATAAAATAAGTATGGCAGCCTTCCACTCAGTCACCAATACTGGCTGTTTTAATTTCAAGAAAGTTAGAAATTAAATTCATTGTTATTTTGATTTTATACCTTAAAGGATTGTAGTAATATTAATTTCCCCTTATATTTGTTTATCATTGCAATTATATTTCTACTTAGATGAAATATCTGTTTAGAGTCTTCACTTATTTATATATTTTTACTGACAATTTGTGTAAACTCCTTAGACAAATATAGTTACTATCATTTGTCGTATTTTTGTATTTTCTCCATTACTTACAAATGGCTTTTCTCACAATCATGGAAGAGAGATTTGTTTTAGTATTTAGTGTTCTTGCAAAAAATGTTTATCCAGAATTTCATTATAAAGAACAATCACACAAACCCAGAATGTAAGACATTCTACATAATGCTGGCCTGGGATCTCTTTTTATTTTTTAATTTTATTTTTAATTATAGTTGACATTTAATATTACTTTATGCTAGCTTCAGGTGTACAATATAGTGATTAGACAATACTATAATTTACAAAGTGATTCTCCCCAATAATTCAAGTACCCACCTGGCACCATCATAAATAAACTGTGTGTTTTGCATACTCACAACTATAAATCTACTTTTGCCTATCCCTGTATGTACCATAATTTTTTAAATCTACTGATCGACACTTGGGCTGCTTCCAATGATTGGCTACTGTAAATAACACTGCAGTGAACATAGTGGTGCACATATTCTTTCAAATTAGTGTCTGGGTTTTTTTGGATATATTCCCAGAAGTAGAATCACTGAGTCATAAGGCAGTTCCATTTTAAATTTTTTGAGGAAGCTTCATACTGTTTTCCACAATGGCTGCACCAGTCTACAATCACACCAACAGCTGCATGAGGGTTCCCTTTTCTCCACAACCTCTCCAACACTTGTTGTTTGTTGATTTATTGATGATGGCTATTCTGACAGGTGTGAGGTGACATCTCATCGTGGTTTTAATTTGCACTTCTCTGATGATTAGTGACACTGAGCATCTTTTCATATGCCTATTGACCATCTGTATGTCCTCTTTGCAGAAGTGTCTATTCATGGCCAGGAATTTTTTATAGTCAGTGTCTTGAAAGATAACATTTAAAGAAAAAAAGCTAAAGGGACAACAAAATGCAATAATGAACTGATTGGGTCCTGGATAATAAAGAAATCAGATTACTGACTTTATATTATTCCTAAGGAGATGCATAGAGAATACTTAGGAGTAAAGCATGATCTATCTGAAACTTATTCTAAAATGCTTCAGAAAAATGTATCATTATGTATATATGAATATATGTAATATTTTTTAAATGTTTACTTTGTATAGGATATGTATAAATATAAACTATATTCATATGTATATTAATAAAACTATGTATGTTCATATACACACAGAGCCTGATCATTGTAATAAATACATGCTAAATAAATATTTATCAAATGAAAATGAATTAAGAATGAATTAGCAAAATGTTTATAACTGGTGAATTTAGGTAAAGGGTATATAGGTGTTCATCGTACCATTCTTTGAACCTTTCTGTGTATTTGAATATTTTAAAACTAAAGGGGAGGGATAATTTATGCTTATGTTGGTGATATTCATTAGCTAAACAATTCCAGATGTAAAATTGGGGGTAAAATACAATAGTTTTCAAGGATTTGTCTGCTTCCACTGTAAATGTCTTGTGTCCATGTATCTGTTCCTGGCCTTGTTCAATGCCAGTGACCCGAGACTGAATTACTTCCCAAACAACTCAAGCTTTCCACATGAAGCCTTTAGTCGTGCTGCTTCCTCAGCCTGAAAAACTGTCCTCATTATTTCACTTGTCAAAATCTTACTCAGTCTTTAAAGCTTAATTCAAATTCTCCTTTCTCCATGAAAGTCTATTCTAAACCTTTCTCCAACTAGAGGCAATCACTCCTTGCTCTTCGGCCCCTATACCCTCATTCTTTTTTGCATGTCAGTTATGTACCAGCTTACATTCCCTACCAAGGGCAAGTTTTGTTTAACTCTGTTCTGTAGGTTGAAATCCAAATTCCTTAGAATAATGTACAAGGCTCTCATGACTTGGTGCCTACTTCCTTTTGGGTCTTATGTCCTGACATTCCCTTCAATGGACCTGATACAAGAGCTATAATATAAATCAATTACTAGGGACTCCTGGGTCCCGCAGATTCAGGTCCCTGAATTCCATGGCCTATGAAGGACCAAAGTGTTCACCAGAATCCCTGTGAATTGTTGGGGCCTCTCACCCTCTTACAACCTGCAGTCCTGGTGATTCCTCCAGGCTACCACATCCGCTACTTTCCTCTGTGCTTCACCTGATTAAATTTTGCTCCATCTTACACTTCAGGAAAATAAAACCTAAACCTTCCCCGCAAAGCCTTCATGAATTTGGCTGACTTTTGAGGAAATGAAGCAAGCTTTAAATTTTCATGATATTACAACTTCCCTAAAAAATAAGCATCCATATGCCCTTTGACTCACTGAGGCCCAGTCCGTCCATCTTGTTGGTTATTCATTCCTCCTTATTTTTTCTTGTCTTCCCACTCTCCTTTTTCCCTCCCTCCCAGAAGGAAAAGCTTGGCATGAGCCAACCCTCAGGACTTTTTTCCCCCCATTTTTTAAATATATTTTATTGATTGTGCTATTACAGTTGTCCCATTTTCTTCTCCCTTTTACTCCCCTCTGCCCTTTACCCACCCCTCTACCATTCCCCCACCTTAGTTCATGTCCATGGGTCAAACATATAAGTTATTAGGTTTCTCCATTTCCTACACTATTCTTAACCACCCCCTGTCTACTTAGTAGTTACCATTTATGCTTCTTATTTCCTTTACCTTTTCCCCCATTCTCCCCACTGCCCCTCCCACTGATAACCCTCCATGTGATCTCCATTTCTGTGATTCTGTTCCTGTTCTAGTTTTTTTCTTTGTTCATTTTTGGTTTTGTTTTTTCAAGTTTGGTTGTTGATAGTTGTGAGTTTGATGTCATTTTACTGTTCGTATTTTTTATCTTCTTTATTTTCTTAGATATGTCCCTTTAACATTTCATATAATAAGGGCTTGGTGGTGATGAACTCCTCTAACTTGACATTACCTGGGAAGCACTTTATCTGCCCTTCCATTCTAAATGGTAGCTTTGCTGGATAGAATAATCTTGGATGTAGGTCTTTGCCTTTCATGACTTCAAATGCTTCTTTCCAGCCCCTTCTTGCCTGCAAGGTTTCTTTTGAGAAATCAGCTGATAGCCTTATGGGAACTCCTTTGCAGGTAAATGTCTCCTTTTCTCTTGCTGCTTTTAAGTTTCTCTTCTTATCTTTAATCTTGGGTAATGTAATTATGATGTGTGTTGGTGTGTGCTTCCTTGGGTCCAACTTTTTGGGACTCTCTGAGTTTCCTGGACTTCCCGGAAGTCTATTTCCTTTGCCAGATTGGGGAAGTGCTTCTTCATTATTTGTTCAAATAAGTTTTCAATTTCTTGCTCTCCCTCTTCTCCTTCTGGCACCCTTATGATTCAGGTGTTGGAACATTTAAAGTTGTCCTGGAGGTTCCTAAGCTTCTCCTTATTGTTTTGAATTCTTGTTTCTTCATTCTGTTCTGGTTGAATGTTTATTTCTTCTTTCTGGTCCAAACCATTGATTTGAGTCCCAGTTTCCTTCCCTTTACTGTTGGTTCCTTGTATATTTTTCTTTATTTCACTTTTCATAGCCTTCACTTTTTCCTCTATTTTGCACCCATGTTCAACCATTTCTGTGAGCATCCTGATTACCAGTGTTTTCAACTCTACATCAGGACTTTTTATCCCAAGCATGTAACAAGGTATAAAACAAAACAAAACAAAACAAAAACAAAACCCTATGATTTTTTCCTTAAAAGAAATTCTTGAATCAGCTCTTCAGATTTTTTTTGAAAGAGGAATTTTATTTTATTTATTTTTTAAAGATTTTATGTTTTTATTTTTATAGAGAAATGAAGGGAAGGAGAAAGAGGGAAACACCAATGTGTGGTTGCCTCTTGCGTACCCCCTACTGGGGACCTGGCCCACAACCCAGGCATGTGTCCTGACTGGGAATCGAAGCAGTGACCCTTTGGTTCACAGGCCCATGCTCAATCTACTGAGCTACACCAGCCAGGGGTTCTTAAGATATTTTTTAAAAATTCATCATAAATCTATTCATGCCATGCTGTATAGTTCCCTGTACATGCCATACTGTTTCTGAGAGAGAGATACACCGATGAGAGAGAGAACCATCCAACAGTTGCCTTCTACATATGCCCCATCCAGGGATCAAACCTAGCAACCTAGGTATATGCCCTGACTGGAATGATGCTCCAACCAACTGAGCCACCTGGCCAGGGCCATGCCATATTTTTTTATATCTTACTGCTTTTGAAGTCCTTTCCTTCTGCCTAGAATGTCCTTCTTTCTGTAGTTTTCTTGGCAGTGTACACTTCCCCACTCACAACTCTCTTCCATGGAGTCTCGTCTACTCCATGATAGCTGGCTTCATCATCTCTCTGTGGTACCGCCACTGTGCAGAGTGTTTACCTTTTTCTGGGTTGTAGTGCGTTGTACATGTCTGTCTTCCCTGCCAGACTGTAGGCTCCTTGAGAGCAAACACTGAACCCCCTTGACCTTTATATGCATACTTCTAGTTTCTGTCCCAGAGCCTGATCAGTTTAATAAATGCTTGCTAAATAAATATATATCAAATGAATATGAATTAAGAATGAATTCATTTTGCCCAGAGCTGAGATTTAAGACTTTCTAAAAGGCATAAAGGAACTCTGTAAAATGTTGGAACCATCGCTAATTTGGAGCATTTATGAACCTCATGGTGCCAAGTAGAACATTTTACTTAGCTGGCTCTGATATTCTTTAGGTTATTAATCTGAAAAGCTTCTGAGTCAGAAAGCCATTAAAAAAAATGAGCTCTGTTGACTGCAACTGTGTATTTCACTTGTTCAGAGAAGTTGGCCTCCCATATCCAGCACAAGGCAGTTTTCAGTGGAGACTTGGCCTCCTCCAGCTGACTTAGATTTGTTGCTGCTCACTTACAAAGTGGCATTTACTTACAGCAGGGCTTTACAATAACTTGTCTAGCATATGAGCATGATGATGTCTCTTGCTCCTTGTCTTGCTAATAATAGAATGGCCATCAGGTGCAAGCAATTTCTGTATTCATTTTGGACTGGAGGATGTTGCAAGAATATTTTAAATTTGTGTTTAGTTATACAATTATTATATCATTCAATTTTTATAAACTTCTTTATTGAGATATAATTTACATACTATAAAATTCACCAATTCAAAGTGTATAATTCAGTGGATTTAGTGTATTACTAGAGTTGTGCAACCATCACCACAGTCTAATTCCAGAATATTTTCATCACTTCGAGGAAAAAAAAAAACCTTCCCATAAGCAGTTACTTCCTATCCCTGACCCATTCCCCAGCTTAACCTAGCCAACCACTGTTCTACTTTCTGTTTCTACATATTTGTCTAGTCTGAGCTTTTCAGATAAATGGAGTCATAGATTTTGTGGCCTTCTGGGTCTGGCTTCTTTTACCCAGCATAATTTTTTAAATATTCATCTACAGTAGTATGCATCAGTACTTATTTTATTGCCAATAATATTCCATTGTATGGATATAATACATCTATCTTTAACCATTTGAAATACTTGGTTTGTTTTACTTTTTTTATTATAAAAAAATGCTGCTAGGAACATTTGTGTACAAGTTTTTGTGTTGACATATGTTTTCATTCTGTTGGGTAAATACCTAAGAGTAGAATTGCTGGGTCATATGGTAACTCTATGTTTTACTTGAAGAACTGCCCGATTATTTTCCAAAGTGATGAGCATTTTACATTCTCATCAACAGTTAATGAGAGTTTTAATTTCTTCACTTCCTCACTAACACTTTTTATACCTGTCTTTTTAAGAATAACCACCCTAGTAGGTATGTAGTGATATCTCACTGTGGTTTTGAGTTGCATTTACTTAATGGCTAATGATGTTAATTAATTTAACTTTGAGGTCATACATTTTAATGAACAATTACAGTGATAAAACATGGCATTCTATTTTAATATTAGTGAATATTAATTTTTAGTGATTTTCAATAAAGTGGCAAAGAGGATATAAACCACGAAATATCATAATTAGCAAGTGTACTTCATTTCCAGCTCATCCTAAAAGATCTAACTTGGCAACATAATAAGTACAATAAAACATTTAGCTATTATCAAGTATAGCGCAATGAGACAAACCTTGCATCTCTTAATATTTTTGTTTAAACATCATTTCTGTTGGGGGGGGGATATCTAAATCTACTTCTTCTGCCCTGGCTAGCATGGCTCAGTTGGTTGGGCATCATCTTGCAAAGTGAAGGTCACTCATTTGATTCCCAGTCAGGACACATGCCTGGGTTGTGGGCCTGGTCCCCAGTTGGGATGCATGTCAGAGGCAGCTGGTTGATGTTTCTCTCTCACATTGATGTTTATCTTCCTCTCTTTCTCCCTCCCTTCTCCTTTGTATAGAGTTAATAAAAGAAAAAAATTTAAATAAGTAAATCCAGTTCTTCTAACTTAAATAAAATATTGGGTTGGCCAAAAAGTCTGTTTAGTTTTTTCCATAAAATAAAAAACACATTTTTCACTTTCACCAATTACTTTATTGATTTAGATATTTTGAGTATGTTGGCTATCCCCTGCATAATATAGTGTTAATTGTTCTCAGTTAATGTCTCAGTTTGATCACTGTCAACTTCAACTGGTCTACCTGACTGTAGAGCATCATCCAACCAGAAATCTCCAGCACGAAACTGTGCAAACCACTTTTGACACATTTGATCAGTAACACCACCTTCTTCATACACTGCACACATCTTTTTTTTTGCATTTCAGTTGCATTTTTACCTTTCCTGAAATATAAAGTATAATACACCAAACATGTTGCATATTTTTTTCCATCTTCAATATTAAAATGGCTACACAAAAATTCACCAATTTTGGTTAGTTTTTTTTAAATGCATACTGATATGACAGCTGTCACAAAACAATCTAAAAAAGTGTTTCAAATGAAGTTAGAGATAACTAAGAGCTATTAGAACCATTTTACAGAAAAAAAAACAAATGAACTTTTTGGCCAATTCAATAGCATCCACATCTGGAACCCAGATCTCATGTGAATGGCTCCACAGGTTTTGGTCATTCTTTGTTTTGAGACAAGCAGGGAGCCCTGGCCAATGTGGCTCAGTTGATTGGGTATCATCCCACAAACTAAAAGGTCACTGGTTTAATTCCCAGTCAGGGCACATGCCTGGGTTACAGGTTCAGTCCCCTGGGGTGTATATGGAAGGGAACCAATAGATGTTTCTCTTTCACATAGATGTTTTTCGCCCTCTTTTTCTCCTTCTCTTACCCTCTCTCTAAAATTAAAAAAACAAAAAACAAGGAAGGAGAAAACATACTGTGTTCTTAACAAAAGAATCCACATTTGAAATAAAATTAAAAGAACAGAGTGATTTTATTTGTGGGTGGTGTACAAAAATGTTAAATAAAATTACATATTCAGTTTAAACAGTGGCTTCATTTAATAAGAATTCCAAGTACTTTTTTCTTTGATCTGGATTTTTTATGTACATCAGTAAACAAAAAAAATTCCCAAAATATAATATTTTAATAATCATTTTCAAAATGGTTCAAATGTTGTGTTGAAGATAAATAAAATGTAAGCCAGTGCTGCAAATAAAATTTTTGAAGGAGTGCTTGCTTCAGCAGCACATATACTAAAATTGGAACAATACAGAGAAGATTAGCATGGCCCTTCACAAGGATGACATGCAAATTCATGAAGCCTTCCATATCTTTGGAACATCATGCTAAGTGAAATAAGCCAGTGAGAGAAAGACAAATACCACATGATTTCACTCATATGTGGAATCTAATGAACAAACTGATCTAACAAGCAAAACAGAGATAGACTCATAGATGGAGAGCAGATGGCAGCTAGTGGGGGTGGGGGTTAGTGGGTGGAGGGGTTGAGCAAAAAGGAAAAAAGACTCATGGACATGGACTACAAGGTGATGATTGCTGGGGAGAGGGAGGTATAAAATGGTAATGGAAAAACATACAATGAAGACTAAACCCAAAAAATTTTTAAAGAAAAATTTCATATACTACTTTTGGTATTTTGCCTGCCAACCAGTTCTGGGGTATTAGAATCAGAAAAAATTGCTCTTGTACACCTAATCTAGGAAGCATATCTTATGGAAATATAAAAATATTGTGATTCTGAGTGCAAAAGCAGGATGGCCTCTATAAGGCATATTAATCAGTTTAGGAAGGAAAGTACTAAGAAATGGGACAGCAAAACCACTTGTAAAAAGTGTAAGAGCTATCATCAGGGAAATGCAGATCAAAACCACAATGAAATACCGTCACACCAGTCAGAATGGTTATCATCTAAATAAAAGTCAACAAATAATGTATTGGCAAGGATGTGGAGAAAATGGAACCCTCATGCACTGTTAATGGGATGGAAATTGGTGCAGCCAATGTGGAAAACAGTATGGAGATTCCTCTAAAAACTAAAAATAGAACTACCATTTGGCCCAGCAATTCCACTTCTGGGTATTTATCTAAAGAAAATGAGAACTAATTAAAAAAGAGGTTTGCACTCCGATGCTCATTACACCATAGCCAAGATTTGGAAGCAACCTAAGTGTCTATTGATAAATGGATAAGGAAGATGTGGTATGGATGTGATATATACGTGTGTGTATATATACACACATACATATATGAATATATATACATAATGGAATATTACACAAGAAAATTTTTTTTTCCATTTGCTACAACGTTGATGGACCTAGTAGTTATTATGTTAAGTAAAGTAAGTCACACAGAGAACGACAAATACCATATGGTTTCACTTGTATATAAAAATCTTATTTAAAAACCCCATAAAAACAAGTGAACAAATAAAACAAAAACAGACTCATAGAAACAGAGATCAAACTGATAGTTCCCGAGGGGTGGGGGTGGGGATGAGTGAAAAAGGTGTCAGGGAATGCAGTCAGCAGCATGTGGTAAGTTGCACAGTAACAGGTGGTTATACCTTAGGGTGACTGCAAGGTATGTAAATGTCGAATCATTTTGTTGTACACCAGAAACTAATATAAAATTATATGTACACTATACTTAAAGTTTTAACAACCTTTTTTTTTTTTAATTTAAGGGCAATCTATTTTTTTTAAATAAAAACAGACAAAGCTTTTGAACTGGAAAAAGAAGTGGGCTATTAATGAATGTTGATCTGTCCACAGGCCTTTATATAAAAATCCTTTTCCTCTTTTCAAGCAATTAAACATAAAATCAGCGAAGATGTTTAGATTTTAAGTGAGGCACATATAAGAATTTATTTAAAAACAGATTCATTAGCTACATGAAATGTCTTCAAAGTAAAGTTGTAAGTTTGGGAGTCTAAGATTTTTTATATTGATTTAGATAAAATTTCCTGGAAACAGGTGGCAAGATAAGAAGCTTTCTGTCTCTGAGATATTGTAACACTTTTTGCAAAACATTAGATAGAGACAATCTGAAAATTTTACTTAATGGTATTGTCTAACCAAGGTATTTTATTTATTTATTTATTTATTTTTATTGTTGTTCAAGTACAGTTTTCTGCCTTTTACCCCCACCCCAGCCCAACACCCCAGCCCTCCCCACCTCCCTCCTACAATAACCCGCCCTGTTATTGTCCATGTGTCCTTTATAATGGTTCCTGCAAACCTTTCACCCTTTTCCCCTGAAATTCCCTCCCCTATCCTCTCTGGTCACTGTCAGTCTTAAAGCATGCTCTGGCCAGCAGTGTCCGCGGTGTTGTGGATGAGATGAAAATTCACACAGACTACCGAAGTCCTGTGGAGAAAAAGGGACAGCATGGCCATTCTCTGAGAGAGAGAGCACCTTGGCCACTCTCTCAAGGGGAGAGCGCCTTGACCCTTGCCTTGACAGGCTTTTATTGGCTTTCGAATAGCATACATCAAAGAAGGTTCTCATTCATTATTCTCAGGTTTGCTTTAGGTAATTACTTTTTACAGATAACAAAGGAATGGATGTTACTGATTACTTCTTACAGATTAACAAGGGAAAAATGTTGCAAATGCAAGGGAATGATAACAGTGATTGGTCTGGTTATACTCTATCCTTAGGAAAATTAGCACAGACTTCAGGAAGTTACTTTAAAAAATCGCAGTAAGCATTTGCTGCTTCAACTCAGGGTGAGGGAGTTTTAGCAACAACAAGCCTCAAAGTAGCCTAGGTATAATGCAGTCCTGGTTTCCTACAGGATCCATGGGTTTGGCTTCCTGTGTGCCAACACGCACCCATCAGTTTTCCAATAGGGCTAGGCTACATTTGCCATTCCACACAGATAGGTTCCCTATACAGCCTATTCTCAATTACAGTGTCTTTGATTATATTTTGCTTGTTTGTTTGTTTTGTCAATTAAGTTCCTGTTAAAGGTGAGATCATATGGTATTTGTGTTTTACTGCCTCTAACCAAGATATTTTAAATGTAAAGAAATATGACAGAAGTTAAATTTTTTGTATAAATTGCTGTTATTTTATTGGAAATATCCTTCTAACTAAATTATAACCACAAAATGATCTTTATTTTAAATATTTTTAGGGTTTGATGATACTTTCCAGACATAAAAAATTAAAGGAACTTTCCCTATCTGAGTGTGATAAAATCACCAACATTGGAATTCAGGTAAGATAATTAAATCATTTTGATAAAGAGTTAAGACTGAAAATTAAGCACAAGTTAAACTTTGTAGGTTACAGTGGAGAAAAAATGGGTTGCAATGTAACAGCATGTATGTGATCTTGGTTGAGACAAGATCCACTTCTGGCTTTAGTCAGGTCTCTGCAGCCTAAGGTGACTGAGAGAATTTGTTCTCTCATTTTTCTACCTACTCTCTCCCTTCCCATTGTTAGACTTGAAGGATAAATAGGGACAGGTAGGTAGTTTACTTGGAGAATGATGAAATGCAATATGGTAAAATTGTAATCGTATAAAGAAGGTGTTCTGTATATAGAAATGTTAGTCTAACCATGAAAATTGGAAGAGTTTAAAAAATTATACCGGGTGCTTTACAATTAGGAACTTAAGTTACTTAAACACAATGGATGGCAAACTTTACAAGAATGGAAAGCATAAGATAAGTAACTAGGTAGGATAAATGATTATGTGTTAATTTGGTACTTTAAGAACTCACGAAAAAGGTAAATTTCCTAGGTGTGGCCTTGAGGAATATGTAGGAAGTCATAAAGTAGCTACTCTGAGCAAGGCACAACAAAACATTAAACACCTCAATGTGTTATGACAGAAAAACAAGAATCATATGTCATACATGTATTGAACTAGGATAAAATCTGGTTACCTATTAATAAATCATGGAAGGTAATGTTTTAAAGGGAACCAATGACCTACTTATGAAAACCTGAGGCTAAACTAGGAATTTTTTTTTTTAAAGAAAGGAACTCTCTTATTGAGGGGAAAGGATTTCTCTCACACGCAGAAAGATAACACAAGTAATAGTTGACAAGTCCACCGAGCATGGCAAACAAAGTTTTCTCTCATGAATTTGAAATGGACTTCACCAGAAGTTCTAACATGGCTAGTAGGAGAGTGTTAAACTATTATATAAACTGGTGGACTATAGAAGGCACCAGGTCAAATGGTACTGAGACTTTAGCATATGGAGGGATGCTGCTCTAAATGGCTGATTGAAAACATGGCTTAGTGGAGAAAAGTTGTTTTCAAATTATTTTTCCTATATTTCATTGTGTCTGGACAATGTAATGGTACTTAAGGGAAATTGTAGCACCATTAAGAAATCTTCTTTAAGAGGCATTAATGTCAAGCAATGTCAGTTTCTCCCAATCTCAGACCCTGGGTATGAAGGATCTAAGAAATTCCTAAGAAATGTGCTTACTAGTATATTCAATTGTATAAAGAATTAAAAAGGACAAACATTATCTTTCAAAACATAGATCACAGAGAGGTTCACAATGTCCATTCAGGACAAGATTGTAACTCTATGATAACAAAAGAGGGTTATAAAACATTTAGATGTATGTGACCTAGTAGGAGAAAAAGCCAAAAGGTTCCTCTAAGGGTAAACCATGATTTAACTATTGCAGTTCATTCAAGGGTTAAACATGCATTTACGCAAAACTTGATGCATGAATATGATCTCGTCAGGTTTTCAAAAGGTCTTTCAAAAGGTGATAGAGCAAAGGTTATTAAAATAAAACAATTAAATGTTAACATTTGTAATATTGAATAATATTTCTTTTGCATTTATTGTATTTATGTAATAAAATATGTGATTTCTTAGTTTCAGTTATAATCTAGAAATTATTAAACAGAAATATAAAATCATAAAGAATAATTATTTTTTGCTGCTCCATTTGCAGCACTTTTTTTTCTGAGCATAAGTTCATTTTTTTATTGTTGTTCAAGTACAGTTGTCTCCATTTTCACCCCACCACAGCCCCCTGCTCCACCCATCCCCTGCTCTCACCCTCAAACCTATACCCTTTGTTTTGTCCTTGTGTCCTTCATACCTGTTCCTTGATGGACCTTCCCCTATTTTCTCCCATTATCCCTCCCCACCTCCCCTCTGATTACTCTCAATTTGTTCTTTATTTCAATGTTTTTGGTTATATTTTGCTTGCTTGTCAACAAAACAAACAAGCAAGCAAAATATAAACTGAGTTATACTTCTTATATTGTAATAAATTGCGCCTGACCAATAACTATGATTCATTCAGAGTATTGAAATCCACCATGGTGACGACAGAACCTCTTATACCCATTACCTGTTAACTTTTTTAATGCTCATCAGGATGAGAAAGTGCTAACCAAAGTCTGAGGCTAAGTATCAGGAAGCCAGAACCCTCTGCCATTTTTCTTTGAGTTTATGGATCCCAGGCATTTTTATTTTCACTCTTTGGAGCCTGAAAGTTACACTATTTTTAGATGCTCTGAGATTTTAAACTTTTTTTTTTAATTCTCACCTGAGGACACTTTTCATTGTTTTTTAGAGAGAGAGAGGAAGGGAGAGAGAGAGAAACATTGATGCAAGAGAGAAGCATTGATCGGCTGCCTTCTGCACGCACTCAGACTGGGGATCTTACATGCCTGGAGTGGGGACTGAACCCCACAACCTTTTGGTTAAGGGACAATGCTCCAACCAACTGAGCCACACTGGCCAGGGCAGTGCTCTGAAATTTTAGATGAAAGCATTTACCCATATGCCAGCTATATGATGAAACAGCTGAGTTTGGCATTGCTTTAAAGAATGTAATCTTTTTTTATTATTATTATTTTATTGTTGTTCAATTACAGTAGTCTGCATTTTCTCCCTACCACTCCCACCCACCCCAGCCAAACCCACCTCCCTGTCTTGCTTCCACCCTCCCCCTTGGTTTTGTCCATGTGTCCTTTATAGTAGTTCCTGAAAACCCTTCTCCCCACTGTCCCTTCCCCACTCCCCTCTGGCTATTGTTAGATTGTTCTTAATTTCAATGTCTTTGGTTACATTTTGTTTGCATTTTTCTTTTAAAAATTGGTGTGTATTTATTTTCAGTGATCTAAGAGAGAAATATGGGGGAATACAGGAACATAGAAATATAGAATTATTTAATTATTAGTTGCACAAGATCAGCTGTTTTATTCAAGTTCTCACACAAATTTGTTTTTCTTTCTTATCATCCCTCTTTATCTTGCTTTTGTGGAGAGACAGTGTGTGTGTGTGTGTGTGTGTGTTTATCTTCTGGGCATGTGGTAATCTTTGTCCTCAGTGCCTCCTCCAGCCCAATTATTAAGTCCCCAAAGAAACAAGACAAAGGAAGAGGAAAGGAGAAAGTGACACATAAGTCAATTCCACAATTTCTTATCTGGATTTACAAAAGAGAGGAGAAGGGAGTAAAATAAGGTGATTAAATTGAGATGTTTGAATTCTCCACAATTCATCAGGAATTCTTCTTGTTACTTATAAAAAATAACTATAAGAGATTCTCCTCTTAGCACAAGACATTGAAAATTTATACTGTATATAGTGACTTAATGAGAAAAATGAGGAAGTAAACATTTTTACCCTGGTTTGGTTTTACAAGAGTCATGAACATAATAAAAGTTAAAAATTACCTCATTTTTGTGTTTTACTGAAAACCACAACACACGCAGATTGAGTGTCTGGAGTCTTAGTATTGACTTCTCAGGATCTGGTTTTAATTACTTTCTTCAACTTTAGTTGTTTCCTAAGAACATTAGACATTCAGTGATCATGTTAAACTAAAGTGATTTTGTGCTCTTGAAAGGCACACACATTTTGGAAGAGATGCTTGATACATTCATAATTGGGCATTTCTCAAGAAACCTTTTCCTTGAGCATTTTATAAATTTAATCAATTAACGGACTGTCCAATTTGGCAAAAGAACTGGTTTAATTGGGATGTTACAATACAGATAAATTGGAAGTTCTGTCTTATTGTCTGGACAGAACCAATGGAATAAATCCTATTATATACTCTGGTTGCCTTTTATATGCCCTTAATCTAGTTTATGTTTCTCATTCCCTTTTTGGGGAACAAAGTATGTTATAAATATATTAATGTAATATTCACACATATGAATGTCTATATTTTTCTTTATTCAGGTTATTTGTGAATGAAAACCTTGTGACTGGAAAAATTTTAAAAATTATTTAAAAACATTTTAAACAATTATTATTGCAACTAATTATTTTTTAAAAATTAGCTGGTAGGTTAAGGACGTTGGTTAAGAAAGGGCAGAAGTGAGGGGAAGGTCAAGTTTAGCTATGACCTACCACAAGGACTTATACATGTGTGTATGTGGTAAGAAATGTGCATACATGTGTTTACATGTAAATATGAGTATACATAGGCCATACGGTTTCTGTTACAACTACTCGACTTTGTTATCATAGAGTAAAAAACAGCCATAGCCACATGTACCCAAATGAGAGTGCGGCTGTGTTCCAATGAACTTTGTGAACAATAAAATTTTAATCTAGTTTAATTTTCCCATGTCATGGAATATTGTTCTTTTGATTTTTTCAAGCTTTTAAAAAATGTAAAAACAACTTTTAGAATGTGGGCCATACAAAACAGGTGACAGAGCAGATTTGGCCCACATGTAAAAACTTGGTATTTTGCCAACATCTGCTCTAGAGCCTAACAGAACTTTCTAATTTGGGTTCTGTCAAGATGTATGACTTTGGACAAATAAGTTTCCTTTTCTGGGCCTTACATCCCTCACCTGTAAAAACTGGTGTAATAATAAAACAGATTTTCTGCTGCAGCATTAAATGATATAAAATATCTCAGTCTCAGGTCTCAGGTCTCAGTCTTTCACTGGGCCTTTGCCCCAGGACAGTGATCTTTTCAAGTGAAGCTTCACCCATCTCTCCACCTACTGCTACACTTAGGCAAGAGAGGATGGTTAGAGGGGGCTGGAGCTGGGTATTTCCCTTACCCCTTTAGACTGAATCTCATAAAACCCATGTTGATTAGGCTCTGATAAATAGTTTCCCTTGACAGCAAGACCTTGTCAATAACACCAGATGCTCTGGAGGTATTTCAAAATGATACTTTCTCCCCCCGCTTGCAGGAGGCAGGAGGGGATTTTTCTCTGATATTCACCCTGAAAACTTAGTGGACCTTTTGGAGGTAAAATTCACAAACGTATGGAGACCCAACCTAAGGCTGGGCTCCCAGGAATTTTTCTCTCAAAATAGTTCACTCATTCTCCAGCAGTTAGTTAATTACCTTTTAAGCATTCCTTCAAATACTGGCTCCAGCCATAGTCTTCTGCTCCTGATTCTCTGTATTGGCAAGTCTCTTCAGTTTTCATGGTGGCAGTTTGCTTTGTGACCTCAGTTATCTGGTGGATCAAAGAAAAGTTGCTGGTTTTCAGTTTTCTCAGCATTTTTCTTATTTTTGAGGATGGGAGTGATAAGTTCCAAACTCTCATGACAGACTTGAAACTGGAAGCCTATTATATTACTTTTAGATCCATGGATTCTGGCTGAATAGATAGCATCCGAAAAGGATGACAAATGTAAAGCAGGCTCTGAGTCAGATGTTGAGAGGCCAGGAATGGAGTCAGGAACTGGAGGGCTCAGGAACCAAGAGCAGAGCGCTGGGCAGGTAGGCCGCTGCTGTGGTGAGCATGGCGCCCAGCTGTCATGAGTTCACGCTCCGTGCGCTCTCTGCAGTTTGCAGCCTGGTGGTCTGGCTGTGCTTATATAGACGGGACCTGTGGCTTCCACAAAGCTCAGGTACTTTGGTCATGTCCACCTGGAAAGATCCTTAGCTTCCTTAGTACAACACTAGGATACTATCTATAATCACCAAGTTGGAAAAAGCATAGGTGATTAAGTTCAGTTTAGATTAATAACTCCATGACTCATTTAAGACAATATTCAAACTGCCTCATTAAGATTAATTGATTTTGTGAAAATGTGACATTCTGCTTATTGATTAAAAACATTTGGAAGGGCCCTGACTGGTGGGGCTCTGTTGGTTGGGCGTCATCCTGCAAAGCGAAAGATCACCAACTGGATTACGGTCGGGGCAATTGGACTACGTCTGGGTTGCAGGTTCAGTCCCCTGTCAGGGCACACAGGAAAGGCAACCAGTCCTTGTCTCCCTCACACATTCATGTTTCTCTCCCTCTCTTTCTTCCTCCCTTACTCTCTCTCTAAAAATAAATACATAAAATCTTAAAATAAAACATTTGGACTGGACTTTCTATGTAGTAGACACTGAGATAATCTGTGTTTTACAAACAGAAATCATTAAAAAAATTTAAGTGATGAGTCTAGGTCTAATGGGATAGGCAGACTTATAAGCAGAAAAATGCAAATGCATTTAGTGATTGCTAGCTAATATTAATCTAGCACCTACAATATTACATACCATGCATTAAGTATTTCTCATGTATTAATTACCTATCTAATAAGGTAGGCAATACCTTTCATTCCATTATCCAGAGGTTCAAAGAGATTAAGAATCTTGTTCCAAGTGATGAAACAAGTAAGCACATGAGGCAAGGTATCAAATGTTTAATTCCAGAGTGTCAATTCCAGATATTAGGCTGTAATAGAAGAAGCTATGGAAAGATTCAGTTGAGGTACTTAATCCAGCATGGGAATGCCAGGGAAAGCTCATCCGTTGGAAATTCATTTTAATAAAAAAATGGAGAAGTTAGATTGAAGAGCAAGGGGAGAGAAGGCAGCTATCTAGATTAAAGGTAATATAAGTTGAGAGGTTTTTGTTATCATCCAGGGGAGAGAGGATGACAGCCTAAACAAGGGCGGTAACAGTGAGGCTGGAGAGAAAGGAATGGAATGGACAATTTTTAGGTAGTAAAATCCATGACACGTGGTTAAGGATGATCTACGTGCATGACTTGGCTGCCTGGGAGTTTGTGATCCCCTCATTTTCAAGCCCTTTTCCATTGCCAAGTCACGTAGCCAGGGCTCTGAACCACCAACTCCTATTCAGCATTTTGACATTTACTGTCGCACTTTCTCCTCTTGTGAGTAATTTTCTCTGTGCTTCCTCTAAGCTCTCTTTATCCCTCTACTCTTAGGAGAGAGTCTTTTAAGCATTCCCTCTACTACCCTCTCCAAAGTGTTGTGGTGGGAAGGGAGAGAAACATTGACTGATTGCCTCTTGTACGCGCCCCAAGTGGAGACCGAACCCCCAATCCAGGCATGTGCCCTGACTGGGAATCGAACTGGTGACCTTTCAGTTTATTGGACAATGCTCCAACCAACTGAGCCACACTGGCCAGGGTGGAATTTGTTACTGTTTTTACTCTACTTAGAAGTAATTTGAAGCATGTAGTGTTCTCTGTATCCTAGTATTGATGAATGTTTGGGTCCTGTGTAGTTTTATTTGTTCTCTCTGTAGATGTTATGGTTTTGGAAGGAGGGGAAGATTCAGACTTAGATAATTGTCATTATTCTTCAAACCCAAATATGGCCTCTTCTTATCTTTTATTATGAAAAGATATCTCTAACAGATATGGATATGTTTTTTAAAGCCCTGGAAACAGAATGCAGTGGGTATATTTATAACTAGGTAAGAGAAATAAGAGGTATGTGGTCATTGGTTCAGCCTCATTGACTCTCTTCTGTCTTTTCTGTCTAGCTTGTGTCTTATATTCTTCACAAGCTGGTTTACTGATATCTTGCAATGGCATCACTGATGAATTTTAAGAGTCTTGTTGTAGTCTAGGTTAATGTCACGTTCTCTGATAATCACAAAGGTGTCTGAGTTTTGTTTATGGAGTATAAGCAGCAGCAAACATACTAGAACCTCCATTTCCCTCATTGTTTCTCATAGGGTCCCCCCATTTTTGAAATCTTCAATATTGCCTTAACTGCTTGGACACAAGAAAATAAGTTCCTTTTCTCCTTCAATCTTCAGTGTGACCTTTAATTTAGTAACAGATTTATTTTGGTTTACAAATAGAAAGGGAAGTAGAGAAGATGGATCAAGGTATAAGGGACTAGGAAAGGTGGCCATGTGGGACAAATCATGAGCCACTTCAGAGTTGGGAGAACAGCAGAGCAAGATCCTGCTGTTCATTTGGCTTCAGCCTGCCCCAGTACTGTTCAGTAAGTCAGGTGGTTCTGTAGATGTGGGTCTGCTCCAGGCTGAGTCCAAATGGGGCTGAGTGTCCAGGGATTGCAGTCCTGCATCCTGGACTACCTGTGCTATAAAATTGAAACCCTTAGAATTAGTGTGGAGCATCTACATGGATACTCAGGTCGAAAAGTCCTAGGAGTACCCACCTGATCAGCAACAGTCCTGAGACCTCCTCCCCAAGAATGGCCAATAGCCAGCCTGTTCTGGATGTTTCTCTCTAGAGTATAAGAAGAGTTGGATTTGTTTCTTGCCCAAACATTCACGTTGGATTCATTATTGCCCGAACAGCAAAAACTAGATTACTTTCCAGGGACTCTTTTCTGATCTTAAACTGTTACTTTGAATCACCAAACTTTCTGACTAGTTATAAAATAAAATGTTGTTTATGCAAGATTCTCATCAATCATTCTCATCAGTTGGTAGACTCCACCCCCTAATGCTTAACCCAAATTGATTTTCGAGGCCTTTGACACATACTTACAATGCCAAGGATGGATTAGATGTGTTGATTCCACATAGCAACAATTTTTTTTAAAAAAACACCAACATTAATTTCTATTTGGTTTCCAAGATTAAATCATTTGAGAGTTGTCAAAGCATGAGATAACTCCAGGGATAGTTAAAGCAACAAATGTAAGATCTCTTTCCAAACTGGCCTTCATCCTTGGCCTTTGGTACAGTGGCAGCTCTGAAATCTCCTGTATGGGGACATGGGACATCCAGACATCTGGACATATCTCTTGGCCATAGTGCTCAGGAAAATTCTTTACCTTACCCGATACTTCAGGTTACTATTAGGAATTAATTGACTAAATTGTCTGTGGTGAAGATCTCAGAAGGTCCCCGGTTCTGAATAGTCTTACAGAGTCTTGGTGTAGAGGGAATAGGGAATAAGGAATTCCTCTGGTAGAATTAAGAGGTAGGTATTAGGTATCTTAAGGAAAAAGCAACCCCCACTAAACATGAAACAAGTTAGAGCTTTCTTACAGAAATCTGTGCTATCCATGCCAAGAATGGTATCCTAGAATTTATAATACAACTTCATACCCTTAAGAGACCTAAGGTACCTGGAAACAACTGAGAGTCACAGACAAACTCCTACCAGGATACTTCTGCATTATTTTCTCTTCAAAGGCTGTCAGAAAAAGAAATAGGTTCTCTGTTCTCTGTTGCTTCTCATACTAGTGTATTTCCAATTGTAGAAACAATTCAATAGGTTTAGAAATTTGCTAAACTTCAAAGGATGTGGGATTTGACAGCTTGTCATTTTCCCACAGTCTGTAAATTCTGAAGGATACTGGAGTCATGGGTACCATGCTTTCTTGGCTGATAAATAGCTGACTAAGAACACCCCACACCAGTCCTGGCCTCTTGCCCTCTCCTGCTGGGGAGAACCATTCTTGGACAGCTGAAGCATTGATGGACTCACTAAAGAATGCGCACATCTGTTATTTTCATGTTGAGCATCCATAGAGAAGAACTCTAAAGAGAATGTGTTAAAGGGAAGATAATCCTTTGCAGGCTTTCCCAACCTTTAAGCTGCCCCTGGAGCATTCATTTATCCTACATAAGATGAAACTTGCCAAGAGTTAAATAAAACCTATCAGATTGTCTGAAGGCAAAATAAAATAAAATAAAATAAAATAAAAAGGCATGAAAAATAAACATCAGAATTCCACTTTCCTATGAGAGTATGAGTTTATGCTTCTTTTGCTTCTTAAACCTAAATGACCAATCTGAGCTATGATTTCTCCATGTTATGACCTCTAATAACCTTCTCTTATCAGACTACAGTTAAATTTTGTACATGACATTTAATCATCCCAAAGCCTTTAGCAGGTTAAATGTGGTGAGGTGGTATTCTCAGGTTTTAAGCTATAATGAGATTGATCGTTCAGGATTTCTCTGGTTCCACTGCTGGTCAGCATTTGTGTAGGGTGTTGCATCTGTTAAGTGTTTGTGGAGTACACATTTTCCTTCCAACGTCGGGTAAGCCTGTGAGATGGGGAGACAGTCTTTTGTGTTTTTATTTTTAATTTATTTTTTTAACATGGATGTGCAAGAGATACATCAATCGGTTTCCTCCCACATGCCCCCAGCCGGGGGCCTGGTCCACAACCCAGGCATGTGCCCCAACTAGGAATTGAACCTGTGACCTTTTGGTTCACAGGCCTGCGCTCAGTCCACTGAGCTACACCAGCCAGGGCAACAGTTGTTTTCATTCTCCTCTTTATTATTTATTTATTTATTTTTATTAAACATTTTTTATTGCTGTTCAATTACAGTTGTCTGCATTTTCTCCCCTCCTCCCCACCCCACCCCAGACAAACCCACCTCCCTCCCCCCACTCCACCCTCCCCCTTGGTTTTCTCCATGTGTCCTTTATAGTAGTTCCTGAAAACCCCTCTCCCCAATATCCCTTCCCCACTCTCTTCTGGTTATTATTAGATTGTTCTTAACTTCAGTGTCTCTGGTTATATTTTGTTTGCTTTTTTTCTTTTGTTGATTAGGTTCCAGTTAAAGGTGAGATCATACCGGTCAGAGTGGCCAACATAAACAAATCATTCTCCTCTTTAGATGAGGAAACTAACATGCTCCAGGTCACAGACACAGTTTTTGATTCCAGGCCCTTTGCTTTTCTGTTAGACCAGTAGCCTCCCTTGGTATCATCTCTTATTCCATAGGCCCTCAAATGAAAATTCAAAGCAGCACTAATGGTTCATGAACTCATTATTTCCTAGAGATTCTTACATGGAAGAGGTCACAAAAGGATGGCGTGACTTTTCCTTAGAGTAAAAGTTCTGAGTTGCCATTTTCTTGGGAAGGAATGAGAAAGAAAACAAGTGGGGTGGCTGGCTGAGCAAACAGAAATCCCTTAACTCTGGCTAACATAGCTTGGTAATCTCCATGTCCTTCTTGTCCAACAGGGGCCCTTGGAAGAGTGCTGGGTAACGGGTCCACTGGACACTTGTTTTTTTTTTAACTTATCTTAGAAAAATGGAAAATGTGGATTATGCCACAGGCCACAAGAAAAATACTTAAGTGAACTTTGGATAGTCCAATCCTGGCTCATTTTTATTTTGGATATAAAGTCTAAGGCTCAAAATGATTCTGGATTTTTTTCAACAAATCTTTATTATGAAATATAATTTAAATATATTTTATTGCATTCTTTTCCTGGTCTTTCTAATACACATTCTGTTTCACTGCTTACCCTCTCTGGTCTTTAACTTTCCTGTATTTGATGTCTTTTTATGCATTTACCACATTTTATATTTTAAAGGTAAATATCTACTTGTTTTAATCAAATACCCAGGGTCTGTGCAGCCAGGAAGTCATCAAAGTTTACTGACAACCAAGGTGTACTACTGAGTAGGCACCTCCAGAGAAAGCATTTACTTTGGCAAATGAACAAGAAAATCTATTTCAGTGTGACAAGAAAATACTGGAACTTCTATTTAGATTTATTTTTTGTATGTTGTTTTTTTTTCTTTTTTTATTATTGTTCAAGTATAGTTGTCTCCATTTTCCCCCATCACTCTTCCCCACCCCAGATTTATTTTTATCTCACACATTTTATTTTTGTTTTTATATGTATGGGTGAAAAATGGGCTCTGTAATAAATCTGACTGAAAGTAACCTCATAGGGTGATCTGATTATAAATTCCTCACTGTGTGGGTCATGGTGGGTAGTCACACCCTAGGTAAATAACATCTTTAGTGAAAAGTTTTTGAGCAAGCCCCATCCATTTTTCTTGTGCATCTAGGTTAACATACTTTCCAAGCGCCAGAAGTAATCCTCTTTTCCAGACCCCTTAAAGGCATACCACTTTCAAGGGACCACATCATCTCGTTACCTATCCTCTACCTTACTTTTTCCTACCTTCATGTAATTTTCCTTGCACTCCCTCCTAAACTCTAAATGTGTAAAAGAAGCTGCAAAACTAACATTCTCTGGAGCATTTGAGATCTTGTTTCCTGGCATGTGGTCAGTCTGGCTCCAATTAACTCTAATAAAAATTCTCTATAGGTTTGGGCATTTCTTATGTCAACATATGATTTAAAAAATATAATACATATTTAAATAGTTGTATGTCTATATAATTTACAAGTACATTAATATTTATTTATTGGAAGTATATGCTCAAAATGTTTTTACTATAGTGTGCATGATTTAGAAGATCTGGCAATTGTAGCCATAGAGAAGCAGTGTATACAATAATAGTACAGCTACCACTTACTGACTGCTTACTATGTGCCAGGTACTGTTCAATTGTTTTGTTCATATTAACTCACTTAATCATCCCAACAACTGTATGAGGTAGGTGTTATGTTAAGGTACCACGTTATTCCCACATTGCAGATGACATCATTGCAGAATCAAGAGGTTGGGTAATTTACCCAGAGACACAGAACTTGTAAGTGACAGGATCTGAACCTGGGCTACTGGGCTCCAGACTCTGTGGTCTTCATTTCCCTCATATACTGCCTCTGGCAGGCACTGAACAGAGTGCAAGCAAGGAGTGGGCATGATGTTCTGAGGGTGACCTATAGGAGGTTACTCTCCTCACTCCTGTGCTAAGAGAAATTTGTTTGAAATGCCAAAGGGCATCTCAAAATTCCCTTTGGACATTTTCCCATATTGTATCTCTTCTGTTTCCTGAATGTTGGGGCCACAAAGCTAAATTAGATATGGAGTCTGCTCTCAAGAAGCTATAGTCAATGTAGAAGACAAGACAGTTATAGCTATAGTACGAGTAGAAAGTGCAAAAGACCCCCCCCCCCCAAAAAAAAGAAAATTAGAAAAAGAAAAAAATACTATAGGAATTTGGAAGAGGCATTTCTTCCAGAGGAACTGGGGAAAACATCATGGAGTAAGCCACATTTGAGCTGGCTTGAAGCTAAACATTCATTTCTCAAATCACCATGTAATTTGGTAACAAATTTCATCATGAAAATATCTTTGGAAATACTTGTTTGGGGTTTTGCCCTTGCCCTTACCCTTTCTCCCTTTCAGAGTCCTCTCCATATTTACAAGCAGCATGGTTCTCTAAGGGCCTTAGCTAAGCTCTTCTCTGCCTGAGTTCCCTGGCAAGGAGGGTGGGAATCCATCTCCCCAGGAGGGAAGTGCTCAGGCCCTGCACAGTTCGGTTTTAGTGGCAAGGCCCAGATTTCCCAGCTCTTTGTGCTCAGGCCAAAACCACTCCCACCTGCTCGGGTGTGCAGTGGGAACAGGACTATCTTTAGTGACGTGTACTCTACACTGGGACATCCAAGGTCCAAGAAACTATAGATTTGAATTCAGTTTATTACTTAAAATTGTGGAAGTTGTATTTCAAACTCTGAAGCAGCCAAAAATAGTCTTCATTATAGGAAATGTTTCTTGACAGTGCAAGACTTTTCCAGAATTATCAATAGGGGGGAAAAGCCCCATAAAACCTTGTACCGTGGTAGAATTAATTAGAACCTAATGAGGGAAATAGTCAAGAGATGGTGTCATGAGTATGTAACATGAGGTGAGCTTTTTCTAAGGCTGGGAGCTGCCAGCTGTTGAGATGGTTCAAAGCAGGGTTTTGGCAGAAATACATTATTGAGACAGTAAATGTGAGTGAAACTTGGTGTCCTCTACAAACCCAATTTAGGCATGCAGTCATTAAGCCTCCACACTGACTCAGCTCAGGGGATACAGAGAAATGACTTAACTCTCTAAGAGATTTGGACGTTTTCCTCAAGATTGTTAACCACGGAAAGATTGGTTGATGTGTGTGGTGGGAGCCAAACTTGATAATTCTTGCCTTTTCTCTCCATCTTCATTATAAAGGATTTTGACTTGAAAGAAGCTTAGCCTACCATTTTCCAAGAAAAATAATATCAACAGAATTGATATATATATATATATATATATATATATATATATATATATATATATATATATGTGTGTGTGTGTGTATATATATATATATACAATTCTGCAGCACTGGAGCCAGAAAAGTATTTAATAATCTTATTTGTAAGGGAGAAATGGAATTTTGTAAGTGATTATATTGAAATATGTCTGTAGGCTTAAACACTTGATATGACTTAATGGCTCTAAAGAAAAATATGAATTATGATAGGAAAAGTTCTGACTTATTTCCCAGGCCTGCACTGGCTAAGACATGTATCAACTTTGTGCCTCAGACAGAATGCTACCATGAATGCATCATAGACCTTCAAATCATTTTTATGTTATTGTTTAATTTCAACCTCTGAGAAAGTTCAACTTCAAAGGATATTAAAGCTTTAAAATAAGGTTTAAAGCATAACTGATTCCAGCAGCCCCAGACATGGACAAATGCAACCAAAGAGGATTTTCAGACACTAAGAGCCTTGAATCTCCCTTTAAAGCTAATTCCATCCTTAAATAAATTATTCTTATAGTTCAAATATTCTTTTTTGCTTCAAATTTTCTCTGGTTCATTGAACACTATCCATTCTGTAACAATATTTTCCTACTTCTTGAAACATATCAATTCCTGTATTATTAAAACAGGATTTTTTATATCTTTGAAGATACTTATAAAGGATTGATCAACCAACTAGTATTTATTGAGAATATACTATATTCTAAATATCATGTTTGTGAAAAGGGTATTAAAAAAACTAGCAGAGTTCCAGACATTACCTTTGAGAGACTTATTGCATTTTCATTAAAAAGCTTGTTGAGTTTCTGAGCTGAGATTTGAGACCACTAATGCCAATCCGTCAAAGCTAGGCTCCCGTCTGCACCACAGCGAGTGTGCTCTCTATACTTGATGGTCTTCAATAACTGGACACTCACTATTTTCTGATTCCTTCCAATTTTTTTTACTATGAGGATTCATTTACTAAAGTTGGGAAGGGCTTAGCATAGAAGAAGAAACAGAAGAGCCTAAACTGCACTGCCTTAGCTACTGTGAAGTCAGAGGAAAGGGGGCTCTGGGAACAGGTCAGGGATCAGCCTGGGATAAGTCCCACTGTCCATTGCCTTAGAGTTTAGAAGACACATGCCTGTGAAGAAAGAAAGTGGGGAAGAGAATGGCACCAGCGAAAATGGCACTGGCTGCTCTCCAGAGGAAGAGCTCACGCACCCTGGGTCCTTTTTCTTGAGGCTTTTACCTCTCTCTTGCAGGCAGGAATCTAGGGGAGGGAATCATGGATGGGTTTCAGCAGAATATGCATCAGTTCTCCAGGTGTGCCCTTTCAGGGTCATGGTCTCCTCTGATTGGTCAGTGGCAGGGCAGGGGGTCTGTAGTCATTGCAGTTGGTTCTAGCCATCACCCACCTGCTTTCTAGACTTGGAGCTGAAGTATACAAGTGAGGCCTAGATGTTATTTCCAGAGAGGAAAAGCCAGGGAAGGAAAGGTTATCCTGGGGGCCCAGTCCTTGTTTATCCAGTTTTGCCTCCTGCCAGGCTCTGGGGACCCTCTGCTCTAGCTGCACCTGGCTGTAAATTGCTTAGCTATTGTGTTCGGGTAGCTTTTAATTTCATCCTAGCTTTTGCTAGGATGAAATTAAGTAGTAACAATCTGATACATCCTCTTTGTCTGCAGTTTATGTATCTCCGGTGATGTCATCAGGTGCTCGGGTAAATTCTGTATGGCTGACACTGCATCAGTAGTTCTCAATAATTCCAAGTCAAAGGATGAAGAAAAAAATGAAACAATAGCTGGAAGAAAATTAGAAAAATTAGGATTTAATTCCGTTTGTGGGTGACAATGGACATTGTGATTTCCATAGAAACACAAATTTTCTCCCCCAAATTACCCTCATTTTACCAGAGACTGCATTAAGTTTGGTTTCAATTTGACCTGATTATTTACATAAACACAACAAGAATAATAATTGATCTTTTAGGTTCCTTTAAATCTGATTTGTTGGAATTTCAGATTGAGCTTTAGTCAGCCCCTCAGGGCACAGAAGCCAAGCCACACAGTTGCCATCTGGGTTTGCCTATAATACCTATAGATTTGGGTGGACTCCTCAAGTTCCTGAGGTCTCCAAAATGTTGAGTTTCTTTCCTTGCCATCTTTCAGGAAAGCAACCTTCATTTCCTACCTAGAAAAACTGTCATGAACCATGTGACCAAACAAGGCACCAAGCAATTTCTTCAGTGGGCTCTTATTGGCTTCAAAAGTCAATCTTAATTCCTTAAGAGTTTCTGGTGACATCCAGAGTCCAGACATGGCTCTTTCAATCATGACATTCCAGACAAAGACTTGGTTAATAACACTACAGTTGAAAACTGGCTCTATTGAAGAGAATAGATTCTTACTGGATTTATGCAAATAAATATATTGTTGTGAAAATAATACTCACTAAGAGTTGCCAAATTTTGGAGGGATTAGGTAGGGAGAAAAATATAAATGCTTCAATATTGCTTATGAGGGTATAATTTATCAAATTACTCTAGGGAAAAAAACCAAGTTTCCTTATGTCTGTAAAACAGAAAGTTTTAAAATTAGCAATATTTTGAACAAAGTCATAAGGATAATAAGTACCTTCTGTTCATTCAGTACCATATAACCAATTTTTGTCTTGATTATTTGCCAGTATTTCCATGAATCTAGGGGTTCTATAAATCTCCATCTACTCCAAAGATATAACCTGTTTGAAACCTGTAATTTAGATGAAGTCAGAGTCCTTTTCATAAACCTTTCCAAAAAGCATCACATATTTGCAAGTGCATGAGTACAATGATTGTTTATAAATGACAAAACTTAAAATGACAGTTATAGACTTGCTTATAATGCAGTTGATAAAGTATCTTGCTTCTTTGTAAGATATAACATTCCAAGATAATAATTTCTTGGTGAATTATTACCATGAAGTGACATATAAGAACAATACAAAGCTTATATATTTTTCTTTTATTATTTTATATTTTTAAATTATTTTATTGTTCAATTATGGTTGTCTGCATTTCCCCCTCACCCCAACCAAACCCACCTCCTTCCCTTGCTTCTACCCGCCCCCCTTGATTTTGTCCATGCATCCTTTATAGTAGTTCCTGGAACCCTTCCCCCCATTACCCCCTCCCACCTCCCCCAAAGCTTACACTTTTAGATTTAACACACAATTTCAATATATAAAGAGCAAATAATATGCAAGTTTTTGAAAAGCTGTACATGCCTTATCAGAAATGTGCATTGACCATCAGAAACAATTCATAAACTCCCCATGTGGGAACCATCACTTTTGGCTTGTCTGGTATCACTGACAGGACACCTGCTACCCCTGAGAGTTTCCTGTTTGAACTTGGGTTTGAATTTTTGCAAGTTTATTACTAGGGCAGGCTGAAATATCTAGAATATCTATTTTAATAAAAATATACATATATGAGTTCTGTTCAGAAGGTATCCAGCCATGTAATATGAAAAATAGAGACATTTATTGAAGAAGATACAAGAAACACTGTACATAGGATAATGATGCCTCAGACCCCTTCAAATAGACACCTTGGGACCTCACACAAGTCTCCCAATCACCATCAACTGCCCTGTCGTATTTTCCTGAATCCCATTGATGGTATGAAATCTTTTCCCTTTCAAAGGTGATTTTAGTTTGGAGAAAAGCCAAAAGTCACAGGGCACCAAATCTGGGCTGTACTGGGGCTGAGTCACCTGGGTGATTTGATGCTTTGCCAAAAATCTCTGCATGAGATGTAACACATGAGTGGGCAGGTTGCTATAATGAAGCTGCCAATCACCAGTTGCCCATAGCTGTGGCCTCCTGAATCATCCAAGTAATTTATGTGGAGGAATGTTCAAGCTTAACACAGAATTTGATGCAGGTCTATTGCTCTACTTGCTCATTTTGAATGCAATGGCCACACAGTACACATGCTCACTCAATGGCATCTACCACTCCCACTGACTAGTACAGTGAAGTCATCATTGTTAACACATGCATTCTAGTCCACTCTCCTTGGCTGCCAGGTTACACTGACGTCACGCAAGCTTATTATATTAACAATGTCTGGAGGGAGTTCCAGCCAAGATGGAGGTGTAGGTAGACACACTGCACCTCCTCGCACAACCAAAAGAAGGACAACAACATTTTAAAAACAAAAAACAACCAGAACTGACAGAAAATTGAACTGTATGGGAGTCTGACAACCAAGGAGAAAAAGAAGAAACATTCATCCAGACTGGTAGAGGGGCAGAGACGGGCAGCGGGGGTGGAAAGGACTCGTGGCAAGGCAGCGGCTGGCGTACCCAGCAAGGTGGCAGATTGTGGAACGGGGCAGGCCAGGCTGCGGCTAGCAGACCCCATGGCCCCACATTCGAGCACAGATAAACTAGGAGGAACGGGGAGGGGGAGCGAAGCAGACCACACAACCCAGGGCTCCAGCACGGGGAAATAAAGCCTCAAACCTCTGAGTGAAAACACCTGTGGGGGTTGAGGCGGCAGTGGGAGAAACTCCCAGCCTCACAGGAGAGTTCATGGGAGAGACCCACAGGGTCCTAGAATATGCACAAGACCACCCACTTGGGAATCAGCAATAGAGGTGCCCAGTTTGATTGTGGGTAGTGGAGGGAGTGACTGAAATCCGGCAGAGTGGAGCAAGCGCCATTGCTCCCTCTCAGCCCCTCCCCCACATACAGCATCACAGTGCAGCAACCAGCGTTACCCTGCCCCACTGAACACCTAAGGCTCCGCCCCTTTATGTAACAGGCACTCCAAGACAAAAAAAAAAAATGGCCCAAATGAAATAACAGATCAAAGCCCCAGAAAAAATACAACCAAGCAAGGAAGAGATGGCCAACCTATCAGATGCACAGTTCAAAACACTGGTAATCAGGATGTTTATAGAATTGATTGAATTTGGTCGCAAATTAGATGAAAAAATGAAGACTATGCTAAGAGAAACAAAGGAAAATGTACAGGGAACCAATAGTGATGTGAAGGAAACTGGGACTCAAATCAACGCTGTGGACCAGAAGGAAGAAAGAAACATCCAACCAGAAAAGAATGAAGAAACAAGAATTCAAAAAAATGAGGAGAAGCTTAGGAACCTCCAGGACATCTTGAAACGTTCCAACATCCAAATTATAGGGGTGCCAGAAGGAGAAGAGGAAGAACAAAAAATTGAAAACTTATTTGAACAAATAATGAAGGAGAACTTCCCTCATCTGGCAAAGGAAATAGACTTCCAGGAAGTCCAGGAAGCTCAGAGAGTCCCAAAGAAGCTGGACCCAAGGAGGAACACACCAAGGCACATCATCATTACATTACCCAAGATTAAAGAGAAGGAGAGAATCTTAGAAGCAGCAAGAGAAGAGGACACAGGTACCTACAAAGGAGTTCCCAGAAGACTGTCAACTGATTTCTCCAAAGAGACCTTACAGGCAAGAAGGGGCTGGCAAGAAGTATTCCAAGTCATGAAAGGCAAGGGCCTACATCCAAGATTACTGTATCCAGCAAAGCTATCATTTAGAATGGAAGGGCAGATAAAGTGCTTCTCAGATAAGGTCAAGTTAAAGGAGTTCATCATCACCAAGCCCTTATTATATGAAATGTTGAAGGGATTGATCTAGGAAAAAGAAGATAAAAAATATGAACAGTAAAAATGGTAGCAAACTCACAGTTATTAACAACCACACCTAAAACAAAAACAAAAGCAAACTAAGCAAACAACTAGAACAGGAACAGAACCACAGAAATGGAGATCACATGGAGGGTTATCAGCAGGGGAGTGGGAGGGGGAGAGTGGGGGGAAAGGTACAGAGAATAAGTAGTATAAATGGTAGGTAGAAAATAGACAGGGGGAGGTTAACAATAGTATAGGAAATGTAGAAGCCAAAGAACTTATAAGTATGACCCATGGACATGAACTATAGTGGGGGGAATGTGGGACGGAGGGGGTGGGCAGGATGGAGTGGAGTGAAGGGGGGAATGGGACAACTGTAATAGCATAATCAATAAATATATTTACAAAAAAAACCAATGGCTGGACTTTTTCCAGACAGACCTCATACCAATAGAACAGTTGTTATTCTGTTTGGCCAAGTTTGCCATGTAATTTCAAGCATATTAAATAGGCCTAATTAGTTCAAAAACTTCTCTTTTACAAAAAGAATAAATCCTTGAGGTATTCCAGGGGCCCCTTGGAATAAGTCAAAGTCATATTGATTCTTACATTTAAACTTTAGGAAGGTTGTCAAACAAACTTAACCAAAACATCATAACATAAACTTTTTGTAAAGCAACACATTTTTTTGGTAATAACCCTAAAAGACATCAATCAAACTTAAAACTGTTTTTAATATCAAGTATTCTGTTCAGACCACAGGATCCTACTTAATTTATATAAGTATTTAATTTCTTTAGTCCAATAAAATACTATATTCTAGTTATGCCATTTGGAGGGCAAAAATGTATCACATATAATACACATATGATACAATACATATCACATAAAGACCACACACACAAAGGCCATACAAATAATTTGAACTACTAATTTTTCAGAGGAAGCACAATATTTTTCTCATTTGATTTTGACAACTTTTAAGTTGGCTGGTAAAGGGGATGGAAGGTCCTAAATATCAAGCAGGAAGACCTGTTAAGACTTTCAATGAAAGCTTCAAGGACTGTAAGTGAGTGGTGGAAATAAAGAAAGTCTCCGTTCCAATCCAAGGAATCAAGCAGCAGGGAAGAGCCTGGGTGGGGCTGCTCTGGGCCCCACGAAAGGTCAGAAACCCAGTGACAGAAGACAAATGCTCCAGACAGAGACTGGGAGTTATAGTCCACACCAGCAGAGACATACAAAATGATGGCTGTGTTTACCCCGTGCTCTCAGGGTGACCTAAAGCCACTCGGACAGGGGACTCAACACCACACTGGCAGAAAGAGAAAGCCCGAGAGACAAAAGTCATTTGACCTGTGAATATGTTTACCCCATGCCCTGAGGGTGGCCTTACCAATGACCAGAGCAAACAAAGGGGAAGGAATGTGTCCCTTTAGACATCAGGGGTGATCACTTTCTGACTCATCAGACCCTGTGTCCCAGGTGTCACATGGGGACAGTCATGTAGGGTGACTCTGTGTCCAGAGGGCAGCCTTACCTTCTATCTCAGCTCTGATGAGACATGTCCTGAGGAAGGATTTGCTCCATAGCTGATAGGTATGTTTCCCCACACCAACGGGAGAAAGAGAAAGTGTAATGAAAACAACCCGGTTCTCAATGGAGTCATCAAAGAATGTCATCAGAGAGAAATTACGTGGAGGGAGGACACTGGAGCCTGACTGAGGTTTCTTTCTTTACACATTTAAAATTTTCACTATTTCTATAACCTTTACAAACTTCTATGGACCTTTCTACAACTTTCATAAATTTTCTTATCCTTTCAGAAATAACCTTTTTTAGAATAACTCACATTCAATCTTTGTCCTTCAAAATTACATCTCCATGCCATATGCCTTCTCTTACTAAAACCATACATTTATTTCAAACTTAATTTGAACTTTTAATTCTTAGAAACCTCATTTTCCAATGATAAAAAGTAAGCAGGCAGTATTGCTTAGATTGACTTTTATGAACACATTTCATGAACTTTAGAAACATAGGGCTGTCTATTGGCAAACACACTCTCGCTTTCAAGAAACACACCTCTGACAAAGCATAGACATTATCTACCCCTCCAAATCCACCCTACAGCCTCTTTGTAATAAAAAGCCCAAAGCAGGTAAACTTAACACCTGTCCAGTAATTAATGCTTCAGCATCTCTTGTTATTTCAAAGTATATACACATTCAATAACTTTTATCAGAATTTATCAATTTAGAAAAGAATATCTAAAATAAGTTAAATTGATATTCTCAGGTATAGCTAAAGTTTTTCCCCTTTTGATAAGAATTATCTCCCCAAAATTTGTATTTTAAAAGATGGCCCTGACAAGAGTTGTTGAAGAACTCTTGCATTTCAAAAATGTAGGGAAAGAAACGCTCCTCCTAGAATGACTGGTTTTATAGAGTCAATTACCTATATGTCTTTTTAAGATGAACAGAGGAGGCTTGGGACAGGTAAAAGGATTTGGTGAGCTTTGATGCTCTGAAGGCACACCTCTGGCCTTGTAAAGACTTCATTCATAAAGCAAAGAAAGTTATTTTTAATATCTGAACAGTTGGGTTGCCAAATGTTTGTAAAGGATTGACAAATCTATTCACCCACTTTTGAATTTTTTTTTCCATCTGGGTACATTTTTCCAGTTTATAGGTGGCATATAGCTTAGGCACATCTCTGAGAGGCATAAAGACTTAGGTGTATGGAACTGCTGTCTCTTTCCCTTGGGAGTAGTAAAACAGGTCCAGCTGCAAGATAGCACTACAATTAATGGTGCCATTGACTGGCCAAACCTCTCCATTGCCCACTTTATATTGGGACCAGACTGTGTTACAAAAGATTAGCCTTTTATTTTTGAGGGACTCAGGGTCAAATTTCTCCCAGTTGGTATGTACCCCAAAGGGGACTCTTGAGGCACTGTGGACTGATTCCCCATCTACATACAGAGAGACAGAAGCACCGCAAGCTCAGAGTTAGAGACATGCCTGTTAGTCTCTGGGCTGTTTTGGGCCATTGGGAACAGAGCAGATACCTTGCTAAGCTGTTCCTAAAGCTCTTATGGGAGTTAATAAAGAAAAGGTGGTTAGCAGAAGTTCAGTCAGTCTTAAGATTACTTTTCTCATTGGAGGTTCCTTTAAAATTATTATTTTCCCGTTTGGTCAAGTATCTGGTTTATTTGTTCTAAAAGCATTTCACCCTTCTGTAAAAATATATTTGGGCATCATCAGTTTCAAAAGTCTCACCCTACTAGTTGACTCAGGGCAGACTTGATTGGTAAAAAATATATGTTGCCCCATAATATTTCCTAGTTGGGATGGAACAGTTTCTGATTTAAAAACAGACACTGGATAATTCTATCACGTGTACAGAAGCTGACTTTGAGGGAAGGTGACAGCTGTCAGAGGAAAGGGGGGATTAAGTGAGTAATGGGAAAGGATTAAGAAGTATAAATTGGTGATCACAGTATTAGTATTAGTATTATCTTAATACAGTATTAAGTCAGTATATTGAATACAGTTTTAGTAGTATCTTAAACCAGAAACTTGGTTTCCAATTTCTACTCATCTTGACTTATTCAGATATTTTTAGGATTACTATGAGGGTTATTTTGTGGACCATTTTGTTCTTGTATAATGGTGAGTTGTAAACTTTTGACTGTTATTTCCTTGGGGATTCTTATTACTCAGTTCTTTTTTTTTCCTAAAAAGTGAGAATGAAAATTAAGAATTACTGAAATAAAGGGAAGAAATTCCAATGATTTCCAAGCCTTTACTAGCTCTAGAAATTTCAGATCAACATCTGGCATTTCAGAAGAATGCTAGATACTACAATTGGCAGATGCAGAACTCTTGGATATGGAGGGCCAACTAAGTAAGGGGTTTAAGCATCCACCGATTTTGGTATACACCAGGGCCCTAAAACTAGTCCCCTGTGGAATCTTGGGGACAGGCATATTTTCCCCAATTTAAAGAAGAGGCAAACGAGGCTCAGAAAGATCTATACTAACAAGTGGTGGAAATGGAATTACAACTCAGTAATGGGCCTACTGGGGCACTACTGAGTTGTAATTTGGGATTGTGCAAGCAATCAAGATGGTATCTGAGCCATTGTGTGCCAGGCAGAGTCATCCCACCCAGAACACAGATAAAGAATCACTGGTCAAGTGATGAAAGGATGCTAGGGAGATTGCTGAACTCCATCTTTTATCTGCTTAAAGGTTTTTCTGAATTCCAAACCCCTTTCCTACACTTTTTCCTGCTTATAAAAAAAGGCTGGCTTGAAATGTAAGATGGTCTTTTAGGGTAAGTGAGCCACCATCTTCTTAAATCGCCGGCCATCTGAATAAAGTGCCCATAGGAATTCAATCCCTGTCTCTATTTATTGCTTCTGGTGGTGACAGGCAGCACGAATCCTGACTATTCTGGTTTCAAAATTTCATTAGTGCTAACTTCAAGAAAACCAAATTCTGTTATCAGGAATTTGAATACTACTAAGCTGTTAAATTGATGTGTGAATATTTTTTTGTAAAGAATATTTGGATGTAATGCCTTTTTTTTGCAACAAGATCTATATTTCAGGGACTGAAATGCATACTAAGTAAACTGCTATGGGTAAGATGGCTCCATGTGCATACAACATTTGAATAAAGACAAGGAAAAGAAAAAACCTTTGACTTTGGAATTTCTTGCAGGCATTCTGCAAAGGCTCACTGATCTTGGAACACTTGGATGTCTCTTATTGCCCCCAGTTATCAGATGAGTTTATTACAGCACTGGCCATTTATTGCATTAACCTCACATCTCTCAACATTGCTGGCTGTCCAAAGGTATGAGTAGAAGCCACAGCTCAAAATATTGAACTGAAGCACTGCCAAAGAAGTCAGGCAAGGTAGCAGTCAGGCTTGGCCTCATCGTAGAACTTATTTTTCTTTGCCATGTCTGAGGTACCCCTCACACTTTTTCTTCTTTCCCAAAATTGGAAACAGCTTTAGGATTTCATTTGTGTTAAAGCAGAATTTTCAAAAAGTTAAAAACAATGCTCACACAAATACAAAAATGTGTCAAAGATTTATTTAATTTTTCAATGAGAGAACCAACAAAATGGTAAAGCCAGTTCATAGGGCATTTGGTCGAACTGAGCACTTACAGGAACTGAAGAAATAATGTTGAAATATGATTTTTGGGTTAGATCCAAACTTATAAGGTAATAAATCCATAACCTTGGAGTTCTCGTTTCTACCATACCAAAATAATCTCTCCTGGACAAAAATATAGCAAGTTATAACATGTAACTTCCCTTAGTTTGGGCCCTACTAGTAAATAGTATGTCAAACAAAAGCATAATTCCATATAGAATTCCTCAGGTGAGCATGTTAATGTTCCAGGATGACTTCAAGTGTTTGACAATTTCTCTTGGCATCCATTTATAAAAGAAATATGTACTCATTGTAAGATATTTGGACTACATATAAAAACATAAAGAAGAGAGTAAAAACTCATTGTCACATCACCTTCCAGACATAACCATAGTTCATATTTTATAATTATTTTTGTAGAATTTTTTTCTAGGTGCAAAGAGGTTAGAATTAATTATAGAAGGTTTGTGTTTTGTCTTCTTTTTTTTAAAGAATAGAATCATATTTCCCAAAATACATTGTAGCCTACTTTTTTTTTTTCTTAATATACTATGGACATATCTCTATGTTAAGAAATAGAGATGTGTGCTTCTGGGTTAATATAGCAGACTATATACACATACACATGTGTGAGTATACATATAGAGTTTTGCTTCTTCTTGAAATGCTACCATAACTGCAGAAGAAGGGTGAGGAGAAAAGACAAGAACAACAAAATTTGGTAGCTTGAAAAGAGATGGACCACTTTAGCAGATCAGAGACAGCTTTGAATCCTAAATAGAGGATTCAAAGAGTAGAGAAAGCTGAGGATAAAATTGACTTACACCATAGTCTTCAAGCTTGACAGCACAGTGTACCTCTGCAGCTGAGTTAAGAGGGTGGCTAACAAAGAACTTATATTTACGACCCATGAACATGAACTAAGTGGGGGGAATGCTGGTGGGAGGGGGGTGCAGGGCAGAGGGGGGATAAAGGGGAGGAAAAAATGGGACAACTGTAATGGCAGAATTAATAAAATATACTTTAAAAAAGAGGGTGGTTAAAATAAGGGAGATAGGTTAAAATTCTGGAGAAATAAATAGATCCTCAGATCTCTTCCCCCACTCCACACCTCTGGACAACTGCACCTCCCCACCCTCCCCAGAAGACTGCAGATTTACTTCCTAGAGCCAGATTTATCAACCTTGGCATTACTGATATTTTCAATGAGATAATTCTTTGTAGTGGGTGGTGGTTCTATGTACTGTAGTGTGTTTAACAGCACCCTTGCCCTCCTCCCACTGTGACAGCATCACCCAGCCACCCCCCCACCCCCACCACCTACAGTCATGACAATAAAAAATGTCTCCAGATATTGCTCCAAGTTCTCTACTATCTGCTCTGCAGATAGCAAAACAGAGGGTTGCTGGTCTGGGAGACATCCTGTGTAATAGAGAGCTGGGGTACAAAGTGAGAATGGAAATTCAGTGACTCAATGGTGAACTTAGAGACACTCAAGCACTTTTCAACACAGCATCCAGAATTTGACTGCTGGATCTTTCCCTCCAGGCAGGAGATTGGATGTCTCTTTTCTGGGGACTCTGACTAGCCCTGGACAAAAGACCAAAAAATACTGACATCTGAGGTTTTCCCAACACGTAACCCAATTAGACCATTGAAGCTTAAAATAGAGAAGGCCCACCTTATGCACTCAGACCCTGAAATCAGTTTGGAGCCCTTCGCTATTAACCAGGAGCAGAGAGTCAAGAACTAGACATAAGAGAAAGTATCTAAAGTGGATAAAGACCATAACAAATTTGACAGGAAACACTTGGTGGAAACAAAATATGCAGAGGAAAGACAACTAAAAAAATCTTTTGAATAAAAATCCACAGAAATTGCAAGAACAGCAACATTGTTATCTTCTATTTTATACACTGATGGGCTTGTCATTACTAAAGCATTATCCAAACTCTCAAGATGCCCTGCATTCTAGCTACACTACAAATTCAGTTTCTCAGCTGTTTAGTTTGTGTGGTGAGTGGATTAAGAGTGTGATGATAGAATGTCCAAATTCCTTCACAGTTAAGGAAAAAGAGGAGAAGGTGGGGGAAAGATGTGGTAAATCATGACAAAATTAACCTAGAGAGTTCACAGCAAAATTCTTTTTGTTTAATAATGTACTTGTTTTAAACTACAGAAACCAGATGTCCTTCTGGTTGGCATCATCTGGTTCTAGAAGTGAGTGGGGTCAAGAAATTCAGCACGCTAGCAGCACTGACCACGGACCCTCTGCAGCCTGAGCAGTCACAGCTCGCAGGGGGAGTTTCTCTGCACATGGACATGTGGACACATGGGCTGCTGGGAACTTCACTGGCTGTGAAGTGGGTGCCTGTGGAGACTGGGCTTTTTAAGTGGCTCTACCAGTTAGGGAGGAAAGTAAGAAAATGAGAAAAGGAAAAATTCCAGTGAGAACAGGAATGGAGGCAGAGGATTTTTGCTTGTTTGTTTTGGTTTTTGATAAGGAAAAACAGGAGACTCGGTCTATAAATTGTACCATAGACACTGTCCTGCAACCTAGAAACTAAGGACAATGTTACACAAATAAGATATGAGATGAATCACTCTACGCCAAAGATGTAGGGTGACAAAAACAGAGTAGATTATTTCAGAACCTCAGTGTAAGGGAGAAGGGTTTAACTTGGCCATCTATGCAAGCTGAATGAGGTTCCTGATCCAGAAAGTATGGTGACCATAATTTGGGCCAGTCTGAATACTCTTCACCTGAAACCATAAGGACTCCTCCACCTACATTTCTTCAGATGAGCCATAAAACACTTTAGTGTCTGGCTCATCATTCTAGACTATGTTTCCCAAAAGCCCACGGGTCAATCGTGAATGGCCACCTTATCCATCTCCTGGAAGGTCAGCCCTTCCTTGCAACTAGCTTACCTCCTAGATCAGTATGTTGTACTCTGACCCCTATCCTACCCAGCACTAAAATGGGAATAACATAATCTCTGCTCAACAGGACTCAGATGAGGCTCTTGCATTTGGAAGCTACGAATGTGGCCAGTCATCTCTACCTGTAGCTCCCAGCCCCCATGAATCCTGACAGCATCACCTCAGTTATTGAATATCTTGAGCTTCTGACATATAGGAAGTGATGGGCTCCTTTTCAGCTCCCCCAGTGTCAGTGGAGGCTAGCGCTCTGAACTCCACCTGAACCGGACTTTTCTATGACCTCATTTGCTTTCCTGTCCTCTACAATTCTGAGAGCTTTTTTTTTTTCTCAATAACATCAGATCCTCAGAGACCCACAAGTATGGCAGGAATGTCTGAAGGCATTATTGTGAGATTCAGTTGTAATGTTGAAAACCTTGGTCCTGAGCATGTCCTGGAAAAAAGGGCATACTTAGACAATGACATCTATTTTTCCAAACTCAAAAAGTATACATTTCAAATTGAAAGGTTTTTCTGCATAATTCTCTCAACTTTATGTTAAAAACAAAAGTCAAGTCTCATGGCATATTTTAGAATGTTCAACCATTTAAAGTAAGAAATTAAATCCAGTTGAAAAAAAAATTCCTTTGGGGAGAGTAATCCAGTTGATTCTGCAGTAAGTCTTAGTTCAACCATAAATTCAAAAACTAGATCTTGAGTAAGTGAAACAATCTAAGAAGTGGGGTTGAATTACTTCTGCAAAACATCTGGGCAAACTTCCAAGATGTGGGAACACTCAGCAGAATTTCTGAGTGAGATTCCTGCAGTCTCTGTGGCTTCTGCTCTTCTTTCTCCCCTGCCTGCAAACTGTCAGTCTCACTTCCTCGACCCTTCCCAGAACCGTGTTACTTCACATGCAAACCATCAGCAATGTCCAGGCCCTGTCTATTAGCAATCTGATCCTGTCTACAGGTTAACTTCAGGAGATACATAAATATTTTAGTTTTGTAACGTGGTGTTATAATAATATTACTGCAGAATTTAATAAGATACTTAAATTGATGTGACAGGTATTACAAAGGAAATTTTGATGAAGTTTCCCATTCAAACAAGAGCTCTGTAAAAGGTCACAAATTCTGTTGGCGCCACTTGAAATATACATTTTAGTGGCCTGAAAAGTTAAATCACTAACTTGAGTTATAGACCTATTGATAGGGGAACTCAAGAGTTAAAGATTTTAGCTGTAGTCATAGTTGATACCTTAAGTGATTAATGCTTGTGGGAAGCTGTTATTCCAGGAACTGGAATGCATGACCTAAGGGACTCCAGGAGGTTAACAAACAATTCAACCTTTGTGCCCCAGGGTGTCAGCTGATAGCATCTGAGCCTTTGTGTTCCAGGGAGGGAGCCTAGGTGGCTGCTGGACTGAAACTCTTACCTGATTAACCTTTTCCCAAACCCCTTACCTAATCTTTTCTTCTTTTGAAAAGGTCGGCTTGAGATGAGACTTTAAGATGGTTTTCAGCGTACATAACCTGTCATCTTCTCAAATTGCCAGCATCTGAATAAAGAGCCCATAAGGATTCAATCCTTGTCTCTACTTATTGGTTCTGGTAGTGACAGCCCACACGAACACCAACCTTACTTCTCTAGTTTCACTATCATGTGACAAGTGTCCTGATTCTGTTTGTTAGGGACTAAATATTTGTGTCTCCTCACCCCCCCATCCCCAAATGTTTGTGTCCTCCCGAAATTCATATTTTGAAACCCTCATATCCAATGTCATAGTATAAGGAAGTAAGGCTTTGAGGAAGTAATTAAATAGGGTGAAACCCCCATGATGGGATTGGTGTCCCTATAAGAATAGGAAGAAACCAGAACTCTCTCTCTCTGCAATGTGAGGATACAGCAGGAAGGTAGTTACCTGCAAGCCAAGAAGAGGGCCCTCACCAGACACTGAATCTGTGGGCACCTTGATTTTAGACTTCTCAGCCTCCAGAAATGTGAGAAATAAATGCCTATTGTTAAAATTACCCAGCCTATGGTATTTTGTTAAAGCAGCCCAAACTGACTAGTACACTATTCTTCCTTGGGATGAAGTTCATCAAAATAATCAGTACTTATTTTGGCAGATTACTGACTCAGCGATGGAGGTATTATCAGCAAAATGCGGTTACCTGCACATTTTGGATACTTCTGGTTGTGTTCTGCTTACTGACCAAATGCTTGAGAACCTTCAGATAGGCTGCAAACAACTCCGGATCCTCAAGATGCAATACTGCAGACACATTTCCAAGTAAGTATGCACCTGAATATGAAAAACTTTGAGAACTACTTTCTGAGAAAATGGAGTATGTGACTATGGCATTCATAATACATAAGTGCCTTTCAGACTTAGGGAGTTTCTTTTTTTCTTTTTTTCTTTTTTCACCTAATTGAAGCCAACATTTTGAGCTGAACCAAGAGAAGCTCTCGTCTAAAATCATCTTGGTGGTTTTATATCCCTTCCTTGACCTTGCAGATGTCCAAATGATCACTAGCTCTTCCTCTACTTATCTCTCAAAATCTTTCCATTCAGTTAATCTCCCCTATGGGTTTAGAACATACTCAGATTAAACCAACTTCCAATTAAGTATAAATTACTAACAGTTATCCTAAACCCCATCACTCCCAAAGCTATTTGCTTGATAGGTGCTATTCATTTAACTAGGGATTTCCTATGCCATCTAGGGCTCAGAGTAAGGTATTCTGACTTGACTGTTACGGGCCAATTGCCTGTTCCCTCAATTTGCAAAACATTTCCAATGAAATAACAGTTGGTTCAACAAGCAGTCTATAAAGAAAGAAGGTCTAGAGTGTCTACCCTTTATTTTTTAAATAGAAAGTAGTTACCGTATTTTTCGGACTATAGGATACACTTTTCCCTACAAATTTGGAAGGAAAATGGGGGTGCATCTTCTGGTCTGAATGTAGCTTACCTGGCTCATGGGGGGGTGAGGAGGGGGTGAGTGGTGGTAGAGCGGGGTCACAGGAGGCAGGAGCAGGACCACATATTTTGCTTCAAAAATGTTTTTCCTATTTTCCTCCTCTAAAACCTAGGTGCATCTTATGGTCTGGTGCATCATATAGTCCAAAAAATATGGTATCTGCTCCATTGTTTAGTTTTTTTTCCTGTTGACTGAGAGTAAAAACTGTGCAAATATTTTAATGACCTGATGAAGTGACCTGTGGAGCGTTCAAAATGAGAAATCTTGGCCAGTCCCTGAAGATCAGATTCTTTTCTGCTGGCAAAATAAATAATATCAAAGTGTAAAGTGCATAATGTGCATAATCCAAGCATGTAGATTGCTCAGAGAACTTTTTCAATTAAGCAACCTTGGCACGAACTGAACCATGAAAACTGGTCACTTGAGGCCTGAGGAAGAAAATGGTTTCCGATCCAAGGCTATGTATTAAAATGAAATGAAAATGAAACAAAAACTACAACTTGTAAAATAGGTACTCCCTCTGAGCCCAGGCCTGCAGGGAGGGAGGGAAGAGGAGCGGTGACTCAACCCTTTCTCATAGGTCTGGGGAGGACTGACACGGATATAGGTCCTCAGAGTCTCTGTCAACCTTCTCATATCATTAAACAGCCAAGTTTGGGCAGATGTCAGTGAATGAATAACATATTACTTATTATTAAGCCTGTAATCCTTTGATTGTATTTTGCCAATCACTCTTTGGGAGGCAATATTTCAAACTTCTAATAAGTGGAATTTTTAAGAAAGATTTTATGTATTTATTTTTTAGAGAAAGGGGAAGGGAGAAAGACAGAGAAGGAGAGAAACATGCATGTGTGTGAGAGATACATCAATCAGTTGCCTCTCACAGGTGCAACCCAGGCATGTGCCCTGACTGGGAGTTGAACCAGTGACCTTTAGGTTTGTAGACCAGTGCCCAATCCACTGAGCCACACCAGCCAGTGCATAAGTAGGATTTTTAAGTAGAATGAATGGAGACTTTCTGGCAAGGGGCCCCTGAATCTAATCATGCTATGGGATGTTAAAGTGTGATAAATATGGCGTTTAGTCAAGAAGACCCTAGATATCTAGTACTATCCAAATCCTGCCTTTGATTACTCACTCCTTATTGCAAAGTCACTAGAAAAGAAATATGCAAAGAAAACAAAACAAGGCAAAGTAAGATTTTACTACTACCTGGGCTTGGCACCCAAAACCTAATGCAAAACTCTAGTTAACTAGCTGGATCTATGGAAAATTCCTTTCCTTAAGCCAAAAAACCTCTTTTGTTTTCTACCACCAAGCCTGGCTGTCCCTATCACCAAGAAGAGACTTGGCCCTGATGCGGGGGGGGGGGGGGGGGGGGGGGGGGGGGGGCTTGGAGCTGACTTATCTGCCCATCTCATGTCTGAAGAGGCCAAACACGTTAGTCTTCCTTATAGCTCCACCCCTACTAGGTTCCAGCAGGAAAGGCATAGAATCCTCAGGCTCTGTCTTTGTTTAACAATGGAGAAGGGAAGTTGCCACAGCGGAGTGGCTTGGAGAGTCCCAGCATTTGGACTAGTAAGGCTCCACAAGCAAGTGTCTTGATTTCCAACATCTAGGACAGGGTTCTGTTTGTCAGTCAAGGAGTTCCCAAGATACCAGGGCCTCAAAACTTTGATTAGATAAGTGGTAAGGCCTGGCCACATGCAGCTGTTTGGGGTAAGCTCTAGGGTCTGTGCAGCAGCTCCCTCCTCCACTTAGATCCTTGGGTGGAATGGGAAAAGCTGCAAGAATCAAGGTCATGATGATGTCTAGTCCCATACCTATTTTCACTCCAAAAGAGCAGTTGTTTGCCCTTACCAGAGCCATGCGGGTCCCTCAGCTGTAGGGACTTTGTCTTGCCTGGGTGAAACCAAACATTTGGTAGTCGTGACAGACATTTTTCTTACTTGGGAAGAAGTTCAATGACACTGATTCACAAAGTAATGGACCCCATACATTCAGTTCCATTTGAACCTGGAAACATCTTGTGATGTAGCCCTTAAAATCTAATTACAGCACTCAGAAGAAACTGATCTATGGATAAATTCCCCCATACTCAGTGGAGTCTGAAAATACTGCACCAGATTTGCAAATCAAAGAGGTCTGCTCAGCCCACCCTTTCTGACCAGGGGAGTAGCAAACTTTTGGTCAATGAGCAAACTGGCTGTGTCTCTTTGCAAGAGAGCTTCCAGCATGAGATAGGCTGTCATTCTGCCAACCCCCGAGCCTGAAGGGATCTCAGAAAGTGATTTCAGAAGCCCCATGTGGAGGAACAATAAAGCCTCCTTTAATTCAAGGAGGAAGAAGTAACAACTATGATCATAAACATGACAAGAAAATATAGCTGTTTATGTTTGAAGATGCTATATACAGCCAGCCTTTCAACCTATAGCCCCCAAGCAAGAAAGACAATGATGAAGAAAAGCATAATGGGAGAGAGCGAGAAAGACCCAAACAAAGGTCCCTGCAACCCTGGAGGATCTGAACCACAGAGAGGTAGAGCAATTAAATCTATAATGAGCAAAGAGGAAAGGGACCTTTCTGACATTTTTGTGTCTGGAGCCCAAAACCTTCAACTCTAGAGAGATCAGCAGAGAGTCTTGGTGGCCTTTAGAATTTCCAAAGCAGCAGAGATTCCTTGGAGGTCTTCTTTAGCAGTTGTTGGCAGCAAAAATTATTACCGAGGTACGCTGAAAGAACTGTGCTGCTAAGAAACAAAACCCTTAAGAGCTCTCCTCTCCAGTTATGAAAAGGTCTTTGTGGAAAGGGCTTCGGGAGGTGGAGCTACTGACTTATATCATTAGTATGAACAAATACCATTTTACAATTACTATTTGCCATGTACTGAACTAAATCCCATTTTGTTTATTATCCCATCTAATCCTCACAAATACCCTATTACCATAAAAATGAAGAAACTGGTTTAAACTGGTTAAATTGGTTTTAAAGGTCATACAAATAAAAGGCACACCCATACTTTGTACATAGGTCTTAATCATTACTATGTTAATTTTTTTTTGCCATTAGATTCGTGATTCTCAAGCTTTTTTAAAAAACTAAATTCATTGGGATGACACTGGTTAATAACATATAAAACCCAAGTGTACAATTCTATAATACATTATCTGTATATTGCATTGTGTGCTCACCACATAAGCTTTTTTAAGCTCTAACTTTCATTGGACTTGATCAAAAAGGGTAGGTTAGGCATGTGATCAACTTATTTGTTGATGGATAAATAAGAGGGGTGGCTGATTTTGAGCATTCTCTAGTATTGACTTGAAATGCCCCCCTCCACCCTTGTTCAGGTCTACTGTAGAAACTAGAAGGAAATGTGAGCGAGGGCAAGTAATGTTTTTGCAGGGGAAACCCTGAATCCACTTTAACATACAAAAACCAGAAAATCACTTACAAACTTCAGTATGTCATTATTAACCATCTAATGTGATACTTCGCTACTGTTTGTAACATATTATGCTTGAAAATCACTGCTCTTTATGATTGAAAGAAACCTCCCTCACCAGGTCAAATGAATAATGATGCTTAACCATTGCAGTAGACTTGTTCAATTCCCAAATAATCTCTATGAAGTTTTGGAGTCACTTAGGCCAAGTTAGAGTGGAAGGCAGTCTACAGACTCTACATGTACTCTATGAAACTTAGAACGCGGTGATTCCTAAGTATACATTTTCTTTTCAATGTTTCCTACCTCCCATGTATGACCATACTAAAGCACCAAGAAGAGAGGGAGGGAGGGGGAAGGAGGGAAGGAGCGAAAAAGGGAGAGAGGGTGGGAGAGAGAGAGAGAGATGTTACTGACATTCAGTTTCTACATTTTCAAGTTTCCTGATACTTTTCAAAAGTGCATGTGTGCAAACACACAGCTACACAGGATGGAACTCAGAGAAACTTGCCAGGAGTCATCATGCTGGTCTTTCCTTTTGCCCAGGTCTTAGGAGTCAGTCCATGTGAGGATGCCAAAGGTCTTAGTAAGGTGATGAGAACAGGTAGTTCATGGGCTAAGGCTTTTCTGAAGGGTGGAGAGGAATTGGACTAGTCTATACTAGCATACAAATTCCAGATTTGCTGCAGGACAGATTCAGATTTTCAATTTGTTCCCAGGACCACCCTTGCTGTGAAATCGCAGAGGACTGAGACAGGCCCTAGAGACACTCTACACTGGAGGAAGCCTTAACCTCCTGGCATTTGAGACGGGGGGGAAGAACGGTCTGAGACATGATCCTTTGCTCATTTCCAGTCTGTAGGCATCACCTCCTATAGTGAGGGAGTCGGCCCTCTGATGTTTAATTTCACTGAAGCTGGCTGTGGGTAGAATGGAGAGCAGTGTGTAGGTAAGGGAGGCCTGGAGCCAAGAAATAAACAAATTCAAGAAAAGTGTGTCCCATTGGGTACTTCAATATGCAGTTCATTTTGATTCTGTCCCATCACATTGCATTTAATAAGTGGTTTTCCCATTCATTCCCTATTTTTCTTATCTATATTGAGTCAAAATCCCTCATTTTCTTTTCTTGTTATTTTCTCAAATTCCCATGATTTGCAATTTTTACATGACAATTACCATCTAATTTACCCTGGCTTGTAGTTGACTGAGGAACTGTATGACTCAATATTTAAATGCTCCCAAACTTATCATTAAGAGTACTTAACCTCTTACCAGTTACCTAGAATTTTCAAAAACTGTTGCTCTTATGAGTCCAAAGGTTACATATAATTTGGTCAACTACTTACACATCTTTTACTCCCCAAGCAAACATGTCCTTTTCCTACAGGTCAAGACCATTGTCATCTCTAACTGCAGTAGTGTTGTCATCAGCGACATTGAATCATTACTACAACTGTAAACTACAGTTGTTCCCACAGCTCTGCTGTTTGGGAGGCAGGGGTCAGGAAATAGAAACCTAAGAATGCCTCTTCAAAACCAACAAACCAGCAGAAAACAAGAGAGCTAAAGGACTTCCCTTCTCGGTTAAGCTGCTGAAATCTCATTTTGGCTCTTCCTGCTAGGTTTCAAGGTGATACAAAGAACTGTTAATATACCCTTAAATAACTTACTGCATTTTTAAACAAAAGGAAAATAACAAAATTTAAAATTATGAACTATGCCATGAAGTTATGTATTGGAAAGAAATTAATTCTATGATCAACTTCCTATAGAAGTTCAGAGGAGGAAGGAATAGGGTTTGGGTCTCTACAAGAGGCTGGACTGGTTTGGACTTTTGAAAGATGGATCACGTTTAGACAGGCAGACATGAGGCGAAGGATAAGTAACAATGGAGCTCTGTTGCCCAGGACAGTTTTACCCATTAGAAACTGATGGTGCCAATGTTTTTTGCTTCAAATTCCCCCAACATTTGGCATTATGTTGTCGTAGGCCCTTGAGTGAAAACAATCTCACAAAAAACACCTTCAAAGACATGGCAATCTCAACTCCATAGAATAAAAAGGGAGACAACTGTTCAGAAGAAAATTCAAAAGCTAAAGATATAACACAGTTATGTTTATGTAAAAATACCCTACCAAGAGCATCCTTTTAGTTGCTACAAGGGATGCTGCCCCATTCATGAATTACTTAATGAAGCCAATGAGATCTTGAAAAACAATTCCTACTTAGAGGACACATAAGGATTACATAGTAAGTTTAACGTAGAACTACACTTAAGTTAGTACAACAATTCCTTTCACTCAAACTGTTCTTTAAACTTCTGTAAATTTTGTGTGAGTGCAAATATGTAAGTCAAAAAGCAATGTGGTAAGAGACAGAATTAGCAATGCTTTGGTTGTCTCCCTGTTGAGTTTGTTACAACTATTTTAATACTTCTAAGATTTGATTCAAGTGAAACAGCATTTTAAATAACTGATGTATCTTATATCTTAGCCATTCCCAATTTCATTGCCCTACTTGAACTCATATAACCATAGAGCACAAATTTAACTCCAAGCATATGGTAATACAGCCTTTTTATCAATGACTCAGTTTCCAGACTTTCACAATTAATAACTCAATGCACTATATGGCAATAGTGGGCAAAGTGGCCCCTTCATGTGCAAACATTACTCATTACTGATCCTACAAAAGTTGCCAATTACTCATTTCCTTTTTAGTACTGGTCTCAAGATTCAAACCACCTTCCTATAAAAATCCTTCTATCCTCAAACTAGTTTCAAGTTAAATATACTTTTTTCCTGATGCTATGATATTGGGATTTATAAAAAAATGTATAGTTGGTCATTTAGATGACCAAACTATAATTATCATATACGAGGGGGGACCCAAAAATGCAATTTACTTATAAAAAATTGTGTATTCATTCTTACGTGTTTAAACTTCAGGCACCTTCAAAGTACTCTCCATTTGATGTAATGCACCTATTGAGACTTTTTTTCCACTGCTCAAAATGGTTTTTGAACTTGTCGATTTTGATGCCTTCAGTGCTTTTGCCATTTTTTGTTTCACTTTTTCCACATGGCAAAACATTTCCTTTTGAAGTTTTTCATCTGAGGAAACCAAACAAAGTCACTCGCAGCAAGATCAAGTGAATAGGCAGGGTGGGGCATGTGGGTGGGTCATTCTGTTTTGTTCAAAAACTGCTGAACAACAACAACAAAAAACCTGCTGAACACTCAGCATAGTGTGAGCAGGAGCGCTTGTAAATCACCCATCATGAAATGGGCAAACTCACTGAAAGTCAAAAAAAAAATAATTGAAGCTAAACACAGCCTCTCACAACAATGCCAGCTGGTACACTGATACAGATGGGCTCTAAGAACACTCACCTAGTGGGGGGAAGCCTGTACAAGGACCACCCTCCAGATGATAATTCCATTTTGGGGGGGGTCCCTCCAAGGTTCCTGGCTCACAGCTCCCCAAACCCTTGGAATTTCCTGAGTGATAAGAGCAAAGGGAACATTTCTTACCATATTTGGTCTCTGGTCCTCAGTCCTTGAAATCATTTCAGAGCCATAAAGGTGAAATGGGTGTCTCATTATTCAGAACAAGACTGTGTCCACAACTAGGTTTATGCTGATAAACATAAGGATAGGGGCTTGTTGCATAGGGAACCAAACATGAAGAAAGGGGTGGAACTTTCAGCCCCATACCCTGCTTTCCAGGGAGGGAAGAGGGGCTATAGGTTGAATTAATAACCAATGAACACTAATTTAATCAATTATGCTTGTGCAAAGATGTCTCCACAAAACCCCAAAAGGAGAGTTCAGAGAACTTCTGGGCTGGTGAATGAATGGGGTTTTGGGGAGAGGGGCATGACTGAAGATGGCATGAAAGCTCTATGCTTTCTCCCCACACCTTTCCCAATGCATCTCTTACATCTGGCTCTTCCTGAGTTATATCCTCTGTTAACAGCGGTCCCCAACCTTTTTGGCACCCAGGGGCCAGTTTTGTGGAGGATGGGGGTGGGGTAGGGGAGTGGTACAGGAGGCAGAGCTCAGGCGAGCTTTGCTTGTGGCCTGGTTCCTAATAGGCTGTGGACCAGTGGGTTAGGTACCTTTGCTCTATAATAAGCTGGTGATCCAGTAAGTAAAGTTTCTCTGAGTTCTGTGAGAAGCTCTGGCAAATTAACTGAACCCATGGACGGGGTTATTGGAAACTCTGATCTATACTGCCAGGCAGTCAAAAGCCCAAGTGACAACCTGGACTTGCAATTGGAATCTAAAGTGAAGGGCGGTCTGGTGGGACTGAGCTCTTAACCTGTGGGATCTGATGCCGTCTCTGGGTAGACAGTGTTAGAATTGAGTTGAATTGTGGGACACGCAGCTTGGTATCTGAGAATTGCTTGGTAGTATGCGGGAATCCCCATGGGGTAGTATGTTAGTGGAGATAACACACATACCCCCATGTTAGAACTGGGGTCCAGAACAACTTTTACATGCTCTCTTTGCTTTCTTCCTCCTAAAAAAGGCAGTATTAGTATTTTTAGTCATTTTAGTCATAGACACCTTTGAGAATTTGATAAAAGTCATAAACCCTCTCCTCAGATATAAAACTGTATGAATTTTGTGGGAGTTCACGGACCTCCCTTAAATTCATACTTGTATCCAACAGGGATCTGTAGATTTTGGGTTCAGAGCTCTTGCTCAGGTACATGGTTAGCCTCCACAGGTTGGCTGGGAAGGGTACGCCCTTAACTAAGACACTGGAAATACCAGGCGGCTCACTCAAGAGCACTATAAAGTTGCCCTCAGTATTCCCACTCCATGCAATTTCCTTACCCAGTCACTGTGTTAATGTCTGAACTGGCTGAACTGAAGGGCTACTGAGCTATTTCAGCCTTGGGATCCTAATTATTAGCACAATTACCAACACCCTCATCCTCAGCAAGGCAAGAAAGCTGTGAAAAGTGAATTCAACTCCTGCCCGTGAGTTCTTTGACTCCCTAATTTGATCTAGTTTGAAAATTCTGCACTAGTGATTAGTTCTGCATGTAGCTAATGCTAATCACTGTTATTACAGGGAGGCAGCTGAGAAAATGTCATCTATAGTTCAGCAGCAGGAATACAGCCCTAATGACCCTCCACTTTGGTTTGGCTATGATTGTGAAGGCAAGCCTCTAAGGGAGCAACAGGATACAGCACCACTTAAAGACACAGAGTCAACATACAATAGTGAAGAGGAAGTAGTATGACCTTCAACTAAAGCAGGAGGAACAAAAAAATCAAGAACTAGGCAACTTCATTTGATGCAAGTATTTTTATCAGCTGGATCTTTACAGTGTAAACAGCAGCAAATTATCTGATTGTTATTCCAACTACAAACGTTTCTAAATACATCATTAGTTCTTCTGTCTAATCATGATTTTATTTTATTATTTAAAAAAAATTCTCACTCATGAATATATTTATTGATTTTTTTTTTAAGAGAGAGAGGAAGGGGGAGAAGCAGGGGATGGGGAAAGAGAGATTTCCACGTGAGAGAGAAACATCAATTGCCTCCCATGCGCTCCCCAAGTGGGGATTGAACCCGCAACCTAAGTATGTGCCCTGACCAGGAATCAAACCCACAACCTTTTTGGTACACGAGACAACAGTCCAACCAACTGAGCAACCCAGCCAGGGCTAATAATCATGATTTTTAAAAAGCCAAATTAAGCACTGCTACTATATAAATTTTCCACATAACTTCACTTTAAACCAATAGTTTTGAGATGATCAAACCGAAGGTTATATTTATATAAAACAACCATTAGAGATGTGATGTTTTTGACAAGGGATTTAGAAGTTTCTCTTTAGAAGAGAAAGCAGAGACGGCCTTATAAGGCAGAGTAAGTGTTTGAGACAGGGCAAATGACTTTAAGGATCTGCGAAGCTTCATTATAAAGGACATAAACATACATTTTTAAAGGAAACAAGTCTTTATTGTGAGTTCCAGATACTTAACAACAAGAGACAAAAACACTCCTATTTCCTCTGTGACTTATCTCTTAAATGGAGTCCATCACTATCTTTTTGTATCCCCTGAACAGAAAATCTAGGCATAGTCTTAACCTACAGACCTGTGAACTGATACCTGGATACTACTTTAAGTCACTAAGTTTGTGGTAATTTGTTACAGAATAATACAACTAATACAATAGCTAGCACAAATTTTAAACCCCCCCAACCCGCAAGACAGTTCACCAGTGCTCATCCACTTTGATGATTTGTTATACTTTGTCATTTTCAACATTTAAATGAAAGTAGTATTTGCATTTTTGTCATCATGGATCTACTAATCATTGTTAAAATTATAAATTACAACTCAAAGCATCCTTAGTCCTGCAGTTTCAGGGACTGAAACCAGCTTTGACTTCTAAAACTTACAGTGCCTTTTGGGGCATCAGCCTTAATCCATTTTTCAGGTTTGTTTCCTTGATTCATGAGTCCTGAAACACAAAATGCATGAAGTTATATCTTGAGTGACAAAGCAATATTTGACCACATAGATCCTAACAATACATCTCTAAAACTGAAAACACTTTGGAACAGCACAAAATCTTGGTAAAGATATAGTTAGGAAAGAGTTACAAAGAGGTTACCTGGGCTTGTTCCTTCCTTTCATCTTCTCAGAACTTTGAAAAGGAAGCTACTCTTCCCTTTTGTACACAGGTCTTGTATTTCTTTGTATACAGGTTTTAAAAAGAGCTTTATTTAAGCACAATTGACATAATAAACATGTATTTAAAGTATGCAATGTAGTAAGTTCTGGCATATGTAAAAAAATCTGTGAAACCATGTCTTCAATCAAGATAATGAACATGTTCAACATACCTGCAAGTTCCTGATGCCCCTTTGTAATCTCCCCTCCTGTGCCCTCTTGTTACGCATCTCTGACGCTCCCTTGCTTAATTCTGTCCTTAAGAACTCAGTCAATCTGAACTCAGAGTTGTGAATATACCATCTCGGTTCATCATATAAATTTTCTCTGTTGAATCCAAGTACCCAAATCAGGCAATCCTTTTCTTTAGTATATATTTTTTTCCTTTGTGACTACCATACAATGTCCCAGCTGATGAAAAGGTGCTTTGTACCAGCCAATCTTTATGTCAAGTGCTTCTCTGACACAAATTCTTCTCTGAATTCTGAAATCTCCCATTTAATCTGAGCCATCATCTTATCTGTGTCTTACAGTTCACTGCATCTTTTCCAGAACACAGCTGAGTTTTCATTGACTTCCTCTAGAGTTTTCCCTTCTACATCTCTTGCTATATTTTCAGTATCGTTATGAACCCACTTCTCATTAAACTGGTTAAAATCTCTCATTCCAACTGGTAAATCCCTGTTTTAGAAGCTCCTCTTTTTCCTCTAACTCTTCATAACTAGGGGTTACATGTTGTCAATTTTAATCTGTTCTTCTATTTATGCCTGTGCAGCATTTGGTAGGTCAGGATTTTGAGGTACCTGTACCCAGTAGTGTGCAGGTGCCTCTTTCTATATAATTCAGATTTTTTTTTCTAGTGATTCAAATAAACATAGAGGAAAGAACTGAAAATCTTGAACACTGATTGCTCTAACTTCATTATTTTTTACACCATTTAGCATCAATAATAAACATCAAAAATAGTAAGGTTTTCCCAAATATCTAAGATCTTTTCCTTCTCCATTATTTGTCATCTTCCCAATCATGCATTCTTGCTTATGGAGAGAGAAGCCAATCTGCCTAATTCCTTCTGCAGCAGTAAAGGCCACACAGGGTGCTGCTGCAACTAACAAAATGAACATGCAAAGGATTTTAGCTTAGAGACAATACTAAAAATGAATAAATAAATGAATAAATAAATAAATAAATAAATAAATTTAAAATTAAAATAAAAGACAGTTTACAAAATTCCATTTAGGATACTAGAAAAAGCTTTTTCTATCTTTCCAATAAGTAGTTTACTGAAAGCTCTTCATACTTTTACCCGAATCTGTGGAGGCTCTAATTTCTAATGTTTATAACTTTGTTCCTAAAAAACTTGTAACACATATTAGAAACTGAGGTTTCAGAAAGGTTGTTCTTTATTTAAATACCTTTGCCTATGAAAATCAGACAATGTTTCTTTGACCAAGAAATGGCAAATGCCTACACTATCCCCAGGCAGTTTGACTTCCATTAAATGGGAAACACATATTTTTTCTCAGGACATATTTTTAAACACTAGCATATGCACTCTAAATCTGCCCTGTCCAAATCTCCCAAATATATCCACCTCCAAGTTCTTTTTATTTTTTTATTTCTCCAAATACCTAATTGAGAATCATAAGCCATTAATTAACCCCAAAAAGCACTTGATCTAATCAGCACTATCTGTGGATAAAGTCGGGGCTCTAAGGAGTAATTTGCAGAATTTAGTCCCCTGGTTTTAAAGTAGGCTTGAAGTCACACAACTTCACAAAGCTGCAGGACAGGCTAGGAAATACTGTCAGAGCTCCTGCCAAGACGTAGGCATAGGGAGAAACCCTTCACTTCCTCACATAACCAAAAGGAGGATAACAACCAATCTAAAAACAATAAACAACCAGAAGTGCCAGAAAATCAAACTGCATGGAACTTCGACAATGAAGGAATTAAACATTCAAACAGACTGGTAGGAAAGAGACGGGCAGCCAGACGGGCATAGAAGACCCCCCCCCCCACCAGAAGGTGGCGGACCCTGCAAGTGAGGCAGGGCTGGCTAAATAGGAAACTAAGACTCAAAACTAACTGTAAATTATGGCGGGGGTTACCACAGTGGGAGAAACTCCCAGTCTCATACAAGAGTTCGGTGGAAAGTGGGGCTACAGCCCAGCAAGTCAGACATACTGTTCCCTCTCTGACCCCTCCCCCACACACAGCATCACAAGGCAGCAAAGAGGGTTGCCCTGCCCTGGTGAATACTGAAGGCCCCACACCCTTACAACATAACAGGTACACAAAAACAACGAAATGGGGCCCAAAGGAAAGGACAGATCAAAACTCCAGGGAAAAAAAAAAAAAACTACAGAAAAAGAGTTAAGTGACAAGGAGATAGACAACCTATCAGATGCAGGGTTCAAAACACTAGTAATCAGGATGCTCATAGAACTAATTGATTTTGGTTGCAAAATGAAAGAACAAATGAAGGATACCCAAAGTGAAATAAAGGAAAATATTCAGGGAACCAACAATGATGGGAAGGAAACCAGGACTCAAATCAATGGTGTGGGACAGAAGGAAGAAAGAAACATTCAACCAGAACAGAATGAAGAAACAAGAATTTTAAAAAGTGAGGAGAGGCTTAGGAACCTCTGGGACAACTTTAAACGTTCCAATATCCAAATCACAGGGGTGCCAGAAGGAGAACAAGAGCAAGAAGTTGAAAACTTATTTGAAAACGTAATGAAGGAAAACTTCTCCAATCTGGCAAAGGAAATAGACTTCCAGGAAGTCCAGGAAGCCCAGAGAGTTTCGAAGAAATTGGACCCAAAGAGGAACACACCAAGGCACATCATCATTAAGTTACCCAAGATTAAAGATATAGACAGATTCTTAAAAGCAGCAAGAGGAAAGGAGAGAGTTACCTACAAAGGAGTTCCCATAAGACTGTCAGCTGATTTCTCAAAAGTGACCTTACAGGCAAGAAGGGGCTGGAAAGAAGTATTCCAAGTCATGAAAGGCGAGGGCCTACATCCAAGAATACTCTATCCAGCTAAGCTATCATCTAGAATGTATGGGAAGATAAAGTGCTTCCCAGATAAGGTCAAGTTAAAGGAGTTCATCATCACCAAGCCCTTATTATATGAAATGTTAAAGGGACTGACTCATCTAAGAAATTGAAGATCAAAAACTATGAACAGTAAAATAACAAACTCACATCAACAACTGAACCTAAAAAAAAAAACAATGAAAACAAAAACTAAGCAAACAACTAGAACAGGAACAGAATCAGAGAAATGGAGATCACATGGAGGGTTTTCAGTGGGGAAGGGGAGGGGAAGAATAGGGAAGGAAAGGTACAGGGAATAAGAAGCATAATTGGTAGGCATAAAATAGATGGGGAGAGAACTTTAAGAATGGTTAAGAATGGTATAGGAAACAGAGAATTCAAAGAACTTATATGTACAACCCCTGGACTAAGAGGGGGGAACTAAGGGGGGGAATGCTGGAGGGTTGTGGGGTGCAGGGCAGAGGGGGGATAAAGGGGGAAACTTTGGGAAAACTCTAATAGCATAATCAATAAAGTATACTTAAATAAAGTAGGATTGAAAAGCTTCTTAGCTGAGATGAGCTTCTCTCTGCCATCCTCAACCCCCAACCCTATAACAGACTCTGTTCTTATTTACATTGGGTCCAGAGGAATGATTCTGGTGCTGCCTTAGCAGCAGATGCACTTCAGTGCATCATCATAGTTGGAGGATTCCCTCTTTTACCTTATAAACTCTACTGACCACTCACTATGGGAAGCACCATGCTAAGTATTTTAGGGAGCATTCAAAACATGTAAAACCCTATGCTAATACCCTCAAAATCCTTACTAGCTGGGCAGGAAAATAAATCATAGATTTATGAAACAACATGAAAATAATTATTCTGAAATCTTATTTTCAATGCATATATTTCACAAACACTAATACCACACACAATTTCATAACCAATATTTTAATGTCAGCATTCTTTGTTTACAATCTTTCCTTGACAAAAGTTCAGCCCAAGATACTTTGACAACAAATTTTTACTGACAAGAAAATGTTTTTGAGCTAGTTTTAATATTATCTATCATTGTATTTTCTCTCAATGAACTGGAATAACAAAGATAATCACACTCTAGGTTTTGAGCACATATACAATTAATCAGTTTTGCTCAAGAAATATTCTTGGAGAGACTTTATCTTTCTCAAATCTTCTATGTCAAACCCCATCCACTGAATTTTTCATTTCAGATACTGTAGTTCTCATTTTTATTTCTAGAAATTCAATTTTGATCTTTTTTATATCTTACACGTCTTAACTTTATTCCAACATATAGAATATAGTTATAAAAACTTTTACTTTCCTACTCTGCTAATACTAATATCTGTGTCTGTTCTGGGTGGGTTTCAATTTATACTGTCCTCACTGTGGGTCATGTTTTCTTGCCTCTGCATGTCTAAAAATCTTTGATTGGACGCCAGCCATTGTGAATTTCATTTTGTTGGGTTCTGAATATTTTTGCATTCCTGTAAATCTTTAGCTTTGTTCAGGGATGCATTTCAGTTACTTGGAAACAGTTTAAGCCTTTCATCTCTTGCTTTTATAATTTGTTAGGCAGTTCTGGAGGAGTGCTCCATCTAGAGCTAATTGTTTCCAACTACTAAGTCCCTTACCCAATGCTCCGTGAGTTACAATTTTTTCCACTCTGGCAAGTAGCACAGACATTATTCCTGGACCTGTGTGAGCACCAAATTCTGTTCCCTCTGGCATTTTGTCCTATGAACTCTAGCTGTCTTGGTCTCTGTGGATTCTCACACGGTCTCTTCCATTCAGGGAGTATGCTGGTTTCTACATTAGATCCCTCTCCCTCTGTCTTAACTACAGTCTGGAGACTCTCAAGGCAGTTAGTTAGCAGGGGATTATTTTGTTTCCCATCTCTAAGTGATCACTTTCATTGCCTATTGCCTATTGTCTTGGAAACTGTTTTTCATGTATTTTGTCTGTTTAAAAAACTTTGGTGGTGGTGTTTTAAGTAGAAACGAAAATTAGTCCTTTTTACTCCTCTTCTTATCTAGAAGCCTTCATTATTTCTTTCCTTTTTCCCCTCTCTCCATTTTCCCTCCATCATGCTGTCACTTTCTTTCTCTCTTTAACTAATTTTGAAATAATTACGGACTCACAAGAAGTTGCAAAAAATGGGATTTCCGGCCAAGATAGAGGCGTAGGTAGATAGATACACAGTGCCTCCTTGCACAACCAAAAGAAGGATAACAAATTTAAAATCCAAAAACAACCAGAACTGCCAGAAAATGGAACTGTATGGAAGTCCAGCAACCAATGAGTTAAAGAAGAAACATTCATCCAGACCAGTAGGAGGGGTGGACCAGAAACCCAGGGTGGGGAGGACTTGCAGCAAGGCAGTGGCTGAAGGACCATGGTGGATGGTTCCACATTTGTGTGAGGATAAACTGGGAGGAACAACTGGGAAGTGAGACAGACCAGGGTTCCAGTGCAGAGAAATAAAGTCTCAAAACCTCTGCTGAAAAAAACCTGTGGGGGTTTTGGCAGTGGGAGAAACTCCCAGACTCACAGGAGAGTTTGTTGGAGATCCACAGGGTCTTACACAAACCCTCCTGCCCAGGAATCACCACCAGAAGAGTCCAATTTGCTTGTGGGTAGCAGGGAAAGTGACTGAAAGCTAGCCGAGAGTCGAGCAAGCAGCATTGTTCCCTCTTGGACCCCTCCCCCACATACAGCACCACAACACAGCAACATGGGTATTGCCCTGGCAATATCTAAGCCTCCACCCCTTACAACATAACAAGTGCTCAGAGTCAAAGAAATTTGGCCCAAATGAAAGAACAGATCAAAATCCCAAAAATAGAACTAAGTGATGAAGAGATAGCCAACCTATCAGATGCACAGTTCAAAACACTGGTAATCAGGATGCTCACAGAAATTGTTGAGTATGGTTGCAAAATAGAGGAAAAAGTGAAACCTATGCAAAGTGAAATAAAGGAAAATGTACAGGGAAGAACAGTGAAGGGAAGGAAACAGGGACTCAAGTCAACGATTTGGAGCAGAAGGAAGAAATAAACATTCAATCAGAATAGAATGAAGAAACAAGAATTCAAAACAATGAGGAGAGGCTTAGGAACTCTGGGACAACTTTAAACATTACAACATCCAAATCATAGAGGTGCCAGAAGAAGAGGAACAGCAAGAAGTTGAAAACTTATTTGAAAACGTAATGAAGGAGAACTTCCCTAATCTGGAAAAGTACATAGACTTCCACAAAGTCCAGGAAGCTCAGAGAGTCCCAAAGAAGTTGGACCCAAAGAAGCACACATCAAGGCACATCATAATTAAGTTACCCAAGATTAAAGATAAGCAGAGAATTTTAAAAGCAGCAAGAGAAAAGGAGATACCTACACAGGAGTTCCCACAAGACTCTCAGCTGATTTCTCAAAAGAAACCTTGCAAGCAAGAAGGGGCTGGCAAGAAGTATTTGAAGTCATGAAAGGCAAGGACCTACATCCAAGATTACTCTATGCAGCAAAGCTATCATTTAGAATGGGAGGGCAGATAAAGTGCTTTCCAGATAAGGTCAAGTTAAAGGAGTTTATCACCACCAAGCCCTTATTATATGAAATGTTAAAGGGACTTATCTAAGAAAAAAAAAGATCAAAAATATCAACAGTGCCCTGGCTGTTGTGGCTCAGTGGGTTGAGTGCTGGCCTGTGGACCAAGGGATCACCAGTTCAATTACCAGTCAGGGCACACGCCTGGGTTGTGGGTCAGGTCCCCGGTTGGGGGTATGTGAGAGGCAACCTCACATTGATGTTTCTTTCCCTCTCTTTCTCCCTTCCCCTGTCTCTAAAAGTAAATGAATAAAATCTTGAAAAAATATGAACAGTAAAATAACAAACTCACTACTATCAACAACTGAACCCTAAAAACAAAAACTAAAACAAACTTAGCAAACTACTAGAACAGGAACAGAATCACAGAAATGGAGATCACATGGAGGGTTATCAGTGGGTAAGTCCTGTGTACTCATTACCCAGTTCGCCCAAATAGTGACATCTTATATAACTATAGTACATTATCAAAACCAGGTAATTAGTTGGCAAAGTACCAACTAATTCAAAGCACAATGAATTAAACTACTAACCTTACTCAGATTTCACCATTTTTTGCATACTCACTTTTTTTGTATGTTTTGAATATACTTTTATGACATTTTATCACATGTATAGATTCATATAACCATCATTATAATCGAGATACTATCACTGCAAAGAAAGTCCCTTATGACATCTCTTTATAGTCTTATCCTCTCTCTTCTTCCCTAGCCTTTGGTAACTACTTGTCTGTTCTCCATTTTTATAATTTTATCATTTCAAGAATTTATATAAATGGAATCATACAGTATGCAACATTTTGAGACTGACTTTTTACTCAGCACGATTCCCTTAAGTTTCATCCAAATTGTACGTATCGATTGTTCCTTTTTCTCATTGAATAGTATTCCAGTGTAAGAACATACCACAGTTTTTGTAACCATTTATGGGTAGAAGGATATTTCAGTCATTTTCAGTTCAGAGTATTACAAATAAAGCTATGAATATTTGTGTAGAGTTTAAATAAAATTTTTAATCCTCACCTGAGGACATGCTTATTGATTTTAGAGAGAGGGGACAGGCAGGAGAAAGAAAGGGAGAGAAACATAGATTGGTTGCCTCTCATACACACCCTGACCAGGGACAAACCCAGGCATGGGCCCTGACTGGGAATTGAACCTGCAACCTTTCAGTTTACAGAACAATGCCCCAACCATTTGAACCACACCAGCTAGGGCAGTGTAAATATATGCAAACATGAAGTTTCATTTTGCCAAGATAAATGGCTAGGACTTTCATATGGTAGTTTAATTTTAAACTTAAATTTTAAAATTTAGGTAGTTTATAACCTATATTTTAACAAACTGCCAGACTGAATGCTAGGGTAGCTGTATCATTTTACATTCCCAGTGACAATGCAGAGGAGGTCCAATCTCTTCGCATCCTTGCCAGCATTTGGTATAATTAGTATTTTTCATTTTAGCCTTTCTACTAGGTAGATAGTATCCTCTTCTGGTTTTAATCTGCACTTCACTAACTGCTAGTGATGTTGAACATGTTTTTGTGTTTTTATTTGTCATCACATATCTTCTGTGGTTGTGTTGTGTTTTAAGTCTTACATGATTACACTTTTATGTGCATAAATAATTTTTAGTTCACTACTGGGAAGAGTTCATTCAGGGTATGATTTGTCTGTAGTTCAGTATTTCTTGAATGATCAAAATAAACACAAAACCAAAAGCAAACAAAGAAAAAAAAACCCCAGGCATTACAAACAGAATTCAAATCCTCTATGATTGGAGCCTACACTTTGGTTTCTAGTCTAGCAGTCAGCAAGCTACAGCTAAATTTAGTCTAAGGGCTGTTTTTATGTCCTAAGAGATAAGAATGACTTTTACTTTTTTAAACAGATATAAAAAACAAAAACAAAAAAAAATATGCAACAGAAACCTTATGTAGCCTTCAAAGTGTAACATATTTACTATCTGGCCTTACATATAATGTTTGTAGATGAGTAGAAATAACCCCCCCCTTTTTTTTTTGTAAACATTAACAAAGTTGATGTTTAATGATCTATGATACTCCCAGGATCTTACACTTTCCCAAATGATGGGGAAATAAAAACACTATAAAAGCATTAATGACTGATGGCAATTCCTACGTTAAATCCCTGTTAAGTATTTTTAAACAGCCATGAGCCTATAGCATTCTTCATTCTGTTACTAAATTTCTTCTAAGTCATCCTGAAGTCATCCATAAATCCAATCATGGATTTATACATGACTGACAAATCCATGTGCTATAAGCCTGGATGAACCAAAACTTCAGCGTTCAAAGAAAAAGCCAAACACACAAAAATCCCTGTATTTCTGAGTCATATCAAAGACTATAGACTTTTGTCCTTTTTGGAAAGAAAACAGTGTCTCTAGATCTTAAAAGTGCTATCCTGTGGGATTAGTCTCATTTCAACCTCTTTTCTAACCAATGAACCAGTTTCCCATCATAAATCACAATACCATAAATGTATCACTCTCCAAATTAAAAACAAGCTGAATGAGAACTCTGTTCTATTTTGGTTTATTTTGATCCCCAATAAATGCTTCACATATCCAGTTTGACTAAAGTAAAGTAAACCCAGTAGTACCACCTTCCCCACTATGACTATGACAAACAACCATTTGGCTAGCAATACACTTTATCTCCAATACTCTCTAAACACCTAAATTGGGTAGTTTTAAGACAAAAGGACTTTGGACCACATGCATTTTGAGGCTTAGAGAATGGCTTTATATTCCACAGTGAGGTTTCATATTTAGGTTGATAAACAAAATCTAAAACCTAATAAAGAAGTCAACTTTTCCCTGGAGATATCTTACCTAAACCATTCACCATCTGTTGAATTTGCCATATAAGAATAGAGACGAAAATTAGAACCAAGGATCTCATAAGAATTGGAGAGTGCACCCAAAAGAATACACACATGCACATTTCTTCATCAGGTAAATATTCCAGCATGAGAGAGTCCCAGGCTTTCTTTTGACCTCAGAGTAGCTCTTAATACTTGTAAATCACATTCAGAATCATACAACATAAACGTATTAATCATTCACGGCAACAGCAAGAGAAACCATGAAGCAGGAAATCAAATAAAATTACAGAACTGAAACATCAAATCCTGTGGGAAGCCTGAGCCCTTGGGACTAAATTTTATGGCATGGCTTCTTGCAGAAATCATGCAGAAGTCATGCTACAGATACAATCCAGACCTCTTAGCAGAGAGAGTATTTCCATTGCTATGCTTCATAGGCTCTGTAAGAAAGACCCAGATGAGCTGAGCTCAGCTGCCTATAATAATTCACATATAAAGCTGCTCATTATTCCAAAACTGGGTTTCGGGTTGAAAATTTCCACAGAAAAAGCAATCTACCCTAACTTTCTAGGTCTCTTAAATCATTCCATTCACTTGATAAATAGGGTCCCTGTGGCCTTTTAGGCACCACTTTTAGAATCAAAATAAATTATGAAAGTTTCTCTAAACCTAATTACTTAGTCGTATAGCTCTTTCCCTCACAAAAAAACTTTTTAAAAAAATTATACTTTATTGTTTATTCTATTACAGTTGTCACAGTATTTCCCTCCTTTGCCCCCCTCTAACCAGCCCTACCCACTCCCTCAGGCAATCCCCACGCTGTTGTCCATGTCCATGGGTCACACATGTATATTCTTTGGCTACAATATTCCTTATGCTATACTTTACAACCCCATGACTATTGTGTAACTATCAATTTGTACTTCTTAATTCATCTTTTTTGCCTATAAACCTGACTCCCCTCTCATCTGGCTATCATCAAGACATTTTCTGTATCTATGATTCTGTCTGTTCTGCTTGTTTATTTTGTTTTTCAAATTCATTTGTTATAGATATGTGTTTACTGCCATTTTATTGTTCATAGTTTTGACCTTTTTTCAAGTAAGTCCTTTTAACATTTCATGTAATACTGGTTTGGTGGTGATGAATTCCTTTAGCTTTTTCTTGTCTGGGAAGCTCTTTATCTGTCTTTCGATTCTAAATGATAGCTTTGCTGGGTAATCTTGGTTGTAGGTCCTTGCTTTTCATCACTTTGAATATTTCTACCCAGTCCCTTCTAGCCTGCAAAGTTTCTTTTGAGAAATCAGCTAATAGTTTTATGAGAGCTCCCTTGAAAGTAACTAACTGCTTTTCTCTTGCTGCTCTTAAGATTCCCTTTGTCTTTAACCTTCAGAATTTTAATTATAATGGGTCTTGGTGTAGGCCTCCTTGCATCCATCTTGTTTGGGTCTCTCTGTGCTTCCTAGGCTTGCATGTCTATTTCCTTCACCACATGAGGGAAGTTTTCTGTCATTATTTTTTCAAATAGGTTTCCAATTTCTTGCTCTCTTCTCTTTATGGCACCCTCATGATGTCAATGTTGGTATGCTGAAGTTGTGCCAGAGGCTCCAGACACTATTCTCATTTTAAATTCTTTAAATTTTTTAAATTTTAAATTCTTTTTTCTTGCTGTTCTTGGTTGTTTTTGCTTCCTTATATTCCAAATCATTGATTTGATTCTTGGCTTCATCCACTCTTCTGTTGATCCCTGCAAATTGTTTATTTCAATCAATCTATCTTTAATTTCTGACTGGATTTTTTTAATGCTACTGATGTCCTCACTAAGTTCCTTGAGCATCCTTATAACCAGTGTTTTGAACTCTTCATCTGATTGCTTTTCTCCATTTTATTTAGTTCTCTTTCTGGAGTTTTGTTCTGTTGTTATATTTGGGCCGTTTCTTTGTCTCCTCATTTTGGCAGCCTCCCTGTGTTTGTTTTTGTGTATTAGGAAGAACTGCTATTTTTCTGAGGCTTGGTAGAATGGCCTATTGTAGTAAGTGCCCTGTAGAGTCCAATGACACAGTCTCCTCTATTACCCAGGCTGGGTACTGAAGCTGTGTCCATGTGTGGACTGTGGATACCCTCCTGTTGTAGTTGAGCCTTGATTTCTGTTGGCATGTCCAAAGTCAGCCACTGCCTGTGTTCTGGTTACACAGTATAAGCTACAAAGTGATCTCCAGATGGCTGCTTCTTGTGATGGGCTTGGAGATGCCCAGGCAAGGCCAGGCTGTAAACCAAGGCTGGCTGCTGCTAGTGTCAGACCTGGGACAACTTAGCAAGTGGCACAAGGCTCGCTGAAGCCAGATGCCGCCTGTTTGAGAGAATTTAGGAATATCTGAAGCATGGGCCAAGATAAGCCATTTGTTTGGAAAAGCCACTGGAAACAACTTGGTTGGGCCCACAAGATGGGTGAGACAGAGCCTCATGAAATCACCAGGGTGGGTCAAACAGTGAGTCATGTAGATGTGAGTCTCAGATATGAACCCTGCAGGCCACCTCTGTGGTGTGAGGGCTCCAAAAAGGAACAATGGTCTCTGCCAGCACTTCTGTCTGGGAGAAAGCTGTCCTCCACCTCTCACCGTCATGCTGGACAATTCAGTTCTTCTTTGTATGTGTCTGATGGTTTTCAATCTGCTGTCCCCACGCTGGGGCTCAGAGGGAGTGAGGCCACATAAATCTGTGTGCAGGTCCTTTAAGAGGAACTTCCTGGGATCCCAGAAGTTTCTGTCTTCCACAGCCTCAATCCTGCTGGTTTTTACAGCTTGAAGTTATGAAGACTTCTCTTCCTGGCACTGGAGTCCTGGGCTGGGGAGCCTGGAGTGGGGCTAAGACTCCTTGTTCCTTAGATATCTCTCCTGATTTTTTCCCACCACACGTGGGTGTGGGGACAGCGCAGTCCATGTCCCCGCCCCTCCAACCAGTCTGGATGTGTTTTTTTCTTTAATTCTATAGTTGTAGGACTTCCCTTCAGCTTCATTTTTGGCAGCTCTGAATGATGGTTGTTCTATAGCTTAGTTCTTCTATGTCTCCGTAAATTGAAGAGCTTGTGTGAGGAGGCAAGCCACATTTTCCTATACTGCCATCTTGACCAGAAATCTAAAACTGCTTTGTCTTTATCTGAGGTCCTTATCAATCTAATGGATTTAATCTAACATCACTGACAACCTACCTGTGGCCCAGCTTCAAAGGACAGCATTTGCTGCTCTGCAAAGTAATTCTTATCAATAGCTAGAATCTTGAACAGGAAATAAAAATGAACAGGAAATAAAGTTCATTCTGCAATTTGTGACTTCCTGGTTTAGGAAGTAGAGTCTACAATATAAGACATAATAACAAATAACTCCCAAAAAGAACAAGTTAGGCTGAGAAGCTTCATTAATAACTGAGTTAAGCATGCATCTTCCTCATAGCATCCACTTATTTATTTCATCTGACAAAATTTGTTGAAGGAGCCCTGACTGGTATGGCTCTGTGGCTTGGACATCATCCCCAAAGCCAAAAGGCTGCCAGTTTGATTCCCAGTCAGGGCATACGTCTGGGTTGTGGGCCAGATCCCCTGTCGGGCGTGTATGAGAGGCAACTGATCAATGTTTCTTTCACACATTAGTGTTTCTCTCCCTCCCTTTTTCCCTTCTTTCCCTTCCCTAAAAGTAAAAAAAAATATTTAGAAAAAGAATTAAAAATATTTGTTGAAGGCTTATTTTCATGTTGAATTCAACCTAAACCACTGTGGAGTCCAGGCCACTGAACTCTTTCTCCTGTATTTAGTGCAGTAACCTGCTGCTATTTAAATTTTTCTTTTTCCACTATTGTCTTTTCTAACCTTGCCCCACTCAACATTCAGTGATCTTTCTAATATACAGATCTGCCCATGTGAAGCCCAGATTAAAACCTTTCAGTGGCTTTGCAATGTATTTAGTATAAAATCCAAATCAGTCCTATGTGATCTCACTGCATCCCAGACTCTCTAGTCCCCTTTTATGTCACTTTCCCCCTTACTCTCTATTCTCTAGCTATATTAGACTTCCCTCACTTCCTCAAACTCACAGTGCTGGTCTAATTTAGATGTGTTACCTACATGCTCTCACAGTAGCATGTACAAGACTTTGCTATAACACTTTTCTACTTTATTGTATTCACTGGTTGGTTTGTCTTGCCTCACTAGAACATAAGCTCCTCAGATGGCAGATGGACCATACTTTATTATGATTGCACTCCGAGTTTCTCATAGTGTGAGTCAATAAATGCCTGTTGAGTGAGTGACTGACCAAATGAAGAAGAACATAGAAAACAGCAGGAGGAAGAGCTAGACTATGGAAAGAAATGTTTGTTTTTAAATATATTAATTTGGAGGTGGTATTGGTTTGGTAGAGTAGAAATGGGCTAGAAGTTAATAAAGAGACCATGTTGCAGATACAAATTTTATCCAATGACAGAACTAGTAAGTGTTCTTAAATGATTTAACAAGGTCATTGTTTCAATGGCTTAAGTGACGAGAATGGAGTTTTAAAACTGAATTAAAACAAAATCTAAATTTCAGAAAGGCATATGATTTTATGAGTAACAGAATAAAAAAATTACAAAATAACTTTATCATTCAAACATTCTTAACATATGTAAAGTAATTTAATTACACTATCATTTGGAGCATTATTAAACAAATTTGTATTATCTTCAGATTACTGGGGCCAAAAGAAGGCAATTGTGTTGGCTCCTTATCAAAAACAAGAGATCAGATTACAAAAAGCTGAGTCTTACCAAATTTAATACACTTTAATTTTTATCATGTAACTAAGAGTTGCCCTTTAAGTACTGAGAGTGTACAGGTATTATTTTTATTACTATTATGCATTTTATTCATATTCTGTGATTTTTAACAGGTAGCTTTCTTAACACATAAAATGAATACTTAAAACTGAAGCTTGATCTCATGAAGATACCTCACAGCCGCTGCCACCACCTCCACTGCCATCACCACCACCACACATACTTTCTTTTTCTAGACATTAGTTCATGGATAACCCTACAGTATACATGCATGTACACACTTTAATTTCAGTGTCCTTCTTGGTACTGGCGGTAATTATTTTATTAATCAAAACAATTTATTATTTTATTAATTAAAATAACTATTTTATTAATTAAAATATTAATTATTTTTAGTATGTATGTATATTATCTATATAATAAATATTTTTAAAAGTAGTATCAATGATCAATACAGCCAGAGGTAATTAGGAAAAATGTGCAAAGCTATTCACATTTCTAGGGTTGAAATTCTATTATACTAAGAGAGCAAGTTTTCAATGTGCATAATACCAAACCAAATTCCTATCTATTCTAATCATACAAAGTTAACTTTAAATCTTGCACTGTACGTAAGCATCTGTGTCAGAAAAAAACGTTTTTTGAATGATTTTTAAAATTTTAAATTGGGGTAAAAAAATACACTAATAAAATTTATCATCTTAACCATTTTTAAGTTTCCAGGTCAGTAGTGGTAAGGATATTTACACTGTTGTGCAACAGATGTCCAGAACTTCTTTATCTTGAAAAACTGAAATGCTATACCAACTGTATATGGGTATATACTCCCCATTTTCCTCTCCTCCTTCTTTCTGTTGCTTTGAATCTGACTACTTTAGATATCTCACATAAGTGGAATTGTACAGTTTATCTTTTCATGACTGGCTGAATTCACTTAGCATAATGTCCTCAAGGTGCATTCACATTGTAACATGCAACAGGCCTTTCTTCCTTTCCAACGATGAAAGACATTCCACCGTAAGTAGTATATACCACATTTTATTTATCTATTCATCCATCAATAGACATATGGGTTGCTTCTACCTCTTGGCTACAGTGAATAATGCTGCTATGAGCATGGGTGTGTAAATATCTTTTCAAGATAAGAAAATGTTTTAAATCAATTTTATCCAATGATATGACTAGTGAGTATTTCAAACAAAATGTCTGCATTGTGTTAGTGATAAGCAGTTGGATGAAGAAAGTGCCAAACACCAAAATATAACAATGGAAAAGAACAAAAGAATAAAATGGCAATTAAGCATAACATATTTTTAATTTTGTATGGACAATGACTATTCATCTTAAATAGCGAAGTGTAGCCTCCTTACCAGTAATTATTACACCACCATCTTTATGAGCTTCAGCCATCTCTTGAACATGGACTTCTGAGTTCACATCAACTTCTTTTCCTGATAACTGTAAATGAGCTTGAAGCGAAGATGCAACCTTGACAAGAATAGAGCCTGTAATAAGTTTATAGGAGAGCTTATTAATGCAAAGATATCAAAAGTACCAGAGTCTACTACAAAAATGAATGACTGGGTAGCACTGCTACTGGTACACAGTCTCTATTCCTTAGTATATTTTCTTAAATGGCAGTGTCTTTTCCTTACTCTTTGGTGGTCAATGTTTCCTTACTCCCAAGGCATTCACAGTAACTTATGTCAAGAGTGTGAATGTTAGGACATTATAAACTACTATTTCTTCTTTTGCCAAAAGCCCTCATCACAAAAAAGTGAGTGATTTATTACACATGAAGCTTATAGAAAGGATTTACCATTAATGAAGCATTTACTAAGGTGTAATGTAATTACACTTTAACTATTGTACTTTATCTCCTTTAATCTCCACATCGACTTTATGAGAAATTATAATCCTGATTTTACAGATGAGAACTTGCTCAAGTTCCCACTAGAGCTAGTGTTGGAATGTAGATCCACTTCAATGACAACCAAACCTATGCTCTTAACCACTGTGGTATTTCACACACTGCTACCTCATCTGATTACAGAACTTGTGACCTTACTGATCATTATAATTCAACTAGAACCCTGAGCTCTCATGCTTTCAATTGTACCTGTTGGGGACGGGGTAACAATCATAAAAAGAAGATAATATTTGTTTGCTTTTTTCTTTTGTCGATTATGTTCCAGTTAAACATGAGATCATATGGTATTTGTCCCTCACCTTGAAGTTAAGAACAATCTAACAATAGCCAGAGGGGAGTGGGGAAGGGAGAGTGGGGAGAGGGGTTTTCAGGAACTATTATAAAGGACACTTGGACAAAACCAAGGGGGAGGGTGGACGCAGGGGAGGGAGGTGGGTTTGGCTGAGGTGGGGTGGAGGGGTGGGGAGAAAATGCAGACAACTGTAATTGAACAATAAAAAATAAAAATAAAGTAAAAAAAGGAGATAACATTTGAATTTTAACTATCTAATGTTTCTTTTCAGTGGATCACAGTCTTTTGGGTACCTGAAGCAAGACACTCAGCTTTATTTCCACTATAATCTTGTAGCAATTCAAGCTTCTAAAGCAGGAAATAAGAAAAAGTGCTGTTAGCTAAGGAAGCATTTTCAAACAATGATGTGGGTTGTAGTGCAAACTCACTAGCACACTCCTCTTTCACAAGTTTTCTTTCGCTGTTCCTCATATATTTATAAAGTTTTGAATATATGGCCCCTGCCATAAAACATTAACCCACCTCTGTGGACAAGATGGTCAGGATGACATCCATTGTGAATAATGTAAAGATTCCTTTTAGAATTCATTTATTTACCGGTCATTGTTTGCCTTCTAGTTTGGTTAATATCAGCTTAAGTGTCCTTAAGTAATTTGGTATCTTCTTAGCCTTCCAAACTAGAGCTGGAAGTTTGGGGTAAGACTGATGAACTCTCATATTTACTCCTCAAAAAAGGGGGGAACAAAGCACATCACTACAACTGGTTTGTTTTATTTAAAAAACAAATTGCTTTTCAGAGCTTAAATATAAACTACTGACAGGAGATTCCCCATAACAACAGATATTAAAACTTTAGGAAGAAAACAGCTCTGAAAAACTTTTAGATGAATAGAAAATACATGTTTTTCTACCAAACATACTTTAAAAAGTAGAAAATAACAGATTTTAAAAACTCTTTAAGGACTTTATATCTCTAAATACATCAAATGTGATAATTTTTTTTCTGTTCTTAAATGAATAAAAGGATCTTAAATCTATCAGACCTTTAAAATGTTAAGTCATACAAATAGTTTTATCCCCATTCTTTCCATATCCTCAAAAACAAAAACCATCTCTATCAATGCTCCATTACTGTTTGTGAATTAAGAATTCTCATATCTTGAAAACTCCCAAATGTCCCCTTTAACATGGTATTTTTTAAGGAAGGAAAGCACCATTTAATAAAGACATATTATACTAAGATTAGTGGTTTTATCAAGACAAATTTTAAGTGGAAAAGCCAATATTCAGATGCAGGCCTGATCAAACCTAAACACAGCCTTTCTGAATTAATTAATAAGATCCCATGGTCATCACAGGGAGAATGAACACAAGCATTTTAACACTCTTTTTCAAACAGCAAAATATTGAAGCCCTAAGAGACTCAAGTGGCTGGCCCTTGAACCCTATAGCAAGACAGAGGTAGAGGTGGAAAGGATTCCAAATGTCTTTACTAAACATCAAGCAATAGAACTCTGAATAACTTTCTATTACTCTAAAAAAGTTACTGTTGCCAAATATAATGAGAATTAAGAGACCTAAAGTAAGACAGAAATCTTTGCTTCCAGTTATCTTTAAGCTTCTGCTAGCAACATGGTTCCACTAGGAGAAAACATAAAATTGTAACTTAATCAAATTTTGCGACATCATATGCCATTTCAATAGGTTACTGGAACAACATTCCAAATAACACTCAAAAATATTTCAGGTGGATGAAGATTAACAATCCTTTTTCTGTTTGTTTTGTTTTAGTTTTCTGCCCCTCCATACAAAACCGAAAAAAATTTTCATGTAAGAGCTTTTACTTTGTTACTAGTTACATTAAATGCAGCAATGGTTTGTTTTCTTCTCCTTGGGTCTTCATAGTAAGAAAATGCAATTATATGACTACTTTGGTATTCACAAAATACTCTGAATAGCATTATTGAAGATCTTAGAAATTTAGTCAGAACATATTATTTAGAGGAAAAAAATGTGATCTTAAGAAATCAGATCACACCTATGTATCAGCAGTAACTTCAGTTTCAGAACTCTGTGCCTGTACTTTTATAGTGACACTCTGACAAGGTAGCTTTATTGACAGAAAGAAAAAAATAATAATTAAACCAATGGGGGAAATAAATTACTAACAGCAGGAACAATTGGTCTCTGTAAGGAAGTATTTTCCTTGTTACACATATAGTCCTGGTCTGGCCAATATGCAATAGGTTCTAGAATTTATTTTAAAAATTTTTATACAGAGTTGTAGTTAACTTTCTGCACCCTGGCCACTTCAGCCCCAGTGGCCAAGATACTCCAAGTACACAGGCCACTTGCCACCATGCATGTGTCCATGTATATGTACACAGTCTACAGATTACTACACAGAGTATCACTTTTATTTTTTAAAGATATTAATTTATTTTATTTTTTGGAAGATTTTATTTCTTTATTTTAGAGAGGGGGGAAGAGAGGGGAAAAGAGAGGGAGAGAAACATTAATGCGTGAGAGAAACACTGACCAACCAGGTTGCTTCTCCTATGTCCCTAACTGGGAACCTGGCCCACAACCCAGTCATGTGCCCTAACTAGGAATTGAACCAGAAAACTTTGGGTTCACAGGCCAGCACACAATTCACTGAGCTGCACCAGCCAGGACTATTTATTTACTTTTAGATAGAGGGGAAGGGCGGAAGAAAGGGAGAGAAACATCAAAGTGCAAGAGATACATCTATTGGTTGCTCTCACATGCCCCCAACTGGGGACCTGGCTCACAAACCAGGCTATGTGCCCTGACTAGGAATTGAACCAGCGAACTTTGAGTTCACAGGCCGGCACTCAATCCACTGTGACACACTAGCCAGAACTAAGTGTATAACTTTTAATGAAAGACCTGGAGTCTTAGAATAAGTTATTTGTATTAGAAATAATATTATAGGAAGAGGCACATAATAAGTAATTTTATTTATTGATTGATTGATTTTTGAGAGGAAGGGGACAGGAGGAGGGAGAGAGAGAGAGAAACATCAATTTTTCATTCCACTTATTTATGCATTCACTGATTGATTCTTATATGTGCCCTGACAGGGGATCAAACCCACAACCCTGGCTTATTGGAATGATGCTCCAACCAACTGAGCATCTGGCCAGGGCCACATAATAAGTCTTGATACTTTAAGGAACTAAGCCAACAATCACTTTAGAGGTCCCTCCTGCTGATACCTTTATTTCAGGATCACATTTTGAAAAGTATTACTTTAGAGTCATGGCCTCAAAAGGTCCTCTTACAGTGGCCATAAAGCTTTTAAAAGAATGGATGAGGGCTTTTTTCAAATAATACTCTATTTCAGAACTAAAGTTAAACTGAAAAACCCAAACACTAACACTAAAACATATTACAATAATACTCAATAGAATATAGTGTTTTTGTTTGCACTACAAAGGGAAAGATAGTCTTCCTGGCTATCTGTCCCCAAAGTTTCAAAGATCATTATCGGTCTACAGGACTAGTATTCCAGTCTCTAAATCAGGTTCTATCAGAAGAAATTTTCTTGAAATCACTTTGTCAGTACTATAAATAAGATAATTTGACCATCTGTTCCCTGAATGTTATGTAAAACCTTCCTTACACCATGTCAAAATAAAACATTTCATTTGGCAAACCTTCATGGGATTTCAATTCCACCTTCCCCAGTTGGCTGACATAAACATCTAAGGCACCCTGATGAGTTGAGGCTTTTAGACATCCAGAGGACGAATCTAGGAGGAAGGAAAAAGCCATAAACATAATCATTCTTATTTGAGTAAATGGAATTATAAACTTGAACCAAAAAGCTCTGCTTCAGCATTAGGATAAGGAGCTAAGAGTCTTCCAAGTTTCTTTTTTTTTTTTAAACAATTTTCTTGTAAGTATTCCATGTTGTTTTAAAATGAAAACAAAACCAGAAATATAGGGTCATATACCCAGACAACTTAAAAACCCCTTTGTCTATAGTAACCTGCATAACTTATCTCTAAACATCTAAGGCATCCTGTCTAAATGTTTACTCTAAACCCTAACGTGTAGGAAGGACAATGCATAAGCAATGCATCCATCCTTGACAGCCAAGACCATGGCTTAAGCAGCACTGGTACATTTAATTTATTATCAAGTTTCAAACTTTACTAAAGAATTATATCTTGTGTAGAGTCACATATAAGTAGTGGCAAAGTTAACAAAAACCAAAACCTCATATTTCCTGCCTTTAGCAAATCTGCTAGTACTTACAAGTGCTGCTCAGAATGGACAATTACATAAGGTTTTGTTGCATTTTTCAGATGGACAGAAGTGGGGACAGGGAATCAATTGAAAAGTGGGTGAAGCTTTTTATCCCTAAATATTTCTTTTCAAATTTCTGGAATTGAACAGATATTTTAATTGAGGGGAAGAAAATCACAATTAAGGTGGTCCTGATTTCATACTCAAATTCCCTTATGTGATCAATGACTTCCATTTTTCAATTTGCCAACATTTCAAGTTCAAGACAGAGATAAAGAAGTAAGCAAATGATGTTGAAGAGTCAGTGCTAAGTAGCTTCTCCTTTTTTCTCCTCTCCCATGGCAAAAGCCAAAGCATGCATATATGTATATGTATATGCATATGTATATGTGTGTGTACACACACACACACATATACATACATATTTTAGAGAGGCCCCTTAAAAGCATATTTTTCTGGAGCTTTCATTACTTCAAAGTGGAAACAAAGTAAGTAGGCAGTATGATGAAACTACTGCCAAAAATTATACTACTAAACTCTTTATAAAATATGGAGTCAACATTTTTCTTTAAATTTAGGTGACTCCAAAGACAACAACTTGGGAATAAACTGTTTAAAATCTGACTCCCAACATAATTTATAATAATTTATTTCTTGTCTATACTGAAAAAAAATGGCCTTTATCAGAATCAATTTATTTAATTTTTAAAATTTAAGTATAGTTGGCATACAATATTATATTAGTTTCAGGTGTACAATATATTGATTCAACATTTATTCAATTTTTAAGTGTCAAAAGATAACTTAAAATACTGGGAAATTAAGCCACTAGAGATAAATAACATAGAAGAGCTGGACAAAGATGAATATTGCTCTCCTCAGGTACCAACAGATACTCCTTTTAAAGCCCCTTACTACATCCTAAAAGAAGCCAAGTAAAAATACATTGTGATAAAAAATGTAGACTACGCAATATGTGCAAGGTTGAAGAAAATAAAATATTTGAAACACTGGTTTGATTTCTTGCTTTCTCTAGGAAGAAAAAATACAAAATTTTAGGTGGTTCATAAATAATACTTTTCACTTTTCTCCCCCTCCCCCTGCAGATGGGAAATAATCACAGCTAAATAATTATTTCCTAAGCCACTAATAATTACATTCTCATGTTATCAGTGTTGAGCTCTGATAATGGCCCATCCCTTGGAGGCTGTCAAAACATTTTTTTTACTCAAGATGTATTTTCAAAAAGAAAGCAAAGGTAATACAGAAAACAGCTATTTAGTAAAACATACACTAATTTTTTGTTTTCTATAATACAAGTGATTAGAACTGAAAATTAACTATCAAGAGTCAAATTAAGCCTTCATTCACAGAATTTCATATTCTAGAGATTCATATAATGGAGAAATTCTATAGTTCTTGGAGGAAGCCTTAAGGGAAATAAGCATTAGAGGGTGATTAAGAAGTGAACAGAAATTGTTAGTGCAGACAGTAGGGCATAAGTAGACTTCACAGGTTTGTATCATCACAATTTGGGACGCAGATCTTGTTGGTCTGAAAGAGACCACTGAGTTTTCCTGGAAAATTACACAGACAGAAGGGAAAAACTGATGTCAACTACCAGCTAACACTATATGCAACCAAAAAAATAGATATCTGTAACGTGCATTTCGCTAATAGCAGAGAATAACAAATAAGCTTGAAAGGCTAAAATTCCAAACTTTGCTATTTTCCTTCAGATAAAGGAGAGTTCTCTCAAAACTGGTCAGGCATATTCCGAAAGTTCTGAATTCTTATAATTCTACCTCAAGTTTCAACATTTAGATGCTAACAAAGAGCAACACAAAAGATATTTCTTGATTTTTGAAACTTGATTCCTGTATTTCCAAATCTATATTAATTGCAAGAATAAGGAACAAATTTTATATATAGGAATAAATATATATACCTTAATTTGACTTTAATAATTTTTTGTTGCAATCATTTGTATTATAGTAAAGGATTTGCAAAGGCAGAATTTTAAGGTCAGTTCAAATAAGGTTTTCTAAATTAATGTCCTGCCTAGGTATTCTGATTTTTGGGAAGGAGCACACAGGAGGCTGGGCTTAGGAAAAACACACAAGGCAACTTACCCCCCACTCCACCCCAAATGAAGATGCTCTTTTTTTAAAGATATAATTACTAGTATACAACTTCTGGCAATGCCTTGGGAAAGTAAAGCTAGGTGAACAACTCTGTTAACATCCCTATCCCACCATTGTCTACTATCACCCTCTGCTTTCTCCTGTTGCCTTGTTTTAAATGGAATGTGACCTGATGTTCCAGATGAAAGTTAATATTCTTAAAAATGAATTCAAGGAAAATCAGGGTTTTGATAATCAAATCTTTTCTAGCATTTTAGCTTCTTAGAGAGCTCTGTATTATGACAGTTAGAAAGAACAGGGTTTTGAGAGGAAAGTTAGAATATACTGGGTTGACCAAAAAGTTTGTTTTTTTCTGTACAAAGGCTCCAGTAGCACTTTAACTCCACTCAAAGCAATTTTGTTAGATTGTTTTGTGACGGTTGTCATGTCAGTGTGCATTTTTTAAAAAACATCAAAATTGGTGAACTTTTGTGTTACCATCTTAATTTTGAAGATGGAAGAAAATATTCAACATTTTTGACATATTATGCTATATTATTTCAAGAAAGGTAAAAACACAACTGAAATGTAAAAAAAGATTTATGCAGTATATGGAGAAGGTGCTCTCACTGCTCGAATGTGCCAAAAGTTTTGTGCTGGAGATTTCTTGCTGGACGATGCTCCATGGTTGGGTAGAACAGGTGAATCAAATTGAGACATTAATTGAGAACAATCAACATACTGTGTGAGAGATAGCTGACATACTCAAAATATCCAAGTAAATAAAGTTATTGGTGAAAATGAAAAATGTATCTTTTATTTTACAGAAAAAACTAAATGGACTTTTTGGCCAATCCAATATATACAAAATCCAAATGACTGATTACTTAAGAAGCTGATTAACTATATTACTTAAACTAGAAATAACCATAATTATATATATTCTTCTTAATAAAGAAATCAGGGAGAAGACAGTCTATTTTCCTGAAGTCAGACAAGATAATACCTAAATCATCTCAAGTTTCTTAATATTCCAACTGGGTAATATTATATAACCTTTTCTCAATACCTATTCCAATATTTTGAAGCTTCTGCTATTCTAACATATTTCCCTCTCAGGTTCCTACACATCACTTTTTGTTCTTTTATAACTGTTTTGCTTCCACTAATATCAATTCCTCAAAATCCAAGTTACTCAGTAGACTTTAATTAGGTTGTCATGGTTTGTAAGAGCTGCCTTCAACTTTCTCAAGCAAATCTTTTCTTTTAAGGAAAACACAAAGCAATCGATCAAGAAATTACAAATAAACATTATCCACTTGTTACCTTTGGGATTAAGACATAAAACCCAAAATTTCTCCAGTCATAATAATAGGTTTTAGGCTCACAGATACCTCTTATTTTGATTAATAGAGTTTTATTGGAATATAGACACATCTATTTGTTTGTGTATAATCAATGGCTGCTTTTGTGTTAAAATGACAGAGTTGTATAGTACAGAGAGACTGTGTGGCCCAGAAAGCCTATTATACTTATGATCTGGCCCTTTACACACAAAGTTAGCCAACACCTACAGCAAACCATTTTGTTTGGAGAAAATGAACTTTTTCCCCAAAATAAAAAATGTAAAGTTTGATTGTATTTAAGACAAAGAGATTTACCAATTTACTGAAACTAGATTTTTCCCCATAAGGGCTGAGAAATACACAGTTATAAAATTCTTGCTTATAGAAATTTAAAAAACTTCTTGTCTCAAGGCAGTTCTAACTTTTCATTGACCCTGATCACTTACCCATAAGAAAATAAACAGGCAAGCCACAGACTGAGAGAAAATACAGGAAAAAAATGTCTGACAAAGGTTTTGTTCCCATGATATATAAAGAACTCCTAAAACTCTATAATAAACAAATAATCAAATTGAAAAATAAATGGGCAGTAAAGAAAAAATAAACAAATGGGACTATATCAAATTAAAAAGCTCCTGCATGGCTAAGGAAACAGCATTAAAATGAAAAGGGAACAGACTGTATGGGAAAACATATTTGCCAATGTTACATAAGACAAGGGTTTGATCTCTAAAATATATAAAGAACTCATCCAACTTGACAACAGGAAGACAAACAATCCAATTAAAAAATGGGCAAAGGACCTGAATGGACATTTCTCCAAGGAGGACATACAGATGGCCCATAGACCTATAAAAAGATGCTCAACATCACTATCCATCAGAGAGATGCAAATTAAAGCCACAATGAGATATCACCTCACACCAGTCAGAATGGCCATCATTAAAAATTAACAACAAGAAGTGATGGCAAGAATGTGGAGAAATGGGAACCCTCATGCACTGATGCAGCCTGATGGGAATGCAGACTGATGCAGCCACTGTGGAAAATAGTATGGAATTTCCTCAGAAAACTAAAGATGGAACTGCCTTTTGATTCAGTTATCCCACTGCTGGGAATATACCCAAAGAATCCCGAAATATCAATTCAAAAGAACTTATGTATCCCTATGTTCATAGCAGTGCTATTTACAATAGCCAAGCACTGGAAACAGCCTAAGTGCCCATCAGTAAATGAGTGGATCAAAAAACTGGTATGTTCACACAATGGAATACTATGCACCAGAAAGAAAGAAGGAGCTCCTACCTTTTGGAACAGCATAGATGGAACAGGACATTATTATGCTAAGTGAAATAAGCCAGTCAGTGAAAGACAAATACCACATGATCTCATCTATAAGAGGAATCTAATGAACAAAATAAACTAATGAGCAAAACAGAACTAGAAGCAAGGAAATATGGAACAGACTGACAGTGACCAGAGGGGATCGAGGAGGGGGATAATGGTAGAAAAAAGAGGAAGAGACTAGTCAAAGAACATACATGAATGACCCATGGACATGGACGACAGTGTTGGAATTGACTGTAGGAGCAGAGGGTGAGCTGGCTGGAGGGGTGCAAAGGGGGAGAAGTTGGGACAACTGTAATAGAATAACAATAAAAAAAATTGCCCTGGCTGGTGTGGCTCAGTTGATTGACCGCTAGCCTGCCAAATGAAAGGTTGCCGGTTCCATTCCCAGTCAGGGCACATGCCTGGGTTGTGGGCCAGGGTCCCAGCTGAGGGCGTGTGAGAGGCAACCATGTATCTCTCATACCTTGATATTTCTCTCCCTCTCTCTCTCCCGCCCTTCCCTTCTCTCTAAAAAAGTACATTAAAAAAATAACAATAAAAATATTTTTAAATAAAATTTTTTGAGATATGAACAAAACTTCACAAAGGAAGATATACTAATGACCAATAAGTACATGAAAAAGTGCTGAACACCATTAATCATTAGGGAAATATATATTAATACCAGAGATATCCTACTATTCACACACCAGAATGTGTAAAATTAAAAAGACCGATCACGATAATTGTTGGTGAGGATGTGGAGCAACTAGAATTTTCATACATTATAGGGGGGTATAAAATGGAACTATGGGAAAAAGTGTGGTAGTTTATCACAAAATTAAATATATACATACCTAATCAACTCAGCAGCTCCATTCCTAGGTATTTAGCCAAGAGGAAAAATATATATACACACACATGTACACATATACTTAAATGTGTGTACACACACACATATTTATATAAATATACACATACATACATACACATGTGTTTATGTATGTGTGGCTCCATAAAATCACTTGTCTAAGAATGGCCACAGCAGCTTGATTTACAATGCCCAAAAGTAGAACAGCCCAAGTATCTAGTAATAGGAAAATGGATAAACAAATTAAGCTTTCTAGTTGCCTGTTTTCACTTCTGCATCCTTCTGGCACATTAGGAAACAATGGCAAGGGCTGCTCTTTTTAAAATATAAATTATGGAAAGAAGGGGAAGGGATTAGTCAAAGAACATGTATGAATGACCCATGAACAACTGTGGGAGTTTGGGGTGGGCTGGGCGGAGGAAGGCAAAAGGGGAAAAATTAGGGCAACTGTAATCGAATAAACAAGAATAAAAAAAGAAAGAAAAAATATAAATTATCTATTACCACCCCTAACACCCTGTTGTAGTTGGAATAAAGTCCCCATTCTAACCATGTCTACAAGGCCTGATGACCTTAGCCCTTGCTTTCCTCATCTCCCACCTTTCTCCACAAGTCTGCTCTCTACACCTCAAAAATGAAAAACTCATTCCATTTTCAGGACTTGCACTGATTGTTCCTCTACCTGGGGAGCTCAATTCTAGAATTTTATATATTCTTTTCCATTATTGTGGCCTTAGTTCAAATATACCTTCTCCAGAACCTCTCTTATTGTTAAATAAAATAGCTTTTTTAACCCACTCTCTATCCCATTACCCTCTCTTATTTATTCATTGCTCTTCTGAAATGATCTTTCTTATTTACATACTTATTGACTTCTCAGTCCTAGGCTGAACAAGGAGACTATGTCTTCTTGACCAATTTAATCCTCAGTACCTAAAAGAGTTCCTGATATAGAGTAGGCACTCAATAAATATGTTGACTAATTACCCCCAGTCTTGTTGTCTTCAAATGCTAACAGTTTTGAGCCCAATAAACAGTAAATAATTTGTATCTTCCTTTCTTCCAAAGTCTTAATATAGATATTCATAGAGTTAAAGGAACATATAAAATGAATACTTCCCTTATAATTAAGGTTAAAACATAGTGTGGTTTCATTGATGTTTCTCCCCGTCTTTCTCCCTCCCTTCCCCTCTCCCTAAAAAAAGTAAATACATAAAATCTTTAAAAAAAATAGTGTGGCTTAATGGTTCTGTATTATAGATAATAAACTGAAAGAGAAAAGAGGATAGTTTATTGAAAGGCTACCATGCATTGGGCTGTACTTTGTATACTTTATTTAATTTCTCAACAACCTTGTGCTATGTGGGTGGTATCCATGTTATGCATAAAAACGAACACTTGGAGCTTTAGTGATCTGCTGAAAGTCACACAGCTGCTATGTGGTAATACCAGAATTCACAGTCAAATCTACTTCTAAAGTCCATGTTTTTCCACACTATCACAGATCAATACGTGGCAACTTACAAATGCATACTTTTTCCTTTATTTTGATTCTTCCAACATAAAACTCAAAATTTATGAATAATATTTATAAAACAAGAAAATCAACTTTTATTTACCTTTACATATCTGTGTATTTTTATCAACAACCTGACTCTTTAAAGTTTTTTAAAAAACAACATAAAACCATAATTTGTTTTGCTAAAGAAAATTATAAAGGGTCATTAATACTTCTGTAAGTTTGGTCTATCTACATCTATTTGATACAGATATAACAGATAGATATCTAATCTATAAGATAATTCTTAATTCTGGGCTCAGGCAATTTTCTTTGAGTGGACAGATTTATCTAAGAGAAATAAAACACCTGGCCTTAAAATCCTTCTGATACTGAATAATGGGAAAAGGGGAATGTTTACAGGGAAAATTAACAAGAATGCATACTACTAATCACTTATACAGAGTATAAAACCATCTTCCAAGATGTAAATTATTATATATTTCATCCTTGCTATTACTATTATTTTCCAGTGTGTATAAATAACCATTCATTTTCAATTTTAGAGAGAATGGTTTTCCCATCGAGTTCCCACATTTCCACCCAAGAATAACCCTGGCATTATTATATCATATCATATGAATTCCACGAGTTCACATTTTGCCTAAAGGGCTGCTAGTGGGCAGTGAAACTCCCTGTGCCTTTAAATTTAAAATATTCCTCTCCTTTCCCCCCCTTCCCTTACTGCTATAAACCCTATCCATATCTAGGACTTCTCCCCAGCTAGCTCAGCTTCTTGTCAGTATACCTTTTTGTTCAGCCTAGAAACTTCCCTTACTATTCCCCGATGCATCTTCTGATGAAATGGCCTGAAAAGTCAACAGTAAATCTTGATTTACCACTGGAACACAGATTAAGTCCTTCTATCATGTCTTAGTTAAAATGATTTATAATTATCACTGAGGAAGCCTTTATCTTCTATTTACCCCCCACTCAACATAAAAGTTAAAATCTCTAGAAAATGTAAAGAAGGATATGTACTTTAAGCCGAAAAATCCATAAGTGATAGTGAAAGAGATTGGTGGACATATTCAATATTTCAATCAGCACAAAGAAAGGAAAAGTGTAAAATGTCAAAAAGGAGGCCCTGGGCATTCATACTGGGTATAAGCCACAGCTCCCCAACAAAGATCCCAATTTCTCATCCCTGACTCCCTACTATCTACAACTAAAAAACAACCACCACCCAGAGAGCGCAGAGTGTGTCTTCACCTAATAGGCAAACAGATGCTACTTGGGATAGAGAAAAGCTCCAGGGGTGTCCAACCTTTTGGCATCTCTGGGCCATACTGGAGGATGAGTTGTCTTGGGCCACACATTAAATACACTATGACACGTAATCACAAACAAAAAAAATCTTGTAAGTTTTAAGTAAGTTTATGATTTTGTGTTGGGCTGCATTCATAGCCATCCTGAGCCGCATGCAGCCCGTGGGCTACAGGTTGGACAGCCCCCAAATCTGAACTTTTTCCTGCAGCAGGCCCAGCATCACATACTGTGATTAGGTCTAAAGTACTACTAGCCACTATTAGTTCTGGCCTAGGATTAGAACAATAACAGTAATAAAGATGGCTATTATGTATTGAATTTTTACCATATGTCAGACATATGGTAAATACACACACACACACATATCCATATAAAACCTCTAATCCTTATAACAACCCTATGAGAGGTACTTATTATTTCAATTTTTCAGATGCAGAAACTGAGGCACAGGGAAGTTAGGTAATTTGCCCATGTATAGAAAGTCGCGAAATCAGAATTCTAACCCTATTCTGATTGAGACTAAGTCTTTAATTATACAATATTTATAGGATGATGAACCAATGAATTTCCAGAAATAATTTCACATATTCATACATTGGGCCTGCCTATTTTTTATTTGCATATCAGGATCCTACCAAGTCATCAGCTAAACTGTACACTTTATTTACCCTAACAAGATATCACAAACATAGTTATTTAAAAATCATGCAAAATTTACCACCTAGCATCTTAGCACATACCTACTGTGATGTTACCCATCTTGCTTTGTAACGTTATATTTCCTGTAAAAGAGAGAAAAAAAGACAATTTTATATATTAGGAATAATCTACAAAGGAACTGTGTTACATGGCATTCTACAACATGGTTGGAGGTTCACAATGTTATTTAATAATATAGTTTTTGTTGTTGGCAATTTTTCACAGTATGAAACACAAATCAGATATTTAGTTGCAATTCTGAAATAAATAGCTTTAGGCATCTATATACACTCTCTTCCTCCATTCCACCTTAAGCTTTAAAACATACCACCATACATTCTGGGACACATGGAAGAAACATCATACTTCTAAAATCCACAAATGAAAAAATCACTTAGATAGATTGATTATGTATTTGCAACCTAAACATCACTGTATTTATCAGACTACACAAAGCCAAGTTTTGAACCAAGTAATAGTAAAATAATCTATGAGAAAAAAAATACTATTATTTTTCAAGCCAGTACAATATGCCTGTGTGTTAGACTAAAGTGGTTTTCGTGCTGAGTTAAATAGTTTTGGGGCAGGAATAATGAACACATTGAAATATGACTAGCAAATTAAAAGGCTTCAAAGGTTTCCATCTTTTAAAGAAAATATATTTTCCAGGACAAGTAAGGGACATTGCAACCATTCTTCCCAGTCCCCCTCCTCCAAACCAAAAATAGTAGGCTACTTCTTCATATGTGTGTTTGTATGTATAACTACTCTGAGCCATGCTACCATATTTACTATACTGAAGGTGTAAGCAATATAACCTCTTCTACCACAATTTCAAAACCACACTAAAAAGAAATAACTATTATCTTAAAATTAATCTACATTAAGTAAAGCCATTTATTTCACGATTCATTTGTTCAAGTTAGATGTGTTATTACAAAAATCTCTTAAAACTCTTACATTCCATCATACTTCATGTGAGTATAAATAACAATGGGTACATTTGTGTAGGAAGAGAACTTGGTTTGTGTAAAGTTCAAAAAATTATTTTCAAGTCTCAGTAAGTTATAAAGTTGTAAAGAAACTGTTAAATGTGTTATGTAAACATTATTTCATTGCTGTGTCTAGACATTCTCTTCTAGTTTCAAACCCAGTAAATGTAGATTCACCATCACATGCAAATAGTGGCTAAAGATCATACAGCTGCTTAGATGACTTACAATGATCCCTGTGCCTCAAGTCCTTGTGTAACCTTCTCCCCTCATGTGTAGGCTAGACCTAATGATGTTCTTTTGACAAAGAAAATAAGGCAAAAGTGATGGGATGTTACTTTCAAGATTAGGTTACAACAAGATTCTGGCTTCTGTCTTACTTGCCATCTTTTGCTATGATGGAAGCCAACTAGGCATTTGTTAACTGCCCTATGAATAAGGCCCATAAGCAAGAACTCAATGAGGCCTCCATCCAACAGGATCTGAACTGAATCCTGCCAGCAATCCCACAAATGAGCTAGGAAGAAGATTCTCCTTTGGCTGAACCTTCAAATGATCCCAATTACAACCTCAGGAAGGCTCTTTAGGTAGAGGACCCAGTTAGGTCACACTGAGATTCTTGATCCATCCAAACTGTAAGGCAATAACCGTTTGTTTTCAGCTATTAAGTTCTGGGGTAATTTGTAACACAGAGATAGATAACTCATACAGATGTTGAAAGCTGGAAGTGGGGTGCTGCCATAATAAATATCTAAAAATGTGGGAGTAGCTTTGGAACTTGGCAAATGGGTAGAGGTTGGAAAGACTTTGAGGAGCATGCTAGACAAGGCCTGAATTGCCTTAAACAGACTGTTAGTATGCTTCTCATGAGGGCCCATACTAGTGAAGGGAAGTAAGAAAAAATGTTTTGGAAATTGGAGGAAGGAGGGTACTTGCTTAGTACTACTGGAAACTTAGCAACACTCTCACCTTCAATAATGTGGAAAGTAGGAAATACACCTAATAAACTGAGATCTAGCTAAGATTTCTAAGCAAAGTCAAAGTGTTATAGGTGATGCCTATTGTTTTCCTTGTTGCTTACAGTAAAATATAAGAGAGATAAATTAAAGGACTGTTAAAACAAAAAAAAAACCAAGACTAGAATGTTTCTGAAAATTCTGTCTCTCAGATGGCCAGTGATGCTAAGGTTGAGAATGGCTGCTAAACAAACTTTGAATCAAGGCACTGCCACACATGGCCTAGAAATGAAGCTGAGGGGGCAAAGCTGTAAAACTTTTGTTAAGACCCCAGAACGATCGAGGTGGCACCTCACAGTATTAATGTTGTACAAAAAGTCCTTCAAAAATAATAAGGATAGATCTCATAGATCCTCAATCAAACAACAGGCCCTCTAGAAAGCTGGAAGCCCTCTGAATAAGCCCATATTTTCAAAGAATTCTTAGATGTAGCATTTATCTAGTGGAATAAATCCCAGTATGATTCACAGGAGGCTGACAAAATTTTTGACACAAGTACAAGATCTATCCGGGAAAAGTCCAGTCATTGTTAACATAACGAGAACGGTTTGCATGACATCGATGTAATCCGGCAGCCAGGAAAGTGGACTGGAATGCACAGGAGTGAATAATGATGACTTCACTGTACTACTCAGTGGGAGCAGTCGATGCTGTTGAGTGAGTGTTTTGTGTGGCTGTCGCATTCAAAATGACTGAGCGAGTACAGCAATGAACCTGTATCAAATTTTGCATAAAGCTTGAACATTCCTCCACAGAAACTATTCAGATGATTCAGAAGGCTGCAGCTATAGGCAACTGGTGATTGGCAGCTTCATCATGACAACGAGCCCACTCTTGTCTCCTATAGAGTTTTTTTGCAAAACATCAAATCACCCAGGTGACTCAGCCCCTCTACAGCCCAGATTTGGTGCCCTGAGACTTCTGGCTTTTCCCAAAACTAAAATAACCTTTGAAAGGGAAGAGGTTTCAGACCACTGATGAGATTCAGAAAAATATAACAGGGCAGCTGATGGCAACTGGAGAACTGTGTGAGGTCCCAAGGTGCCTACTTTGAAGGGGACTGAAGCGTCATTGTCCTATGTACAATGTTTCTTGTATCTTGTATCTTGTTCAATAAATGTCTTTAGTTTTCATAGTACATGGCTGGATACCTTCTGGACAGACCTCATATATCAGCAAACACACTGCTAAGTGGGACTAAAAGAAACAGTGACAGTAAAAGATGAAAAGGGAACACTGGACGCACAAAATTCTACTGGCAGAAAGCAGACTGCGAAAACTACTCAGCTGCAAAAACATGCTATAATTCATGAAAAAGGACGGATGACTCAGAGGCAGGAACCAAGAGCTCAGGGAACAAACTTTGAACCCTAAAGAATTATCCCCAGGCCTTGAGGTCTAATCAAGGAACCTCCAATGTTTGCCCATTCAAATTTCAAAATCACTATGAACCAATGACTCCTTTTTGCTTCTCATTTTCCCCCTTTGAACAGGAAAGTCTAGAGCAATTATCCTACGACTATTTCACCATTGTATGTTGGGTAAGTAGGCGGTGTGGGGGGGGGTTGAGGTGAGGGTAGTAGATAATTTGTTTTAGTTCACAGGTCTTCAGATTCAGAGGAACTATAATATAGGCATACCTCAGAAATATTGCAGGTTTGATTCCAGACCACCACAATAAGCAAATATCACAATAAAGCAAGTTGTAATTATTTTGCTGATGGAGGTTCTTGCCTTCAATTTATAAAATATGTAACACCTGTGAAGCACAATACAGTAAAGCACAATAAAACAAGATATTCCTGTACTTGAGGATTTGTACTTAAGCAACTACACCTGAGAAGCCTCTTCCACACTGGATCTGATTTTGATGTAGAGATTCTGACTCTGAGATGATGTATAATGGGATGAGACTTTCAGGATCCTTGGGAGGAAGGGAGTATATTTTGCATGTGGGAGGGTCATGAATCATGGGAAGTGGGGGTGGGGGCAGAGGACAAATAGCCATCCCAAACCTTATAGGGTATCTGGGGAAGATACACCCATAAAAAGTTAAAAATTAGCATTTATTACTAGTTATAAGTTAACCTCGTAAGTGAGCAGTATGAATTAGGTGCCACAGCCATTAAGAGAAAAGAGACTAAAATGACCTAACATGCACAGGAAGAACAGTCATATTGGAAATTATCACCATAGTTGAGATTTGAAACATGGGTAAAATTTGAATATGCTGAGGCAGAAAGATTTTCTGAAAAAAAGAATTACATAAGCAAGATTAAAATGTGGAACTATACATGTTACATTTAAGTTATGCACATCAGGCAAGGCTATGAGGACAGGGATCACATCTTATTTGGCATTATATTTAGAGAGCTTAGCACAGTACCCAGCACACACACAGTAAATACTATAATTTTTTTAACAAATGTTCAAATTTAGTTTGGAAAAACTGGTAGAGAGCAATCTGTAGCAGAACCATGGAATGCTAGTCTACTGACTTTACCTTACACTGAAGGAGTCAGCGAAGAATTTCAAGATGGAGACAATACACGAAAACCATGCTTTAGGTCCTAAATAATAGGCCAGAATAATTTTAGGACTGTACAAATGTAACTACTTAACTGTTAAGGAGTTGAAATTACATTTGGCCCTTTGAAGGCAACTGAGAGGCTGATGTGGCCCCTGGTGAAAATGAGTTTGACACCCCTGCCTTAGCCAATTAACCTAGTGTGAGACAGTGGATGCTTCTCTTCACTGCTTTCATCTCCTGAACTCTTCAAAAATAAGATGAAACAGGCACCTAAAAATCACTAATATTTGTGATTTTAAATATTAGTAAAGAACAACGACATAGTTTGATAGTCAACCATTTAGTTAGTGAGTCCAGTCACCCACTCAGCAAAGCAAGGAGCTTTATTATCTTATATAGTCTTCAATGAATGCAGTAAAAAATCACTATTTTTAAATGAAAATATGGTCTCCTTAAAGAGCATATCACTAATGCTTATGATGAGAGTAAAGCAATCGCAAGAAAATAATGATTCTCAGAACCTTAAAACAGAGGTTTTAAATTCATTAAGGAATGAGAATAATAGTTCATATTACAGTGGGACCTATTATAGAGTTTCAGACCTTACCTCTCTTTACTGTTAGAGTTCAGTACACTAAAAATATAATAGAACAAGAAAACTATACAAATGGGAAATATCTGTAAATATAAATATTCTAAAATATTTTTGCCAATGCTAAGGGATTTTCAAAGCAATAAAAAAATATATTTAAGACTCATAAAAATTTTTAGAAAATCTCTACACTAAACAGAAACATTCCAAAGTCATTAGAATATAAAAAACAGGCCTCCACTCCTACCTTTTATAACAGCATGGATGGAACTGGACAGCATTATGCTAAGTCAAATAAGCCAGGCAATGAAAGACAAATACCATATGATCACATAATTAACAGGAACCTAATCAACAAAACAAACAAGCAAGCAAAGTATAGCCAAAGTCATTGAAATTGAGAACAGGCTGATAGTGATCAGAGGGGAGAGGGGAGGGGATAATGGGGGAAAAGGGTGAAAGGTTTACAGGAATAATTATAAAGGACATATGGACAATAACAACGGGGGGAGGGGTGTGGAAATGGGGGAAGTAGGCGGAGCGGGCTGCAGTGGTGGGGAGGGCTTGGGGGAAAAGGCAGAAAACTGTACTTGAACAACAATAAAAAAAATTTTTTTTAATTAAAAAGAACTGGGCCTCTAACCTCAAATAGTTAGTGCAATAAGGCAGAATATTTAAAAGTACACAAATCAACAAAATGGGCATTACTAATACAATTTTCTATATTTTGTTTTCTCGTACTTTATCTCCAATGACTTAAAACAATAAATAAATCAACTACGTGAGAGGAGTAGAACTTTGTAAAAGGCTTCTTTCCACTAAAGCAGATGCCATATGATCTATAATAACTACATGTGCTTACTGTGCTCTCAAGTTACAAAACTTTTCCACCAGTGTTTGAGGAAAATACATAGTTTTTCTTAGCTAGTAGCTCTTCATTCTAGTATGGTCAGAGGGAAAAATGAGCTATTGACTTAGAAGTAAGTATTAATTTATTTTTCTTCACTGAAAGAAATGTGATTATTGTTAAGACAGCATATATACTTACTTAATCCAAGCAAAGCAATCAAATATCCTTAAAGGTTAAATCTCATTTTTGTGTTTTTTATTTGGGGAAGGGGTGTAGGAAGGAAGGCACTTGCTATTTTGAAAGCCACAGTGCTAAGTGCTATATATAGATGAATAAAACATACTTTGCTCCTGAGTAGTTTATAATCAGGCAAGAATTTATAGGTGAATGGAAGGTCAAAGATGAGGAGAGGATGTTTTAGCTGAGTACTGGAAAATTGCTAAAAGCCAATGGGGATAAAGAAAGCTGGGGACAGCATTTTGGGAAGACTATAAACAGAATAATCAGTATGATCAAAGGCTCTGATCAAGGACTCACGTATAAAAGTAAGAATATATACAGGAAAAAGTAAGAGATTGTGTGATTACAGAAGACAAAGAGTAGGGCCAGGAGAGGCTAAACAGCAGAAATTAGAAAGAAAAAGAAAGGATAGATTAAAGGAGTATTTATATGATAAAACCTACCTAAACTTAGTGACTGATTACATGTGGAAGGTGAGGGAGAGAAGATTTAGTACAGGTATACCTTGTGTTATTGAGCTTCACTTTATAGTACTTCAGAGGTATTGCTTCCCGCCCCCCGCAAATGAAGGCAAGACCCTCCACCAACAAAAAGATGACAGCTTGCTTTATTGAGATACTCTATAAAGGTGGTCTGGAACTGAACATGCATTATCTCCGAGGTATGCCTAGATTTCCAGTTTGGGGAGTCAGATGCAGGCAATATCAGAAACAACAAATGTAAGTAAAAATGGAGGGACACAATATGTATAGGACTGGAGGGACTGGAAAAGTAGGAGAAAGGAGTTAGACTGTTGAGTTTGAGGCCTATAAAGATCCAAATGGCTACATCTACAGTCAGCAGATGGATGTATAAGTTGGAAGTCAGGGCTAGAAATATAGATTTAAATCATTAGAATACAAGGGTAGTTAAGACACAAAATGATTAGATGCCCAAGATGAAATCTTGGAGAATATCAAGGGGATAGAAAAATCAGGAACTCATAGAAGTTTCAGAACAGCAATAATAAATATAATAAATATAAGCAATAATAATTATAAGATTTGACAAAGACTACCAGTGCCTTTTAATAATGGTGTGATTTTTTTCCTTCCTTAGAACACTACTAAACTCTGTGTTTTGGCCTCTTGTAGTCAGATAAAGTCATATAAAAATATTCTGGCTTAAGATACTTGACAGGAGTAACATATGCATTTCTAGGCCTGGTTTCTGAAACTTCTCACTTGATCCTCTATGATCTCTCTCTCTTCCTTTCGAGGAAGATTGGAAGTCATCCACTGAAGATGGCATCATCACCTTTAGGGAAGGAGCCGAGTCCCTCGGAGGAGGTGGTAAATCCAAACACTACATGGAATAGCAATATTTAGTGTATCACATGTCTAAATCCTGAAAAAAATCTATGCTGTCTACACCACAAGTGAAGCTGTGTTTCCTTCCTAATATTTCATATAAAAAAGTTTCAAGTCCAGATTCAATATTAACATAACATTATTATAGGTCAAAATAGTAATGAAACCAGTATTTCACAGTGGACTTAATAAATACTAGAATCTGAACAAAGTATTTTCATAAACTTCATGAAAAGTTCTGTTTAATCCAATAAAAGTTTCTTTTTAAAATTTTATATTGTTTCTGCCTTTCTAAATTTATAAGGCAGATTTATAAATTCACCGGTGACTATATATCCTTTTTAGGGTCACCTGGGATGTTTCTTTATGAAAGTCTCAGTGCCATCAAAGTTATCATCTGGGTTTGTATAGCTAATGTAACTTTTCTGTTAAAGTTTCTAAAATCCAAAGTAGTTATTTAAGGAAGAGTTTAAGCACACACATATTGCTATATCTTGGGGAAAATAAAGGACTTTTGAAGTACTGATAAAATGAGAAAACTAATTCTCAGCAATTTATTTATCAAGGTATATTCCCCCCAAAAAAACCTAAAATAAGATCCTAAGTTATATAGGGAATCTAAGTACTTAAAATGAAGTTTTATTCATTAATCACTTATTCCAAAGAATGTTAAATATAAAACACTAAAATAATTGTCATGAGGATTCCAACACATTAAATCTAATCAATGTTTCTGGTTTTTACATGGGAGAAATATGGAGGGTATATTGACTATACATTTGGGCTATTATTGGCATGCATATGGATTTCTATAAATCCATATGTTGATACTGTGTTAAATATGAAAAAAATATATTTAATGTATTTTAGTAATCTGTCACATTAATATCAATAATGAATCATGTTTAAATCTTGACAGTACAGAGTTGCTTAAGATATTAAAAAAAAAATCTAATCAATGTTTCTATTATGTTATAAGTAAAAGCAATCCCAAGAAACCATTTTAAGGAAAATTTTCTTTCTCTCTAAGAGTCAGGAGGCACCCTGGCTGGTGTGGCTCAGTGGATTGAGCGCTGGTCTGTGAACCAAAAGGCCTCAGGTGTGATTCCCAGTCAGAGCACATGCTTGGGTGGCAGCCCAGGTTCCCAGTTGAGGGCATGTGAGAGGTAACCAATTGATGTATCTCTCACATATTGATGTTTCTCTTCCTCTCTTTCTCCTTCCCTTCCCCTCTCTATAAAAGTAAATAAATAGAATCTTTTAAAAAAAAAGAATCAGGAGGCTATATATATATATATTTATATTTTAAAAATATATTTATTAGAATACTTGTAATATGTTCATATTGTATATATGTAGAAAATTGTTTAAAATTATATTCAAATAGTAGAATATAATAAAATGTACTTAACACAATCTAAATTTTTCTAATTGTATTTTTTAATTTTTAGAGAGAGGAGAAGGGAGGGAGAAAGGGAAATATCACTGTGTGGTTGCCTCTCATGTGCCCCCTGCTGGAGACCTGGCCCACAACCCAGACATGTACCCTGACTGGGAATGGAACTGGTGACCCTTTGGTTCACAGGCCGGCACTCAATCCACTGAGCCACACCAGCCGGGGCACAATCTAAATTTTGATAACTTAGAAGGAAATCAACATAGTATACTGTCACAAAATCTTTTATCTAAAGCCAAACTATCCAAGTACCTATTCTCTTACTAGATTCCCAGTGCCAGAATAGTGATGAATCAATGAATAAACTAGTTTCTTTTGTATTAGAAGGCATAAATACTTAATAATGATGATTCAACCAATCTTTCAAATAGTAAATATTATTCCTCAATTGGCATATTCATTATTCACTACTCACTACTAGAAAATACAAGGTGGGATAAAAATAGGTATACCATCATCATATGAAAAATAATACAACAATTAATAAATACTAATACAAGAATTAACTCTGTGCTTTGTGTACTCAAAACTGTAACCCTACTTTTGTCACACCTTGTATGTTCAATGAATCAATAAATATAACTGTAGTGGATGCTGTGATTCATCATCCAGAACTCCTTTTGTAACTGAAGGGCTTATTTGCCTAGGTGGTGGAAGTAATGCTGAAAGACAGCTGTCAGCCCTCTTATAGGCTCAGATAAGGAGAGTGGCCCAAGATCATACAGTGTATTGCCATTATAATGCACACCCACATTTTTGGCCCAAACTTTCAGGGGAAAAAAAACCTTTCATTTTAATTTTTAAATTCAATTTACTTATTTATCTATTTATATTTAGACACTTGTTTGTTGTATTATAAAAGAGTTTTGCATTTTTGAACATATTATGGTACAAGAAATTTTATGTAACAAATAATTACAAAACACAAGAACAGATACAAGGTATTTCAGGTACTACTCATGTATAATGCAGAGCCTTATTTTTCCCTCAAAAATTTGGGCAAAAAACACACAGCAACATACAGTAGGCCTTCCTGAGGCAGCCTGCATCGAATTAAGGCAGGACAGTAAGTCTGGAAAATTCCTGGGCAAGTGGAATGGGGAACTGAAACAAAATAATTAAACAAGGCCAAATAATTTGACCGACTTCCAGCCAACTATTGAATCAATCATAAGACTTTATTTTCCCTACCAAGGACACCTGAGAACAAATGGTTTATACCTCTCCTCTCTGACCAGAGAATAAATAGCTTAAATTACCCTAGTCAGGGTAACTCCCCTATACCCTCATTTTGATGCATCAACATATTAAAAATGTACCTAGAAAGCTGATGAGTATTTTGTTGAAACTCTCCCCTAAGATTCTTGCCCACAGAAGAAAGATAAAAACTCTTAAGACAAAGGATACCAGCACAAGCTGTCTCTGGAGCACAGCCATATCTGTTCTCAGACATGAAATTTTTATTTTCTTTCTCCTAAACTCTAAGAGTACCCATGAGACTTGCAACCAGGGGAGCAGTGGGCAGTGGCAGCTCATTCCAGGCTTAATCAATCCCTGAACCTGTCTCCAAGGCCCCCTTTTCTCTGACTTTCCAGTGAACAGTAGCCCTACCCTTGGTTCACTCCTTTCCGATAACATTTCTGGAAGCCAGAGCAGAGCACCACCTAGACTCTCTTCCCTGTTGCTTTTTCTACCATAAGTCCTTCCTTTGTTTCACTGTCCCCACCTTTAATAAATACATGCTCGCCCTGGCTGGTGTTTCTCTCTTTCTCCTTCCCTTCCCCTCCCTCTAAAAAATAAATAAATAAATAAAACACCTGGACTTGTCTGGACTCAGACTTATGTTGTGAAATCTTTCCTGCACAAAGTCAAGAACCAATACACTACAGGTGGGGCAGACCTGGTCCCCGTCCAATAATAATTGGGGGTATAAAGGTCTAGCTCACCTCATCCCAACTTGAGACAATTATGGGAACCACCCCAACTACAGAGCTCCTTCTTGAGGTTTTGAGACTACATCACAGTCCAACTTCCACAGAAACTGGGCTTCCTTCCTTTGCATTGGCATTAGTCCCACAAATCCTCCCTAGTAAGTACGCTGCACTCTGACTTCCATCCTGAGAGCTTGCTTTCAAGAAACCCAACCTGAGACAATAGTCCAAAAGAGGTTCTAGGTCTGACCCAAATGTAAATCACCCAAGGAAAGGTATTTAACTTCACATTAAAAGTCAGTAAGTATAAAAGGCTTTATGAAGGCTAAGGAATCATGAATTCTTTTATCCCCACAATTTGTTTCCATTTCAGCTACTTTAAGTAATCAAGAGACCTACAGCATTTTGAGGACTGCCTCAAAAAAGAGCATCTGTTTTACTATCATGTAAGCTATTAATGACAAGCTGTACCAAATACAATTGTCTAACTTAAAAGAAAGCAAAAAAAAAGTAAATATTAGTGAATTTAGTACAAACATGGTATAAAGCACTGCAGAGAACAGAGTTGCCCTTATCAAGCACATTAATTAAATGTGCCTTGATAAGGAATTGCTTTACCACTAAAAGCTACTCACTGTATTAAGTACAGTACTTTTAATTGCAATTAGCAGAAATGCAATGCTTACCAAAATATCACTGTTAAAATATAAAGAGCTACAAATTATCAGAACTGAGAAGCTGAGTAAGAAAATAAATAAATGAATGAGTAACCAAAACTATTTGCTTTATCTGGATACAGCTACCTCGGACTCAAGCTATTTTGGGCTCAAACAATACCTTAACATCGCAAGAATGGTTGATAAAGTTTTGACTATTAAATTGAGGTTCAAAAATTATTTCAATGTAGGTACTCATTTCCTACACTTTTTTTACATTGTAAACTATTTGCCAATTTGCTACAGAGCTTGGCTAGTGCTAGCCATGCTTTCTACCACCCAATAATTCAAGTTCACTACTAAAATCTGGAGGTTTTGCCGAAGTGTATGGGTCACAATATTCAGCTTTCCTATAGAATTTAAACAAGTGGTCTGTATAGGGAAAAAGTTTCAGACTACATTTCCTGAAAGATGGCCCAAAAGGCATTTAGCAGATGTGTATACACTGTATTTCTTGCCAGGATAAGTGACTCTTAACTCTATCTGTATATATTTCAGAAAAAATACCTAGACTTGAATCATCTGCTACATGAAAATTTAAGAAACACGCTCAGTAACACTGAAAACCAGCATGACCTTTGCCATATTTCTTCAGCATTACATTTTCTTTCAATAAAATGAAGCAACTAAGTAATATTACTTGTCCACAGAGACATGTTTTGAAAGTCACAAGATGATGTTTAATCAAAGAAAATTGAAAACAGCAGAGTACTAAAAGGACCTGGTGCCAGTACTAACATACATAAAATATTTCAGTCAAAATTAGTATCACTAAGTTACTACAATTAGATTCTATACAAATATTTTATTAATTTGTTTAATCCTTAGCTTTCCTATCATAACATACATAAAAACAACCACTTAAAACCTATCTTTACTTTTAACACTGCTTTTATTTCTTTGTGCTTCCCTCTGGTTATCTCCTGCACATATTTCCTTGTTGCTGGTATCTTTTTATAAAGAAATGCATTACAAATCATAGTTATTACCTTCTCATATAACAGCATAACATTCAATTTCTTACCAAATTATATAGCTTATAAGTCACTTTATTTTACAGGTTTTTTAAAAGATGGTTACTCTGTAATTAATTTCTTAGAGAGCTCGCTTCCTAATGGCAATTCCTTTAACTACAGAGTCACTTCTGAAAATTTATACTATGTGGACAGTCTCAGATACATTAGGACTTTGTCATCTTACCATGAACACTTCCTAATGTAATGTCCCCAGCAGCAGAAGATAGAAATGAAGATTCTGTATAAAGATACTTGGCTTTCAGCAAACCATCTTCAGTAGATACATTAACAGAACTTCCTTGCAGTTTATCTACAGTCACAGTCTAGTAAGAGAAAGGCTCAAATCAATTCATTATAAAAGAAGACTGACAAAAAGCCAAATGGTACCTACAGAAGTAGTATCCAGATGCATAAAGAGTTACTACCCAATCACTTTACTGACTTTGATTCCCTCACTCTATCAATTACAAGATTGGGAGTAAGTGTATTCTCTGTAGAATGTGAAATAGACCCACTATCTTCCTTAATTTATTTAATGTTCTTTAATTTCTCTTAATAATGTTTTACATTATATTTTCTATGTGGTTTTTCATCTTCTGTTAAATATATTCCTATAGGGGGACTTCTGGTCAAGATGGTGGCACAGGCAGACATGGTTCACCTCTTTGCACACCACATCAAAATTACAACTAAAATATACAACCACCATCACTCAGAACCATCAGAAATTGAGTTGAATGGAAGTCTTACTACTGTGGAATTAAAAAAACCACATCCAGAGTGGTAGGAGTGGCGCAGATGTGGAATAGGCCGGTCCCTCACTCACGTTTGGTGGATAAAAATTCAGGAGGGATTTCTCAGGAACAAGGAGTCCCAGCCCCACAGCTGGCTCCCCAACCCAGGGTTCCAGTGCCAAGAAGATAAGACCCCATAACTTCTGGATGCAAAAACCAGCAGGGATTGAGTCAGTGGAAAAAAAATGCTGGAGCCAAAAGCAGTTCCTTTAAAAGAATTCACACACAGACTCACCAATTCAGACTCACTCCCTCTGAGCTCCAGCACCAGGGTAGCAGCTTGAAAGGCACAAGTGGCACAAAGGGAGGAACTGAAGTGTCTGGCATCAAGGCAAGTAGAGGCCATTGTCCCTTTTCTAAACCTCCAAGGTTCCTCCCAACCCCCAGAGCAGCAGGCTGGTGACATATCTGAGACTCCATCAATCTGGCTAACACTGTTTGACCAGCCTTGGAGACCCTCAGAGACTCTGTCCAACCAAACTTACAGGCCCACCCAAGCTTTTTCCATATGAATGACTACTCTTGGCTCATGCTGCACAACTTCCTAAATCCTCTCAAACAACAGCTGGCTCAGAGAGCCCCAGGCCCAACACTAACAGCAGCCAGCCTAGATTCACAGCTTCACTTCACCTGAGAATCTCCAAGCTCAACACAAATAGCAGCCATCTCAGATTGCTTTACAACATAGGCAGGGTGTCCCCAGGCAAAAACAGGTAGGGACTAACCTTGGCCTGCACTACCTGGGAAACCCCAGGGCCACCCAATGGACAGCTACAGACCACATCAGAGCACCATCACCCAGCACAACTGATCCTCCATGGAGGGTGGAGGCTGGTGGTAAGTGGTCACAGCCAACCCTTGCAGCTGACTGGCCTAGGTAAATCCCTACCATTGATCTGCCAAAAGCAACCAAGGCTCAACTACAAGAGAAGGGTGTACTCAGCCCATACACAGGGTGCACCCTGATAGGGAAGGCTGTGCCACTGGACCCTACAGGACACCTACTACATTAGGCCACAGTACCAAGACATGGAGTCACAGCAGCTCTACCTAATACAGAGAAACAAACACAGGGAGGCTGCCAAAACGAAGATACAAAGAAACATGACCCAAATGAAGGAAATCCACAAAACTCCACAAAAAGAGCTAAACAAAATGGAGATAAGCACTCTATCAGATGTAGAGTTCAAAACACTGGTTTTATGGATGCTCAAGGAACTTAGTGAGGATGTCAAGAGCATAAAAAAGATCCAGTCAGAAACAAAGGATACACTAATTGAAATGGAGAACAATTTATAGGTAAACAACAGTAGAGTGGATGAAGTTGAGAACCAAATCAATGATTTGGAACATAAGGAAGAAAAAAACAACCAATCAGAACAAGAAGAAGAAAAAAATCCAAAAAAAGCAGTCCAACATTCGTTTCATAGGGGTGCCAGAAGGAGAAGAGAAAGAACAAGAAATTGTAAATGTATTTGAAAAAATAATGAAAGAAAACTTCCCTAATTTGGTGAAGGAAATAGACATGCAAGTCCAGGAAGCACAGAGAGTCCCAAACAAGAAGGATGCAAAGAGGCCCAGTCCAAGACACATCATAATTAAAATGCCAAAGGTTAGAGATAATGAGAGAATCTTAAAAGCAGCAAGAGAAAAGAAATTAGTTACCTACAGGGGAGTTCCATAAGATTATCAGCTGATTTCTCAAAGGACGCTTTGCAGACTAGAAGGGACTGGGTAGAAATATTCAAAGTCATGAAAAGCACGGACCTACAGCCAAGATTGCTCTACCTAGCAAAGCTATCATTTAGAATGGAAGGGCAAATAGAGAGCTTCCCAGACAAGAAAAAAACTAAAGGAGTTCATCATCACAAAAACATTATTATATGAAATGTTAAAGGGACTTATGTAAGAAAAAGGTCAAAACTATGAACAATAAAATGGCAATAAATACATATCTATCAACAATTGAATCTAAAAAACAAACTAAGCAAACAAGAACAGGGACAGAATCATGGATACAGAGAACATTTTGATGGTTGCCAGATAGGAGGGGCTGTAGGGGAATGGGTGAAGAGGTGAGGGGATTAAAAAGTACAAATAGGTAGTTACAGAATAGCGATGGGGATGCAAAGTACAGCATAGGAAATGAAGTAGCCAAAGAACGTATGTGCATGACCCATGGGTATGAACAATGGTGGGGGGATTGCCTGAGGGAGTGAGGGGTGCTAGGTGGAGGGGGGAAAGAGGGTAAAATCAGGACAACTGTAACAACATAATCAATAAAACATATTAAAAAATAAAAGTAAATTTAAAAAATGTTTTCCTATTTGATATTTCTAAGTGCTATTATAAAAGATATTTTTAACTTTGTTTTATCTCAATTAACTTTTTTATTTCACCTTAAATCCAACAATTTCACTACACTCACTAATTCTGATCATTTACCTGAAAGATTCTTACATGCATAATTATCTACAAGTTATATTTTCATTTCTTCCCTTCCAACCTTTATATTAATTATGTTTTTCATGCTCCTTCCTCCCTCACCAACTATCTGGCTCAGACCTCTAATTCAATAGTGAACAGAAGCCATAGAATAGCAAGAGTCCTCATCTTACTCCTGTTGTCAGAGGGGAAGCTTACAACATTGCATCACTGAGTAGGATGTTTGCTGTAGACACCTTTCTGATCCCTTTTATCAGATTAAGAGAGTTCCTGTGTATTCCAAATTTGTCTTGTTGTTTAAACCTCAGTGGGTTTTAAATTTTAGCACATATTTTATCTGATTTTATTAGACTCATGATTTTTCTCCTTTCATCTGTTAATGCAGTGAATGTACTATTATTTTTAGAATTTTCCACTTTACATCTAATATAAGGCTGCAGCTTTCCACTAAACAAAATGAAAGAAATTTGTATTTATCCCTAAGTTTCCCTAACAAAATGTAGTATGCATTTAAGTTTCAAATATTGAGCACAAGGTGAAATGAAGATAATCTAGTTTAGGATTGCAAATAATTTTTATAGTGTTTTAAACAAATACTTTTTAAGCATGAAGTGAATGTTAATATAAAATTGTTGACAGAGAAAATGAAATCACCAGGAAGGCTTGCCAGTTTTGTCCAGGGTCAAATTCAAGTATTACAGTGGGGTGTTTAAAGATAGAATATCATTTTTTTCAACACACAGGCATCAGTGTAATCTGCCCCTAATATGTCCTTCAAAAACTGTTAAGTTCAAAGTATTTTTTAATAAGAATTGAGTTTTAAGAATACTAAAATATAAGAAAACAAATAAAAGTCTGAAAATAGAAAAGTATCCTGAGGTTCTTAGGGGAAGCAAGTTAGAATTACTTGGCCCTCTGGATCTGAAGTATATAAATTCCTTTTTTAGTGGACTTTTATTAAACATATAATATATACCCGACTGCTTCTTGTCTACTACAGCTTGTTTTAAGCTTCTTATAGACTCATAAGAATTTTTACTTTAAATTTAATTTCTCAAAAATTGTCAGAAAAGATGTATTTGATTTTTGTGAGAATACAAATGTTTTGTATTCTGCAGTGTAATAGTAAACGTGTAAAAATTCCTGAAAAAAAGTTATTCTTTACCTACAATGATTCTTGATGAAAAGCTGTTTTATTCATGGTTTTATATACTCTAGCTTTTTACAGATACAGAAGCTGTTTTAGGGGACACCAAAAGATGGACAAATAAATACTGAGAGAATATTTGCAACTTAATTGAACAGGCAAAGGGGTACTTTTGATTAGACTTTCCTCACAACCAAATGGAGTCTTTTTTTTTTTTTGACTGGGCATGTTGCTATTTTTATTTTTATTTTTTTATTTATCAATATTTAAAATTTTTTTTAATTTTTATTCAGTTATAATTGGCTGCATATTCTCCCTATCCCTCCACCCCACCCCAGCCAATCCCACCTTCCTCCCCTACCTCTACCCTCCCCCTTGATTTTGTCCTTGTGTCCTTTATAGTAGCTCCTATAGACCCCTCTCCCCACTATCCCCTCCCCACTCCACTCTGGCTATTGTTACATTGTTCTTAATTTCAATGTCTCTGGTTATATTTTGTTTGCTTTTTTCTTTTGTTGATTATGTATGAAGTCTTTAAGAGAAGCTATGAATATCTGGAAAATGTCAAGGATTTACTTTGTTCATTAAACACTAAATATTTTACTCTGTAGGTAACTAGAAAAATATCCTCCACTGACCCACCAAAGCAAATGAAAACAAGTGAAAAAACAGTACAACACTTCACTCACCACAATAATATAGTTATTTTAACCAATCTTTCTATAAAATTAATTTCAAACAAATTCAATATTCACTAATATAATGCAGTATCTGATATTAACTATTGTAAAACAAATAAACTTAGGATACCACAGTTTACAGCACAATAACAAGGCTCTGATTTACAGTTACTAATGATAATGAAACAAATTGTCATAAAGAGATTCTTTGGATTAAACTATATAGCTTGCTTATTAAAAGAAATAGCTATTTAAAGAAAGAAAAAAAAGTAGATCCAAAAATCAATACCTTCCTGTCATAGATATTGCTATAAATTAATTTTCTTTCCTATACAAGAAGGAAAACCTTTTGTAAGTTTAGTTATTTTAAATCAACATTACATATAGTGAAAATCAAGTTTTAAGAAAGCACTGTGGCTCTGTAGCCCAACCTAAGAAAGAGAGGTCAACTGATAACTATGTCATTAATTCATCCAACAATCAGATGAATTTCTATCTTATCTGCACCAAACTTGGGACACCAAAATTAACGATATAATTTAAAAAGAGCAACTTCATATAAAATGACATGTAAAGAATGCTGTTAAATGTTTATAGGGTTCATTTGATTCTCATAATCTTGAGTAGGAAAAACAAATAATGCACCCTGTTTTATAAATAATGAAATGAAGTCTCAGTAAAGTTTACTGGTATATCCAGGACTGGTCAAGTTATCTTTGTTATCTGTGTTTCATTTACCTATATCATCATCATTATAACAAACATATTAGTTAGCTATGTGCCAGACATTAAGTATTTTGTCTACAATAACTCAATCCTCATAACAACTCTGAGTTAAGTACATTATTACTACTCCATTTTCCAGAAAATGAAGATACATAGAGACTAAATAACTTGTTTGAAATTAATGAGTTTAATAAGTAGCTGAACCAGGACTGAAACCCAGGTAGTTTGGTTCTTAATTCTATACTCTTATCCAATTCGCAATGCTGCCTCTCAAATAGGCAAAGCAGATGTCTGTAAAAGTAGTACATATTTTTAAAAAGTTAAAAATTAACATATTAAAAAGTTAACATATTTTGTAAGCATTTATCTTATTATAAAAACCCCATAAACTTAGAAATATGCTTTTAAAAATTAACACTATGATATAAAGAAATATCTACACTGATTCTTTAGTACAACACAAAATTCAATCAAGCAAGAAACAAAATAGTATCATAGAAAGTAGGAATAAATGAATATGCAATAAACCATGAAAGTTGGAAGAAATAATGAGTGTAAACCATGGCCAAAATATTCAAAATAGCAAATAATTAAGAGATGATTTAAATTCTTCAATACTTAGACTTGAATGTCAACATGTAATATTCTAGTAACTTAGATCATTTCACATAACATAAGCTATCATTTAAAGGACAGAATTTGGACTACCGGCCAAGATGGAGGCATAGGTAGATACACTTTGCCTCCTTGCACAACCAAAAGAAGGACAACAAATTTGAAAACAAAAAATAACCAGAACTGCCAGAAAATCAAACTGTATGTAAGTCCAACAACCAATGACTTAAAGAAGAAACATTCATCCAGATCGGTAGGAAGGGCGGAGATGGGCAGCCTGGGTGGAAAGGACTTGCAGCAGGGTAGTGGCTGGAGGACTGAGGTGGGCCAGCGGTGGCTGGCACACCAGGTGAGGTGGTGGCTGGTAGACCAGGCAGTTGCACATTTGTGTATGGACAAACTGGGACGAACAACTGGGAGCAAGACAGACCATGCAACCCAGGTTTCTGTCGAAGGGAAATAAAACCTCAAAACCTCAGAATGAAAAAACCTGTGGAGGTTGAGGAAGCAGAAGAAACTCCCAGCCTCACAGGAGAGTTCATTGGAGAGACCCACAGGGTCCTAGAACATACATAAACCCACCCACCCAGGAATCTGCACCAGAAGAGACTAATTTGCTTGTGGGTAGCCGGGGACATGACTGAAAGTCACTCCGGTTCCCTCTCGGCCCCTCCCCCACATACAACACCAAAAAGCAGCAATATGGGTTGCTCTGCCCTGGCGAATACCTGACTCTGCCCCTTACTATGTAACAGGCACAACAAGACAAAAATATATGACCCAAATGAAAGAACAGATCAAAGCTCCAGAAAAAATACAACTGAGGGACGAAGAGATAGCCAACCTATCAGATCCACAGTTCAAAACAATGGTAATCAGGGTGCTCACTGAAATGGTTGAGAATGGTCACAAAATAGAGGAAAAAGTAAAGCCTATACAAAGTGAAATAAAGGAAAATGTACAGGGAACCAACAGTGAAGAGGAGGAAATTGGAATTCAAATCAACGGAGCAGAAGGAAGAAATAAACATTCAACCAGAACAGAATGAAGAAACCAGAATTCAAAACAATGAGGAGAGGCTTAGGAACTTCCAGGACAACTTTAAACATTCCAACATCCAAATCATAAAGGTGCAGAAGGAGAAGAGGAAGAGCAAGAAATTGAAAACTTATTTGAAAACATAATGAAGGAGAACTTCTCTAATCTGGCAAAGGAAATAGACTTTTAGGAAGTCCAGAAAGCTCAAAGAGTCCCAAAAAAAGTGGGCCCAAGGAAGCACACACCCAGGCACATCATAATTACATTAGCCAAGATTAAAGATAAGGAGAGAATCTTAAAAGCAGCAAGAGAAAAAGAGACAATTACCTACAAAGGAGCTGCCATAAGACTCTCAGCTGATTTCTCAAAGAAAACCTTGCAGGAAAGAAGGGGCTGGAAAGAAGTATTCAAAGTTATGAAAGGCAGAGGCCTACATCCTAGATTACTCTATCCAGCAAAGCTACCACTTAGAATGGAAGGGTAAATAAAGTGCTTCCCAGACAAGGTAAAGTTAAAGGAGTTTATCATCACCAAGCCCTTATTATATAAAATGTTAAAAGGACTTATCTAAGAAAAAGTAGAAGATCAAAACTATGAATAGTGAAATGACAACAATCTCACAACTATCAACAACCAAACCCTAAAAACAAAAACAAACTAAGCAAACAACTAGAACAGGAACTGATTCACAGAAATGGAGTTCACATGGAGGGTTATCAGTGGGGAAGTGGAGTGGGGAGAATGGGAGAAAAGGTACAGGAAATAAGAAGCATAAATGGTAGATACAAAATAGACAGGAGGAGGGTAAGAATAGTATAGGAAATGGAGAAGCCAAAGAACTTATGTATATGACCCATGGACATGAACTAAGGTGGGGGAATGATGATTGGGGGTGCAGGTACATGGTGGAGGGGAATAAAAGGGAGAAAAAAATGGGACAACTGTAATAACATAACCACTAAAATTTTTTTTTAAATAATAAAAACAAAAAATAAAGGACAGAATTTGAAGGAGGTACAAAGTAGTCCAATTTCCCTTTTGTATCTCCAAGACCACAGCAATGTGAGAGGTGAAACTAAACGCCATCTCAAAAGAGCTTCCACATAAGGCAAGGCAGTATCTTTCAATACTTTCCTGGTTTAATTTAAGGATAAGTTTAAATGTGTGGGTTTAATCATCTCCCACAAGTTGATAACAGAAAATAAAAGTGACAACAGTGGAAACAATTAGTGCCATAATCTACCTTGTTTTTATGCCAACAGTAATCTATATATAACATATACTCACAATTTCTCCATGACAATTATCTGGGATATAGCTGAATATGGAATTTAACAAATTTATAACAAAAGACACTTACAAATTGTGTAAGTGGAAAATAATAGGTGACTTAGATCTTTCTGAAAGATTTAAAACATTATCAATCATGTTAAAAAATTTGTGACTATTTATACTTCAAAATTACACATTCATTTATTTTTTCTTTTGTTTCACTTGCCTGGAAAGATGTATGCAATAAAAAATTTCTACAAGCAATGTTGGAGATTTTGCTGCCTATGTTTTCTTCATGGATTTTTATGGTTTTGGGTCTAACATTTAAGTCTTTGATCCATTTTGAATTTATTCTTGTGTGTGGTGTAAGAAGGTAGTCTAGTTTCATTTTTCTACATGTAACGTAAGCAGCCCTATGTTCATTGTAGTGTAATTTACAATCACCAAGACATAGAAGCAGCCCAAGTGTCCAATAGATGAGTAGATAAAACAACTATGGGACATTTACACAATGGAATCCTACTCAGCTGTAAAAAAGAAAAATTTACCCTTTGCAACATTATGGATAGACCTAGAGAATATTATGCTAAGTGAAATAAGCCAGTCAGAGAAAGACAAATACCATACTATTTCACTCATAAATGGAATCTAACGAACAAACTGATCTAACAAGCAAAACAGAGATAGACTCCTAGAAGGAGAGATGACAGCTAGTCGGGGTAGGGAGGTTAGCAGGTGGAAGGATTGAGCAAAAAGGAAAAAGAACTCATGGACATGGACAACAGTGTGGTGATTGCTGGGGGAGGGGGTATAAGGGGACTAAATGAGTGGAAAAAAATACAATAAAGATTAAATAAAAAAATAAAATGTTGAATAAAAAAATTATACCTTTATTCTTAATACTATGCTAGATCACAAAAAAGCAACAAAAGTCAGTTAAAAATACAAACTTTTAATGTTCATAGTTTTGATCTTCTTTTTCTTAAATAAGTTCATTTAAAATTCAGTCCTTTAGCTTTAGCTTGTCTGGGAAGCACTTTATCTGCCCTTCCATTCTAAATGATAGCTTTGCTGGACTGAGTAATCTAGGTTGTAGGTCCTTGAAGCTGAATCTAAAACGAAACAATTTAAGCAACAACCAGAATAGGAACAGAATCATAGATATGGAGATCATTTGGAGGATTATCAGATGGGAGGGGAAGAGGGAGATTGGGGGGAAAGGGGCAGGGATTAAGAAGCATAAATGCTTCTTTGTACCTATTTTGTAGGTACAAAATAGACAGGGGGATGTCAAGGATAGTATAGGAAATGGAGAAGCCAAAGAACTTACATGCATGGCCCATGGACATGAACTAAGGGGAGGGGATTGCTGGAGGGAAGGGGGGGTACCAGGCAGAGGGGGGTAAAGGGGGAAAAAATGGGACAACTGTAATAGCATAATCAATAAAATACAATTTTAAAAAATACAAACTATCTTATAACAACCAAAATCCCTATAGCTAATAAAAGATTTTGGAGAACAGTAATGCTATATAGTGGTGCCATCTTGTGGAAGATACTGAAGAAAGTTGAGCTTTGAAGCTCATCCTTCAATTGCCTAAAGGCAAAGTCAACAGGTTGGAAAAATACTCAAATAAACCTAACACATAAGAAAAATTTAATCCTAGTTATGGTGTATTAATTAATGATCAGCTTTAATCTGTGATCATAAATATCTCTTCAGAACTAGAATTAAATATAAGTATTTAGAGATGTTATTGATTCCAAATAAGAAACTAAATAACTGTCAAAAGTATTATATCACAAACTAAAATTTAAATTGTATATTTAATTAATTTGAAATTTAAATTTACTAATGAACTAAAATGTAGTAAAAAAGGGAAGTTATGCCACCAATTTTGCAGAATCTGCCCACTGTATGAGCCAACTTGATATAAAACTACAATTACTAAAAAATGAAAATTTCAATCTTACACTTTTATCTGATGCACGAATATCTATATTTCCATAAACTGTTCCCAGACAGATCACTTTGCCTCCTTTTGTTTGAACATGTAATTTCTGACTCTGAAAGACAAATACAAAAATATACATAGAGAAAAAGAGAGAATGAATTTGACTTATACTAATAAAAAGATTTCTAACATTCACCGGTATATATTTCTTTTTAAATAATGACAAAGCGAAGAGGAACCAGGAATTAAATAGAAATGCATTGTTTGGAATAATAACATCAACTCGAAAAGAATGTCAACTGCTATTAAGGAGATTAAATAAGCCCTTTGGACTCAAAGGGGAAAAAAGAGCTACTTGGGTGTTCCAGTAGCTTCACTTTTCATGAAAAAGAACTTGGGAGTCAAAGATCACAGACTGGCAAACACAACATGAATTATGATGTGGATGACAACAATAATCACTGTTACTGTTCATTGTTATCAATGTTCATTGCAATATTTATTACTTATCTGACATTACATCAAAATACAGTATTTACTACTTTACATTAACTATCCTTTAATCCTCATAATAATACAGAAATAGTTATCATATTTTCCCAATTTTACAAAAGAATAAATCCAAAATTCAGAAAAGTTAAATAACCTTTTATCAGCTGACATGGTTAGAAAAACAACATAACCTAACAGAATCAAACTCTGTATAATTTCAAAACCCACACTCTTATAACTGGATTCGTCTGAAGGATATATTCATACTTAGGATAACAGCCCCGCTTACTGTTAAACTTTGTAGCATGACACCCCAGAAACTGAAACTAAGTAAAAATTTCTCCAAGCACAAATGAAACAGTAGTCACAGATTGCCTCCTCTGCCAGGCAAAAATAAAAAAAAGAAAGAAAAAGGAAGAGAGTGTATGTGTGTGTTTAACTTGATCTCACATTTGGCAACTATGGCAGAAAACTATTATAGGGCTACAAAAATCCTTTGTTTTCAAAGTATTTAATAGGAAGATAGCTGAGCCCATGAAGAGACAGTATTTCCCAGATTCTCTCACCTCTGAGGTGTTACTAAGTTCTTGCCAAAAGAATGTAAATGGAAATGCTACGTACAATTTCCAGACTTGTACATTTAGAAGAGTTTGTGTGCCTTCTTTGTGCTTTGGCCATTCCACCAGATGAGTGCAGATACAATAAGGCTCTAAGATGGTAGAGCCAGAAGATAGAAGGAAATTAGAATCACTGAATATAAAAGAGCCACCCACACATCTGGACACAAATGAGAACTACAGTTGCATATAAACCATTAGATGTTAGGTCTATTTTTTAGAGTAGCTAACTTTACCTTGTCTTACAGCTACATATGTCTTCAGTTCTGCCACAATTATAAAGAGAAAGAATAACAGCAGAGAAAGAAAAATAGCAAAGTAAACTCACCAATATCATGACCAGCAGTAGCAAAGAAGTGTCTAAAACATAAGGAGTAAAAAAATTCGAAAAAACCCATTTACCTTATGGTTGCTTTATTCAGGGGAAAAAAGAGAAGAACCTCAGATAAAATAGAATTTAAAAAAATGAATTTGAAAAAAATTCATAAAAAAGGCATAATGAATCATTCTTAAGAAGTTTATCTGTATTATAGCATAATAAACTACATCCTGCTCATAGTGGCATAAGTCAAATGGGACATAATTTTTATCAAGCAGGCAACTGATAATCATTTAAAAAGATTCAGTATTTGCAATAAATGATATTCAGAATAATAGCTTTAGTCTGATACTGCAGTTCATAGTTTAAGGTTATTGTTTTTTAAAAAAAATAAGGCTTAAACAAAAATTAGAAAACAGCTTATACCTTAACAGACTGTAAGATGCTAGTCCCCTGCTCAGTTTCAATTTTGCAATTATCACACTCAATATTTTGGACTTTTATACAGCCAGATCCTGATGACTTGATATTCAAATCTAGAAGTGAAAAAAAAAAAATACAAGTTAGTACTGTGGTTAATGGGCTCCAAAGCATTTTTAATACCCCTAGAAATCAAGCTCCTCTGTTATATTCATAATATTACAGAACCCTGGAGAGAGCATAGCTGTCAGCAGTCTTTCTCTAAAGGTAAGGGGTCTCTCCCATGGCAACAGGGCCAAATGTAATGCTTTTTTCTGCCATTTTTTAGAAATACAGCAGTTATTTCTGTTGGTCAGTATCATCTAAAGAGAGAAAGTTAACACAGAAGGAAACTAAAGGAAGTAAGAAACTCCGAATCTTAAAGGCACTCCTGGGAAAGATCAGAGAAGCTTCTTTCCCACTGAGAAAACACACATCACAGAGTTCTAGTACAAATACGGTAAGTTAGTTAACAAGTCATTGTGGTACACTGGATAAGTCAGTCAGCCTATTCTCTCTTATATTCATGAAGATTCAAAAATTGTTCCCTAAACCTCCTTCAAATTAAAAGTATTTTGCAGAAGTAGCGTGGATCGGCATATATGATCATGACTTAAAATCCTATCTCTAACATTCTGTATCTGAAAAAAGAGCATATTACCATGCAGCTACATCGAAGCTATTTTCAGTAGTAAAAAATGGGAACAACTTTGAAAAAATCTAGTAATAAATGGTATTAAAACTTCAAAATTGTAGATAACAGTATTATCTGAAGAAAACTGTAAAATAACAGTCACAGGTACCATCCTTGGCTATTAATTTAAGGTGTGATCTTAGTTGTCTCTATATAAAAATAAAAAGATAATCAACACTGATATTTAATACCTAATTCAAATAAATATGATTTCCCTTAAACCAGACTGGCAAATATTGTTACCCCAAATACAAACTACTGGCGTATAACACCACAATTTCAATAGTTATGGCATAAAAATTAATGCCTATGGTTGTGAATATTGCAGTCTCTCCTCTATAAAAACTTAAAATAACAGCAATATTTTGGTTAGGATTAATCTAAAATATATAAAAAGATTTTACCTCACACTTCTATGGATGCAAATGTAACTGCAAAAATTTTTACCCAGTTGTGTTACAACACAAGCCTTGATCTAAGGCAGCATTGATGGATATGGAAAGAAGGAAACATTTTAAATACACTCTGCCTTCACTAGGTAGGTACAGAAATTAAGGCTAGACACTGAATGGCAGTAATGCTCCTCTCACCCATTCATTAAAACAGGTCTAGATAAACTGGAGGAACAAGTATGAAGAAAACTGAATTACGTTGATTTAAGGAGCTTATGGAATAGACACATGGAAATAGCCTATTGGAAATGGGGTTTTGGCTCTAAAGAGGAATCAACAAAAATGAAGTTTGGGATCACCAACACAGGTAGTTCCATTTTTATCTGTGCTGCCATAAAATTTTGTGTATCTCTATTTAAATGCTCATCTATTTGGTATTACAATAACATATTGGAAATCATCCTCTTCACCCCAGACTGTTACATGTTGAGGTCAAGAGTTTCATCCATCTAAACTGGTTAGAAGTTGAGAAGCAATAAAACATACTGGTTCGGCAGACTCCAGTAAGTTCAAATCCTAGTTCCATCACTTTTTATCTGAGAGCGAACAGGCATATTTCTTGATCTAACCTCACCAGAATATAAATTTCATGATGGCATAGATTTTTTTTTCTATTTGCCCACCCACGATAAATATGTACTTCATGAAACTTGCTGTATTTCAATTTCCTAACCTGAAATAGTGACAAAAGTATCTACCTTATAAGTGCAACTGTAAAGATTAGAAAAGATTACTTTGTAAGTGTTAATTGCTGTATGATCATCAATAGCATCATCCTTCAGTCTCAGGAAGGTAGAGAGAATTTAGGGAGACTTTCCTAGGAAAAGTGCTGGCTTGCATTTGAGAAACGACACCCAACCCAACCACCTAGGAAACATGTCTTGTAGGCATTATCAATCGCAGTTTCCCAGGCAGTCTTACTATGTGTTTTTCTTCAAAACGTGGTACTTGTGGAAAATTTACTTAGGCCAAAATGGATGGAGACATATCAGTAAGAAGCTGGGTGCTTATCTGAAACCGAACACTTGGTCCAGATTAGAAATGGAGCATCCAATAGACTGGGCAGTTTGGGGACAGACCCCAGGCTGTAAGCAAGGGGAAATGTGGATGGACTGTCATTCTAATTGAAGGGATTATCAAGAAACGTCAAGCCCGGAAAATAAACCACTTCTCTATTGACAAGATGCAGTGACATACACAGGAACAAAGTGCCAAAGGAGAACATAAATGTTATTTGAGGTGTATTATTCCAAATCATGCTTCCATTCGATTTATACAATTTCTATGACTGGGAAACGAATTTGTAACTACTACTGGGAAATTCAAAGTAGAACAGAAAAAAAGCAGCTTTGAAGGGAAAAACTATAAATTAGAAAGTCAGATCCAAAGGGATCATCTAAAAGTTCACGTCGGCCTGCGACCCAAACCCATTTTAACTTCACTTCACTTGCCAAACTTCAGGGGCGCCTGCACCTCCACGGACGCTTTGGGGTCAAGGGTGTCAGACTCAATGGCCACCTCCTCCAGCGCCTCGTCGTACTTCACCTGCAGGCCGGCCAGGGCCTGCGCCCCGCCCTCCGCTCCGCTCAGCGCGACTAGCACGCGGTCGGCATCCGGGTAGGTTAGGGGGTCCAGCGGCCTCACCACCAGGTGGCACGGAAGCCGCGCCCGCAGCCGGCCAAACGGGCTCACCAGCAGCGCCCACTCCCTCAGTGTCAGGCGCGCAGGGCCCGGCGGAGAGCCCTCGGGCTCGGACCCGGGAGGGCGCTTGCCCCCACCTGAGCCATATCGTCGGGCCTGACAAGCCCCACAAGCCCGGCATCCCACGGCCTCACTGGCCCACACTCGGAGGTGACCGAGTCGGAGGCAGTCGAGCCCCCAGCCGGAGCGAGGGGCGAACATGGCACGCCCCTCTGGCCTGCAGATCACCGGATAGACCACTCGGCACTGCGCCGACTTAAGTCAAAACGGCGATGTTTGCGAGGGGTCGCTGAAGCAGAGTAACACTGCTCCCTGAGTCAAGCAGTTTATACCTCAAACGGTACACCGCTCAGCAACAAATTGTAATTTCAAAGCTCTAAGTATACAACCTGACCCGGACTTCTAGTCTACCACCATCCCTTTCGCAAGGGCAGACGGGATAGTTAGTTCTAAAGGGCGCCCAACAGCTAAGGGCTCCGGGCTGCTCAGAAACTACATATCCCAGGAGGCAATGCGCAGGGTAGAAAGGGAGTATGAGCAGGTTTTAGATAGTGCTCTAAAGGCGCGCGTTCTTCGCCTCATTAGCCAATGGAAGGGCGGAAAGAAAAAATCTACGTGTGAATTCAGCTGGCCAATGAAAAGCGCGGAAGGGGCAAGGTGGGCAAGGCTGTGTGGTTCCCTTGGATACCGAGGACGCTACCTCGTTGGAGAGGGTGGAGCTGTACGTAGAGTGAGACGCTGGAAGCCATAACTCACAGAGAAATATAGGACCTTAAGTAAGGATCAGTACCAAGGGAAGGAGTAAGAAACTGCGGTTTTAAAGGTGAGAAGTGGATGCAAACTAGGAGTGCCTTCAGTGGGTGCTTAGGTCCAAACTTCAGTAAATTCTCCAAGGGATGGAGAATCCCTTGGCAAGAGGATAAAAAGCCAGATTGGTACTGTGTGGGAACTTCCTCTTTAACAGACTACATTGGAATAGAATTAGAGTCCTGCCTCATTCTGATACTAAATGATCTTAGGCCAGTCATTGGACGTCTCTGTGTTTTAATTGCTCGCTGTTAAAATGAAGTCAATAATACCTTCCTTGACTTGCCTCAAAAGGTTTTTGTAAGGATCAAATGAGGTAATGGATGTGAACCCAGAGCACATGCCACGGAATTGCAATGTAAAGTACTTGTATTTTACTTGTAAAGTATTTGTATTTTAGGGATAGCATTGACTCTAAGTTACCGAGAAAAATCTGAAAGATCAGGACTTGTGTTGACAGTAGCATCATTCTCTTAGTCGACACCGATCCTAGGTTTTAGGACTAAAATAAGATACAAAAAGAAAGAGTCAACATAGTGCAATGAGAAGAACATGGGATTGATTATTTTCCTGGCTCTGCCACTGGTTAATCTGTGTCACCTGGACCTATTTCTTTCTTTCCTTTTTTTAAAGATTTTATTTATTTACTTTTAGAGAGAGGGGAAGGGAGAGAGGGAAACATCAATGTGTGGTTGCCTCTCGCACGGCCCTTACTGGGTACCTGCCCCGCAACTCAGGTATTGCCCTGTTTGAGAATTGAACCAGCGACCCTTTTTGGTTCACAGGCCTGCACTCAATCCACTGAACCACACCAGCCAGGGCTTGACCTATTTCTTCAAACTTAAGATGAAGAGAGATTGTACTGAATGACTATAAGGTCTCTTTTACCTTTTTTTATTCTGTGGGTAATTTTTTAAAAGGAAGTATTTTTTCCTTTTTTGCTGTTTATTTTTCCCATTTGGCACAACTTCCTCCTCCTACAAATTATTCTCTAAGTTCTCAGCAAAACACACTGAAAACAATGACATTTAATAAAATTCAAGTGCAGAAACTGAATACCTTAAAGACTGAAGCTCTTGCCAAGTGCAATAACCAGAAGAAGCGGGAGCTATAGTGATAGAGATGGACTAGAATCCTAATGAGGTGAGCTAAATTCCTTATAAGCACAAGTCACCGGGTTCTTTGCTACCCACTACCTTTTTTAAAATTTAGTGTTTTAAGTTATTCTTTCCTCCTTTCTGCAGTAGCCTTTCCTCCCTCCTTATTCTTACTCCTAGTGAAGGCTCACAATAGGTGTTATCTTTTAGGTTCACCAAGTTCTGTTCTTGGCTTTTGTTTCATTTGCTCATAATTATTCAGACTGATCTTCAAACTGTCTTTTTAATGAAAATCCATAGGAATAACTTTGAAAAAGAATTAGAAAAAAGGCATTGGTTTAAGCAAGTTGAGAATGCGCTCAAATTTGTTGTACACATGCCAAATATTTTTAGATTAAATAGAATTTCTAATAGATATTTTTGTTTCTATGGTAATTTCTTTTCTAAGACAAACCAAGTGAATGGAATTGGCAACTGACCCTTAGTTGTCTACATGACAAAACTATTGTTTTATTATTTTGAAGTAAAGACAATAAAACTAAAGATAATTGACTGAAAAATTACTTTTCTGATCATACGAGTTTGAAAATCGAGAAAATTATTGATAATTAGGTTTAAAATATTAAAAAGTTACTGATACTTTAAAAAGTCTAATGATTTATGTATCAAATCTGTCCACATGTCAATAATGACTAATAAATATACTACTTTCCATCTGTATGACATTATAGTTTTCAGAGAATGTTTACACATACCCTCACAAAACATTGTGTTTAGCATGACAAGTATTATTATAGATGAGGAAACAAATGCAGAAAATTTAAGATTAAACAGTAAAAGGTCTGGCCCTCTTCTCACTCTGCCAAAAGATCCTATCTTCCTGACAGCTTTGAAGAAAAAAATTATTCACCATATGAATGGAGAATCTTATGTAAATTTCCCCCCTTATTTCAAGTGTACTTGTAAGATATTTTTATATCTTCACTTTTTAAAAAGCCATTCCTGTGGTCATGAACATATAGAGTTGATGGAAGTGTCAGTTATTACAAACTCTCCAGTGATCAGTTTAGCAATATACATAAAATGCCTTAAAATATGTGCATCCATGGCCTGGAAATTATACTTATTGGAATTTAATGTAAGCATAAATTAGGTATATTAAAAACCCTTATGTTCAAGGAATTTTGTTTTACAGGGTTACTTATGATACTAAAGAATTTAAGCAACTTAAATATTAAAAATAGGAGGGTTTTACATAAATTAGTATACATCTGGAATATTATGCAACAATTTAAAGTTATATTTTAAAGACTATTCAAAGATACAGGAATTTTTCCATAGTATTGTAAAGGGAAATACAGTTCTTCTGTGTGTCCCCTTTACTACCACCACACTCACACTTCACTTCCGACACTTCTGGTTACCTAATGTGTGGGGCTTCTGCCCATAACAAGCGATTCTCTGCAACACCAGCTGGGTGTCCTGCAACTTAACTCAACTGTGACATTCTCTACCTAGAGATAATGTCAGATCCCACAGGTTAAGGGTGCAGTCCCCCAAGATTACTTGCACCCACTTCAGATGCCAGCCACAAATAGTAGGTCCTCTGGTTACCCACAACATTTGTCTTATTTGACTACAAATTGGACATTCCCATGATAGCCTCCTCAGGTTTTTTGTTTGTTTGTTTGTTTTTATCAGTATAGAAGTCTTTTATTTTTTTCACACTTATCATGCCATGAATTCATAGGGATGGGTTCCAACAGCTCGGGCTCCTTTCCATTAGTTCTCACAAAGTGTGCTTCTCTGGGTGGCGCAGGCTGACTCTTCAGTTGAACCCAGATGCCTTTCTCTTGGGCTTCCTTCTTTTTCTGATCATTTTCCATCACACGTTTCAGGAAGCTATCTTGGTTCTTCAAGCACTTAATATGCTCAATTTGTACATTAATTCTCTTGGCAAGAATCTCGCCCTTAACTTGTTTGTTTACAACAATGCCTACCACAGGCTGGGTGACATTGTAGACTCTTTCAGTTTTGCCATGGTAACATGTGGGGCATTCCTTTCTGAACAGTGCCCATTCCCTTGATATCTACAATATCACCTTTCTTGTGGATTCATATGTATGTGGCCAAAGGAACAACTCCATGTTTTCTAAAAGGCCTAGAGAACATATAACTGGTACCTCTCCTCTTTCCCTTTGTGTTAGTCATTTTGGTGAATTACTGGAAGATGGCTGTTCTGGCCAAAAAGAAGCCCTCCTCAGGTTTGATTAATTTGCTAGAATGGCTCACAGAACTCAGGGAAACATTTAACTTACACTTACCCATTTATTAGAGGATATAATAAAGGATACAGATAAACAACCAAATGAAGAAATATGTAGTGCTAGGTCTGGGAGCAGGAGCTTCTTCTATCCCCGTGAAGATGGGGTGTGTTACTCTCTCGGTGCGCATTGCTGTGCAATATATCTACGTCAAGAGGGTAACGTACCCCACCTACACAGGGACAGAAGAAGCTCCTGCGCTCAGTAATATTAAGCGAAAAGGGTAGAATGCCAAATTGTATGTCTAGTATGATCCCAATTCTGTAATAATGATAATAGTAATTTTAACATAAAATTGTATTCCAGAGGAAAATACATTACTTGATAACAATGGTTACATCTAAGTAGTGAGATAATGAATTACTTCATTTTTTGTGTGTTTTCAATAGTAAACATTTTACATTCATAATTTAAAATACTTAAAGCATTTCTTAGCATATATTGCTTCCTAAAAGGGACTCAAATAATGAAGTAGGCGGAGGATTTCTTAGCATCTATATGTAAATACTCATGAATATTTTACTTTAATAATTTATATTCAATAAATGGACAGCAGAGGGCATGAGAGAGTTTTCAGAAAAATGTAACCTAAACAAAGGATTATGGAATTCAGTTTAAGTGAAGGAAGGTCTAGGAATTTGCTAACTTTCTTAATTATAAACTTTTAAAACAAATATATCTTATGACTTCTTATGAAGTCTTAATAAACTCAATAATCTAGTATTTAATGAATACTAGAAGTATTCATTATTTAATGAATAGGTAGGTAGTCCCATTTGACATTTATGTGTTTGTTTCCATGCAAGATGACAAACAGGAAAAAGTATGGTACTTTCCACTTTAAACACCTTGAGAAGTTACCTAGATTACAAATATCTCAGGAAGATTCTTGAGTTACGGGGATGTGAATAGTTTATACATTAAAGCTATATGTACGTGTGTGTGTGTGTGTTAGATAGTATTTATTGCAACCACAGAGTTTACTTACAGAAAAAAATTTCAAAGCTTATTTAAGACTAGAGTTCTTAAAGTGCTAATGCTTCATTTCATTTCTACAAGTTAGCAATAGCGTTTCAACCATTCACAAAGTACTAGCATTGATATGTCCTTTGAGTAGAAATTGCATTTGCATTGTATATATTTTGAGACTACGTTGGTAGTTATGTATGCATTCAAGATTATTATTGCTTCCTGATAACTCTTTTGTCATTAAATAATGACCTTCTTTATCTCTAGTATTGTGTTCTGTCTTGATGTATATTATTATCTAATAATAAATAATATTTTCATTCTTCATTTCAAACTTGTGACATTACATTTGGGACTTGCCCCTTAAAAACAGAATGCAGCTTGATATTTTAAATCCAATTTGAGAATCTGTCTCAACGGGTAAATTTAATCCATTTACATTTTTAAAAATTACTTTTACATTTATACTTATTCTTACCATCTTGTTTTGTGTTCTCCACTAATCTTTCCTTTGTTTATTTTTTTCTCCATTCACATCTTCTTTTAATCTAAGTGTTTTTCTTTACTCAGCTTTTCCCCCTATAGTAATTTGGAAGGGTATTTTCTTTTCTTCTAATCATTATCCTTAACATTATAGCATACTCACTGGACTTAGCAAAAGTATAGTCAATCAATATATTAATCCTCCTTTCAAACAGAATTTGGGGGTTTTTTGACTTCTTTTTTTTGTATTTTTATTAGACATTGTTTTTAATGCTGTTCAATTACAGTTATCTGCATTTTCTCCCCTCCCCCCCATCCCAGACAAACCCACCTCCCTTCCCCACCTCTACCCTCCCTCTTGGTTTTGTCCATGTGTCCTTTATAGTAGTTCCTGAAAACCCCTCTCCCCACTATCCCCTCCCCACTCCCCTCTGGTTATTGTTAGATTGCTCTTAACTTCAATGTCTCTGGTTATATTTTGTTTGCTTTTTTTCTTTTGTTGATTAGGTTCCAGTTAAAGGCGAGATCATATGGTATTTGTCCCTCACCGCCAGGCTTATTTCACTTAACATAATGCTCTCCAGTTCCATCCATGCTGTTGCAAAGGGTATAAGCTCCTTCTTTCTTTCTGCTGTGTAGAATTCCATGTGTAAATGTACCACAGTTTTTGGATCCACTCATTTCCTGATGGCCACTTAGGTTGCTTCCAGTACCTGGCTATTGTAAATTGTGCTGCTATGAACATTGGGGTACATAGGTTCTTTTGGATTGGTGTTTCAGGGCTCTTAGGGTATAATCCCAGCAGTGGAATTGCTGGGTCAAAAGGCAGTTCCTTTTTTAGGTTTCTGAGGAAATTCCATACTGGAATTTTCCACAGTGGTCGCACCAGTCTTTCCCACCAACAATGTACTTGGGTTCCCTTTTCTCTGCATCCTCTCCAACATTTGTTTGTTGATTTGTTTATGTTGGCCACTCTGACTGGTGTGAGATGGTACCTCATTGTGGTTTTAATTTGCATCTCTCTAATGGCTAGTGATGCTGAGCATCTTTTCATATGTCTTTGGGCCCTCTGCATGTCTTCCTTGGAGAAGTGTCTGTTTAAGTCCTTTGCCCATTTTTTAATTGGGTTGTTTGTCTTCCTGGAGTGGAGTCGTGTGAGTTCTTTACATATTTTGGAGATCAGACCCTTGTCTGAGGTATCATTGGCAAATATGTTTTCCCATACTGTTCGTTCTCTTTGTATTTTAAAGCTGTTTTCTTTAGCCCTGCAGAAGCTTTTTATTTTGATGAGGTCCCATTTGTTTATTCTTTCCTTTATGTCCCTTGCTTTGGGGGACGTGTCTGTGAGGATGTTGCTGAGTGGAATGTCTGAGATTTTCCTGCCAATGTTTTCCTCTAGGACTTTTATGGTGTTACGACTTATATTTAAGTCTTTTATCCACCTTGAATTTATTTTTGTGTATGGCGTAAGTTGGTGATCGAGTTTCATTTTTTTGCACATAGCTGTCCAGGTCTCCCAACACCATTTGTTGAAGAGGCTATTTTTGCTCCATTTTATGCTCCTGCCTCCTTTGTCAAATATTAATTGAACGTAAAGACTTGGGTTTATTTCTGGGCTCTCTGTTCTGTTCCATTGGTCTATGTGCCTGTTTTCATGCCAGTACCAGGCTGTTTTGATTACAGTGGCCTTGTAATACAGTTTGCTATCAGTATTGTGATCCCTCCTGCTTTGTTCTTTCTCAAAATTGCTGCAGCTATTCAGGGTCGTTTATGGTTCCATATAAATTTCTGAAATGTTTGTTCTATATCTGTGAAATATGTCATGGGTACTTTAATAGGGATTGCATTGAGTCTATAAATCGCTTTGTGTAATATGGCCATTTTGATGATGTTAATTCTTCCAATCCATGAGCATGAACATGCTTCCATTTGTCTGTGTCTTCCTTAATTTCTTTCTTCAATGTTGTGTAGTTTTCTGAGTACAGGTCTTTTACCTCCTTGGTTAGGTTTATTCCTAGGTACTTTATTTTTCTTGTTGCTATATCAAATGGGATTTTTTTCCTGATTTCTGTTTCTGCAGTTTCGTTGTTGGTGTACAGGAATGCCTTTGATTTCTGGGTATTGACTTTGTGTCCAGCTGTTTTGCCAAATTCACTTATTAGGTCAAGTAGTTTTTTGGTGGAGTCTATAGGATTTTCCATGTACACTATCATGTCATCTGCAAACAGTGACAGTTTCATTTCCTCCTTTCCAATTTGGATGCCTTTTATTTCTTTTTCTTGTCTGATTGCTGTGGCTAGGACTTCCAATACTATGTTGAATAGGAGTGGTGAGAGAGGGTATCCTTGTCTTGTTCCTGATCTTAGTGGGAAAGCTCTAAGCTTTTGTCCATTGAGTATGATGTTGGCTGTAGATCTCTCATATATGGCCTTTATTGTGCTGAGGAATGCTCCCTCTATTCCCACTTTGCTAAGTGTTTTTATCATAAATGGGTGCTGTACCTTATCAAATGCTTTTTCTGCATCTATTGATATGATCATGTGATTTTTGTCTTTGCTGTTGTTTATGTGGTGTATTATGTTTATTGATTTGCAAATATTGTACCATCCTTGCATCCCTGGGATGAATCCCACTTGATCATGTTGTATGATCTTTTTAATGTATTGCTGGATGTGGTTTGCCAATATTTTGTTGAGGATTTTAGCATCTATGTTCATCAGCGATATTGGCCTGAAGTTTTCTTTCTTTGTTATGTCTTTATCTGGTTTTGGGATTAGGATGATGCTGGCTTCATAAAAAGAGTTTGGGAGTCTTCCATCTTCTTGAATTTTTTGAAATAATCTGTGGAGGATTGGGGTCAGCTCTCCCTTTCAAACAACAGAATTTTTTAACATTAATCTTTTCCCTTCCACTTTCCATGTAATTTATTGTGCTGTGTATTTTAGTTCCACCTTGTTTTTGAAGCCACACAACTAGTTATTTTATTGTTGTCACTATTTTTATTCAGTGTTTTTTAAAGATTAACAATGTTTACCTATCACCATTTTCCTCTAGATTCAACTTTATTTTTTACTGAAATATATCCATTATGTATATTCAATGAGTCTCTGAGTAATTCATTCAGACTTGGTCTGAAAATGTCTCTATTTTACCTTCACTTTTAAATAATAATTTAGCTGACAATTACTGTGTCTTCAATACCTGAAAGTACAGTTTTTGCTAATGAGAAGTCTTTTATCTAATTTAGTTCCTTTGTAGAGAATCTGTTTTTTTCTCATTGGTTATTTTTGGGATTTTTTTTTAGTTTGAGAGTCTGCAGTTTTAATTAACACTTTTGTAGAATTAGTTACTTCTTCTTGTTTGCTTTGTTTTAAAGTTAAATATATGGAGGTATAATTTACATATAGTAAAATTCACCCTTTTTAGATGTACAGCTCTGCGGATTATAGCAAATGTATACAAATGCATAATCACCATGACAATCAAAATGTAGAACTTTTCCATCATTGCTAAAGTTCCATTATGCACTTTGTAGTCAGTCTTTCTCTTTCAAAACCCAGAACCTTGGCAACCACTGACCTATCTGTCCCTATACTTTTGCTTTTTCCAAAAACCCATATAAATGTAATCATATGATAAATAGCTATTTGACTTAGTACAATGCATCTGAAATTCATTCATGTTGTTGTATGTATCATTAGTTTGTTCCTTTTCATATCTGAATTGAATTCCATTTTCATAATGTACCATAATTTGTTTATACCTCTGCAAGTTGATATTTGGGTTGTTTCCAGTTTGGGGTGAATATGAGTGAAGCCAATATATACATCTGTGTACAGTGTTGAATGGATATATGCTTTTATTTACCTTGAATAAATGTATATGAGCAGGATGGCTGGGTCATTTGGTTAATGTTTAACTTTATAAGAAATAACTACTTCCTAAGGAGCTATTTGCATTCCCACTAGCAATATGGAAGAGTTCCAGTTACTCCACATCCTCACAAACACTTGGTTTTGTCATGTTTTTTAAAACCACTCTAATAGATGTGTAGTTGTATGTCATTGTGATTTTGATTTACATTACCCCAATTATTTTCAAAATGAGCATATTTTTACATTCTTATTTGATATTTATATATCTTCTTTGGTGAAGTATCTATTCAAATCTTTTGTACACTTTTCTATTATTGATTTCTATTATTGGTCTCTTTGATTTCTTACTATTGAGTTATGAGATTTCTATGTATATTCTTAATACCAGTCTTTTGTCCCATACATTATTTGCACATATTTTCTTCCCATCTGTGACTTGTCTATTGTTTTTAGTTTCTCACACTGTCTTCTGAAGAACAAATCTTTTAAATTTGTAAAAGTCCAATTTATTTTTTCTTTTATGATTTGTGACTTTGTGTCCTGTCTCAAAAAAAACAAAACTTTCTCTAAACCAAGCAAAGGTTTTCTCCTGAATGCCTTTTTTAAGCTTCACTTTTACATTTATACCTATGCCTCAATTCTAGTAAATTTTTGTAAGTGATGCAGAGTATGTCTTGAGGTGTTTTGCATAAGTATGTCTAATTGTTCCAGCATCATTTGTTGAAAAATATAATCACCTCAATGGATTTTTTAAAAACATTGAGCAAAATTCAATACCTATTCCTGATGAAAAACAAAACAAAACAAAACAAAACAAAAACAACTCTGCACAACTTGGAAGAGAAGGGAACTTTCTTCACCTACTACTGGCATCTATGAAAAACTGACACTTAATACCTTCCTCAACTATAAAAGACTAAATACTTAGGTTCGGGAACAAGGCAAGGATGTTCACTCTCACCACTTTCATTCTGCATGGTACTGGATGGATGTCCTACACAGGCAATAAGGCAATAAAAAGAAATAAAAGTCATCTACACCAGAAAGGAAGAAGTAAAATTATCTTTTTAAAAAATTTTAATCTTTATTGTATTTTTTCCATTAACATTTAGTCCCCTTATGCCCTTCTCTCTCCAGCAATCACCAACTGTTGTCCTTTTTCCTTTTTGCTCAATCCCTCCACCCCTTACTCTCCCCACCCCCACTAGCTGCCATCTGCTCTCCATTAATGAGTCTGTCCTTCGTTTTGCTTGTCAGTTCAGTTTGTTCATTAGATTCCACATACAAGTGAAATCATGTGGTATTTGTCTTTCTCTGAGTGGTTTATTTCACTTAGCATAATGTTCTCCAGGTCCATCCATAATGTTGTAAAGGGTAAAATTTTCTTCTTTTTTATGTACAAGTAGAATTCCATTGTGTAAATGTCCCATAGTTGTTTTATCCACTCATCTGTTGATGAACATTTGGGCTGCTTCCATATCTTAATGATTATAAATAACACTGCAATGAACATAGGGGTGTTTATGTTCTTTCAGATTAGTGTTTGGGGTCCTTAAGATATATTCCCAGAAGTGGGATCACTGGGTCAAAAGGCAGATCCATTTTGAATTGTTTGAGATATCTCCACACTGCTTTCCACAGTGGCTGTACCAGTCTGCATTCCCACCAACAGCACAAAAGTGTTACCCTTTGTTTACATCCTCACCAGCACTTGTTGTTTGTTGATTTATTGATGATAGCCATTTTAACAGGTGTAAGATGGTATCTCATTGTGGTTTTAATTTGCATTTCTCTAATGATTAGTGACATTGAGCATCTTTTCATGTGTCTACTGGCCATCTGTATGTCCTCTTTGGAGAAGTGTCTATTCAGGTCCTTTGCCAATTTTTTAATTGGGTTGTTTGGATTTTTTTGGTGTTGAGTTTTGTAAGTATGTTATAAATTTTGGATACTAACCACTTATTAGATGTATCAGCAAATACTACAAGATCATAGTAATCAAAACAGCCTGGTACTGGCATAAAAACAGACACATAGATCAATGGAATAGAATAGAGAGCCCAGAAATAAACCCATGCCTTTATAGTCAAACCATACTAGACAGAGGAAGCAATACAATGGACTAAAGTAGTATATTCACTAAATGATGTTGGGAAAATTGGACAGATACATGCAGAAAAGTGAAATTAGACCATCTTCTTACACCACACACAAGAAGAAATACACAATGGATCAAAGAATTAAACGTTAGACCCAAAACCATAAAAATCCTAGAAGAAAACATAGGCAACAAAATCTTGGATATTGCTCATAGAATTTTTTTATCAGATATATCTCCCCAGGCAAGGGAAACAAAAGAAAAAATGAGCAAATGGGACTACAACAAACTAAAAAGGTTTTGCACAACAAAGGAAAACATCAACAAAATAAAAAGATAACCTGGCGGAGGAACCAAGATGGCGGCGTAGGTAGACACACTGCGCCTCCTCGCACAACCAGAACTGACAGAGAATCGAACAGCAAGGGGGACCAACACCAAGGAAAAAGAAAATAAACATACATCCAGACCGGTAGGAGGGGCGGAGACGGGCACCGGGGTGGAGAGGACTCCTGTGGCTGTGGCGGGACTGAGACTGGCGGAGTGTGGGACAAATGGCGCAGGCAGTCTGAGCACTAGCAGACCCTGCGGCCCCACATTTGCACAGATAAACCCAGAGGGCCGGACTCAGAGTGGCGGAGAGTGGGGCAGGCAGAGCGGCGGGCACCACATGTGCCCACAGATAAACCGGACAAACGGCGGGCAGCGAAGCAGACTGCGTAACCCAGGGCTCCAGCTCAGGGAAATAAAGCCTCAAACCTCTGATTGAAAGCACCCCTGGGGGTTGGGGCGGCAGCAGGAGAGACTCCCAGCCTCACAGGAGAGGTTGTTGGAGAGACCCACAGGGGCCTAGAGTGTGCATAAGCCCACTTACTCGGTAACCAGCACCAGAGTGGCCCAGTTTGATTGTGGGTATCAGAGTGAAAGATTGAAATCCGGAGGAGAGTGAGGCGGCGCCATTGCTCTCTCTCGGCCCCTCCCCCACGTACAGCGTCACAACGAGGCCACCAGCGTTACCCTGCCCCGGTGAACACCTAAGTCTCTGCCCCTTAAAGTAACAGACGCGCCAAGACAAACAAACAGACAAAAAAATGGCCCAAATGACAGAACACTTCAAAGCTCCAGAAAAAATACAACTAAGCAACAAAGAGATAGCCAACCTATCGGATGCACAGTTCAAAGCACTGGTTATCAATATGCTCACAGACTTGGTTGAATCTGTTCGAAAAACAGATGAAAAAATGAAGCCTATGCTAAGAGAAACAAAGGAAAATGTACAGGGAACCAATAGTGATGAGAAGGAAACTGGGACTCAAATCAATGGTATGGACCAGAAGGAAGAAATAAACATTCAACCAGAAAAGAATGAAGAAACAAGAACTTGAAAAAATGAGGAGAGGCTTAGGAACCTCCAGGACATCTTGAAACGTTCCAACATCCGAATTATAGGGGTGCCAGAAGGAGAAGAGGAAGAACAAAAAATTGAAAAGTTATTTGAACAAATAATGGAGAACTACCCTGATCTGGCAAAGGAAATAGACTTCTGGGAAGTCCAGGAAGCTCAGAGAGTCCCAAAGAAGCTGGACCCAAGGAGGAACACACCAAGGCACATCATAATTACATTACCCAAGATTAAACGCAAGGACCTACATCCAAGATTACTGTATCCAGCAAAGCTATCATTTAGAATGGAAGGGAAGATAAAGTGCTTCTCAGATAAGGTCAAGTTAATGAAGCTCATCATCACCAAGCCCTTATTATATGAAATGTTAAAGGGAGTTACCTAAGAAAAAGAAGATCAAAAATAGGAACAGTAAAAATGACAGCAAACTCACAGTTATTAACGACCACACATAAAAAAAAAACGAGAGCAAACTAGGCAAACAACTAGAACATGAGGGTTGGAATAAGTAGCATAGATGATAGGTGGAAAATAGAGAGGGGGAGGGCAAAAATAGTGTAGGAAATGTAGAAGCCAAAGAACTTATAAGTATGACCAATGGACATGAACTATGGGGGGGGAATGTGGGAGGGAGGGGAGTGGGCAGGATGGAGTGGAGTGGGGGGGGAAATGGGACAAGTGTAATAGCATAATCAATAAATATATTTTAAAAAAAATAAAGAGATAACCCAAAGAATGAGAAAGGAAGAAATAAAATTATCTTTATTTGCATACAACATGATCATCTAAGTGGAAATTTTTAAGGGATGTTATACAAGCTACTGAATTAATAAATAATTTCACAATGTTACAAGATACAAGGTCAATAACAAAAATCAAGTGCATTTTGAAGGACAACAGTGGCATTTGCAAATTGAAATTTAAAAATAATACTATTTACAATAATATACAAAATGTGGAAAACAAGGATAAATTTAATAAATTTATATAATATCTGTTTTCAGAAAGCTATAAAACCTTGCTGAAAAATTGAAGAAGACCTAAGTAAGTGTGGAGAAAATATTCAAAGAAGATAAGACTCAATGTTAAGATGATATGTCATCCCGCACGGGTATATTAATTCATTTCTCAAAATTCCAGCAGCCTTTTTAAAAAATAGAAATTGACAAACTGCTTCTAAAATATATATGGATATGTAAAATACTTACTATAGCCAAACAATTTCTTTTCTTTAAAGATTTTATTTATTTATTTTTAGAGAGAGGGGAAGGGAAGGAGAAAGAGGGAGGGAGAAACATCAATGTGTGGTTGCCTCTCATGCGCCCCCAACAGGCGACCTGCCCACAACCCAGGCATGTGCCCTGACTGGGAATCAAACCAGCCATCAAACCTTTGGTTCACAGGCTGGCACTCAATCCACTGAGCCACACCAGCCAGGGCAGCCAAAACAGTTCTTTTAAAAAAGAACTAATTTTGGGGACTTATACTACCTCACTTTAAGACTTATAGTAAAACTATAATAACATAATTTAAGAATTGACATATAAATCAGTGAGACAGAATAGAGAGTATAGAAATAGACCTACACATATTTGGTTAATTGATTTTTGAGAAAGGTGCCATGATAGTTCAATATGAAAAGGATACATTTCCCAACAAATATTGCTGGAACAATTGGATATCCATAGTACCCCCCTCCCTCACCCTGCACCAAAGAACATCAACACTTACTTCACACCATACATAATAACTTGAAATAGATAAAACGTGCAAATAGGATAGCTAGAACTGTAAAAATTCTATGAGAAAATAGAGGAAAAAATCTGTGACCTTGAGTTTGGCAAAGATTTCTTAAATAAGATATGAAAAACATAAATCATAAAATGGCAAATCGGATTTCCTCAAAATCCAAAACTCTTCAAAATGACAGTGCTAAGAAGATGAAAAAACAAGGAGAGACTGAGAAGTATTTACAAAACATATTGATAAGGGACTTGTATCCATAATACACAAAGAGCTATTACAACAAGAATAGAAAGAAAAACAACCTGATTTTTTTTAATGGACAAAAAATTTTGAATAGAAACTTCACCTAAGAAGATTTATAATTGGCAAATAACTCCAATCAACATAATAAGCCATTATGGAAATACAAATTAAAGCCACAAATTAGAAAATAAAATTAGATACCACTACACACACACCAAAATGTTTAAAACTAAAAATATTGACAATACCAAGTGTTGAAAAGGATGTGGAGCAGTGAGAACTCTCATCGTTGCTGTTGAGAATACAAAATGATACAGCTACTTTGGAAAACAATTTGATAATTTTTTATAGAATTAAATATGTATTTCCCTTAGGCCCAGCAATTCCACTGCTGTGTTTACCCAAGAGAAATGAAAGCATATATTCACATGAAGACTTGTACTCAAATGTTCACAGCAACTTTATTCATAATAACCAAAGAGAAGACGCAAATCAAATGTCTAGCAACTGGAGAAAGGAAAATAAGTTCTGGTGTATTTGTACAATAGAGTAGCACTTAGCAAGAAAAGGAATAAAATACTGACAATTCACAGCAATGCAGATGAATGTCAAAAACTTTTATGCTACATGATGCAAGTCAGACATCTATTATTTTATTTACACAAAATTAAAGAAAAGGCCAAACTACTGTGGTTACCAGGTGCCTGGGGTGGAGGGGCTGGGAATAAGAGGGAGCACTCATTGTAAAGGGACACAAAGGCACTTTTTAGAGTGATGGGAATGTTTGGGGCAATGGTTACACAGCTGTCAATATTTGTAAAAACAAATCAAATTGTACACTTAAAATTGTGAGATTTTGCCCTGGCCAGTGTGGCTCAGTGGGTTGGAACATCATCCTATAACTGAAGGGTTGCATGTTCGATTCCCAGTGAGGGTACATACCTAGGTTGCAGGTTCTATTCCCAGTCCAGGCAAGTACAATCCCCAATCCTGGCACATACATGAGGCAACCAGTCAGTGTTTCTCTCTCACATCCATGTTTTTGTCCATCTCTTCCTCTCCCTTCCTCTCTCTCTAAAAGCAATGAAAAAAAGTTTTCCTCAGGTGAGGGTAAAATTTTTTAAATAAAGTGTTGAGGGTTTTTTGCACATAAACTTTACGTCAGTAAAGCTACTTTTTGGTCGATCAAGATGGTGGTGGAGTAGGTGGAAGCTACACTCACCTTGTCCCAGGACCAGACTGGAATTACAGCTAAAATATACAGCAACCTGAATGACCAAATGAAGACCAGCTGAACTGAAGTCTTATAACCAAGGATTTATAGAAGAATCCACATCAAGACTGTTAGGAAGGGCAGAGATGTGAAAAGGGCTGACTCCATTCGCATAGACAAAGGCTGATGTTCCAGAGAGATATCTCAGCCACAAAGGATACCCCTGGGAAGAGTGGGCTCCAAGCCCAAGCCCAGAGCACCAGTGCCAGAGAGCAGCATCCACATAATATTTGGCTGTGAAATTTGACAGGGATTATGTCCATCAAGGAGAGACAGTAGTCTCTTAGAGACACAGGTGCCCTCTTAAAGGGTCAGCAGACAAAATCTGTTTTGCAGCCACTCATCCAGGGCTATACCAGAGGGAGGGCAAAGCAGATTAGAGTCATGTGAGGAGAGACTGGGGTTTATGGCTCTGGGGAGAGAGCTGAAGAGACCTCCCACAGGATTTCTGTGCTGAGTCTCCCCCCAAGCTGAAGGCACCATCTTTCTTGGGTGGAGCATGCCCCTACTTATGGTGTCAGCCTGAGGGAAATGCAATAGCCCCAACAACTTGACTACCTGTCATCCCACCTTGTGGAGCTTGTGCTCTGCTGAGGAATTAGCTGCCTGGCCTGGGGTTTACAGGTCTGGGCAGACTCAGGGGGTGTCAGTGACTTAGGTGTGTGGCTTTGGGGAAAGGGGCATTCCTTCTACTTCCCCACGAACCTGACATGTGCCTCCTTCTTACTGGAGATACACTTGCCCCACTTTCTAGGCTCCCAGTGGCCCCAACCTACCAACTCTGGGTGGCTCCACCCCGCCAAGGTCTGCGCAGAATCTGGGACAGACTGAGCTGTGTGGCTCTGGGGTGAGGCCACTCCCTCCACTCCCCCATCTTCCCTCAAGTCTAAGTGGCACCTCCCCCTCACAGGAGATCCACTAGTCCCACCCTCCTGACTTCTAGTGTCCTGCCCTGCCAAGCTCAGACTCCTGGAAGCATCTGGGACAGACTGAATAGTGTGGCTCTAGGATGGGGGCCATTTTTCAATCACATGCACAACCAGTGTAGAGCCCTCCCTTCACAGAGCCAAATCTTGTTCTGTTTGGGCCTCATAAACCGCTGGCATCACCCTTATGACTCACTGAGACCCCATGCCACGACAAAGGTGTGCAAGCACTCAGGGAGAGGCAGCCAGACTTGGTACACCATGGGACATTTTCTGAGTGGTCTCAGACCCAGCACTGGCACCAAGTTCGAACTTGTATCAATCTGGTGAACAATATTCATACTACCTGATGACTCACTGAAAAACTACCTCATGAAACTCATGTATCTCCAGAGGCTCTTTCAGGAAATTAGCGTAATGCTCAGCCAGCAGGCAGAGGAGGATCTCAAGGTGCCTTGGAACTTACACTGACCTGCCTCTGAGCTTAGTGCTGGTAAAAACTGGACTTGGTGCACAGTTTGGTTCTTCCCATGCACATCCAGACCTAGCAGGGGAAGCCACAAGCTATGGATCACTTTGTAGCTCCAAACAGGTTGCCCACGGCCAGTCACAGGCAGTGTCTGACAGTTGCCTACAGCAGAGTCCCTCCCAAGATACCCCAGAACCAACACACCCAGTTACCAGCTCCAGACGACATCAGAGAAGACCCCAATTACCTGCACAGTTGGCAAGTCCAAAGGGAGATCTCAGCAAACAACAGATCCTGCTGAGACAAATTCTGCTTTTGTGTGGTCAGAACCTGTGGTCAGGTTTGATTCTCATAGTCCTCCAGCCTTAGGGTTGACCCCACACTTGAATAGACCAATAGCAATTAAGACTTAAGAACAACAGGAGGGCCCACGTATGCACACAAGGTACATTCCCGGAGCACCTAGCTCAGGTGATCAAAATCATTGTGCCACTTGGTCCCACAAGAGAGATGAGCTACTACATAAGACCACTGTACCAGTAATGGGAGTCATAACGGATCTACCTAATACATAGAAAAAAACACACAGAGGCAGTCAAAATGGGGAGACAAAGAAACATACCCCAGTCCTGGCTGGTGTGGCTCAGTGGATTGAGTGCTGGCCTGTGAACCAAAGGGTCACCAGCTCGATTCCCAGTCAGGGCACATACCTGGGATGCAGGCCAGGCCCCAGTGGGAAGTGCATGAGAGGTAACCACACATTGATATTTCTCTCCTTCTCTTTCTCCCTCCCTCCTCCTTTCTCTTGAAACTAAATAAAATAAAACTATCTAGAAACACACCCCAAATGAAACAACAAAAGAAATCTCCAGAAAAAGAACTAAATAAAATGGAGACAGTTTATCAGATGTACAGCTCAAAACAATGGTTATAAGGATGCTTGAGGAATTTAATGAAAACAACTATAGCCTGAAAAATGGACATAAAAACCATAAAGCAGAACCAGTCAGAAATGAAGAATACAGTGTCTGAAATAAAGAATATACTTAATATAATAAACAGTAGATTGGATGAAACAGAGGATTGAATCAGCAATTTGAGAATGTAGAGGAAAACAGCCGATCAGAGCAGCAAAAAGAAAAAAAAAGAATTTTAAAAATGATGATACTTTGAGACCTTTGGGACAACATGAAGCATAACAACATCCACATCATAGGGGTACCAGAAGAAGAAGAGAAAAAGCAAGGAACCTATATGAAGAAGTAATGGCCAAAAATTTCTCTAACCTGGTGAAGGAAAAAGACAAAACTCCTGGAAGTTCAGAGAATCCCAAACAAGATGAACCCAAAGAGGCCCACATCAAGACACATACATCATAATTAAAACAACAAAGGTTAAAGACAAAGAGAGAATCTTAAATGCCACAAGAGAAAGCAGTTAGTTTTCTACAAGGGAGTGCCCATAAAACTGTCAGCTAATTTCTTGACAGAAACATTTTAGACTAGAAGGGATTGGCATGAAATATTCAAAGTGATGAAAAGCAAAGACATACAACCAAGACTACTGTACCCAGCAAGGCTATCATTTAAAATTGAATGAAAATACAGGGCTTGCCAGAAGAAAAAGCTAAAGGTGTTTATTACCACTAAACCAGTATTATAAGAAATATTAAACACGTCTTTTTTAAGAAGAAGAAAAAAGGAGGAACATAGTTAATACAATAAAATGGCAATAAATATGTATCTATTAATTATCACTTTAAATGGATTAAAATCTCAATCAAAACACATAGGGTAGCTGAATGGATAGGAAAACAAGACCCGTATATATGCTGTCTGTGAGCAGCCCACCTCAGAAAAAAGATACACAGAGACCAAAAGTGAAGGGATGAAAAAAGATATTTAATGCAAATGGAAATGAAAAAAAATCTGGAGTAGCAATACATATATCTGACAAAATAGACTTTAAAACAATGGCTATAGTAAGAGAAAAGAGGGACACTACATAATGATAAAGGGAGCAATCCAACAAGAGGATATAACCCTTGTAAACTTCTATGCAACCAAGTTAGGAGCACCTAAATATGTAAAGCAAATCTTGATGGACATAAAGTTTAAGATTGACAGTAATACAGTCATAGTAGGGGATTTTAACAGCCCATTTATATCAATGGATAGATCTTCCAGACCAAAAATCAACTAGGAAACAGTGATCTTAAATGACACACTAGATCAGATGTACTTATTGATATCTTCAGAGCATTTCATCCCAAAGCAGCAGAATATACATTCTTTTCAAGTGCACATGGAATATTTTCTATGTGTTAGGAAACAAAATAAGTATCAATAAATTTAAGGGGATTGAAATCACATCAAGTGTCTTCTTTGACCTTAATGGTATGAAATTAGAAATAAGTCACAAGGGAAAAACTGAAAAACACACAAAGACATGGGGGCTAAATAACATGCTACTAAACAATGAATGGGTTAACAATGAGATTAAGGAAGAACTCAAAAGATACCTTGAAACAAATTAAAGTGAGAACACACAACCCAAAATTTATGGGACACAGTGAAAGCAGTCCTAAGAGGGAAATTTATAGCATTAAAAGCCTACCTCAAGAAACAAGAAAGATCTCAAACAATCTGAATTTACAGCTAAAGGAACTAGAAAAAAAACAACAAACAAAGCTCAAAGTGAGTAGAAGAAAGGAAATAATAAAGAGTAGAGCAGAAATAAATGGAGTCTACAAAAACAATACAAAAGATCAATGAAACCAAGAGCTGGTTCTCTGAAAAAGATAAATAAGATTGACACACCTTTAACCTGGCTCATCAAGAAAAAAGAGAAAACCCAAATAAATAAAATCAGAAATGAAGGAGGAGAAGTAACAGTTGACACCAAAGAAATACAAAGTATCATAAGAAAATATTGTGAACGACTATATGCCAACAAACAATATGGACAAAATGGATAAATTCCTACAAATGTACAATCTTTCAAAACTGAATCAGGAAGAATTAGAGTCTGAATAGACAGATTACAACTAATGAAACTGAAACAGTAATCAAAAAAAACCCCAACAAACTAAAGTATGGACCAAATGGCTTCACAGGTGAATTTTACTGAACATTCAAAGAGCTAACAACACCTATCCTCTGTTCCAGGAACTTCAAGACGAGGGTAGACTCCCAAGCTCATTTTATAAGGTCAGCATTATTCTTATTCCAAAGCCAGATAAAGACACTATGAGAAAGAAAATTATAGGCCAATGTCTCTGATGAACATAGATGCTAAAATCCTCAACAAAATATCAGCAAACTAAATCCAGCAATACATTGAGAAGATCATATACCATGATCAAGCTGTATTTTTTCAGGGGATGCAAATTTGGTACAATATCCACAAATCAATAAATGCGATACACCAAATAAGCAAAATGAAGGATAAAACCCCCATGATAATATCAACAGATTCAGAGAAAGCATTTGATAAAATCCAGCACCCATTTATGATAAAAACTCTCAGCAAATGAGAACATACCTCAACAAAACAAAAGCCATATGAGATAAACCCACAGCCAACATCATACTCAATGGGCAAATATTAACAGCGTTTCACTTAAGATGGGGAACAAGACAAGGATGCCCAATTTCACCACTTTAATTTCACATAACTAGAGGAAATAACTCAAAAATGTATATGGAACCACAAGAGACCCCAAATAGCCACAGAAATCTTGAGAAAGAAAAACAAATTTGGAGGACACATGCTAACTGATATGAAACCTCTAACTACAAGGCCATAGTAATCAAAACAGCATGGTAATGGCTTAAAAGCAGACATATAGATCAATGGAACAGAAAAGAGAGCCCAGAAATAAACCACACCTTTGTGGTCAATTAATATTTGACAAAGTAGGCAAGAACATACAATGGGGAAAAAGAGAATCTATTGAATACATAAGTGTTGGGAAAATTGGACAGATTCATGCAAAAAATGAAACTGGACCACTGTCTTATATCACACACGAGAATAAACTCAAAATGGATTAAAGACTTAAGTGTTAGACTTCAAACCATAAAAATCCTAGAATAAAACATAGGCAGTAAAATCTCAGACATTTCTCTAGCAATATTTTTTTCTGATATATTGATGTGGGCAAGGGAAACAAAAGATAAAATAAACAAATGGGACCACATCAAACTAAAATTTTTTGCACAGAAAAGGAAACCAGCAACAAAATTTAAAGACAACCCTTTGAATGTGAGAACATGTTCACCAGTGATACATCTGATAAGGGGTCAAAATCCAAAATATATAAAGACCTTATAAAACCCAACATGAAAAGAAACAAACAATCCGATTTAAAAAATGGGTAAAGGACCTGATACACAGCTCTCCAAAGAGGAGAAATAGATGACCATAAACATGAAAAGTTGCTCAGTATTACTAATCATCAAAGAAATGCAAATTAAAACCAAATTAATGAAAATTAATTGCAAATTAATGAGATATCACCTCACATCTGTCAGAATGGGTATCATCAATAAATCAACAAACAACGTGTTGGCGAGGATGTGGAGGAGAAAAGAGAACCCTTGTGCACTGTTGGTGGGAATGCAGATTGGTGCAGACACGTGGAAAGCAGCATTGAGTTACCTCAGCAAATTAAAACTAGAACTGCCTTATAATCCAAAAATTCCAATTCTGGGAGTACATACAAAGAAACCTGAAAACAATTTGAAAGTACAGTATATATGCACCCTTATGTTCATTGCAGTGCTACTTACGATAGCCACAATTTGGGAACAGCCCAATTGCCCATTAGTATATGAGTCGATAAAAAAGCCATGGTACATTTACACAATGGAATACTACTTGGCTGTAAAAAAAAAAAAGCATGAATGAACCTGGAGAGTGTTATGCTAAGTGAAATAAGCCAGTCAAAGAAAGACAAGAACCACATGATTTCACTTGTATGTAGAATCTTATGACCAAACAAACAAAATAGAAACAGACTCACAGATACAGAGAACATTCTGATAACTGTCTTGGGGGGTAGGGTGAAAAATATGAAGGGATTAGGAAAGAAATTCATAGACACAAGCAACAGGACATAACAAGAGGGAGACGGGGGTGGGAGGTAGCAGAGGGTATCTGTGGACAAATGGTGATGGAAGGATACTCTGGTTTCTCTTCAGATGGTATAAATCTTTCGCCTTTTACAAATGGTGATGGAAGGAGACTTCACTTGGGGTGTTGAACACATAATACAATATACAGATGATGAATTACAGAATCATACCCCTGAACCCTATATAAATTTATTATCCATGTCACATAGAATCATATCCAATAGATTTAATTTAAAAAGCTACATTTAAAAAATAAAACTTAATTCATGTTTTCCTTTTCCTCTTTTACTCATGGGCATGAGACCCAATTTCAGGGTTAGTAGGTAGCGTTATGGCTTCAGGATGGTTGTCTGGTCAGTGGTTTATATCTGACCATGACGACTCCTTCTGAAATGTGCATCTCCTGGCTTTCAGACATGGGTCTACATGCTGGCATCTCTGAGAATTCTGATTCCCATCAGGTTCTCAGATGTATGGTCCACAAAACTTTATGAACCAATGTCTTTTCTTTGCAATGTGAAGGGTCCTTGGGATACAGTACTCCCAACCAGCCTCAACACCTCTCCCATGCCACTCTGTGAACAATCTTGGGCCCTTTCTGCCTAGATAGTCCTCTCCACTTTATCACGTGAAGGGGTAAGGTTGATGATGGCTCTGGAAGCTTGCCACCTTCCCCAAGTCCCATTTGGGAAAGGAGGCACTTTATCTCTCTGATGTTCTTGTATACACAAGTTCATTTCATTTTCTAAGCCTGGTCCTGGGTAGACAGGGTACCTTAAGGGCCCATGCCAACTTGTTTTCTCAACCAAGTCTCCTTGTTCCCCAGATCAGGAAAGGTTTTTTGTTTATTTTCACTTTTGATTTCCTATTCCAGTGTAAAATATGACCATAGGCTTGGTAAGTATTCTTGTAACCTTATAATTAATGTAAGAAACTTTGCCTTTTGGGGAAGGAAAGAAATTGAGTAAGGGAAGCTGCCAGGGAGAGGAAGTCTAAAGTAGAGACCTGCCTAGGGCCAGGGAAAGCCTTAGAACAGGAAATACTTGTGCAATGAGGAGAGAAGACTGAAATTTCTAGACATGGGAGAGGGAACTTCGCTTGTTTTATGTAATTGTCTAAGGCTGCCTCTGCTCATACTTAGATTTGACACATATTCTTTTAATGACTTTAAACGATAATGTGTTGCTTCTTTTCTCCATCTCCAGTACCCAGTGTCCTAGACAGTCTTTCTTATCCTACATATAAATACTTCACAGTAGGATCTGAAGATCAGGCTTACCAGGATTCTCACATCAAATCCTAAGAAATGCTCTGGGACAAATTCATGCTGAAGAGGACCCAGATTACCTTTTCCAGCCTCTAGATTGCTAAACTGACCTCTATTTCTTTGTTCCCTGTCAAAATAACTTAAGGCATATTTTACATAAAAACAAGAGAAGCAGGCAGTGGTGCTAGGGAGCTACGATTTATTGAGGACTGTAGGCTGGGCTCTAGGCTGAATCTTCACATGCATTGTCTCATTTAAACTTCACAACTTTTAAATTATCTTGCATTGAAGGAAACAGCCACTTAGAGGTTGAACATCTTGCCCAAGGTCACACAGGAAGAAGAGTAATAAAATTCAAGCCTAAATTGATTAACTTTAAAGTATCATTTCCTTTACTCCATGTTGCCATCTTAGTAGACTTACGTCAAAACCTCTGATCACAATCTTAGAGTAAATAATATGAAGGGAAGGGGGAAGAAGAAGAGAAGGAGAGGGGGGAGGGGAGGACAGGAGAGGAACCTGGCCTATTGCAGGTCAAAAGCAGTGACAGCCCATGTTTCACGAAGTTCTTTGCTAAGGAAACAAACCCATCTAGAAAACCCACAGTTCCTACTAACCTAATTAGATAGGATACATAGACTATTATGACAATTTTATAAATGTGCTTTCTGGTATCATTTTTTAAAATTCAAGCAAAGACTGGAATTTGAAAAACCTGCACATTTCCATAGCAGTAGTGAGGAATGGCCTGCAATGTGAGGATTCTAGAGTACATGCAAACATGTAGAATCTCTGCTTTATAGACAGACCTCTGGAAGACTGTCAGCTTTAGAGCTACTTGGGCATTCCAAACCTCCCACAGGATTTGAAACTCAATTTCTGCTCCCTGTTGAATTATTTGGAAACTACTAAGGGGACTCATTGGGCCTCTCAGGCACCCTTTGAATTTCTGAAGCCTGAATGGACTTGCAGAATGACTGTAAATTATTGCAGATATGAGACCAGTGTTTCTTGCCACGCTTTGTATATGTGAAGGCTTTCCTTTGTTTTGTAGCTATAGCAACAATTTCCCTCGCCCGTTGTTTTTGCCCAGCTCAGCCTCACCACTTCATGCACTGCTTAATTACTGTTCAGCAAGAACTGATTTGTCTTTAATTGATTTACACTGTGTCGACCTGCTCTTTGCTAGAGGGGTCCTAGCCTTATACCTTTGTGGTGACGGAATTTGAATTCAATCAGGCCTGCCTATATTCTTTATTCTGCTTTCCATTACTGGAGACCGAGAGGAAAGGGCTTTCCTTTGTTGAGGGCATGGTGACAGTCCTGTTCTGGGTAATAGAAAAGGGTTAGGGATTTGGGGCCAGTTGACATCAGTTTGATACATACTGCCATTTATAGTTGTGAGATCTTGGGCACATCATTTATATTGTCTGACCTTCAATTTTCTCACCTATAAAATTGACATAATTCTCATAGAACATGGTGGTTATAAAAATTAAATGAAATAATATGAGGGAAAGCTTTTTTAAAATTGTAAAGATCTATATAAGTGTTGTTATCAGGTGCACAGGTAGGTGAACACTATGCAGGAGCATCTGCATGCTATGAGGGTGATCAAGAGGATATGCTGAGACAAAATCATGTCTGTTTCTATGACATTCTTTCACATGGGCATGTTCCCCATCACGAACCTGTATGCTATACCCACTCAAAAATGAGTAATGTAGAGCTCCTTGGGTCTATGTAGGTTTCTGAGAAGAAGGGAGGAAAAATACAAGCAGCTTTGAAAAGAGAGTGAGTAACTTTTCTTGGGTCTGTGTTTGGGGTGGGGTGAGAGTAGGCAAAGGGAGGCAAAAGGGGAGAGAAGTGAGTTGAGAGGAGGCCTCTCTCTCAGCATTCTTCCTACCAGGGAGGGAGCTTATTCTGTAACAGAGTCTTAGGTTCTCCATGATTGTGTGCAGTTACCAGGTTCCTCTTGGTTATACATGCATATAATTTAAGATTTAGCTGTCCAAAACTGTGAACATTTATATTAAAGCCTAGATATGCACTTGGAGCTTCCTCGCAAGAGTTTTATTTTCTTTCATGTGTATGTATGTTCTTAATTAAAGGTTGTCCAAACCAAATTGTTACTTTAACAGTTCAATTATGAGGCAAATTTATTTGCACATACTTAATGCACTAGTTTTATTTTTTTTTTCTGTGCCACAATAGGTTTTTTTGTGGGATTCTTTTTTGAAAGGGGTTTTTCTTTTTTACTTTTTTTTTTAAAAAAACAGAAAGAAGTTGTGGTTTGATTTGTTGGCTCTTTGAATAACAAGGTTTTTCTACCTATTCTTTATTTAAATTTTTTCAAATACAGTTGATATTCAATATTATATTAGTGTACAGCATAGTGGTTAGACATTTATGTTACTTACAAAGTGATCTCGCCAATAACTCTTGCACCCACTTGACACCATGTATAGTTATTAAAATATCATTGACTATATTTTCTAATCTGTACATTACATCTCTATGTCTATTCTGTAACTGCAATTTGTATTTTTTAATCCCTTCACCCTTTTCACCCAGGCTCACAAATCCCTCTCCCATCTGGCAACCATCAGTTTGTTCTCTCTATCTGTAAGTTTGCTTCTGTCTTGCTTGTTCATTTATTTTGTTTTTGAGATTCCACATAAAAGTGAAATCATATAGTACTTGTCTTTTTCTGTCCAGCCTACTTCACTTATCACAATATCCTCTAAGTCCATCTTTGTTGTTGCAAATGGTAAGAGTAATATTCTACTGCATATTATGTACTACTTCTTTATCCATTTATGTTTTAGTTAATCCATTTAAAGTAATCATTGATAGGTATGTAGTTGCCATTTTATTGTTTTCTGATTCTTTACGTAGTTCTCCATTATTTTAATACTCTTGCTCTATGTTGACTTTCTGTAGTATTATGTTTAGATTCCTGTCTCTTCATTTATTGTATATCTCTCTTAGATCCTTGGTTTGTGGTTACCATATGCTTCTTATATACCGAGCTATGTTTATAGCCGTCTATTTTAAGTTGAGGGTCACTTAAGTATGAACACATTCTATAATCACTACCATTTGTACTCACCCCCCCACATTTATGTCAATGTCATTAGTTTTTTCCTTCGTGTGTGTGTATCCCTAATTTACTCTTGTAATTATATTGATCTCCTGACTTTTGCCTTTTAAGCTTTGTAATGGCTTTAGTGTTGGTTAATTTACTCACTGCATTTGTTATGATTTGTCAGTGAGAATTTTTTGTGATATTTCCTTATTCATATTTTTTCCCTTCTTTATCTTAAAAGAAGACCCTTTAACAGTTCTTGTAATACTGGTTTGGTGGTAATGGACTCCTTTAGCTTTTTCTTGTCTGGCAAGCTCTTTATCTCTCCTTCAATTTTAAATGATAGCCTTTCTGGGTAGAGCAATCCTCATTGTAAGGCCTTGCTTTTCATCACTTTGAATATGCAAATCCCTTCAGGCCTACAAAGTTTCTGTTGAAAAATGAGCTGATAGTCTTATGGGATCTCTCTTGCAGGTAACTGCTTTTCTCACACTACTTGTCAAATTTAGGTCTTTAACCTTTAGTATCTTAGTTATGATGTGACTTGGTGTAGGCCTCTTTGGGTCCATTTTTTGGGGGCCTCTCTGAGCTTCCTGGAATTGTATCTCTATTTTCTTTGCCAGGTTAGGGAAATATTCAATTATTATTTCTCCAAATAGGTTTTCAATCCTTTGCTCTCTTCTCTTTTTGGTACTCCTATGATGCAAATGTTGTTACATTTGATGTTGTCCCAGAGGTCCCTTAAACTGTCCTCCTTTTTATAAATTTTATGTTCTTTTAGCTGTTCCATTTGAGTGTTTTCTGCCCCCTTGTCTATCAAATCACCTATTCAATCCTCTGCTTCATCTCATCTGCTATTGGTTCCATGTAACATATTCTTTATTTCAGTTATTGTATTCTTCATTTCTGACTGATTCTTTTTAATTGTTTCTATCTCCTTTTTTATGTTTTCTATCTCTTTATTGAAGTTCTCACTGATATCATCTATGTTCATTGAGCATCATTAAAACCAGTGTTTTGAACTCTACGCCTGGTAGATTGCTTACCTCCACTTTGTTTACTTTTTTTTTCTGGAATTTTGTTCTGTTCTTTCATTTAGGGCACATTTTTTTGTTTCCACATTTTGGTAGCCTCCCTGTGTTTGTTTCTATATATTAAATAGATCTTCTACTTCTCCAAGTTTTAACAGAGTGGCCTTATGTAGTATGTGTCCTGTGGGGCCCAGTGGTGCAGTCTCCCTGTACACTTGAGCTGGCTGTTCCAGGGGTGTCCCTTGTGTGGATTGTGTGAGCTCTCCTACTGATTGCTATTGGCATGTCTGTTGGTTGGATTGACCCTCATGGTAACTGACTGTGAGGACTCTCTGTGACTACAGAGGCCAAGCTCTTGTGCATGGGCTGACCCCCACAGGATTTGCTTTAGTGGGGCTCTCTGGTGCCTGCTGAGTTGAATGGATCATTTGTGGTTCTAAGTGGGTGGTGCTGTAGTGTGGTTGAAGCCACCTGCCAGGTGTGTTGGTCCTAGGGCTGCTTGGGAGAGGCTCTAGTGCAAGCCAAGGTCAGCCACTGTCCATGTCTGGCCCAGATCTGCCTGGTAGGAGGCACAAAGTGACCTTTTGTTGGTAGCTGCTTATGGTGGGCTTGGAGGCATCTGGGAGTTTTTATGCTGTGAACCAAGGCTGGCTGCCAGTAGTACCAGGCTTGGGCTTCTTAGCAAAGTGTACAGGGAAAGCCAAGGCCAGCCACTACTTATTTGGGGTGTATGGATCTTTGAGAGATTTTAAGAAAGTCTGCAGTGTGGTCCCAGGCAGGCAGCTTGTGTGGATTAGCCTTAGAAAGTTATTCTGGCCAGGTAAGGTCTCAGAGAATCACCAGAGTATGACAAGAGCTATGTTAGCCTGGCTAATGGAGACTCAGACTGGGCACCCACCTGTGCTTGCTGACTGTGTGGGGGCAGGACTCAACAAAAGAAAAATGGCACCTGCAGGCACTTTAGTCCTTCCAGCTCTTAGCCTGAAGCCAGCCAATTCAGTTCCTTCCCATAAGTCCCTGCTGTCCCTTTGCTGGAACTTCGTGCAAGTGTTTGTGAGGGAGAGTCTATGTGGAGACCCTTTAAAAGGATGCCTGGGTTTCCAGAAGCCTCTGCTTCACCCAGACGGGATCCCTGCTGATTTTCATAGCCAGTTGTTGTGGGGACTCCTCTTCCTGGCACTGTCGGTCTGGGCTGGGGAGTCTAATCTGGGGCTGGAACCTCTCACTCCTCTGGGGGACCTCGGCAGCAGATATCCCTCCCTGTTCTTAACCACTGTGCATAGGTGTGGGACCATCCCCTTTTGTGTTTCCATCTCTCCTATAAGCCTCATATATCTTTATGTAAGCTTCTTAATATCTTTATTATAGAAATTTTGTTCAGCTAGTTTTCAGGTGGTTCTTTGGGATGGTTGTTTTTTAATTTAGTTGTAATTTTGATGTCATCATGGGAGGAGATGAGCACAGCATGTACCTTCTCTATCATCTTGACCAGAAGTTTCTACCCCCTTTTTAAAAAATATGACCTGAAATCTATCTTTATCTTTTAAAAAATGTTTCAAGTCTAATCTTGTCTATATATAGTAATAAAGGCTATTACATAATAGGACATAGAATAAAAGATATAGACAGGAATAAGTGCATAATTGTATATGTTGTATTTAGAACTGCAAAGTTGGTAGTATTTGATGATTTTGTTGTGGTTGGATTAAGTGAATCTGAGGAAACTGTAGGCTGCATGTTGAATTGGCTGCCCAATATTGTAAGCCTCTCATATCATGGACCAGAGGGCTTTCAGAAAAGGCCTTTAATGTAGATTGTTAACATTATTTCCAAAAGAAAATATACATATAATCACAGACATACAGTGACAGGATTGAGAGGAACTTGTCACATCAATTTAAATACACCACAATTTTCGTAACTCCGTTTTGACATTTCTATGGTTTTTTAAAATAAATATAGGGAACTGAAAGAAAAAAATTGGTGTCCTATACTTCTCCCTTCCTCCAAGGGGTCTGGATCTGTTACATAGCAAAAGTCATGTAACTAACCTATAGCAATGGGCGGCTGAGGAAAGGAGCACATGATCATGTTTCCAGGGCAGTTCGAAGAGCTCAGTTATAAGAAAGTTCAGATTCTATGTGGGAAAGAAATATCATGTTTGACTTGACATTATACCCTGTTTTTCTAAAATGAGCAAAACTTGTGCTTATTCCGTGACAAGTAATATCGAAAGACAGAGTGGTTTCCTGCTACATCTTTCTTTCTTTTTTTTTAAATTACTTTTTTTTTTGTTCAGTTACAGTTGTCTGCATTTCTGCTACATCTTTCTTGGAGCAAGAATTGCCACTTTACCTTCAAAAGGCTACACCATTTGTGTGTCCTCCCCCACGCACTGGTGCATGGGTGTCTGGTTTTTGCACACGCTCCTTGTAACTGTCAAGAAAAAAATTTCCTTAAGAGTTCAAAATCAAAACAAAATGATGATCCCTTCCGTAGATTTAGAGAAGAGGAAGTAATGGTGTGTTTTACAAAACAAGGCATAACCTGCAATGTTCATTGCTTAATATTTCTTTGTGAAGCTTCCTACTTTGGCTTTACCTCTTAACTCCAAGATGAAATTTGAGTAATAGAGGAGTTCAGTGTTCTTCTGCAACAGGACTAAATCTTTGTTTACCTTCCTTTCTCCTGCACTGGCCTTTCACTTTCCTGCAACAAAGCTCAATACATGTCCTCTTCCTTACAGAAAGCCTCATAAAGCCATGTCCTCTCTTCTTTGGATTCCTACAGCATAGACGGTACTGCCTTTGCTCGGGCCCTCATCACCTAATCTTTCAATAAGGGCGGCTTCACTGCAGAGCTTGATGTGGGAATGGTGCCCACTGGAAGTGTGCAGTACAGAGCAATGATACTTCTGTGATCCAGGCTTTTATACCACCTATTTCATTTACATATATATTTACATATATCTTTGCGATTCTTTAATTAAGTTCTGCTTTGCCCACCAGTCTGTGAGCGCTGTTGAGGTCAGGGACCTTGTCTGGTTTTGCTCACTGCTGAATCTATCTCCTACCCTACAGCACAATGGCTGGCGCATAGCCTCTGAAGCACAGGTGGCAAATGCAAGGCCTGTGGGCCGAATCCGACCCTCCACCCTATTTTATCGGACCCAGCACCTTGTTTCTACCTGCAGCAGCACCAAGTTCTAGCTTAACTCTTCAAGAGTAGTCACATTTATACAGCCCTAAAGTTACATTCAGCCCTTTGAAGGCAACGGCGAGGCTGATGTGGCCCCCGGTGAAAATGAGTTTGACACCCCTGCTCTAAATTGTTTCCTTGCCTCTAAATTCACATTCTTTCCAAATTATTCTTCTTCTGTTACCAACATCTTTACATGTTCAGATAACGCCTTTCTTAAAAAAATGTAATCACTTCCAATACCTATAGATTAAAATCTAAATTTCAGGCTACAAGATGCTTTTTAAGCTTTGTCTACCTTCCTGAGAATGTTGCTTTTTATTTAGGCTTATTTTACACTACTTCATCTGGTACAGAGCAGGTTATCTCCTTACCTTGTTTCCTCTTTAGATTGTAAGTCACTTGCATCTTTGTAAGTTCTTGGCCCTCATAAAACTCAATTAATAATTGTTTAATTGACTTGTTATGGAGCAAAATATCTCTAGAATTATTATACTTGCTAGCTATGTAGTTCTTCCTATACAATGAATTTAAGATGTTTTATAAATATTCTCTTGTTTATATCACTGTAGACTGAGAATATATTTTATTCCATTGTTTCATTTACAGCCATCAATCATACTGCCTGCAGCATGATAATATTAATACAATGGACTCTGAAATCCTATGTTAATGAAACCTTGAATATTTGTTTTACCTGTTGAACTTTAGTATCTACTTAAGCCATTTCCATCTAATTATTCAATTAGATTGCTGTTTTAGATTTTAATCCGCACAAAGCTTACATATTTGCCTCTACTTACTTTCCTATTCACTCTCCTTTTCTAACAGTTAAAGTTTGTCTGATGATGCCTATCAGAATGCCTGTCATAGTGTCTTTTAATTTCTTCCCTCTGTAAAATGAAAGTATTAAGTGTACTGTAAAATGTTTAGAATATTTTCAAAATAATAGAAAATGAAAATTTCAGCAGAATGAGGATTTTACAAATTCAACATAATACCCCTCTGTTGTGGCCTCGGTAAGTTGCATCATATTTAAAGGGGCAGTGCTTTAAGAAGGTTGCCTAAATTTAAGTTTTCAAAGTTGATCATAAAGATTTCACAAGCCTTTTAAAAATATTTTTAAACAAACAGATGTACTATACTTTGCAAAACTGTAATAGCAGAAAACTGGAAACATTCCATATATTTATAAATTGGGGCTGTTTGAATAACTTGTGGTGCATCTGTGCGAAGGCGTGCTACGCAGCCGGGAAGAGAATGAGGACTTCCTCTGTGTGTTATTACGACTTCTTCAGGACACATGTTATATGTCTCTGTACCTAAGTTTTGCTTTAAAAAAGTAATGAGAGTAGACAGGAGTAGAAAGGTTTAGATAAAACAAAATTGCTTATGAATTGATATTTCCTGAAGTTGGTTGGTGTGTACTTAAGGATTCATTATACTATTCTGCAGCTTTTGTTTATATTTTAAATATTTCTTAAAGTAAAAGCTAAAAATAACAGGTATGGTCTAACATTCTGAACGAAATATTTTTCTGGGGCAGTCATTAGTATTTGACATCCATGAAATGGTTGAACATACAAATTTTAGCATATTAGACACAGAAAAATCTAGATATATAACCCAACCATTTTCCTCTCCCTGGAGATATAAACAATAAACTGTGATCACTTACCAAATGTAAAGTGCTCTGATGCCTTAATAATAGTTTCTTCTTTTAAAAAAACTGCTTTATGGCATTGAAAAAAATGTGGTTAAAGGAGGGAAAGTCCAAATGATATCAATGTCTATTAATATTGTATTAAGACAACCTGACATTTAGTGCCTCCTGATAGAAGTACATGCTACCACCTATGATTTACTTTTGTAGTGGGAGGAGGGAAGCAAGTGCATGTGGAAGAAATTAGAGATAGAGAGTGGAAACTAGTAGTCCAGAGGTATTATCACATTTAATCTGCATGTCAGTGATTTTCAAACAGTATGCCACAAGAATTTTCAAAGCCTGCAATACCTGACTATTTAGGCTGGGGCACTGACTTCTTTTCCCTTAGAATAGCAATAGCCAACATAACAGTAGCTGTCCAGTGTGAATAAATCAAAATTATGCCTATTCTTTTTGTTGTTAAATCAGCAAAAAATATAACATATTTTTTGGTGTGCCACAGAATTTTAATAATCAGTTTATGTGTGCCATGAGATTAAAAAGGTTCAAAATCTCTGGCATATATTGTTTATGAAGCAGAAAAATTAGTTATCGTTACTCCCATTTTAGAGAGGAAGAAAGAGACTTAATAAATGACATGCCTGTACCACTTAAATAATAAATACAGAAATCAGAGCCTATCAGGCCTTCTGGATTCATATTATAGAATATGCTTTCCATATTAAAAGAACAAGGATACCCATGATCAAGGAGCAGCTAATCTGATAAGATAGATATGAGACATGATATGTGTTCAACAGAAGATCCAGACCTTAAAATTATGACCGTTGGTCAAATATGTAATGACCAATGGAGACTAGACTTTGGATGGTGAGCACTCAATGTAATACACAAATGATTTGTTATAGTATTGTAAACTTGAAACTTACATAATGTTATTAACCAATGTCAGCCCAACAAATTTAATTTTTAAAGAATAACAAAAAGTTATGAGAGTTGGAGTTATCTTCTTTGGCAAAAGCAGAGTGCAGGTATACTCTTCTATTGCATGTAGATTCATATATTTCAGAGATGAAAAGAGCAAATGATTAAATTGACATTCCCTTGTGTGATGGAGGCTCTTACCAGCTCTGTTTTGGAAAGGCAGCTATCCCAATGCCACCAAATTAGGCCAATAGAGACCTCACATGCCAAGACAGGGGCCCTCTGGGTCCACTTGAATACATGCAAATCAATGGACATTAAACAGGGCTGGCTTCATAGATGTGTGACCTGTGCAGTCCCATACAGACCTGTTCTCAGAAGGGTCTTGCATTTAGTTTAACGCTGTGGTGTCTCCACCTTGATATTTTTAATAATTTTATTTTTGAACTTACGCTTTGTAAGTGAAGTCTGGGAGGACAATTGAACGTAGACATGAGCAGCAGAGATAGGTCAAGCGGCAATGCACACAAGCATAGGCCCGAGCTGTGGCCACAGCAGGCAGTGTGGGTGTTGAGCAACTAGCCTGATGGCCTGGTGCACAGGTACATGTCTCAGGCAGTATGAGGCACCAGGGGTGTTGGTTTTATTTTCCCAAAAAAAGTTTGAATTAACATTGTGTTGTATTTTAAGGATGAAGGTTTATTTATTTATTCAGTCAATAAATAATAATTGAGTGCTTACTACAATGCTTAGTAGACAAAATCAGGTTTCTGTACTCATGGAACTTACATTCTAGTTCTATGTATTTTTTCCAATTAATGCAACAATATCTACTTTTTAAAATTAGAATTATTGATTTGAGTATAACCATGGAGAGTACCTTTATATCAAAGCAAACTTTCATAATAACACGATTATAGCTAACTTTCCTGACTTATAGTTCCATTGGAGAATAGTGTAAACCAGTTGAGTTTTGCTTGCTTTTATTATTTTCCATTAATTTTACTTTATAAGTGAAGATAAACCCCAATAGCTTAAATAGAATGATTTTATTTTAGAATTGTGAAAAATGGAAGATAGCACCACAGACACAGAACAAGAGGAGGAAGAGGAGGAGGATGAAAAGGATCAAGAAGATCCCATTTATGCCACAGTGCCCACAATTAACATCCAAGATGAGCGGTTTGTTGATTTATCTACAACTCCAGCATTCATTTGTCTGCATGAGGTATATTTATTTCTCTTTATATATTACTATAGTAAGACTTGAGTCACCTACTTAAAGATTCAGATGAAGCTAATATCATTATCAAAATAATAATTACATATAACTGTATGTAATTATTACATGTAACCTTATGGAAATGCGTATAGTTTGAAGCACTTTAAAATAAAAGTTTCTATCTTCTCTTCTAAGACCTAATCGTGTAATCCTGTAGCAATGCAGCTAGGTTCTGATACTTTTATAGCATAATAAATATTTGCATATATGCAGTTAGTTAAGTACATTCCATAGGTTGGTAAATGAAGTAAAGAGATTTACTTTGTTATTGAATATACTATATTTACTTCCTTAAAATGAAGATAACAGACCTTGTCTTATAATGCTAAAAAGAATATATGTTTACCTAACTAAAAATAGTTACTGTAACAGAACATTGAATTCTGCTGGTTCCCTCAGCAGAGTAACAAAAAGAGGAATATGATATATGTATTCTCATTGCCTGATTTGTTTTAAAAGGGATGAACATTTAGGAAGTACTCATATGGGAGTTTTTTCAAAGATATTAACTGAGCGTGTATGAAACTGCTATTGTGTTTGAGAGCTGTAATTTAGAGTATGGTTTAGAGGACATTTGCATTATGGTCTACTGATTTTATGTGAATATAACTGAATAAAACATCTAAAAATTTAATAAATACTCATAATAAAAATAAGCTGAAAGACACATAAAGCAAAAATAGAGTATATTCAAAACCAACAAGCAAAATTAAATCTGCCCCTCAAATATTTTGTTGGTGTAAATACTTTAAACGATTACCACAACACCTGTTGAGCATACACACACACACACACACACACACGGGGGGACACAAAAAAACAGACTTTATTTATAAAATATGGTGTATTTATTCCTACATGTTTAAACTTCAGTCACCTTCAAAGTACTCTCCATTTGATGAAGTGCACCTATGGAGACGTTTTTTCCACTGTTCAAAACAGTTTTGAACTTGTCTGTTTTGATGCCTTTCAGTGCCTCTGCTGTTTTTTGTTTCACTTCTTCCACATGGCAAAACATTTCCCTTTGAGGACTTTTTTCATGAGGGGGTGTAGAGTTGCTTGGGGTGAGATCATGTGAATAGAGAGGATGGGGCATGGGGATCATGCCATTTTTTGGTCAAAAACTGCTGAACACTCAGCACAGAGTAACCAGATGCACTCATAAGTCTCCCATCATGAAATGGGCATTTTTGAAAGAGTCTTCAGAAAAACTTACTGAAACTGAAGCAGCTTCTCACAACAATGCCAGCTGGTACACTGATACAGATGGGTTCCTAGACCACTGACCCAGTGGAGGAAGCCTGAACTACAATGGGCCTGCCCTCCAGAAGATAATTCTGGGGTTTTTTGAGTCCCCCCCACATACACACACACACACATACACACACACACACACACATATATGTATATACATATCAATCTTTATATATTTAAAACCATGAGTTTCTATCTCTAGTCAATATTCTATTTTATATATGTTATATATGTAATATATAATATATATAATGTATATAATTTATATATACACACATATATATATAATATCAGGGGCACACGATGTCAATGTGTTGTTAACTTAGATCACTTGATTAAGGTGATGACTTCTATGTTTCTACCCTGTAAAGTTATTTTCTGTTTAAAATTAGTAAGCACCTATGGGGAGATACTCTGAGACTATTTATGTATTCTATTACTCCTAAAATTTTTACCTATTAGTTTTACATCTCTGGATGATTCTTGCCCGAATCAATTATTGTTATTATGGTAGCCAAATGGTGATTTTCTAATTTCATCATTGCTTCTACATTTATTACTTGGCTTCCTATTGCAAGGAGCTACTTTCTCTTATCTATCTGTCTGTCTGTCTATCTATCTGTCTGTTTATCTATCTGATCTATCTTTGTGGACTATGAGTTCTTACTCTATATAATGAGTTACAATCTATCACTATCACTACCATTACTCATTTTGACGCTTCCATTGTCCCAGATTTGCACTTCTTTACTTTATGTCATGAGAATATGTTCCAGGCTCATCTTGCATTTTCTTTTCTCCAACCCTGGAATCAGCCATTTCTCAAAGGACCTTTTGTTCCTTTCAGTGGAGAATGATATTTGAACCCTAAGATCTTAATAGTGGTTATATTCATTGCCACTAGTTTGTCATTGCTTCTAAGTACTCTCAGCAGACAGAGCAGCATGATTATATCTGTTCACATAAATTTATATCTATTTCTGTATCACTTTATATTTTTAAAACTGTGAGTTCATATCTCTAGTCTTAATACTTTTTAAGTGAGCAGGGTTCTCTATTTCTGCTAAAATTCATCACCTGCTCAACTTTGTAATAGGATTTCTACTTTTACACCACTACCCTTAATAATTCTATTAAATAAAAAATAAAGCTAAACTAGAGTTTATTTCTACCAAAGATTATACTAACAATGAAAAACATAGTCCAATTTTTTCCACAGATTAAGAAGCATGAAAGGTTTGCATTGTAAAATCAAAGGATAACTTAGGACATCTCCTGCATATTGATCTTCCATGTAACAATTTATTAAATATTTCAAGATTCCCTCAATACATGTGTGTGTACAAATCAAAGGTATTAATTCTTAGGCATGACCAGCCCCTGATGAAGTGGATACCTTAGGTTATAGCATCAAAGGACTGTCTTACCTACCCTTTTGAGTCGTGTAAAATTACTGTGTAAAAGTACGTCGATAATTGCAATCAATTTTACTGCATGTGAACAGTTCCTCAAGCCAGCAAAATCTTATAGAATGAATTACTGGTTTCAAACAACTTCATTTTCATAGTAAATAGCACTGAGATTGTTCCCATTGGCACCTATAAATTTATTGTCTTAATTCTTTTAACATTCCTGTAAGATTTTTAAGTCTTACAAAAAATGTTAGCTTTGTACAAAAAGTTTGTACAAGCTATCCCCCTTCAGTTGTATAAACAGAAGCTGTCTCTGCCTAATAGCAAGAGTTCAGATGGTAACTGAAAGAGAACAGTCAGAATCCATTTCCAAGGGTCCAGATGCTTGGCATCACATTGAAGGAATCAGAAGCTGCTTATGGCAGTGATTGTTATTAATGTTAGTCGCACAATTGGCCCAGCACTACTGAATTGCAAAACATGGATGTCATGCTCTCATCTACTACTGCCTACAGAATGTGTTCAGTATGGCATTCATTGCACTCTGCAATTTCTGCCCAACCTACTTTTGCAATCTAATAATTCACTTAGATCCTCATGCTCTTCTGTTCACGTTGCTCCCTTAGCAATTCTCTCATATCCAGATGTCTAGGGAACCGGCACATATTTGCAAGGTCACGAATATCCACAAATCCTCCTACTTTCATTGCCTCTTGAAAGGCTGTGCCATTCAGACTAAAAAAGTCAGATAAATGACTTGTATAGGCCACACTTTGCAAATGCTGCATCTGTTCCTAACCTTTTAGAGTCTGGCTCAATTTCCAAGTACTCTGAGAAATTTTGCCTGAGCATTCAGCTCACAGTGGTTTCTCCAACCTCCCAACTGTTACAGCATTTGTAGACTGTACCTGTCATTTGGTACTAAGGTCATTAACAAATATTTTTTGAATATCATCTCATCATAAAATATTTCTTGTAGAAAATTTTGTCCATAATGTCCACTGACATTATGATCACATTAAACAGCAAGACCTAACAGCAAACTACACTGTGTTAATTAACGCTTTGGAATGCATATTCAAGGTAATGCTTGGGAACTAAGCCACGTAATTTCCATCAATGGACTGTGGGTTGATGCTGGACACCTGGTTCCCAACTCTGCCATTGCTGCCTGATACTCCACAGCCTTTCTTGTGCCACTGGAAATTGATCCTGTTCCATTTTATTTTCATTAAACAAATTTTACAGCATTATATATATAGTAAAGCTCACAGATATTCAGTATACAGGTTGGTGAATTTTTACGTATGACTGTAACCAACATGTTTAGAACTAAATTCATCATTTCTTCTCAATCTTAATTCTCCTCCTGTATCTTTGTCAGTTTGAGAGTTAAATATCTCTTTTAAGTACATCCTGAATTTATCTATTCACTGTGGGAAGAGATAATCTGGAAAAAGCCTTTTGGAGGCAGTAAGACATGAGAGGGGGTAGTTCATCCATATCCATGGAGTCCCCTGTGAACCTACTTTTTATCCTTAAGCTTTGCCCACACCCACACATGCACACACTTGGAGAGCTTCACCTGGATGACCGCCAAGTTACTGAACATGCTCAGAACTAAACTCATTATTCTCCTCCCAAGCCCAATTCTCCTTTGGCATTGTCAGTTGGCTCTCTCTTAGATATCTATTAAATTTGTCTCCTTTCCATTCCCACCATATCACCAATCAGAATGGTATTTCAGTGACTGAGATAAGATATGAAGAGAGATTGAACCAAGGGTTGGCAATGGATAAAAGTATGAAATACACATAAGAAAGTTATTGTGGAAGTATAAAATGTTGGACTTAGTATCTGAATTAATGGAGGGGGCAGTGATAAGGGAGACGAAAGAGTCTAAATTGGTGCTTGGATTTCTGAGTTTACAAAGTGGCTGAATCATGGTACTGTAAGTGACAGAGAATCCAGAAGCAACAGGTCTGAGGGAAATGTTTATTGTGTGGATCTTGCTTTTACCAGGGAAGTCCCTGGGCTGAAGATATAGTCATATCAGGTTCTTGATAGTATCCAGATTGTGTTCTGAAAAGACTGCATATTGTTTCTTATGTATATTTAAAAGCACAGTCTACCACTGTATATTTATTAAAAAGATGTTGCTATCCTTTACTAATTCCCTACTTTTAAAATTATCTTGTTTACTAGGATGTTCACATGTTCAAAATATACTTTTTTAACACATTTTGTTCTTTTAAGGCTAACAACAGATTAAATACATTCAGGTAATTTTTAATAAAAAATTTAGATTAACTACTGAAAAGATTGATTTTCTGATGCTATGACGGCTTTCTGCATTTTCTCAGTTGGATCTTCTATAGAATTACTAATAACTTTCTTGAGATAATCCATAATGAAATTTAAAATGTTTCCCAAATAATTAAAAAGTTCTCTATTTCTTTCATACATGAATTAATCAAGCAACTGGTAACAAAGATGAAAATATAAGATCCCCATCCTTAATGAGCTTATAGGCAATGCAGTTTCCAGTACGTAATTTAATTTTCACAATTATTCTGTGAGGCAGGGAGTTTCAACTGGTGTGCTGCAGCAGGCACACTGGTGTGCTGAAAGAATTTTCAAAACATGCCACACCTGACTATTTAGTCAGAGCACGGACCTCTTTTCCCCTTAGAGTGTCAAATTAAAAAATGACAACAGCCAGCACAACAATAGCCATCCAGTGTGAATGAATCAAAATTATACCTATTGACAAAAAATATATTTTTTGGTGTGCTGCAGAATTTTAGTAATTAGTTTATGTGTGCCATGAGATGAAAAAAGTTGAAAATTGCTGCCATAAGGAAGAGAGATTTAAGATGTCATTATTTTTGTCTTAAAGGTTCTGAAAGACTGAGACTTCCCCTCGATTGTCCAGCCGGGCACATGCAGAGACAGGCTTGGAACTCAGGCTCCTGTTTTTATCTCAGCACACATTTCACCTGACATTATTCACTTGACATTCACACATCTAAACACTTCTATTTTAGGATTTTACAAATTTATATTTTAAGTAAATTGTATATTAAAAGAAAAAATAATGATAACAATTTAATGCTCTATTTAAATATTTCTCCTTAGGCTCCCAGTCCTTCTCTTAGTTTTCATACCTTGCTAACAGCTGTACTTAGAGGATATGCACTAAAAAGGACTAAATTTCTTTTTAAAATCTTTCTACAAGTCTGCTGTTGTTGGCATGTTTTTACTTTTCCTTCACACATCCAGGTAGCTTTGTGAGAATCTTGTTTGACTGTCCAGAAACTTTAAACAGGCAGATAATTTACTAAACAATACAGATAAGTTTCATTTTCTCACAAAGGTTTTTGTTTTGTTTTGGTTTTTAACTCTGACAGTTAGGTAGAAATATAAAAACTTTTCCAGTATGGAAGAAACCTATAGGACATGCCAGGAATGCACTTAAACATTTGTAGTATTGTCATGCTTCATATCTATTTACAAAGAGTAAAGATTTATGTTAGAATTACAAGAATACAGCCATATTCCCCTTTGCAAAGTAGATTAATACCCCTAAATCCAATCAGTAAAATTGTACACTGCAAAAGAGTTCAGGGTAAGAGAAAAGAAGGGCCCAGGTTAGGGTATCTTTACACTTTGGTACATTCAAAATTTAAAAAAAGAAAAAACATAAAGATTGAGTTTGGCCAGGAATCTAGGGTATTGTCAGAAAAACTCTGCTATCTAACAGGCTATAATTAGCAGCAAGTGGGAGTCAGAAGAGTGTTGAAAATCAGGGACAGAGAAGAATTGATGGTTGCCTGTATGTTTCTCTCTCCCCCTCTGTCCCCCTCCCTCCCCCTTCCTCCCCATCTCTCCCCCTCCACTCCACAACCTCACTCTGTGCTCCCTGGCATGCCTTGTGAGCAATATACTTTTTTTAGAAGTTTCCTAATGGTTAATGCTGAAGGCATCTTTCATGATAGTGAGAACCACAAGAGTCAGTTGTAACACTGGTTTATAAAGGGGAGATGTCTGCAGGACGTTTACCAAGGCCCAGGTAAATGCCCCCAGGCATTTCTAGCCCACAGCATTACTATCAATAAACTGAGACCCACACAAGACAGTAATGTGCTGGTCCACATTGCAACAGTTACAAAGTCTCTAGGTGATAGGAATTTGCAGTTCCCTGCTGACCAAAACATCCTTTTGTGGAATATATCAGTTATTAAAGATGGAAGCTTAAGGATTAAAATAAATGATGCCCTTTTCAATTACAATTTCTTATACATAGGTGGATGGGGAGAGGGTACCTTTGTCCGTTGGGTAGATTCTTTGGGGAATAAAGCAGAAGGAAGTAGGATTGGGAATTTGGCTATCCAGTAACTGGATTTACAGGTAACGTCAATAAATGAGTCAGCAGTAGTGAACACCAGGAAATTCAGCTAAAACAAGGCAATCATTATAGTTTTCAATAGGCAAGCAAGATCAGGGTCTCAGTGGTCATGTAGTCAGATACACGCCATACTAGGAAGTTAATGAACTGTATTAGAGAACCAGGTAATAACATTTTTTTTCAGCCACGAGGTTAGTTTTTCCTTTTTAACTACTTTTAATACACAAAATATGCCATAGTACAAAATTCAAAAGGTGCAAGAGTACAGTCAGCCTCCTACCCTGTACCACAATCCACAGTCCCCTTGCCCAGAGGCAGCCATTACTGAGTCTCTTATGTAGCCCGAGAGAAATCAATGCACAGTGCGCAAGTGGTAGTTTAATGTACACACTTGCTTTTTTTCACATTGACATGCAGTTTTTATATTTTAATGCTTTTATGCAGTATTGCAATGTATGAATGGAGCATACTTTAATCAATTCCCTCCTATAAGACATTTAGGTCACTTTCAATCTTCTGCTGTTCTGACAGTGAGAATCAATAACCTTATACAGGCATCATTTCACACTGGAATAATCATAATGAAAGGACAAATTCCTAGTAGTGGGATTGTGATCAATGGGTTCGCTCATTTAAAAAACACTTTAATTGTGGGAAATACACATATTATAAAATACACCATCTTAACTACTTTTAAGTGTACAGTTCAGTGGGATATATTTACATTGTTGGGTGACCAACACCCAGAACCTCTCATGCTGCAAAACTGAATCTCTCTTCCCACTAAACAATAGCTCCCCGTTTCCCCCTCCTCACAGCCTCTGGCAACCACCATTCTGCTTTCTATTTCTATGAATTTATGCTAGATACATCATATAAGTGGAATATTAGAGTATCTTTCTTGTTGTAACTGCCTTATTTTACTTAGCAGAACATCTTCAAGGTCCCTACATGTTGTAGCATGTGACAGGATTTCCTTCCTTTTCAGGGCTGAATAACTTTCCTTTAGATGTATGTACCACATTTGTTTATCCATTCATTTGTCAAGGAACGCTTGGCTGTTATAAATAATGCTGCTATGAACACGGCGTACAAATATCTCTTTGAGATCCTATTTTCAATTATTTTGAATATATACCCAGAAGTAGAATCATTATAGCACAAGTCTGTGCATTTTGACATTTTGTTTTTATTGCCAGGTGCTCTCCATAGGGGTTATAATAATTTATGTTCTCATCAACAATAAATGAATGTCTCTTTACTCATACCAACACCGTGCTGTCTAACTTTTTGATCGTTGTCACTATGATGAGGGAAAATATATCTCATTGGAGTCTTTATTTACATTTATCTTAAAATGAGTGGAGTAGAACTTTTTATATGTTTAAGACTGTTTTAAAATATGGTGTATTAATAGAAAATGCGAGGTACAGGAAAACCAACATATCAGGAGACAATCACCATTGAAATGATAGTTTATTTCTCAGAGTTCCTAAGAGAAAGGGGCATGCATGAAACAGGGGTCAACACGGGGAAGCACTGGCTCAGTCGGGAGGCAGAGGGAGAAATTGTGGGCAAGAGCCTTTACTGTGGTTTCCTTGGGAAGGAATGAGTGAAGCAGGGTGAGCAGGCCTAGGACTGGCTAGTTTGAATAATTTCAGCTGGCTCTGGGGCATAGGAGAGATCCCCAGTTATTTGGTCCTGGGCACTGGGGTGATTAGGTCAAGTGTATAGTGGCCTGAGTGTGAGAACCTTATGAAGGAGATGGTTGAAGAGTGTGGACTCTAGGTTGGTTGGTTTATATTTGAAAAGCACGTGCCTGGTTTAAGACTCCACTCAGTGGGCGAGGGGGGGGCGGTCGGGAGACCAATGAGGAAAGCAGGAAGCCAAGGCAAGGTGACTCAGGCATATTATCAGGCTGTCCAGAACAAGGTGTATCCAGCATAAGCACGTAGGGCAGATGGTAAAGTACCAACTTTATAGAAGCTAAAAGCATGGTTAATACAAAGACCCATTTATGTACTTCCTTTTTTGTGGATTCTATTCATATCTTTTTCCCATTTTTCTATTGTGTTGTCTTTTTCTTATAGATTCATAGAAACTCTTTATACATGTAGAAAGTAGGCCTTTGTGTATAATATGCGTTGCAAAATCTCTCAGTTTGTTGGATTTCATTTGAGGGTTTTTTTGGTTTTTGGTTTTTTTGCTCCATGTAGACGTTTTTTCTGTGCATTTCTTTTACAGCTTAAGGATTTTGTGTCACACTTATGAAGACCTTTGTTACTACTCTGAGATGATAATTTGCTTCCTGTTTTCTCCTAGTACATTGATAGCTTGAGTCATCATATTTTAACCTTTGTTCCATTGCCATGTCTATTTGTGTAAGGGGAAACAGAAAGTAGGTGCCAGCAACAAGCTTACAACTTAATGGCAATCCATTATCTTCTGAGGCAAAAGTTCTTTACATATTCCCACCATATGCATACCTGGCGGGAGGCCAACAGGCACACCTGGGTGGCATCAGGGGTGTCAATGTAAGAAACATACAAACCTGTGACAATTTTTATGAGTTTATTTGAGTCAAACTGAGGACAATTGCTGGGAAGCAAAATCTCAAAGGATTAATAAAATGCTCCAGAAAATGGCAGTTTGCACCTTATTTTATACATTACAATTAAAAGAGAAGAGGTAAGTGGGTTACATGAAATCTATTGGTGATAGATTAGGGAAGTGGAAGAAGCTAACTGGGAAACTTCTGGGATTGGATCAAAAGTAAAATGATAGACACGTACTTCTTTTACATAGGTGGGTTGAGGATAGTTAATAGTCAACAATTAACATGATAACAATAACCTGAGGGGATTTGTGGTCTCCTTCTGGTGCGGTGCCCATGTTTTGAGGTTTCTGGGAAAAAGGAAATTTGACACTCCACAGGTATGTTACTGTAGATGCAAAAAAAAAAAAAAAAACCCACAAAAAAACAGTAGACAGGCTCAATTAAGGGAAAGATTGACTTCTGTCAGGGAAGATTCTAGCCTAGGACATGATTACCTGCCATAAACAGCTTTTAGTTAATAAGTTTTAATTTCAGACCATCCTTTGTGGTTACTTTAGGTCTCTGAGTTAATAAGGCCACCACCTAGGCCTACCCTGAGGTTGTCGGGTTTAGTATGTGGCCCCTTTTCATCTGCAGGGGGGATGAGAATTACTGGACATCAAACCTCAAATTAAGAAGACAGGAATATTGCTGTTTATAAAAACTATGTCTAAGAGCAGACAGGCTCAAAATATCTCAAATCTTAATCGTTTGAAAAGAAAAATCTTTGGCTGGTGGTGAGGGAGTGGTTCAGTAAAAATGGGTTTTAGTTCTAGCTCTGCATGTACTAACCATGCAGCCTTCAGCAAGTCATGTAAATTCTCTGAGCCGACTAATAGTACATTTATACTAATAGTACATTTCTCAGCTCATGATCCTTCGAGGGTACCTCACTGCCTACCATATGGTTTTCACCCTTTTTTTAAAACTACATTTATCACCTTTTCTAGTGGAACTCTTACACAGAATCACAATATGTAAAACAGATTCGGATGTGGTGGATGTAGAGGTTAAGGATGCAGAGGTGAAGGTCCCCTGTTCTCGCCCCTTCACGTTTACTATCACCACCAGCACCACTGCCCCAAGGCCCCTGAGCACACTGGGGAAAACCCATGCTCCATGCAGATAGTATTTGGACTGAGTAAAACTGAGCCCTCTCTCCCCAACCTTCATACCTACCTCAGCACAGCCAAAACACAGATCTGCTCAAGAAAGCCTTGAAAAAGCAGTTTGACTGTAGTGAAGTTTCCTTTGGGAATAGAAGAGGGAGTACCACAGCACATCATACAGCAAAACTTCCGAAAATTCCTAGTCACAGAAGATGCTTCTCCCACGCCCCTTTTGATTGATCCCCTCTTTGAAAACTCCTCCAGAAAGTTGTTTTCTCATCCCCAGCCTGGCTTTTCCCCCTCTGTATTTCCATCCATCTACTCCTTGATATCTTTGACTATTTCATTATTTTGTAAGTCTAACTAGAGTTCCTTCCAGTTTTCCTTCCCACCCAGCATCCTATCATCACCTCACAGGCCCAGGCACAGAACTGAGCAGTCAATAGGGGGCAGGGGAGGTTGCAGATAGATTTGAATTTTCCGTGCCCCATCATATGGATTAAATGTCCTTTGACCTTACAGTCAAATTCTTCTACTCTCGTCTGATATACTGGTCCTTTCTTCCTTTTGTTACTGTCCCCTGCCACATACCCCTGCTCCAGCTAAGTTTGACCTACTGCTCTTTTCCTAACTAGATCCTGATTTTCCACCTGCTGATGCCTTTGCTCATCCTGTACCCAGGTCAGGAGTGCTCTCTGCCATATTTCTGTGCTTCAGAATTCTACCCATCCTCAAGGACAGTTCAGATCCCACCTTTCACTTAAATCATCCCACTTCTTGACAGTGTGATCACTTCCCTTTCTGTAACCTTGTCTTGTGCTTATATGTACCTTATGTCACTTATTATTTTCTTTCCTGGTTTTTTAAGCTAATTGATAGTAGCCTTAGGCACATTGAAAGAAGGAAGACTATGATATCCTAGTGAACTCTTAGCTCATTGTCATGTATGGGGCCATGCCATTTGCAAAGGAATGATGTATGTGGCAATTAGTGAAGCCTTCCATCAGATAATCACATTACTGAATCACTATTTTTTTCTGCATCACTATTTTATAAGGCAAACTTAAAAAGGAGAAGTTTCTTCTGAGTTTCTGAATGTATTTTCCACATCAAGTCCATCTACATTTTCAAGATATTTATATGTTTAATGTTAGAGATGTGATAGCACATTGGAACCATCATGCATCTCTTCCAGTTTTGTTTTTACTGGCTGTGCTCCCAAAGGAATGTGCAATGAGGAAACAATGATTTTCAAATACTTTTTGAAAAAAAACAAAACAAAACATTTTCTTTAAGTGAAATTGAAGGTGGAATCCCAAGATACAAAATAAAAGCAGAACTACTCTAGGTGAACAGTATTTCATGCATCATACATGGTCCTGGCTTTTTTTATATTCATGAAATATGTCTGCAGAACTTTAGGGTCCCTGGGGACACAGTTGAGGACTCCCTGCTCTAGCAGTTCAGCATGTTAAATACCAACACTGTATTCATCATAAAAGTATCAATCTTCCTGTCCAACTTCCATACCTATCCATGGTATCAGAGCCTCTCTAAATTTCTAATCGTTGGCTCCATCAGATAAAGACAAAATTTTGTTATAGGACAGAAATAAAAAAACCCTCACTGACATCACTCATTTATAAATTATATTCATATTTTAAAAGAATTGTTTTAGTCTGGCAGGTGTGATTCAGTTGGTTGAGTGTCATCTTGCAAACCAAAAGGTTGCGATTTGATTCCCAGTCAGGCTGCATGCCTGGGTTGCAGGTTCAGGGGCACGTGCAAGAAGCAACTAATTGATGTTTCTCTCTCATATCGATGTTTCTCTCCCTCCCTTTCTCCTTCTCTTCCCCTCTCTCTAGAGTCAATTTAAAAATTTTTAATTGTTTTATGTAACAAATGAAAAAAGAACTACGGTGTTTACTGGAGAACTTTTTCAGCCTCCAAAGAATTTACAAAGTGCTTTGAACCTCAGCAGCATGTTTTCATCAGTGAATTCTGCCACATAACCATGGTAGTGAGATAGTGTTTGGTGAGCATAGGAACTTGTTAGCCTTTCCAGTCAGAGTTACAAATTCTAACTAAGCTGCAGGAAGAAAATAATTTTTAACCACTAGGTTAAGTAGGGACATTAAAACACTTGGAAAATATACTAATTTTTGAAATATCTCCTGTCAACAGAATATTATGTAATTGTTTTGATAAGACACAGAAAAAAGGATATGTCACCCTAAGCTGAGATTCAACTGGAATCATTTCGCATTTACAGATTTACAAAGAAAGTCAGAGCAAGGATGATACTGAGATTTGATATGTGTGTACTTCACTGTGAAATTACCCTGGGTAATTTATCATGGAAAATTAGCTCACTTCATGAGAAAGTTACCAAAAAACCCAGGAAAGCTGAAAATGGATAATGGCCCACATGTGATAAACAGTTTATAGATAACAGAGGTTTGTTTGAGTTTTTTCGGGGAAGACTTTAGTGAGTTAAAACATTACTCTTACTGAAGCATTAACCACAGCAAACAGAAATAACATTGCAAATGCTCCTAGGAAGGTGTCCAGCAAATTGATACTCAGTAAGTGACAGCGCTTATCATTAAGTATTTAAAAGCATGAATCTCTAAACAAAAAATTAAAACAGATTACTTACTTAAATGAAAAAAGTATAATACTAACATTACTGAATGGGAAATAAATGTAAGCAGCTAGTTTTGTGGACCCTTCTTTTATAGACTTTCACAATGTAAGCACAAATTATTTGCTTCTTGTGGAAGATGAGAAAAGCCAACTTCCAGAGACAGAAGGTCAACAAATTTTCAGATCCAGATGCTAAACCTTTGTATGAGGCCTCTGTAATAGAGAGGCAGTTTATCTTAAACCCCCATGCCACCCTTAATTACTCAGAGACAATTTTGAATGCTAGAGATTAAATTCAGATTTTGAGAGTTTAGAAAGTTATTATGTGGGAAAAATCTCATTTAAAATACTTCAATAAGCATATAGCACCATACTATGCACATGCTAGGCAAGTAATAAATATTTATTGGATTAAAATAATAACTATAACTGTAGTATCAGTATTTTAAGGAGCTAAGATGAAAAAGGCTGTTTATTTTAAAATGTGATTTTTCTGACTTTCAAAAGAAGAGCATATATTCTCAGAGGCATAGTGTAGACTTTTTCTGAAGATGGCTAATAAAATAATACAGATCTTTTTGAGAGACCATGTGATGTCTGGGAAGATGCTGATCACAAGTTAGCTAGCTCATTGTTTTAATTTTGGTTTACCTTGGGACTCTTGGTGAGCAAAGGTGCAGAGGCAAAATTGAATATGGCTTTGGAAACAGCAGGCTGCTGACCTAACAGAGAAGTCAACAAGGAGTAGAAAAAGCAAGTTAGAAGAAGTCATTCCATGGGGTTGTGGAGGACAGGAGAGGCAGTAAAGAAGGAACCGTTCAAGGAATAACAGCAGCATTAATAGCATAGAATTTGTTATAGGGGATTTAAAGAGACTATCTAAAGTTCTATTTTATTTTAATCTCTTTTAGATAATATTGCTTAAAATAAGCTAGCTATTGGCCATGGTGGTTTTGTTGTACTGACTTTTGACTACATGTAAGAGCTACATACCCATTTTTTTCCTATGGGCAAGTTTTCTTACATGTTATAGCATAATTGTTACGAATAGCATTTTCAGCATGTATGTGCATCATATATGTATATATGTTTTGTGATGTGTGTGTGTGTGTGTACCACAAGGGAAACCTACCCATATGAAAAAAAACACACTTATTTCCACCTGCAGCTGGACCCAACATTAATTGGATATTGCCAATCAGATTCATTTATAGCCATTCCAGTATTAATACATTGAAAGCTGTTAGAAATATTAGATTTAGGTTTTCCCTATTAGATTTAGGTTATCTCTAACTTGGATAACTTTTGGAAAGTATTCGTGAATGGGACAAGGTTTAAGATCATTAATGTCTCTCAAATAAAGAGAAAAGGAGTAAAAAATGTCTCTGCTTAACTAAACTTGTGCCCTTACAATTTAAAACAACCAGACATGATTCCTCAAACTTGGGCATTATGCTGTTAACAAAGAACATTTTTTGGTCTGTGGCGTAGTTTATTTTTCTTTTGCCATATACATGTGTACACACACTGTATCCTTCATGACAACATTCCAACTCCACAAGGAGGTGTCTCTGAAAAGATGTGATAGATAGGTCATTGCTTCCTTCCTTCACTGTGAAGTAACTGCCTAGGTCTAAAGCACTGATTTGTAGAAGATGATTGTAAAATACCATAATGGCTTTTAAGACGTCTAGTAACTCAATAAAATAGTTGCTGGAAGAAGCAAGAAAAAGCACATCCAAATCTAAAATAATCTAGAGAGAGTGTCTGTTCCAGTGGGAATAAGTCTCTGCCCTCTCCATTAGAAAGCAGCCTGGGGACCTCTCAAATGACCTAGTGACAGGGTGGGTAGACGGGATGCAACTGTGCTGATTCCTCCATATCTCAACTCCTTCTGTGTAAGTCTTTGCTCTATGTACATTATTTACGAGGTTACCTCATCTAGTCCCATGGTTTCATTACCATCTATATTCTGGCAACTTTCAAATGTATTTCTGAACCCTAGAGAATGCCATCCACTTGAACGTCTTACAGATATTTGAACTCAGAATGTTCAAAACTGTTGATTCCCATCCCGAACCCTCCACACACTTTCCAAATAGCCTCCTCCAACAGTTTCCCCAACTCAGTTAACAGCAGGTCCATTCTTTTAAGTTCCTCAGGTTAAAATCCTGTAGTTTTTGATGATACCTCCAGTCTTTTCACTGTCCACATTTGATCTTTGATCAGAAAGTTTTGTCAACTTTACCTTATTAAAGAGTTACTTTACTGAAACCACCACAGTACATGCTTTCATCATCTGTCTTTGAGATTATTGCAAACACCATCAAATTGGTGCTCATCTTCAGTCTTGTTTCCCAACAGTCTGTTCTCCACTCAAGAACAAGAGGGACCCTTTTAAAACTGGAAGACTCTACGTACTTACTCTGATCAAAACCCTATGTCTCTTACTTACCCTGAGAAAAAGGAAATCCTTACTGTGACTTAAAAGGCTAGATCTGGCAGACTCCACCCCACCCTTTATTTAATTCCAACTTCCTAAGCCATCTCTGATCTCATTTCCTAAATCTTCACCTCATACTGTCTGCTTTTCCTACATGGGACTCCATGCTGACCCTAACATATACCAAGCACCTTTACATCTGATACTCTCTTTACTTGGAACATTTTTCTCCCAGGTATCTGCCTGGCTTGTTCTCTCATACCTTAAAGTCTTTGTTCAAATGTCACCTCCTATGAGAGGTCTCCCCAGACCACCCACATAAAATAGCACCCCTCCTCTGATACTCATTATCTCCCCTACCCTGCTTAATTTTTATAGCATTTATTATATATTGTTTATTTATTCATCTCTCCTGATAAAATATAAACTTCCCAAGTTTAGGGTTTTTGTCTGTTTTGGTTACTGATATATCTTTGGTTTCCTTCCTATAAGATTATGTATCACACGGTATACATCCAGTTAATAATTTTTGAATGAATTATAGCTAAATCCACTCTAACATTTCTATCTCCATAAGTCTTTCAGTTCTAGACATTTCTGGCTTCTCAGCTTTAGTTAGTATAGCTGCTGTTGAATCTAGGTTTCTGCTAACTAATCAAGCAAGCCATTAGAACCAAACACATCTGTTCAAGCCAGCCCATTGAATTAAGAATTTTGGGACAACATCAAAATTACAACTAGACTATAGAATAGCAATCATTCAGAATCATAAGAAATCAAACTGAATGGAAGTCCTACAACTATGGAATTAAAGAAGAAACCACATCAGGACTTGTAGGAGGGGTGGAGATGCAGAATGGGATGGTGCCATAACCACGTGGGGTGGATAAAAATCAGGAGGGATATCTGAGGAATGAGAAGTCCCAGTGCCACACCAGGTCCCCCAGCCCAGGTTTCCAGTACCAGGAAGATAAGTCACCATAACCACTGGTTGTAAAAACCAGCGGGGATTTAGGAGGTGGGAGACACAAACTACTGGTATCCCAGGCAGTTCCTCTTAAAGGGCCTCTGCACAGAATTACTCAAATTTACTCCCTCTGAGCTCCAACACCAGGGCAGCAGATTGAAAGGCATTAGAGACATACAGGGAGAACCTGAATTATCCAGCATCCAGGCAAGAGGTGGGAGGCAAGAAAGAAGTGCTGGCAGAGGCCATTGTTCCTTTCTGAGCCCTCCCCCACCAGAGCCAGAAGGCATGTGCCATACCTAGGACTCCATTAACCTTGGCCATATGGTTTGCCCCACCCTGGTGATTCTCTGAGGCCCTGCCCCACCCAAATTCCAAGCCAACCAAAGCTGTTTCCAGTGGATTTTCCAAATGAATGGCTTGTCTTGGACCATGTTTCTATTTTCCTAAATTCTCTCAAACAAGCAGCACTGGCTTCAGCGAGCCCTGTACCTCTCCTTAAGTTGCCCAATGCCAGGCACTAGTAGCAGCCGGCATTGGTTCACAGCTTGGCCTCTCCTGGGCACATCCAAGCCCAGCACAAATAATAGCCATCCATAGATCACTTTGTAGTTTTTACTGAGTGATCCCAAAGAGAACACAGGCAGAAGCTGACCTTGGATGTGCCAACAGCAATCAAGCCTCAACTATAAGAGGAGGGTGTACACAGCCCGCATAGTGGGTAAACCTTGAGTAACCAGCTTGGGTAATAGGGGAGGCTGTGCCACTGGACCCTGCAGGACATCTGCTACATTAAGCTACTCTGTTAAGCCTGGGAGATGTAATAGCTCTACCTAATACATAGAAACAAACACAGGGAGGTTGCCAAAATGAAGAGGCCAAGAAACATGGCCCAAATGAAAGAACAGAACAAAACTCCAGAAAAAGAAATAAACAAAATGGAGAAAGGCAATCTATCATGTGCAGGGTTCAAAACATTGGTTACAAGGATGTTCAAGGAACTTAGTGAGGACTTCAACATAAAAAAGATCCAGTCAGAAATGAAGGATACACCAATTAAAATAAAGAACAATTTACAGGAAATCAACAGTAGAGTGGATGAAGCCGAGAATCAAATCAGCAATTTGGAATATAAGGAAGCAAAAACAACTAATCAGAAGAGAAAGAAGAAAAAAGGACCTAAAAAAATGAGGATAGTGTAAGGAGCCTCTAGGACAACTTCAAGCGTAACAATATTTACATCATAAAAGTGCCAGAAGGAGAAGAGAGACAGCAAGATACTGGAAACCTATTTGAAAAAATTGGCCAACATAAACAAATCAACAAACAACAAGTGCTGACAAGGTTGTGGAGAAAAGGGAACCCTAGTGCTCTGTTGGTGGGAATGCAGACTGGTACAGCCTCTGTGGAAAACAGTATAGAATTTCCTCAGAAAACTAAAAATGGAACTGCCTTCTGACCCAGCAATACCACTGCTAGGATTATACACTAAGAATCCTGAAACACCAATTCAAAAGAACCTGTGCACCCCAGTGTTCATAGCAGCATAATTTACAATAGCCAAGTGCTAGAAGCAACCTACATGCCCACCAGTAAGTGAGTGGATAAAAAACTATGGTACATTTACACAATGGAATACTATGTAGCAGAAAGAAAAATGGCTCCTATCCTTCACAACAGCATGGGTATTGCTGAGTATTATGATAAGTGAAATAAGCTAAGTAGTGAAAGACAAATACCATAAGATCTCACCTATAAATGGAACCTAATCGACAAAACAAACACACAAGCAAAATATAACCTGAAACATTGAAATAAAGAACAAACTGACAGTAACCAGAGGGGAGGGGGGAGAGGGATAATGGAGGAGAGTAGGGGAAGAATATACATCAAGGAACATGTATAAAGGAAACATGGACAAAGTCAAAGGGGGTAGGTTCGAGGGTAGGAGGTGGGGATGGGTGAGGCAGAGGACTGTGGTGGGCTGAAAGTGGAGACAACTGTATTTAAACAACAATTTTTTAAAAAATTATGAAAGAAAACTTCCTTAACTTGGTGAAGGAATAGACATATAAGTCCAAGAAGCATAGAGAGTCCCAAACAAAATCGATCTAAAGAGGCCCACTGCAAGATACATCATAATTAATATGCCAAAGGTTAACTACAAAGAATTGTAAAAGCAGCAAGAGGAAAGCAGTTAGTTACCTACAAGGGAGACCCCATTAGACTGTCAGCTGATTTCTAAAAAGAAGCATTGCAGGCTAGAAGGGATTGGAAAAATGTATCCAAAGTGATGAAAAGCAAGGACCTACAACCAAAATTACTCTACCCAGCAAAGCTATTATTTAGAACTGAAGGACAGATAAAGACTTTCCCAGACAAGAAAAAGCTAAAGGAGTTCATCACCACCAAACCAGTATTATATGAAATGTTCAAGGGTCTTCTTTAAGAAGAAGAAGAATATCAAAAATGTGAAAAATAAAATGGCAATAAATGCATATCTATCAACAATTGAATCTAAATACAACATAGGGAATAGAGTAGCTAAAGAACATATATGCAGGACCCATGGACATTGACAATGGTGTGGGGATTGCCTGAGGGAGTAGGGGGGCTGGGTGGAGGGGGACAAAGGGGAAAAATTGGGACAGCTGTAATAGCATAAACAATAAAATATAATTTAAAATTTTTCTGGTAAATATACCTGTATCAATGGATTCAATCACATCTGAAATTTTGCTTTTTTCTTCCTTATTCAAGCAACCTTAAAATCTGCCTCCACATGTGTATTCCCTAGTTTTCTGCTGATTTTATTGGCAAAGCAGTATAAAGACCTCTCCTTAATTTGACTTTATATTTGACATTAGGGCATTCCCTGGTTACAGATCTGGAAGTGGCACAGAGTTGGATGAAGGAGCCTAAGGGGGAATTATTGTGGCTCCCTCATGAGAAAAAGCAGCAGTGTCTTCCAGCAAGAAGAGCCTTACAGAGCAAATCAAGGAGCCTGGGCAGCTCAGTCTCTTTGGGGAATTCTGGAGCCTCTGAGATCTCCAAGTATAATCAGCTTCTCTAATATCTATTCTCATTTCCAACTCTCCCCAATTGATAAACAAAAGAAACCTGGAAAAGCTATGATTCAGCAAACGTTGCAACTTGGCAACACAGGATAGAATTATGGTTTGGATTCAGCTTGTTACCTCAGGGGAGAGGGAGGAGATTTGGAAGTGAAGATGGTTTTCAAAGAGGTCTTTAGTCTGATCTGTAATTTTTAAAAATTAAAGCATTCATGGATCTTGTGTGATTAAAATTATTTTCAAATTTACAATATAGTATAAGACATATGAAAATACTTTTTTTCTTCAGAAACTCAAGTAGAAAAATTCCTGTCCAATCCAGTAGAGTCATACCTCTCCACATGGCATGTACCCAGAGGTATGCTCCTGCTCTTGGAATGCTTCCATGCTGGGGGCTGGCCCTTCCCTGGCAAGGTCCAGGACCTTTCCCATGTAAGGTGACCTCCAGGTTGTTAACTTTTGCAGGAAAAATTTTAAAACGTGAGTCCAGGTGAAAGTAACAGTAAGTTCATTAATGCTTGGGACAGTGAAGCAAAAATGAGTCCCTGGAGACAGGATCAGGGGGTAAACCCCAGATGAGTAGCCACTGCCCATTTGTCTTCTAGGTGCAGGTCTTGACAGAACCTTTATAGCTTGGGATAGAAACAAAGTGCATGCCTGAGGAAAGCGGGACACAGGTGTACTCAAAGAGGAGCATCAGCTGTCATCCTTTGTCCTGAGGATTTTATCTATTAGGTTGGACAAGAAGTCTGGTTTTTCCCGTAAAATAAGAGACATATTTTCCATTTTAATCAATAACTTCATTGATTTTGATATTTTGAGTTTGTCAGCATGGTAGAATATTGACCTCAATTAACATCTCAGTTTGATCACTGTCAACTTCAACTGGTCCACCTGACTGTGAAGCACCATTTAGTGAGAAATCTCCAGCACAAAACTTCACAAACCATTTTTGACATGTTCAAGCAGTTCAATCAACACCTTTTCCATACACTGCACAAATCTTTTTTTTTTTGCATTTCAGTTGCGTTTTTACCTTTCTTAAAATAATAAAGCATAATATGCCAAAAATGTTGCTTATTTTCTTCCATCTTCAATATTAAAATGATTACACAAAAATTCACCAATTTTGATAAGATTTTTTTTAAATGCACACTGATATGGCAGCTGTCACAATAAAATCTAAGAGAATTGTTTCGAATGAAGTTAAAGGTAACTAAGCACTACTAGAGCCATCTTATGGAAAAAAAACAAGTAAAATTTTTGGCCAACACAATATTTTCTATAGGCGGGAATTTTAGGGGAGGTCCCAGTGGAGGATGTCAACAGAATATTCATTAAATCTAGAGGTGTGTCATTTAGTAGGCTAATGTAGCAAAATGAGCATATAGTGGGGGCAGGGCAGGGGTCATTCTCTGGTTAGTTTCACTCTATCTTGGATTTGTCTAGGCTTAATTGGTTTTTTGTTATCTTTCTCCCTGACAATATGACTTAAACCATTTGCTCTTGGGTATGTGTGGTTAGGGAGAATAGGGTCTTGTGATTTATTAGCTGGCTATTAGTTGCTCAGATGTTCTGGCCATTTGTTCAGCCATTGTCTCAGTTTCCTCACTCAACTTGCCAGGGAATTTTCCTGCTTTCTTAATAACCTGCCTCAGTTCCCAGAACCTCTTTTAAAAGTTTGCCATTGTTATGTACCCAATCCTATAGTATATATCTGATTTGGTCTTGCCTCATTTTCCCCTGGTTTCAATCACTTATCACCTGTATGTACCATCTCCCAAATTCTATGATTTGAAAGTACCACTCCTTCTCCTACTATAACTCCAGCTTCTTTAGACTATAGCCCTTCCTCTGTGGTAACATATTCATGAACCTCTTTGAGTAACAACGTTCCTGTCTCAAATTTCCTTTACATCCTAGGCAAACAGATTGATTTCAGGGTAGAACTTAACCTAGATAATGTAATGTATAATAAAGAATATTATGATGATGTAGGACCAAAAAGGGAAGGTACCAAACTCCTCCTAATGTCATCAGAGAAAACTGCCCAGAAGAGATACCTATTAGGATGATGATGATGATGATGATGATGATGATGAAAATGATACATATGTATGTTCTGAGTGCTTTACATATATAATTTGATTTGCTCAATAGCTTTAATGGGAAAATTTCCCCATTATCCCTATTTTGTAATCAAAGAGACCAAAGAACAGAGAGATTAAGTGACTTTGCTTGTGATCACACAGCTTGCAAATGGTAGACCTAAAATTCAAACCTAGCAAGTCTGGCTCCTGAGTCCCTGCTCTTAAATCATGGATGAGAACATAAAATTCAGCAGGGATTGAGGATGACATTCTATCTAAACCAAGGGAACAGTATACACAAAGTCAAGAAAATATGGAGACAACATGGTTTCTTCAAGAACAAGGCACTCACTTTATCAGGAGTGTGACTAGTGGTAGAAAAGAACACTTTAGAAAGTAGGCAGAAACCAGTTCATGAAGGGGCTTATTTGATGGATTTTATCATATAGGAAATGAGGAGTTGTCAAAAGGCTTTAAGCAGGACAATAACATGATCAGAATTGTATTTTTGAATAATCCCTCTAGCACTGATATGGGCGATAGGTTGGAATAGAGTGAAACTAGAGGCATAGGTTACTATTAGGAAACATTTGCATTATCCTAAGGAGATAATGAGGGCTGAAGCAGAGCAGCAACATTAATGATGGAAAAAGAGGAGATAGAGTTGAGTGCCTCAAAATGAAACTGAAACTTTTATATTTCAAATATGTCAACAGTATTCTAATAGAGGGAAATAAGATAATGGTGTTTCTGTGTTTGCCTCTGTCTTCCTGTTAGTAAAATCATACTCATTAAAGTCTTCAAAGAGTCAAAGATATTTTCTGGTTAGGTACACATTATACAACTTTTCAGACAAGAGTAAATATATAAATATTGTTTCACAGACATAATGTTTAATGTTTTCACACTGAAGAAATAAATAGATGTAAAAGATTAAATCTTTTATTTTACAGGGTTTTTAAAAGACATGAAACAAATTTATTTATACATAAAGAAAAATAAGAATTATAAACAAGAGCTTATTGTGATAACGTCACCCATAATATTTACCTTTAAAACCTTTCTTTGGGTAACCATTCAAAAATAAGGACCAGCAAATTTTCTTACCAGAATATCCTCTATGCTTTGCATGTTTAAGCTCTTTGTCTATTAGACAGATGTATCATTAATTCATTGGAGCATTATTGCTTATCAGAAATATTTGACTTTTTTCTCAGCAATGAGTGAAGGAGTTCCACTTAGAATTTCTAAGGACCCAGTTTTAGTCCAATATTTTCAAAGAATGATAAAGCTCAGAAATAAAGTTTTAATTAAAATAAGATATGTTGGTTATTACAAGACTCTGGAATAATATGCTTGTTAATAGTAAATCCACATTTATGAACATTAGCAGTTATTAGTAAACAGTTGTATTAAGGCAAAAGACTCTTTTAGATATAGTCTACTTCCATCAACATAGTAAAGATTAGAAAAATCTAAAATATATTTCATAATAAGTGGCATGAAATGATTTCAAAAAATAATTTCTGTGTTACATAAATTTTTATTAGAAAAGTGCCATAAAAGTAGAATGGAAAATAAAATTTTGATCCTTTGAAATAAGGTGGAAAGGTAGAAAGACAAGCTTTTGAGTATTTACATGTATTAATGAATTATAGGCCAGATTCTCCTGAAATGACACCTAGTTCCCATTATATCAGTGCACGCTCACTATATGAGCTAATTTTCTTTAGAACTGTATTCTGTGAGGAGTTCATTTTTGATCACAGAAATTTAAATTTACTTAAACTTATACATATATTAATAATTGTATATAGTAAATCAAAATGCCCTTATTTGTAATAAATACACTCTATGATATAAAAATGTTCATTAAAAAAAAACCAAAAGAATGAAATAAAGAGTAAATTGGTTATGACATTTACATTGGTATCCTATTGGGTAGATATGCCAATTTTCAAATCTACAATTATAGATTTTGGTCTACAGTGATACATTTTGGTCATAACTTAATTCTATTTGTATTTCTCTTTAACATTTTAACAGTATTCATAGTAACTATGTTTACCTGAAAACTTTGTATGTTATATGTTATTAAAAGTATATTTTGCTTCTTTATTGGAATTTTCTGCAAAGGGAAATGCTCAAAAAATTAACTTGTTACTTAAGGCAGCTATCCTCCTTAATCATTTTCAAATCATGAGTAAAGATAAATCTTTGTGAATATATTTTGAAATCTTAGTTACTATAGTAGAAACAGACACTAGAAATTAAAGATTATATTTCTATGACTCACATACAGTGAGCATTTCAAATTTTCTTTGAGTATTTTAAACATGCAGCAGTATCCTGCTGTTCTCTCTGAAATGATCCCTTTTTACAATGATGAAACTTAACACATTATGTTTATAATCTTTTGAATATGATATTAATTGATTAATTATAAAAGATCCAGATACATTTGTTTGATTAAAAAATAAACACCTGTATTTGAATCTTCTGTTAGTAAATTAACCAGTATAACAGTTAGGGTTAAAAATATATGCCATTTGAACTACTGTTCTATACATTTCAAAATTCATAGGCCTTTTATAAATACATTTATCTATTTGCCCTATAAAACTTAGCTTTAAAGCTACTATTGCTTAGGATATAAAATTGACTTTCAGAGTATGATAGGTAACCTATAAATAAATGCTTCATTCTTTACCCACTCCAACTTCTCTGAAAGAAAGCCTACCAGCAGTCTTGTACAGTAGTGAGCAATCTTACCCTAAAAGCTATTAGACATAGAGATGAAAGGAAGATTATTTTTATGTTAGAGCAGTTTTTACCATCAAACATCTAATGAGATATAAACTGTGAATGAATTACTTTTAAACAATGGTCTTTATGGTTAAATTAATTTTCTGAATGCTTTTAGGAGTGATGTTATGCTACCACATTTTAAAATATTTTAAATTACAAATAGTTTACATTTCATGAATAGTACATGAAGACCTTTAATTTGCCTGGGAACTAAAATGCTGTCAGGTCCTCCTGACTCAAAGTAAATGCCATAAATTTAATAAGTTTATCTCAGAATAAGGATTAGGCTATTTAGACACAAATAAATACCTGAATAACTCTTTATATCCCCCAAAAAGTGATACTCCCTCAGATGTGTTTGTTATAGCCAAAATACAAATTACTTGTGTAAAATCCAGCCTGCTGAATAACCAATTATTTTTAAATTATAGCAAGCAATAAAACTAATAGAAGACTTTCCAATTAGTAGAAATTAGGAGAATTATAAATCTAATGTGTAATTTTCAATATTCCCAGGGGCCTGAAAGTGCTTTTCTTTTTTTTGCATAACAGCAACAAAGGACTCCTTTCAAATGTGTATTGTTCAGCTTTATTTCAAATGCTGTGTAGCATAAGTACCCACTGCTAAGAAATAAATTTTTAACCATGGAAAAGGAGTACAAAAAGGAATTAATTGCCCTATTAGGTAACAAATACTCAGAGAAATGAGCATTAGTGATTTATGGCTTAAAGTGCTTGGGTCTGATCATCATTTTGGCCTTTTTGAAGGAGGACCTGTAGTCACCAGGGTGTGCCTCATTCATACCAGGCCAGGTGCCCCAGAAAATCCCATTACGGACACCTTTGTACTTTTGGTGATAATATTTGCCATTTAAGTTTGCAGAAAGACATGCGTCAAACCACCAGCCTGAACTGTAGTAGAGCCCACAGTTCCCAGAGGGATACCGATCGTTGTCTCTGTCTGGGGTGGTAAAAAATTTCATGTCATGGTTGTAGTGTTTGTTGAAACGTAAAGCATCTCCAGCTGTGCCATTATAGTTACCAACGTGTAAGCGGTATTTGAGAAACTCATTGGCCACATAAAAGTGATCATACAAAGCATAGAGTTTGACACCATTAAAGTCTTCAAGATCTATTCTTAGAATCATGTCCTTACTCTTGGTCAGAAGATGAATTTTATCATTTCCCAGCCAAAATTCTCTTCTGAGGTTTCCAAAGCCTACTTTGTAGTCTTGCCATGTTTTGGTGAAGTTGATGCTTCCGTCGAGACGCACCTGCAGCACTGTCCAGCCTCCCCCCATGGTCTCCATGTCACAGTAAACTTCAAAGCTACTATTTTTGGGATCTGGTGTAACTCTGTAGGTCTCACTGCTTCTTTTGCCTATTTTGTAGTAGTCAGAGCAATCTATATATATTAGATGTTGGACTGAAGGGAAAAGAAAAGAAAGATATTGGATTTTGTTAAAAAAAAAACTATGCATCTGAAGAATTCTTTGTATGTACAAAAGCAGTTTGACAGTTCCTTCTATGGTGATTATGGAACCCTGCCCTGCTAAACTTACTCAAACCTGTTCAAGTGCTTGTTAAGGCCTCAGAATAAGAACCTGGTGTTACAAAGCAGACAACCTACGTTTAGTTGGTCAATATCAACAACAAATAACAGGAAGAATAAATAAAAATAATACTTTTAGTAACAGTAATATCTAGTGAGAGCTACGTCAGTAGGCATTCTGATAATGACTCCACCTCTCTTAGTCCATGCATACAAAAGAGTCACAGGATCTATTTCCTTTCACCTTATGGGGCTGATAGCCTCCACTGTCAAGAAGTTTTATAGGATATGTTTTAAATGACATAGTAAAATTCTAATGTACCGCATTGATCATACATTCATATTATTTTACTTGCTTGACCACTAAATAAAGAAGCTCCAGTAAAAAGGAAATTTTTAAAATAATATACCAACATTCTTATTCTGAATTTATTATACAAGAAAGCATTTAGCCAGATGTCACATGTTTGGTTTCTAGAAAGAAGTGGCAGGCAATTATGTTCAGGATAAGTGTAATAATTAGTTAACATGGTTCTGTGGGAATCAAATACAGATATTTACTCCTAGATAATTTTTATAAAAATACATGCCAGATAAAGTAAGCTTAATATAAACTACTCTGAGGCACAAGATATCTATTCATGTTAATTTAGAATTCAAAATATTTGGATATTTTCCCAAGACTTTTAGTGAAAAATAGACAAGAGAATCTAATGCGTGCCCAAGGATGTCACCTAAGATGTGAAGTTCTCTGCCTTGCAATGTGCAGGGTAACCTCAGACACAGGCTGCCTGGTGTATGAGCAACAGTGGTCCTTGAACACCCTCCACCCCATCTGCCTTCACTGGCAGATTCCCTGGGGATGGAACGTGCTTGAGGTGCTTGTTCCAAATACACGTGATCCCTGCCCCGGGCACCACATCCCCTCAACTTCACACTCATGGTAAGTGCTATCCTAACGCAGAGATGGCTTTGCAAAGTGTAACAAGACTATCAGAAGTAGTGGCCCCAGGAACTCAGATGGAAAGCCAGGGTTGGGAGGAACCCGTGCTGGGCTGATTCATGGGCAGAGTAGGCAGATAGGTTTGTTATCTTTAACATATATTTATTAAAGTTAACTCAGATAATCTGGATGGTGAGGATGGGTTCCATTTTATATGCTTGAGTTCTAGCCTGAGGTAAAAAAGGAAAAGAAAGAAGAATGTATTCCTTCCCTTAGTGGCATGCCAAAACTCTCCTTAAAATGTTTTTCTGCCACTAGGTCTCAAAGCACAAAGTTTTTTTCACACATGAAATCATATAACTGCTTTTAAGATTCCAGCTATAAAATCTCCCATTTTCACTAGATATTTGGGATTATAAACTGCAGATTACTTGCTAAAATCTTTCAAACATCTCTTAATTGCCACATGAAAAGGAGCAGTCAGCAGCAGACCACAAGAAAGTGATTTTCAGTGAACCAAGCACAACCACAAACACTCATCTCTATTGTTTTCAAACACATCAGTGAAGAGATTAAAAAAAAGTTAAATGCACTAAAACATTAAGAAATTCTCTCTCTCTTCTTTTGATTTGTGTGTAGCTGTAGCAGCAGCAAAGATCTTTGAAATTGAAAGTGCTTTCTAATGGATAAAGAACTAATTACAATCTTCGTAATTAGGATCTTATATCATTTCTGTGGTCACACACTTGAAAAGATATTAGTTTTTCCTGTACTACCTTGATGAATAAAAGGCTTAATTTAATCTGTCATTTACTTAACTTATTTGCTCAGGTTAATGTTTGTAGATATTGTCTAGCTATATAACATTCACAGACAAATGATAAGAAAAATGATATTATACATACCTGGACGTGATTGTATTTGTTCTTGACTGGGACACTTAGATGAACACTTGCCATCCAAACTATTGACAACAAATGTTAGATTTGCCACTTTGCTATCAACATAATTTTCTATATTGTTCATATTTACAAGATTCAGCTTCTCCAGGTGACCCTGAAGCACGTCGATATCCTTCTTTGCATTCTTTAGGTCAGAGGACAGCTTGTTGACCTCGTCCCCTAACTCTGTAACTCTGTTTTCATCAGCCCCTCCCGAGGCTCCTGTGCCCGGTAACAACAGCCCATTTCTGCCCTGGTCTCGGTTGTCATCAGCCTGCAGTTTGCAGTCTTGGCAACATTTCTTCAGGTTATTTACGATTTCCTTGAGGTTCTGGACTTCCTTGAACACCTCCTCTATCCTACTGAACTGCTTGGGGAGCTGAATAGTCAGCGGGGGCAGGTTCACCTGGTAGGGGCATTCACCTCCTTCCCCGCATTTCCCTCTGCTCTCTAGTCTCACCGGGCAGGCGTGCTTGGCTGGTTCATCTTTAATTTCTTCTGTTTCATTGTTTGCCGCAGCCAAAAAACTACAAGCAGCAAGCACAGCTGAGCTCAGCCAGCAGCAGGTCGCTAGCTTCATCTCTGCGGTGGCGCTCACCCCAGCAGGGAAGTGTGGAAGCGTGCAGGGCTGGAGCTGTTTTAATAGCAGCAGCTGCCTGCCTGAGTCAGGCTGTGTTCTCAGAAAAGGGCGGGAGCACTTGCATCACTAGTTGCAGAAACTCAGACGCGGAGATTGTCCTCATCAGACTCGGTTTGCCAAAAACTGTAACTTATTCTCCATCAAAAGTGTACTCATTTCAATTACTATTAGTTAGACGGATTCACAATATTGAATAAGTTTTACTTTCATCATTTGTTTTATAAAGCACAAGAAAAATCTTGTATTTCAAAATAACTATGCTTGAAGTAAATCATTTAATTGTACTTAAATGACTTTAAGTACAATTCAAATCATTAGTGGAAATGATTTTAATGCAAAAATATTTTTAAGGTAAAAATTAAATACAGTAGCACTTAATTATCCAGACTGTCTGAAGAACAGAAATATTACAAAAAAAAAATGGAATCGGTCATTTTTTCTTTTTAGAATGGGGCATTGAGGAGCCTGCATTTTCTTCATGCTGGACATTCAGGTGAAATCTTAAGCACTTAAAATGTTTGAAAAATATAACAGAATGCAGCTTTCTGACTTGTGCCATGAAAAAGGGGGAAAAAAAACTGGTAGAGGAAAAAAAGGCTACTTTCTACTCCTCTGACCATAACATAGTGTAGTAGAAAGGACTAAATGACTAAAACCCAGTTAAAAGTACATCATTGTCTTTCATCAAAACCAGCAGCCTCCTCCTTTGCCCTTCACCATTTTTGTGATTATGCTGTTATCTTCCACAGCTGTCAGAGTGTAAATCTTTGAAATTCATGGCTCTGTTCTGATTCTTCTGTCTCTTAACATCTTTGTCTTCCCTTCTCACCGGCAACTCCGATAGCCCCACTTCTGTGATTCCTGCCTCTGTAGTGTGTCCCCTTCACCTGTACCCTATGCCCCTTGGTATAGCATGTCAGCACTCATGGCCTTTCAAAATTCTCGGTTTCATATTTTTTTCAGTTTTCAAACTTTTCTCCTCAGAGGCTGAGGGCAAGGAGGAACAGCTTCAGTAGGAAAAACCACCTCCTTTTAATTTGTTTTGCTTATTGGCATCTCATATAAGAGTTCTTATTTTTTAAAAAAAGGATTTTATTGCTTTAAATATAATTACAAAATAACTGACTTGGATAAAAATCCAAATTCTCTATTATGTTACTTAAGGTACTCCGTAACCTATTTCATATTTATTTCTTTAACCTGATTTCCTATGCCTTTCCTGTATACCCTCTTCATTCCAGCCAAACTGCCCTACTCATGTTCTCTGAACGTGTCAGGCTCCCTTTACATTCCACAATTGTTTTTCCTCCTGAACACTCAGGAGGCCTGGATCCCACCCCTGGATCTCCCTCCTATTGGACATATACATCATTTACTTTACTGAGCCTTGGTTCTTGTAACTGTGAAGGAAGAATTTGGCTATTCTTTCTTCACACAGAATTGATAGTTATAAAAAAAACTTTAAGTGGAGTGCTTCAGGGAAAAAATGAGTGTATAAATGTAAAATTATTTCCAAATAAATTTGTCAAACATGTTCTACACACCCTATGCCTCATTTTCCTCCATCTTCTTCATCTTTTAAAAAATTAGGTTGTTTTTCTCTTCATTTCATTCAGTATATTCAAATAAATTATATACAAAAAGTTTTACTTTCTAACTAAAAATATCTATTAAATCTTTTTGGTTGGCCAAAAAGTTCATGTGGTTTTTTTTTTCCCTAAAGATGGTTTTAGTTGTGCTTAGTTGTCTTTAACTTCATACAAAATAATTTTGTTATATTGTATTATTACTGCTGTCATGTCAGTGTACTTTTAAAAAACTTACCAAAACCAGTAAATTTTTTGTAGCCATTTTAATATTGAAGATGGAAGAAAATAGTAACATTTTCAGCATATTATACTTTATTCCAAGAAAGGTAAAATACAACTGAAACACAAATAAAGATTTATGCAGTATTATGGAGAAGGTGCTGTGAACGATCAAACATGTCAAAAGTGGTTTGTGAAGTTTTCTGCTGGAGATTTCTCACTGGACGATGCTGCATAGTTGGATAGACCAGCTGAAGTTGATAGAAACCATACTGAGAAAATCAATGTCCTATCATGCGGGAGATAGCCGACATACTCAAAATATCCAAATCCATAAAGTTATTAGAGAGAATAAAAATATGTCTTTTATTTTACAGAAAAAAACTATACAGGCTTTTTGGCCAAACCAGTATTTCTCTTCCCTCTTCCACATTCAAGCTGTGACATTCCCCTGTGTTGATGGGAGAAATAAATCAACAATTAGATAAATTTTAAAGGAGAATGATGATATTTATGGTGTGAAAATATTTTATAAATTAGAAACATAAAAAACAAAGTAATATTTAAAAAGGAGAATATAGAAAATAATAATAATATATAACAATATTGTATAAAATAGAATATATTGGAATAATGTTTAGTTTAAGGTACATTTTTAAATGCCCTTGACTGGCTAGGGAATATATAAATCCATGTATGTAGCCAGTCAAGTATTTAGTAAGGATCTTCTGTATACTCAGCCCTATGCTAGAACACATAGAAAATGCAAGCCATGGCCTCTTTCATTTGTTCATTCATTCATTTACCCACCCATCCATCATATGTTAACTGAGCGCCCTCTACATGCAAGCCACTGTTTCAGGCACTTGGACTATACTAGTGAGCAAGTCAAACAAAAATTCTTCTTTCCCTTCTTAGGAAGGCGTATTGAAGACCTTGTATTTTCTTCTTTGGGGACTATCAAGTACATCAGAAACACTTTTAAAAGTTTCTAAACCTAACAAAAGAGCAGCTTTCTAAGTCTTGTAATGGGCTTTTGTTTCATGTGTGTGAACCCAGGATTTGCTTTCCAAGCACTGCTGCTGATCCTTGGGCCCTGTTCACCCACTTAACCAAGGGCATAGTTCCATCTAAAAGGACTGAAAATGCTGTGGGAACTGACTCTTGTTCCTTCAGGACCCATGAAAAGTTCCCCAAATAAAGGCAGAGATTGTTTTATTAATCAGTTTTTATTGATACTAATAGGTGACCCTCTGGGTTCTCGATTTAGAAAATCATTGCTCTCTTACTATAGGCAGACACTAACCAACCAGACTACCAAGTGACTACCACATGAAAGAAGCTCAGCCTGCCGAATGATTTACAACCTGTGGGGCCAGAAAGTGTTGTGCTACAATTTGTGCAAGAAACTTTTACAAAAACCATCTCACTATATCCTCCCATCTCTACAATTACTGCTTGTACTTGCAGATGAGTAAAAAAATATGCATATAGGCTCAAAGCAATAACTGACTTACCTATGGGGTTACAGTATTTAAGATGCAGAGTTGGAACTTGAACCTGGATTCCAAAGTTCATGACTTTTCTCCTATGCCACACAGCCAGGCATGTTGGTAGCATGTTATAGAGAGCGTGGTGCTTACTGCTTAGATCAGTGGGGAGCCACTGAAGGTTCCTGAGCAAAGGAATAATATACTCAGTTAAGCACTTCAGAGAAAGTAATCATTGAAATACTAGATGCATTGGAAAAGGGAAAGGTTAGGCAAGCAGAGCAGTTTAGAGGCCATTTAAATACTCTAAGTCATTGTTTCCTAAAGTGTGTTTTCTGGAACATGAATGACTAGATGTTGATGAATGTTATATGAAAAGATTCCAGGGCAAGCAACTCTGAAAAATATTACTCTTATGCTAATGTGTGTGTGGCTGGCCAAGAAGAAAGAGATGTATGATGAATTTTTCAAATGTTAGTTAACAATAGGAATATTTTGTATTCTAGGGCCATTTTTAGGAGTGAATCCTCTGCTAGAAACCAGCAGGAAGTGGTGTTCTAGATGAAAGATATTAGTGTGGTGGCAGGTACTAGGTAAGTGGTGAATAAGTGTAGAGACAGGAGGGATGGGGAAAGTGTTGCAGATGTTATTTTAAAAAGTGATAGAGATACTTCCGGCCAAGATGCAGGCACGGGTAGACACACTGTGCCTCCTTGCACAACCAAAAGAAGGACAACAACAACAATTTAAAAACAAAAAACAACCGGAACTGACAGAACATTGAAATGTATGGAAGTCCAATAACCAAGGAGATAAAGAAGAAACATTCATCCAGACTAGTAGGAGGGGCAGAGACAGGCAGCCAGGCTGAGAGAACTCACAGCAAGGCAGCAGCTGGCGGACCCAGCGAGGTAGCGGATTGTGAAGTGTGGCGGGCAAAGCTGCAGCTGGCCAGCAAGGCAGCAGCTGGTGGACCTGGTGACAGACCAAGCAACCCAGACTTCCAGTGGGGGGAAAATAAAGCCTCAAACCACCGAGTGAAAACACCTGTGGGGGTTGAGGTGGCAGCCAGAGAAACTCCCAGCCTCACAGGAGAGTTCGTTGGAGAGACCCACAGGGTCCTAGAACATACATGAACCCACCCACTCGGGAAACAGTACCAGAAAGGCCCACTTTGATTGTGGGTAGGGGAGGGAGTGACTGAAAACTGGCAGAGAGTGGAGTAAGCGCCATCACTCCCTATCGGACCCCTCCCCCACATACAGCATCACAGTGCAGCGACAAGCATTACTCCGCCCTGGTGAATACCTAAGGCTGTGCCCTTTATGTAACAGGTGTGCCAAGACAAAAAAAGAAAAAAGGCCCAAGTAAGGGACAGATCAAAGCTCCAGAAAAAATACAACTAAGCAGAGAAGAGATAGCCAACCTATCAGATGCACAGTTCAAAACATTGGTAATCAGGAAGCTCACAAAATTGGTTGAATTTGGTCACAAATTAGATGAAAAAAAGACGGCTATGCTAAGAGACACCAAGGAAAATGTACAGGGAACCAATAATGATGTGAAGGAAACTGGGACTCAAATCAACAGTGTGGACCAGAAGGAAAAGAATGAAGAAACAAGAATTCGGAAAAATGAGGAGAGGCTTAGGAACCTCCAGGACATCTTGAAACGTTCCAACATCCGAATTATAGGGGTGCCAGAAGGAGAAGAGGAAGAACAAAAAATTGAAAACTTATTTGAACAAATAATGAAGGAGAACTTCCCTAATTGGGCAAAGGAAATAGACTTCCAGGAAGTCCAGGAAGCTCAGAGAGTCCCAAAGAAGCTGGACCCAAGGAGGAACAAACCAAGGCACATCATCATTACATTACCCAAGATTAAAGATAAGGAGAGAATCTTAGAAGCAGCAAGAGAAAAGGAGACAGTAACCTACAAAGGACTTCCCAGAAGACTGTCAGCTGATTTCTCAAAAGAAACCTAGCAGGGAAGAAGGGGCTGGAAAGAAGTATTCCAGCTCATGAAAGCCAAGGACCTACGTCCCAGATTACTCTATCCAGCAAAGCTGGAAGGGCAGATAAAGTGCTTCTCAGATAAGGCCAAGTTAAAGGAGTTCATCATCACCAAGCCCTTACTATATGAAGTGTTAAAGGGATTTATCTAAGAAAAAGAAGATAAAAAATAGGAACAGTAAAAATGACAGCAAACTCACAGTTATTAACAACCACACCTAAAAAAAACAAAAGCAAACTAAGCAAACAACTAGAACAGGAACAGAACCACAGAAATGGAGCTCACATGGAGGGTTATCAACAGGGGAGTGGGAGGGGTAGAGAGGGGGAAAGGTACAGAGAATAAGTAGCAAAAATGGTAGGTAGAAAATAGACAGGGGAAGGGTAAGAATAGTATAGGAAATGTAGAAGCCAAAGAACTTATATGTACGACCCATGGACGTGAACTATAGGGAGCGAATATGGGAGGGAGGGGGTGGGCAGGATGGAGTGGAGTGAAGGGGGGGAAATAGGACAACTGTAATAGCATAATCAGTAAAATATATTTTTAAAAAGCGATAGAAGCCATAGCATCTGATGAGTGATGAAAAATGGAAGAAAAGGAGGGAAAATTGAGGGAGAACTGTGAAACATGACTCTGGATGAAGTAATGTCATCACAGTGAGAGCAGAGAGGGAATAATAAGTTGGGGAGTATAAAATTCCCCCCTTCTGACCTTAGCCTTTGCCTCCTTCCTCTTGCTGGAAAGCCTTTCTGGATTTTCTCATGCACAGCCTGCCCTGACTCCTAGTATCATCCACTGATCTTCCCTCGACAAAAAACTGACATATTATGCCTATTTACAGATTTTTTTTCCATATCTAAACAAATTATTTAATAGTAATATATGGTGACAGAAGATGGTTTGACTTTGGGTAATGGGCACACAGTGCAATCAATATACAGATCTTGTATCATAGAAATGTACACCTGAAACCTTTGTGATTATGAAACCTAACCAATGTCACCCCAATAAATTTAATTAAAAATAACACCAATATATATTGGAGTTTCAAAGTAACAAGATTTGTTTCTATAAACCTCATGGAAAAATTACTTTCATCAGTCCACATTCACATTCCCAACATGTTCAGACTTCCTTTTTTTTTTTTTTTTTTTTGCTTATACAAAGTATATTCAAGGGAGGATCTGCATTTACTGTATTTGGATCAGATTCCAAAAGTAAATTTTAATTTCCTGCAATATAGTTTTTTAAAGGAAACACTGTATGTCTCTGTACCAAAAGAAGTAAATTTAATGACAATTATTATTTATAGTACTGAGAGTACGTTTATTAATTTAACATATTTGTAGTTACTGATTTATTAAATTCATAAAGCTTTGATTATTCTGTAGAGAATGCATGCTTTTGTGATAAAAAATTTTAACACTTAATTTTTTTTGCTCTTTTATTTTTTTATTTTTTTAAATATATTTATTGATTATGCTATTACAGTTGTCCCATTTCCCCCCCCACTCCACTCCATCCTGCCCACCCCCTCCCTCCCACATTCCCCCCCTATAGTTCATGTCCATGGGTCATACTTATAAGTTCTTTGGCTTCTACATTTCCTACACTATTCTTACTCTCCCCCTGTCTATTTTCCACCTATCATCTATGCTACTTATTCTCTGTACCTTTCCCCCCCTCTCCCCCTCCCACTCCCCTATTGACAACCCTCCATGTGATCTCCATCTCTATGGTTCTGTTCCTCTTCTAGTTGTTTGCCTAGTTTGCTCTCGTTTTTGTTTTAGGTGTGGTCATTAATAACTGTGAGTTTGCTGTCATTTTTACTGTTCCTATTTTTTATCTTCTTTTTCTTAGGTAACTTCCTTTAACATTTCATATAATAAGGGCTTGGTGATGATGAACTTCTTTAACTTGACCTTATCTGAGAAGCACTTTATCTGCCCTTCCATTCTAAAGGATAGCTTTGCTGGATACAGTAATCTTAGATGTAGGTCCTTGCGTTTAATCTTGGGTAATGTAATTATGATGTGCCTTGGTGTGTTCCTCCTTGGGTCCAGCTTCTTTGGGACTCTCTGAGCTTCCTGGACTTCCTGGAAGTCTATTTCCTTTGCCAGACTGGGGAAGTCCTCCTTCATTATTTGTTCAAATAAGTTTTCAATTTTTTGTTCTTCCTCTTCTCCTTCTGGCACCCCTATAATTCGGATGTTGGAACATTTCAAGATGTCCTGGAGGTTCCTAAGCCTCTCCTCATTTTTCCGAATTCTTGTTTCTTCATTCTTTTCTGGTTGGATGTTTCTTTCTTCCTTCTGGTCCACACTGTTGATTTGAGTCCCAGTTTCCTTCGCATCACTATTGGTTCCCTGTACATTTTCCTTTGTTTCTCTTAGCATAGCCTTCATTTTTTCATCTCGTTTTTGAACAGATTCAACCAATTCTGTGAGCGTCTTGATAACCAGTGTTTTGAACTGTGCATCCGATAGGTTGGCTATCTCTTCCTAGCTTAGTTGTATTTTTTCTGGAGCTTTGAAGTGTTCTGTCATTTGGGCCATTTTTTTTTTTTTGTCTTGGTGCATCTGTTACTTTAAGGGGCGGAGCCTTAAGTGTTCCCCGGGGCGGGGTAACACTGGTCACTGTGCTGTGACGATGTACGTGGGGGAGGGGCCGAGAGGGAGCAATGGCACCCGCTCCCCTCTCCACTGGATTTCAATCTTTCACTCCGCTACGCACAATCGAACTGGGTCCCTCTGGTGCTGGTTCCCGAGTGGGTGGGCTTGTGAATGCCCTAGGCCCCTGTGGGTCTCTCCAATGACCTCTCCTGTGAGGCTGGGAGTCTACCCCCCACCCCTGCGCTGGAGTCCTGGGTTGCGCGGTCTGCTTCGCTCCCTGCCATTTGTCTGGTTTATCTGTGTGCAAATGTTGGGCCATGGGGTGCTACCCGCCACACTGCCTACCCCGCTCTCCACCACTCTGAGTCCGGCCCTCTCGGTTTATCTGTGCGCGAATGTGGGGCCATAGGGTCTGCTAGTGGTCAGACTGCCTGCCCCGTTCATCCCACACTCCGCCAGTCTCAGTCCCGCCACGGCCACGCGAGTCCTCTCCGCCCCGGTGCCCATCTCCATCCCTCCTACGGGTCTGGATGAATGTTTATTTTTTATTTCCTTGGTGTTGGACTTCCTTGCCGTTCGATTTTCTGTCAGTTCTGGTTGTGTGAGGAGGCGCAGTGTGTCTACCTACGCCACCATCTTGGTTCTCTTAGCATTTAATTTTTAAACTACTTGAGATGTCAATGATAAATAATGTTTACTTTAATATCCTTAGAAGTCTTAGTTGTCGTTTATTATAAATTTCATGAAAAACATGTGAAACAAAATCCTGAAATTTAAACAAAAATGCAGCATGTAGAGAAATCAGGAATTCCCTGATTTGGGTTAAAACCACAATAGTTGGTAGGTTCTCTGGTCTGTCTTACCAGTACTTCACTGTAGAATAAATGAAGAGATTCAGACTAGAAATCCACGTTGAGACTGGTAGCAAGGGTGGAGATGCAGAATGGCTGGTCACACACTACATGTAATAAATAAAAACTGGAAGGTATATCTTGGTTGCTGAGGGCCCTCTGATGAGTGGGGGATCCCTGATCCCACATCAGAACCCCCAGCCCAGGATTCCAGAGCCAGGAAAAGAAGATCCATAACTTCTGGCTGTGAAAACCAGCAGGGATTGAGGCTCAGTGAGACAGGCTCCTGAAATCCCAGACTTACTGTGACTGACTCACTTTGAGTTCCAACACTATGACTGCAGCTTAAAAGGTGCCAGGGACATATAGGAAGCAACTGAATTGTCTGACTTCAGGACAAGGGCTGGAAAAGCAGCTTTCTCCTAGACAGAAGTGTGGGCAGAATGCATTGTTTCTTTTCTGAGTCCTCCCCTTACAAAGCCAGTAGAGGCACGCCATATCTGAGTTTCCATCAGCCTGGCTAACACTGGTTATTCTCTAAGACCCTACCCCACCCACCTTACAGGCCCACCCAAGCGTTTCCAGTGGCTTTTCCATACAAACTACCTCTCTTGGCTTATGCTTCAGACTTTCCTAAAAATCTCTCAGACAAGCAGGATCTGGCCTCTGCATACTCTGTACCACTTGCTAAGTGACCCCAGGCCTGGCACTAGTGGCAGCCAACCTCTCCTGAGCCCCTCCAAGCCCAGCACAAGTAGCAACCACCTGCAGATCTCTCTATAGCTCGTGCCAGGTGGCCCCTATCAGAGAAAAGGTAGTGGCTGACCTTGCAGCTGCTGGGAGGCCCCAGAGCCAGTGCACTGAAGACAACTTCAGACCACCCCTGATTACAATCTAACCACCTCTATGAGTGACGCTCTCAAGGGATGGACTTGGTAGAAGCCAAAGCCTCATTAAAGCAAGTCCTGCTCCATGGGGTTGGCCCCTGCACAGCAGCTCCTCTGTTGTAGTTGCAGCTGGTTCTTGCAGCCAATTGGTGACACGCAAACAACAGTCAAGGCTCAACTACAACAAGACAGTGCACACATGCCACACAGGGGATATGCCTGGGGTCCCAAGCTTGGGTGATCAGGCGCTACGGGACACCTACCACTCTGCCAAGAATGGAAAGCATAGACACTCTACCTAACACATAGAAACAAACATGGGGAAGCAGCCAAAATGAGGAGACAAAGAAATAGGTCCCAAATGAAAGAACAGAAGAAATCTCCAGGAAAAATAAATGAAATGAAATGAAGGCAAGGAAACTACCAGAAACAGAGTTCAAAATAATGATTATAAGCATGCTCAAGAGATTTAGTGAGAACTGCAACAGCATAAAAAAAAGAAAAAGGACATGGAAACCATAAAAAAGAACCAGTCAGAAATAAAAACTACACAAACTGAAATAAAGAATATATTACACGGAGTCAACAGTAGAGAAGATGAAGCAGAGAAGCAAATCAGCAAATTGGAAGGCAAAAAAAGCAGACGCCACCAATTAGAACAGCAAAAAGAAGAGAATTTTAGAATATTAGGATAGTGTAGGGAACCTCTGGGACAACTTCAAACATTCTAACATTCATTTCATGGGAGTGCCAGAAGGAGTAGAGTAAGAGCAAGGAATTGAAAACCTATTTGAAAAAATACTGACTGAAAACTTTCCTAATCTGGTGAAGGAAATAGACATACAAGTCCAAGAAGCTCAGAGAATCCCAAACAAAATGAACCCAAAGAAGCCCACACCAAGACACATCATAATTAAACTGCCAAAGGTTAAAGACAAAGAGAAACTCTTAAAAGCAGCAAGAGAAAAGTAGTTAGTTACTTAGAAAAGACCTCCCACAAGAGTATCAGCAGATTTTTTAACAGAAACTTTGCAGGCCAGTATTGGCATGAAATATTCAAAATGATGAGAAACAAGATCCTACTCCCAAGATTACCCTACCCAGAAAAGTTATCATTTAGAATCAAAAAACAGATAAAGAGCTTCCCAGACAAGAAAAAATAAAGGAATTTATCACCATTAAATCAGTATTACATGAAATATTAAAGGGTCTTCTTGAAGAAGAAAAAATATGAATAATACAGTAGCAATAAACACATATCTATCAACAATTGCTTTAAATGCTCCAATCAAAAGACATGGGATGACTGAATGGGTAACCAAAAAAGACCCTTACATATGCTGTTTACAAGAGACTCACTTTAGATGGAAAGACACAGACAGTAAAGGGAAGGAAAAAGATATTTCATGAAAATGGAAACAAAACAAAACAAAATAAATCTGGGGTAGCAATATTTATACCTGACCAAATAGATTTTAAACAAAGGCTACAAAAAGAGACAAAGAAGGACCCAACAGTCCACTTCAGGTGGACTGTTTGGATTTATCCACAGAAACACAAAACACTAAATTGAAAAGACATATACATCCACATGTTCACTGCAGCATTATTTACATTAGCTAAGATATAGAAGCAACCTAAGTGTCCATTAATAGATAAATGGATAAAGAAGAAGCAATGCATATATACAATGGCATATGATTTAGCCATAAAAAGAATGAAATCTTGCCATCTGCAACAACATAGACAGAACTAGAGGGTGTTATGCTAAGTGAAATAAGTCAGACAAAGAAAAACAAATGCCAGATGATTTCACTTATATGTGGAATCTAAAAGACAAACAAATAAGCAGAACAGAAACAGACTCATAGATACAGAGAACATTTTGAGAGTTGCCAGATGGGAGAAGGGTTAAGGGAATGGGTGAAAAAGGTGAAGGGATTTAGAGCACAGGTGGCAAACACAAAGCCAGGAGGCCAAATCCGGCCCTCCACCTTGTTTTATCCAGCCCAGCATCTTGTTTCTACCTGGTGGCAGTACCAAGCTCCTTGCCCCTAGTTAAGGAGTAGTTACATTTATACAGTCCTAAAATTACATTCAGCCCTTTAAAGGCAACCACAAGGCTGATGTGGCCCCCTGTGAAAATGAGTTTGACACCCCTGATTTAGAAGTACAAATTGCTAGTTACAGAATTGTCATGTGGATATAAAGTACAGCATAGAGAAAATACTCAATAATTTTGTAATAACTAAATATGGTGTTATATGATACTAGATTTATTGGGGTGATCACTTCATAAGTTATAAAAATGTCTAATCATGGGGTTGTATACTTGAAACTAATATGATACTGTACATGACCCACAATTTAAAAATAAAAAGGGTTAAAAAAGAAAAAATATATGTATCACTGATTTATTACATGGAACTCCTGGCCAACAGAGCTATAATAACTCATGCCTGAAGGAAAAGGAAGCTTATCTGTGTTTTGTCCACAAGGCACATTACAGCCTTCTCATTCTTAAGAACACTAGACAGCACTTTAGCGCTAAGCTCAGGGGGCATTTTAAACAGTGAAATCACCAATAAAAAAGCACAAAACTGAAAAACATGATACTTAGACCACAACAAGGACACTTATTCATAATATGAGGGTTAAACAGGAGAGCAGAGTGTTGCCTTCTTTGAGCTTAGCTGGAAATGTGTGCGTTGGGCAACTCAAATTTTCAACCACTCTACATAGTCTGCAAATGATTTCAAAAGTCCACAATATTATCTTGGGATTACAAACAAATTTTAATGAATAGATGATTTGCAGATACAGAATCCACTAGTAATGAGGATCAACTCTATATTATTACAAAGTCCATAGTTTTGAATTATTGGATATGTCTATACATTTATTATAAACTAATATGATTGATTTGGTATTGCCTGTTTTACCACTTGCATTCTTTGGGGTATTTTTTTCTTTTATCTGTTTTTATTTGACACTTAAAATAATATATAAATATGAATATATAAGTGTAACATGTTACATGTATATACATTATAAGTTATACAATGTTATACCATGTATGTGTTAGGTAATCTATATAAATATAAATTGAAACAAAATTTAGCTTAAGAATTTATTTGAATATTTCAGTTCATTGATGAGAATAGTGTGCATCTTAATTTATAAAAGAAAAGTGAAAATATGAAACTAATTCCATGTTAATTAATTTCATGCTGAATGCATGTCTTTTATTATTTTTTTAATTATTTTATTGTTGTTCAATTACAGTTGTCTGCATTTTCTCCCCACCCCTCTACCCCACCCCAGGCAAACCCATCTCCCTCCCCTGCTTCCACCATCCCCCTTGGTTATGTCCATGTGTCCTTTGTAGTACTTCCTGAAAACCCTTCTCCCCACTATCCCTCCCCCCCTCCCTTCTGGCTATTGTTAGATTGTTCTTAACTTCAATGTCTCTAGTTATATTTTGTTTGCTTTTTTCTTTTGTTGATTATGTTCCAGTTAAAGGTGAGATCATGTGGTATTTGTCCCTCACCGCCTGACTTATTTCACTTAGCATAATGCTCTCCAGTTCCATCCATGCTGTTGCAAAGAGTATAAGCTCCTTCTTTCTCTCTGTTGTGTAGAATTCCATTGTGTAAATGTACCATAGTTTTTTAATCCACCCATTTGCTGATGGGCACTTAGGTTGTTTCCAGTACTTGGCTATTGTAAATTGTGCTGCTGTGAACATTGGGGTGCATAGGTTCTTTTGGATTGGTGTTTCAGGGCTCTTAGGGTATAATCCCAGCAGTGGAATTGCTGGGTCAAAAGGCAGTTCCTTTTTTAGGTTTCTGAGGAAATTCCATACTGGAATTTTCCACAGTGGTCGCACCAGTCTGCATTCCCACCAACAATGTACTAGGGTTCCCTTTTCTCTGCATCCTCTCCAACATTTGTTTGTTGATTTGTTTATGTTGGCCAGTCTGACTGGTGTGAGATGGTACCTCATTGTGGTTTTAATTTGCATCTCTCTGATGGCTGGAGATGCTGAGCATCTTTTCCTATGTCTCTGGGCCCTCTGTATGTCTTCCTTGAAGAAGTGTCTGTTCAAGTCCTTTGCCCATTTTTTAATTGGGTTGTTTGTCTTCCTGGAGTGGAGTCGTGTGAGTTCTTTGTGTGTTTTGGAGATTAGACCCTTGTCTGAGGTATCATTGGCAGATATGTTTTCCCATACTGTTGGTTCTCTTTGTATTTTAAAGCTGTTTTCTTTAGCCCTGCAGATGCTTTTTATTTTAATGAGGTCCCATTTGTTTATTCTTTCTTTTATTCCCTTGTTTTAGGGAACGTGTCTATGAGGATGTTGCTGCATGGAATGTCTGAGATTTTCCTGCCAATGTTTTCCTCTAGGACTTTTGTGGTGTTACGAATTATATTTAAGTCTTTTATCCACCTTGAATTTATTTTTGTGTATGGCGTAAGTTGGTGATCGAGTTTCATTTATTTTCACATAGCTGTCCAGGTCTCCCAACACCATTTGTTGAATGTCTTTTAAATGTCTCTTTGGTCTATTTGAAACATGTTTTTAAAAAACTGAAGTTTATCATATGAAATATATATATGTCAGCATGTGAACTCTCAGTAAATGATCATTTAAAGGTAATTTCCATTTGTTGATAACTAAAGAAAATTTATGAAATGGAGTAAATGTCACAGTGTTAATAGTAAACATTGAAATATACTGATAGCTCATCATCCAAGTTCTAAGGAAAATTTTTATATATGATTTTAAGTATAGCAATACTCATCTTTCACCTGCAATATGAGAAGATCACATTAGAAGTCTTTAAGGTCCTTTTCAGGTGGTTATGACTCTAAATACTATTAATTAGAAGCCATAAAATAGCAAAGCAAATCATCAAAATGTAAACATAAGTACAGACTGTCCTTTAGTTAAATCATTTATTCCAATGGAAAATTATAAAGCTCTTCCTTGTTTTAGGTATTCATTCATTTGATGAATGCTTACTTTGTATTTATTGTACCGTGCTCTGTACTGACCCTGGAGATGACAAGGATGAAAAAACAGACATATCTCTCACTTGCAGAGTGTTAAGATGCAGAGCAATGTGTTTCAAGCCAGAGCCAGCCTTGGGCAAACACAGTGTCTTTGGCCTTAGAGGGGTTCAGTAGGCACACCAAGGCCATTTCTGAACCCCTCAGTTCCCTCTCAGCATGCCACAGCATTGGTCTCTCCTTTGGCTAATTGAAATGGCTGCTTTTAGAGTCGTTTTTTCCAAATTAGACCACAAGGGTTATACATTTTCTGTAAACAGCCTGGGCAGAGAAGAAAGCTTTCTGCTCCTCCCCTCTCTTAGTCATATTGCTGTGCCTCTTAACCCACCTTTCCCACTACCACCACTCCAAAGTCTCCTGTTTACAAAGCAGAAAAAGGAAGTATTTAGAGTGAAAGGAACTTTTAAAAGAAAATCTTATCTTATAAAAATGCCATATGTAACTTCCCACTGTCTAAAATGTATTTGACAAGTGTAAGGTTTAATATTTAATTTAATAAATTACAGATTCTGCAGAATGCACAGAATAAAGATATAGCTGTAACATTGAAAACATTAAAACACATGAGGTAAATACAGGGTGGGGCAAATGTAGGTTTACAGTTGTCCACATGGAAAATAATACAACAATTAATAAATAATAATACAAGAATAAATTGGTTTGCATATTCACAACTGTAAATCTACATTTGCCCCACCCTATATATTAAATCTTTTTTTTACATTTACTGTTTTCCCCTCCTTTTTATATTTTCTCTTCTACAGTGTGAAGCAGTGAGGGTAAGAAAGAAGAAGAAGTTCCTTTTTAGCAACTTAAAAGCATATGGCTATGGGATTTTACTTTTTTCTAAGGCAAGGACCAGAAGAGGAGTCTATCCTGATTTGGAGAATCTAGGGCAAGTTTAAGTTGTTCTTCCTCACCACTCCACAAATAGCCAACATCTGCCGCTTATTATGTGGCCTATCTTCTCTAATTTTTCTAATAATTCCTATCCAAACACGAAAGGCAGGAATATGGTATAGAGGAGTCAAATGGTCCCAGAGAGATGAAATTTGTGGGATAAAGATGGCAGACAAAGAAACAGAGAAAAGAGACTCAGAGGAAAATGAGGGGTACAAATTGAATCATGGTGGGACCTTTATAACAATCCTTTGTTTAATGAAGATATTAAGTCCATATGGAAGCTAATTTTACAACACTTTTATTTTTCAGAGTGGATATGGAAAGAACAAAGTTAGAGGACATTATTAGTATCAGAGCATTAGGGCATCAAAGATAAATGCCTTCCCATCATTTTGACAGTGGCCAGTCATGCTTCAGATTATATTATCAATAAAATTAAATAAATGTTTAGGACATACAAGTTCCAAACAGCTTGAGTTTATAACCAGTGTGAATTTTTAGCCAACATACCCAATTTCAAAATGTTTAAAGGAGTTTTGCTGTACAACTATTTGCTTTCTTAACAATTCATTTGTTTTAATCTTCAAGTTTCTCATATTTTAAAATACCAGTACTACAACAAATAGCAAATAACATTGTCATTTAGAAGCTGAATATACTAGATATATATTCTAATAATTAATATAACATATTTAGAACAAATATCATTTAGAGTTTGCTAAAATAATCTTAGTATTAAACAGCTATTTCAAGTGTATTTGTCACAGTGCTGCAAAACCTCAGGAAATGGCATTACATGCTATCAAGACCAGCTCTTTCATTTTACAGCTGAGTAAACAGGTCAAAGAAAAACTAGATGGCCTGTCCAAGCCAAACCAACTTTGCTCAGATCTCCAATTTTCAGTCCATCTATTCTAGATTGACCTCTACAGTACCTTAATTTGTAGCTAGACTATAGAAAACATGCCACAAAAGTCCACTTTACCCACATTAAAACTTTTCTAGCACAATGCTTCTGGGATTTTACAATACAGTTTCTTTTCTTTTTTTTTTTTTAATTTTTATTGTTATTCAATTACAGTTGTATGCCTTTTCTCCCCATCCCTCCACCCCACCCCAGCTGAACCCACCTCCCTCCCCCACCTCCACCCTCCCCCTTGGTTTTGTCCATGTGTCCTTTATAGTAGTTCCTGTAATCCCCTCTTCCCACTGTCCCCGCCCCCCCCTCCCCCCGCCCTGGCTATTGTTAGATTGTTCTTAACTTCAATGTCTCTGGTTATATTTTGTTTGCTTTTTTCTTTTGTTGATTATCTTTAGGTCTTTCAAAACAATTGGGAGTTCCTACATGTGCTACTCACATGCCTTGCTGTATATGAAAATGATTCAATTTCTCCAATATATACTAATATGTCTCTATAAATTTTTCCCATTTTCCTTGCTATGTTTATATTTATACGTATTGTCTGACTTAGAGAATAAATCTTAGAATAATATTTTTAAAAAATATCTTGTGCCCCACCCTGCCCAGAGCTCTATTCTAGAAGACATGTGACACATTTTTAAATCTTTTTTTGTAAAAATTATTTTATAATATAAATTAAATACTTATTGTAAAAAAAAATTAGAAAATACGGAAATGCATAGGACAACTATAATCTTAGTACTTTTTATTGTAATAAAATATCCACAACATAAAATTCACCATTTTAACCATTTTAAGTGTGCATTTCATTGCTATGTGAATGTACTTAATGCCACCGTCAGCACTTTTCATTCCAGAACTTTTTCATCAGCCTGTGCTTAAAGTCAGTATCCATTAAATACTGACTTCCCATTCCCTGCTGTCCCAGCTCCTGGTAACCACTGTTCTATTTTCTTTCTCTATGGATTTCACTGTTCTAGGTACTTCATATGAGTGAAATTATACAATATTTGTTCTTTTTTATCTGGCTTATGTCATTTAGCATACTGTCACCAAGGTTAGTTCATACTGTAGCCTGTATCAGAATTTCATTCCTTTTTAATGCTGACTAATATTTCATTGTACATATACGAGTATATCACATTTTGTTTATCAGTGAATAATTTGGTTGTTTACACCTTTTCACTATAATGACTAATGTTGCTCTGAATATGGGTGTACAAATAAGTGTCTGAGTTCCTGCTTTCAATTTTTTTGTGTATATACATACCCAGAAATGGAATTGATCATATGGTAATTCTACATTTAATTTTTTGAGGAACTGCTATAGTGTTTTCCACAGTGGCTGCAACATTTTAAATTCTCACTGTCCATGCACAAGGGTTCCAATTGCTCCACATCTTTGCAAACAATTGTTATTTTCTGTTTTTTTTAATAATAGCCCCTTTTAAATTATTTTTAAAAATTTTTATTGTTATTCAATTACAGTTGTCTGCATTTTCTCCCCATCCCTCCACCCCATCCCAGCCAAACCCACCTTCCTCCCCTGCCTCCACCCTCCCCCTTGATTTTGTCCATGTGTCCTTTATAGTAGTTCCTGTAAACCCCTCTCCCCACTGTCCCCTCCCCACTACTCCCTCCCCACTCCCCTCTGTCTGTTGTTAGATTGTTCTTAACTTCAATGTCTCTGGTTATATTTTGTTTGTTTTTTTCTTTTGTTGATTATGTTCCAGTTAAAGGTGAGATCATATGGTATTTGTCCCTCACTGCCTGGCTTATTTCACTCAGCATAATGCTCTCCAGTTCCATCCATGCTGTTGCAAAGGGTATAAGCTCCTTCTTTCTCTTGCTGCGCAGAATTCCATTGTGTAAATTGTTTTAAAATAATATGACCCTTTAACATTTCATATAATAAGGGCTGGGTGATGATGAACTCCTTTAACTTTAACCTTATCTGGAAAGCACTTTATCTACCCTTCCATTTTAAATGATAGCTTTGCTGGATACAGTTATCTTGGATGTAGATCCTTGCATTTCATGATTTTGATTACTTCTTGCCAACCCTTTCTTGTCTACAAAGTTTCTTTTGAGAAATCAGCTGATAGTCTTATGGGAACTCCTTTGTAGGTAAGTGTCTCCTTTTCTATTGCTGCTCTTAAGATTCTCTCCTTATCTTTAATATTGGGTAATTTAATTATGATGTGTCTTGGTGTGACCCTCTTTGGGTCCAACTTCTCTGGAACTTTCTATGCTTCCTGAATTTCTACGTCTATTTTCTTTGCCAGATTGGGGAGATTTTCTTTCATTAGTCTCTCAAATAAGTTTTCAATTTCTTGCTCCTCCTCTTCTCCTTCTGGTGTCCCTATGATTTGGATGTTGGAGCAGTTAAAATTGTCCCAGAGATTCCTAAACCTCTCTTTTTTTTTTTTTTTTTGAATTCTTGTTTCTTCATCCTTTTCCATTTGGACGTTTATTTCTTCATTTTGTTCCAAATCATTCATTTGAGTCGGTTTCCTTTCCTTCCCTGTCAGTTCCCTGTATATTTTTCTTTATTTCAGTTTGTATTGCCTTCACTTCTTCCTTTATTTTGAATACGTACTCAATCACTTCTGTGAGCATCCTGATTACCAGCATTTTGAACTCTGCATCTGCTAGGGTGACTATCTCCTTGTTGATTAGTTCCTTATGTGGAGTTTTGATCTATTCTTTCATCTGGGCCATATTTCTTTGTCTCAGTGCACCTGTTACATTGTCAGGGGCAGAGCCTTAGGTGTGCATCTAGGCACAGCAACCCACTCCAACTGTCTGTGGGGGAGGGGTCAGAGAGGGAACATTGCCGCTTGCTGGGCTCTTGCCCTGCTTTCAAGAGACTGGCAGTTTCTCCCATCACCACAGCCCCCACAGATTTTCACAGCCAGAGGTTCTGAGGCTTTATTTTGCCCACAGTGGAACTCTGAGTTGTAAAGTCTGGTTCACTCCCCAGTTGTTTCTCCCAGTTTATCTGCACATGTGAGACCACCCAGTCTGCCAGCCACATCTTGCTGCATGTCCTCTCTGCCCTGGATACCCATTTCTGCCCATCCTGTCAGTCTGGATGAATGTTTCTTTAACTTCTTGGTTGTCAAGACTTCCATACAGTTTGATTTTCTGGCAGTTCTGGTTGGGGGTTTTGTTTGTTTGTTTTAAAATTGGTTGTTTCCTTCTTTTGGTTATACGAGGAGGTGAAGTGTACCTACCTATGCCTCCATATTGACTGGAACTCTTCCTTTATGCTTTCTTTTTAAACTAGTTGATATGGTCTATTCTAAATCTGTCATCTTTACATTCTAAATCTGTACATTCTTTCATCATCTATGTGGCTAGCAAATATTTATTCTTTGAGGATGGATTTGGGTTTTGAGGAGAGCCAAAGCTTATGTAGAGCTAAGTCTGGTGATTGAGGTAGGAAACAAAGCCAACTGATAGTAATTTTGTGTAAAAATAAGGTTGACTGTACTTATAAATATTTATAATATTGATAATTATGGCATATATATAGAAATGATATAATATTATTAGAATAACTTGGTCTTATTCCTTTAAAGCCTTTAAAGTGTTTTAGGTCAATACTCACTTGGATATATAAATTCTGATACTTTTAGTTATCAAGAAATATATAACCTTTTAATGGAAAATTTCAAAAATTTACAAGAATAATGATCCTATGTAAAAGTAAAGAATAAATCCACAAGTACCTAGCTTCAGCAATTATCAATTTATGGCCAATCTTGTTTCACCCCTACTCATGTCCTATACGACCAAACTCCAGATTATTGTGAAGCACATCCCTAATATCCAAGCATTTTGCTTATAAATATTTCAATGTGCATCTCTAAAAGGCAAGAACTCCCTTTTAAAATGTAGCTATAATACCATTATCATACTCTCCCAACTACCAAAAATTCCTCAATCATCAGATAACCAGCCATGTAGTATGAAAAACATAAAATAGTTTGAAAATATAAAAAATTATTTACTGAAGAAAATATAAGATACAAGAAACATTGTACATAGAATAATGATGCCTTAGTCCTCTTCAAAGTAGGCACTTTGGGACCTCACACGTTCCTCCCAATCACCATCAGCTGCCCTGTTGTATTTTCCTGCATCTCATTGATGATCTGAAATCTCTTCCTTTTCAAAGGTGTTTTAGTTTCAGGAAAAGCCAGAAGTCATGGGACACCAAATCTGGGCTGCAGGGGGGCTATGTCACCTGGATGATTTGATGTTTCACAAAAAAACTGCACGAGATGTAATGCATGAGCAGGCGCATTGTCATGATGAAGCTGCCAGTCACCAGTTGCCCATAGCTGCAGCCTTCTGAATCATCTTCATAGTTTCCATGGAGGAATGTTCAAGGTCAATGCAAAATTTGATGCAGATTCATTGCTGTACTTAGTCATTTTGAATGGGACTGCCACACAGTACACATGCTCACTCAACAGCATCTACCACCCCCACTGACTAGTACAGTGAAGTCATCATTGTTCACACATGTGCATTCCAGTCCACTCTCCTTGGCTGCCAGGTTACATCAATGTCGTGCAGACCATTTTCATTATATTAACAATGGCTGGACTTTTTCTGGACACACCTCATATAATACAACATGATATATCAAAGTCAGTAAGACACAGAATTTACTTAACCTCATCAATGTTACAGATATCTCTTTTCACCACATCAAAATTACGGTTTTTAATACACTAGTAAAATGACTCATTCACTTTATTACACAATACACACATAATTGTTTCAAAATAATACTACCACCAACAATGTGATTACAGAAAACGCATGCAGCTCTTTTTGTCCTTATAGTCTAAACTACTTAGGATTTATAGTCAAATTGAAATGGTTCCTTTCTGTACAGTTATGTACTAACTTGATATATAGTTATGGCCAATTGATTTATTTTGTTTTCAATGTTTAGAAATTGCTTTTAAATTTAATTATAATTTAAATTGTAATAAGTTATATAATTTTTAAATTAAGGTATTACTTGTAAATAAGACATACTAGATCATATCTACTAAACAAAGTATATTCAAGAATTCTAGCTTCTATCTCTATCTCTTCTACCCTGTTCCTTCCCTGTCCCTATAGTATAACTCTAAGGTTTATTTTGCCTTTAAGTTCATATATGTCTTTTTTATTCATAGTATAGCTTCTGGAATTTAGGAAGGTTTGTGCTTTTGTTACCCTTTCCCCTCTTTTTTTATAATTATCTTTGTTGACTTTTGGTTTCATACATGTGATATCAAAATTAGCTAATATATCTTCTTCCTCCATCCATCTTCACAGCATCAGTTTGAATAGTGTCTTTCTATACATATCATCTTCCTCTACATGCTATTTTTATGTCAGTCAACCTGTACTACCTTAACTTCTCTAAATGGGTTTCAGACTGTTTCTATGCCATCAACAAGAGTATGCTACTCATTTCTGAGTTTCTCTAATTCACTTAAAAATGAGTAACAGAATAGGATCATGGTCAAATCCCTACAAGGTCACCAGCTCTGTGACTTTGCTCAAGTTACTTAACCATCTTGAGTTTTGTTTTCTTTTATTTTTAAAATTTTGAATTGCAATGCTTACTTCATAGGGTTATTGTGAGGGCTAACTAAATAACATACATAAAGTACCTAACATAATAAATACCAATCTCTCAATAATTGCCACTTTCAATAAGATATTTGAGAATTATTAATTTGTATTGTGCATTTATTTGGTAAATATGTATTGAATAAATTCATTTCATGAATTATTTATTTAGTAAATATTTATTGAATAACTTATTTGCTAAGCACTTGCATGTACTCTTTCTTTTACTTACTCAACAAGTATTTATGAGTTGCACATGGGCTAGACTTGGCAATATAGTGATGGGAAAGAAGGACATCACCCCTACTTTAATAAAACTTCCAGTCTTCCATTTTACTGGAAGTCCTAAATTATCCTATTTTTGAATAAGTTATTTTTGTATTGATAACACCTCTCTTAGAATCCCTAGTGTGCTGGTGACTGATTTGCCTGGAAATAATTTACTCATTGGACTATATTACTGGATGTTCATTTGCTGTTTAGCTCAAACCTCTACTAAAAATGATAACTGCTGGTGTAAGTTGTTCAGAATTTATCTTCACTTCCTTACAAATTACAATTTGCTTTTTTGTCAAAGCTCATAAAGTACGGAGCCAAAGGGAACATTAGTTCCTGGGGAAGAAAAAGTCCTTCATGTGAACGGAATGTTTCCTGTTTTCAAGCCCCAACAAAATTTAGCTGACTGAGACATTTTTTTCAGTGGCTTCATAATCTTTTTAGGTTATATTTTGTTCCATGGTATATGTTTTTCAAATTAAAAATATATTTGAATACCTAAGTAACAAGATATTTCAATTTAAATAATTTTAAATATTTCAGTTAGTCAAAAAAGTATCAGATTCATGTTTATTTAACCTTTTTGTAAAATTATCAGGCTAAAGTGGAAAAACAGTAAGAAAATCTCAGAAACTTTAAAGCATTAAGTTCTCAACCTCAGATAATGCAGTCATATATCCTTATGCTAAGGAAGGTACAGAGATAGACAAGAGAGGCAGACACAATCCTGAAGAATATTATGTTCTAAAAAGTCCATGCAAAAGTTTATAATTCTCTCAATCAATGAAATATTTTCTATTTTTAAATACATATAGTAGAAAATATTCATATATATAAAATTCTATATATTATATAGGGTCTGGCAGAAGTAATGCCCTCTTGAGTGTGGTTGGTAGGGTAATAATATAGTTGTAATAATTCAAAGTTTTAATTTGCACATTTCACTCAAAATGTCATATAGTGTGCCTGAGTGTGATATTGTTATGTTATAGAATTACATGCCTATAATTTTTTAATAAAAGATTTTCTAATAAAAAAGAGGCATTACTTGTGCCAGACCTTGTGTGTATGTGAAATCAGGGTCCCAACCTCAAGTGCCAGCAAGGTCCATAAAAGTAACATAAATGAGTGAACTGGTCTAGGTGTAATGTTAGTGCATTGCATTTACATTGAATGGGTGGGACAGATTGTGCTCCTTTTAAAGGGTACAGCCTCTTTAGCACCTCTGAAAGTCAGTCTCAGCTAAATGCCAATTGATTGTTGTAAAGTTAAAATATGAATCCAGTGTTATCAAATCTAATAATTTTTAAGAGAGGCTAAAAATTCAGATTTTTTATGGCAAATCTACCAATTTTTAGTTGGGTATATTAAAAGTATCTGAAGAGTGCAGTTATACTATTAGCTGCTAGGTTGCAATGAAATGAATGAAATACACTGTTATAACACGATTAAGACCTATCTTACATATTTTAAGAGATTTAGGTAGTATCTTTCTTTTCTTGGTATGGAAATCTTAGCAATAATTACACATCCTTAAACACTTACAACCTATTATGAATAACTGGAAATGTGGCATTTCCATGAAATGAGGCTATTTATGTTTGCCAGAAAGCACATTAAAATATTTTGTAATAGTCGACTTAGTGAACTAGAAACAGCTGTGTCTGGTGAAATGTTTGTGGAAATCTACTTTTAAGCCTTTTTTTTTCATTTATTTTTACTTTACCTTGCTTGGGCATCAAAGTTGGTGTCAAGTGAGAAAGTTAAAATTATACTTGGTGATATTGTATGGTTTTCTCTGCTTTTTCGAAAACCAAGATAAGCTAAAGAACTACGTTTCCAAATATCATAAAAACCAGATTTCTTGGAAAACTGTTAATTTTTGAGGAAATTCCAGAATAATCTGCTATATAAATGCCATGGATAATGCTATCCATGTGTTACAGTAGGTCAAGAAATTTATAAGTGAATAATTGGTTCATATTAGGTCATAATCTAAAAGATTCTGAAGATCTAACTTCAGGTTTAAATATAACATTTTATAATACCAATTGAGTTATTTTAAAATTCCACTACCTTGCTCTCTTTTTTTTAATCCTCACCTGATATATGAGAGGAAGGGGGAGAGAGAGAGAGAATTCATTGGCTGCCTCCAGCAGGAACCCTCAGTCTAGGTATGTGCCCTGACCAGAAATCAAACCCACAAACTTTTGTCTACTGGACAATGCTCCAACCAACTGGGTCACCTGGCCAGGGCCCATTATCTTGCTCTTTAAAGAGTTTTTGTTAGAATTCAGAAGCAGAAAGAGGGAACTCCTACCTTTCACATCATCCTGGATGGAACTGGAGGGTATTATGCTAAGTGAAATAAGTCAGGCAGTGAAAGACAAATACCATATGATCTCACCTATAAGAAGAACCTAATGAATAAAACAAACAAATGAGCAAAACAGAACCATAGGCATGGAAACAAGGAACAGACTGACAGTGAACAGAAAAGAGAGGGAAGGGGATAAGGAGGGAAAGAAGGGGAACTAGGATTTAGTCAAGGAACACGTATAAATGCCCCATGGACATGGACAACAGGGTGGGGATTGACTGTGGGAATGGGGTGGCCAGAGGAAGGGAGAGCAAGGGGGGGAAATTGGGACAACTGTAATAGAACAATAAAAAATAAGTAAATAAAAGACAAAGGCAACTTGAGAAGGGAAAAAGAGTTTTTGTTAGAATTAAAATATTGAGTTATTGGATTTTTTGCTTCATTAATGGATTTGAATCTCTCTGAATCTTATATTTGTCCCACCCATCTATTGTATCAATAGTCATGTTGAGTAACTATGGGCTGATTTAAGTGTCCTTGGAAGTAGATCGTGTTAAGTACTTTTTCTGGGTGGCAGGCTGTCAGGAGAAAATGCTTGACAAGTTTTCTATTCAGAGTCTCTTAATGTTTCATTCCAACCTGTATAGGGAATGTGCATCTTACATGAAATCAACCAATCCATAAATTTTCCACAACCAGCATCAAGTTTACATCCTCCTCAGTTTACACATACGTGTGTACCTGCACATACACACACATCCCCTTCAGGCTGCTGGTGTTCCTTTTAGACTGATTTCTTTGTATTCTATGGGTGATGTCCTTAATGGTCATTTTGGCCCAGTGCACATGTGCACATGGAAATGGAAAGCCGTACATTAAGATTTCCTTCTGTGATCAACCCTTCATGCCACACCCCACTTTACTAGATACTGATAGATTCTTCAGATATGTGCTAAGTGCCTGCTGTGTTCCATGTAATATGAAAGGTTCTTGAGACATTAGAATGATCCTTGCCTTCAGAGAACTTCCCATGTGGTGGACAGACATGTGAGCATGATTTCAACACAACAAGATGAGGGCTCTAATTAAGGAATGTGTGAAATATAGTAGCCTCAACTGTTGTATATTTTTGAGTACCTTAAGGTCAGGTGGTGTTCTAGATACTAAGGATACATCGAGTGAACGAGAGTCAAAGATAGTTTTTCCTAACTGAAACATTTGAAGAAAGGTTTACACCAAGATTATAAGGGTTAGCCTGTATTTTCTTAATAATTTAGTTAAAATGGAATGGCTTCTACACACTAGCAATAAACAATCCAAACTGAAATTGTAAAAACAATTTGATTTATAATAGAATCAAAAATAATAAAATATTTAGAAATAAACTGTAAAAATTAGATGGCTTGTCAAACATGCTGCTAGTATTTAAAGCCCCCTTACCAGTGAATTAGCAAGAATGGAACTCAAACATCCCCATATTCTGTTCTCAAGTTTCCATTTTATGGTATCAATGGGAAAGTTCAAGCTGAAGCTATGAGTTCTTGTTCTTTTGTAAAGAACACTTCTGTGATTAGTAGTGAAAGGCTTCATTGTGCATCACAAACTGCCTGCGACCAGGGGAAGCGGAGGGTAGTGCGTCAACAACACACTGCTGAGAAGCATGGCTTCCGGATGCATCTATGCTAAATAAATTGTTATTTATGAATACTGGAACCAGTACTGTGGGCAGAAAGCATCCTCAAAACAGGAAGGTGGGCACCAGAGGTCCCAAGTTTCTTTGTTGTGGGCCGAGGCTATGTCCCTTTCCTGAAACCTCATAGCCTAGAGCTGGGAGACGCTGGCTGACAGCCAGTTAAGACAGGCGATGCTCTCAGTGCACAGAAGAAGTCTGATAAGTGGGCACCCACACCTACTCGGAAGCATAGAAAGCAGCCAGTGCCCGGGATCCAGCCTCCTGCTCCCTGGGCTCAGCCACATTTACTGTAGCAGGCCCTTAGGACAGGGTCAGGCAGGACAGTGAGATAAACAATTGTCCAGCTGCAGACATCTTCATACACTTGTAACCCTTGTGCAAGAGATGCTCTGGTCTCTACGGGCCACAGCTCCATTTCAGATTTCTCACTGCCTAAACCCACTTACAGACTTTTAAAGTGCACTGGTGGTGGGACTTCTGCTTGTGAAGGACTGAAAGCTAATTGGTCAGAGTCAATTGGCAACGCATTTCTTTCTGGGACCATTGCTAATCCTGCCCCACCCCTATTCTTCTGGTTCCTGTTGTGACTCTGCTTATCTCCTGACCCTTATGTGAACACCTCTCATGGTTTTGGTCCAGTTAGGTTCACACTTTGAAGTTCTTAAAGAGGCACGTGGGTTCCAATCTGGCTTGTTTACTGCCTTTCAGGCTTACAGCCATTCCAACCTGCTACCCTCTCTCCCTAGGATCTTTGGAAGTAGGGGCACCAGAATAATTTTAAACAAAGATTAAATGACAGCTAAAATTCCAAGCAACTGCAGTTTATCTGGGACAAATGTGAGTTTTTAAAGAAATACCACTCATTAACATGTATGTGCTTAAGCAGGTGTCTGACCTATTTGGCTGTACATGCTCTCTTAAAATTATTATAATCTAACTTTGAAGTTTTACACATAGCTAAGCACCTGCATTACTCATCCACAATGTCCATTATGTTTGATATCTTAACTCTTGCAAAGCCCTGTTTGTCACTGTGGCCTCCTCATCACATTCTTGTGGTGGGCCACCAGGGCAGGAACAGACAGCTGTGAAGGAACAGTTCCAGATCTCTCTGCCCTTCTTGTGAGCCTTGCCAACCACACAGAAGGGAGAAGGGAAGCTGTGGATGGGCAGCCAGTTTTGTATGACAGATTTTCTACTCTTTCAAATTTAGGTGAAGTTACTTCTCACTATTTCTCCTTTGCCTTCTCTGACAGTAAATTATTCAATAGAATGGAAATGAATGGATAAATAAGGTTTTTCCAACTATATAACTGGTTTTTATTTAAGCTTAAACTAAGAACAGTTTAAGATGGCCAAGAGACATATAAAAAGATGCTCAATGCTCAATCATGAGAGAAAAACAAATTAAACTACCATGAGATATCACCTCACACCTGTCAGAATGGCTATCATTAATAAATCAACAAACAACAAGTGCTGACAAGGATGTAGAGAAAAGGGAACCCTTGTGCACTGTTGGTGGGAAAGCAGATTGGTGCAGCCTCTGTGGAATGCAGTATGGAGTTACCTCAGAAAATTAATAATGGAACTGCCTTATGACCCAATGATTCCACTTATGGCAATATATTTGAAGAAACCCAAAACACTAATTTGAAAGAATATATGCATTCCTATGTTTATTGCAGTGTTATTTACAATAGCCAAGATTTGGAAGCAGCCCAAGTGCTACCAGTAGATGAATGGATAAAAAAGTTGCAGTACATTTACACGATGGAATACTACTCGTCCATAAAAATGAAGGAAATCCTACCTTTTGCAACAGCATGGATGGACCTGGAGAATATTGTGCTAAGTGAAATAAGCCAGTCAGAGAAAGACAAGTACCATATGATTTCACTTACATATGGAATCTAATAAACATAATAAATTAACAAATGAAATAGATAGACTCATAGATACAGAGAACATACTGACAGCTGCCAGAGGGGTGGAGGCTAGGAGGCTGGGTGAAAAGAAATGAAGAAATTAAACAATAAATAAATAAGTAAATAAATAAATAACTTATAGACACAGACAATAGTATGGTGATTATCCAACAGAAGGGGAAGGGGGTTGGGGAGGAAGTAGAAAAGGGTAAAGCAGAAATAAATGGTGATGGAAGGAGACTTGATTTGGGGTAGTGAACACACAATACAATATACAGGTGATATATTATATAATTGTACATCTGAAATATATAATTTTATTAACCAATGTCACCCCAATAAATTCAATAAAATCTTTTTTAAACTTAAAAAAAGAACAATTTAATGAAAATGACTGAGTACTTACAAGATACCAAGCTATGTGCTGGGGCCCAAAGATGATTAAAGTTGCTTTCCCATCATGGAGGCATGCACAGTCTAGTGGAGAGACATATTTAAACATATGTTGATAATAGTGTGCAATGTATACAATACTAGGTACATCCAAAAATAGAAAAGCCATAGAGAGGAAGAAGTAATTCTGCCTGGAGGTGTCTCTTGATGGACCTAGAAATTGGTGAGCATTGAGATGTTTTAAAGGAAGAATAAGAGTTCTCCAAGTGGACTAGATAGTGAAGAAATTAAAGATAGGGGAAGATAACATGCAAAAACATGGTTTGGGAGTTGTATTAGTTTTCTATTGCACAAACTTAGTGTTTTAAACAAACACAACATGGGTCTCAAGGGGCTAACATCAAGGTGTAGGCAGGACTGCATTCTTTACTTGTGGCCCTAGGGGAGTACTTGGTTCCTTGCCTTTTCCAGCTTCAAGAGGCTACACACATTCCATGTCTTTTGATCCCCTTCATCAGGTAAGTCAAGTCCTCCTCACACTTCCCAGTCTTTCCTCCTCCTTCCATTTCATCTCTCTAATTCAGCCAGGAAATATTCTCTGCTTTTAAGGACTCATGTGATTAGATTGGTTTTAGACAGATCAACCACAATATCTCCCCCATCTCAATTACATCTGTAAAGTCCTTTTTGCCATGTAAAGTAGCATATTCACAGGTTCCAGGAATTAGAACATGGACATCTGCCTACGACAGAAAATATTACAGAACTGCATGGTCATGGGAGGTTCAGAAAGGGAGGAGAAGGACAGCAGTTGCCAGATAATGAAGACCCTTGTATGCTATGTGAAGAGAGCTAAACTTAATCCTGAAGGTGATGGGATCTTTTCAAGGGTTTAAAGCAAAGTGAAAATTGTGTTTTGAATAGAACACTGTTGACAATCTGAAGGACAAATTCAAAAGGGACAAGACTTGAAGCCAAGGACAGTGATCCTTGGGTGCAAGGAAATAAAGGAAGTGAGGCTTATAATTGTCCAGCTATCTATTTAGAGAATTTCTAGCGCCATGAAAAAGAGGGGAACACAGAGCTGGGTCTTGCTAATTTGAGGAGACAGAGTTTGGGGGGCAGGGAGTCCAAGTTGGCAAAAGACATAGATCAGGAGAAGAGACAGTTTCAGAGAGAGAGAGAGCTCCAGAGATCTGCAGAAGAGTACTGGTCAGTACACACTTGCGAGGATACTGCAAAAGCTGGGAAAAGAACTCTCAGAAAGGAGGGTGTGGAATAATACCTAGAGCTCACACAGGGTCAAGAGCAGTTCATGTTCCCATCAACCAAAGTAGAAAGACCTCCTAAAACATGGTCTCTGAATACAAGGGTATTCAGCCCTGGCTGGTGTGGCTCAGTGGATAGAGCATCAGCCTATGAACCTGAATAGAAGGGTATTGACTTGGTAATGGGGCCAAATTAGCCCTAGACAAAAGATTATATATTTAAAAGAATAGTATATATTTCAGAGCATGGGTGGATGAGTTGAAAGCAAGCCTTGAAAGAACCAAACTGTTTCCAATAGTTTATTAAATTAACAGTAACTTTACTGACTCACAAAACCCAAAAATATTTAAGGGAACACCAAAAAATTTTTTTCTCTTAACAGTGCAAAATTCACAATGTCTGGCATCCAATCAAAAATTACAAGTCATGCAAAGAAGCAGAAACATATGACATATAATAAGGAGAAAAATAAATTCATAGAGTAGACACAGAAATAGAATTAGTAGACAAAGACATTAGAACAGCTATTATACATATTTTGAATGTTGGAAAAAAGGTGGAGGAAAGCATGAGCATAATGAGAGAGGTGGAAATTATAAAAAAGACCCAGATCAAACTTCCAAAGGTGAAAAGTAAAGTTGCTGAGATGAAAAATGCCCTGGATGGTATTAACAATAGATTAGACACTAAAGAAAAAGAAATTAGGGACTTCTGGCCAACATGGAGGCATAAGTAGACACACTCTGCCTCCTCACACTACCAAAATAAGGACAACAACAAATTTAAAAACAAACAACAACCAAAACTGACAGAAAATCAAACTGTATGGAAGTCCAACTACCAAGGAGTTAAAGAAGAAACGTTTATCCAGACAGGTAGGAGGGGCAGAGATCGGCAGTCGGGTGCAAAGGACTCATGGCTAGGCTTGAAGACTTGGCAGTCCCACATTCGAGTGCAGATAAACTGAGAGGAACAACTAGCAAGCGAGATAAACCACACAACCCAGGGTTCCAGTACAGAGAAATAAAAACTCAAAGCCTCTGAATGAAAACACCTGGGGGGGTTGCAGCAGTGGGAGAAACTCCCAGACTCACAGGAGAGCTTGCTGGGGAGACCCACAGGGTCCTAGAATGTACACAAACCCACCCACCGTGGAATCAGCACCAGAAGGGCCCAATTTGCTTGTGGGTAGCTGGGGAAGTGACCAAAAACTGGCAGAGAGCAGAGCAAGCCCCACTGTTCCCCCTCGGACTCCTCCCCCACAGCATCACAACACAGCAATGTGGGTTGCCCTGCCCTGGTGAACACCTAAGGCTCCACCCCTTACTATACAACAGGCACACCAAGACCAAAAAAAAAAAAAAAAGGCCCAAATGAAATAACGGATCATCAAAGCTCCAGAAAAAATACAACTAAGCAATGAAGGGACAGCCAACCTATCAGATACACAGTTCGAAACACTGGTTATCAGGATGCTACAGGAACTCACTGGGTACTTCAACAGCATAAAAAAAGACCCAGGTAGCAATGAAGGTTGCATTATGTGAAATAAAGAAAAATCTACAGGGACCAACAGTGATGGGAAGGAAACCAGGACTCAAATCAATGGTTTGGAGCAGAAGGAAGAAATAAACATTCAACCAGAGCAGAATGAAGAAACAAGAATTCAAAACAATGAGGAGAGGCTTAGGAACCTCCAGGACATCTTTAAATGTTCCAACATCCAAATCATAGGGGTGCCAGAAGGAGAAGAGGAAGAGCAAGAAATGGAAAACTTATTTGAAAACATAATGAAGGAGAACTTCCCCAGTCTGGCAAAGGAAATAGACTTTCAGGGAGTCCAGGATGCTCAGAGAGTCCCAAAGAAGTTGGACCCAAGGAAGCACACATCAAGGCACATCATCATTACATTACCCACGATGAAAGAGAAGGAGAGAATCTTAAAAGCAGCAAGAGAAAATGAGACAGTTACCTACAAAGGAGTTCCCATTAGACTGTCAGCTGATTTCTCAAAAGAAAACTTGCAGGCAAGAAGGGGCTGGAAAGAAGTATTCAAAGTCATGAAAGGCAAGGACCTACATCCAAGATTACGCTAGCCAGCAAAGCTATAATTTATCATTGAAGGGCAGATAAAGTGCTTCCTAAATAAGGTCAAGTTAAAGAAGTTCATCATCACCCAGCCCTTATTTTATGAAACGTTAAAGGGACTTATCTAAGAAAAAGATTAAAAATGTGAACAGTAAAATGACAACAAACTCACAGCTTTTAACAACCGAATCTAAAAAAAAAAAAAAAAAAAATCTAAGCAGAAAGAACCAAGATGGCGGTGTAGGTAGACAAACTGCGCCTCCTCACACAACCAGAACTGACAGAAAATTGAACGGCAGGGAAGTCCGACACCAAGGAGATAAAAAAATGAACCTTCATCCAGACCGGTAGGAGGGGCGGAGACGGCAGCCGGGGCGGAGAGGACTTGCGTGGTGGTGGCAGGACCAAGACTGGTGGAGTGTGGGACGAAGGGGGCAGGCAGTCTGACCGCTAGCAGACCCTGTGGCCCCACATTTGCACACAGATAAACTGAGAGGGCTGGACTCAGAGTGGCAGAGAGCGGGGCAGGCAGTGTGGCGGGTAGCACCCCACGGCCCAACATTCGCGCATAGATAAACCAGGACAAACGGCGGGGGGTGAGGCAGACTGCATAACCCAGGGCTCCAGTGTGGGGGGGTAGGGGGGTGGGGGGGGTAGGGGGGGTGGGGGGGTGGGGGGCGATGAAGCCTCAAACCTCTGAGTGAAAACACCCATGGGGGTTGAGGAGGCAGCAGGAGAAACTCCCAGCCTCACATGAGAGGTCATTGGAGAGACCAACAGGGGCCTAGGGCGTGCACAAGCCCACCCACTCAGGAACCAGAACCAGAGGGGCCCAGTATGATTGTGGGTAGTGGAGTGAAAGATTGAGGTCTGGTGGAGAGTGGAGCGGGCGCCATTGCTCCCTCTGGGCCCCTCCCCCACATACAGCGTCACAGCACATCGACCAGGGTTACCCCACCCCGGGGAACACCTAAGGCTCCGCCCCTTTAAGTAACAGATGCGCCAAGACCAAAAAAAAAAAAAAAAAAGGCCCAAATGACAGAACACTTCAAAGCTCCAGAAAAAATACAACTAAGCGAGGAAGAAATAGCCAACCTATCAGATGCACAGTTCAAAACACTGGTTATCAAGATGCTCACAGAATTGGTTGAATCTGCTCGAAAACCAGATGAAAAAATGAAGCCTATGCTAAGAGAAACAAAGGAAAATGTACAGGGAACCAATAGTGATGCGAAGGAAACTGGGACTCAAATCAACAGTGTGGACCAGAAAGAAGAAAGAAACATCCAACCAGAAAAGAATGAAGAAACAAGAATTTGGAAAAATGAGGAGGGGCTTAGGAACCTCCAGGACATCTTGAAATGTTCCAACATCCGAATTATAGGGGTGCCAGAAGGAGAAGAGGAAGAACAAAAAATTGAAAACTTATTTGAACAAATAATGAAGGAGAACTTCCCCAGTTCGGCAAAGGAAATAGACTTCCAGGAAGTCCAGGAAGCTCAAAGAGTCCCAAAGAAGCTGGACCCAAGGAGGAACACACCAAGGCACATCATAATTACATTACCTAAGATTAAACAGGAGAGAATCTTAGAAGCAGCAAGAGAAAAGGAGACAGTAACCTACAAAGGACTTCCCATAAGACTGTCAGCTGATTTCTCCAAAGAGACCTTACAGGCAAGAAGGGGCTGGCAAGAAGTATTCCAAGTCATGAAAGGCAAGGGCCTACATCCAAGATTACTGTATCCAGCAAAGCTATCATTTAGAATGGAAGGGAAGATAAAGTGCTTCTCAGATACGGTCAAGTTAAAGAAGTTCATCATCACCAAGCCCTTATTATATGAAATGTTAAAGGGAGTCACCTAAGAAAAAGAAGATAAAAATAGGAACAGTCAAAATGACAGCAAACTCACAGTTATTAACAACCACACCTAAAACAAAAACAAGAGCAAACTAGACAAACAACTAGAACAGGAACAGAACCATAGAGATGGAGATCACATGGAGGGTTGTCAATAGGGGAGTGGGAGGGGGAGAGAGAGGAGAAAGGTACAGAGAATAAGTAGCATAGATAATAGGTGGAAAATAGACAGGGGGAGGGTAAGAATAGTGTAGGAAATGTAGAAGCCAAAGAATTTATAAGTATGACCCATGGACATGAACTATAGGGGGGGAATGTGGGAGGGAGGGAGTGGGCAGGATGGAGTGGAGTGAGGGGGGTGGGAAATGGGACAACTGTAATAGCATAATCAATAAATATATTTAAAAAATAAAAATTAAAAAAAAGAAAAATATATTAAAATCAACCAGAGATATGAGGAAGTCATTTGTCAGTTTCCCAATTCGGTGATGTGCTGGTAATCTGATCACTATGGGCTGTTGAGTAACTAGAAGATAAGGGAGTGGAGATACAGAGCAGAGAGTACTCTTTCTGAGAAAAACTGAAATGAACATGAAGGAGATAAAGAAAAGGATGACTAGATGGGAGTATAGCATCCAAGGTGGATTTTGTCCTTTTTTTTTAATGAGAAAATTTATACATTGAGGATAATGTTAATAATAAGAAGAAAATAAATAACATTTTTAAGCCCTTAATTATGTACTAGATAGTATACTACATACCTTACATATACTGAGTCACTTAGTCTTCAGCACAGTCTAATGAAATGGGGCTATTTTTGTCTGTTTTACAACTGAAGAAACTGAGGCACAGATTGAGTCAATATTAATCCTAGTTACATAGTTAAAAAGTAGCAGAGCTGGAATTCAAACCAAATCCATTTGTGATACACTTGGGTGCTATATGCTGAGCCAGCAAAGAGGCAGAAGTAGAGGTTACAAAGGAGAGAAGGCATAACTAATTATTTAATGTCTAGGAAGAGGTAGAAGAGTATATATTTAAGAGCATGTGTGGATGAGTTGGTCCTAACCAGATGGAGAGAAAGACTTCGTTTTTGAGATTTGGGGAAAGAAGTAAAGGGTAGATATGGGTATAGATAAATGGATCTGTTGATGTGGAGCATGAGTTTAGGAGGTCTATATTTGGTGACTGAGTTAGGTATGTGGGAAACTAAAGCTTCATATAACTGCTAATAGGAAAAGTCAGACAACAGGAGTGATGAATCATTGTTGAGAGATCAGTTGTATTTGGAAATTACTTTAAATAGCTAGCTGGGTTGTATATTTCTAGCTGTGAAAGGGTGAGGGTGAGGGAGATGAGGATAGTAAGGATTTCAAGTTTATGCCACCTCCCAAAACATGGCAACTATTTCTCAAAATGAGGCCAAACCAGTAGGTAGCATCAAAGGGGACAACAAGAACAGAGTAAGTTAATAATCATGGCCACCTTGGTTACCCTGAAGACACTCACATGGAAATCTAATTGTCTCCTTTTGCTGACTGACCCCCTTCCAGATAAGTTCCCTTGGTGTAAGCTCTTACTGAACTTTTACTTTCCTTGGAATGTCCTAGAACTTCAATTTTTGAAATGTTTTCCATATTGTTACATGTCGTCTATGAATCTGAACTCTTGTTAAACTTTTAGCTCTAGAGTAAATGTTTCCTTCCAGTCTCAATTACCAACAAGGCAATTCAGTAACACAAGTATCTATTGTGAAATCATATTTAGGAACTTATGACATTATATCTAACCTTTCACTATGTATACTCTGACAATGTAAGATTGTTCTTTATGCTCTATTTGTTACATTCTGCATTTTTAAAACATGACAAAGTTGGTACCCATTTGTATCATGCAGTGTGAAAAATGCAACTCTTTTTCCATGGTATGCTTATGCGTGAAGCATTTCACCTACGAGAATTGAGTCTGGTTTCTAACCAGAGCTGGACCTGCTTAAAGAGACAATTTACAATTTCACAGAGATGTCAATGTTTTATAAATATTAACTTCCAGATTATGAGTTTTATTTTTAAGGAGGGTAAAATCCATTCTTCACAGTTTAGTCTTCTTTTTTGAGAGTTTATTTTTTAGGAGAATAAGTCAAAGAAAAGATAGCTTATCAATGCTCTTCCTGAATATCCATGACTTAACCTTTTCCAATTTATGTGGAAACCACAAAGACCTATTAGATGTTTGCCCTGCCAAGCTTTCTTCACAGTTTCTTAGGCACCAAAGGCAGTGAGCGATGGAAACAGTGAACAGGAAAGGAAACCTCTCCATCATCCTGCTTTTCCTGTGGTCAGAAAACTTGCCAACAAGCATCCTTGGCCCACTTCACAACAGGCTTCACTGCCATTTGAGAGGACATTCAACTCAGGGAACGTGTAGCTGAGTTTTCACTAAGTCTGAGCGAGGATCTGGCTGTGTCTGCCGGTAGGACCGGATCACAATTCTCTCCCGTTCGAAATTCTGCTGCAAATCCTTATTGTTTTCAAGCCCAGTAGTTTTCAAGCATATTTCAATAGACTTGTATCATTAAAAGCACTAAATATATGTTATAAAAAGTGAGAAAATACAGATAAGCAAAAATAAAAATATAAAAGCCATGCATTCTTACTATCCGAAGAACATCATTTTGACATCTGAGTTCTTATCTTCCTAGATACTTTATTGATAGTCTCTATTTGATGAATTGTCATCATACTCTCTTTTAATTCTTTAAATATACTTTGTACATTTATTATAGTTTCATGAACTATAATATAATATAATTCATATAATATAAAATCCTTTCATATTTTGTACACATTTATTATAGTTGCATGAACTCTTTATTAGGTCCAACATCTGTACCCCCAAAGCAGTTTCTGCCTTTTTCCCCCTATTTCTTCATGTCTCATAATTTTTTGTTGAAAATTTTAAATGCTGTATTGTAGCAATTATGGGTCCTCCCTAGGCTTTTTGTTGCTATTTTGTGTTGCTATGGTTGTTCATATGTTAATTTGTTTAGTGACTGATTCTGTGAAGTGTATTTCCCCCATAGTGTTCAGCCTCTGACGTCTCTGCTAAGAACTTCCTTGTTCTTATTTTTAGGTCGGCTTCCTGGAGATTGTCCCTGTGTCATCACAGCTTAGTGTCAGCCACTGATTGGTCGGAGATTGTGCTTAAGCCTCCTGAGCCAGTAATGTTTTCATCCTTTTCTACTGAGTCTGTATGCAGCCTGGGGACCACTTTTAGAGTTCAGGGAGTCTACCTATCTGCCCGGCCTTTAGCTCAGGGACTGATACTTTGGAAGCTCCCTCTCTCTGGTCACTCCTGCCTGATCACAGCCTGGAGCTTTTCCATAACCTTCCGGACCTCCGGTACCAACAGTGGTGAGAGCAGGGCCCTCTTTGGCTGTCTTGGACCCCAATTTCTCGATTAAACTTCTGCTTGTGTGCCTTGTGGTATCACTGAGCTATTAGCCTCCTCTTACTATTAGCCTTTGTGATATTTGTGGTTTCTGACAGTGCACCAGGGCATGCATTTCTATTCTCTGTTCCAGAAAGTAAGCATCCTTAGGCAGAGCTGCAAGTCACAGCTTGCTCAGCCCCACTTCGATCAACAGGAGTTGAGGGGTTAGGGGACTCTAATCTTCTTGGGTTACCTCACTCAGAGTCTCTCTATAAAACAGGAGCTTGGGGTGTGGGGATGGGCACTATTGAACAGTTGCAGCTACCCATCTGGTAAAGCTCTTTCACAACACAGAGCTAGGGGTAGAAGAGGATGAGTGTGGCAGTTTTCTGGGGCTGCCCAACTCTCCTGAATAGATCTTCAGCAATAGGAAGGTAAGGCACATGGGTTCTCCACTGGCTGCCAAGGCTTCCCAGAACAGTTCTTCCCCAGCATGGAGCTGGATGATGGCTACAACTCATGGTTCAGTGCCACAGTCTTCCACTGTTCTTATGAAGTTTCAGTGCATTTGATGAATAAATGCTGCTCAATTCCTTGCACATCCTTAGGTCAATTTCCAGAGACTATAAATGGTTGTCTTAGATCATTTTGGCCAGTTTAGTCAATGTTTTTTGGAGGCAGAGGATTCATTAAGCTCTTCACACGACCATTCCAGAAGATCTACCCCTGGAAGCGGCCTGCAATTTATACTTTTACTTATGTATAAGTATCCATACTCATATATAACTTATACATACTTTTACTTTAGCTTTCAACTTGAAGAAAATTGTAAAATGCCCAATATAGTTATTTACTAACAATAAAACTCCTGAGTGTAGTTTAAGGTCCTGTCATTTCTTTTGTGTGCATCTCCTCAGCCCATGAGCTACCTCAGGGCAGGACCTGTCACATTCACTTCCGTTTCCATCATGTAGGGCAGCAGGGAGGAGATAATGGTTTTTTCATCTTCAAAACAAAACTAAATATATATGCATTTTTAAACACATGATTCCATAATTATCTTACCCAATAGCTTACATCCTGTAGCTAGCTTGTGGGCTAGTTACAAGGCCGGCCCCATGTGGTCTTTAAAGTACACACACACACACATAAACACACACTCCTACACTTGCCCTTTCATAATCTCTTCCCAGTAACTTTTCTTCTGTGAGAGTAGGCATATGCAAAACTTTATTTGTTTTAACCTATTAGACTTTAAAGACACTATGAAAATATTTGAGACCTGAAGTAAATTGTATATTGGCTCAAAAATACAGAAAGGAAACTGCAGAACCAAACTAAATGTGTTTAATTAAATGCATATAAAATATAACATTAGGTCAACCTTCTAAAAGGAGCTCAACATTTTAAAAGTTACATATAAATTATATTTAAGGTGACATACTAATGTACCTAAAGATATTTCACATAGTGAGTAGTGAAACCACCTCAAAGGTTTTAAAAATCCTATTCAGCATATTTCACCCATATATTAAAAATAGGGTTGTGGGGATTGAAGCCAAGGCCTGGCACCAGCTTGTAGGGACCTCATGAAAGATCTCAAACACTTTCACAAAGAAGTAATGGTTTTATGGTGCAGTAAACAATGTTTTTCTCCTCTGATTTGAGTAGAGACACCATGAAACCCCACTGTATAGACTCAGACCTTTGCATGTTATCATTTACATTCATTCATTTGCTCCCTTGGCAAACATTTGCCAAGCACGTGCATTGCGCCTTGCGGTTCCACTGCTGATGATGGAGTGAAGAGCAAGTTAACCTGGGCCGTTTCCTCATGGTGTTTATTTATTAGTTGGGGAATAATGTTTTCTAAAAATCACATACATTTTTCACTGCATATTTTAATATAAAAAAAGAGTTCTCTGGTGGTGGGTGATGTATGTGGACATCTAAAATTCCGAAGTCAGAGAAGGTGGTCTTATGGATTGATGCTTAAACTGAGGCATGAAAAAAGAGTTGGAGTGAAGTCTGGGTAAAGTGAGGACTGGCCAGTGCAGAAGCCCTGGGGTAGGAAAGAGATTCATGCATCGATGGAAATAAAAAGCAGCTCTATGGTTAGAGCACTGCAAGCCTGAGGAGGGTGTGGAGAAAGAGGTTGGAAGGGTGGCAGGGCATGCAGGACCTTAAGAGTCATTTTGGGGATCTTGAATTCTATTCCACTTGAATAGTTTTGATCATACAGACCTTGTTGGGTTTTTAAAAGATCTCCATGAAAAGTAGATGGACAGGGGCCTAAGTGGAAACAATGATGGGGAGGGGAGGACAGTGGAGGTTTTGCAGCAGTCCACCCGACAGATTGTTAACCCAGACTAGTGGGATCAGGGGAAGGAGAGGAAAGTGTATAAATGCAAGAAATATTTTGGAGGTAAGAACAACATGGCATTGAAAAATACAAACCTTTTCTTTAGTTTGATTTTTCAATACTATGTCAGTTAAAGGCAAACCTACTATAAAATGCTCATTGAATTATGGTAATATTTCAGTGTTTGATGTTGTGTTATGATGTCTATTAACTACTTATCACCTAACTAAGAGGGTAAACCAAAAGTTCTTTCATCAGAAGTGAAAAAGGAATAAATAATATTGCTTTATATACCAGATAAATTTCACGTTCCTTTGACAACAGAGGCAGAATCTTCATTGTATAAGGGAGTGTACATGGATTTTTGGAGTTGAACTACTTAGATTTCATTCCTGATTCTGCCTTTAACTAACTCTGTAACTTTGAACAATTTATTTATCTTTTCTAAACTTTAAAATGGATATAATACCTACTTCACAAAACACTTTTTAGAAAAAATAACTGGTGTGCAACACTTGCTCATAATAGATGCTCAATAATTATTAGCTCTCTCAACATACAAATAGCCATGCTAGTAATCTACACTATTCAGGTTGTTTGCTAAACCTAGAAATATGGTTTTTAGAATTGGAGGAATTTAATTCAGTCATTCCCTCAATTTACAGATGAACAAATCAGTCTTCATTTAGAGAGGAAATTGACTTGCCCAGGGATGCAGCTTTCTGGAGACACTATAGAACTAGAAATACTTTCTCCAAACATCCAGTTTCCTCTCTCATGTTTAGCTGAAAGACTTTATAACCTAATCCACATATCCATGTTATCTCTGCTTAAAGCATAAAGAAGGTGATTGCTAATAGTAATCTTGTGTTCTCTTTGCTAGTTACATGCTATGGGAAAACTTGCTGGCACCAGAGTAGCAGAACTAAAAGCCAAGTACACCTTGCTGCATGACACTGTTAGAAGGTATGCTGTTTACTGATGTGGAAACATCCTCAATCATATTTATACTCCTCACCTGTGATGGGACCTATCTTGTTTTGTATTCCCCCTCCAATCAGACCCCGAGGCAAGGATTTGAGCTGAAGTAGTTTGAGAAGTGATACAGAAATTATTGTGAGAGTAGGGAAGTGATACTGGAATGGGAGGAATCCAGCTGAGGATGTGTTACTCTTGGGGTTAACACTATAGGCGACTGGGGCTCAGTCTCACTGAGGACACTGTGTGTGACTGTAGAACACACGTCAGAACTTTCCCACTGATGGGTGAGGAAACTGCAGTATTTATCTGTCCCTCTTTGATTAAGGATTGCTTCTCAGGAGATGAGTTCTTGGCACATCTAGCTTGCCCTTGGAAAAGCCAAGCAAGCTCCTATGGCCAGAGAAGCTCTCAGAGAGAAACACACAGGTGCTGTTGATATATATATGAGAGTTGGCCAAGAGGACTTTGGTGGAACACTGACATCATCTGCTACAGGGCCCTCCTGTAGGGTACTTCTCCCCACCTCTTTTCACCACTCAAAGGTATAGGTCCTATGACAATCCCAGCCTACATCTGCCAAGATTTTGGTGTTTACTTCTCACCTCTTTGTCCTACCCCAGGCTACTCACCTTGGCCCAGTCCCAGTCAGCGGCCTGTCGGAATAATAGGCTTCCACAGAATAATTCAACAAGGTTTCCTAAGCTCCTGCTATCAGCCATTGGGAATGAAGGGGAAAGATGTGTGGAGAAGCAAAAATCCTGTTCTGTCTCTGTTTCTTACTACCCCTAAGCTTCTTTCTTCCTTTTCCCCACCTCCTCCTTCATAGCCCTGCATGATGTCTCCATCAAAAGCCAAGGAGAGACAGCAATGGATAGAAACTCCATCCTGCCATTTCCCAGCCATTCTTTCCCCCAGTCTCCAACTGTTATCCCTACTTCTTTTCTTGTTCAGTCATTTGGCTAGTTTGAGGATGGGAGCAAGAGTGAACGACTAGGAGAACAGAACTGCATCTGTATGCATCCTTCACTTTCCCCCTACCCCATACTTACTCAGCTCCATCGAGGTTCCTAACAACACTCTAAAACCCTCAGCTTTGGCACCTCCCTCTCCACATCCTTCTCCTCCCTATCCCCAAAATAAATCCTCACCTTCATCCCTAATGGAGATCCATTTCCCACAATTAGTCCTGCCTGCCAGTGTGCACACGTAGTTCTCAAGACTCAAGAACTTAGAGGATTTAGGTGGAAAGTCTGGGGTAATCTTTTCCAACACACATCACACTGCTTAACTGAGAGAAAACTCCATACAGTTCTTGGGGCATCCCTCTGAACCTCTTTGCAGATACAAGGAATATTGCAACATTTCTCACCCTCCAGAAAGCCCTGCAGAGCCTTGCGGGGTTCTGGCTTGGCTTCCTCCTTGCTGACCCACAGCTCAGTTCCCTCGGCCCCAGTGACAGATAGCAATGCAGGACCAAGGGTATAGTGTTATTTCTTCCTACTTCCCAGTTGTGTTGCAAAACTATTATTCTCCTTCTGCTCCCTACATTGTAACTCCTCTTGACCTTTTAGTTCTCACTTCTGTCATTACAAATACCCACCACTCTCTTCCACTGCCACTGCCTAGTGGGTGGGAAAGGCATTAGGAAGTAGACTTTTCACTCGTGGTGCTGGGGCTGTAGCAGGGCAGATACAGGCTGGAAATGTTGAACTGAAACTCAATGAGTTTTTCATAGCAGCTACGTTACAGGAGTCATTTAATTCTCCCCTGCTGACACTATATTTCAAGTCCATGTGACTAAATTACCATTTGTGTTCTGCCTGGAACCCTAACCACTTTGTCCACCTCGTCTCAGGGAGGAAACAGGCCCTGTGTACACTCACTATGTGAATCTCTGTTCTTGTGGAACATAGCACACAGGAATCAGAGGTCCAACTGCTCCAGAATGCCAAACGTTTCACTGAGCAAATACAACAGCAGCAGTTTCACCTGCAGCAAGCTGATAATTTTCCAGAAGCATTCTCCACCGAGGTCTCCAAAATGAGAGAACAGCTTCTCAAGTATCAAAATGAATATAATGCAGCAAAGGAAAGAGAGTATCATAATCAGTACAGATTGAATAGGTAAGTACACGATTGTCTCAAGCACACTCAAGACAGACGAGAGCCAAGCAGTTTCCACATAAACAAAATTTTAAAAATTAGACTATATTAGGCATTCTAAGTACAATGGGTATGACATAGCAATGTTTAAATGATTACAAGCCTATTTCTTTCCTTGATTCTCTAGAACAGCAGTCACTGAACAACAAGGTTACACAGCTTGAAGAAACAAGCTCAGATGAGAGGGAGACACTTTCAGGAAAAGGGAAAGACTTCGCTGCTGTGATTTCTGTGGGTCAGGAAAGCCGTGAGCATTGGGAGTCATAGCCTAGGAATGCACTCCACAGAACAAGGATTTGGCACGCACTCTGACCCTCTGCGGCACTGACAGGGTGGCCTCTCATCCTTTTTGCAGTACCACTACATATGTCTGCATGGCGAGTGCCCCACATGCACATTCCAAAGAAGCCTAGTGAGCTGAGGGTCATGTCTGGCTCACTCTATTCTAATATCAGAACTCAGACCACATAGTCAACCTTATTCTCCTATTACTAAACTAGTCCTTAAGATCAAGGAAGAAAGTTACATCCTTTTGGAAGACATATTTACTTATCCAAATCTATAGTATGTCACTCAGTGAACTAAAGCAGAAATACATTGGTAGCTGACAAATGTTATTTCCAAAATTTTTACTTACATTCCTCCTGTGAGGAGCAAGTCAGTGGGAGAGTTTGTTCTGCAGTTGACACTATTTACATAAATTTCAAAGTAAGTGTAACCCAGGTTTTGTCCTGTGATGTGCTGTTTGCTGCGTACTGGAGAGAAAGCCAAACGATCTCTTCTAGAATTATTGCCATTTAAGGTGGCAGAACTTTCTCTGCCTATCTTTAAGAGTAGGGATGCAAGGATGGTACAATATTCACAAATCAATAAACATAACACACCACATAAACAAAATGAAAGTCAAAAATCACATGATCATATCAATAGATGCAGGAAAAGCATTTGATGAAGTACAGTACCCATTTATAATAAAAACACTCAGCAAAGTAGGAATAGAGGGAGCATACCTCAACATAATAAAGGCCACATATATGATAAACCTACAGCCAACATCATTCTCAACAGGCAAAACCTAAAAACCTTCCCCCTAAGATCAGGAACAAGAGTAGGATGTCTGCTTTCACCACTTCTACTCACAACAGTGCTGCAAGTTCTAGCCAGAGTGACCAGACAAGAAAAATAAAAGGCATCCAAATTGAAAAGGAGGAAGCAAAACTGTCATTGTTTACAGATGACCTGATAGTGTACATAGAAAACCTTATAGACTCCACCAAAAAACTACTTGACCTAATAAGTGAATTTGGTAAAACAGCAGGATACGAAGTCAACATTCAGAAGTCGAAGGCATTTTTGTACACCAACTATGAATTATCAGAAACAGAAACTAGGGAAAAAATCCCATTCACCATAGCAACAAGAAAAGTAAAGTACCTAGGAATAAACTTAACCATGGAGGTAAAAGACATGTACTCGGAAAACTACACAACACTGAAGAAAAAAGTTAAGGAAGACACAAATAAATGGAAGCAAACACCATGTTCATGATTTGGAAGAATTAATGTCATTAAAATTTCCATACTACCCAAAGCAATATATAGATTCAACAGAATCCCTATTAAAATACCAATGATATATTTCACAGATATAGAACAAATACTTCAAAAATTTATATAGAACCATAAATGACCCCAAATAGCCTCAGCAATTTTGAGAAAGAAGAACAAAATAGTAGGGATCACAATACCTGATATCAAATTATATTACAAGGCTACTGTAATCAAAGCAGTCTGGTACTGGCATAAGAACAGACACATAGATCACTGGAACAGAATAGAGAGCCCAGAAATAAACCCATGTCTCTATGGTCAATTAATATTCAACAAAAGGAGCAGGTGAATAAAATGGAGTGAAAATAGCCTCTTCAATAAATGGTGTTGGGAGATCTGGACAGCTACATGCAAAAAAATGAAACTAGACCACCAACTTACACCATACACAAAAGTAAATTCAAGGTGTATAAAAGACTTAAATATAAGTCGTGACACCATTAAAGTCCTAGAGGAGAACATAGGCAGGAAAATCTCAGATATTCCACACAGCAGTATTTTCACCAATATGTTCCACAGAGCAAGCAACATAAAGGAAAGAATAAACAAATGGGACCTCATCAAAACAAAAAGCTTCTGCATGACTAAAGAAAACAGCATTAAAATGAAAAGAGAACCAACCATATGGGAAAACATATTTGCCAATGATACCTCAGACAAGGTTTGATCTCCAAAATACATAGAGAACTCATATGACTCAAACCAGAAAGACAAACAATCCAATTAAAAAATGGGCAGAGGACCTGAACAGACACTTCAAGGAGAACATACAGAGGGCCCATAGACATATGAAAGGATGCTCAACATCACTAGCCATCATAGAGATACATGAAAACCACAATGAGATATCACTTCACACTGGTCAGAATGGCCATCACTGACAAATCAACAAACAGGTGCTGGCAAGGATGTGGGGAAAAGGGAATCTTGGTATACTGTTGTTGGGAATGCAGACTGGTGAGGCCACTGTGGAAAACAGTATGGAATTTCCTCAGAAAACTAAAGATGGAACTGCCTTTGATCCAGTGATCCCACTGCTGGGATTATACCCTAAGAATCCTGAAACACCAATTCAAAAGAGCCTATTCACCCCAATGTTCATAGCACCATTATTTACAATAGCCAAGTGTTGGAAACCAGATGCCCATCAGTAAATGAGTGGATCAAAAAACTGCCATACATTTACACAATGGAATACTATGCAGCAGAAAGAAAGAAGGAACTCCCACCCTTCATGACAGCATGGATGGAACTACAGAGTATTAAGCCAAGTGCAATAAGCCAGGCGGTGAAAGACAAATACAATACGATCTTACCTAGAAGTGGAACCTAATGAACAAAACAAATGAGCAAAATAGAACCAGAGACATGGAAATAAGGAACAAACTTACAGTGACCAGGGGGATCTGGGGGAAATGAGGGAAAGAAAGGGAAGAGTTTAATCAAGGAACATGTATAAACGACCCACTGTAATGGACAACAGGGTGGGGACTGACTTGAGTGGCAGGGGAGAGCAATGGAGGAAGAATTGGGACAACTGTAATTGAACAACAATTTTAAAAAAGAGTAGGCAGATTTCTGACCAAGGGAATGTAATTCAGCCCTGCTGATGAACAAGAAGATGACTTGAGTGACCTCCTGGGGACCTTGCAAGTCCTGGGTTTTGAGTCTTCTCTTTGGGGCTTATTTTTTCAGCTGGGGTGGGGATAGGGGGCAATGAAGAAAGCCTGTTTAATCAGGAGAATCATATTCAGGAAGAAAAAAGAGGAGTTCTTTTTTTGTCTTTCAATCTAAATTGTTTGAGACTCACCACTGAGATCTATAAAAAGAAAGCCTAGCTATTTCTGTTCTCTGTAAGCACTCTTTCAGTTGAGAAAATAATGAAATTAAGACAATTGCTGGTTGTTCATTAGTACTGAAAATATGAATGCTTGACATTTCCATGAAAGGGTAAGGAGAACATAAATCAGTTGATATTTAAATTGTTTAAAGTTTCCAAGTATTCCTGCCAAGGGGGGATGGAGGAGAAACCAGAACTCTGGCCTTTTAGGTATAGACAGGCAAATTGTTTATTGAGTTACTTGGGATACAGAGGGGACTGTGAATACTGACCAACAGTGGACAAGAACATTCAAAATGCACATTTGCAAAAATGTCTAGTGTGTATTCTTTTTGTATTTGTAATGCATGATACTTTAGCCTGAGCAGTCTCCTTTGCATTCTCAAATATTAACAGCTGAAGAAGTAACAAACATATTTTCATAAAAATAATGGTGATACCAAAAGAAATATCAGGAAAAAATAATGGGCTGCATATTTCATTGGCTTCACATATTTAGTATTACATGGTACTGAAACAAATTCACTCCATACTTTTTTCCCAGGAAAAAAGTAGATATTTCCATCCCCACATAAAAATAAAGAAGCTGACCCAGTGAGAGGCTATTCATCCAAATATACAGATGATGTTTTTCACATCAGCACCCCAATTCCTCATTTAATTCAGGCTGTAAATAATAGAAACCCAAATAACTAGCACTTTTCCACCCCAACATCTGCAGGAACTTCTGAATCACTAGCAAAAACTAAGAATAACATATTATTCAAACATACACACATACAAACATATAGAGAAGGGATTTTACTCTATAATTTGGTTGACTTTCTCATGTTTTCACATAATATAAATTCTTTAATAAAATGGTAGGTATGATTATATGCTCAGTTAATATTAAATCTGTTATAATATGTAGCTTTGGTTTGGAGATTAATATTTACTTATGACCACTTCATAAATACACAGTTCAAACTAATAATAACCTACTTAAGTTAAATAAATTCATTGTAAATAAGTAGTGAAGTAAATAAATACTGCTTATAATTTATTTATTTTTAGTAAATTTTAATATTTATTCAATTACAAATTTTGTAATCAAAAAGGAAATCACAGATCAAGAGAAACTTCAAACTATATGGGCTAGACTGCAAAGCCTGTGGGAACACCATGTAATGTGTTACAGACGAGATTATGAAACATATGTTATTAGGTATTTTCCTTACATTTCCATTTCAGTAACTTTACTATTAAATAGTTTTTGCCTATTACAGGATTATAACATTCCTAATTCCCATGTATTTTCACATTAAGCTTCCTGTTAATACTGATACCAGGCATCTCATAGGTACCAACTTTTAATAATGGTTTTAAGTCAATCCATGCAGAAGTAAGAGTCAGATGGGACCGTTAATGCACAGATAATACATTCACACTGGCCAAAAGAATTGAAGAAACTTTTTAAAACTATAAACTAAATAGAACTTGAGTAAACTTGTTTATTACTAAACAACTCTCAACTATTAACACCCAGGTTCCTTATATTAAATAAATTTCTCAACAAAGACATGTTAGACATTTCAATTATATATAGATCTATCTTTCCTCTACCCCTTACCCCCAAACATTATCACATTATATTCATTTTGGGGGGGAGATTCCCCCCAAAAAATACTACTAGGGATGAATATAATGTTATGTGGGCAGAAATTTACAGATAACCATTTTAATGTTGAGCATGGAGCTGAAGATGCTTTTTTAATTTAAACTTCAGCTACAGTGTCCTGTCCATCAGGCCCTCTAGATCTGACTGTGGTACTCACTGTTCCACTCCCTGCTAGTGAGCCATCAGTTCCTAATCAATCTGATCGATCAGATACTGTCTGGTTTGCATTAGGAACCAGGAGTCTCTGTTGGGCCAGAGAGAGCTGTGCAACAAGAGCTGTGCAACTGATGTGCCCTCACCATCACCACTGGCATCTGATTCACTTTCTTCAGCAGAGGTGTCTGGTGCTGGTGCCCTGCCTGAAGATGGTAATTCACAACCTTCTCCTTCTCCTCATGACTCCTTTCAGCCAGGCTGTCTCCACTGAGTTGTAAATGAGCAAAAGAGTTTTCCAGGGAAGTGTTTGCATCGGCGGATAGTGTTGCAGGGCTTCTGTACTGACCATCTACTGACGTCAGGGGCCTTACAGAAGAAGACAGCAGAGGCTGAACAGAAGCTCCACTCTGTGCTGATACGCTGTCTGCTCCTTCAGCAGAGCTCTCTCTTGCTAGGTTTACAGTATAAGCCTCACAGTCCAGCCTAAGTCCAGCTGCTCCCTTCTTTGATATATCTACTATACCCTGCTTAATCTTCGTGCGATGTCCATGTTCATTTCACCTATATTGAGCCATATTTTCAAGATCAACAACATACAGTTAACATTCCAGTGCTCTTCTTACCTTTGGAAAAAGCATCTTCCAGCTCTCTACTAGTGTGTTCATTATGCTGCCACCACCCATTTCTTCCTTCATAATATGCATATTCACCATTTCCTCTGCTTGCTGCCTTGTGTTCTGGTGACAATAAGATTGGCTTGTCAAGGAAATCCTCAGGAACTTCTTGTCAACAGAGGACACATTGCTTTCCAAGCCATGAAGCTCCCTTTACACACAGATAGCAGAGAGCATGTTTACAAGGCAGACTAGGTAAACACATTTGCAGATCAATAGCACACTCAAAGACGGTTAGAGAAGGTGCAGTATTAGAATAGGACTCATTTGCTTTCCTGTTCATAGGAAGCATTTTTACTGAGTGATCAGTTTCACCACAGCCAGCCATCCTGCATAACAGTTTATAAAATTTACGTAATAATAGGAAAAAAAAAAAGCTTTGTAATTACTAAAGCTGAATTAATGTTACCATCATATAAGACCAAGGAAGAGATGACATGAATATTGAAGTTGTCCTTTCAATAAGTCCAGAACTATCAAAAACAAATGTCGTCTTCTTTTCCAAACTTTGACTATTTTCAAAAGAAAAATATCCCTCAAACCTTTAGCCCTCATTTCTATTACAAATCCTACAGACGCTTGTCACGAAAATAAAGACATCGTCTTTAGCACCCATCAGCCAGTTTGTAGTATTTTCTCTTCCACTGCTGGTTTATCCTGTCTGGCCACAGCCACAACCACATAGCAGTCTTTTCTCCTCAGCCTCAGAGCCCCTGTAATTTATTTTTAAAACAAAGTAGAAGCCATTATATTTCTAGGAAATTTCCCTGAAAAGATTTTTCAATATTCTTTTCAACCTTTTCCTTGCCTTCACTTTACTTTAAAAAAAAATTCTCTGTTTTCTAGTAATTCCTAAGACTTAGGAAGCAAATAAATTGAGTCTGTTATGCTAAATCTGATACATTCTGGCAAGTGTCAATCAGCTGGTGAAAAGAGGCCACTGTCAGAGCTGTGTGTCTTTGGAGCGGACGTGGAGAGCAGGGACAGCTGCACATGTGTGGGCTGTCCCGGCGTGGTCCTGGCTTTAGAGACCACTCTCCACGCTGGTCCCTGGCATCCCCATTGGTGCTCACCCGGAGTGTACTAATTATTTTCCACTCTTAGTCCAGTAGTGACAGCAAAGTTGGAACCAAAAACAAACAGATCCAGTAAGAAGGGAACAGGAATTATTTTAGCAATGCATCTGGAATTACAGGAATTGCTGGAATATGACAGAGGGGCATACAGGTCATCAGGGTTAGCAGTAAGGAAAAACTCAGCTGGAACAGATTTTACCTTCTGAACTTAAAAAAAAAATTTCTCCTGCCTGCCCCGTAACAACCAAGAACAGAACAAGTTTTGCAGTGTAGTCCTCATGACTGAAAGAGAAATACCTGAGATCATTGTTTAAAAGGCAGATCTAACCCTAGTGATACTGATTTCTCAATGAACCTTCCCACCTAAGGTGGTGGCATTTGAATTTTTTACAAACTTCCTATGTGGTCTGATTCACGTCAGATTTTGAGAACAGCTGGTCCCAAAAGTGGTTCTCAGACTGACTACATGTGACAATCGCCTTAGTCTGCTCTGGTGGCCACTCAGTCTATGCTTCAACAGCTCCAGTGACAGGATCACCTCCCATGGCAGCCATCCCAGCTTGGGACAGCCTGACCCTTAGATGGTTATTGCTTGCATTGGTTTAGAAACCTACCTTCTTGCAACTTCCACCATCAGGCCGGTGTTACTCCAGCGGGTAAATAGCGCCTCTTGCACATGGCAGCATGCAGGATCCCCGGCATTGTCTGTTCACCCACAAGTCCTTAAGTCCAAAAACCTTTGATGATGGGGTTTTACTTAGGACTCTTTCTGCAAAAAAGAAATGAGTTCTGAGGAGCTTTGACATTCAGCACCCCTTATCAGGAAACCTGAAAATATCAAACAAATTTCAATTTTAATGTCAGTTTAAAAGGTTAAGAGTTAATATATATCAAGAGGCACACAAAAAAATGTGTCAATACCCATAATGTTATGCAAAAACGAGAATTCAAAAGGAGAAAAAAGACATAAGGCATAAACACACTTATCATTTATAAAAGTGGAAAATTGAAAGCAATCAAAATTCTAAAACATAATAGAATGTTAAGATAATTATAATGTGTTCCAGAGGCAGCCTGATACTGAAAAGCCCTCTGGAGCCTTCTAGAAATGGGTTTGAATATCAGTTCGGCTTGGACTGTGTGCTGAACTCCTCAGTTTCTCCATTTGTACAATGAAGATAATACTCACTTAGCAAGGTTCTAAAAGTTTTTTTTAATTTTTTTTATTTATTTATTTATAGAGATGGGGGAAGGGAGGGAGAAAGAGAGGGAGAGAAACATCAATGTGAAGGAGAAACATCAGCTGGTTGCCTCTCATACATGCCCCGGCCAGGGACCAAACCCACACCCCAGGCTTATACCCTGACCGGGAATCCAACCAGTGACCTTTTGCTTTGCAGGACAGTGTCAAAACAACTGAGCCACACCAGCCTGGGCATGAAATTTAGAAATGATACATGTACCTGGCATATAGTCAGTTTATTAAAAGATAGGTGATATCCAGGATTATTCTATTATGTGTTGTATATCCACCCACTAGAAAACTTTGAAACTAGCTATTTAGTTATGAATTATGAAATCTGTTGTGCAATTGGGAAAATATTATTTTAATTACATGTTGGGCAAAAATGGATTCAATCATATACACAGTTTTAATATAATTTTATTAAAAGGACAATAATATGAATATATTAATTAAAATATAGTATTAAGATATTAAATGTCTTTAATATTTATATATGAAAGATCTAAACATTATATCTTTATTAGATCTATTAGACTTACTAGAAAGATATGAAACTAACATTGAAGATGTTAAAAAAATAAAAATGATTAACTGGTGTGATAGGATGGGATTATGAATGGTACACAGTCGACCCTTGAACAATGTGGGGGGAGTCTAGGGGCACAGACCCCCACACAGTCAAAACTCTGTGTATAACTTTTGACTCCCCAAAAACTTAACTACTAATAACCTATGAATGACCAAAAGCCTTACCAATAAATAGTATAGTCAATGAACACACATGTTGTACATTTTACAAATATATGTATGTATATTATATAGACTATATTCTTACAATGAGGTAAGCTAGGGAAAAGAAAATGTTATTATCAAAATCATAAGGAAGAGAAAAATAATTTGCAGCATTTATTGAAAAAATCTGCATACCAGTGGAACTGCGCAGTTCAAACCCTTTTTGTTCAAGGGTCAACTATATTTCTCTATAAAGTCATACAGTTTCTAAAGGGAAAAAGTCATTATTTCTTAATTTTAAAAAAGAGAAAAATGAACAATAGAAATATAATTAGCTAAAACTGCCCTAAAGATTTAGCCATTTTATATTTGTTTAAAGAAAAAAATATTTTGTATTTATTTAAAGAAAAGATTATTAAGTCTTGACTTGTAGGAGAGCTTCTTGTTACCATTTTGAAACTCAACACCAAGGTTTCCTTTGCAACCAAAAGATGGCAGCACACTACCGCCCCCTGGTGGCGGGATGGCTAAGGCGTAGGGTCAATAGCTTGGAAGTAAAATCAATTGCAAGCTCTAAAAGCAGAGGTATAAGAGTTCAAAGCTCTGAAAAATTCAGCGTTTATTAGATAAGCGCTGGAATTCAGGATATGCTTATTTGAAGGAACCAGTGGAAGCTGTTGCAGTAATCCTGGTAGACATTAGTTCATTGCAAATAATATAAAGCAGAAAAGGCGCAGAGCCTGTCTTGAAGGAACCAGTCTAAAGGGGAGGCCATGTTCCTAAGTGGTTTTATGTGATGGGTAACTGCTTTAATGGGTGTGTGTACACAGTGCTATGGAAGGACTGGAAGGAAGCACCTAAACAGGCCTGTGGGAGTCACTGAAGTCATCATACAGAATGAACCCTGGGCCTGGCAAACAACCATGGGAAGTACAGGGGGAGAAGAGAAGAGAAAGTTATTACTGCAGACATAGCTAACTCTTTTGTACTTTGTCAAACCCCCTTCTTAATTTTTTTGCAGCTTAATGGAAGAAAAAAGCCTCATAATAAAGGAATTTGAGAAGATCCCTAAGCCAGGAGTAAGTCTTATATAGATGGTCTAGAGTTTGTTAAATACAGCTGGATTCAAACACGTCTTTTGATAAATACTAATTTATCACAACAGCCATACCTTGACACATTTGAAAGACCCAGAAGTCTTAACTATGGACAATGCTGAGAGGAGTATCTGTATAACTTCTGGAGTAAACATAGGTAGTGTCTATTACAGACTTTAGTTAATTTGGCACCTAATTTACGCTGGGTTTAGTTGGACAATATTTGCTTTGTTTCCAGAAGAAAAGAAAAGGATTTTGTGGTTGGCATTTTAAAACATTATTTTTGTTATAGCTTTTACATAGTTTCCTGAACAGCTTATTACAAGGAATTTTTATAAAGAAGATGTATCACTTATCTATTCCTGCATAATAAAACACCCCAAAACTTAATGTCTTAAAACAACGACCATTTCTTATTTTTCACAGTTCTGAATTCTTCTGGTCTAAGTTGGATCACTTGTGGCTGAGTGGTCTAGGATGGCTTTATTAGTATGTCAGCCAGTTGGCGGGTTAGTTGGTCTTAGGTCATGTGTCACTAGTTAGTCACATAGTGGTGGAAGGATTTCCAGCCTGTAGAAAGAGACAGACTCAAGAGAGGGCAAATCCCAACATGCAAGCACTTTTCAAGCCACTGCTAAAGTCAGCTTTGGAATATTTTATTGGTCAAAGCAAGTCACATGGCCAAGTCTAAAATCAAGGGATAGAGAAATAGGCCCTGCCTCTTAATGAGAAGAATGACAAACATGTACAGGCATAAGAGGAATTTGTGTCTAATTTTTGCAATGTATCATACAGAATAAATAGAAAGATCATCACACTTTGCATTGCTTTCATCTTCTTAATGGTTATATTTCAAAAGCATGTTGTAGGTATTTTAATTCCAAGGCACGAAATTTAGCACAGAGCAAAATACTACTTTATATTTATGTATATATATGAATATATATTATATATGTATACAATTATAATATATAGCATATATAATACATACTACTATATAAGGATACCTAACCACCATTTACAACACAGATTTTATGGGAAAAAGCATTTTTTAAAAGATTTTATTTATTTATTTTCAAAGAAAGGGAGGAGAAAGGGAGGGAGAGAAACATCAATATGTGGTTGCCTCTCACGTGCTCCCAGTTGGGGACCTGGCCCTCAACCCAAGCATGTGCCCTAACTGGGAATGGAACTAGTAACCTTTTGGTTCATAGGCCAGCACTCAATCCACTAGGCCACACCAGCCAGGGCAGGAAAAAACATTCTGAATTTTAGTTCCAGATTACAGGATCACCAATTTTACCCTCTACCAGAAGCAGTGGAGGAAGGAGGTATACAGAAAACTCAAAGCAGGCTGCATGGATCTACCCACTCATTTTAGTAATAGGCAGCAGACTTTCTAAAAAGGTTTGTCTTTCCAAAGTCAAATACTCCCCAAATAGTCATGGGAAACAAAGATGTGTTATGAGTCTTGGGTGGAGGGTGTTTGGGAAGACTGTGCATGAAATGAGAGAAGTAATATCAATTAAGAAAGTGGGAGATTAGGAGTACAAGGGTTTCCAAATTCCAAATACCAACTCCCTAAACTCATGTGAGTTTAGGTTAAACTCAGGTTAACCAGAAGCCAGATATTCAAAAAGTATTTAGATCTAATTTTGTCAAATCTCCAAGCTACTAGAAAATAGCCTGGAAATTTTCACTAATAATTTTTGATATAAAATAAAAATTAACTCAGAAGAAGGAAACATATAGCCCTGGTCAGGTAGCTTAGTTGGTTGTAGCATTGTTCCTGATACTCCAAGGTTGTGGGTTTTAATCCCCAGTCAGGGCACATACAAGAATCAACCAATGAATGCATAAATAAGTGGAATAACAAATTAATTTCTCTCTCTCTCTTGCCCCCCCACTTTATCCCCATTTCCTCTCTCTCAAATCAATAAATGAAAAAAAAATTTTAATTTAAAAGAAAAAGGAAACATTTAAAATATAAGAGGATAGAAAAGAGCACTAGTAAAAAATAAAGAGTACAAATCTAATGTAAAATGTTTAATACATGCAGTACAATTTTGATGCCTTTATTGAAAAATGTCAGAAATCATACATTGTATTTAACTTGGTAGGAAATCATTCATGAAGCTCAAAACAAATATATCAAAATAGTAAGTAAAATTGTTTTTAAGTTGATACCTAGGTAAACAAATGTTTGTTCAGACTCTAAATAACCTGATCATTTTCACAACTTTTAAAGGAAATGGAGAAGAAGATGAGAATATTGAAAGAAACCACTGAAGAATTACGTAAAGAAATAATGCAGAAGAAATTAGAAATTAAAAATTTACGGGAAGATTTCACATCTAAGCAGAAGCAATTACTAAAGGAACAGAAGGAACTAGAAGAATTGTTGGAATATCAGGTCAACCTAAAGGTGTGCTACTTACAGTTCATTCATAGTCAGACATTGTGCCTGAGCTGACATAAAAATGCGTGAGTATCAAGTTTGACTGCATAGATTTGACAAAGAGGAGCATCATCACACAAACTGAAATGTTCAGCATTGTGAGTGAGCCAATCAAACTCAACCGGGACTCTGGGAATTCACAAAAGTCTTTAGAGGGCTCAGCAGTATCATTGTAACTTAGAGGCCCAACACAGGGGAAGGCCTCCCTTGACTCCCACAAGCATTTTTCAAAATTAGAAATGTGTGTTTCAAACACAATCTCTTCCTTGAACAGGACCCAAATTTCCTAACCTCTTATGTATATTTTCATCACCTTATCCTTGTCTGTTTGATTCCACTCTACTTCCTTCTCACCATGCAAGTGATGAAGGGCTTGTATTTAAGTTTTAGGAGATAATTTAAATTCCTATTACTTTGAAAAATGCATAGTAACTCTCAAAAATTTAAATAACCTAGAGTTATTTTAAAAATAATGTCTGACGCTCTTTGGCTTACAGGACAATTATGATACACTTTGACCTCTTTTTCCTTATGAGTCTTGGAGCATTTGGCCAAGATGTACCCAGCTGCTACCTGGAACTTGGGAACTGAACAGTGATGGATTTATTAGGAACCCAGTGAAGTTAAAGCTACAGAGCCCTCACTTGCATGAACCTCTTCCAAAGCCCCCCATACCTAATTCAGCATTTGTAATTTTCCACTCTTTTTCTTAAAGAGCCACCCTCCCACCTCCCAAATTGTACATGTTTCAGCCTCATGAAACTTGGATCTGCCCCAGGACTGAGCAAGATCCCAGGGAGAAATGCACACACTGCAGTAATATGTTCAACCTCCATGTATGTTTTACCCCAGGCTCCAAAGTCCACTGTGATCCTCGGGCAGGGACGGTCCCTCCCATAACCATGCCATGTACATGAGATTCTTGAGGCTAAAACAGAAACTTCTATGAACCTACAGAGAATAGTGGAAAGTGGTGTTAGACAAAATTAGCTTCTGGTCTTGGCCTTGACGCTTGCTAGATGTGTGACCTTGGGAAAATTACTTAGGTTCTCTGCACATGAGTCTTAGGCAGGGTTCCCTAGAAGCAGAGCTTAAGACAAACATTCATGGAGGGAAGGCTGTAAGGAGAATCTGATAAGGGAGTGAGGGAAGCAGGATAGAGCTGGGGGAGAAATTGGGCCAAAATATGGTTTCAAGAGAAACTTAATATCAACCTGACCCCATGGGGAGTTAATTCTTGACCATGAATTGCACCACAGAGGTTGTTTCACCTGGAGGCAGGGGGGATGGGCTGTGATCACCACATCAGTTAGTGATTTCACAGCCCATTTCCCACCTCCTTCCACCCCCTCTTCACCAGCAAGTCAGCTCTGCTCAGATGTTGAGAAGGGAACAAGCATGAACTGTGAGATGTTGAGTCCTGCAACTCTGACCTACGGGTATACCTCCATAATGGGAATCTGAGCCAACCATCAACTGTATTTTTTTGACTCAGTTACCTCCTCTTTGAAATGGTAGCAACCATAAGTAGAGTGTAAAGTCACTGTGAAGATTAAATAGAATAAGTAAAGCACCCTCCATAGAACAGAACAGATAGAGTTGTACATATAGTAGTTCCTTCTTCTCTCCTGTTTAATTTGGTTATCTTAACTGCTTCTGGTCCAAGACTACATAATTTAATATGGCTCCATTTCTTTACTAGGATGAAGTGGTTCACCATCAGTCCCTTCCTGTACAAATTGGAAAAGAGATAGAAAAAACCACACGCAAAAAAGTGTATGATTTAATATTTTTTTTATTTTTAATCCTTCCCTGCCTGCTCTTCCCCCAAGTTTTGTGTACACACTAAAACAAGAATATTAAGCACTGAACACATCAGATTACTGTTAAAATTTTAGAAATATTTTCATTTGTTTCTGTATATATCAAGTTCATGAAAAAAAAAGAAGTGCAGCACATTACTATCATTTATAACACTCATTTATGTCTTAATTTTGGGACAATATTCTCTTTCCAATTCATAAATCATATCTTTATGGAGAAGCCCAATTGTCTTTAACAGAGGTGTTCAAGAGATAAATTATTTGAACTGTGTAGAATTTCATGGTTTGGAAGTATGTCAGCCAGCCAGAAGGCTGAAGCCCAGATGATAGGAACTCTTTGCCACCTACTCACATGTGCAATCCCCACCCTCCCCCACACACCCATACATGCAGCATTCAGGACAGATTTGGAGGCAGAAATCACTGAGGAAAGTCTCAAGATTTAGAGGAACTAAAAAAGATAAAGATAAGTGAAGACACAAAAATTCTGGAGAAATAATATGATTGCTCTGGTAACTGATCTCAAAAGAAGAATGCAAAAAGTAGGCACTAGTAGTGCTTCTAAAAGCCAAGCCCACCAGCACCAAAGTTGAGAAATTTGGGTCAGTTCAGGTCAGAATGAGAGTAGAACCCCAGGACCTGGGGAGAAAGGGTGGGCTGGACAAATACCTGCCCTCAGTGGCTCTCAGTGGAGATAACCTCTGGACCCACTCCTCAGTGGTCTTCACCCCACTTCTGAGATGACTGAATGCATGACAAGCTCTTCTGTTGCCTGATGAGGAAGTAAAAATAGGTCACGACAGCATGGGCTCAAAATAAGGCAAATGTATGTGTGTGTGTGTGAGCATGTGTATGTATGTATCTGTAGGTACACACATGTATATGTATGTATTTATGTATCCCTTACAGAGAAATGGAAAAGAAAAAAGTTGTCTTGGATTGTGAACTCAAAGAAATAAATGACTCCCTAAAGAAAGTTGAAACCAAAATTAATGCTATAATGGAAGAGAAGGAAGATGTGATAAAAGAAGTTGAAGGCAAAAGAGCCTTACTTGAAATCAAAGAACGAGAATATAACCAATTGGTCAAGCTATTGGAATTAACGAGAGAGAATGAAGCAACTTCGCTAACTGAAAAGTTAGTTATATGTTTGTTGGACGTCTAAATTTTTTTCAATTTATACAGGGTCTGGCACAAATAATACCCCTTTTTAATGACAAAATCATAAGCATGCACTTCTGTAACATAACAATATCACACTCAAGCACACGATATGACATTTTAGGTGAAATGTTCAAATTAAAACTATAAATTATTACACCCATATTATTACCCTACTAACCACACTCAAGCAGGGCTTGCTTCTGCCAGACCCTCTATGTGAGAATTCAAAACATAATCTCAAACAGATTTTTTAATAGAATTTTTCACTAAATATTTTTATAGAATTTAAATCAATTTTTACCATTAATAAAACATATATTAAATAAAGCACTTAGAAGTATTTTTCATCCTTTATTTATTGTTTTCTCCAACTTCCCTGACCAAATCTTAAGGACACTATATGTTATATTTTGTAAGTTCCTAAAATATGCCTCCAGAAAATTATCTCTCTGGAGAGTACTATATATAGTTGAGGCATTTTTTTTCCTACAAATGAATGGTATTTCTGAGGTAATTATGTTTTTTTCCAAATGGGAGCAATTTAGTGATATGGTTTCCTGAGAGAGTGTTACTTCCTAATTTTAAGTAAAATTTCAGGGAAATTGTGAGCCTCTGTCTCTGCCAGTCTGCTAATACCATTTGGGGTTTTTATAAGACTGTGGCATTAAATGATACCAACTTGCAAACAAAGTTGCTTAGGGCATTATACACAACTTGATTCTAATGCGAGAATAGTTTTCTGTGTATATGCTGAGCATTCTGTCTTTAAAAACATGAAGGGCAGCTGATGACTAACCACTTTCATTTTGTCTCCTTACCTTGAACAGAGGGATCTTGGATCTCAATATACGAAACTGTATTATTGACAAACAGAACTACCACGATGAACTTTCTCGGAAGCAAAGAGAGAGAGAACGAGATGTTCGAAATTTGAAAAAGATGGAGCTACTCTTGAAAGTGTCCTGGGATGCCCTAACTCAAACTCAAGCACTGCATCAAAGGCTTCTATTAGAGGTGGGTGCTGCATACCACTCAGTGCTATCTTTTTGAAGTAAAAATATTTTAAGAAGTTGTTTTTATTATCAATAAAAAAAGAAGAGGAAAAAAGAAAGAACAGAGAAAAGGTTGTTTTAAAATGCATCAAACCTATAATACAGTCTACAGTCCTATAGTGCTCTGTTTGCTATCCCAAGACTAGGGAAGTGTCTTGTTTGGATCTGGCTTCAGCCTGGTGGGGGGAAGCGGTGGGCCATCCAGTCACTACAGGGTAAGACCAAGTAAACCACTATCTTTACCAGTTGAAAGAGGTCTGGCATGGTGTCTCTGTAGACTATCACAGTCAGGGACTAGATCAAATCGTATCCATGTGACTGGTCAGCTGGCCTGCACCTCTAATAACTGGAATCCAATGTTTAGGCTACCAGGCTAATTCTGTGCAGTATCAGGTACTCCAGTCAGAGAATGATCAAGGCAGATGTTACTCTGCTCCCAAGTGAGTGGTTGTGGTCCTGTTGCATCTGATTCTCTCCTCTCTCAGGTGGTACTACCTGTGCTAATTGACCAAGCACTGCTGAAAGGCTTCATCCTTGTGTTGGACCTTGGCTGGTGCTTCCTTTGGTTAAAAGAAAAAATGAGACAGAGATCATCAATCTCTGAGATAAAGCAGTGGGGTATACAGAAGCCATATTCATTCTCTTGACTATTGTTATGCTCCCTGAACTTATGGAGATTCATGACCTCAGAAATGTAAGCAGAAGTTTCCAACTGTGGTAGACGCTTCTGACCCTAACCTAAACCTAGTTCTCCTCTCCTTCTGCACACATGGAAAGCTTTTACTTTCTTGCACCCTTTGCAGTTGAGCAGGATCAAATGACTAGTTATGGCTGATAGACCGTGGGCAGAGGTGGCATATATCACTTCCAGCCTGGGGCATCTAACTGCCAGTGTGAGACCCTGTAGCTCATTTTCCACTTTCTGTGGCATATGTGGAAGTGCATGATGATGTGGAAGTGTTGCAAAATGGAAGCAGCCGGGAATGCTGAGCTAGCAGTAGCCTTGGGAAATTGTCTTGACTGGCCACAGGCTTTGCCAGAGCAAGAAATAAGCTGTCTTGGTTTTGAGCCATGATGTCTGGAGATTGTTTATTTCTATAGTGTAACCTAGCCCATCCCAGCTGAAAGACCAGCCTTTAGGAAGGTGTGAAAATAATTGGTTAGGGTTATGATTGTTACAAATGACAAGGTCTTGGCCTTGCTGATGGCACTCACAGACTTTACTTTTCTATCTCAGTGGGGTGAGACGTGCTTGTTACACTTTTGAAAAACAAATAGAATAGTTAGTTATGTTTCTCATACACTTCTAATATTATGACCACAGTTCTAGCAGGTTGATTGATTCTTTTTAAAAAATATTTTATTTATTTATTTATTTTAGAAAGAGGAGAAGGGAGGGAGAGAGAAAGGGAAAGAAACAGTGTGAGAGAGAAACATTGATTGATTGCCTCTTGAACACGCCCCATCTGGGGACCAAACCTGTGACCCAAGCATGTGCCCTGACCGAGAATCAAGCCAGTGACCTTTTGCTTTGTGGGACAATGCCCAACCAACTGAACCACCCTGGTCAGGGTTGATTCTTCTCTTACTGTGAAATCTCTTTAACTCTAGAACTGCTTTTTGTCTTAGAAGTTGCCTTATCAGTTACACTAGGTTTGGGGGGTTAGACTTTGCCTGGTTTTTCCTTTTCCATTTACTTGAATCATTTGTGTGTCCTTACTTAGGTGTACACACCTAAGTAAGGACACACAAAGGTCTTTCATGTACAGGATATACTTTTAAATATCTAGTCTGAAAATGTCTACCTTTTAATTCTTGTATTTAGTCCAAAAACATTTAATGTAAGTATGGGTCCTCCTGGGCCATGAGCACCATGTCACTATTGCTTTCTGTTTGTCTCGTCTGTTTTATGTTCCATTTTCTTTCCTATCTTCCCTTCTTTTGGATTAATAAAGAAAAGAATGATTCTATTTATATGTTATATTGTTCTATTTTCCTCATTTTTGATATGCATTAGTTTTGCATTTTCTGTCCATTCTTTGGGTGGTTACCCTAAAAATTACCACCTTGATCCCTAATATATTAGAGTTCGGTATGATTTTTTTGAAGATTTTATTTATTTGTTTAGACAGAGGGAAAGGAAGAGAGGAAGAGAGGGAGAGAAACATCGATGTGCAAGTGATACATGGATTGGTTGCATCTCGCACACCCCCAACTGGGGACCTGGCCCACAACCCAGGCATGTGCCCTGACCAGGAATCAAACCAGTGACCTTTTGGTTCACAAGCTGGCACTCAATCCACTAAGCCACACCAGCCAGGGCCAGCAGAGCTTTTAATGACCATGTGGGTTAACAAGACAAGTTGGAATGTGAAGGATTTCTTAATCAAAGACATCATACCCTCATGTAATAATATTACACATTGCAGTACACCTCTGCATTTAATCATGCCTCTGTTGCTTCCATTTGGTACTGAAGAGAAATGAAACCCCATCTGCACTTCAACACAGTCCCCTCAGTGACTCTGTGGGTTTTGCTCTGATATTCACCACTTTGTTTTAAGGGTTGGAATATTCTCAGTCTTTAATGTTATTCTCTGTCTAAACCTAAAACCATGCTCAAGACTGTGGCAACAGCAACAAAACAGCCTCTGACCAAATAAATATGGCACTTTCTGTGTGGTACATGTTAGTAGAGTAGAGTACTGTGCAGGTTATCAATCCCAAGAAAGCAAATCACCATGTACCACTTACCAATCCCAGGAGAGGAGTCCCATTGTATCTTGGTATCAGAGTCCCCATGGAAAACAAGATAGTCAAGCACTGGATAGAACAACACTTTACTTACATAGAGAAGAGACAGAGCAAGATCAACTTCAGTAGTGGACTTTGGTCCCTGTGACCTGCAGCCCCCTCCTGGCAGCCAGTTCAGTGTGATTGGCCTATGCTTTCTCATGTCAGGCTGCAGTGGAAGGAACCCTGACCCTTCTCTTCTGGGGTCTGAAATGCTGAAAGCTGGGGTGAGCCTGAGGGCCATGGACACACAGGCTTAAGCAGAACAAAGGAAGACATTTTGCCTGAAACAGCAAGGTAGTTCCACGGGAGGCACAGGTGTGTGGACTTGATCTCTTGGTAAGGAAGTGCTCCAGGCCCAAAGCCGATTGTTATGAGCAAGTGGGGGTAGAAAGACTGCACACAGAAGACTGACTTTCCCAACAGCACAATTTTCCTTTGTTTGTAGTTTTCTAGCAGTTTTATCTTTCTTTGTTCTGATTTAGAAGTGATTCTTTTCTCTCTTCCTGACCCATTTGCAGTGTTCAAGGCAATTGTGTCAACATACTATTCCAGACAACATCAGCAGTGAGTCCGGTAGAGTCAGGTTTAAATCCTAGATGCACTGAACTCCCTCTGATGCTAGGCATTTCCAAACTTTTCAGCTGGGAATGTTGCAAGGAACAACCGAGATTACAAATATGAAAATGTGTAGTACCAAGAAGATGGTACCAAAGAAGTAAATGCTTACCTTTCTTTATACATATGAACTTTTTCTAAGGCTAAAGAAAACTATAGTTATGATAAGACTATAAATATGGCTATTTCATTCCCATGGAGACAACTGTACTTTCAGGGCCTTTCGATCAGTCTCAGAAGTGTCTCTCAGTACCCATGCTGCATCGTCTGAATGACTGCAGCTGCCCATCCACTGTTCCTCTCCCCTGGTTCTGTTCCTTCCACATTCAATCAATCCTCCATATTGCTACCTAATTAACCTCCTTCAGTGGCACTTTCATGTGTCACTCACCTACTCAAGACAGTTAGTGTTCCTTATATTACATAATCATAGAATGAAAGAACTGAGAATAATCCTAAAGATCATATGGTCAAAGGAAGGCAAATAGTTTTTATGTCAAGTACCAGCTCCATTCATAGATGGTAGCTCCTTGTAGTAACCATGTTGCAAAGGACTCTGAGGCTTAGCACTGGCTTATCAGCCCTGTGGTTGATTAGTGATGTCTTCCTCTGGTATGGAAAGGTAGATAATAGCACATACTCTGTATATTTCCTATTCCTAATCAAGTCCTATTCCTTTAGCTGATTCTTATGGTATACCTTCATACTCTAAGTAATATGCTTATATGCTACATCTTGATTTTTCACTTTTTTACTTCTAACTATAAAAGATGAAGATTAAGCTTTCTCTATAATTCTGTTCAACACATACATCTTATCCCTCCATACACTGAGTAGACTCATATCATCATTTGGCTAGATCGAAATTTGATGTTTACATTATTTTGAATATGTAAGGGCTATTCACACTTGAGTCATATAATATTAGATAATTATTTTCTCTTTCCTTACAAAATTTTGTAAGAAAGAAATTTATAAATAACCTGTTTTTTTTTAATTTGTGGTTTTCTGTATACTTATCCGTAATTCAAAACCAAACTCTTCTCTAACTGTAAAAATTTCCTCTTAATAGGTTAAAACCTTTTTGGTAGTCTATTCATTTCATTTTGAAGTAATCGCTTCTGGGATTTGTTAATTACCTGTAACCAAAGACCACTAGGAACACATCTATAGTTGAATGAACTAAGTTTATTATTCATTGCAGCAAGGAAGAACACACAACATGGGGAATAGCAGGGTATCTCGGTAGAGGGTATTAGAAAGGACTTACAGGATTTGGAGGATGGTTTAAGAATAGGGGGCTTTGTCTGGGATTTGGGTATTGTCAGAAAGTGAGAATAATTCTATGGTTGAGTATCTTAATAAATCTTAGCTAAAAAGAGAAAGACTAGATTGAGGCTAAAGCTGTAATTAGAAAGGAAGATTGTGAGATGGGAATATGTGATATTTTTTGGATTAGATGATGTTCATGTTTTTGTCTGGATAAAACACAAATACAGTGTGGCCTCATTTTTGTCTATGATCATAGAATAGTCTTGGCTGATGGTTATTTTCCATGAAATTCTTTGTGTTCAAGAGGAGGATACCAAGGCCTAACTGAGTGCTAGGCCAGCTCCTGGATATCAGGGGTGCTTTTCTCTTTTTCAGCCTTCTGATCTGTTACTAATCTCATATCTTAGGAGACTTACTCCATCATCTTGGTGACTCCATTCACCCCCTTCTTTGTTGGATCCCCTATTTCATGGACCTCTTCTATTTCTCTCTCTTGGCCTACTCTCTCTTGGTGGGAGGAACATGCTTTCCAATAACCTCCTATGAAAAGGTAAACAGAAAGTGATTTTTTAAGACCTTGTGTGTCAGAAAGTACATGTCAGATTTTAACTTCTCACTAGACTTACAGATAACTAATGATTTAACTGGATATGGAATTTTTGCTTAGAAATCATTTCCCTCATTAGGAAAACATTGATCAATTGTCTTTTAGCCTCTGGGCTCACTATTAAGAAACTTGGTGTCATTCTAATGTTTGATCTTTTGTTTAAAGCCAATTTGGTTTTATTTTTCATGTTAGAAGCTTGTAGGAATTTTTACATTCCTCCAGAATTTTTAAATTTCACAATGATGTTCTTACTTGTAGGTCTTCTATGTTTATCCATTGTGCTGGACACTGAATGGGTTCTTTGTATATAGAAATGTATGTGGTTCAGTTGTGATACTCTGTTTTGCATAGTTTCTTTAATTATATCCACTCTTTCTGTCTGGGACTCCTATAACCCAGATGTTGGGTCTTTTAAAACAGTCTTTTAATTTCCATGTCTTTTTTCTCTTATTTTTTCCATTCCTTCGTCTTTTGGACTTGCTGCAAGAGGAGGTTTCCTCAGCTTTTCCTTCCAATCCTATGTAATCTTTCATTCTATTACCATATTTTAAATTTCCATGAGCTACTTCTTCTCTGAATGTTTCTTTTTAATAGTATCCTTATCTTACTTCATATCTCCTCTTATTTCCCTAAGGATATTAATGATACTTTCTTTCTCTTCTCCATGTAGACTCTATTTTCACAAATTATATTTTCCGGTTTTTAGTTTTTTATTTACATGGGTTTTTTGTTTCTTTGCCTCTTTTTATAGAAACTTTCCTCAAATATCTCGTGGTCCTTACATATCTGCTTCTTTTTAAGAAAAGGATACTGTAAAGCTAATTGAATGCTGTTTCTGGTGATGAACCTTGCTCACTATAGGTTCATCTAGCTGGACACCAATATATAAGGAATGGCCCCTGACCAAAGAGGACATTGCAGTAAAATGCTCACAAGTTGTTCATATTTTAATAAATAAATGCTACTTATATTAGGAAACTTCTAGTTATTAAGTTCATAAAATAGCACTACTAGAACATAAAACGAACAGACATAAAAATGTATTAAAATCCCCTTCCATCACTGATTTTAAGAAGTACCTATGTTTTTGCCCTACTACAGTTTCAGTGAGAGACTAACTTCCCTTTTGACCTTGTGACTTACAATTATCCCAGCCATTGACCTTTCAGTGGTTGGCAGTACTTGAAAACAGGAGTGGACCAGGCCAGCTACTCCCATCCTGCATAAACATTTCTGACTTGTGTACAATCCAAAAAGGAAAGAGATAAAAGGTAAGGGCTGTGGCTCTTTTTCAGGGTTTTATTTTTTTACCCTAGAGCCAGTTGTTTGATTCTTTTATGGCCTTTGATTGTAGAGAGTGTCCCAGAAATTCAAGCCACAAACCTTGTGAATATTTGAAATATTTAGGAAAATTATAAAAGTCTTAAAGAAACCAAGGTTCACTAATATCAAGTAATTGAGATGTTTAACAGCAGCAGAATAATGTCTAGTTTCTTAACTTTTGTGAAAGCTACTGATATTTGTTCATTCATTGAATATGTCAGAAGAACAGACACAAAACTATTAACAGTGACTTAAGGAGGAACATTTGAAATAGAGGTGGGACACAGAGAGGTTTAATTTCTTACTTTACATATTTTTAAATTACTTGTTTGGTTACAATAAACACATTTTTTTCTAAGTATGAAATTCTAGTCTATAAAAACCAAACAAAGAACTAAAATAAATAAGCTTATAAAACCTGCTGGTATATGCAATTTGGGGCTCAAATATAAAGGTAAATATCTCAGGTCAGTCCAGTATTATAGCACAGCTGGAATATAACTAGAATCAATCAGGTTTGCAAGCTGGCTACAAGAAGTAATAGAAACTCAATTACAGTGGCTTACCTCTGTAGAGGATTATTTTATTTACATAATAAAAAAATATTAGATAATCAGAGGTAGACACAGATTATTTCATATAATGAAAACTCCAGGATCCTCGTAGCTTCTTCATCTGTCATCCTTAACATGTATATATTTTCTCTAAGCTCACATGGCCACTTCACCTTTAGGCGGAAAATCATATTGAAGTGGGGGAAAGGCAAAAAGAAAAAGCATATGGTAGCTGAGTTTCCCAGGAGTCCTATCCAGCAGACTTTCACTTACATTTTATTGGCCTGTCCTGACTCATGCAGTCAGCCTTCAGCTGTAAAGGAACCTGAGAACTCCTGGATATATTGCAGCACTGAACAAAACTGAGATTCTGTTAGTCAGGTCAAAGTTGAGGGTGGGTATTGTCTAGGCAACCAGCAGGCTCTGCTGCCGACGGCTCACCTGTTACCTCTTCCACAAAGCAAGAATATTTAATTCCTGCCTGAAACCAGAGGGTTATGTTTATGGAGAATTGACAAAGGTGCCAGAGAAGCAGCTAGCTCACGTTCAAAAGTGAAAACACTTATTGCAGTATTATTTGTAATTCATAACATTGGAAATAACTAAATGTTTGAAACCTAAAATCAGGAAAATTTGTCAAGAGCCTTTAGTTGACAGAGTAGCTAGTGAGTGTGTTCTTAGTGGAGGGAAGTGGTGGGGGGAAAATAAAAAAAAAATAATGTTAGCAGCTAAGGGGGAGGAGGGGAGGGATTGAGCGAAAAGAAAAAAGGACTCATGGACATAGACAACAGTGTGGTGAATGCAGGGAGGGAAGTGTAAGGGGACTAAATGGTAATGTAAAAATACAATCAAAATTATTTTTTAAAAATTAAAAAAGAAAAGCTTTAGAAGCATCTCTGGTTCCAGTTATCGTTCATGCACAGACATGCCTACTTTTGGGAGCAAAGCATTTGGAGCAGCCCACTCCTGGGCAAGTGTGGCAGAGAATCAGGCACTGGGATGCCTACTGAACTTGCTCTGTCCTGCAAGAATTACCTCCACTTTCCAGAAGGAGAAATCAAACTCTTCTTTGCTGATTTCTTAACTCTTCCATGAAATCCTCCCTGATTATTCAAGTCTATGTTGGGCTCTCCCTTTTCTGAACTGCTATGGCAATTATCTGCAAATCAAAAGCACAAATTCTGCATATTGTTATATAGACTTCACAAGACAATGTTTTATCCCCCTAAGTCCAGTGTGTGTTCCTCAACAGCTAGCGATCTAGGACAGGAGGGACCCTGGAAAACAGGACGTCCTTGGGCATCTGGGGTACAGAAGATACTACCGAAGATGCACAGATGTTGGGGAGTCTAAAGATACCTTTTAGCTAGTTTAAAAGAGTAGTATGAAACTCAGAAGGATCCTGTTAGATGATCTTTAAATCACTAAACGGTATGATCTTCCTTTCTTGGGACAAATCTTAGTCAGTATCCTAACCTGGTGCCTAGCAGTGTGTGCTTTTATGGTAGAGGATAAACTGCATCAGATTGGAGTCATGTGCTTTCTGTATAAAGGTCCAACTCTAAACACGCCCTAATAAAGAATGCTGTCAGCCCCCAACAATAACCCTTCCTATACTCTTGGGTGGTATTTCCTCAGCAGCTGCCATGTGCCTCCTCCTCTCTTCTCTCTTCTCCATCATGAAGAATCTGACAAGCTCATTCCTAATAAGGCATCAAAGACTGATGGAGTTAGATGTTGCCTTTCCCCCAAAGTACTTTAACAGAGGACAGAAGCACAAGCCAATACAATAGAAATGTAATGGTGGAATTTCTGGTATCAACAAAAAAGGTTAAGAGGATTTTCCTTGATGTAAGAACTTTCCAGCTACTTGTCAAATTATAACATAAGAGTAGCCAACTATTCTCACTGTTATTAATAAACAGTTCCTGTTTTTCTCTAATCTGTGGAGTTTAATAAATGAATTCACACTTTATAAGTTTAATAAATATCATTTAACTGTACATGTTTCCAAAGTGCTGACTGATGAGTTACAGAGGCAGTAAAATTCAGTGTTATGGTCACGGGTTCCAAGTCTAACTTCCTGGATTTGCACCTATTCCACTGAGGCAAGTTACCTAAATGTCTGTGTCCTCATTCTCCTCATCTGTACAATTGGAGATAATAATATTACCAACCTCATGGAGTTAGTGTGAGGATAATAAGACCATACATATAAGCACTTAGAGTTTTGCCTGACACATAGTTAATGCTCTATAAATGTTAGCAGCTATTTTAGTAAGATTTATTTTATTTCTAAATGAATGAGAAATAACATATTTGCCTCTAGTGAATTATAGGTTTGGGGCAGGTCTTATATTTTAGTTTTCAATGACTTTATAAAGAATACTCATCTCCTGGAGTTTCCAGCCAAGATGGAGGTGTTAGGTAGACACACTGTGCCTCCTCGCACAACCAGAAGAAGGACAACAATTTAAAAACAATAAACAACCAGAACTGACAGAAAATCGAACTGTTTGGAAGTCCGACAACCAAGGAGATAAAGAAGAAACATTCAACCAGACCAGTAGGAGGGGCAGAGATGGGCAGTGGGGCAGAGAGGACTCGCGGCAAGGCGGTGGCTGGCCGACCCAGCAAGGTAGCAGATTGTGGAACAGGGCGGGCCAGGCTGCAGCTAGCAGACCCCACAAGGTGGCCCCACAGTCACGCATAGATAAACCCGGAGGAACGGTGGGGGAGAGAAGCAGACTGCGCAACCCAGGCTCCAGCACAGGGAAATAAAGCCTCAAACCTCTGATTGAAAACACCCGGGGCGGGGGAGGGTTTGAGGCGGCAGCAGGAGAAACTCTCAGCCTTACAAGAGAGTTTGTTGGAGAGACTCACAGGTACCTAGAGCGTGCACAAGCCCACCCACACAGGAATCAGCACTAGAGGGGCCCAATTTGATTGTGGGTGGCAGAGGCAGTGACTGAAATCGGGCAGAGAGTGAAGCAAGCGCCATTGCTCCCTCTCAGCCCCTCCCCCACATACAGCATCACCGCACAGCAACCATCATTACCCCACCCCTGTAAACACCTAAGGCTCCACCCCTTTATGTAACAGGCATGCCAAGACAAAAAAAAAAAAAAATGGCCCAAATGAAAGAACAGATCAAAGCCCCAGAAAAATACAACTAAGCAACGAAGAGATAGCCAACCTAGCAAATGCACTGGTCAAAACACTGGCAATCAGGAAACTCACAGAATTGGTTGAATTTGTTCGAAAAGTAGATGAAAACATGAAGGCTATGCTAAGAGAAACAAAGGAAAATGTACAGGGAACCAATAGTGATGGGAAGGAAACTGGGACTCAAATCAACGGTGTGGACCAGAAGGAAGATAGAAACATCCAACCAGAAAAGAATGAAGAAACAAGAATTCAACAAAATGAGGAGAGGCTTAGGAACCTCCAGGACATCTTGAAACGTTCCAACATCCAAATTATAGAGGTACCAGAAGGAGAAGAGGAAGAACAAAAAATCAAAAACTTATTTGAACAAATAATGAAGGAGAACTTCCCTAATCTGGCAAAGGAAATAACTTCCAGGAAGTCCAGGAAGCTCAGAGAGTCCCAAAGAAGCTGGACCCAAGGAGGAACACACCAAGGCACATCATCATTACATTTCCCAAGATTAAACAGAAGGACAGAATCTTAGAAGCAGCAAGAGATCAGGACACACTTACCTACAAAGGAGTTCCCAGAAGACTGTCAGCTGATTTCTCAAAAAAGACCTTACATGCAGGAAGGGGCTGGAAAGAAGTATTCCAGCTCATGAAAGCCAAGGACCTATATCCAAGACTACTCTATCCAGCAAAGCTATCATTTAGAATGGAAGGGCAGGTAAAGTGCTTCTCAGATAAGGTCAAGTTAAAGGAGTTCATCATCACCAAGCCCTTATTATATGAAATGTTAAAGGGATTTATGTAAGAAAAAGAAGATCAAAAATAGGAACAGTGAAAATGACAGCAAACTCACAGTTATTAACAACCACACCTAAAACAAAAGCAAACTAAGCAAACTAGAACAGGAACAGAACCACAGAAATAGAGATCACATGGAGGGTCATCAACAGTGGAGTGGGAGGGGGAGAGAGGAGGAAAGGTACAGAGAATAAGTAGCATAAATGGTAGGTAGAAAATAGACATGGGGAGGGTAAGAATAGTATAGGAAATGTAGAAGCCAAAGAACTTATATGTATGACCCATGGACATGAACTATAGGGGGGGAATGTGGGAGGGTGTGGGTGTGCAGGATGGAGTGGAGTGAAGGGGGTGAAGTGGGACAACTGTAGTAGCATAATCAGTAAATACATTTTAAAAACCCTCAAAAAAAGAATACTCAGCAAAATAGGCAGTTTCTGTAAGATTGTGAATTGTAATTTGCCCACCATTTTCAAAAGGAACATGTTGGGGTTCACTACATGACTTTGAAGATTTCTTTCTTATATAAATGCCTAATTTACATTTTATTTCCAGCTCGAAGCTATCCCTAAAGATGATTCATTATCTGAGAGGAGGAGAGAGCTCCATAAGGAAGTTGAAGTCGCTAAAAGGAATTTAACCCAACAGGTTAATATCACCTCTCATTTAAGCTTCTAAGAATGGTTGATATGTCATTGGGTTTTTAACAGTGCTCCACGAAACCTCAATAGGAGAGTCAGCAAAGAGAGTATAATCCTACTTAATGGGGGTCTGTCTCTTCGTCTTAAAGTCCACCCTAACCCTACATTAAGTTTGGGGGGGGATGTGTTTGAACCATCAAAAATTATACAAGTTCATGTGATGTTTTAAATAAAAATTATTTAAATAAAATCATTGAAAATAGACAATAAATGTTTTATTTCACCAATGTCTAATTTAAATTTTTCAAATTTTGTTTATTTAAGCCACTGTCAAAATATTTTAAAACATGCTTTTATGCCTCTTAAGTTTACTTGAAAATACAATCTGATTAGAAAAAGTTCTATCGTGTTAAATATGTTATCATATTTGCACATTCTTTTATAAGATTAAAAAATACTTGGAGCTAAGGAAGTAGAATTACTTTGTTTTATGTTTTAATAAAAGAAATTCTGCATGGGAAATAAAAAACATAGTCTGAGATAATGGCCTTAGTGAGTTCTTCCAAAGAAATAAGTCATAATATGTTGTGTTTTTCAAAAGAAAATTTTATCAGAAGTTGAGTGTAAATTAATAGAGCAACAACTTGAGGAAGAAAGCAAGCTTTTAAAGGAGCAAGAAAACGTGCGAGACATGGTACTCAGCCTTGTTCGTGTGACTCAAGTCAAAACTGATGAAAAGGAGCAAAAATCCAAAGACTTCCTGAAAGCTCAGGTAATGCATTTTTGTAAGCATTCACAAATTACTACTAAAGCTCAAGGTAGCCTCATTTTAACACAATGTTCATTCGAAAACTATATTTGTTAAGTCTCCTTCAAATTCCACTGATGATACAGCTTCTCAAAGTAAGACTCAATCATGCCCTGAAAATTAGTCCCATCATTCAATTAGCAGCAGTCAACGGTCTAGAAAGACACAGAGCTAGATCAATCACAATGAGCAGAGGACTTGAACAGGTGACAATCATTAAGAATGTGGAGGACATGGCTGACAGCTGCCCAGGCCACAGATATCTCACATCCAACTGTGATTTGCCTAGGAACAACTCAGGAACAGGTAGTACTAGACTGCTGTCCCTCCCAAGGTCAGCAAGCCATCCTCATTTAAACCGATGTTATGATGCCCTTAGTTCCTGCTTCACCTGGTAACTTTCCTGGGCTCTGGACAAAGTACAAGAGCAGACCCAGTGCCACATCCCAAAACCAAAGCAAAAATGAAACCAATCGCAAAATCAACCCTCCTGCCATGCTACCTAAAACTCTAATATTAGAACCACTTATTCCACTTGAAGATTATGTCCAGAGGTTCTCTGTTAAAAATGAATACAACTTGTAGCTAAACTAGAAAACCTGAATTTACCATGTGGTCCAGATGTTGGTGGTTTCTAAATACAACCTTTGTTCTAATTCTGAGCAAGTATTTACAGAGAGTAGCAATTCTTGTTCCCCAGAAAGAACTCACATTAAAGCATTAGTGAACCATGAGGTTAAATAAAGATTCTGCAAAGAAGACTGAGGAAAAGATCTACACCACACAACCCACCACAAACTCTTCCAAGTCCTCATTAACTGTTTCTTTTTTCCACCTCAGAAGATTTCAGAAACTAATAGAAGTTTAGCATGATTGTCCCAGTAGAGTTCACGGGGTAGCTGGGTTCGTAAAGAACAGGAAGGAAAGGAGGTGGCAGGGGAGGAAGGGAGGAGGAGGAAAGAAGGCAACTTGAGAGGACAGGTGGTGGAGAAGAGGAGCAGGAGCAAAACAAGGAAAGGAGAGAGCAGTGGGATACTTGTTATAAGGAACAATGATCTGTTTTGTGAATTAGACAATTTTAAAATTAATCTCAAAATTGATACATATATTATATATGTCAAACAAAAACTCATTACTAAATGAACTCATTCTTATAAAAGAACACAATTCTTTCTCTTGAAATAGGGAAATCAAGAAAGGAAAGATACTGTTTTCCTTAAGTATTCTTCATATGGGGAATTAGTCTGTTAGACATTAGCTGTAGCAAACTGTAATTGTCATGAGACAACAGTCAATCTTATCATTTTATTTCTCATGCCATCTACATCCCTACAAATAGACAAAAGGTGAAGGAAAAATCCAATGTTGCTATTACCCCCAAGATGGAGTTGATGATACTCAACTTTACATCTGTTTAGCTCTTCACACATGGAGTTACTTAAGTAGTAATATTCGTTTCTTCCTCACTCCTATTCTCACTGAGAGCAACATAAAATTGCTGCCTGTCAGTTGTGGCTCTAATGCCTAATTGCTTTTTAATCACCCATGCCAAATGGGTTCTGCTCTCACAGTCCTCAACAGAAGGCCAACAGAAACCATTTTCTCTGGTTTCTATCAGCAAATACTTCATCTTCGAATATGTATGTTACACTAGGTGAAGGACCCAACATTTGACATTTGAAGAACATAGTGTATTTAGACTTGGTATATGTTTAGGATTTTAAAACTGTAAGGGTTGGCACGATATTCATGTGTAATCTGTAACATCCCCTTATGGCTGATCTCAGTATGGTGATATATTGTGTAGGAAAACACACTCAATGTACAAAAAAAAAATGGAAAAATGCTTTAAAATCCTGCCTTGTCTCTCACAAAATACCACAGAGGATTCAATTCATAATGTTTATCAAAACTTACTACAAAGCCCCTTCCTTCATCTACATTCCACAGACTCCTCACTCACCCAAGCCCCCTTTTTGGCTCCCTCAAAATTTCCCAGAACTTCTCCTCAAACCCATCCTGCCCAGGCTCTTTCTTTTCCTCCTCTCTCATTCTTTCGCTTCCTTAATTAACCCTTTGTCCTAGCTAGAGTGATCTAGTTCAGCTGGTAAGGCAATTTTCCAATCTTCCCAGATCTGCACAAAGGATTTTTCTTAATGGATAGGAAAGGGATGGGGTGAGGCTGCGAGAATTCATATGTTGGTGGTGGTGGACTTTTTGAAATTATTATTTCGCACATAATTTTTATATTTTAGCAAAAGTATACTAACATTGTGAAGGATATCAAAGCAAAGGATCTTGAAATCAGGATATACAAGAAGAAAAAACGTGAAATTCATCGGAGGTAAAAGAATTACATGATAATTTATCCAGTTAGGTGGGGTGGGGGGGAAACAGGTCCTAATTTAACAAATTTCAAAAACACTTGCATTTTTCACAGACTCAGAGAGTTTGCTAAACTGTATGACACTGTTCGAAATGAAAGAAACAAATTTGTTAACTTACTTCACAAAGCTCATCAGCAAGTAAATGAAATAAGAGAAAGGCATAAAATGTCATTAAATGAATTGGAAATTTTAAGGAATAGTGCAGTTACTCAAGAAAGGTAAGTGTTATCATTATTATACTTTCAAATTCTACTCTTCTAATTCATTGAATTCAAAAATACTGTGGAGATTATAAAAGAGAAAATAATAGTCTTTTACAAAGCTAGAAAAGCCTTTACTCATCTGAACATGATTCCTTATGCTTCTACTATTTGGGAGCCATCTATTGAAGTAAATGAAAAATTACAATATATAACTATGTTTACTTTGCTAATTTTCATTTATTCAATTAGAAAAAAGCACCAGTTTGACAATTTGCATTTAAAGTTAGAAGACAATCAAATGTTTATTAATCAGCATTCCCTGGCTGTAGATTCGAAGCATCTAATGTGCTTGTCAGAGGTAGTACCTTGGCTAAGAGAGGTGGCTTTCTAGATTCAACTCCCAGCCCTGCTACTTTTCCTGCTGTGTGACCTTGGGCAAAATACCTTTCTGGGCTCACGTTCCTTACCCATAAAAATTGTCCTTATCTTATAGAACTTTTTATTGTTAAACAAGTTAAACCATGTAAAAATACTCAGAAATGCCTGGCAAATGGCTTTTTAAAATTTATCATTGATTGTGTGCCAAGATCTATTTGACTCTTCTACTTATATTTCAATATTTAGTCTACTAGTCTATATAATCTGAAATCTTTCCGGTGGCCATTATTGCCCAGTTTCCTTTTAAAAAGATATTACAAAAAGGGCCCTTGTGTGTATGTAGTGGAGGGATGGGAGTAGAGGGGAGGAAGGAATATGTATGAAAAGGAAAATCTAATTTCCTATTCAGGTTCTAATCCTACATGAAAACAAAATATCATTTCTAGAAGCCATGCATTCATTTAGCATTTATTGTGAAGCTATATTGAGTCAGGTACCAGCTTAAGTCCAGTGACCATTATCAGATATAACCATCTCTGCTCTTAAGAGAGCACAATCTCCTGAGGACAACAGAGCAGCAAATGAACTACGATAGACTCTAGCTTTGACAAAGCAGGGTGGGAGAGTCTTGGGGCACAAAAGAAAGATGTCCTAATCAGACAGAGGGGAAATCTGAGACCTGGGAAGATGACAGGAATTCCTGAGAGTATCACATGATGAATATCATTATTACTACTACTACTACTATTACTATTACTACTGTCATTTCAAGGGATGTACTAAAGCAAGAGCTACTTTGATTCTGTTTGTGTTTCAAAGCCTTCATCGTTTTTAAAGAAACTAAGAAAAACTATAATCTTATCCATTTCCCATAAAGAAAGCTACAAAATTCCATGCTGAAACACGCCAACAATGTTACCATCAGAGAAAGCATGCAAAATGATGTATGCAAAATTGTAGCAAAACTTCAGGAAATGAAAGAAAAGAAGGAAGCTCAGTTGAATAACATTGACAGACTGGTCCATATGATCACAATGATTGAAGAGGAGATGGTGCAGCTTCGCAAAAAATACGAACAAGCTGTTCAGTGTCGAAATGAAAGGTAAAAATCAGAAACCTACTGTGAGAACAAAGCACCCAGAGATTCTATTTAGGAATGTTTCCCCTTTTTCTATCTAGACTTGACAGGGACTAGTAAGGGACATTTGACATTCAGGTTTTATTAATTTGGTGCAGAGGGGTAGCTGTATATTTTGCCTGGAAATAAGAAACTGCCCTTGTAAGACAGACAAGCAAGAGTTGAGTTTGAGAAGTTGCTTACTTGAAGATCAAAGTCCTTTCCCAGATTACCAGACAGGATGCCTCTGATAACATCAAATTATTTCAGTCAAATGGACATAACTCTTTGGATCATATATCCATTTTTGTGACCGGTTTGTTCATATTATGGTATTTATTCAGCCATTCTCCCAGTTCGTTTTCTCAGCAAGTAAGTAAGACCTTTAGGAGTAGCATCATTTCTTCCAGGCTACAATTATATCATTACTCAATTGCTGCTGTCACAGTTTTTCCAAGTTTCCTGTGCTTTGAGAAATCTGGCATGTGAGATTGCAGAGCTCCATAGTAAGTATATCTGGTATCAGATTGTTTTTCATCATCCCTTGGTTGTGTTCTGTGTAAGTGCTGGACCCTGAAGGTACAAAAAGATGATAAAGCATTGCTCCTGATTCGTATTTTCAAGAGAATTGAGATCATGAGAAGAACCAATAAATGGCAAATGAGACAAAATACAGAGCTAAGATTAGCCAAATACAATTATGTGAACACATGTTTTGAGGGAGAGAGAGCAAGAAAGAGAGGGAATTAGGAATCAACTCTGGGATGATGGATATGCACAGTGTGTGGGAAGAATTCCAGGGTGGTAAAGAATACCATTTTTCAAAGGGTTGCCAGGTGTTTTCTCTGGGGGGCAAGGGGGAGTCTTCTCATTTGGCTACTGGAACAGACCAAAGCATTTAGGCGGTGCACTGCCAGGCCCTGGTCAGATCTGTGGGGCTGGAATTAGAAATTTCTTACTTTGTTTCTTCCCCATATTCTCCTCAGGAGGAGAGGGTCTTTCCCCTGGCATTATTATAAATGATATAATTTTGCCTGTTTATTAGGAAATTTGTGTTGGAAACAGTCAACTTTAAAAGAACCTAATAGGCTTGGCAAGTAACCTAGAGCTGAATCATCGCAGAAATGTATTCCCTGGCCTGGGTACATCTGGCCAGCCCTTGGTTGGCAAGTCTGGTCCAAGAAAAGGATTTGCAGAAAATCAGGCTATGGGATCACTTTGTTCGTGCATGGAGAATGACATTCTCTCCCACCCCAGGAAACCTTGGGGACTTGCAGAGATATTGTGCCAGCCAACCACATGGTTGGCTCAGAGTCGAGATGCTAAACAACCGTCCCTCTCCTATCCCTCAGAGTTCAAAGTGTGGAGTTTAACTAGAAAGCCACTGATAAATATCTATTGTCTTCTAGAATTATGCAATGTTCATGTGTGTTTTGTGCCCAAATCCAGAGGGACCACAATAGCGAATAAAGCTATTCAACATCCTCTCAACCTCTGCCTCTCAATTTGACTGTAGTGGTGTTCAGCTGATAGAGCGGGAAGAAGAAGTGTGCATTTTTTATGAAAAAATAAATATCCAAGAGAAGATGAAACTAAATGCAGAACTTGAAATACATATCCTGGATGAAAAGATCCGATTCCTGAAACTAAAAATTGCTGAGAAGCAAAGAGAGATTCATGTGACTCAGAAATTACTGCCCGCCAAGAGGTCCCTGGATGCCGACTTAGCAGTGCTCCAGATTCAGGTGGGAAAGTGTTCAGAGACACTTCTTGGGACCGTTTGCTTTTCATTTTTTCCTCCTTTATTGGTCTGCACATAGTATAATTTCTTACATGTAAATCAAGCTAGGCTACTCCTGGAACCTGTAAGAACCCATGAGTTACAGGGCTTGTTTCAAAATGCCGCAAGCACGGCTGCAGGGTGGAATCTGTGCTTTGGGCAGCTGAGCTACAGATGTCTTTTTCTCCCATGAAACATTTTCTGCCTTTCCCGGAATACACACCCTCCCAAATCTCAGCCCTAGCTCAACTTTCTCACAGCTCAAAACTTCAGTAATTTTACTACCACCAGCATAATTATGTTTTTGGTGCTTGCTGGAAAGATCTAGGTCTCTTATTTTTAGTACTGTTGGCCTCTGGAGATTTTTGTTTGTTAATAACTGGCAGTCACACATAATTAGACTCCTTGTTAACCTGTTGTTAACTCCTTGTTAACTGCCTTCTTTTAGGGTCAGTTATAGACATCATCCATTTCTGCTCACTCATTGTACCATGAGTGAGCAGAATCATTGCCTAACATCAAGTCCCAGCTGATAGGGTCTTAAGAATTGTCTTCTACCTTTGCCTGTGTCAGTCCTACTGAAAGATGCTAAAGACTCTGGGCTTTGTAATTTTAAGATTTACAAACAAGAGAGTTGGATTTAAAGTTAATGTTTTTTTCTCATTTAATAGTTTTCACAGTGTACAGACAGAATAAAAGACCTGGAGAAACAGTTTATAAATCCTGAGGGTAAGAACAGAACCCGCTTTATTCCAGGAAAAGATATGACTAAAGAAGAAATGATCAAAAAAATAGATGGGGTAAATATTCTTTCCTGTTTTTAATTTTTTTAATATATTTATTGATTATGCTATTACAGTTGTCCCATCCCCCCCACTCCACTCCATCCTGCCCACCCCCTCCCTTCCACATTCCCCCCCTATAGTTCACGTCCATGGGTCATACTTATAAGTTCTTTGGCTTCTACATTTCCTATACTATTCTTACCCTCCACCTGTCTATTTTCCACCTATCATTTATGCTACTTATTCTCTGTACCTTTCCCCCCATTCTCCCCCTCCTGCTCCCCTATTGATAACCCTCCATGTGATGTCCATTTCTGTGGTTCTGTTCCTGTTCTAGTTGTTTGCTTAGTTTGCTTTTGTTTTTGTTTTAGGTGTGGTTGTTAATAACTGTGAGTTTGCTGTCATTTTTACTATTCATATTTTTTATCTTCTTTTCCTTACATAAATCCCTTTAACATTTCATAAAATAAGGGCTGGGTGATGATGAACTTCTTTAACTTGACTTTATCTGAGAAGCACTTTATCTGCCCTTCCATTCTAAATGCTAGCTTTGCTGGATAGAGTAATCTTGGATGTAGGTCCTTGCCTTTCATGACTTGAAATACTTCTTTCCAGCCCCTTCCTGCCTGTAAGGTCTCTTTTGAGAAATCAGCTGACAGTCAGTCTTCTGGGAACTCCTTTGTAGGTAACTGTGTCCTTTTCTCTTGTTGCTTCTAAGATTCTCTCCTTCTAGAATTTTATGGTTTCAAGGCTAACGTCTAAGTTTTTGATTACTGTTGAGTTTATTCTTGTGTGTGGTGTAAAAGGTTATCTAGTATCATTTCTAGCATGTACCAGTCTGATTTTCCCAACACCATTTATTGAATAGACTATCTTTGCACCATTGTATGTTCTTGCCTATTTTGTCAAATATTAATTGACCATAAAGGCATAGTTTGTTTTGGGGGTCTCTTGCTGTTTGTTGATTTATATGTCTGTTTTTATGCCAGTGCCATGCTGTTTTGATTACTATGGTCTTATAATATGGTTTGGTATCAAGTAGTATAACTCCTATGACTTTGTTCTTTCTCAAGATTCCTGTGGCTGGAGGGTCTTTTGTAGTTCCATATAAATTTTTGCAATATTTGTTTTAGCTTTGTGAAATGTGCCATTGGTATCCTGATAAGAATTATATTGAATCTATAGATTGCTTTGGGTAATATGGACATTTTAATGATGTTAATTCTTCAAATCCATGAACATGGTCTATGCTTCCATGTGTTTGTGTCTTCTTTAGTTTCTTTCTTCAGCATCTTAATGATTTTCTGAGTACAGATCCTTTACATCCTTGGTTAAATTTATTGCTAGGTTGTTTTTTTTTTTTTTTTGATGCAGTTGTAAATGGAATTGTTTTCTTAGTTTGTCTTTCTGGTAGTTTGTTATTAGTGTATAAAAATGCAACTGATTTCTGGATATTTCTTTTGAGTCTTGCTACTTTACTGAATTCATTTATCAGTTCTAGTATTTTTTTTTTTTTGCAAATCTCAAATCTTTAGGTTTCTCTATATACAGTATCATTTCATCTGCAAATAATGAGTTTTACTTCTTCCTTTCCAATTTGGATGCCTTTTATTTCTTCTTATCTGATTGCTGTGGCTACAACTTCCAGTACTACGTTGAATAAGAGTAGTGAAAGTGACATCCTTCTCTTGTTCCTGATCTTAAGGGAAACACTTGTAGCTTTTGCCCTTTGTGTATGATATTGGTGGTGGGTATGTCAAAATGGACTTTGTTACATTGAGGTATTTTCCCTCTATTCCCAGTTTGCTCAGAGTTTTTATCATAAATGGGTGTTCGATTTTATCAAATGCTTTTTTGCATCTATTGGTAAGATTGTTTTTTATCCTTCATTTTGCTTATGTGGTGTATCACAACTTGCATCCCAGAGTAAATTCCACTTGATCATGGTGTATGTTCTTTTTGATTGTTTATTTTTTGTTTTGTTTTTCTTGTATGTTCTTTTTAATGTGTTGCTGGAGTTGGTTTGCTAATATTTTTGTTAAGGATTTTAGCGTCTGTGTTCATCAGGAACATTGGCCTACAATTTTCTTTCTTTGTAGTATCTTTATCTGGTTTTAGAATTAGGATAATGCTGGCCTCATAAAATGAGCTTGGGAGTCTTTACTCCTCTTGAATATTTTGGAAAAGTAAGAGACTTATAGATGTTAGTTCTTCTTTGAATGTTCAGTAAAATTCACCTGGGAAGCCATCTGATCTAGGACTTCTGTGTGCTGGAAGTTTTTTTGGTTACTGCTTAAATTTCACTAATTACAGTCTGTCTATTCAGATTTTCTGATTCCTCCTGATTCAGTTTTGGAAGATTGTTATGTTTCTAGGAATTTATCCATTCTGTCCATATTGTCCAATTTGTTAGCATGTAGTTGTTTATAATATTTTATTACAATTCTTTGTATTTCTTTGGTGTCAGTTGTTATTTCTCCTCTCTCATTTCTGATTTTATTTATTTGAGATCTCTGTCTTTTTTCTTGATGAGTCTGGTTAAAGGTTTGCCAATCTTGTTTATTTTTTCAGAGGACCAGCTCTTGATTTCATTGATCTTTTATATTATTTTTTTAGACTCTATTTTATTTATTTCTGCTCTACTCATTATTATTACTTTCCTTCTACTTGCTTTGGGCTTTGTTTGTTGTTCTTTTTCAAGTTCCTTCAAATGTAAAGTTAGATTGTTTATATGAGATTTTTCTTGTTTCTTGAGGTAGGCTTGTAATGCTATGAATTTCCTTCTTAGAACTGCTGTTGCTGTGTCTCATAGATTTTGGGTTGTTGTTTCTCATTTTCATTTGTTTCAAGGTATCTTTTGATTTCTTCATTGATGTCATTGTTGACCCATTCACTGTTTAGGAACATATTATAGCCTCCATATCTTTGTGTGTTTTTCAGTTTTTCTTGTGATTTATTTCTAGTTTCATACCATTATGGTCAGAGAAGATGCTTGATATGATTTCTATCTTTTTAAACTTATTGAGACTTGTTTTGTGTCCTAACATGTGATCTATGCTAGAAAATGTTCCATGTACACTTGAAAAGAATGTATATTCTGCTGCTTTGGGATGAAATGCCCTGAAGATATCAATTAAATCCATCTGATTTAGTGTGTCACTTAAGACCACTGTTTTCTTGTTGACTTTCTATCTGGAAAAATCTAACCATTGATGTGAATGGGCTGTTAAAATCTCCTACTATGACTGTATTATTACCTGTCTCTCCTTTTTCATTCATCAAGATTGCTTTACATATTTAGGTGTTGCTATATTGAATGCATAAATATTTACAAGTCTTATGTCCTTTTGTTGAATTGCTCCATTTATCATTATGTTGTGCCCTTCTTTGTCTCTCATTATAGCCTTTGTTTTTAAGTCTATTTTGTCAGATATAAGTATCACCACCCCCTCTTTTTTTACATTTTCATTTGCATGAAATATCTTTCTCCATCCCTTTACTTTTAGTCTGTGTGTATCTTTTTTTCTGAGGTGGGTCTCTTGTGGATAGCATAGATATGAGTCTTATTTTCTTATCCTTTCAGCTACTCTGTGTCTTCTGATTGGAGCATTTAAGCCATTTCCATATAGAGTGATTATTGATAGGTACACATTTATTGCCATTTAATTTTTTTTTAACTATGTCTCCCTTCTTCATCTTCCTCTTCTGATGATGATGATGATGATTCCTCTCCTGCTGCTTCTCCTCCTCCTCCTTCTCCTTCTCCTTCTTCTTCAGGAAGGCTATTTAACATTTCTTGTACTACTGGTTTGGTGGTAATGTACTCCTTTAGCTTTTTCTTGTCTGGTAAGCTCTTTATTTCTTTTTCAATTTTAAATGATAGCCTTGTTGGGTAAAGTAATCTTGGTTGTAGGTCCTTGGCTTTTTCATCACTTTGAATATTTCATGCCAATTCCTTCTAGCTTAAAATGTTTCTGTTGAGAAATCAGTTGTCAGTCTTATGGAAGCCCCCTTGTAGGTAACAAACTGTTTTTCTCTTGCTGCTTTAAGATTCTCTCTTTTTCTTTACCTTTTGCCATTTTAATTATGCTATGCCTTGGTGTCAGCCTCTTTGGGTTCATCTTGTTTGGGACTCTGCACTTCCTGGACTTGTGCATCATTTTCCTTCACGAAGTTAAGGGAAGTTATCACTCATTATTTCTTCAAATAGGATTTTGATCCCTTGCTCACGCTTTTCTCCTTCTGGTACCCTTATGATTGGCTGTTTCTGATGCTTTATGTTGTCCTAAAGGTCCCTTAAACTATCCTCATTTTTTAAAATTCTTTTTTTTCTACCTTGTCTTCTTAATTGCTGATTTGATCCTCTGCTTTATCAAACCTACTGTTTATTTCCTCTTGTATATTCTTCATCTCAGATATTGTATTTTTTATCTGACTGGATATTATTTATGGTGTCTGTTGTAGTTCTTACTAAGTTCCTTGTTCTCACTAAGTTCCTTGAGCTTCCTTATAACCATTTTTTAACTCTATATCTAACAAATTGCTTGCTTCTATTTCATTCAGATCTTTTCCTGGAGATGTCTCCTCTTCTTTCATTTGGGGCATGTTTCTTTGTCTCCCCATTTTGGCTGCTTCTCGTTTGTTTCCATTTGTTAGGTAGATATGCAATGACTCCTACTCTTGGTAGGGTGGCTTTATGTCAAAATGTTCTGTGGGACTCAGTGGCACAGTCTCCTTGATCACCTGAGTGATTGCTCTAGGAATGTCACTTTTGGGGGTTATATGGGTCCTCCTATTGTAATTGAATATGATGTTATTGGTCTGTTCATGTGTGGGGTCAACCCTCAGGCTGTGTGACTATGAGGATCAACCTCAATCACAGTGTATAAGCTGCTGTGCAGGTGCTGACCACATGAAGTGGAATTCACCTCAGCAGGGTCTGGTGCCTGTCAAGATCTCCTTTTGCACATTCCACTGTGAAACTAAATGGATCTTGTTTTGATGTTATCCACAGCTAGCCTCTCAATGTGTTGGTTCTAGGGCCTCTTAGGAAGGACTCTGGGTCAGACGCTGCCCATGACTGTCCCTGGGCAACCTGTTTGGTGCTCCTAAGCAAGCCATAGTTTGTGGCTGCCTCTGCTGTGCCTGTGTGTGCACAGGAAGGACTAAGTTGCACACCAAAGCTGGCTTTTATGAACACCAGGTCTGAAGAAAGGTCAGCAAAAGTCCCAAGGAACCCAAAGATCCCAGGCAGCTGACTCCAACTCCTCAACAGGGTTCTGCAGTGTGGGGTGGCATGGAGACCAGGAAGTGTGGCTATTGCATTCCACTAAGCTGATGCCTTATGGAGGGGAGTGCTCCACCCAAGAAAAATGGTGTCTGTGGTCTAGGAGAGGGACTGGGCTCAGAAATCCTCATGACTGTCCCTTCAACTCTCTCCCCAGAGTCACAAACTCCAGTCTGTCCTTACACGACTCTAATCTGCTCTACCCTCCCTCCACTAGAGCCTGGGATGAGTGGCTGTGAACAAGGTTTTTTGTGCTGGCCCTTTAAGAGGGTACCTGGGTTTCTAGGAGACTCCATCTCTTCCTGGTGACCAGAATCCCTGCTGATTTTCACAGCCAGATGTTATGCGGGTACCTCTTCCTGGCTCTGGCACTCTTAGTTGGGGAGCCCAGTGTGGGGTTGAGACCCCATACTTCTCAGGGTGAACCCCATCAGCTGAGATATCCCTCCAGAATCTTAGCCACCACCTGTGGGAGCAGAGCCAGCCCTTTTACATCTCTGCCCTTCCTACTAATCTCAATGCAGTGTCTTCCATAAATCCTTCATTATAAGGCTTCTCTTCAGCTAGTCTTTACTTGGCTATTCAGGTTGATTGTTCTGTAATTTAGTTGTAATTCCAGTTTATTCCTAGGAGGAGATGAGTGTAGTCTTCCACCTATTCCACTGCCATCTTGGACCCCCAAACACTCTTTCTTAAAATCGTAACTATTTGCCCCTTGTTGTTCAGTGTCACAGATGCCTGTACTAGCATTTCATGTTATGTGAACAGATTTATCCCTCATTATTCTAGCCACTGATATAGTCCTTTCATTGTAATCTAGTAACAAAACCTAAGGTTGGTTTTAAATACTTGCCAAAAAAAGTGAAAATTAAGTGGTTTCAAGATGCCCACCTTTGTATCATAACCCAAAGGAGAAATTGTGGCATTTTGAAGGTAGTAATTTGTCTTTCTGATGGTAGCATATCAGAGGAAGTTCAATGGAAGCTAAATGGAGGTAAGGGAGCTATTTTCTACCCTGAGGAGGAAGAATTCCCAGAACTATTTTGAGGGGATTGTGGCAGGGAAAGTGACAACAGCCCAAATCTAAAGACTTTCTAGAGATATCTCGACAACTACAAAAGCATATTTCTTGTTGAAGGAGGGAAAATAGTGCTCTAATTTTTGACTTACATGACCTTTACCCCCTTTCTATTGTAATTGTTTTTGACTGTAGCTGGAACTGCAGCTGGCCAAGAAGGAGGAACAGTTACTGGAAAAGGATTTCATCTACGAACAGGTCTCCCAGCTCTCAGAAAGGCTCTGCAGCAAAACTCAGGCCAGCAAGGAGGACACACTGCTCTTGGCCAAGAAGGTCTGTCTGAGACCCTGCCCTCTCTCTTCTGCCCTTAATGCTTTATTACGGTTCATTTTCCATAGTCTGATTTATTTATTGAATGGAGCACTGGAGAAATTAGACTTTATGACTAGAGAAACATGAAGATGTAGAATTAAAAGTGTAAAGATGACTCTTAGAGAATTGTTCAAAGTAAGTTTCAATCTTGTTCCTTGAATGAATTGACATTATAGTGGGAAAACTTAATGTTTTAAATGACACTATACAAGTTTCACTTAACTGGGCACCTACTCAATTATGACAATTATTATCTTCATATTACTTGTGCCAAGTTAAATCTGTTTTAGTTCCTTGTGAATTGAAGGCTTTACTTAAACAGCTGTCTGCATGGGAACTTCATGGAAACTCAGCTAGAACCCAGAAATGGAAAGAGACCATTAAAGACTACAACAGTCACATAAACATGGGCCTATTACACAATGAGGTGCAGTCACCACTAGGCCCCACTCGTGAGGAGATGCCAGTAACACAGAGCTTCCTAATTTCATAAACTTAAAATACAGTAACAGGACTGCTGATTCAAAGCTTTGGTAATTCATAATTACCAAAGGAGGTTGGTAATTATGATGCAGAGGGGCCTTCACCATAGCAAGGTCAGAGGATGGCCTGGCCTCCATGGGCCCTTGGAGCATCCCGCTGTGACAGCACAGGGGTCTTAGTCAGCAATACTTATGTGCCATGTGCTCCCCTCACGCTAGGCATGGGGGCAGAAACAGAGAGGAAGGGGCACATTGTTCACACTGTAGAGTGTGGGAGACAGACAGGAAAATAGATCATGCTAACGCCCACACCTGACTGTGGGCTCCAGAGGGCAGTGACCGCTCCTCATTCTTCATTTCCCTGGTGCCTAGTGTGTACTAAATTCTAGAACAACATTTATTGAATAAGTAAACAGTCCTGTTCTAAATACAGTTCTGGCTCACTAAACAGAGGAAAGTGTTGTACATCTCAAGCCTCCTGTGCCTTTTTGATCTGGCTTTTATGCTCGGCTCTGATGTCTACACCAGAGGATGATCACTGCAGTGGCACTTGTACAATTCACAACTTTACCTCATAAAATAAGAATGTCAAGACTTTTTAGGCTCATGAACTTTAATTGAACTTAGCATGTCTGGTGTTTCTCGAAATGTTGCCTTCTTTCCTTTTGCAAAATGAATTTCCCTTTCTTTGAGAAAGTTAGTTTTTGCTGAGGGCTGGCTTGTCAAAGCTGAGGGCAGGGCATCTCCTGAAGTCAACATTAATGCCGGAGAAATGCCGAGAGTGGCTGCTGCAACCGTGCACATTGTCAGGAAGATTCCAGTATAACTGAGTTCTAGCCAGTGATTTAGTTTCCCTTTCTTTTCCCCACCTTCTATGTTCTCTATCTGAATACTTTTTTCATTTAAAATTATAATATCCTCACAGTACTCAGAACTCAAAGGTAGAAAGGTGTTCAGATCTCAAATCTGTGATTTACCAATGCTACCAAATGACCTTGAGAAAGATACATAAATGACCTTAAAACTGAGTTTTTGATCTGTGAAATGGGTGTCATATCAGCTAATGTCATTGCAAGCATTACACAGCCAAGCAGAAGCAGCCTAGCTTTTTGTGGGTGCTCAACAAGAATGCATGTCACCTCAAGCCTGTCATCTTTCCTAGACACATTATGGCTCATCTTCCAAGATTCCCACATGAACAGAAAGTGGAAAATCTCAGCAAAAACTTAATACCATCCTTTTTTTGAATTGTAGAGAAGGAAGGTTGGCCAGCTACATACACATAACACTCACATATGCAGAGACTGATTAATGAAATTAGATAATGACTTACCCCTGAAGCTTTAAATGGTAGTCTTTCATTCAGTGTATGCTTCCTAAAAATTACTGCAGTATAGAAGGGTTTAAAAATTTTATATTCCCTTAAGGAGCGAAAGTGCATACATAGTAATCAGTCATTGTCTTTTCAGAGGCAAGTAAATCACTGGCAGCAACATTCCTCTAAGCAAATGTGCACATAGACCAGTGTGTGCTCTATTAGGAGGAGGAAATATTTCAAGGTTGGGTGTAGTTTTGGGGAGTTCCATATTCATGTCTCAATTGACCCTGGTTCAAAGGACTGAAGGATTAAAACAGACTAAGAATTTACTCATTCCTTCATTTAACAAATTTTCGATTTCAATTTTGTTTGGTTCAATGCAATATACAGATCATGTAGCATAGAAATGTACACCTGAAACCTATATGACCTTGTCACCCCAATAAATTTAATAATAAATAAACAAATAAATAAATGATTTTGATTGGTGCCTCCTATATTCCAAGCACCATTCTGGACAGTGGGAATATGATGAATAAAACAAATAATCCTTGTCCTCATGAAGAGTACATTCTTGTGGGATGTCGGACTATAACCAAATAGCCAAATACATACATACCTAATACAATGTCCATAGTGAAACAGGATATAAATTAAAAACAAAGCACAGTAATCTGACAGTGTTGGCAGGTGGGAGGAGTCACCACTCAGCTCTCCACCACGGTTACGGCCACACGAAAAGCTGTGCTGTGGGCCAGAAAGCTTAGAAGAAACACCAGTTCCAACTTTACTTCTTTTCTGCCTTTTAGAATATTCTTCTTGGTCTTATCTTTTAATTCTTTGATGATAAGTTGCTGGTGTGAAATGGTAAACACACACACACAACCAGAACATTCCATTCAAATTATTGGCCACATTTTCCCTAGTTCATCTCATGCTTGCTTATGATCCCAAAAATTATGATCAATAATACAAATATATTGAGGTGTGATAGCTTCCATTAAAAATAATTTCAGATGCAGGACTTCTGCTGATTGCCTTATATAAGTAAAATGTAACTATTAAAGATAGTTTTTGTCCTACCAGACTTTTTTTTCCACTGCATAAGTGATATATTAATAACATGGAAAAATCAGGTCAGAACTTAGACATCAAGAACACTCCATTCCCCTCTCCTTATCACCTCTTAGAAATAGAGACTCAACTATTCCCCTCAATGCTATCCACCTGGACATATGGTAACTCAGTGAACATATGTCTTTCTTTCCTGCCTTGTCCTTATTTATACAGCTAGGGTGTAGTGCTCAATATCTGGGATCTCCTCCAATTCTTATTTTCTAGAAATTCCCATTTAAATTCTCCTTCATTCAGGCAAGAATGTCCCCCACATTGTAGACAGCCAGCAGCCTGCCATTTTCTTCAATTCTTCATGGAATGTATACATGGGCTAACCCTTGGACTTCTTAATTCTAGATGAATGGCTACCAGAAAAAGATCAAAGATGCTACTGAAAAAATGATGGCTCTTGTTGCTGAGCTGTCCATGAAACAAGCTCTGGCCATTGAACTCCAAAAGGAAGTCAAAGAGAAAGAAGACTTCATCCTCTCTTGCAACTCCAGGATAGAAAAGGGTCTGCCACTCAATAAAGAGATTGAGAGAGAATGGTTGAAGGTACTTCGAGATGAAGAAATGTATGCCTTGGCCATCTCTGACAAGTGTGAGGTACGTTTAGGCTTCTGTATTGCATTTGTAAAAGTGGCCAGGAAGGGATATTTTTAGGAATTTCAATTCTCCCAAAATATATGAAAAATTTCCCACTCTATCATACCTAGTCCAAACAGTCAGAAGAAAGTTTTGGAGTTTTTAAAGATATTACGTGGACAATTCAATGTACAATAGTCCAAAGCACCATAATATTCTCTGGAGAACATTTAGCAGGCACCAAGTTCCACCCCACAATCTTACATCCTGGGGTGGTGTGGCTGAACACCATGGAACCCCACTGTCTTGGCAGGGACCTGGCTGGCTTTGGTTTTATCCACAGGTCTCTGATCTCTGTCCCTGCACCCCTGCTCAAACACCACCTCACCCTTCCATGTCCATCTACTGCAGCCACCAAAGCATCTTGTGGGGCCTCCAGCAGATGAAGTACACTTGGGGTGTATCATAGGCCTCAATGTCACTCCTTTTTTTTCCTGCCACTGGCCTAAGTCTAGGTCTATCACTGATTCCACCTGCAAGTTGGATGCCCAGTTCCTCTACCTAAAGCCATGACCTTTTAATATTCTTAGAGTGGAATCAGGCATCTGTTCCTAAGGGGACTGCATCTTGGGGACCTACAACTTACTCTTAGATGATCTAGTAGACATCTTCAAAAAGATGACTATTTACCCCTTAGTCCAAGAAAAATGTGCTTTTCAAACGCATATTAGGGGTATCTGAAGACAGGATATGATTGGTAATTTCTAGGACTATATTTTCTAGGGCTTTCAGATTGGTGTTCATGTGACTACAGAGCTATATCCAAATACCTACGCTGTCCTGGTTATCATTTACCCATCTCCCTTATTTAGAATTCTTTCTAACGCTATGAGAGATTCCTCTATTTCCCAGAGGCATGGGCACAATCTTGAGGACCTTGAGGCTCAAAGCACGCTGAGGACCACTTCTTTCCTCTGGTTCTACCCTCCTTATCTATTCCTTTCTAACATTTGTTCACCAATCAATGACTTACCAAAGGGAATAGATTGTCCTACTTCTGTCAAAAACAAAACTGTGGAAATAATTAGTATGTGATGAAAGATACTGAGGTTGTAATACAGTAAAATTTAGAGCCAAAATTTAAGCTACCAACCAGTTTATGATAAACCATAAATGCCAGGAAGAGAGAAATGATTGAACAACATGGGTCATTCCAATGAGATGCAATGTGTGTGTGTGCCTGTGTAGTGACTTCACCCTCATACTCTCCTGCCCTGTTGGGGAATATCAGCCAGCACAGCCTATGACTGCTCAGGCCCAGCTGTGTCTGGTGGGCCCTGGGGAGAAATGACTTCACCAGAGTTTTCAGAAAACTGAAAAGGAAAAATCATTTTTTGCAGGAGTACTTGGAAGCAGATCGTCGCCAGCTGCCCAATGGTGTCCGCACGACTGCAGAGCTGCGTCCAAATGCCTACATCCCAGAGGCAGAAGCTACTCTTCCTTTGCCAAAACCATATGGTGCTTTGGCTCCTTTTAAGCCCAGTGAACCTGGGGCCAATATGAGACACATAAGGAAACCTGTTATAAAGCCAATTGAAATCTGAATGTGTAACCTGATCCAGGCTTCTCAAGGAGACACTTCAGCCAGGCTTCCTCATATCCACAGCTGGAACATGTCCGTACAATAGCTCAAATTACAGACAAATGCACCATCCATAATTAATCAACCGAAAAAAACACTTTTCTGCTCACAAAGTACTATATTTTACATGATGTTGAGTAGGACACAGAATTGTTCTATAATTATGTCAAAGCATCTATTTGCATTGCCCGTTTCTTTCCTTTTCACTCTCTATATTGAAACCTTTCAGAAATATATAGCAGGCCAAGTGCTATAAAAATGTGATAAAAATAAACCGATATTCAATGAAGTACAGAAATTAACAGTGGTCCTTATTTATTAAAGAAATAAAGGAAATACCGTTCAATATACTGACTTTAAAGGAAAAGAAGGAATGACCAAGTATCACAAGGGCTTAATGCAGTTTGTTAAATAATTAGTTGCATTTGAAGTTAATGTTATTAAATCTAAATCAAATAAAAAGCAGTAGGGAAGACTGTCATTTTCAAAATAATGTTATGGTGATTCTTTACTGTATTTTTTATTACATTACCTCTTAGTCCCCGTATACCATGTTCCCCCCAACAATCACCACACCGTTGTCCGTCCATGAGTCCCTTTTCTTTTTTGCTCAGTCCCTCCACTCCCTAACCTCCCCCCACCCACCCACTGTCATCCTGCTCTCCATCTATGAGTCTATTCCCATTTTCCTCATTAGTTCAGTTTGTTCATTTAGATTCCACATATGAGTGAAATCATATGGTACTTGTCTTTATCTGACTAGCTTATTTCACTTAGCATAATGTTCTCCATATCCATCCATACATCTGCAAAGGGTAAAATTTTCTTTTTTATGGCCAAGTAGTATTCCATTGTGTAAATGTACCACAGTTGTTTTATCCACTCGTCAACTGATGGACACTCTTGGGCTGCTTCCATATCTTGGTGATTGTAAGTAATGCTGCAATGAACGTAGGGGTGTTTATGTTCTTTTGAATTAGTGTTTTGGATTCCTTTGGATATATTCCCAGAAGTGGAATCATTGAGTCAAAAGGCAAATCCATTTTTAATTTTTTGAGGTAACTCCATACTGCTTTGCACAGTGACTGCACCAACCTGCATTCCCACCAACAGTGCAAAAGGGATCCCCTTTCTCCACATTCTCACCAGCACTTACTGTTTGTTGATTTACTGATGATAGTCATTCTGACTTGTGTAGGTGATATCTCATTGTGGTTTTAATTTGAATTTCTCTGATGACTTTTCATACATATATTGGCCATCTGTATGTCCTCTTTGGAGAAGTGTCTATTCAGATCCTTTGCCCATTTTTTAATTGGGTTGTTTGTTTTTTTGATGTTGAGTTTTGTTAAGTACTTTATAAATTTTGGATATTAACCCCTTAGCAGTGTTTCAGCAAATATGTTCCTCAATTCTGTGGGTTGTCCTTTGATTTCATTGATGATTTTCTTTGCTGTGCAAAAACTTTTCAGTTTGATAAAGTCCCATTTGTTTATTTTTTCTTTAATTTCCCTTGCCTGGGGAGATATATCCAATAAAATATTGCTATAAGCAATACCCAAGATTCTGCTACCTATGTTTTCTTCTATGATTTTTATGGTTTAGGGTCTAACATTTAAGTATTTTATCCATTTTGAGTTTATTCTTGTGTGTGGTATAAGAAGGTGATCTAGTTTCATTTTTCTGCGTGTATCTGTCCAATTTTCCCAATACCATTTATTGAATAAACTATCTTTAGCCAATTGTGTGTGCTTGCTTCCTCTGTCAAATATTAATTGACTATAAAGGTGTGGGTTTATTTCTGGGTTCTCTATTCCATTCCATTTGTCTGTGTGTCTGTTTTTATGCCAGTACCATGCCATTTTAGTTACTATGGACTTATAGTACATTTAATATCGGGTAGCATGATTCCTCCAACTTTGCTCTTCTTTTTCGGGATCACTTGTGCTATGTGTGGCCTTTTGTGGTTCCATATAAATTTTTGAAATATTTGTTTTAGTTCTGTGAAATATGTCATTGGTATCTTGATAGGAATTGCACTGAACCTACAGATTGCTTTGCATAGTATGGACATTTTAATGATGTTAATTCTTCCTATCCATGAACACAGTATATGCTTCCACTGATTTGTATCTTTTTCAATTTCTTTCTTTGGTGTCTTATCATTTTCTGAGTACAGGTGTTTAACATCCTTGGTTAGGTTTATTATTAGGTACTTTATTCTTTTTGAAGCAATTGTTAATGGGATTTTTTATTTCCCCTTCTGTTACTTTGTTATTGGCATATAAAAATGCAACTGATTTCTGGATATTAATTTTGAATTCATTTATCAGGTCTAGTGGTTTCTTGGTGGAATCTTTGGGGTTCTCTATGTATAGTATCATATCATCTGCAAATAAGACAGTTTTATCACTTCCTTTCCAAATTGGATGCCTTTTATTTCTTCTTCTGGTCTAACTGTTGTGGCTAGACTTCTAGTACTATGTTGAATAAGAGGTGAAAGCAGACATCCCTGTCTTGTTCCCAATCTCAAGGGGAACACTTGTAGTTTTTGCCCATTGAGTATGATGCTGACAGTGGATTTGTCATATATGGTCTTTATTATGTTTTGGTATGTTCCCTCTATTCCCAGTTTGCTGAGAGATTTTATCATAAATGGGTGCTAGATTTTATCAAATGCTTTTTCTGCATTTATTGATATGATCATGTGGTTTTTATCCTTCATTTTATGTGGTGTGGTGAATCACATTTATTGATTTGTTGTACCAACTTTATATTCCTGTAATAAATTCCACTTGATCATGGTGTATGATCTTCTTGATGCATTGCTGTATTCGATTTGCTAATTCTTTGTTAAGGAGTTTAGCATCTATGTTCATGAGAGATATTGGCCTATAATTTTCTTTCTTTGTAATGTCTTTATTTGGTTTTGGAATTAGGATAATGCTGATCTTGTAAACTGAGTTTAGAAACCTTCTTTCTCTTGAATTTTATGAAATAGTTTGAGAAGGAGGGGTGTTGTTCTCAGAATGTTTGGTAAAGTTCACCTGTGATGCCATCCAATCCCGGGCTTTTGTTTGTTGGGAGTTTTTTGGTTATTGCTTCAATTTCACTAGCTGTAATCTGTCTATTCAGATTCTCTGATTCTTTCTGTTTTAGTTTTGGAAGACTGTGTGTTTCTAGGAATTTGTCCATTTCGTTCAGGTTATCCAGTTTGATGGCATATAGTTTGTTCATGATATTTTCTCACAATCCTTTGTATTTCTTTGGTGTCATTTGTTATTTATCCTCTTTCATTTCTGATTTTATTTATTTGGGTCTTTTCTCTTTTTTTCTTGATGAGTCAAGTTAAAGGTTTGTCAATCTTGTTTATCTTTCCAAAGAACCAGCTCTTGGATTCATTGATCTTTTGTATCATTTTTTTAGACCCTATTTCACTTATTTCTGCTCCGATCTTTATTATTTCCTTCCTTCTACTTACTTTGGGCTTTGTTTGTGTTCTTTTTCAAGTTCCTTTTAAGTGTGAAGATTGTTATTTGAGCTTTTTCTTGTTTTTGCAGATAGGCCTGTAATGGTATGATTTTCCCAATTATATTGCATTCCCAGTGTCCCACAGACTTTGGGTTGTTGTGTCCTCATTTTCATTTGTTTCAAGATATCTTTTGATTTCTTCCTTGATCTTGCTGTTAATCCATTCATTGTTTAATAATGTGTTATTTAGTTTTCTGAGGAAATTCCATACTGTTTTCCACAGTGGCCTCACCAGTCTGCATTCCCACCAACAGTGCACAAGGGTTCCCTTTTCTCCACATCCTCTCCAACATTTGTTTGTGGATTTGTTTATGTTGGCCATTCTGACTGGTGTGAGATGATACCTCATTGTGGTTTTAATTTGCATCTCTCTGATGGCTAGTGATGCTGAGCATCTTTTCATATGTCTCTGGGCCCTCTGTATGTCTTCCTTGGAGAAGTGTCTGTTCAAGTCCTTTGCCCATTTTTTAATTGGGTTGTTTGTCTTCCTGGAGTGGAGTTGAGTGAGTTCTTTATATATTTTGGAGATCAGGCCCTTGTCTGAGGTATCGTTGGCAAATATGTTTTCCCATACTGTTGGTTCTCTTTGTAATTTGGTGCTGTTTTCTTTAGCCATGCAGAAGCTCTTTATTTTGATGAGGTCCCATTTGTTTATTCTTTCCTTTATGTCCCTTGCTTTAGGGGATGTGTCTGTGAGGATGTTGCTGCGTGGAATGTCTGAGATTTTCCTGCCAATGTTTTCCTCTAGGACTTTTATGGTGTTACGGCTTATATTTAAGTCTTTTATCCATCTTGAGTTTATTTTCGTGTATGGCGTAAGTTGGTGATCGAGTAAACTAAAAATGGAACTGCCCTTTGACCCAGTAATTCCGCTGCTGGGATTATACCCTAAGAATACTGAAACACCAATCCAAAAGAATCTGTGCACCCCAATGTTCATAGCAGCACAATTTACAATAGCCAAGTACTGGAAGCAACCGAAGTGCCCATCAGCAAACGAGTGGATCCAAAAACTATGGTATATTTACACAATGGAATTCTACGCAGCAGAGAGAAAGAAGGAGCTTATACCCTTTGCAACAGCATGGATGAAACTGGAGAGCATTATGCTAAGTGAAATAAGCCAGGAAGTGAGGGACAAGTACCATATGATCTCACCTTTAACTGGAACATAAGCAATAGAAGAAAAAAGCAAACAAAATATAACCAGAGACATTGAAGTTAAGAACAATCTAACAATAGCCAGGGCGGGGGTGGGGGGTGGGGGCGGGGATAGTGGGAAGAGGGTATTACAGGAACTACTATAAAGGACACATGGACAAAACCAAGGGGGAGGGTGGAGAGGGGGGAGGGAGGTGGGTTCACCTGGGGTGGGGTAGAGGGATGGGGAGAAAAGGCATACAACTGTAATTGCATAACAATTAAAAAAAAAATAAAAAAAAAATAATGTGTTATTTAGGTTCCATGTCTTTGCATGTTTTTCAGTGTTCTTCTTATGATTGATTTCTAGTTTCATAGCATAGTGGTCAGAGAAGATGCTTGATAAGATTTCAATATTTCTAAATTTATTGAAACTTCTTTTGTGCCCTAGCATGTAGTCTATCCTAGAAAATGTTTCATGTGCACCTGAAAAGTATGTATATTCTGCTGCTTTTGGGGTGAAATGCTCTGAAAATATCAATTAAATCCATTTGATCTAGTGTGTCATTTAAGGCCCCTGTTTCCTTGTTGATTTCCTGCTTGCAAGATCTATCCATTGAAGTCAATGGGGTGTTAAAATTCCGACCATGCCTGTATTTCTGTTGATTTCTCCCTTATGACCATCAGGATTTGCTTTATATATCTAGGTGCTCCTATGTTGGATGCATAAATGTTTATTAGGGTTATATTCCCTTCTTGGATTGTTCCATTTATCCTTATGTAGTGTCCTTCTTCATCTCTACTATAGCCTTGGTTTTAAAGTCTATTTTGTCCGATATAAGTACTCTATGCCAGGTTTTTTTTTTCTTTCCCATTTGCATGAAATATCTTTTCCATTCCTTTACTTCTAGTCTGTGTGTATCTTTCAATCTGAGATGGGTCTCTTGGAGGCAGCATGTATATAGGTCTTGTTTTCTTATCCATTCTGATACATTATGTCTTTTGCTTTGAGCATTTAAGCCACTTACATTTAATGTGATTATTGATAGATACATATGTAGTGCCATTTTATTGTTGGACTGTTTTCCTTTTTGTTTTACTCTCCCCCTCCTCCTCCCCCTCCTCCTCCCCCTCCTCCTCCCCCTCCTCCTCCCCCTCCTCCTCCTCCTCTTCCTCCTTCTCCTCCTCCTCCTCCTTCTACTTGCAAGCCCTTTAACATTTGTTGCTGTGCTGGTTTGTTGTAACAAAATCCTTTAGCTTTTTATTGTCTGGGAAGCTCCTTATTTCTCCCTCAGTTTTAAATGATAGCCTTGCTGGGTAAAGTAGCCTTGGTTGTAAGTCTTGCATTTCATCACCTTGAATATTTCACACCACTCCCTTCTGGCCTGAAATATTTCTCTTGAGTAATCAGATGCCAGTCTAATTGGTACTACCTTGTTTGTAACTGCCTGCTTTTCTCTTGCAGCTTTCAGGATTCTCTCCTTGTCTTTAAGCCTTGTCGTTTTAATTATGATGTGTCTCCGTGTAGGACCCTTTGGATCCAACTTGTTTGGGATTCTCTGCGCTTCCTGGACTTGTGTGTCTTTTTCCTTCACCAGATTGGGGAAGTTTTCATCATTATTTTTTCTAATAAGTTCTCAATCCCTTGCTCACTCTCTTCTCCTTCTGGTATTCCCATGGTGCAGATGTTATTACATTCCGTGTTTCCCAAAATGTTTCTTAAGCTCTCATTTTTTTTAATTATTTTTTCTTTTTGCTGCTCTGCCTGGGTGTTCATTTTCTACCTTGTCTTCCAAATCACTGATGAGATCCTCTGCTTCACCTAACCTACTATTTATTTCTTCCAGTGTATTATTTATATCAGATATTGCATTCTTTATTTCTGACTGGTCCTTTTTTATGGTTTCACTGTCCTTTTTCATGATTTTGAGTATCCTTATAATCATTACTCTAATCTATTTTATAAATTGCTTGTCTCCACTTCATCTAGTTCTTCAGGAGAGTTCTCTTGTTCTTTCATTTGGGGTCTGTTCCTTTATCTTCCCATTTTGGCTGCTTCTTTGCATTTTCTGCCTTAGTATTTAAACTAATCAGCTTTAAACTATAAGCTGTTAAACTAATCTGTTTACGATCAGCATTTTAAGCTTGACAGGGTGTGGCAGAGTAATTCCTTCTGGCAGGGCCATTGCTTCCCCTGAGGCTGATGCCACTTAGAGGGGAGTGCTCTGCCTGAGAAAGACAGCTCCTGTAGTGTGGGGAATGACTCAGCACAAGGATCCTGGTCACTGTTCTTTCAGTTATCTTCCAAGAGCCACCATCCCCAGTCTCTCCTCACGTATCTCTAGGCCAATCTGCCTTCCCTTTGCCAGAGCCCAGGGTAAGTGGCTGCAGACAAAATTTTGTGCACTGATCCTTTAAGAGGCTCTCATGCAGAAACCCTGCTGCTTTTCACAGCTGGATGTTATCTGGGTTCTTTTATGGCTCTGGTGCCATAGGCTGGGGAGCCATTCTTGGGGTTTAGACCCCAACTTTCTCAGCGGAATGCCCTCCGCTGCTGAAATATCCCTCTGGATCTTCAGCTGCTGCCTGTGGGAACCCGGCCAGTCCTCTCACATCTCCACACATCCTACCAGTCACATTGCAGTGAAATGGTTTCTTCTGTTTGTCCTTGGTTATAAGTCTTCCTCCAGCAAGTATTCAGTTGGTTATTCAGGACGATTTCTCTACAATTTAATTGTAATTCCACATTGGTCCTGGGAGGAACTTAGTGTAGCTTCTACTTTCTCCTTCACCATCTTGGATCTCCATCCTAATTTATCTTTTTTTTTTTAATTTACTTATCTTTAGAGAGAGGGGAAGGGAAGGAGAAAGAGAGGAAAAAAACACCAACGTGTGGCTGCCTCCTGTGCACCCCCTACTGGGGACCTGGCCCACAAGCCAGGCATGTGCCCCGACCAGAAACCAAACTGGTGACTCTTCAGTTTGCAGGCAGAACCCAATCCACTGAGCCACACCAGTCAGAGCCTAATTTATCTTTCTCATAAACCTAGATTTATTTAGCTGTTGTATACAAATAAACTTTTGATTACTTCACGTTTTGAAACAATATTCTTCAAAATCTCATTGAAAATATTTCTAATTGGCATGTTAAAAGTTGAAAATGAGGTCAATTCCACCATTTTATTACTCTAATTTTATTGTATTTCATCCAAGGATATTCCTAATTCTCTTTTAATATTTTCTTATGTATGCATATACACAAGATTTCAAACCTATGATTTTTACATTCATTAGTATGCTCAATCTATCTTTATTTCATACTGGTATCAGTTATGAATTTTATTTCACAACTCTGGGTGTGAGAAATACCACATTTCTTTTTTTTTTTTTTTTTTTCATTTTGAAAGAAATTTATTTATCTCACCTTTTCCTGGCCAAGTCAATGGCTTTGGTCATTGGTACAAAGACTCTAGAAACTGGCTTTCGGCCTCTGTTGTCCCAGGCAAATAAACTTCATCACAACAAGCCTGAGCTCTGATGACTAGGCTGGGAACCACCGGCACCTGGAAGTGGCCCCAGCTCTGTGCTTTCCTCCCCAACCCTCCCCCACACCCCGCAAGGGTGCGTTTTGGCAGAGAAGCCCCTAAAATGTGTGACTGTATTATATCAGAAAGTCAGCTTTATTTTGCTAAATCAAACAAAATTTGTTCCAAGCCCCCATCCTGCCATATTAGAGGGAAACTAAATCTCATTCTCAGTCTACAAAGTCCTGATTCTAACCTGATTGCTTAGTGAAGTTATTGAAAAGTAATTCCTTAGGAGTGCCTATAAGTAACACTGTATAAATCATGTGGTTAAATCATGCACAAAGAAACGCATAAACACAGTTCCTGTGTTGTAGGAATTAATAATCACATTTGGGATTCAAAATATATATACATAGGAAGCTTAACAACCTAAGAATGGAACCATAATTTTTAAAATCACAAAAGGATGTACTAAATGTAACAATGTGTGCTACTCAATGAGAGGTGGAAATTTTATCAGGTCCTTAAGCATAATAAGATGCTAATAGGTAGGGGATTCCAGATAGGGGAAACAGCCTGAGCAAGGCTAAGAAGTAAAGGAACAAAAGTTGTGCTCAAGGCCCAGTGAACTGGGCTCATGGGAATGGAAGGTTCATATCGGGGAACTGTACAAGGCCAGGATTAGGGTGAGTTTGGATTTTATCCTGTGATTTTGAATGCGAGGTTGAATTTTATCCTGTAATGAATGGCAAGTTACTGAAGAATTATGAGCAGAAGACTAAGTCTGATGAATTAGACCTTAGAAAGTGACTGAAACCAGCCAGGAGTGAAAAGAAGAGAGTAGGGAATGAAAAATAACGACATCAAGAAAAAAAAATCAGTGCTGCTTTGTTCATATGGCTCCAAGATTTTGAGCCTCAGTGACCATGAACTATTGGACCACAAATGGGAATTCTGCAGGAGAAGACAATTTTTAGAACACAATGACCACTTTAGAAAAGAAGCTGAAGTGTTGTGCCAGCTAGTGATATTTATAATGATAAAAGTTTCCCAAATTCACTGAGGAAAATAATGTGAAAAGAGAACAGCAAAGTGTCATGGGCTGACCCCAGGCAGCAACTGGAAGCATGGGTCACAATGACGTCACTGTAGAAGAGAGGGGGGAGGTGGGAGAACTAGTTAGACAGGTGGGGGTCTTTGGGGGAACATGTTCATAGACTCGTGATTCCTAGCTGGAATAAAAATGCTGTGTAGAAAGGACAAGAATCAGGCCAAAATTTTCAGTGATTTTAATAAGGTATTTCTAAATCAAACTTTTATAAATATAAAAAACTTAAACATTAAGTACAATTCCATCTGAACTATTACAAACACAAATCCTACTCTAATTATACTGTACAAACAAATTGCTGTATAAATTATTCTATAGTGGAAATACGAGATTTGACTTGGTCCAAATTCAGTTTTTTAAAAACTATCCTCTTTACAAATACAGTTTTTACGCAACATTTAATTTTTTGACTTGTCATATGTTATTTTCAATGACTCATCTAATTTTTGTTTTTCTAAGCACTAGTCCCTACATTTTTAAAGCATATTTTATTTCAGAATGACATAGAAACTGGACTTTGGCCTAGGAAGCCACTAGGAAGAGCATCCTTTATGCTGCTGCCTGCCTCCTTGGACCGTTTGTCCCTTCTCCATACTTGACAGCTCACCTGCTGTTCCAAACTGGGATGAGGTACCGCAGTTTACTTCTCTCTGAACAAGTACCAAACTGAAATTCAGATGGTTCAACAATGTATTCTGACTTGGGTAACCAATTTTAAATCTTGCTAGAAAATTCTCAGCAGAAGTAGAACTAATAAGCAAGATTAAAAATTAGAAGTTGATATATCTTTTTTATAAGCCTAAAAGCATTGTGGTATGTTTCAGAGCTGCTTCCTCCACAAATTTTGCATCCACATTGTCATGTCCTTCAAAACCATACAGAGCTGGAAAGAGAGCAAGAAAGAGAAAAAGAGTTACTATGAAGCTGTGCAACATTTATAACGTTGTGCACACAGATCTTTGAAATCATAATTATTTTAAATTTTAGTAAAACACCTTGTTCTGAGAATATTTATTAAACCTCAGAAGGTCATTTGCATCAACCAACTAGGTTTATAACATCTTAAACCAGGGGTGTCAAACTCACTTTCACTGGGGGCCACATCGGCCTCGGGGTTGCCTTCAAAGGGCCGAATGTAATTTTAGGACGGTATAAATGTGACTACTGCTTCACTAGGGGCAAGGAGCTTGGTGCTGCCACCAGGTAGAAACAAGGTGCCAGGCCAGATAAAACAAGGTGGAGGGCCGGACTCCCTCCGAGGGACTTGTGTTTGCCACCTGTTTCTTAAACCCTTGTAAAACTTCAGAGGTGATTAATTATTCCTTTGGTAATTTACTCTAGGTAAATTGTATATTGCTAATTAAAACCAGCTGCACTAAGGACCTACTTAAAAGTAAGGGGCATTTTGGAAAGAAAAGGGCACAAAGAAGTAAATAGGGACTGACTGATATATGTCAAGGGAAAAGCAAGACAACTCTTGAGAACAGAAGAGCGAATTACCTTGATTGGAGGATTCTATATCTGTCAGTGTTTCAATGAAGTAATTCAGAGGCAAAAATTCCACACTGAATGATGACTTGTCAATCACAGAACTCTGAGGCTAAAAAGGAAACCAAGTCTGGTATTAGCTGATTATCCAAAACAAGCACGGATTTTCTAAAAAGGTGCTAAGAACTACAATTGCTGTGCATATGGAAATGCTGAAATAGGCAAATAGGTTCCAAAAAAAAAAAAACCATTTAGTGGGGCTGTGCTTTCACACTGACTCACCTGTTTCTTATAGTTCTGAAGCAGTCGCTTCACATGGTTCCGGGAAATAATGTTAGAACTCATAGGATGATCCCAAAGTCGACAGATCTTCTGACCAATAAGCTATTACGCAAATTGAAAAACAGGTCAAGGAGGATTTTTAAGGTAGTGAAAGTACAACACTGTAAAGATGATCAAATTCACAGAATAACCATCACCAAGAGTGAATGAACCCTAATGTTAACGATGGATTGCAGATGATTGTGATGTAGGTTCATTAATTCTAACAAATGGACCAGTCTGGTGAGGAATGTTGATACTGGGGGAGGCCATGCATGTGTGGGGCAGGGATTATTTGGGAAATCCCTGTACCTTCACCTCAATTTTGCTGTGAACCCTAAACAACCTTAACAATAAAGTCAATAATTAAAACAAAAGGATGGAAAAACATAGAAGAATATACACTAAATTAAGTAAATATACCTTATATCTATTCATAATTTTTAAAATGTTATTCCAAATTTGCTAGTTAGTTTAAAAGGCCCTTTATGCTTAATGACCCATGGGAAATGGCCATTTCCTAGGAGGTATGCCTCTGAATTTTGAATAAATACTCTCTTAAATGCAACCCTGAGAAAGCAGTTTATACACTGATGTTGCCAAATTCTTTTTCTGAAACGGAGTTCATCTGCTACTCTTCAAAATGGGGGTTCTGCATGCCAACTCCAAGTGATGTTTTGATAGGAAACTAAAGGTTATAGGCATGTTCTCTGCCAATGCCTTGCCCAGAAAATTTTAATTCCCTAAGAGCATGAGGCAAAAATAAAAAGTCAAATGTAGGGAGCAAACTAAATGTTCAGAGACAATCCCCAGAGAGATCTAGCCATGGAAAACATGCTTTGTTTCTATTCTTGTCTTTGCTTCAGTAAGCCCGCGAGGGGGAGAGGGTGTTACAAAGCAAGCCGATTAGATCCAGAAAGGCAACGGACATCCCTTTGTGGGAGGACCGTGCCAGACACACAAGTGCTCAAGATAGGTAAACAGCACACACAGCTAGCCACGGCACTTGAGGTCAGGGAGTTCACAGTCAGAGGAGGCTCTGAAGACCTTGCTGTGGAATGTCATATTTTCATAGTGTTTTTAATTCTGAGAGCTAATATTCCCCACAAAAACAAGGAGTGCCTATATAACCCTCTCCCTCATGTTTCTCATTCTTCCTTCGACCTGGGATGTTGTCCAGCCCTGGTGGAAATGACAGTGGGAGGAAATGCAGTTCCAGAACCTTCTGACCTCACCTGTACTTAAATGTCTTATCAGTTTAAAAGCCAAAAGCACATGTTTCCCCTCTCCCTCCCCTCAGACTCACAGATGTAAATATTAGTGTGGTTTCCTAAGAGAAGAAAATGGCTAAACGTTTTGGGTGGGTGGTGCCAAGGCAGCACAGCCAGAGGAGCGAGCACTTTGTGGACCTAGCTGGAGCCGCAGGCAGAGGGTGGGGAGGGATGGGATTTCTTGGAAAGAGCTGCAAGTGAAACAATTCAACTGACTTTAGCCCAAATCAAGTAAATCCTCTTTTTGCAAGAAGAAATAGAAGGAAGTTCATGCCAAGGCTTAAGGAGAAAATGAAATATAATTCAGGATTACCGGAGGAAGCCGCACAATGATGCTGAATTTTAGTTTTTCATTTTTCTCTGTGTTGTCCAGATCTACAAGAAAGTTAGATAGGCAAACAAAACAGACATCTCCATTTTAGTGTCTGAACGAGCTAATAATGTTTCAGTGGTTCATCCTGGTAACACATAGCCCAACCTTGTATTCTCAAGCTAACAATACTTGAGAATTTTTAGTTTGTGCCTCCCTAAATAAAAGGAATTTTTAAACAAAGCTGTTTCTATTATCATGGAACATGGTTCTTTAACAGGATGCTAGTCACGAAACAATTTTATTGACTAACATAAAACAGAGGGCGCCTTGAGGAACGGGAAATACTTTACTGTCTATTAACAAAACTCATCATAAAATACCAAAGCCGAATCATTTAAGCAAGAGTGATTATACTACAGAACATATTTAAAGTTCAAATTTACATAATCACTGCATTTCTCATTAATTTTTCTTGCATATCAAGTCTAACGTTGCAATGGCAGGGTTAATCAGCTGAAATCAAGCCATTTCATGACATTTTCTTGAGAAACACGCCTTCACAGTCTCCTATCCTCAAATGCCCTCACGTACAGAAAAGGACTCTAATAGCTGTGTGTGGATTGGGAAGCCATTTGGGGTCTCCTGAGAGCAAAGACACTTTCAAATAGCCCAAAGAATGGTGACAGGAAATAAACTGTACTCAGAAGGACCAACACATAATTTATGGCATCCAATGCAAAAAAAAATAATAATAAGAGCAGCCCTTGTTCAACTATTAAGATTTCAAGATTTACTGCAAAGTATTAAACTAAGCACGGGGTCCTCCTCAGTGATGCTGGGCCCTGACTGACAGCCGTGGTGGTGCTTGGACTGGAATTAGCGCCCTGGCAAACTCAGAGCCTCAGAGCCTCTTACCTTTCATGAGCCTTGTGACAGCTGTTTCTGTGAGAAGCAACACCCCATTATCAATGTAATGCAGCAGGTTATGCAAAGGGAGACAGTGGACACCAAGGATAGTGTGCAGAGTGTGAAAACCTAGGGTGAGACATGCGGGAGGGTAAACACGGTCAGCAAGCACCTGTAGCCTTTCAGAGAGAAAAAATCGATGATGTTAATAAAACACTTAGCTCAGTGCTTGGTGACTACAGTCAACTAAATGCTGCTTGAAAACAAGGTCCAAATTTCCTTCTTAGCAGTATCAAGACTAAGCGTTGTGCTGGGTATATAATAAGTTCCCTCAAGTCTGCATTCCCTTCACTTTGCCTCTGCCCAGGCAGAGAGAGAAAAAGAGTGAAAGACCTGCTCAATGAAAAATGACTTTATGGTTTAACAGGTTGGCAATTCTGTGGTAAGATGGCAAAAGAGAACAAGTAACAGAAGACCTTCAACTCCACATGCCCAGGCTAAAGGGCTGATGGACAGGGACCATTTTCCTAAAGAGGCAAAAATCTGAACCAGAAGGAGACAGCTTACATGCCTGATCTCTAGGTAGGCTTTTGGAGTCTATTTGGACTAAATTATATGCAAGAAGAATTAAAATGATATGGTCAGATAGTAAATCCATAGGAATTCAATAGAGAGGAAAGCTCTGCCAAACCTGAGTATCATGGGGACGGAAGGCTCAAACACGCAGAAACCTAGCGCTCTGCATGCACTAATAACAATAAGTGATAAAAACACCCATGGGAGGAGTGGATATCAAACCAGGAGAGAATCAGAAAAGCCCTCTTGGAAAAGACAGCATGTGATGGACGCTGTGATGCGTAAATGCAATTTCTGGGGGTGACAACAGAAAAAAAGAGGTTTGTATGAACAGATCGAGGCTGGGATCCCCCCAGGCCAGGTACTACCTGCAGGCAACTCAGCCTCTGTGAGCCTCCATTTCATCCTCCTTCACACTGAACCCACAGCACCTTTCTCACAGGGCTGCTCTGAGAATCAGAGCTGGTTCAATGGGCAGGGTGGGGGCTGGCCTGTGGTATAACAACAGTGACTAATACTAAACATACTGAGCCTTCAACCTACACACTAGCTCACTTGATCCTCAAACACCACCACAAAGTGGGAACCAGTTTAGAAATGGGGAAGCCGAGATCACAGGAGCTAAGAAACTTGCCCATAATCATGTAAATAATAAATGGCTGAGCTGAAATTGGAACACAGTCTGTGGAACTTCAGCCTCAGCTTCCACTATCCTGCCCCAATAACTGGTAGCTGTGTTAACAGAATAACAGCAGGGCCCAAAGGTAAGAAAGCATGGAGCATTCTCAGAAAACATTAAGTGATCTGGCTGAACTGGAATTGGGAATATGAGAGGAACAACAGGAGGTAAGGTTGCAAAGGTTGATTTAACAAATCCCTTCCATACACCAGGCAAGGGGCTGGGTGGATGTACAACAATGAGCAAAAGAGATACAACAGCTGCTCACATCTACCTTCCAGCACCATGGGAGAAAGGAAATCAAATAATCACAAAAAAATCAATGTTTTTTTTAATTACTTTATTGTTGTTCAATTACAGTTGTCTGCATTTTCTCCCCACCCCAGCCAAACCCACCTCCCTCCCTTGCTTCCACCCTCCCCCTTGGTTTTGGCCATGTGTCCTTTATAGCAGTTCCTGAGCTTCTGCATGGCTAAAGAAAACAGCACCAAATTACAAAGAAAACCAACAGTATGGGAAAACATATTTGCTAATGATACCTCAGACAAGGGCCTGATCTCCAAAATATATAAAGAACTCACTCGACTCCACTCCAGGAAGACAAACAACCCAATTAAAAAATGGGCAAAGGACTTGAACAGACACTTAACCAAGAAAGACATACAGAGGGCCCAGAGACATATGAAAAGATGCTCAGCATCACTGGCCATTAGAGAGATGCAAATTAAAAACACAATGAGATACCACCTCACACCAGAGTGGCCAACATAAACAAATCCACAAACAAATGTTGGAGAGGATGCGGAGAAAAGGGAACCCTAGTGCACTGTTGGTGGGAATGCAGACTGGTGAGGCCACTGTGGAAAACAGTATGGAATTTCCTCAGAAAACTAAAAACGGAACTGCCTTTTGACCCAGCAATTCCACTGTTGGGATTATACCCTAAGAGCCCTGAAACATCAATCCAAAATAACCTGTGCACCCCAATGTTCATAGCAGCACAATTTACAATAGCCAAGTACTGGAAGCAACCTAAGTGCCCATCAGCAAATGAGTGGACCCAAGAACTATGGTATATTTACACAATGGAGTTTTATGCAGCAGAGAGAAAGAAGGAGCTTATACCCTTTGCAACAGCATGGATGGAACTGGAGAGCATTATGTTAAGTGAAACAAGCCATGGGGAGGGACAAATACCATATGATCTCACCTTTAACTGGAACATAATAAATAAAAGAAAAAAGGAAGCGAAATATAACCAGAGACATTGAAGTTAAGAACAATCTAACAATGGGCAGGGGGGAGAGGGGAGGGGACGGTGAGGAGAGGGGATTACAGGAACACATAAAGGACACATGGACAAAATCAAGGGGGAGGGTGGAAGTGGGGGAGGGAGGGGGGTCAGCTGGGGTGGGGTGGAGGGATGGGGAGAAAGGGCACACAATTGTAATTGAATAACAATAAGAAGATGGCGGCAACATAGGTGGGAGCGGAGTCCACTTCCCCTCAACGCCAGGGAAATACTTAGCTGATCTGAGGAGCAGAGCGAACAGCCAACAGTATTCCAGCATATACGAAGATCAGAGACCAAAGATAGAGGACACTGAAAGATCTGACGGTAAGAAGAGTGCTGAAGGACAATAAGGTCCACGGGACCCAGGACCGCGCGGTACAAGGGCGGCAGAAGCTCCAGCCCTGGTGCAGGGGCTGCGGCAGGAGTCTTGGGAGAGGGCCAGGTTGCGCTGTGAGCAGCCAGGTGCTTGATTAGACCAGGGGGGCTTGAAAAGGAGGAATTTCTCAAAAAGAAAAAGAAAATAGAGACACTCAGGGGCTAATTAGAGAACTCTCGGTAGTAGCCGAGGCCCCTGGCGCCCCTCCCCCTCCACTCCTGGACTGCTACGCTCACCTGAGGTCCGGTCGCGCACGCGCGCAGATTAGCGAACGGGACCCACACTTGAAACCCCGGAGGGGCGCCCACACCTGAAACCTCCGAGATAATTTGGAGCAGAGTCTAGCTGCTCCACCCACAGGCCCAAAACCTCGGAACCGAGTGCCGCGTGATTCAGTCCCAGGGCGGCCCCGCCCGCCCGAGAGACTCAAGCCCAGGGCGGCTGGATCGGGCCCCCAAGCACAGAGCCTGTGGCTCAGCGGGCTGCGCGCGCTCACCAAGCACAGGGCCGGCTGGGTGCCTGTTTTCTAAATACAAAGCTGCTGGCGAGTGTCCTAACCCCAAGGCGGCTGAATCCGCCACCTGCGCGCCAGCGTTCCAAGCCCTGGTGGCTGGATTGGTCCGCCGGCTGCGCGCTCAGGGCACAAAATAACGTCACAGACCCAAAGCGGCTGGATTCCCCTGCTGCGCACTCATCACAAGCCAAAGCGGCTGGATTGGCTGATCAACGGACTGATTGACTGCCAGGGACCACACCTACAAAACAGCGAAGAGTGTGACCCAGGAAGAGAGAAAAGTGAAACCAATCCTTCCAACCACCCCCTCCCGTTGCACAGACAGGACACCAGCAGAAATAACCTGACCGGTTTAAAGCCAACAGAAGGTTTTTTTTTTTTTTATCCTTTTTCTTTTTTTTCCTTTCCCCCTGAATTCCTTCTTCCTCTCTCTTTTTTTCTTTTTTTTCATTCCTTCTTCCTCCCATCCTTTACCATTTTTATGTCTTCTTCCTGCCTTCTTTTATCTATTGCTATGTTTTAATTTTTGCTAAAATTCCTTCTTATCTTGCCTCTGATCTTTCTTTATTCCTTCTTCCCTCCTTCCTTCCTTTCCTCCTTTCCTATTTCCTTTTTCCCTCCTTCCCATCTTTCTTTTGGTTTGTTTTGTGTGTGTGTGTGTGTGTTTTTTTTTCTTTTCTTTCGCCCCCCCCTTTCTCTTTTTCCCACAGGTGAGACAACAAAACCTGGAGTGCTGAAAAGACTAGAGTTAGACCGTGTTAAACACATAAACGTCAGCTCAAGACCAGTGAGCACAGGAGAGTAAGGAGACAGCACCACCGAATCCCATTGGCATTCTACCATAGAAGTTCACATCATAAATCCAGGGAGTCAGAACAAAGCAATTTAAGACGCAGAGGCCAACAAGAAGAGCCTCACAAACAATGGGAAGACAAAGAAACAATTCCCAAATGAAAGGAAAGGAGGAAGTCTCAGAAAGAATACTAACCGAAAAAGAGGCAAGTCAACTATCAGATACTGAGTTCAAAGCAATGGTCATCAGGAAACTCACTGAGCTCTCTGAGCTCAAAGAGAACTACCAGAAACTACAAGGAAACTACAATGAACTCACTGCAAACTATATCAACATGAAAAAGGAAATAGAAAATATCAACAAGAGCCAAGCGGAAATGAAGAATACAATTTCTGAATTGAAGAACACAGTAGAAGGAATTAAAAGCAGACTTGATGAAGCAGAGGATCGGATCAGCGAGCTGGAGGATAAAGTAGAAAAAAACACCCAGAAGGAGCAAGAAAAGGAAAAGAGGCTCAGAAAGAATGAAGAGGCAATAAGGGAAATGCAGGACAACATGAAACGTAACAATATCCGTATAATAGGAATACCAGAAGGAGAAGAAGAAGAGCAAGGGATAGAAAACCTGTTTGAAAAAGTAATGATGGAAAATTTCCCTAATCTGAGGAGAGAAAAAGTCACCCAAATCCAGGAATCACAGAGAGTCCCAAGCAAGAGGAACCCAAAGAGACCCACTGCAAGACACATCATAATTAAAATGGCAAATTTCCAAGACAAAGAGAGGATCTTAAAGGCAGCAAGGGAGAAAAAGGAAGTAACATACAAGGGAGCCCCAATAAGGTTAGCAACTGACTTCTCAATGGAAACGCTCCAAGCCAGAAGAGAATGGCAAAAAATATTCCAAGTACTGAGAACCAGAGGCCTGCAACCAAGACTACTTTACCCAGCAAGGCTCTCAATCAAGATAGAAGACCAAATAAAGAGTTTCCCAGACAAAAAAAGTCTAAAAGAATACAGCTCCATCAAACCAGCTCTGCAAGAGATGCTAAAGGGACTGCTTTAAGGAAAGGAAGGAAAAGAGAAAGACAGAGGAACACAGGTAGGAAATAATGGCAATGAATAACTACCTATCGATAATAACCTTAAATGTAAATGGATTAAATGCTCCAATCAAAAGACATAGAACAGCTGAATGGATAAGAAAACATGACCCACACATATGCTGCCTACAAGAGACCCATCTCAGGACAAAAGACTTACACAGACTGAAAGTGAAGGGCTGGAAACAAATTTTCCAAGCAAACGGACAGGAAAAAAAAGCAGGGGTAGCAATACTCATATCTGACAAAATAGACTTCCAAAGAAGGGCCATAAAGAGAGACCCAGAAGGTCACTTCATAATACTCAAAGGAAGAATCCACCAAGAAGACATAAACATTGTAAATATATATGCACCCAACATAGGAGCACCCAAATACATAAAGAAAATATTGGAGGATTTCAAGAAAGATATTGACAGCAACACAATTATAGTAGGGGATTTTAACACCCCACTATCAAAAATGGACAGGTCTTCCAAACAAAAGATCAACAAAGATATTGTGTCACTTAACAATACCTTAGAGGAAATGGACTTAACTGATATATACAGAGCTTTTCATCCCAAAGAAGCAAAATACACGTTCTTTTCAAGTGTCCATGGAACTTTTTCAAAGATAGACCACATGATAGGACACAAAGCAAGCCTCAACAAATTCAAGAAAATTGAAATCATATCAAGCATCTTCTCTGACCACAAGGGTCTGAAACTAGAAACCAACGCCAAGGGTAAAAACCCAAAACACTCAAAAGCATGGAGACTGAATAGCATGCTATTAAACAATGAATGGGTCAAGAACGAGATTAGGGAAGAAATCAAAAACTTCCTGGAAACAAATGAAAACGAACTCACAACAACCCAAAACCTATGGGACACAGCAAAGGCAGTCCTGAGAGGGAAGTTCATAGCAATACAGGCCTACCTTAAGAAGTTAGAAACAGTTCAAACAAACAACCTAACCCTATGCCTACAAGAACTGGAGGAACAACAACAAAGACAGCCCAGAGCAAGCAGAAGGAAGGAAATAACCAAGATCAGAGCAGAACTAAATGACATAGAGACTAAAAGCACAATTGTAAGGATCAATGAATCCAGGAGCTGGTTCTTTGAAAAGATAAACAAAATCGACAAGCCTTTAAGTAGGCTCATCAAAAAGAAAAGAGAGAGGATCCAAATAAACAGAATTAGAAATGAAAGTGGAGAGATTACAACTGATACCACAGAAATACAAAGGATCGTAAGAAATTACTATGAAGACCTGTATGCTAAGAAATTTGAAAACCTAGATGAAATGGACACATTTCTAGAAAAATATAATCTTCCAAAACTAAATGAAGAAGAAGCAGAAAACCTGAACAGACCAATATCAGCAAAGGAAATTGAAGCAGTCATCAAGAAACTCCCATCACACAAAAGCCCTGGACCAGATGGTTTCACAGGAGATTTCTACAAAGCATTTAAGGAAGAACTAACCCCTATCCTTCACAGACTATTCGAAAAAATCCAAACTGATGGAAGACTCCCAAACTCTTTTTATGAAGCCAACATCATCCTAATGCCAAAACCAGATAAAGACACAACGAAGAAAGAAAACTTCAGGCCAATATCGCTGATGAACATAGACGCTAAAATTCTCAACAAAATATTAGCAAACCGCATCCAGCAATATATTAAAAAGATCATCCACCATGACCAAGTGGGATTCATCCCAGGGATGCAAGGATGGTACAATATTCGCAAATCAATAAACATAATACATCACATCAACAACAGCAAAGACAAAAATCACATGATCATATCAATAGATGCGGAAAAAGCATTTGATAAGATACAGCACCCATTTCTGATAAAAACACTCAGCAAAGTGGGAATAAAGGGAGCAGTCCTCAACATAATTAAGGCCATATATGAGAGACCTACAGCCAACATCACACTCAATGGACAAAAACTTAGAGCTTTCCCACTAAGATCAGGAACTAGACAAGGATGCCCTCTCTCACCACTCCTATTCAACATAGTATTGGAAGTCCTAGCCACAGCAATCAGACAAGAAAAAGCAATAAAAGGCATCCAAATTGGAAAGGAGGAAATGAAACTGTCACTGTTTGCAGACGACATGATAGTGTACATGGAAAACCCTATAGACTCCACTCAAAAACTACTCGACCTAATAAATGAATTTGGCAAAACAGCTGGATACAGAGTCAATACCCAGAAATCAAAGGCATTCCTGTACACCAGCAACGAAACTGCAGAAACAGAAATCAGGAAAAAAATCCCATTCGATATAGCAACAAGAAAAATAAAGTACCTAGGAATAAACCTAACCAAGGAGGTAAAAGACCTGTACTCAGAAAACTACACAACACTGAAGAAAGAAATTAAGGAAGATACAAACAAATGGAAGCATGTACCACGTTCATGGATTGGAAGAATCAACATTATCAAAATGGCCATACTACCCAAAGCAATTTATAGATTCAATGCAATCCCTATTAGAGTACCCATGACATATTTCACAGATATAGAACAAACATTGCAGAAATTCATATGGAACCATAAACGACCTCGAATAGCTGCAGCAATTTTGAGAAAGAAAAACAAAGCAGGAGGGATCACAATACCTGATATCAAACTGTATTACAAGGCCACTGTAATCAAAACAGCCTGGTACTGGCATAAAAACAGGCACATAGACCAATGGAACAGAATAGAGAGCCCAGAAATAAACTCAAGTCTATACGATCAATTAATATTTGACAAAGGAGGCAGGAGCATAAAATGGAGCAAAAACAGCCTCTTCAACAGATGGTGTTGGGAGATCTGGACAGCTACGTGCAAAAAAATGAAACTCGATCACCAACTTACGCCATACACGAAAATAAACTCAAGATGGATAAAAGACTTAAATATAAGCCGTAACACCATAAAAGTCCTTGAGGAAAACATTGGCAGGAAAATCTCAGACATTCCACGCAGCAACATCCTCACAGACACATCCCCTAAAGCAAGGGACATAAAGGAAAGAATAAACAAATGGGACCTCATCAAAATAAAAAGCTTCTGCATGGCTAAAGAAAACAGCACCAAATTACAAAGAGTACCAACAGTATGGGAAAACATATTTGCCAACGATACCTCAGACAAGGGCCTGATCTCCAAAATATATAAAGAACTCACTCGACTCCACTCCAGGAAGACAAACAACCCAATTAAAAAATGGGCAAAGGACTTGAACAGACACTTCTCCAAGGAAGACATACAGAGGGCCCAGAGACATAGGAAAAGATGCTCAGCATCACTAGCCATCAGAGAGATGCAAATTAAAACCACAATGAGGTATCATCTCACACCAGTCATAATGGCCAACATAAACAAATCCACAAACAAATGTTGGAGAGGATGTGGAGAAAAGGGAACCCTTGTGCACTGTTGGTGGGAATGCAGACTGGTGAGGCCACTGTGGAAAACAATATGGAATTTCCTCAGAAAACTAAAAATGGAACTGCCCTTTGACCCAGTAATTCCGCTGCTGGGATTATACCCTAAGAATACTGAAACACCAATCCAAAAGAATCTGTGCACCCCAATGTTCATAGCAGCACAATTTACAATAGCCAAGTACTGGAAGCAACCGAAGTGCCCATCAGCAAACGAGTGGATCCAAAAACTATGGTATATTTACACAATGGAATTCTACGCAGCAGAGAGAAAGAAGGAGCTTATACCCTTTGCAACAGCATGGATGAAACTGGAGAGCATTATGCTAAGTGAAATAAGCCAGGAAGTGAGGGACAAGTACCATATGATCTCACCTTTAACTGGAACATAAGCAATAGAAGAAAAAAGCAAACAAAATATAACCAGAGACATTGAAGTTAAGAACAATCTAACAATAGCCAGGGCGGGGGGTGGGGGGTGGGGGCGGGGATAGTGGGAAGAGGGTATTACAGGAACTACTATAAAGGACACATGGACAAAACCAAGGGGGAGGGTGGAGAGGGGGGAGGGAGGTGGGTTCACCTGGGGTGGGGTAGAGGGATGGGGAGAAAAGGCATACAACTGTAATTGCATAACAATAAAAAAAAAAAAAAGAATAACAAAAAATTAAAATTAAAAAAAAAGAAAAAAAACCCTTCTCCCCATTGTCCTCTCCCCCTTCCCCTCTGGCTATTGTTAAATTGTTCTTAATTTCAATGTCTCTAGTTATATTTTGTTCGCTTTCTTCTTTTGTTGATTATGTTCCAGTTACAGGTGAGATTATATGGTATTTGTCCCTCACCGCCTGGCTCATTTCACTTAACATAATGCTCTCCAGTTCCATCCATGCTGTTGCAAAGGGTATAAGCTCCTTCTTTCTTTCTGCTGCGTAGAATTCCATGTGTAAATGTACCACAGTTTTTTGATCCACTCATTTCCTGATGGGCATTTAGGTTGCTTCCAGTACTTGGCTATTATGAATTGTGCTGCTATGAACATTGGGATGCATAGGTTCTTTTGCATTGGTGTTTCAGGGCTCATAGGGTATAATCCCAGCAGTGGAATTGCTGGGTCAAAAGGCAGTTCCACTTTCAGTTTTCTGAGGAAATTCCATACTGTTTTCCACAGTGGCCTCACCAGTCTGCATTCCCACCAACAGTGCACTAGGGATCCCTTTTCTCTGCATCCTCTCCAATACTTTTTTATTGATTTGTTTATGATGGCCATTCTGACTGGTGTGAGGTGGTATCTCATTGTGTTTTTAATTTGCATCTCTCTAATGGCCAGTGATGCTGAGCATCTTTTTATAAGTCTCTGGGCCTTCTGTATGTCCTGGGAGAAGTTTCTGTTCAAATCCTTTCCCATTTTTTAATTGGGTTGTTGGTCTTCCTGGAGTGAAGTCATGTGAGTTCTTTGTATATTTTGGAGATCAGACCCTTGTCTGAGGTATCATTGGCAAATATGTTTTCCCAAATAGTTGGTTCTCTTTTCATTTTAATGCTGTTTTCTTTAGCCATGCAGAAGCCTTTTAATTTCATGAGGCCCCATTTGTTTATTCTTTCTTTTACATCCCTTGATTTAGGGGACATATCAGTGAAGATGTTGCTGCGTGGAATGTCTGAGATTTTTCTGCCAATGTTTTACTCTAGGACTTTTATGGTCTCACAACTTATATTTAAGTCTTTTATCCATCTTGAATTTATTTTTGTGTATGGTGTAATTTGGTGATCAGATTTCATTTTTTTTCATGTAGCTGTCCAGATCTCCCAACACCATTTGTCGAAGAGGCTATTTTCACTCTATTTTATGCTTCTTCCCCCTTTGTCAAATATTAATTGACCGTAGAGACTTGGGTTTATTTCTGGGCTCTCTCTTCTGTTCCATTGGTCTATGTGCCTGTTTTTATGCCAGTACCAGGCTGTTTTGATTACAGTGGCCTTGTAATAAATACAGTTTGATATCAGGCATTATGATTCCCCCTGCTTTGTTCTTCTTTCTCAAAATTGCTGCAGCTATTTGGGATCGTTTATGGTTCCACATAAATTTCTGAAATGTTTGTTCTATATCTGTGAAATATGCCATTGGTACTTTAATAGGAATTGCATTGAATCTATAAACCGCTTTGGGTAGTACAGCCAATTTGATAATGTTAATTCTTCTAATCCATGAGCATGGTACATGCTTCCATTTGTTTCTGTCTTCCTTGATTTCTTTCTTCTGTGTTGTATAGTTTTCTGAGTACAGGTCTCTTACCTCCTTGGTTAGGTTTATTCCTAGGTACTTGATTTTTCTTGTTGCTATATCAAATGGGATTTTTTCCTGATTTCTGCTTCTGATATTTCATTGTTGGTGTACCAAAATGCCTTTGATTTCTGAGTATTGACTTTGTATCCAGCTGTTTTACCAAATTCATTTATTAGGTGGAGTAGTTTTTTGGTGGAGTCTATAGGATTTTCCATGTACACTATCATGCCATCTGCAAACGATGACAGTTTTGTTTCCTCCTTTCCAATTTGAATGTCTTTTATTGCTTTTTCTTGTCTGATTGCTGTGGCTAGGACTTCCTATACTATGTTGAGTAGGAGTGGTGAGAGAAGGCATCCTTGTCTTGTTCCTGATCTTAGTGGGAAAGCTCAAAGTTTTTGTCCATTGAGTATGATGTTGGCTGTAGGTCTCTCATATATGGCCTTAATTATGTTGAGGAATGCTCCCTCTATTCCCACTTTGCTGAGTGTTTTTATCATAAATGGGTGCTGTACCTTATCAAATGCTTTTTCCACATCTATCGATATGATAATGTGATTTTTGTCTTTGCTGTTGTTTATGTGGTGTATTATGTTTATTGATTTGCGAATATTGTACCATCCTTGCATCCCTGGGATGAATCCCACTTGATCATGGTATATGATCTTTTTAACATACTGCTGGATGCAGTTTGCCAATATTTTGTTGAGGATTTTAGTATGTATGTTCATCAGCGATATTGGCCTGAAGTTTTCTTTCTTTGTTATGTCTTTATCTGGCTTTGGGTTTAGGATGATGCTGACTTCATAAAAAGAGTTTGGGAGTCTTCCATCTTGTTGAATTTTTTGAAATAATCTGTGGAGGATGGGGGTTAGCTCTCCCTTAAATGCTTTGTAAAATTCTCCTGTGAAATCGTCTGGTCCAGGGCTTTTCAGCTGTTACTGGTTTGTTCAGGCTTTCTGCTTCTTCTTCATTCAGTTTTGGAAGGTTACATTTTCCTAGAAATTTGTCCATTTCACCTAGGTTTTCATATTTCTTGGCATATAGTTCTTCATAGTAACTTCTTACTATCCTTTGTATTTCAGTATTATCAGTTGTAATCTCTCCTCTTTCATTTCTGATTGTGTTTATTTGGGTCCTCTCTCTCTTTTTTTCTTGATGAGTCTGCTTACAGGCTTGTCAATTTTTGTTTTCTTTTCAAAGAACCAGCTCCTGGATTCGTTGATCCTTACAATTGTGCTTTTAGTCTCTATGTCATTTAATTCTGCTCTAATCTTGATTATTTCCTTCCTTCTACTTGCTCTGGGCTGTCTTTGTTGTTGTTTCTCAAGTTCTTGTAGGCATAGGGTTAGGTTGTTTATTTGAAATGTTTCTGTCTTTTTTAAGGTAGGCCTGTATTGCTATGAACTTCCCTCTCAGGACTGCCTTCGCTGTGTCCCATAAGTTTTGGATTATTGTGAGTTCATTTTTGTTTGTTTCCAGAAACTTTTTGATTTCTTCCCTAATCTCATTTTTCACCCATTCATTGTTTAATAGCATGCTATCCAATCTCCATGAGTTTGAGTGTTTTGGGGGTTTTTCCTTGACGTTGGTTTCTAGTTTCAGTTCCTTGTGGTCAGAGAAAATGCTTGATATGATTTCAATTTTCTTGAATTTGTTGAGGCTTGTTTTGTGTCCTATCATGTGATCTATCTTTGAAAATGTTCCATGTGCATTTGAAAAGAATGTGTATTTTGCTTCTTTGGGATGAAAGGCTCTATATATATCAGTTAAGTCCATGTCATCTAGGGCATTGTTCAATGCCACAATATTTTTGTTGATATTTTGTTTGTCCATTTTTGACAGTTGGGTGTTAAAATCCCCTACTATAATTGTGTTGCTGTCAATATCTTTCTTGAAGTCATCCAAGATTTTCTTTATGTATTTGGGTGCTCCTATGCTGGGTACATATATATTTACTATGTTTATGTCTTCTTGATGGATTCTTCCCTTGAGAATTATGAAGTGACCTTCTGGGCCTCTTTTTATAGCTCTTTTTTTGAAGTCTATTTTGACCGATATGAGTATTGCTACCCCGACTTTTTTTTCCTGTCCATTTGCTTGGAATATTTGTTTCCAGCCCTTCACTTTCAGTCTGTGTAGGTATTTTGTTCTGAGGTGGGTTGTATATTTTTTAATGTGACCAGTTCTATGACAGAAAAGTGCAGGGAGCTGTGAGTGCATGTGACAGGGGTTGAATGCTAAATGACAGCAAGGAATTTGTTATTTAGTAAACTTGGGGCAGGCACTGAAAGTTTTTAAGCAGGATGGAAAGAGGATTTGGGCTTTCCTTTTGTAATAAATGGCAAAGGGCAAAGAAGGGACTGGAGGTACAGTTTGCTACAAGAGGTGTGAAGACCTGTTGGGAGACTACAGCATGAACCTGGGCAGGGGGTCATGAGGGCACTGTAAGTGAGAGAGGAGGGAAGGGATGGGAGAGGCATGGCTTAGAAACTGACTGGAAGAGGGCAGGAAATGACAAAGAATCACAGCCTAGTCCAGGGAGCTTACATGACAAAGAAATGACACCCAAGAGCAGGAACCTGAATTCAGACAGCTCATGGAGTTCTCTCTCTCTCCCTCTCTCTCTGAGCACATGGATCATGAGCAGTGAGGGACTTGAGTTCCACAGCCTGGAAACATCAAGGGTCAGATAAAATGCAGACTCTGCCCACAAGCAGATGTTAATGGGCTAACAATGGATGAGTCCCCTAGCTTCCCTGAATCCACCCCAAAATAGTGATTTAAGCCCTGACCGGTGGTGTTCAATTGGTTGGGCATTGTCCTGCAAAGTGAAGGTTCAGGTTCGCTGGTCCGATTCCCAGTTAGGGCATGTGCCTGGGTTGCAGGGTCAGATGTTTCTCTCTCACACTGATGTTTCTCTCCCTCTCTTTCTCTTCTTCCCTTCCCCTCTCTCTAAAAATAAATAAAATATTTAAAGAAAAACATAGTGATTTTACTACCTAATTAACATGAGATTTTAAAATGGATTTAAACATTCTTTCCCAAATTAAAAAATTTATGAAATGTTTCTCTGAATACAAGTTCATAAATCCCATAGATTTTCAAAATTCCTCTCTACCCTGTGTCCATGTCCTAAAGATCCCTGATGACCCTTCATCCTCTGTCCCCAGGGCACAGTCCCAAATTCAACAGTCTGTTCCTGGCCTCCTCTCTGCATGTCAGCTCTAAGCACAGAGAAATCGGCTAAAAGTAGACATCAGTTTGGAAAGAGAGCTTTCCCAGCCAATTCTTGTCCTCATCCTTTAGGGGTCCTGGCCCGCCTCTAGCCAGCAAGGGAACACAAGTCCCTTTTAAACTGCAAGTGCTCCAGCTCTAAACCATGACTGTCTTTTTATGGTCCTCATTCTCTTTTGTCTTTAACCAATCCAGGTTAGACATTTCTGACAATTGAAACTCAGATTTTGCTACTCTAGGAGGCCTGGAAAGCATGCACACTGACCCATGTACATGAAAAACTTCCTTGTATTTACACGCACATGCGTGCATGCACCCAGTCCATCAGTGCTTCATCTCTATTTCCATGTGACATGAGAAACAAACATTTGAGAGGAAAAGGGATAGAAACTGCTCTTCCTGGCTTGATCCATGGACACAAGCCATTAAGTCTATTCAAAATAATTCTCAGTCACTACGGATAACATTTTCTTATGTTCTCCCTCCTTATCCATTCCTGTGAAAGAATGCAACGCTCTGCAGAGAGTGAAATTTTATGACTTCCCAAGAATAACATTGTTCCCAGTAAGTTTCATTTGTTTACAAAAGGAGCTTGAACATCCACGGTGAACAAATATGAAAATGTTAATTCATTCTTCTACCAAGTCTTTTTGTGTTAATCATCAAGAATAATAATTAACACAAAAAGAATTTAAGCCAGAAAGCCATACACAGTTTTCATGAAATCCCTTCACTCTTTCTAGAGGGCACCTCACAATTCATACTCCATTGGGATAATTTAAAGACATCCTTTCTCCTCACAAAAAATGGCCACTTTCAGATTCCTGTAAAGTTAAAAGAAACCCATTTTGTACTTCCACTACACGCAGACCTTATAAGTTGTGTGGCTCGAGAAAGCATGAAGGATTCCAAACTGTATCAGATATATCACAAATGCAGAGGAGTTCAGACATGCTAAAGGGGTTTTGGGGGCCTAAAGTTTGAGTATCAACTAATTCAACTGGAATAAAAAATGCAAAAGGCAGAACAGATTTTGGAGCCAGACTGCCTGGATGTGAATACTGGCTCTGTTACTTAATAGCTGTGTGACTTTGGCGAGTTACTTTTAAACTTTCTATGCCTCAATTTTACCATCTTTGAATGGGAACAATATGTAGTGAAACCATATGAAAGTGCCATTTGTGTTGGCCAGAAATTTAATGTGGTTCAATTTAAGTTCCTACTACCCAGGATTGTTATGAAAATTAAATGTGTTAATTTATGTACAGTAATTAGAATAGTACCTGGCACAAAATAGACACTACACACGTGTTGGCTTAAAATGAACAAATAAAGAAATGAATTAATTCTGGATGAAGGAATAGATTTACATGAATAAATAAATAAAACTGGTTGATATATTATCAATAAATCAACAAACAACAAGTGTTGATGAGGAGGCAGGGAAAGGCAACTCCCATGCACTATGGATAGGAATGCAGATTTGTATGGCCACTATGGAAAACACTATGGAGTTACCTCAAAAAATTAAAAGTAGAACTGCCTTATGACCCAGCAATTCCACTTTGGGTATTTATTTGAAGAACTCCTAAACACTAATTTGAAAAGACATATGTACCCCTGTGCCAGGATATGAAAGCAACCTGAGTGTCCACCAGTAGACAAATGGATAAAGATGTGGTCCATGTATGCAAAGGAGTATTACTCAGCCATAAAAAAGAATGAATTGTTGCCATTTGCAACAACATGGATAAACCAAGAGGGTATTATGTTAAGGGAAAGAAGTCAGACAAAGACAAATTCAATATGATTTCACTTATATGTGGAATCTAAAAAACAAAATTATCAATCAAACAAAAGAGAAATAAGCTTATAGATACAGAGAACAAACTGATTGTTGCCAGATGGGAAGGGGAGACAGGGGATAGGTCAAAAAGGTGAAGGGATCAAGAAATACAAAATGCTGGTTATAAAAGAAATAGTCACAGGAATATAAAGTGCAGCGTAGGGAATATAGTCAATAACAGTGTAGTGACTATGTGTGGTGTCCGATGGGTACTGGATTTATTGGGGTGATTACTTTGTAAGTTATACAAATGTCTAATCACTATGCTGTACACCTGAGACTAATATAATATTGTATTCAACTATAATTGAAAAAAGGATAAGAATTAAAGAATTATCTAGGAGAACCAAGATGGAGGCGTAGGTAGACACACTGCACCTCCTCGCACAACCAGAACTGGCAGAAAATCTAATGGCAAGGAAGTCTGACACCAAGGAGATAAAAAACAAACATTCATCCAGACCAGTAGGAGGGGCGGAGACAGGCAGCCGGGGCGGAGAGGACTTTCATTGCCGTGGCAGGACCGAGACTGGCGGAATGTGGGATGAACGGGGCAGGCAGTCTGCCCACTAGCAGACCCTGAGGCCCTACATTCGCGCACAGATAAACTGAGAAGGCCAGACTCAGAGTGGCGGAGAATGGGGCAGGCAGAGCAATAGGTAGCACCCCGCGGCCCCACATTCGCGCACAGATAAACCAGGATGAACTGCGGGGAGCGAAGCAGACCAGGTAACCCAGGGCTCCAGCACGGGGAAATAAAGCCTCAAACCTCTGAGTGAAAACGCCCATGGGGGTTGGGGTGGCAGCAGGAGAAACTCCCAGCCTCACAGGAGAGGTCGTTGGAGAGACCCACAGGGGCCTAGAGTGTGCACAAGCCCACCCACTCGGGAACCAGCACCAGAGGGGCCCAGTTTGATTGTGGGTAGCAGAGGGAGTGACTAAAATCCGGCAGAGAGTGGAGTGGGCACCATTGCTCCCTCTCGGCCCCTCCTCCACATACAGCATCTCAGCAAAGCAATCAGTGATCAGCATTACCCGGCCCCAGGGAACACCTAAGGCTCCGCCCCTTTAAGTAACAGACACGCCAAGACAAAAAAAAATGGCCCAAATGACAGAACACTTCAAAGCTCCAGAAATAATTCAACTAAGCAGCGAACAGATAGCCAACCTATCAGATGCACAGTTCAAAATGCTAGTAATAAGGACGCTCACAGAATTGGTTGAATTTGGTCACAAACTAGATGAAAAAATGAAGGCTATGCTAAGAGAGACAAAGGAAAATGTACAGGGAACCAATAGTGATGCAAAGGAAACTGGGACTCAAATCAACAGTGTGGACCAGAAGGAAGAAAGAAACATCCAACCAGAAAAGAATGAAGAAACAAGAATTCGGAAAAATGAGGAGAGGCTTAGGAACCTCCAGGACATCTTGCAACATTCCAACATCCGAATTATAGGGGTGCCAGAAGGAGAAGAGGAAGAACAAAAAATTGAAAACTTATTTGAACAAATAATGAAGGAGAATTTCCCTAATCTGGCAAAGGAAATAGACTTCCAGGAAGTCCAGGAAGCTCAGAGAGTCCCAAAGAAGCTGGACCCAAGGAGGAACACACCAAGGCACATCATCATTACATTACCTAAGATGAAACAGAAGGAGAGAATCTTAGAAGCAGCAAGAGAAAAGGAGACAGTTACCTACAAAGGACTTCCCATAAGACTGTCAGCTGATTTCTCAAAAGAGATCTTACAGGCAAGAAGGGGCTGGCAAGAAGTATTCCAAGTCATGAAAGGCAAGGACCTACATCCAAGATTACTGTATCCAGCAAAGCTTTCATTTAGAATGGAAGGGAAGATAAAGTGCTTCTCAGAAAAGGTCAAGTTAAAGAAGTTCATCATCACCAAGCCCTTATTATATGAAATGTTAAAGGGACTTATCTAAGAAAAAGAAGATCAAAAATATGAACAGTCAAAATGACAGCAAACTCACAGTTATTAACAACCACACCTAAAACAAAAACAAAAGCAAACTAGGCAAACTAGAACAGGAACAGAACCACAGAAATGGAGATCACATGGAGGGTTATCAATAGGGGAGCAGGAGGGGGAGAATGGGGGGAAAGGTACAGAGAATAAGTAGCATAAATGATAGGTGGAAAATAGACAGGGGGAGAGTAAGAATAGTATAGGAAATGTAGAAGCCAAAGAACTTATAAGTATGACCCATGGACATGAACTATAGGGGGGGAATGTGGAAGGGAAGGAGTGGGCAGGATGGAGTTTAGTGGGGGGATGGGACAACTGTAATAGCATAATCAATAAATATATTAAAAATAAAAATTAAAAAACAAAAAAACAAAAAAAATGAATTATCTAAAAATATTAAAAACTGGCTGATATATTTTACATAATAAGTTATTGTAAAGCTTACATTAGAACTTACATGCAATGAACATAAACTATGTCATTTATAGCAATCAGGAGCTTATTTGTATTTTATAATGGTTATTGATTTACATGCTCATCTTCCCAACTAGACTTTTGTTAAATTTTGTAATTGCTCTAATTTCTAGTGCAGTACCTGGCATGTAATATTTGCTCAACAATTGTTTGTTGATTGAATGAACAAACGACCAATTAAATAAATGACTGCATACACATGTGCCAAGGCTGTTTTGAGGCCTGATTTGGTCCTATTTGAAACTGCTAAGGGAAATTTTTAGTTTCCAAGCACATCAGAATCAACTCAATTTTGGCACCCAGCCAGACCCACTTCCTTCTGTGTTAACTTTCTTGATCAGATAAACTAGGCTTACAGACATCAGAGAAAGCTCTCCCTGAATCAACTCCACTGAGTATCCTACCTAGAGTATCGACAGAGTATCCTAGAGAGTTACACGAGGACCAACCTAGGCTCCCTTAAGTTAGTGACAAACTAGAGTACAGTTTAATAACTGGGGGAGATCTGGCCATCAGAGACTGGCCTCAGGCCCAACTCTCACAGGGACACCAGGCACACAATTTCTCAGACACAGCAGTTCTCGTCCTTAAACTCATAATATGCCAAAGTCCAGGGACCAAGTGAAGAAAAAAGAACACATTTATCATGACAAAGGATAAAAGAGCCAAGACTTACCAGGAGGCAGAGGTAAGAACAAACTGCTAGTAGCTTCCAAAATCCTGGTCATGACGTGGAAGACCGCAAATTCAGCAGCACTAGCCCGCTGATTGCTGGGAAAATACCAACACAGCGCATCAGCCAAGGCGCTCATCTCTGAAACTCCATTTCTATAAGCCACAGACAGATGGAATCCATGCTAATCGCATAGGGCTTTGCCCTGGAGAAAGCTTCAGAATTATGATGGTGACCATCAGCCCAATTCCTAGAACCTAAGCAGTCAGTTGGCACATAAATAATAAATCATATGAACTTCAATTGCCCTCCTCACCAACCATATGCCCAGAAAGGGGATGAGTGAAGTAACAGGGGCATAACTTAAAGTGCTGCGTACAGAACTAAGACAGATGGTGTCATCACTGGCGAGAATCACTTTCAACTGGTAAGTGGCAAAATGGCTTTGCTGAAACAGGCAGCAATCAGAGTTGTTTTGGCTCTTTGTGCATCCCAACAAAAGAGCGAAAAATACTTGCGTACAAGTGTAGAACCCAGGGATGGAGATTATGTTTCCTCCAACTGGTTTCCAGTATTCGGCAAATGAGATCCAGCTGGAGGGGAAAGACAGCCTGTTGACCTCTGTTCACCCCAGAGGTCAAATCTTCCCTCAGGGGCCCCACAGCTACCCCTCCAGGCTCTGACGGGCACGTTCAGGGCAGCTGGCATTCAGGCTGTTCCCATACACAGAACCAGCCTTTCTGAGGTCAGTTCTATGGCACTGGAACCCAAAATGGAAAAACTGAAAATGCACCCCACACTCTAACAGAGCACCCTCTGTGCAGGCAGCGCCCCAGCTGAGCTCCCCCAGCCTGGCTAACAGGCCCTCGTCCATCAGTGAAGGTCAAGTGTAACTGGGTTTGCTTGAGGCCTATTATGTGGCAAGAGCTGACAATGAGAAGAAAGGTGATACTGAAGAGCTCGACAGTCCTGAGCATGGGCTGTGGAGTAAAACTGGCTTCAGGTCCCCAGGTTCAACACTGTGCTAGTTTGTCAATAACGGGACAGTCTCTGCGGAGCAGTTTTTAGCCATGAATCCGGGCCCTGCACATGGGGGCAAAGGAGAGGGGCCCCCACAGGCACAGGTGCTATTTATTCTCAATGATATAGATTCTCAGTTTCTCTTTGGCTGAAATCAGGTAAAATAGCATGTGAGTAATATAATCCGGTTCTGCAGCACCTTCTGAGAATTTGTTTTAGAAAGGATGTCCAATCACCCTCCAGAGAGGGGCCTGGGAGGCGTGACTGCTGCTGGGCAGGGGCGGGCTGATCTGGCTTCAATCAGTAACTGCTGAGTTTTCTGAGGCTACATCTGTGTCATTTCTGGTCCTATTGGTTCTAGGAGTGGTTAACACAAACTTACATTAAAACTTCTATGTAATTAACTGTGGGGAAGAATAATGTTTGAACCAAAACCCTTAGCAATTTGGAAGGTGAAATTTAAAGTCAACAGAAATAAAGGTGATAGGTAAATGTGTTAAATAGTTGTATGTTAAAGGACTTAAGAAAGCAAGTTAATACCAACAAGGGGAAGATCAGTAACATTCACAAAAGTGAGCTCCTCCGTACAGGTCCACTGCAAGAGAGAATTTTTTAGGAAAGTTTCAATGCTCTGATTATAAATAATCAGTATATGAGAATACCAACCTCTCCCAATATATTAAAAACTATTAAATTCAAAGATATTATTTAAAAAGACACTAATGACTACAATTAAGGCAGACACTCTAAAATTAAACATGAAGGATGGGTGGAGGGGAAGGCAGAAAACTGTACTTGAACAACAATAAAAAAATGTTTATAAAAGAATTTTTTTAATAAATAAATTAAATTAAACATGAGATTAAATGAGGGTCCTATCCAATAAACTATCTTCCAGAGTTCAAAAAGTATGTATTTGCACACTGGCTCATTTGCATACTGGTCTTACCCAAACTTGGAGAAATAGAGTGTTCTTTCTCTTTCTGTGTATTTAAATACTTTAATATTTTTTCTAGCATATTATTTCTAGATTCTAAGCAGGGTCAGGTTTCAACTCCATATACTTCTTGAAGGATCCAAGACAGCTTCAAAATTCAATCTAACAACGTCACTTCTATTTACACATGAACTGGTATTATTAATTTGGATTACACAATTTCAGTAAGTGGCTACCCCGTAGGTGAGCTGCCAATCTCCTCAGAGGATTCGAATGTGGTAGTATGTATACAACTGGCTAGAATCATTCCTAATTGGGCTGTTGGAGCTAATTAAGAATTGAAGTTCAAGTTTGCTCATGTCTGCATAAACCTCCATGTAGACAACATTACCTACTGTTTAATAAGAAACTGGAAGATGCCAAGGTGAGATGTGAGCATTAGGCAATCGTGCTAAATCCACAACTGTTCTATGCTTCCGGAGCATATAATCACTATTTGAAAGGAGTGCATAAAGCACTTTCAAAACCAAGTTCTTTTTGTTTGAGGTTCTCTTATAATTTCCTTAATCTATAGCACCCAATATACTGGTTTGGGAATGGGAGACCTCCTAAAACCTAATTTGAAAAACATATTGAACCACATACTGGGGACTATATACCAGGGAATGGAGCTGGGGCTGAAAAACGAAAAGCAAACCAACCAGTTTTGAACTGTAGTCCAGAACCATCTGTTCAATTTTCTTCTTTTCTACACCCTGTAGGTGTCTCAAAAGATGGTCTTTTAGTTCAGACACCATCTGAAAACAGGATATAAGTTAGATAAGTCACAACCCACCCACTCACACCTGTAACTGGTTTGAATTAGATCTATTTATTAACATTACTCATGAGTGTGAAAACATTGGATCTGAAGATCCCACCAGCAGAAATGCATGACCCCCAATCTTTCTTTAATGAGCATAGATCAGGTGCCAATGTCTACCCTTAGGCCAGGGGTGTCCAAACTTTTGGCATCTCTGTGCCACATTAGAAGAGTTGTCTTGGGCTACACGTTAAATACATTGTGACACATAATCACAAATAAACCTCATAATGTTTCAAGTAAATCTACAATTTTGTGTTGGGCTGCACTCACAGCCACCCTGGGCTGTGTGCGGCCTGCAGGCTGCACACTCCTGCCTAGAGAAACTATTTCCAATTCACCAAAAGCCCAGGGAGCAGCTGACTGTCAAGCTCCTAGCCCTGATGAGAATTCTCCAAAGAATTCTCAAACAGAAGTTTCTGCTATAACCCCAATTATTATTTCTGTAGGACTAAGCTCCTAGAAGTGGAATTGTTGGCCCACTGAGGGCCTGAAGATACGGCACCAAAACACCTTCTTCTGTGCTCCCACTGATTCTCAGCTGCACTGGATGAGGCTGTCCAATTCCCTGTGCCCTAAACTTGCTAAATTGTTGTCAATTTGATAGGCAATAAAAAACAAGGAAAAACACTTGTTCTATCTGTCATTTGGTTACAGCAGTGGGAAACATTCTTTCTCTTCTCCCCCAACTTGAGATTTTGGGCCTAAATTTACTTTGGAAAAGTCATTGGTTACATCCTTTATTCATTTCCTGGTGTGCTGTTCTCTTACTGATTTATACCTTTACTTATACACCAAATGTTAATCATTTATCACATATATCAAAAGGTTTTCCAAATTTATAGTTTGCCTTTTGCTTTTCTGTTTATGTTTTAAGGTTTCAACCTATCTTTCCCTATATGTCTATGTTCAATAATACACTATGTTGAATAAAAGGCCTTCTCTATTTCAGTACTATTTAACTACCCACTTATTCAAATTCTTGTATACAGGTAAATATTTTATATTAGACTGCTTTTTCTATCTGATATATCTGTTGGTTTATGGCAGCAATTTTCAACCAGTGTGCTGCAAGAATTTTTAAAACATGCCATACCTGGTTTATTTAGTCAGGGACACTGACCTCTTTTCCCTTAGATTGTCAAATTAAAAAATAACAACAATCAACACAAAGATAACCATCCAGTGCGAATGAATCAAAATTATACCTATTTTTATTTATCAGATTGGCAAAAAATATAATAGCATATTTTTTTGGTGTGCTGCTGCAGAATTTTAGTAATTAGTTTAGACGCGCCATGGATGGAAAAGGTTGAAAATTGCTGAGTTGTGGTACAAAGTGGTGGTACATGGGACGTGGTTGGGCATGTTCAGGGTGGTATGGCCATAGACTAAAGTGCTGGTATTTGGGATAGGAGGAATCAAACTTCATTTTCTTTTACAAACAGACAACCATTGACTGGTTGATGTATTAAAAATTATTCCTTTCCACACTGACTTTTCAATGCCTCATGTGTCATATACTAAATATCCGAATTTAAACTAGAATCTACTGACTGTCTATTTTTGCACAACACCATATTGTTGCTGTCAGCGTGGATCAACAACACATTCAGAATCTGGCGATGACAGTCCCACACCTCTCTGCCATATCTGGGGAGCCATTTAGCCAACAGAGAATTTATTGGCTTTTTGATTGTATGTTATTAATCTAGACACTAAGGACTTGTAAATGGGATATTGTTTTTCATTATTACTTCTAACTGGTTAATCCTGATAAAAAAGGAAAATAGATATAGAATCACCAGCTGACTAACTTGCTACTTATTTTCCATTTTTCCAGTTGATTATTTTGTGTGTTTGTAGCATCAGACAGTCTTAGCATCTTCTTTTACTTTTGTTTCTTATTGCCAAACCATAACAAATTTTGGTGAAAATTGCAAAGATCCCTAACTTCTTTCTGATTTTAATAGGAGTGCCTCCAGCATTCCATTAAGAAGAACGTTGGCTATTAGTATCAGATTATTCTTTGTCCTATTAGGTTAGTGTATTCCAAAAGTAGAATTTTACTTTTATCAACTTTTAATACCTATAGAGATTATCATTTTTTCCTCTTTGACCTAGTAATATGATGAATTACATTAATATATTTCCTAATATTAAGCCTTCCTAGAAAGAACCTCACTTGTATTTTCAAAAAGACCACTGGAAAGTATTTTAATTAAGCTTGTGGTATCCATATTAATAAAAAAGTAATCACCGCCAGATTTTGGTTTTACGGTTATGCAGGCTTTTTAAAGTGATTAAGAAGCTTCCCATCTCTTTCAAAAATATTTCACATACCATGAGAATGACCTGGCCCTTAATCGTTTCGAAGAACAGACCTTTAAATAAATTTGGGCCTATTTTGGAGATATCTTTGACTTTTTTTCAAATTACTTTATTATTATTGTGCTTTCAGATCTTCTCTTTCTTATTGGCTCAAGTTTTGCCATCCTATTTGCCAAGGATACTTAGCTTAACTAAAACTTTTAAGTGTCTAGATATGTGTTTACATACTTTCCTTATATTTTTTAACTTGCCATATCTAGTAATAGATTATCCCATTCCTAAGCATACATAGTATTAAAAATATTTTATTGGACTTTCGTGATGTCTCTAATCAGACTTTTAAAGATTTTTGGAGTTATTTACCAATTCTGCTCTTTAATTAATTTATTTTTATTTATATTTCTTTGGTTTTCCTAGCAGGACTTCTTCAGAAAGAATGTTTTATTCTGTAATATTTTACACCTGTGATACAAATGCCACAGAAACATTGCTTTTTCCTCATTTTAAACACCCTCAATGTACATTTCCTTATGATGTTTTGTAGTTATATATTTACTGGGGTAATTGATTAATGTGTGTCTTCCCACTAAACTATAATTCCAAGAGGGCAGAAATCATATTGTTCCTTGCCAATGAACACACAGTGCCTATAGGTGCTGGATATAACTTCATGTTGGAAGAATGAAAAACAAGATCAGAATGAGAAGTTCAATCCAGCCCTTCCCTCTTTTCTTAGAGCCCACTGTTTGCCACCACAGACCACTTACCAGCCCCACAAGCAGCCTCTGATGGTTGTCCTCCTCCTGGAAGAGGGGTATCAATCTTGGCTCTGAAACTAAACGGAGCAATTGTCAACCAGGGTGGTTTACTGGAAATGGGCTAGAAGAAAAAGGAATCAGCCCGGTTTTCCTTCTCTGAGTCATTGGGAAAACATAACAGTTCCCTGACAGGATAAAAGTTTTTCACTCAGTAAGTGTGACCTAGTCCTGCAAGCTGAACTTATCCTCAGGTGACTTGCAGAGAGCTCTGGGCAACAGAAAGAGGTAGAGACAGGGAAGGAAGGGAGGAAAGGAGGTAAGAAGGGAGGGAAGGATGGAGGGAGGGAGAAGGAACACACTCCAACATGAATAAGCTCTGGCTTTGACTGTTCTTCAACACAAAAACTCACCACTGTCTAAGAACTTCTGGCCACTGGAGACAGAGTAATCGGGCCCTCTCTTAACAATAAGGGGGGCATAAACCCAGGGAAAGGGAATTGAAGGAAGGATCACCTGATTCCCTTCTTTTTGACCCCCCATAGTTCAGTGTCTTCGGGAATTACTAAGCAGAAAGGACCAGTCAATTACTGTGGCAATAACACTAATTGGCATAAGTTTTCAGACTGCAAGGTAACTAGATCAAGATGGAAAAGTGATATGTAAGGTCAAATTGAATGGCACTTTCTCCACCATGACTTGCACTTCACCAGAAAGACTGGAGGGGCAGGTCCCTAACACTCGTCTGACAGCACCTCGTGACCCACTCTCCTTGTCCCAGAGCATCTGACACACAGCACAAGTTAGGAGGACCGATCTACACAGGCCAGTGGGCTGACAACTCAAGTGAGAGGGCATGGATGCCTCCTGACACCTCAGGAGAAATCTTACTTGGATCCTACACAACCTTCAAGGTTAAGATAAAACAATTCAGGACTTGAGCCAGGCAGGCCTGAATTTCACACGAGTGTTCTGACCCCAGCAGTGACGTCATTCTTCCTAGGAAACTAGCACAAGCAAAGCATGTGAGAGGAAGGGGCAAGTTCCCAAAAGTGTGTCAAGAAGGAATGACTAACAGGATGCAAGCAGGCCTGAAGGACAGGAGCAGGAGGGGCTCTAATGGGGGCAGCAGGGTGGGGTGGGCACAACAGAAGTGGGACACAAGACCAGCAATATTTCCCGCATTGCAAACCCCTGAATCACACACACACTCACACCCCCGTGCACTGGGCAGCACTTCTTCCGACAGCTGCTGCCTGGTGCTGGTGACAGAACGCCTGGCTTCAGACATGGATGACCTGGTAACCGGCAGAGGCTGGTTCCCTTGGGGCTGTTCAGTGAACCTGAGCTCTGCCTGCCTGGGCTGCCTGACAAGTTCATGGTCACAATTTATGTGGGTTGTGTGCACAGCTGCAGATGTGCAACTAGCAACACACTGTATAAAATAATTTCCGTTAGGGAAACCCAACATATAGCTAAACATCCAGGTCCATAAAACAGAACTGAGATTTAAAACCAACAGCTTTTTAAATAGAGACTGACCTTTATGAGCCATGAAAGAGTCCCACTGACAAAACCACAAAAGGGCTTTTACCTGAATATGCTTAGCATTCCCTTCCCCCAGTTCCATCCAGCCAAGTCCCCCTTGTTTGTCAAGACTCTCCTGCCCTAGCCCCTCACCCCTGCATCTGCGGTTACGTAACACCTGTCACCTGGTTTAGAAATTGTGTGTTAGCCTTTCTTCCTCCACACTAATGATCGCCCAGCCACCCCGGGTATCCCACAGGTGCCAAGCACTGTATTAGGTGCCATAAACATTACCCCACATACCCTCCTTTTCTCCTCACCCTTGCCCTGAGGAAGACCACACAAAATGGGTAAATGGCTTGCCTCAGAGGACACAGTGAGTATGTGGCCAAGCTGGAATTAAGTCCAGTTCTGTCTGGCTCCAGCCCGTGCTCTCCCCCCACGGTCACAGTGCTTACCTAGAAGCTCCTCATTCTTTGCACCCCTAGGACCTAGCCCAGTGGGTGCGCAAGTGTCAACCAAAATGCAAGGAGCACACAAGTCAAAGGCGCTTGTGTGGTCAGACCGCTGGAGAGAAAGCAGCCCTCAGCCAAGGGAATTTCCAAAGTGCATCCTGTAGGTACAGCCAGAGGGCATATTTATTAAATCAACTCTATGAGGAAAAATAATGAAAACCAGAAGGCCAGCACTCAGGGACCCCTCCAGCAAAAACACATTCAGCAGCTGTCCCTGAAGGTCCTGGTGCCAGGACAGACCCGGAAGGAGCTGGCAGCCCCTCTGACAGGAAAATCTTAAAGGGTGCTGCCTTCATCACACTGTGGGAAGTGATTTTCTTGCCAACCCACAGAGGAAAGATGAACAGTGTTACAAACAAGACACTGACTGAAATCTGGAAGGCTGTTTACAGGTCTTTTCTTACCCAAATTCCTTGCTTCTAGGTTCGAAATCACCCTATAAAGAAATTAGCCAATGTTATTCACACAGGAAGCATTTTTTTAAATGAAAGCCACAATACCATGTAAAGATATCGTCCTTTAAGAACCCATAATACTACTGCAGAAACTGCTCTCAGGCTGGTGAAAACCTCCAAAAACTTTAATCAACTTGGCAAAAGCCACATCAGGCAAGTACAAAACTCAAAGCCCTTCAGAGCAAACAATGACAATAATTCAGAACAATTACAGCTCTCAGTTATTGGAAATAATGGGAACAGAAAATAGACCAGAGGGTGGAACGGGGCCCACACTTGCAGCACTCTGAGATGACTCACTACCCAGAAAATCTGCTTTCAAAATAAGAGTGAGCTCACCGGCCCCCTAACACTTTTTAAAATCAGCCTATTATCTGTACACTCCCCACAAAGGGCTCAATTAATAAGAGCTTTCTTTACTATTTCCTTATCCATAGGATGCAAACCTGTAAGGCTTAATAGATAAACTTTTCCCACTAGAAACTCCAGCCTCAAACTCTAGAAGAAAGCCCAAGTGGCTGCATTCACTAGGCTGACAGCATCACACACAAAGAAAGTGAGCCACTTCCATGAAAGGTAGCCAGCAAAATAACTGCAGATGATAACCATCTCACTGACACAATAATCCCAAACTGTACTTACTTTGCTGCATTATCAAGAATATTCCTCACATACACCTTGGATCTTCTTTTATCTGTTTTCTAGGAGTGAGAACATGTCAGAGGTGTGAAAGGTGAAGGTCTTGTGGGTGACATTTTTCACACCAAGGACATAACGAAATACAATTAAGAATTTCAAAGTTAAGAACAATCTAACAATGGTCAGGGGGGAATGGGGAGGGGACAGTGAGGAGAGGGGATTACAGGAACTACTATAAAGGACACATGGACAAAATCAAGGGGGAGGGTGGAGGTGGGGGAGGGAGGGGGGTTCAGCTGGGGTAGGGTGGAGGGATGGGGAGAAAAGGCACACAACTGTAATTGAATAACAATAAAAAATTAAAATTATAAAAAAAAGAATTTCAGAAAAAAGAAATATACTTTCTTTTTTTATTACTTACTCATAGGTTTTATTTTTTTATTTTTAAATTATTTTATTGTTTTTCAATTACAGTTGTCTGCATTTTCCTCTCACCCCAGCTAAACCCACCTTCTGCTCTTGCTTCTACCCTCCCCAGAAATATACTTTCCAGAAAATATTTTAGAAAAATATTTTCTAAAACTATTCTAGATTTACAGGAAGTTGCAAGTCAGTTATGCATGACATGCAAAAACACTACAACTATGTACAACGATACTACAGAGAGATCTCAGGTACTCTTCCCCTGAGATCTCCCCGATGTTTCCATCTTATATAAAGGACTATACATGTACACTATCCAATCAGGAAGCTGACACTGGTACAATATGTAATTCTATGTCACTCAATCACATGCGTAGATTCATGTTCCACCACAATCAAGATACAAAACGGTTCCATCACCCAAACAAGCATCAGAGAAGCACCTCTGTCTGCCTATTGGGAGGGAGACCAGTAGCAACAATGTAAAAGCGCCTGGCAACTGGGAAGAGTGCTGCAAATGTAAGCCAGCCTTATGACTTGCGGGCAACACCTGAATCTAACCTGCTATGCTTTTGCTTCTTGCTTTGTTCTCCTGAACCCCGACACATACCTCATCTGAGATCAGGCTGTGCCACTCCCTCCTGACCACGTTGTTGTTATAATGTAAGTGTGCCTTGGAGTACTTCACATAGTCCAGATTGGCATTCAGTTTTTCCCAGTAGCTCTTAAAGCTATGCACCTGTAGAAGACAAAAACATCAGCGAACTCGAGCAGCCAGCCCTGTTGGCCAAACTACCAGGGAGGACACCCAAGCTTTGCTACAAACTGGGCTCCCTTACTTCCTCAGCTCTTACAGAGCAGCATTTCCAAGTGAATGCTTTCCACAAAGAATGGTATTCTAATCCCAATAAGGATTCTAAAAATAGAGAGACTTAAAGAGTCTTGTCTTCCCCACTGTCTCTCCTACCTCCTTTTACCCAAACTGGCATTACTCCCCTGGGTTAAGGCTAAGCAGGTCTGCCTATGGTAAACACACATGTTGTATCGACAATGCCATGTTCAGCCAGAGAATGTTCATAAGGTTTGCAGCACATGGAACAGGCTTACTTTCCCACTAAACTTATTTACTTCCAAAGGAAGTGAACTAGTTTCACATTCAGTTGTCAAAATACTCCAGAACAGAATAGTTGGCATCCCATCTAGGTCTTTGACTTATTGATATAGTAGTCGTACCCTGAAGCAAGAATGTATCCATTTGTTCATTTTTAAATTAAATGCAGTAATATCTTTTTTAATGTTGAAGGATGTACAGACACAAATTGTTTTTTTTAAATCAATGAAGATAAATTTATGATACGTGTGTTCTTGCCAAAAATATGCAATTATAAAGATTTGACTGAGGCCAAGGGTTCATGTGTGGCCATAAAACAAAGTGAGCTAATGCCTACTGTGATACTAGACTTGCCTATATTGCAAGAAAAAAAAGAGAAATGAAATATGCCTCAATCAAGAAATGTGCCCTTATGTTAAATAACAGCACATTATCCAAATTATTATTAAAAGGGTAGTCACATTTGGTTCAAAATTGATTTTGGAGTATCTATAAAGTGTGTTACATAATAATAACTTGCTGTTTTAAGTGCCTGAAAGCCCAGTCCAGCCAACATTCCTTCTCACCCAGACAAAAAACTATTTCCAAGAAAGTGGCATTTCTAGGGGAAATCTGAACACTCGAATCAAGTCATACTCCCATTTGACCTATCTCATGCAACTTTTCTTTCCTTTTCCACTTATACTGAATTTATTTTTACCCACCCTTTGGTCTTCCTCGTATGGAAGAAATAATAATAATGAAAGCAAATCCTGCCGACTTTTGTCAATATTAGGTCCCTGATGGGACATCACTATGGCTTTCTGGCTGTTCTACCCCTGGGTTCAGGCACTCTACTGGCAAAAGCCAGAAAACTTATTGGTGTTGTGGTGACATCTAGCGGTCCGTTCAGCAATTAGCTCTGCCTGCTCTGCCACAGGAGTTCACCACGGGGTTGCTGGACTTTGCCCAGGACAAGGCCTGTGAGGGGAGGAATGCTGGTGTCCTCCTACCTGTAATAGGGCCTCTTCCCCTCAGAACAAGTGCCGCCCTCCTGTCAGAAGGCCTCACTCGCATACTGACCCTGTGACTCCTAAGAAAAGATCTCTCCCAAATTACTTTCCTTCTCCTTGCTCCTCCATTTTAAAAATCCCTTTCCTTAGAGGAGAAAAAAACAGGTAAAAGAAGTCCACGGATAGGCTTCAAAGGGGCACATGAACCCACTGGTGGAGTATGAAATGGAGTCTGTGTTTTGCATGAGCATTTTTCTGGGAATGTATATAGGTTGTACCACATTTTTTAAGGAATCCATGAATCGTTCAAAAGCAGTTTGAAGGGAAAGAAATCTAAGTTTTGAACAATAAAAACAATAGCTTACATTTAAATAAGAAACGCTGTTAGCCAAAAGTCTCCGAAGTATTTTAATATAAACATATAGATCTTTCAAGGCGGTCAATGGGCTGAACGTTGTCCTATAGCTATTAAGAGAGTACAGAGAAAAACAATCTAGCACGTCGCTCCGTGGGCTCTATTAGATTAGTGATGCAACTTTTTGGGTCATAAAAATTCATGGGCATCACTGTAAACTGGGAGGTCTATTTGGAAATCCAGTTAATAGATGAGGCCTGGAGGATGAAATGGATTTGAGTTAAGTGAAGGGTAAGGAGAAGATGTTCCGGGTGTGGCTCTGAGGAGGTGAATGAAGATTTCAAGGCCCAAATGAGGGTCAGGGAGTAGATCAGAGGCAGAGCATTGGAGAAAGCAACTGACAACACTTCATTCTCTGTGGCGTAGACAGCATCTGCCTCTAGAGTTGATTCCAAATTTCAGCAACCACCTGGATCCCATCCCCTAGAGATTTAACTGGTTTGGGGTGTGACCTGAGCCTCCTGAGTTTAACAAGTTCCGCTCTGGGAATCCTACTGCTCAGCCAGGGCTGGAACACTGCTGGAGCATGTCCAGGTAACCCTAGTCTCCCTCCCACCCTCAAACATCTTCCTCAGTCTGCACCTCTGGCTTAAAGGCTGAGGAAGATTTGTGACTGTGTTAATAGGAGACAGCATAAAAGAGGAGGTTAGGGCCAATCTGTGAAAGATGTCAAATGCCAAGTTAACACCAGCATGCTCATTAATCCAGAGAATATAAGAAGCCTAAGATAAAATTTTAGCTACTGTAACATTGTATGGGGGGTGGGGAGGGCAGGGGTGGAAGCTGCACAATCACATCCTTACAGCCAACCTGGGAGCAGAGAAAAACACTCCAATCAGTCAACTAGCACATATGGAACTAGTTGAGTACTAAGCGCTGTATTCACAGAAACAACTGAGCAAAGTGAAAGCCACAATGGCCCAAGAAGCACATTGCCAGCTACTTAATCAGAACTCATAAAGCTTTAAAATACACACACACACACACACACACACACGGCTTTATAAGGAAAATACCCATGAATTTAGCTACTTCTGGGATACTTGGTGTTAGACACCAATAGATACTCCAGGAAATATCCAGGAGCATTTTCCTGCACAAGGGGGAGTTCTAAACTTCGATTTTGAAAGAAGTCTCTTGAGAAATAATCTTTTTGTCTCCTAGGATGATGTAGAGTAATTAACAAATGTAGACCATCACAACTATTTTTTTTTAAGATTTTATTTATTTTTTAGAGAGGGGAAGGGAGAGAGAAAGAGAGGGAAAGAAACATCAATGTGTGGTTGCCTCTCGTGCGCCCCCTACTGGGGACCTGGCCCACAACCCAAGCATGTGCCCTGCCTGGGATTCAAACCAGCGACAACCCTTTGGTTCTCAGGCCAGCACTCAATCTCTGAGCCACACCAGCCAGGGCCCATCACAACTATTAATTGAACAAAAGGACGAACGAGTTATATTAAGGGATTGTTTCCCATTTATGATTTGGATTGCCAGTTGATTTTAAAAAAACGCCCTGTGGTATTGGCTCATCCACAAATTAATGTCAGAAAGAAACATCTGCCCTCTGTTTCTAAACCAGCCTCTGGCTTTGGTCGTAGGTCTTCTGATTAACCAGCATCTTCTTACAGGAGAGGAAGCCAACTGGGAGAGAACCTTAACTCTCCATGACAGGGCTCAATTAACAGAGCTAAAGCATCAGTGTGCTTAGCTCTTCAGTGGATATCACCCCAGTATCAGCTTTTACTTGCAGCCCAGAGAAACACAATGACCCACTACCTCAAACACAGACAGAATAAAATAGGCACTGCGATGAGTCCATAAAGGTGGCAAGGCAGCACACTAAGCCAAGATGCTTTAGTGCCTGGAACTCCAGATGTAATAGAGTGAAATGCTTGCCCTCTCTGACCCCAAGCCTGCTTTGTTCCCATGACCTTCTGGCTGATGGCTTCTGCTTAGGCTTGCATATAGATATGCTAATCGTTAGAGGAATTTTACTTGCACCTCCAGCTTTACAAAAACATTGCCTTACCAGAGGAGATAAGGGAAGTATGTACAAAGATAATAACTGTTTACCAAAGATTTGCGGGAACCTCATGATGGGACTCACATCAGCTGGAGTCAACAGGCTAAGAACAAAGAAGTTTCACAATCTTCCTCAGACCCCTTCTGGTGCCCAGATGTCTTTCATCCTCAATCACTTCTTGCCCCTCCCATTTTCCCCTTCCTTTGATATAAAAGAAGCCTGAATTCTGTAATTTCTCAAGATGGTTCTTTAGGAAGCTAGTCTGCCATCTTCTCAGCTTGCTGGTTTTCCAGATAAAGTCACTTTTCCTTGCCCCAGCACCTTGTCACTAAACTTACCGGCTGCCAGGCAGAGAGCGGTATGAGCCTAGACTCAGTTTCACCGAGGCTTCCTGTTGGGGGACTGCATGTTGCAAGTTCAAGTTCTCCTATTTATAAATGGACTTCCTCATTCCTCCCAAAATCTAGTAAAAAATAAAAATCTCTGTTCTGTGCCTAGCTGGGTAGTTCTCTTAGTCATTTTTCATGGGCTGAAAGTTTTAATGTAATCATTAAACATGGCTCTAATTCTTCCATCTCCAAATCAGCATGTATCCTGAGAAAGTCAATGCTAAGGTATTTCCATCCTCTCAACCTTAAGAATTAAACATTATGTCTCCAACCAAAACTATGAATAAGAGCAGCACAGCCTAGTGACTAGTAGGAGAGAAATAAAAACAAGAATCCTTGATCCTGGGTCTGTTCCTCAATTTTGTAAACTAAGAAGTAACCAGTTACCGCCATCTCTACAGATAAGACAGGAGTGACTGTAACAGCCTGGTGTTCTATTTCTAATAAGTAGTGGGGAGTTTGGTAGCATCATAAAATTATGTTTTGTAATATTAATTATACTTTCCATAACTCACTGTGCCAGAAAATACATTGTATAGGAAAAACTTTTTTTCTCTACAATAGTCTACTCAGAATACTTCACTTCTGGTCACCAAATGTGTGAGGGGATTTTTCTCTACATTGATGAATTGATGAATTCTCCAGCATCAGTTGGGTGTCCAACCATTTAACATAATTCTGACACTATCTACCTAGAGACAGTGTTAGATCCCACAGGTTAAGGGGCTCAGCCTCCCTCTTCAGATGCCAATTGCAAGTCACTTGTGCTTCTGACAGGTCTATAAATTGGAAGATTCCAGAACCTCCTCTTAGGGTTTGATAATTTGCTACAGTTACTCACAGAACTCAAGAAAGCAATTTACTTATTATAAAAAGATACAACTCTGGAAGAGCCAAGTGGAAGAGATGCATAGGGCAAGGTGTGTGGAAAGTGGCACTGAGGTCCAGGCCTTCTCCAGGCACACCACCCTTCCTGCTCCTGCACCTCCACAGGCTCCTCCAACCCAGAAGCTCTCCAAACCCCTTCGGTTAGGCGTCCTTACAAAGGCATGGTTCATTACCTCATTACCCATTGGTCATTGAACTCAATCTCTAGCCTCACCTCAGGAGTGGGGGAGTGGGGGTGAGGCTGAACGCGCCAACCCTCTAATCGCGTGGTTGTTTCTCAGGTCTCCATCCTTAGGAGCTTTTCAAAAGTCACCTTATTAACATGAACTCAGATGTGGTTGAAAGGGGCTTGTTGTAAATAACAAAAGACATTCTTCTCACCTTTGTGTCGTGGAACTATTTTAGAAACTGGGAACACTAAATAGTATAACAAAAGATGTCCCTATAGAGCTTATCACTTAGGAAATTATGAGGATTTTGGGACCTCTGTGCCAGGAACTATGGATGAAGACCGAAGATATATTTCTAGGTAAAACACAGCATTACATATGTATAAACTGAACTTTGGGAAATCAATTATTTCCCACATAACTCATCAATATTTCTGATACTGCTACATTTTGGCAAAGCAACAGTTCTAATTTTTAAAAGCTGTCAGCTGTTACACGTGACTGCACTGATACTTCATATCGCTAGCAAACCTTTTATTTGAGTGACGGTGGTTATCTGTATCCATCAAGGAAAAGGTATCTTTGTTTTTCCATAAGCAATTAATTATACTCATGCATTGCCCAGCTAAAACAGTATTTTTATAAACTTTTTAGGTGAAGACCCATAATTAAACAAGTCTGTAAATGGAGAACAGCCCAGGTGTCAACTACTCATTTCCCGGTTGCTCAGGGGCATTTGGAGGCCTGGTAGACACCTGCAGTAATACTCTGGCTTCCGAATGATCACAGGTGGGAGGGGCTTTCATCTTTCTGGGCTTCCCAGTCCCTGGGTCAGGCTGGGAATAATCTCTAAACAAATGATTACATAAAAGGCTTCCTTTATGAAATAAAACTAAAGACGTCTGGCTTAAAAGATATACTATATTTCTCCATTTGCGGCATGCTCTTTCAACTTTTATCTGTATATTCAAGTTAGTTACTGTTTCTCTTTGTTAATCCATACACGCTTCCTGTGGTAGGACAGTTTTAATAATTTCCCTTCTCATTATAAAATCAAGGCTAATTTTTAACCCTTTACAAAAGTTGTCATTTCCCTAGAGAAAACTATGTTTTCAGAAGGGATAAAATAATTCTTAGGAAGTCACTCTTTTAATTAATTTATTTATTTCCTCACCCAAGAATATGTTCACTGATTTTACAGAGGGAAAGAGAGAGAGAGGAAAAAAAACATCAATGTGAGAGAGAGAAACATCAATCAGTTGCCTCCCGTAAGCACCCCTACCAGGGATCAAGCCGGAACTTTTTGGTGTACGGGACGATGCTCCAACCAACTGGCCAGAGCTAGAAAGTCACCTTTTTTTTTTTAATCCTTATCTTGGGACATTTTTTTTTCATTGCTTTTAGAGAATGGGGAAGGGAGAGACAGAGAAACATCAATGTGTGAGAGAAACATCAATTGGTTGCCTCCCATAGGCACCTGGACTGGGGATCATTGGATCCTATGTGCTCAGACCAGGGATTGGACCTGCAACCTAGGTATGTGCCCTGACCAGGAATGGAACCTGCAACCCTTCAGTCACAGGACAATGCTCCTACCAGCTAGGCCACAGCCACCAAGGCAGGAAGTCACACTTTTGATGACATTTCTTCTAGGGTGAGACCATTTCAATATACTTCTTGTTTCATATTTAAAAATTCTTTTGGAAGTCCTTTTATTAAGTAGGGAAGAATTTTGTCTTTCAGGTGACAATCTTCTAATTCAACTGATTTATATATCCTAGCATATTGTTGGCAAAATTAGGTTTACAGTTGTGAGTACGCAAAACACAATTTATTCTTGTATTATAACAGGGTGCAGACTGGGTGTCCCCGGAAAACAGCAGAGCATATTCCCCATGAATTGTGATTGGAGGAAGGGGTCAGTAAATGATGCAGGATTTTAAGATGCTTTGCATAACAATGGCAAGTTAATAGCCATGTCTTGGCTGAAGGGAAGCAGACTGCCATCCAGGGTGAAAGGTGTACTGAGCGTATAGTGACTCATGACGTAGCCAGGGGAGGCAGATGCCCCTGTGTCACAGGAAATTCTTGCCCTGACTAAAGATAGCAGCCAAAAGGAGGTAAAAGATATGGGGGAACTGGTGAAAATGGCACATCACAGGAGAGGCCGGATATGAGGTGACATAGGAAGTTCCAGGCAAAGCATTGCAAATAAGTGCAGGCTGAGAGAGAAGTAGGGAGAAAAAGCCACATAGGAGGAAAGAGTGTAAGGAAATCTGCCACAAAAAGAAGCAGACATACAGTTTGGAAGAATGTAGAAAGGGCCCGGTCCGCCATGAGGTTTGGTGTGTATGTAAGAGATGGCCGTATGGTCTGAGAGGGTACAGGACAGGGTCTGCCATGAGAAGGAAGCCATGCAGTTTGGAGTAAGAGCAGGCCTGCAGCAGAGCAGATGGAGTTGTGCAGGGACCTGCCTAACCAAGCACAGATTTGTGGGAGACGCTTGGAGCTGAACTGTGACCAGGAATGCCAAACTACAGACTTCTGCCTTCTTGAAGGGCGTATGGAGAAGCCACTCTCTTAGGACGTGTGCCTCCCTGGACTCCACCATGATCCAGAGTAACATGGCACATGTTTCCCTGAACCACTATATGGAGGCCAAGGACAATGTACCCCAGACCCTGAAGGAGAGAGCTGCTGCGAGAAGATTGCGACTCTGAAACCCACAAGTGCACATTCCAGAGGGGATGGAGACCTGTTTGCATGACTGGCTTAAGGATAGATAAGGACATGGGGAACTTCAGGGCACGGTTTTGGCTTGGATACTTTTGGGGAGCAAGGTAAGTGCTGGTTCCCGTGGGAGAGGAGGGCTCAGAGCAGGGATAATCTCAGCTTCCCCCACCCACCCTGAGGTTGGAATCCTGTTAATAAAGACCTATTTCCTTCAACACTAATTGTTAGGTCATGTGTCAAGGTGCCATGTGGCCAAGCCCTGGTCTGCTTGGTTGTAGTGTTATTATTTATTAATTATTGTATTATTTTTTATATTATGCCTGTTTATGTACTTTTGCCTACCCCTGTATATTGTTTGTAAAGTGCTCCACTTGAAACTAAAATTATTTGCAGAAAGAGCAGGAAGAAATTATATATCTAGTTTTATTTTCCCTTCCCTCTCCCAACCCCTTATCGGAGCATTCATACCATGGAGAATGGAAGTAAGTGCAGTTCAGAGTAAACAGTGTGGGGTCCCTGGGGCCTCGTGGGAAATTTGGCAGCGGGCATGCATTCAAAAGGCAGTTTACGATTCAGGTCATAGGTGCTCAGAGCCATCTTCTCTCAGGTAAGCACGGCAAGAAGAGTCTTATAACTGGGGCTGGGAGGGAGGAGCAGAGGTGGGATGTGCCACTGCAACCAGGTCCCTCACAATATAATTAAGCCGGGACTTGGGGTAGAAGAAGTAGGTCAAAGGCAGCAGTTTATAGAGATGTGTATTATTCAAGCAGAGATGGGGAAACAAATGAGAGATACCAGGGCCATGTGTCCTTTGAACTGGAAAGTACTGATTAGTCTCCCAGGCTGAGTGACTGGGGCAGGAGTGAAGGAGCTAGCCAAACCAAACCCAGTACCAATGTCTTCTGAGCCTGAGGCCAGTCCCAGCAGTAAACGTCGGCACTCCTCCATGGCTCATGTGGATTGTGATGAGATCTACAGTTCAAACTTGTCCTAGGTAACACTTCTACTAGCCTATGGGCACATGTGGAGTCGCCAAAGAGCTCCTACGCTTGTTTGGGAATGGTTAATGGGAAACCGCTGTCTGCAGGGCCAAATGCTGAAGACAAGGAAGAGGAGAAAAAGCGAGAAGGCAAAATGAATAGCCAATGAGAAAAAATATATATATATGAACACACACACAGAAGAAAACCCTGAAAACAGTGCAAAAATAAACTACTTTGTTCCTAAGCAAAGCCAAATCATATTCTTGGAATAAGCCCATGGGTAAAAACTTTAAGAGAACCTTCCCATTACTCTTTATACCTAGTTTTTAAAATAAAATACACAATGTTGATATTATAATAAAATTATACACTCACAAATCTCTTGTAACAATGTAAGTTATCACAACTTTTTTTGACTTGATTTTTCAATAAGAACAAAAGCCTAGGGGAGGTGGCAGGGGATAATGGAGGGAGAAGGGGGAAGGGTTTTCAGGAACATCTATAAAGAACACAGGGGCAAAAACCAAGGGATAGGGGGATCAGGGGTGGTCGATGGGGATGGCTGGGGTCGGGGGGCAGTGGTGGACGAAAATGGAGGCAACTGTACTTGAACAACAATAAAAAAAAGTTAAAAAAAAAAAAAAAAAGCCTAGCCCTGGCCACATGGCTCAGTTGGTTGGAGCGACAGCCTGTGCACCAAGGGGTAGTGGGTTCGATCCCCAGTTGGGGTGCGTGCAGGAGGCAGCTAATCAATGTTTCCCTCTCGAGTTGATGTCTCTTTCTCTCCTTCTCTCTCTCTCTCTCTTTTTTTTCTTTCCTTCTCTCCCTCTCTCCCTCTCTCTCTCTCTCTCTCTGCCTTCCTCTCTCTCTAAAAGTCATGAAAGCATGTCCTCAGGTGATGATTAGGAAAAAAGAATGAAAGGCTATAAAAATTTTCATAGCCATTTGCCCAACAATACTCTTGGGCATTTAACACTAGGGGAGTAAACCCAAAGAAAAGCCGTCTGTGTTCAAATGTTCGCTGCAATGTTATTAGTAATAGTGATTTTTTAAAAGTTGAGGCTGGAGACAAACTAAATGTCCCAAAACAGAAGAATGATTAATTTAGACACAGCAGCCCAGTAGAATCCATGAAGTCATTAGCAATCATAATTATGACATTGATGTAGCAACATAAAAATGTTTATAATACAACTGGTAATCTTTATTAAATATCTCTAGATTGCCATTACAACTAGGTAAAAATGCATACCCATCACAAAGACCAAGGGGAAAAAGGGAGAAATAGACAGTTGATATGAATAGGACCTGTTGAATGATGGGTGAAATTTGTTTCTTTTTAAAATTCTTTTCACTAGTTTGTTGTTTGTCCATGAAACAATTTATGGTTTTGGCAGGATAAGTTGCAGAAGCAGAAACAATGAAATGAAAGGAGGGAGGCTCTTAATAAGAACCTTTTCAACTGTTAATCAGACCTTTCTTTTCCTTTCATCTTCCTACCTTTGTAGAGCTTCATAGTGGCCTAGAAACATTCCCTTGCAAGTCTCTCCTTAAAGCACCCTTCTTAGGACCAAAACCAGAACCACTAAGCCCGCCCCTGTCGGCTCTCTCTCATCCCCAGGGTGTCACTGTGACCTCAAACGCCCACAGCTTTCCCCCAGCTGCCTAGGCCTGGCCAACCCTTCATGGATCCAACAGAATCAAACGTAAAGAAAAGGCAGCAGCACACTGAGTGGCCTGCTGCCAAAAGTTGAGATTTCCCAGCACACAACAATCTATAATTAACAGGAGGCAATGCCAAAAACAGCAAAGAAGCTTCAAGGAACTGCTAAAATATTCCTCAGTTTTTAACTACATATGCATTCTCTTCCACTCACCCACCCCACCCCATCCTCCCTATTGTATTCAGAAATTCCTCCAAAACCACCAGATTGTAGAAAGACACTAATAGCTACGGCATAGTGGTCAGGAAGGAAGTGTACAGAAGCTCAAATGAGACCACAGCCAGACAGTGCAGGTCACTCTTGAGAACAGAAAAGCTGTCCTTAGAACGAGAAGAAATTAAATAATCCCAGCCAGGTTACTTGATGTGTGTGTTTGTGTGTTATGAGGGGGTGACAGCACAAATGAAGTCCAAAACTTCAGGACCTATAAGATAATTTACAAGAACTGACGGGCTTAAAGCACAGTAGGAAGTACTAGTTCTACACAATTTCTGTTGAGCCCTGTAATTCTGTCTTCAGAAAACTTTCCCCTTCAAAGAGCATTCCTAAGAATGGCATAAGAATATCCTTAATGACTACTCGGCCACTGAGTAAGAATTTTCTAGAAAATTAGCCCTAACCTTTACCTCCATCCTCCTGACAGTTCACAATCCCTCTTGGAACCACCATAATGCTCGGGCAGCAGAGGTTTAATGCCAGTTGAGTGTGGAGGCAGCGAGGAAGCCAGACATGTCTGCGCCTGTAAGTCTCTGACTGTATGGGACTCACCTTCATTAGAGGCAATGTGATCTCTTCTGTCACAAGGGTTATTCCAGGGATTTCCTATAATGGGGGGAAACAGGCGCACAATATCAGCTGCCACAAGCTCAAGTCTTCAGGAAGTGTTTTCTGCACAGACAGAAGCTGAGGGCAGCTTCCAGTTTGCTAACCTCTGCTTTAAATAAACCTTGGGGTTTATAAATAACAGTGAACACAGCCTATCTCTTTCCTCAGGAAGAAAAATATTCTTTAGAGTTATGATTATAATAGTTGGCAGTGTCTCTAAAGGAAAGAAGATTAATGAAGAAATACAGAGTAAATAGTTTATTGTTTACTGTAAATAGTAAATAGCAAATAGTACATTTCCATTTCCATTCACACCATCAGGGTAATAATGGGGGGGCGTGTTCCACTGTTTTGTAATCCTTCTTCCTCCCCCCCTCTCTTTCATTTCAATGCACTACAGTTGGTTCCTCCTCCCTAGAAAGAATCACGATTAATGGGATTCTTGTATGACTTAGTAGATGTTTCTGCACCTCATCCTCACCCATAATTTCAGAGCTAAGAGATCCCCATGAAGCTGAGGCAGCTCCATCACCATGCCAAATGCGCAGGATGTGCGTGTCATCTCAGATAGTCCCAACTGTAACATTTTGCTAACTAGTGAGCATTCAAACAGACATTTAAGTAAAATCAAAATTGCCCTTTATTCACTGTTCTTTTCAAAGTGTATTTCTGAGTGAATTATGTACATCAGCTTTCAACTAGTCAATTCATCTTTCATTTCCTAAAGAAATAAATAATATTTGAGGAAATAATCTGGAAGCTGTTAGATAGAAATAAAACCTGATATGTGGCTTTAATTTAAATATCCTGAATTTTATCGATATACAACATTCCTGTGAAAGGGGGATTGCAGCAATGGAGAAATAAACTTCTAGAACATTCAAGCAACTGAGTTCTCCACTGTGAGAATACAAAGCCTTTGATAAGAATCTTCAGTGTGCTTCACAGCATAGGACACTTCAAAAAACAGCATTATAATTTCACTATAGCTTTAGGTTATAAATAACATCTTAGAAGAGGTGTAACACGGCTAACTGCACAGAGTAACTCAGGGTTATCAGTGCATAAGAGCACGATATTTTCTAGTATCTTAAGAAATCCAATTCAATTATTTACAGAAATAATCTGCCTCCCTCCACACAGAAGTGTGAAATTAGTGTTCTCTATTGTGACAAGTGTTTACTAAGGGTGTGGCATTAAGAGCATTTGCAGATTAGAAAAAAGAAAAATAAATGATTTGCATTATTGCTAAAGATAAGTACAGATTTAAATAATTTCAGGATTAGAAGAAAATTTTAAGGTAACTTACTCCAACCACAAGAACTTTAAAGCAACGTGGTAAACCCTAAAATAAGCTTAGTACACAGGCGGTTATAATTTTGGGCTTTTGTGTATTGTACTTTTTGTAGGATGTCACTTTATATGTCCACAGTAGCTCCTCTGCCACACAAAGCCAGGAGAAATGCAAAAGTGAAGGCTTGCCTGTCAGTCTGACGTCCTCCATCTTGAAACACAACCCTAGGAACTAGAGGTCCTGTTCTTGGCCCCCCAGCTGAGGCTGATGGGGCCAGACAGCAAGACGGAGGATGGGTGGTGAGCAGAGGAAGCTGAGACGTTCATTTCCTGACACTGGGTGGCTTAACCTGCAAACTTCCTGCCACATTACCACAGAGTCTGCATGTATGTTCACAAGGGTTCTTAAAACAGTGAGGACCTGAAAAGGAACAAGCTCAGGTCTTCCCCTTATAATTCTACAGTGAGGCATGAAAGTTTAATGATTCTAACAGTAAAAGACAAGAACAAAGGGCCTTTAGGAAACCATTACCATTGTGCATATCAAAAACTGACATATTAATCAAACACACCTGCTATGTCTTTTTTAAGGACTGTATTTAAATAGTCTAAATACAAAAGGGGAAGTGTCACAATTTATCCTAATACATCTTTTCCTAGGACTGTGTTATCTGAGTTGAGTATATTTTTCTAAATGCCTTCTTGATATGAACCTCTGTCTCAAGACTAAGCATGTAGTTCTGACATCTGAATTGAAAGGAGAGGAAGCAGAACCTTTTTCAGGGGACGCTTTTCACTTTCCAATCCAACAAAGTGCAGTTCATTGCATCACGTTCAAGAGAAAATGAACAATGCTTTAGTTCAGCACTTCCTAATTAAAAAGGAGGAAGTCTGGACCAACAGGAAGAGAAGGTTAAATGAGTGAGTTTGCTTAAGGTTACTGCCTGTTACTGATCGAAAGCTCTAGAGTTATTACATATTTTCTTTGTAAGGCTGAGAAAAGAGGTCATGACGGTGCTAATCTACTAAGTAAATAGAACCAGTCAGATTAATAGCAGTGGTCCAGCATTCCTAATTTATGAAACCCTAAGAAATGTTTTAATCCACTCTAGGTGCTAATAAAACTGAAACACCATTTGAAGATGGTAAAGGCTTAGCTCTGCTTAGTAGTAGGAAGAGTGATAAATATCCTATACCATCTCTTCAACTCTCCTATTTTATAAATACCTTTGGCAACAGCAAGGATTATTTTTCTGCCAGGAAACACCAATTCAGTTCCTTATCAGTCAAAATCAAAATGAAATCACAACCTTGGTCACTGCGACAGGGATGGCCTATATCTGATGCATAACTGTGAGTCAATTTTAATTACATAAGGAACACAAAGTGTTAACTTACTGTATTCCAAGTGAGCACCGAGGAATATGGCAAAAGTGTATCCATGTTACTTGTCTCTGGGTATATGCTCCAATATGAAGAAGCTGAGCAGGTTTTTGGAAATTAAAAAAATAGACATGGTTTAATAATAATCAGGCAGTGGACACTGTTAATTTGCCAAAATGAGAAAACAACAAAAGTTTTCATCCTCCAAATGTTAACCATTATAATTTTATATACTGATTAAAATATTTAGGTTCTGAACATTTGGACAATGAGAATAAATTTTTAAAACATTATTTGGCACTTATTGCTATCCGAATGGCATTATACTACCTTGTATCTTATCAGCAAATACAAAACTGAGCTTAAAAATCTACATTTTATGGGGGAAAAATCACTGATGAGGTCATAGAATCAAAATCATATCTTATATCTCATCAGTCTCTGAGCAGCCACAGCTTCTCACAAAACCACAAGAGAATGAAATTTAATTAGCTGCTGACTACAATAGAGGGGGAAAACTCCCAACCAGCATTTTGACAGGTTGAGGCATTATCAACTTATTGTTTTTCCTCAGGCAAAAGGGTTAAGGATACAACATGAGCAACACCTACCAATTATAAATTCCTGAATGGGGTCAAAGGAATAGCAGGCAGAGATATTCTCAGAAATCCACTGAATAATCTTTAAAAAATAAGAAGACAATTCTGTTAACATTTAAATCTGCACCTAGCCCCTACCATCAAAGAAGTTTAAAATATATATAAATCTTGTAAATTCTACATCTATTTTGGAATTGCCTAAGAACCCACTCACTTCTATATTACCTACAAGATACATAATGGAAGACCGTGTGGGTAAAACAGTATTATAAATGAGGTCCTTTTTTTATAGGCCTTTTTAATAAGTGCCCGTGGATGGAATCCAAATAAACTTTCCTCAACCCAATGTTTGTTTTTGCTAGAGGAGGCCATATTCTAGCAAAGGACCAGTGGGAAGAGCTGTGGCATAAAGGAGAAAACAAACCACTAGGCCTGGAGACAGCAGATCTGTGTCTGAATTCCTGCTCAGTAATCAGGGTGAACATTGTCACACTATTTAACTCTTATGAGCAGCACTATACTATCCTCTCAAGGGAGGGATAATCCCTGTGCTACCAACAGCTCTCTCTCAGAAGTCTCCAAAACCATCCACATCTCCTCGTGGAATGAAGCCCCTCAGTCTGTACTTTACAATTTACAAGTACTATACAGCTTTCCTAGCCATAGCAGACGCCCACATTTCTGTTCCTGCCAATAATTTGTTTTTTCCAAACCTATTCATGCTAATTGTACTTATTTTCACAACTAGGTAATTTAATAAATTATCGCCATAGACAATCAGAATATGGATGCTAAAAGAATGTTGTTGGGTCAACAAAAGTTGGAGGCTTTAAAAAGATTCTAAAACACTTCCTAAAAAACTGGGTATACATGAGACAACTATAAAAGATTGAGAAAAAATTGCCCTATGTACACAGATTGCTTTGAAATCATTGCTCTCTTTAGAAAAAGAAAAGAAAGAAATTAACAGGAAATAAAAGACAATACATTACTAGTGGTGTAGTGTAAGACAAATGATTTTGAACTTTGATTAGCTGACATTTAAATAAAGGGCTTTAATTTAAATCAGAAGATGAGTGAATAAATGTACATTTATATGTTTTAGGTTAAAGTAAAATGTTTAAGATATCTTTTTTTCAATTAACCAACCACACATTGGTACCAATTAAGTCTCTGACTTCACAGGGTAACTGTAAAATTAAATGACAGAAGGTGTAAAAGCACTTTGTAAACTATATGTCAAATTTAAATGTAATTTTTAATAAAACATGTCACCAGGCTTTAGTCCATTTGACAATATATACCAAATACAGCACAGGTGAAAAAGTAAATATTTGAGAATTTATTTACTGAGCACTTCCTTAGAATGTTACTGATGTAGCTAAACACTTATTCATAATATTAAAAAGAAAGTAGTCAAAAGAACAGACATACACTCAGTACGGGCTCTGCTTGGGATCCATTAAAAAAGGGCACAAGAGAAAAATACGTTCAAGTCCAGATGGAGACCATAAACCTCAATTAATCATTAATAAACAAAATAACTTCTGTTCCTGTTCAACTACTACATAAATACACTTGATATTGCCTATTTGCCAATTTGTAAACGTAAGTGGTGTTTGCACCTTGGCTTCCACGAACTGTGGGTCTCGGCCGCAGGAGAGCAGGCAGTGCAACACGGCCATCTTCTCCCAGTCCGGCCGGGTGTGCCACAGGAGCTGTAGCAAACAGGACTGGCTCAGGAACACTCTGTAGAGCCTTCCAGAACACCAGTCCAGTACCAGGGACCCTGACAGCGACTGCAAAGGACTATGAGGTAGCATATTGATCACATCATTGCTTCCTGGAAACAAACAAACAAATAAATAAATAAAAGTTTGGCAAATAAAAGGAACCCCTCTCACCCAAACATGAAAGTCAAAACAAATCCAAATGGACCATGTTCCTGAGGGGAAAACTGCAGCCATACCTGTCAAAAACAGACTGTGGCAGATCAGGTCTGGATGTTGAACGTTAAGTAGATGAAAGAAATGACCAGGTAAGTAAACAGCTATGTAATATTCTGTAGAAGAGAAAGACTTCAGTCACCTATATGTGGTAAGAGCTATACAGATACAAAGCCCAGAACTTCACATTATCCCTATTTTTTTTTAATGTGTTAAAACACAAAAGTTTTGACCAATGTGATAATAAGCTGCCTGATGTCGGTGCATTTCATCTTACTAGCCAGATCTCATTTATTCTTCTGTGGTTAATTTACCCAGACATTTAGTCCTGGTGACCTTAATTTAATCTGTAAGTTTTGTTTCTAAGTGAATTGTGGCTTTATATGAATCTAAATGATCTTTGGAAGCAAATTAGAATAGAAAATATTAAGCCACATGAATTAGTCATTAATCTGAAAAACTGGGAATAGCTTATAATGGGAATTTCCTTCAGTTTCTGCCAGGGTGGGGATGCCCTATATAATTTAGTCTCCTGTGTTTATCTACTCATCCTTGTCATCAGAGTCATCCTTATCACTGTCACCATCATTACTGTCATCATCGTCATCATTTTGTTTAGACAACTTTTAAATTGATATTTATCAAAACAATCTCTGCAGACATTCTGACACAATATGAAGCACTAATTTGTTTCCTTGCATATCTAGCTGCCTAGGATTCACACCTTCATGGTCCCTGCACTAGATATTTTTGTACCAATAAAATTTGTACATAGATTGAGCCAAGGTATAAAAATAGATTTCTGGAGAATGGGAGGGTAAAATACCAATAATTTTTCTAGGATCTTAGGAAAACAGAAATTCACATGGTTGTAGTGAATTTCATACAGATGAAACATTTAGATTATAAGTAAGCCAGCTGGAATCTTATTTTCCAGAGAAGCAAAGAAATATATGCTAATCATTTACACAGAAGGCATTCTGTGCAAAGGAAAGAGGATGTAATACTCTAACCAGTCACCATGGAGCAAGTGATGTTAAACTGCTTAATACAAATGGTCACAATAATATAATTATAGCAAACCTGGAGTAGAAAAACACAAATAATAATATAGTAGGGCACTGAGGTGAGGGTTTGGGCATCAAATGACCTAGGTTAACCAATTAATTAGGATGGTACTATGTCCCTGGGAGAGGGGGCATTTGGAAATCTATGAAAGTGTTTTAGGTTGTCACAATGATTGGAGTGGAGGGGGATTCCTATGCCATTTGATGAGTGGGCTCCAAGGATATTAAATCTCTCAGTGTGCTCTCACACAAAGAATTATTGTCTCACCAAAGATGTCAATAGTATCTGTGGTAAGATGAATGATGGCCTCCAAAGATATTCATGTGCTCATCACCAGAGCCTATGAATATGTTACCTTGAGTGGTAAAAGGGACCTTGCAGGTGTGATTAAGGATCTGAAGATGGGAACAGTATTCTCAATTATACAGTGGACCCAATGTGATCACAAATGTTTTTATACAAGGGAGATTTGACTACAGAAAAGCATATGAAGAAAGAGCTTGAAGTGATGTGGTCACAGGCCAAGAAATGCAAAGAACCCTTGGGAGCAAAGAACCCTTTTTTCCCTGGCATCTCCAGAGAGACCCATTTCTGGCCACATGTAGATTTTAGCTCCTCAAGACTCCTTCAGAACCACAGGAGAACGTTTGTGTTGTGTTAAGCCCTAAATTCATAGTCATTGGTTACAGGAGAAATAAGAACTAAAATAGTGCCCTGATAAGAGACGCTAAAAGGAGCTAGGCATATATCTCTGCCTCTCTGAGCCTCAGTTTCTTTACCATCACTGAGCAAAATTACTGTAATAACAAGGATGACCTAAATCAAACAGCAGATGGTATTCATTTTCTTAAATGGAAGATTTTTATTTATAAACATATCTTTCTTATATAGTGGTGCTTGGGATTTCATTAAAAATTTCCAAAAAAGACCTCTATTTTTAAAAATGCTTCATTTAATATAAGCCACTTTTAACAGAGTGACAGGTTAGGGAAATTGCAGGCAATTAATAGCAAAAAATTGTATCACTCAAAAAAGTATAATTGTTGGCATAAAAATCACCTCTAGAATGATTTCAATTAGGTACAATTTTGTGCCTATAAAATGTGTCTAAGAAGGAAAGACAAGCAGTGTAAGAGCCTGTTTTCACAAAGCTCTTGCATTTCCGCCTCCTCCACATTCTGAAGACCACAGATTAAACCACTTCTGCCGTTCAAGAGTCATTCCCCAGGCTAAAAAAAAAAGGGAAGGATACCTTTGACCTCACAAAATGCTGTTTTTTTTAGTGGAAAGTTTCCCACAGCACTCTTGAGATGGTACTGATAAGAAAAAGTCCCAAGAACTCTTGCATCTATCTGTTACCACAGGAAGCAGTACCACCAGGCCTTTCTAAGGCCATTTTCCACTGTCAGAGCTCATGATAAAATCTGCCACATACTGGCCCACATAGCATAAGACATCTTACCTCACCAATAGTATTCTTCAAAATAAAAATCTTTTTATAAACATTCTTATCGTTTTGGTTCTCACTTTGCCCAGTTCCCTCACCTCACACCTTCCTAAACCTTTGTCACAACAGTAGCTTTTCCTTCTTAAATGTTGTGCCATGTCCCATATGTAGGCAAGCAACAGTTCTGTTGTTCAGCCTTGTGCTAAACACTTTGTGTCCCACGTCCCAATTAGCATGGAAAAGCCTCTTTTGGTAGAGAAATGCAATAAACCCCTGCTTTATTTTCTTCCTCATACTCCCTTCATGCAACTCAAGTTCCCTTTACCATATTTACTCAGTGAAAAACAACTCACTCAAGCTGATTCCATAAATCAGTTGCGGGACTTGGAAGCTTTCAGCAATTAGCAAAAAAGAATGGGCAATTTCCCAAATGTCTTTGTCCTCTCTAGAATCAAGGGCCAACATCATATATTATTTCTCATAGGCTTCTAGGGAACATCTCTTTCATTATTATCATTTTAATACTAACAAAATGACTTTTATGATTGCCACTAAGAACATAAGAAAGCTCACAGTGCAGATTCTCTAAAAAGAGAAATGCATTCCTCACCCCAGACCCCCATCAAGGCTGATGGAGGCAAGGTTGGTGGGGGCAGGGAGGAGGTTGTTTCCAGAGAAACCTTGACCTATCAGGCTTCACAAAGGTCAGTGATTGTCATTGCAATCCAAGACCAAAGAGGCATGAGAAAATGGGGTGCACAGAGAAGGAAGTGAGACATAGAAGGCTGAGGATATCATGTACCAGAAGGAAGGATCAAAGAGATGCCTCTCTCACTCACCAAGGTTAAGAAAAGTAATGCCCTGTGTCACCTGTGAGTGAGCAGTCCCAAGATCAGCAGTGAAGGTCTTGCTATAGCCTGTGGAGAGAACGTGAAGCCAGACAAAGCATGTTAAGAAACAAAGAGCTGTTAAGCCACCTAAGGGAGTGACTCTATGTAATACTCTCAACATTTAGCACCTGTGACACTGATAGAGCAAGCATCTTGGACTTCTAGATTTCATGGTTCCTCATCATTCTCCCAAAGCTGGCCTTAAGGGTGGATGACCTGAGGGCAGTCACATCCCAGATGTTCTGGGCTTAGATATAATCTTAGACCTTAACGAGTAGGTTGTGCTGGAAGGGGACAATCCAAAGGAAGGTTCCAAGAGAGGGAGGAGGCTGGGTGGCTCGCACTCCTGAAGTCATTAAGAGACTCAGAGACTTCTCTGAGTCATATTTGTAAAACCACTTTGAGTTAGAAAGGGTATTAGACTACCTACTAAACTCAGTGTATTAGGCTTCACTCTCCACTTCTGTAACTCTCATTCATCTTCAGAAAAGTTTTATTCACTGGTTTTCATCATTAATCATTAGAAAAATGTGTGAAAATTTTCCACAACATATCACACTTATACTATTAAACTATGTATATATGTCTAGTTCTTAAGTTACTTTTATTTTCTTCATTATTGAATAAGTAATTAAACTTTTTTTAGTTTGATTTCTAACTTGTGAAGGAAATATTTGGCTCACTTACAGAATAATAAATTAGTGAGGCCTGGCATAAAATTTTTTCAATTTTGAAAACAAAATCCATCTTTAAAAAATTTTAACTTTACTTACAGTATATACTACATAAATACCAATGTTTAAGGAACTAAATAAGCAACATAAATACTCCTTAGCATGGTTCAGACTAAAACTATTGAAGGACACACTGTGACCAACTATGGAATTGAAAAAGTTTAGGCACTTTCTTCCTGCTCCCCAGCCTGACTGTTAACATATCAGTTTTGGGGGTCACAGATGGGCAAAATGAAATAAACATACCTTAGGTCTAAGAACTGTTAAAGTCTGAGATCACGGAAGATTTTAACTAAAACCTTAGGTATCTTTGTAAGTTAAATCTATTCACACTTGGCAATTAGTAATAATAAAAGAAAACAAACACACACACTTTGGGCAAATATGCCCATTAATATTGATCTACAAGTCTAGAAAAAGATATAGGTCAGGATAACAAGTATGTGATATATAAAAATACTTAGCTAACTTAATATTTATCACTAGCAAACTTCTTCAGAAAACATTTATTATATAGGTATATAGGTATAGAATGTACTTAATAATATTAAAATCTATCAAATTTTCTACTATTTGGAAAAAGTGATTATGTTAAAGTAAAACACAAACTAAATGAAAATTACCTTTATGAAAGTAAAACACTGAATACGTGATTTGTTCCCAGGAGTCAAACTTCGGGCTGTAACACACACACAAACTTCCTAGAAGTAAGAAGGTATTTAGTAGAATCACAAACAAATAAAAAGATTCCTAAACCACTTAACCTTACTTGTATTCCATTAGATGTCTTGCTTCAAGTTACCTCATAGATTATTCTCAAGTTCTATACGTGGTCTATTAACAAGTTGTTGAGAATTTCAGTTCAAGCATTACTCAGCACACACTAGAAGCAATATATTGTGGTGGGCTACGAAGGGAAGGAAAATGAGTAAAGACACACTCCTGTGCATGAAACCAGGGGAGACTAGAGAAGTTTGCGGTTTCGTGAGATTCTCCTAATACACATGTACTGCCCTGCCCTCTGGTCCAGCTTGCCTTCCAGTCATTACTGACACCTATAAACCCTGGTTTATCAAAAACGTGTCTCCTCATTACAGAAAGTGTTCAGTCTTCTTATTCATCTAGAATAAAAGGCAAATTGTGACTATTTTTAATGACATTTAAGACAGGAATATACTGTTAGAAGTACATTTTATTATAATATCTTAAACAGAAAATAACTTTATCAGATAAAAATAATAACAATTCTGCTAGATATAAAATTACTGTATTGGATATTGACTAAACAATGACAGAACTTTTCTTTAAAATAATAGCAGACTCACCACGAGTAAAAGTAATGCTATATTAAAGCATAAACAAAAATAATAATTACAAGAGTTACAAAAGCCCCATGTAGCACTTTGACTACTTCCACACAGGAAGCACCATCAGCAAAAAACAACTCATTTATCCTGTCCTTTTATGTTCCACGATCACAAGGAGAAAGAAAATTTTAGTCAACATAGGTAAAACTTTAGCCTCTCTAATAATACAGAAATAAAAATTAAAACAAGGCACCAGATTTTTGCCTTCATATTAGTTAAATTTTAAAAATGAAAATCAATTTTGTCAAGGGAACAGTAGAAAGAACATTCTCAAATCATAGTGGTAAAAGAGTGAACTAGTATAAACTCTGAAAAATAGTTCTGAAAAGAGTCACACTGTTGATCTAGTAATAATTTATTTAGGAATCCTTCCTGAGGAATAAACATGAAGTGTTTATTTCTGCACATAAGGAAGATCACAACCTCCATTCTAGCAAAATCTTCCACATACCATCCCTTAGAGAATGAAGGTTATTGTTTTCCTTTTTTTTGAAGAAAGTTAAAGATATAGAATAAATGTACCTAATTACATACTCTAAGAGCCATATTCAGTCTCATAAGCAAACAGTTCCAAATAGGTTGTGGCTTAGTTCCCCCTCCCAAACCCAAAAGAAAACAAATACAGCAACGTGAAATGGGGCATGCACAAGCACTGCAAAGCTACCCCATTCATCGAATTTTCTTTGATAATGTAAATGTTCTGTATCTGTGCTACCAATATGCGAGCCAACAGCCACACTTTAAATGTGGCTAGTGTGACTAAGGAACTCCTTTTTCATTTTATTTTATTTTAATCAACTTATATTTTAGCCAGATGTAGCTAATGGCTACCACATGGGACAACACAGCTCTGGAGCAGTGGTTCTCAACCCTAAAAGTACATGAACCTACCTGGGCTCACAGTTAGCCAGGCTCCAACTTAGATCAACTGAATCAGACTCTCTGGGGGTGAGACTCAGGCATCTGTATTTTCTAAAATTGCCTGAGGCAAATTAATTAAATTCTCTAAGCCTCACTTCCTAAAATATAGAACCCACTTCATATGGTTATTATGTGAGAATTAAGTGAGATAAAGGTTACCTGCTGTTACTACTCCAGAATAATTTTGCTATTTACAAGTTGAGGAAAGTCACAATTTGAAAAACAAAGCATGCTCTTAATGGTCCAGAGATGTTTAATAAATATTCATCAACGATGAAGATAATATCTCAAAGTTGGCTAGGCTTCAGGAAACCATTTGGACAATGAAAGCTATTATGGACAAAGTTTTCCAAGGGAAATTATCTCATTGTAAAAGTCTCTACAAAATGCTAAAACACAGGCCTAATTCTGGGAACTTGTGAAGGGCAACTCTTATATGAACAGGAAGAATTTACACTTTTCACTCCCACTACCTCCCAGTAGGTGGTGCACAAAAAGGAATTACAGCCACTGGCCCTGGCTGGTGTGGCTCAGTGGACTGAGTGCTGGCCTGTGAACCAGAGGGTGGCTGGTTCGAATCTCAGTCAGAGCACATGCCTGGGTTGCAGGCCAGGTCCCCAGTGGGAGGGGTGGGGAGGCAACCATATATTGATGTTTCTCTCCCTCTCTCCCTCCCTTCCCCTCTCTCTGAAAATAAATAAATAAAATCTTAAAAAAAAAAAAAGATTTATAGCCACTGACTTAGAAGCTGCTCTTTCAGTCCATCTTCAAAGGTGACTATCAGTCAAGAAAGGAATGAGATATTTTCTCTGCTTCAATGCTTTGGGGAGTGTCTGATTTACCCTCCTCCCGTAAAAGACTTTTTAGAAAAGCCTGTCTGAAGTCCCAATCGTAGCACATACATGGCCTGACAACCGCGGCAGCACCTTTGCCCACTATCAACTCCCAGGAGCCCCCCATCACCCAGGTCTTAATCTCCAGTTCCTTGGAAGCTCTCAGATTTCATTTCTTATGGCAGTAAATTCAGGACAAACATCTTTCAAGATGTAAGAAGTAAATCTCCCAATGACAAGTATGTGGCAAACAAACACCAAATATTATTATAGCATCATCATTGATGCAAACAGTTAAAATAAGTTGAGTTTGCATAAGGCCCTGAGTCCACTGGCATTCCTTTCATGAACCATGTTTTCTGGAAAATGAAGCTGTTAGAGAGGGAGCCATGTAGGGAGTAGACTAGTTGCTCCCTTCTCCATTCCTACTTCGCTGAAACAGTTTGTTTTTCTTCGTTTAACCACAAAGGTAAAAAAATCACTTTTGAAAGGTAATTTGGAAAACATATGAACTGACAACTTATTAGTCAAAAAACCAAAAAAAGGTTGCTTGTCTGTCATGTTTCAGCTTAAACCTGGAAGCATCGCACTTGAAACAGGCTTACTTTTCCTATTTCAAAGCTGACTGTGAAGAGCAAGGCTCATTTTCTACTCTACTTTCCTTTCTACAGACGCTACTGAGAAAGGAAAAACAGACTCTTTCACATCTCATGCCAGATAAACCTAGCATTTTATTAAAGAAGATATGTCATGGACAGCCTATTTATAAATTATAGCTGCGAATATTCGAGACATTCCTATGGGAATAAAGTCATCATAGAATAAAAGCCAAAATGATGATGTATATCAGTAAATGGCACCACTGTTCACCTATTTGCTTATGCCAGAAATCTGAACACCATTCCTCTCCATCTAATTTACAGCAAGTCTTCTCAGTTCCACAAGAAGACACTTAGGCAAATAATTCCACAAGAAAAGGGCAAATAATTCCACAAGAAAACACTTAGGCAAATCCAGAACGTGGGCCATTGCATAAGGCAAATGGCCTGGACTCTTCAAAAAGTCAGTGCTGCGAAAAGAAAGAAAAGGTCAGAGGACAGGATGTGGGGATTGGTCTACACCAAAAGAGACTACAAAGACACAACTGAATATAATGCACGAATTGATGGGATCCTGACTTTAAAAGCCATACATATATATACATATATTTATTTATATGCATACACATATATTTTTAAATAATTGTGAAAATCTGAATGTAAAATAGTTTACTAATTAACGTCTTTCAGTGATAATGGTACTGAGGTTTATATAAAAGAGTATCCTTAACCTAAGGAGGTACAGGTTGAATTATTTAGTGGTAACTTGTCAGGATATCTAGAACTTACTTTTAAAAGGGTTAGGCAAAAGAAAGAAATGGAACCTATATGTGGGGAGAAGGATGAAGCAAATACTGTAAATGATACAACTGTTTAAGTAAAAGGCACATGGATATTCATTATAACCTTGGATTTTTCTGTATGCTTGAGCATTCTCAAAATAAAATATCACAATAAGAACAAAAAAGCCTTTAATGACTTCTCATTACTCTTAGGATGAAACCTGAACTCTTTCCATGGTCTACAAGGCCTTACATCACCTGGTCCCTGCCTACCTCTTCAGCTTTCTCTTGCACACTCTTCCCTGTGTTTTCTTGACTTCAGTCACACTGTTCTTAGTTCATATACATCCTTCAAATGTTAGATGTAGTATCACTTTCCCTCCTAAACTCCCCAGGACTGGGTTATGGAGGGACTCATGTGGTGAGGGAGACCTGGGATGAACAGGAAAGAAGGGATGAATTGTGAAGGAGTGAGATGGGAAAGGGAGCAATTTTCAGGACTAAGGAGAGGACAGGACAGGAAGTCCTGGAAAGAGGGAGAAACAGAGATGGACTGGCTGAACTGGAACAGCTTCCATTAACCCCCCATTACATTCTCTCATGGCTGTCTATAACCCTCATTCATAATATTTATCATGATTCTACTTAAAAACTATGTGTGTACTTCTCCAATGTCAAAAATCCACACCAAATAGTATTAATAAAGACTAGCTCAGTTTTGCTAACCATTATATTCCCAATAGCTAGCATACAGAAAGTGCTTGTCGGCTTAAAGAATACTTTGACTTAAAAGGAATACAATTTTAGTCCAGATACTACTTAACTCATATCACAAATGTCCACTCAAGTTGGGATATTAAAAATGGTTATTAGATTTAGTTATTAGAGTTGATAATTTAGATGATTGTTGAGGTTTAATGAGTAGTTTTTCCCACCAGATTTGTTCAGGTAATCATGCTCCTCTCCTCTCATGTTCGGGTATGCTTTCCCCCCTCTTTATTTTCTCTATCTACAATACAGAGGTGTTGTACTCTAAAAACTTTTTATCAAGCTTCTATTGTTAGCTCAGTGGGTCATAGCATGGTTCTTAAAGCAGCTGAATACAGAGCTTTAGAACCCAAACACATCAGTAAGCCTGACGCAAAAAGCACCCCCATCACTATGCCGTTGGTTAGAAGCAAGAGAGAAAATGTGGACTGATTAAATATGAATCCATCCCCTCTGTTAGAACAAGAATGAGAAAATGCCTATTAGGACAATAACCCTGTTGACTATGGCTTCTTTTATATAGACAGCAGATGCATAAAATTACAGTGAAGAAGATAATCTGCTATATAAAAATCCATATGATCACTTACATAAGACTGTAGCTATTATATTTCATTTTCAAGATCCATATAACTAAACAATGACTAAATTTTGTTGAACAAATTGATAAATGCAACATTGGTTCTACCTGTACGGTTGGTAAAAACGCCCAGACTCAGGTGCTTGGGTAATTTCTCTTGGTCTTGAAGATAACCACACCCAAAGTTGACAAGTCTAAGAACATAAACAATTTTTAAAACTTGAATACATTTAAAAATAAGCTCCCTCATAGAGGATAGTAACCACTAAAATATACCTACAGAAGTAGAGACATGTCCCTGAGAAATTTAAGTAGATAATATGCATTTTGGTTTAGAAAATTCCATAAAACAATTTTTTAAATGCATGGTACATAAATGATGTGTCCTGAGAAATGAAAAAAAAAATTACTTTCAACTTAAATTTTTCCTGATTTAGAGAACTGCATATGTTTCAAAATAAGCACAACTGAATGTTTACATATGATTAAATAAAGCTAGTAAAACATTTAATAGTTTAGGATTATCATTACTCTAATTCAAGACTTTCCTTTTTCTGTGCACTGGTAGTCTATGACAATTTTTTCAAAAGTAGTTCATGTTTTTACTAAAATAGCCTCAGCAAAAACTCACCTTTTGTATAAAAATGAAAACAGGAAAAAGAAGTAAAGCAATACACTCAGTTGAGCTGCAAGTGGATTGACCTGTGACGTTCTCTTTGATGGCAACAAGAAAGGGGTTTTGATGTTTGATTCTAAATGTAGTTGTCTCTGACTCACTGAATCCTTTATTGAGTCACAGGGAGAAGAGCACATCCATACATCAAAATAGATGGAGACACAGTATAGAAATAAATGACTACAAAAATTAACATGATTGGCTTTACATGGAAAAACCCTGTGTTTGTGCTTGATAAAGCAGTTTCTATTCCCTGGAGAGAAGAGAAGTATAAAAGAAGATACACACACACAGAGAATATCAAATTATCCTTTCACTATATCTGCATACCATACATTAGGCATAAATATAATCATTCTTCTCACAAGTGTCTATAAAAATTAATAGAAATCTATGAACAACTTACTTAAATCCTGAGTCACTTAATGATATGTTCAAGGGTGCCTCAAACTGTCAAAAAGTCAGGAAAAAATAAACAAAAAACATTAATTAAGTGACAAGAGTTCTGAAGACCAGAGCAAACCTGACAACAATGTATTTGCCTGATAATGAAGAGCCCATTTAACCACCATTGTCTTTAGAGGCTATTCTGAAGATACCCAGCACAAGAAGTCCATCAGGAATATTCTGGAGTTCATATATGATCACAAGCTTGATGTATATTTATTTCCCAAAGGGCTAGTACTTGGCAAACTTTGTTTTAGGTTTGAATATCATAAACGGTTGTATAATAAACCAACTGGAAGGATTTTACAAGACACAGATGACCAGGAAAGAAGGGAGGACTGCATGTCTTTAGCAGGAGAGTGGATAAGTCAAAAAAATAAAGGAGCGGGGGACAGGAAGATAAATGAAATTCTTATAGTGGTATGATACCAATCTACACACCAATATCAGTCCTGGTTAGGAAGAATAACAACATAGTTTTCATTACAAATAAAAATATTTGACTCCTCACCCCAAGGCCAGCATTCCAAATTGCTTTTTCAGGAGTCATGCTAAAATTTTACTAATTAGACTCTACCCTCTCACTGACCTTATTCTCAAATCCTCCACCCTCACAAGTCATTTAGCATGAAATGACATAACCACTTAAAGTTATTTACTATAGACCATCCTATTAACTTCTACTAATCCTTACTCTTAGACTTTATTTAATGTGAGGCGTTCATCTAGCAGAAATTTCCTGTGTTTATATTAATTGCAATTGTTATAATGTCAAAGCCTTGAGATGGCAGGAACTACTTTACTTGTTCACACAACTGACCAACAGAACACCCAAAATGCTAAAATGCTGTTTATGGTAACAACCCTCTTTAAAAGGGGGCAGCAATGGTAAAAAACTTTCCTCTAGTCCAGTCATTTTCTGGACTTACCATTAGTTTAAAGTTCTCATCACCACAAAACTGGATGCATTTTAAGAAAGTCCTTGATTTCTAAAAGAGAAAACAGAATAAATGATATATTACCCCCCAAAATCAACAAAAACGCTAGTTAAACAAACAAAACCACAAAAGGGAGAATCAAATAAGAAGCCAACAGTAATGAAAACATTTTCCTTATTTTTAATAACCATCCATGAAAATGCAGTAATTAATAAATTACAACAATGATAATGTCAAAATTCAGTTGTACCTATAAAAAAGAAGGGCCAGTGGACTAGTTTTTACCTTCACATCAATGTAGTATAATCTCTGCTCTGACATATCCCACTGAGCCCAAACAAAATCTTCTGCTACTCTCTCTCTTGGGAGATGGCCGGAATTTTTAATCACCTAGAGAGGCAAAAAGATTTTAGAAATAAACATTTCAAGAGAAAAAAGATATGGAATTTGTTATTATTTTGCATATTTTATATTTATAATACTTGTAAGTATTTCCACAGTTTATTTTTAGCAGGCCTCCCCCCAAACACATGCATATGGAAAGTCTTTTCAGAAAAAGTTTAAAGCAGTATTTCATTACTTGCTCTTCCCAAACAATTTATAATACACTATTTTATTTTATTCCAAGTTTAACAGACAAGCTGGTATTGTTGAAGGCAAGGCCACACCTACCACAAATCAATAGCTAAGTTAATAGAAGATTCAGAGCTTCCTGTTCTGGACACCACCCGCCCAGGTCTCTGCAGACAAGAAGCCTTCACAGAGGCTGGGATGCCAAGGAAAAAACTCAGACCCACCCTGCCCGGGTGGCTCAGTTGGTTGGAGCATTGTCCCGTACATCAAAAGGCTGCAGGTCCAATCCCCAACCAGGGCACATACCTACATTGTGGGTTCTATCCCTAGTTGGGATGCATATGGGAAGCAACAGATAAATGTTTCTCTCTCTCTCTCTCTCTCTCTCTCTCTCTCTCTCTCTCTCTGCCTTTCTCTCTACATAAAATCAATAAACTTAGCCTCGGGTGAGGATTAAAACAAAAACAAAACTCAGGACCATGACAAAGGCAAAGCTCCCCACCCCTGTATTCCTATGGCACTTCGGCATGCTTCTATTTCAGTTACATTTTAATTAATACTCCAAGTCTCCCCAGTGAGTATGCACTCTGCTACAACATCTTCGTAGTCTCAGTGTAACATCTTCGTAGTCTAGCATGTAACAGCACTCAAAGAATGTTTATTCAAAAGAGGAAAAATGAGATAAGGTATGCAAATTGCTAAGGATATTATAAGTTTAATGCAAGGAATTAAGTATTCATTTTCCTCAAAATGCTTACATAATAAAAATAATCTATTATATATTGGGAGAAATGAGTAAAAAATGTAGACAGGTTGAGGCAGAAGAAATGAGCAAAAAAGGGAACATCAGAATGGTCCATTTTCATGCCTACACCCTCTTAATGCTAATAGGAATTTCTCTACTAAGGCTAAGCCAGAACTCGTGGGGGCACACAGCATGCAGAACCGAGCACCTCTGTTTCTGGCTTGCAGATGTCCATCACACATAGGCTGGAGAAAAGACCCCAGAGGACCTGTCTCTAAACCTTGGAAAGCCTGTCTTGTTCCCCCTTTTCTGAAATGTGTTACATTGGGGTAGATTTGGGAATTCTTTCAGATAAACATTTGTACTGACAAGAACCTCATCACTGGAGTGTGGCAACCCAGGTTCACCTCTCAGTTTGGTACCTATCTAGAACCAGCTATGTCACCTCTGTGAGTCTTGGTTGTGGATTTCCCTAAAAACGGGGATAAGTACAATGCCACCTCCCTCCTGCAGGAATGTTGTGAGGAATATGTGGAACCACATAATGCCTCAAGAGGCTGCTGTCTCAGCCTTGAAGAATTAAGTTCCTCTCCAGTCCTCTGTCTATGCCCATTCCCAGTTCCTGACCCCTACTTGCTTATTTAAATCTCTCCCCAAAATTCTAATCACTGGCTTTGGGATTCTGCCCTGTTCTTTCCTCTCAGACCTGACCCTTTGCTGAGCATTGGCCCTGACCTTGCCCTCCCACCCACTTAGCCCCTGGTGGCCTAGAGCTCCTGCCACACACATCCTCCTGGTCACTTTCTAGACCAGCCTCCTTGATATGAGGCAATCAATAGTGGATACATATAATAAATGCCTTTTCCCATTTCAATTTTCTTTATATAACTTTAAAATTAAAATCTTCAGAGAAAAGCTATTTTGATGTAGACTATTTAAACATTGAAGGAAATCATTTTAAATACCAATAAGATATTAACATCTCATACAAACTGTCAAGAAAAAGACAGCCCAGTAGAAAAACAGACAAGGATACAAGAGCAACTTTTAAAAAAACAAATGCAAACAGTCAACAGGCATAGTAGATGCACTCACTAACTCACTACTATTAACGGAAATAGAGACTAATATAATGATATAATGATATCAACGTATACCCATTGAATTGAATTTTTTTAAAAAGACAAATACACCTATTAGCAGATGGATAGAGGAAAGGGTTTTGGCATACTTTGCTTATAAAACTACAAATTGTTACTTCTTTTTTGAAAAACAATCTAGCAACATCTGTTGAACTTTATTAAAGCATCAACCCAATTATCCATCCCTGAGGATTTAACCCTGAGAGATATCCATACCAAATATGTAAAGCTAGAGACACAAAAATGTGTGTGACAATTTCTGATGCAAACAAATAAAATTAAAAAATGGTAATCAAGGAAATGTCCATCTATGGGAGAATGGCTAAAGACTGTGTACATTCATTCTGGGGATTGTTATGCACTTTGAAAGAAGATAAATTGGTAGTATTCTCATTAGCTTGCAGGTAATTCCACAAAGGTAAATGAGGAAGGAGTGAACAATAAACAAACCCCTGGGCGTGCCAGAGGTGAGATGATAGACAATACGGTATAGAGAAAAGTAAGAAAGGCTACATTAGGTTACTGACAAAAGTTAAAGGTGAGAAGGTATGGGAGAAGTAGAAAACAAGCAAAAAAAGAAAAGAAAATTGAACTACATAAAACTCCAGATATGTGTTATAACCCCATTTATTATATATGCATGTATATGTATCTATGCACAAACATTAGAGAAAGAAAAGTTATACCTTTATTTAGTAACCTATAGGATACCCTTGATATATTAGGTAAAATGCAAAAGCAAATTAATATATGTGTTATGATTATATTTTGGTAAAAACAACTAAATCCTTTTATACATGCACCTGGGCAAGGTAAAAGGTGTGGAAAGAGTCACAAAAGGCTATCATTATTAATTATCTCAGGAGACCGAGATTAGAGGCTGAGACAGAGGTAAAGGAAACATTTAACCCCTTTCTATATCTTGTATTGGTTCACATTTTACAATGGCAAGACCATAATTTGAAAGATATCACACAAAGAAAATGTTATGTTTCTATAACATAAACCTATCTTTAACAGTCTAGAAATGTCACTCTTTGTGGAAAAAAACTCCAAAGCAAAAGGAATTTCAAATATTTACCACTCTATTTCCACCTTCTTGGGTGACTTGGATATGAAATTGTTCAATATCTTTAAACAAAGAAACAGAAAGATAATTTAACTTTCACAAAAAACATGAAGTACTCTTTTCATCTAATCATTGTAAATAATTTTTTATTGAAAAGTGGAAATTAGACAACTGGCTGAAAAATATTATCACAGAGACCAATCTCACAACGAAGGTTCAAAACACAACCCACCTTTCCTCAGCCCCCCTTTACAGTCTGTTTCTGGTCCAGCCTTTACTCTCAATATCAACAATACACACATTTAACCTTTCTGCTCCCCTGCATTCCCTCAATAAGCATTTGTCTTCCCTATATCCCCAGTCCTACGTACAGCTAATAAGGGTTCCTTTGGCAGGGTTTAGCTTCAGTTTCCAAATACCAAACACCTGCGTGTGTGAAAATATCAGATAGAAAACTCATACAAGATATCTGAGGGAGGCATTCTTACAGGAATCAGTTTCAAATTAACAAAACTCCAAATGTTTCAGGTCAATTTGTAGATGATCCCTTTCTCTCAGTAAGCAATTTAGATTCATTCACCATACTTACCTTCTGCCAGTTCTGGTTACAAAAATGTGAGACAGTTGGGCAAGAGCATAGGAACTACCTACCATATTTTGCCATGTATAATATGCAGTTTTTTGCCCAAATTTATGAGGGAAAATAAGGATGCTCATTATATGTGGGTAGTACTACTTCTATATCTATATATATGTTTTTAATTCTTTTATTTATGCTTATGCATTAAAAGTCTAACTCTAGAAAGAAATAATGATATCCATTGTAAAATAATACCCTGGAATATGATAACTGGTTTTGTTTCTAAATATAAATAAATAAAAATTGAATTAAAAAATTAAAACAAGATAATTTTTTTCCTGAAAGTTTAGGCCAAAAATGAGGGTGTGCATTATACATGGCAAATACAGTAAACACAAGCCTAACCCCTCAAGTTTGTTTTTAAAATTATAAATTAGCAGTTTAATCTTATAACACGAAAGGTGTCTTATATAAGATCCACCATTGAATTTTGTCCTTTCTCCTTCCAATCCCTGACTTGAAAACATCATTAAAGGACCTCCCAATCTTATCTGCCTCTATCTGACTTTGACCAACTTAGTATGTGTCCTCAAGTTCTGCCATGAAATTCTTCTAGCCTCTAATGCCTTCCCTTCTCTCCATCCAAGCCTTCCTCCATACATCATGCTTATCCACTATGACAGACACCCTAAAGTAGGAGGGACTAAAGAAGGCAAAAATGACCTGCACAACTGTTCTACAAACATCCCGCCATGTGACAAAATTGGAAATCCATATATGTAGGGCCCCATCATTCCCCAGATGAGGAAACAGAGCAGAGTTTGAATGGAATAACAAGTGGGGGCCAAAGGAAAAGCCCTTCCACAGAAGTCCTATGTCTCACATGGGCATCAAAGGTGAGCAGACCCTCAGCGCTGGTGAGTACAGCCCTAGAAGATTCAGTCACGTCCCATACTTCATTAGGAGATGTGCCACTCATGAAGTTCCTGTATACCACCTAAAGATGCACTTACATTTCTCTTCTGAAATCAGTAACAGGTGGTTCTCTGGAAGAGGATGACTGTCAACATGTGGGTAGAGGAACTGCAAAAAGAAAATGAATCAAAAATATAAACAACTACCTTGCTGACACAACTATTTGAAAAATTGTATTTGATCACTATACAACTATGTACCATAGAAGGGACTGGGAACCACAGAACAACTTAGGTGAATCACACGCATGCACACATTACAGATGGAAGCAAGCAGGAAAATGGAACACTTTTAGGAGCTCAGTTTTCCAGGGGGAAATTGATCTCAGGTCCAACAAAATTCATTTAAACATTAAGGCTAAAGTGTAAGCTATTTCTAAGGATGGTGCTTCCTATTCACGATATGTGATTCTGAAGCCAACTGGAAACAATGTAACATTTGTACAGTAAGCTCTATTTCACATGCACAAAATAAGAGCGGTTGATACATTTGCTGTGCAACTAAACCCTAGTATTTAATTTGAGAGCTAAGTAAACTACTCTCCATTACAACTTCCAAAGTCCCACATCCAAGAGACAAAGCCAACCTAGCCAGGGACTTTCCAAGAAAGGACAGTGAGTCACAGTGTGGCAGGTGGTAGAGGACTTACAAGCCTCAAAGCATAGAATGCCTGCCCCTGGGAAGGAAAGGCTTGGCCCACTCTAATCCTCCCATTCTGTGCTCTCTCATATGTGACAGGCAGGCAGCCAGAAACCCACAGCCTTACACTGTCCACTGTGATGTTAGGGAGCACCGGTTATGGGACGGTTGACTCCAGTAACTCAACAGGTTCATTTAGTAACATCAAAACTTACTAGATAAGCTCCATCAGGGAATTTTGCTTTTTCCCTCCAAACTTGAAAGCATAATGAAAGAACACAACCTTCTATGTCCCTATGTTATAGTTGGCATCCGCTCTACAGACTAGGAAAATTTTGACAAAATATATCACCTGGTGTCCTAACTTTTCATAATGACAAATTAGAAAAACAACTGGTCAACTTTTAAAATTATTTGTAGTCAGAGTTCCCTTTTAGAATTGAAAAATAGAACATTAACTATATATCATTTTTCAGAGCAATAACCTCAAAATTATAAAATAGGCAGCAAGTGCAGAATTCAGCCACAACAATAATATGGAACTTATTATCTCCTTGTTTGTGAAATGGGGCACATCAAGCAAGATACTTCATATACTGGGGTTGAAGAGAAGCAAAGATGAGAGACACCACCTCAAACAAGGAGGTACTCCTACAGAAGATGACACGGTGGCCCTGGGTCCACGGAGGTGGCCAGGGTATGCTCGCTTAGGACTGGGACCTGGACTAACATGCTGTGGAATTCTAAACCTTTGCCTGGTCTTTGTGTGGCGATCAGTGAGAACATGGTTTTAAAAGTCCCATTTTATGAAGTGATTGTAGGCCCAGAAGTCAGAATATAAATAGACTGGCTTCAGACACAGCTCTACAAAAGCACACAAAGTTGGGTTTTTTGGTTTGTTTTGATTTTTGTTTTTGTTTTTTTGCCTTGTGAATAGGGATCTATATGTATTTTAGGGAAAGGTTTATCTTCACAAATATGGAACTCTGATTGTTAATATTTGGCATTAGAAAGTATGCACTATAGGGGTGTAGAGGGGTGTCTGATTATCCACTGGAACTATCTAGAAGATGCACCTCATGCTGAAAGGGAACCCTCAAAGGGCATCAGATTAGGATCCAAACCCCACTCACTACTGTCCCGCTGAAGTTCCTTTGCGAAGGGGTCAAGATGGCACAGGCATACCTAGGAAAACGCTCTGCAGGAGACCACCATGGGTATCTTGATAAGAAAAGGGAGGGCGATAGCCCAAAGGGCAAGACCAAACTCAGTGAACAGCGAAGGGTGTTTCTCTAAAGGGGAGAGGGGAAAAGGAGGGAGAATCAGGAAGGGGGGGATTTGCCATGGATGGAGGTTTGAAGAAGTTTCTCTCTCCAGGGGTATAGACAGGCATGAGGAGCAGGGAGCAGGACTAGGACTGAGATGGAATCACAAGGTGAATATAAGTTTTACTTTATATGGGTGGAGACTTTTCCTTTGGCCTATGGATGCTGTCATGCATCATGTACATTTTTAAAAATTTTAAGATAAAATTCAATATTTGAACTACTTTAAAGTGTGCAATTCAGTAGTTTTTGATATATTCATAATGTTGCACAACCAAATACTTATAAAAACTTTTCCCTTCCCAGGTTCAAAATCCCTTCACGTGTTCCAATCTTTCAATAACATCACCATTGCCTAGACAGCCCTGGGTGGAGATGCTAAGGAAGCCAAGAGAAACAAGCCAGCGAAGGGAAGTGTGCTCTGTCCCACAGTCACCCCTGTACTGATCACAGTGTAAACAGTGGCTTCTTGGGGAAGGGGGAATGCAGCTCAGGAGCTCCATGCCAGGCCCTGTCTGGAAGCAAGCAGCATCCCACAGTGAAGCCAGGAGTGGTGGTGAAAATGCAAAGCTGGAAGGACTGCTGATGGTGGAGAACCAGATGACAGACTATCTATCCCCTTCCCTAATACACACTGCAAGAAGGAGACACATTGGCTCAAGGCTGGGAATGAGTTGGGGGGGAAAGGAGGCAAATACTTCATGTTACACAAGGAAATTGTACTGCAACAAGGCATAAGCAAATATCTGTGGCAGCTATAATCTATAAAGTCACCACAAACACTGTACACTGGATACTGACCATTGCTCCTAGGGGAAGTACAAGGGTAGCTTCCTGTGAGACTCTAGTCATAACATTATTGTCAACAAATTAATATTTAACTTTGTTTAATTTGTGCTTCTATTTAAACACACCTTATTTACTATATACTCTCGATTCATTAGCCTTGAACTCACAGTCAACAGCCCTATAAACTCATGCCTGAATGAAGCTTATCTAACTAAACCACATATTTTCTCTGTAAAGCACATCACAGCCTTCTTGCATTTAGGAACACTAGATAACACTTTAGCAATATGCTTGGGAATGTTTTAAACAGTGAAATCACTAACAAAAAAGCCCCAAAATTCAAAAAATCATGGCAATATATAGAACACAAAAACAACATTTGTTTACAATATAAGAAGTGAATCGAGAAGTCAGTGTCCCCTTGTTCGACCTCAGCTGGAACTGTGTGCAATGGGGAACACATTTTTCACCACTTTGAACATGTATGCAAATGACTGTGAAAGCACCATGACTATTATGATTTGGGGGTTACAAAATAAATTTTAACAAGTAGTAGAATTCATAAATTCTGAATGTGCTAGTGATGAGGACCGACTATATCTAGTCCACCTGCAGTACACACATAGTGCTTCTGCATCAATTCAAGGAGTTGATAAATTTTGGGATTAAGTCATTTAATCACAGACATTTGATCTGTCAACTATATGAATACATGAAATAAACTATTTCAAACTTACTTAAATGTGTTTTGATATTAAATATTTTATCGTGTAAAACACTACCTTACTATCAGACAAACCATAACAGAATAGAGACAGAGGAACCGGGTTTGAGTTTCAAAGATTTCCATGTTTGCAAAGGAAGAGCTGATAATTCCTGCCGTACCATTTATCAGAATGCATTGAGGATTAAATATGATAATTTGTGTGAAAGTACTTTGTAAACACCATTTTCTCTAGGTTCATGCCTTTTGATTAACGAGATGCCTTAAATGACATGCTTACTTACCTGTACCCAAACATAGCTATCCACTGCTTTTAGAACCTTCACATTGTTCACAGGGCAGATTTCGACCAACAGAGTTAAGCATTTTGATCCTACAAAGTAATGGAAGCTTTGAGAAATGGAGACCAGAATTTCACAGGTTATCTTCTCCGCAGAGGTCTGAACTTGGAATATGTAGATGTGTTGCCTATTGTATTACACAAAGAAAACTAATTTTCTTAAAATTTATTTTGACATTTCTTAAAACCAAAACAGATACTGAAAACATCATAAAGGAGAAGTCGATGTGCATAGAGGAACAACTTCTTCCCATTCCTCAGCCATTTTTAGCACAGCTTTGCAGGCCCTCCCTCTCGGCCTCTAAGTCTACATAACACAACCCACCTCAGTGTCACTCCCATTCTGCGGCATGATGGAAAATACAGTTTGTATATGAAAATATAAAGATATTTCTGATGCATGAACAAGTCAGAGTTCACAGCACCCATCAGGAACAGCAGGCGGTGGCAGAACTGCACTGATACAGACCCTCTGACTTCCCCAGTGTCACAAAGGAGCAAATGTCATCAAAGATAGCAATTAGGAGGAAGTCCTTGGACAGAGGCTATAATGGAATTACCACAGATATCCAAATTTAGGCTAAAAGTTCCCTTCCCCCAAGATTAAGCCTCAAAAGAAGTTGCCTTATGGTTGAGGGTTCACAAAGACTCTAATATTCTCAGGTACTTTTCAATGTCTTTATTTTGAATAACAATGTACAATTTGGGGGTGGCACAGCGGCCTGGAATTAAATCAAAGCCAGTTTTCACTATTTAAAGTAACCTGGCAGCACTGCTTCATTCAATTTTTGTAAAAAGGTGGAGAATGTAAAACAATCTCTGGGACAGTCCTTCTAATTGCAAGGACTGGATATTTCTACAAAAATGATTTTAAAGATTATTTATACATCAAGACAGTTAGTGAATTATTGTGTGGGATCACAAATACACAACAGAAGTGAAAATCAAATGTTGTTTGGTCAATGGGTACTTGTAGCTTAGAAAAAAAATCTAGGATCATATACCAATTCAAAGAGGCTGTATTTCTAAAAAATGGGATAAAGGTGATGTCCTTTAGGAATTTGCTTGATGGCTCAAAATATGGCTCTAAGAATAAATAGAGATGGTGTTAAAGATATTTGTGATAGAAAATAATGGTAGAATAGAAATATTCTGTGAAATGTGAGAATGAGATAACTGTAATTGAAAAATTAAAAATTATTTTTAAATACGTGAAAATGAGGAAAAAAGCAATTTTCCTCACTACACTAGTATATTAAGTAGTACAGCTGGCATTTGACTATTTTATTTCTTGCCCTAAAAGCATATATATTTCATTTGGAAAAAAAAAAAAAAAACTTCTCAGGGGGCAGGCAGAGGAATCTTCTCATTGGAAAATAAGGAATCACCTTATATTTGGCATCTTTGGCAGTGAATTTGTACCTAAGTGAGATAATGAGCTATCAGCTAAATTAACTTGCCTTGAAAAATAGTAGGATATTCAAGAGCAGAAACCATCTTCCTACACTATTTCCCTTCTTTAGAGCAGCTGAGACCCAAATAATATAATTAGCATAATGATAACAGTAATCATGCAAATGGAACTTCTCTCAAGGATACCATGTGCTTTCATAGTGTAACAGGAAGTACTCTGAGTTGAGATCCCAGAGACATCAATTCTAATATAAGTTCTGCCACTAACCTAATACATACTTTTCAGCAAGTCACGAAGATTTCCTAGGCCTCAGTACCTTGTTATTTAAAAAATAAAATGAAAAACTACAGAACCAGATTATTTCTACAATTACTTTCAACCATAAAAATCTCATGATTCCATGAAGTACTTAAAGTTGTCTTAAGAATTTAGAGAATCCAGGTTTCAGTGGAGCCTGGGAGGGCAACACTGAAGGGCAAGGGAAGGCCAGGCAGGATATGGACATCCAGGAAGTAGAAATGGCAGGATCAGAAGCAACAACATGATGAACTCAAGGGCATTATGCTAAGTGAAATCAGTCAAATACCATATGATCTGTATTATATGTGGAATAAAAAAAATACACACATACTTATTTATATATGAAAACCACCTCAAAATTACAGAGAATAGATCAATGGTTGCAAGAGGGGGCAAGTAGAGTGATGAAAGAAATGGTGATTTAAAAAATTTTTTTAGTTTAAGTAAATTGAATAAAAATTTTAGAAAAAACATAGGAATAGGCATGGCATGAGGAGGGTGGAGAGTGGGCAAAATAAGCTGGTCTGAAGCAGGTGAAGGTACACATTGAGAAATGGTGACAAGGTTAGAAAAGTCTATTTGGACCTGGGTCTGAAGAAGCTCTGGTTACTGGAATACTGAAATCAAATCACAGCTCCATGGAGTAGCTGCAGCATTTAACTGTCTATAACGGTACTTGGGGGCTCTGGAGAGCTCAGTGGCAGTGGGGCAACACATGTGGTCACTCCAACCTCTGCCCAGTGGAGATCTCTGTTCCTTGGGGTGAATTAATTCCGCAGGAGAGAGTGAAGGGGGCAGCTGGGCCTGGCTTGCTGTGGTAGGCCATTTTCTAAACAACACATGAACTCTGGCATGGCCACAGACAAGATAATAAGCACAGTTGATAAAAACTGTGTTGTAAAGTGAGCGGACCAAGGAACCCTACCTTCTATATGAAAGAGGTTAGTTTGTCTCATTTCCAAAGGTAAAACATTTTATTATAAACAATAGCGTGTTAACACCTTGAGGCCAACTACATATTACAATCAAATGGCTTATCAAGTCATTCATGGACAGATAATAAGCCTTTTCAAAATATTTATTCAAAGGACAAAATATTATAATAGATCCTATAGTGCTCTCTGGTCACATCATTTCTGAAATCTCAGTTGAACAAAGCCTCCTAAGCATCTCCACAATCTCTCTGCACATCACCCCTGTTCTATGGCATCAGTTCCTACTACTCTGTCCCTTGTTCATTCCATTCCAGCTTCACTGACTCCTCACTATCCTGGAACAGTGAGTCCACCGAGTACACTCTGGCCTCAGGGGCTTTGTGCTGGCTGTTTACTTGGAGAGAAATGTTCTTTCCCCATGGCCACACACTTGCTTCCTCCGTCTTTCAGATCTCTGTTTAAATACTCTTCTAATAGAGTTTGCAAGGATCGTCCCCCAAATACTTGCCTCAGACTTTACTTACGGTGAAGCCCAAACTAAAGCAAGAAGTTATGTCAGGAAACAGGATCACTTTAGCCATGAGGGGCTATCTTGAGAGAGTGGGGAGACTAAACCAGGGAGAAGAGGTTGCCAGTATCAGGGGCATTATCAAGTTAGTGACCCCCTTGGCTCTTGAGCTGCATGGAATATGCCTCAGAATTATCCCGTTTAGTGATGGAAAGGGGAAGTGTTTATCCTTCACCTCCCTTTCCCCCAGTGGCCATGGCCTACCCTATTGGGAATCCTTTCCAACCATACATCCAGGTGGTACACATGCAGGCAGTGAACAGATTTTCCCAAGGGCTCTGGACAAAATACAAGAAGCAGGCAAAGCAGCTGAGGTAAGGCACTGACATTTGAGCAGAGCTGGTTCTCACTGCAGAGGCTGACATGAGAGGTGAACTAAGAAGATAAAGTATGAGGTATCCAATAACTAACAATGTTCATTCTAATATTTTTAAAGAAGCAATCAGATAATCTCACTAGAAGTTGCATCAAATTTCCAAAACTAAGTAAATATACCTGAATAGGATTTAATGTTGTAATCAAACAAAACTTACAGTAAAGTTGGTCTGAAAGTGCACTTTATAATAGAGATAACTGCCACCGTTCTGCATGACAATCAGGTATAGACAGTAAACATCACATAAAGATTATAGTTACTTCTGGGTTTCCCAGCATAAAAATTTCTAAAGCTAAAAGCAATAAGGCTCAAGGACTAGGAGGTGCAGGGACCTAATCCAGGTTTGTGATTGGGAGGAATACAAGCAACTGGGCCTTCCTCTTCTTGGAAAAAGGGGTTTATTAGCCCAGGAAATCAGGGTCATATCCTGATTTTGTCCATACCCTTGTTTTAAAGGGTAGGTCAGCATACCAATATCTTAGATCCTACTTCACTTAAGCTAGTCCAGTTCCATTACCTCTGAAATGAGCACTGCCTCTGATTCTATGACAGCAGAGAACGCTGAGAGCAGGACGTGGCAGGGGAAGATGGAGGAGGACTGCTGCGGCTCTCAGTGTAACAGGGCAGGAGGGAAGGGTGGGTAAGTATCAGACGTGCTAAGATTTCAGAGAACGAATCCTGCTCACCACCTTCTCTCAGAAACTCTCCTGCTGAGGTCCCTGAGATGGTCCTACCCAGACCCAGCTCTGGTTCCCTTGACACTCTCTAAGCTGGCTCTGTGGGAGCCCAGGACTGCCACATAACCCTCATGTGGAAAGTATGTAAAAGGGTTTTTCCATCGCATGCAGCTGCAGGAGAGTACATCTTAGTGGGAACTATGCTAACAAAAGAAGGGGTTTAAGTGCCGAATAAACAGAACAGCTGGAACACACTGCAGGAATGGGAAAGTAAGAGACTGAAATGAGATCGACCAGACCACTGGTTGCAAAATGGTAGCCTGCAGATCCAGCCACAGGCAGTTACCATTGCCAGAGTAGAAATTTTTTAAATATTTGAGCCAACATTTAAAAATTAAAATTTTACATCAATATCCATACTTCTCTTGATAAATTGAAAAGCTGGGCTTCCTTTGAAGATGGGGCACATGCTTTGCAAGACATTCCCACCCACCACTGGTCCCTATAACTCATCCTGAGTGCAACTGCCACACCTCTTTGTGTACTATTGTATCCCCAGCACAGTGCATAGTGCCTGGCCCACTGCAGGCACTCAGTATTTGTTGAATCCTGAGCAGACAGAGATTTATTACAGAATGTTAAAAGGACAGGGATGGGGCATCACACAGATAATAAACTATGAAGTGGGCCTTGGCAAATGAGTAGAAATGATTTTATATCCAGAACCGGCAGACTAGTCATAACACGTTATATATTGGTCAATAGTTAACCAGATGTAAGGGGGGAAAAAAGGTATTATTAAAAGAAAACCAAGCTTTTACTAACCCTTTAAACAAGCTTCTGAGCATGGGGTTCTAGTGTGTTATCAATGTTTATTTAGTCTGCAGGGGTGTTAACTGCCTTTTGAATACTTCTGCTATTCACTGTTACAATATTTTCTGTACTTTGTTTACTTGAAAAAAATTTTAACTCTTTTTTATGCTTGACATGACCTTTATCTTTTTGTTCTGAGGTAAAGCTATTTGTAAAGATGTCTGAAATTTGGCTAAATAGTTCAATAAATCTTCCTCTATCAGTAGACACTTAAAAAATATAATTTTTATTACCTGGTTGAAGCTCATTCTTTCTTCCTTCCTTAGTAGTTTGAACTAAGCTTGCAGCTTATGGAAAAAAAATAAATCATTAGCAAATGATTCATGTAGTGGCTTGTTAAAGTCACTGATTTCTATCTGAAATGAGCGAGGGCTCAAAGGATCTGTCAGTGGATGATTAAGGCAGAATACAAAGCGATCTTTTTTGTAGGTAGACTCAACAGGTTCTTCATTTCACATCTAATCTCTTAAGAGCATCTCTTAATAAAAAATTATTATAATAGACAAATCAAATATTATAAAAATCCAACACTTTGAAACTCAAAAAAAAACATAGTTTAGTTCTTGACATGTAGCAATAAAAAAGTTTAACTCACCAAGCAAAGTTCTCTCACTGTTGACAGAGCAACTGACAACTTGCAAGTCTTTCTCAAATGTATAGAGATGCTATTAAAACAAAATATTTTTTTTAATTTGAAGTTTTATATTAATAACAATTTTATGAACACAAATTCCCATTTAGCTATCTACCAAGTGTCACTGTGACAAACATTCAACCAAAGAACTAGTCAATAAGCCAAGTTATTCATACTAGGAAGTTTCTGATTATTTCTTAAGAAAAAAGTTGTTTGCTTTGTAGGCCCTGTTTGGCACTGAAACTTAGCCATGAAGCAACAGAGCATTGCGATTAAGAGCACAGACCTTGGAGCCAAATTAGACCCAGGTTTTAATCCTGACTCTGCCACTTGCTAACTATGTGGCTTTCGACAAGTTACTCAACCTCTCCATCCTCACATAGGCCAAACAGAGATCATAATACCTATCTTAAGAGATTGATCCTTATAAAAGGATCGTGAGATAATCCATATGAAGCACTTAATACAATGTCTGCCACACATAATAAGCACTCAAAATGTTAGTTATTATAAACATTGAGGCAAGTAAAGTTCTAATCAAATTATATAATGATATCACTACCTATGTCTAAAAGACTACAACAAGTACATCTCTTCTAGGACTCTCCTAATTAGTGCATTGGCAAAGTAATCTTCTATCTTTATTTAATCTTTTTTAAATTGTCTTGCTGCTGTTTGAAAAGTTGCAAGATTCCATTTCCTTGAATATTAAAGAAAATAAAAATGATTATGCAGAAGGAGGATGTGAGATACGGATTTAGAAACTGGAGACAATCATTTATATTAGGCAAATTTATAAAGTATAGTACTCAGAGGATAAGGAAAGGTAGAGTCTTAGATGTCAGGAGAGAATGGGCTAAGAGAACAGTAAGGAATAGAAATATTAAGAAGTTAATTAGTACCTGAAGACAAAAAAAGCACTGAGAACACACTAGAATCCTACGGCCAGAAGTTGGTCAAAATATGTTGGGGAGTTAGAAAACACTTGATTAGAGAAAGTGAACTTTGAATAAGAACTAAGAATAAGAAAGCTCTGAATTCATGTGAGAAATTTTGGGTTCCTTTGATTCTTGCACTAATTGAGCAACTCTAATTTATAAGTAAGGAGAATCATGAATGTGTACGCTTAATGTTTAGTGTTTAATGTTTTTAATTATAAAATAACACGAGCATAATTGCAGTATTTAAAACATGCAAACACTACCAAATAAAAAGTCAAAGCTCTCCATTACGCTCATCCAATCCCAAATCCCTTCTAAAATAAAACCTGTTGGTAATTTGCTCTTTGGCCTTCTAGAGTTTTTAAAATGAGTTTTTAATATATATATTTATGTACATATGTTGCACAGTTGTCTTACAATTTTTTAAAAATATATAAGTGGAATGTAGTATCCTGGCAACTTACTTTTTTCATGTAACAATGTGTTTTGGGGAAGCTTTTGTGCCAGTGTACATTTTTAGACTTCTTAATCCCTTAATATTTGTAAATTATTTTTGCATAGGCACAAAATGACTCCTTTCCATTTGCCCCAAGAATTACACAAGGCTGTCACATCATCTAACATCTTATGTGAGTGGTTTGGGGAAAAATTAAGAAAACCAGCCCAGGTTCTGTACCTGGATCTTTGAGAAGCAAGATAAGTGAAGGTTAAGCAAAAGCAGAACCCAGAGCTAGAGGTCATTGTGAGACCCTAAGCTTGCGGGAGCACACAAATTGTGTGCAACATCTTGGGCAGGACACTGGACTCCCTACATTCCTACAGAACATTGGGTAATTGGTTTGAGCCAATTTTGCTTACATCTCAAAAAACTACAAAACTTCAGCTGATGTTTTGATTCATCTTTGCATTAAAAAAAAAATGATAAAGATAATGGTGCCAAGAGAGCGTAACAGGGAGAAGAGAAGAAAGGCAAAGAAATAAAAACTAATTTTTAGAAAATGAAATGAGAATTTGTACCTAGAAAAAGGAGGCAGAAATAAGGAAAACTCTAAAAGCAGTAAAGTAAGCAATAAATAAATCTATAATTAATGATGATTTTTACCTCATTTTGTCTGGTTTGGCAATTGTATAATCCAAAGAAGACATTTCCCTTATCATCCTAAAAAAATTAACTATGTTTATTAAATGTCATTATTTAGAAAGTTAGGATGTTACAAGTTTTCAAACTGCAATAATTCTATTAACATTAGCAATAATCACTGAGTAGGCAGCATGCTGTGCACGGTCAGAGAGGGACCAAATCAGTTTCAGCTCAGTGAGTACAGGGAACACTGTCTAGTAGGACTAAGCATGGTAAAGGGGCGAATCTCTTTGTACTCCATTTATTTAAGAAAATATAGATGATGGGTATTGGGAGTGGCTAGATGAAGACTATGATATTCTTATAAGTAAAACTTTTTGAATAATACAGTTTCTTAAATACAGCATACTGATAGATCCAACTTAAAATAATAACTTTTTATGCAACAAAAATGTACAGTGATACAGCTGTGTAAAGCAAACTGGCCATTGCAATTATTCTTTCATGTTCTTCTACTGTAATAAAGTTATCGGAAAGTTAAATTTTCTTTTCTGAGAACATTTAACAGCGAAAACACAGTGATAAATAATAATGCCTCAAAAGTGTGAGCATATCTAAGTCTTAACAGATGGGGTAGAATAATTATATTTACTATTTCCTCAAAGATAAAAAGTTAACATATTAATTATATTTAAACTTCTTCTATTTGGCATCTTTCCTCTAGAAAATAGAACTGTTCATTTATTTTTTTAAAAACTAAGTAGTATGTCAGACATTATGTGCAATTTTATTTTATTTAAAAAGACTGATTTTATTTAATTTTTTAATATATAATCATTATTATATTTTCCCTTACCATTTAGTCCCCTTATGCCCCCCCCAGCAATCACCACCAGAAGACTGAATTTAAATCACCCTATTCAACCTCACAAAGTAAAAAAGTCATATGGTAAAGATTAAATGCCAACAAGAGTTATTTGTTACCCCTCAATAAGAGCATAAAATTCTGTAAAAAGAGAATATAAATGATTAAAATAGTAAATTTTATGTATGTACATTTTACCACACCAAAAAAGAGACAGACATACCTTATAGGTATAGATTATATTTCCACTTCTTTCAACATTTAATACACGTAGGCTCTCATAATTATTTTCTAAAACACCTGAAAAGATAATAATAGCAAGTTAATACTTAGCAGGAGATGATTAAGAACATATCTAACAAATATAGTATTAGGGAAAAGCCCAGTACAAAAGAACACATACTGATGATTCCATTATAGAGTTTACAAACAGGCAAAGCTAACCTATTGAATTCGAGGTCAGAACAGTAGAGACCTTTTTTTAAAAAAATTAATTTTAGAGAAAAGGGAAGGAGAAAGAGAGGGAGAGAAACATCAACGTGTGGTTGCTGCTCGCACACCCCACACTGGGGACCTGACCTACAGCCCAGACATGTGCCCTGACTGGGAATTGAACCAGTGACCCTTTGGTTTACAAGCCAGCACTCAATCCACTGAGCCACACCAGCCAGGGCAAAACAGTAGAGACCTTTAGGGAAGAAGAAAGGAGGAGTGATTGGGAGGTCTCTCGGTGGAGCCTTTGGAGGGGCTGGTACTATTGTATATGTTGGGTATACTGATAGGCTCATTTTGTCATTACTCACTGAGCTGTACACCCTCATCTGTATAATTTTCTGCATGTATGTTATACTTCATCAGATTCTAACTATCTATTAGTTTTTGTTTTATGTATATTATTTATTAGGGGCATAGAAATTTAGAATTATTATAGCTTGCTGGTGGATTAACCTGTCAGGAATTCAGCAGCGCTGTCAGAGTACAGAGTAAAGCAAAAAGCTAAAAAAAACAAGTAGTAGCAAGCCTTTTCTCACCTACTGTGATAGTAAAGCAAAAGGTTAAACCAGAGAAAGCACCACTTCCCTGTCCATTTCCCCTTGGAATGGTGGAGGGTCATGTAGGTCAGCAGAGAGGGGGGGATAACTCACTGCTCAGGGAGCCCCCAACAAAAGGCTCCTTCAGTGTTGTGGACCCAAGGGCCCCAGGAAGGGAGAAGGAGAAGAGCTAAGAGTGGAAAAACACTGAGTCAAAGGGGAGAAAATGTATCTTCAAGGCTCCCCTCTTTTTCCTGCTAAGGTGGTTTCAGTACTTCAGGCTCCTGATAAAGAAGCTTCTGACTGAAGGCTCCTGGGCTGGCAACACAGCTTTGTATAAGATCATGGTCATCCAGGGGGCCTTGACTGCAAGGCCCTCCAGAGACTGCAGGCACTGGCTATGCACCAAGTCCAGTTTGGGGAGGGCAGCTTTCCCCCATGAGGCCTGTCAAGTATAGCTTTTGTAACTGCACATGGTTGGGCTTGAAAAAAAGTCACACACAGGTTTTTAACCAGGAGCTGGACTATCCAACCCTTTTGTTCACTATAAAACATCCTTTAACTTTAATAATTCTTTTTTCTTTTTAAAATATTTTATTGTTTATGCTATTACAGTTGTCCCCCTTTCCCCCCTGTCAGTCCCCTCCACCCAGCCTGCCCCCCAATTCCATAATCAGTCTCCACACCATTGTCCAAGTCCATGGGCCCTGCAGATATGTTCTTTGACTAGTCCCTTCACCTTCTTTCAGTCACCACCTCTCCCCTCCCCTCTGGCTGCTATCGGTCAGCTCCATGTTTCTATGCCTCTGGTTCTATTTTGCTCATTAGTTTACTTTGTTCATCAGGTTCCTCTTTAAGTGATTATATGGTATTTGTCTTTCACCAACTGACTTATTTCACTTAACATAATAGTCTCCAGTTCCATCCATGCTGTCACAAAAGGTAGGGATTCCTTTTTGCTTTAAAGGCTACTTTGCCTGATATCAGTATAGCTACATCAGCTTTCTTTTGGTTAGTGCTTACATAATATAACTTTTTAAATCCTTTTACAGTTACCCTTCTTGTACCCTTATATTTAAGATGTCTCACACGCAGTATCCTTTAAAGTATATAGTCCATTTAAGTTGAACATAATCATTGATATATTGGATTTATAGCAATCATTACTATTTATTTTCTATTTAACTCAACTGTTTTACACTGTCCTTGCCTTCTGGATTAATTGAAGTTTTATTATTTCAGTCTTTCACCTATTAACTTGTCAGTTATATATTATTTTGATAGTATTTTATTAGTTAACCTAAAGATTACAACATGAACCCTTAACTTATGCTTTAATATTACGTGGTGCCAAGAAATTTGAATCAATTGAAACTTTCATACACTGCTAAGGGGAGTGTGAATTGGAAAACTGGCAGTATACACTGAAATTGAACATATATGGCTCAGCAACTGTACTTGTACATATATTCCAAAAGAAATACATTTATATTTTGGAAGATGACACGTATAATATCTATAGTACTATGGTTCATAATAGCCAAAACTGGAAACCCAAAACAAAATATCCATCCAGTGGGTATCCAAACAATAGAAGGCTATACAACATAAGAATTAATTAATTTGCTATAACATACAACACAAATAATTGAGCAAAAGCAGCCCAGATCCTTCCCCCTCTCCCCCAAAAAAAGTCACAAACTGTATGATTTAACTTACACACTAGCTTCAAAAACAGGCAAAATGAATCTGTGGTGCTAGATGAGTGACAGCTTGAAAGGAGCATGAAGGAGACTTTGAGGGTTCTATTCATGTTTTCTTTCCTGCTCTGAGTGCTAGGTACATGGGTGTGTTTGGCTTATGATTTGTGAACGTTTCTGCTTGAAAGCCATATTTTGATGAGGGATATAAAAATTCTTAACACGATACATTAAATCTTAGTTAACTGATCACCATGTTTCTTCTAAAACTTTAGAATATTCCTCCCAATTCTAAGATTAAAGGATTTGAACACTGGTAGATACAACATTGCTAATTATCATCATTAGTTGAGGAGAAATGTCTATTTCCCCAATTTCCTCAAAATTAAATTGCTTTAACTTGATTCGTGTTTCCTATACATAAGTAGTGTTTTAGATGGTAAAATATTGTTATGACAAGTTCCAATATTTAGACAAAACATATGCAAAATATCCTATAACTCAGGGCAAATTTCATTTTGAATTCCTGGTTAAAAAGGACAAAATAATATAAAAAATAAGGATAATTGATGAGCTGGATCCCTGCACTGGAGCTGGAGGTGGGAAACATTTAGAGAGACAAAGAGAAGGCTTCACTGAGAATCTAGGGATCAGGAAAACCTGTTTGCTCCACTCAACAATTTTTTTTGTTCTTTTTTCAGTTTTGCTCTGTCTTGGTGTTCTGTTTTGTTTGTTTGTTTTTTTCCTTTCTTTTCTTCCATCCTGCATCTTAACCCTTGCTGAGGATACAGCAACATAAACAGACTCATGGGTCATCAGAGACTGGCAGAAGGGCACAGCCAATCCATACACTACCCTGGGAAACAGACTGTTGCTTCTCAAACACAGGAGAGCCACAGAAATACCTCTGGCATCTGCCAGACCCAAAATCTGGGTTCTGGAAGCCTACTAGGGGCCCTGCCCTGCTGAGTACAGGGAAATAATCCCAGACAGACTCAGACTAGTGGCTTGGGGGAGGGGGAACACACCCACCATCTCCCCTAAAATCTGAAAGTCACCTGCTATGGGAGACCCAGGAATCACAGCCTCATGCTTCTGAAGCTCTCTCAGAAATAGTTGGGTCTGTGACCAGTCTAGGATTGACAGCAGACTAGCAGGCAAAGATAGACAGAGGTGGATCCTGTGACGACTTGGGACACTGGCTGACACATCCCTGGACCCAGTGCTGAAAAAAGCCGGCTTTGCAGAGCAGCTTGGCCCACCCTGGAAGAAGCCAAACCCGTAGGAATCAGCCAGAAACTGTGGATCACCTGTAGCTTCAAAAAGGCAGCCGAGGGCCAGGTGTGGACAGCACCTGACATTGCCTTACACCAGACTCAGACATCAGAGCGGTGTCCAAAGGGAGAAACCAGAAGGCAATATCTAAACTGTGCTGAGACAAATCCACTTGGCTCTTTTTTCATTATCTTAAATTAATTTTTTCTTTTTTGTAGCCTTTTTATTTATTTTTAATCTATTTTTTTCTTTTTCTGTTATTCTACTCTTACCTTTGACTATGCCACTTTTCCTTTCTCCACTCCTTTTATTGTTTTTGTTACCTTTTCTGTGTTCCTTTTCCCAATTTTCCTCTTTCAGTTCATTATGAGTAGTAGTTCTCTTCCCCTTTCTCCTCTCATAATCCCTTTTCTTTCCTTTGCTCTTCCCATATTCTTTGTCCTCTTCCCCTTTCTCTACTATTTCATTTTTCTTACTGATTTTATTATTTTTTGCTCCCTTGTTGATATTGCTGTGGTGATCAGGGGCAGGGCGGGGGGTGGGAGCTTCTTGTATGGTGTTGTTTTTGTGTTACTTTGCTTTGTTCTTCCAGTGTACAACAAGTAGTGGGGGTTGAGCCTCTTAGCCAGCCAGGCAGAGGGTAGTTCCAACCTAGAAACAGGTCAATAATAATCAGGACCCAAATACAACATAAGAGTCCACATCACCCACACAGAGAACATTCCTAGAGCATTCAGATCAGGAGATCAAGGAGTCTGCACTGCTGGGCCCCGCAGAACTCCTAACACACAAGGCTACTCCACAAGACAGAGAGTTAAAGCAACTCAATCTAATATATGGAAACAAACACAAAGAGACAACTAAAATGGGGAGACAAAGAAACAACCCCCAAACAAAAGAAAAGGAGGAATCTCCAGAAAAAATCCTAAGTAAAATCAAGGCAAGCAATTTATCAGACATAGAGTTCAAATTAATGGTTATATGGATGCTCAAGGAACTTAGTGGGACCTACATCAGCATAAAAAAGAACATAGAAACCTTGACTAAGAACCAGTTGGAAATGAAGAATGCAATATCAGAAATTAAGAATACACTAGAAGGAATTAAGAGCAGGCTAGATGAAGCAGAGGATTGAGTCAGCAAGTTGGAAGACAAGGTAGAAAAAAAACACCCAGTAAGAGCAAAAAAGTGAAAAAAGACTCAAAGAGAATGAGGATAGTTTAAGGCAGCTTTAGGACAACATGAAATGTAACAATATTTGCATGATAGGGATTCTAGAAGAAGAAAAGGAGCAAGGGATAGAAAACCTTTATGAAAAAATAATGACAGGAAACTTCCCTAACTTGGTGAGGGAAAAAGTCACACAAGTCCAGGAAGCACAGAGGGTCTCAATCAAGATGAACCCAAAGAGGCCCACTCCAAGGCACATTACAATCAAAATGGCAAAATTCAAAGACAAAGACAGAATCTTAAAGGCAGCAAGGGAGAGACAGCTAGTAACATACAAGGGAGCTCTGATAAGGGTATCAGCTGATTTCTCAAGAGAAACACTTCAAACCAGAAGGGATTGGCACAAAATATTCAAAGAAATGAAAAGCAAGGATCTGCAACCAAGACTACTCAATCCAGCAAGGCTCTTATTTAAAATGGAAGGTGAAATAAAGAGCTTCCCAAACAAAAGAAGGCTAAAAGAGTACATCTCCACCAAGCCAGCACTGCAAGAGATGCTAAAGGGTCTACTTGAAGAAGAAGAAGAAACAGAGAGAGAGAAAGAGAGAGAGCAAGGAACACAGTACAAAGGGGAAAAAAATGGCAATGAAAAATAAGTACATATGAGTAATAACATTAAATGTAAATGGATTAAATGCTCCAATCAAAGGACATAGGGTAGCTGAATGGATAAGAAAACGTGACTCACATATATGCTGTCTCTGAGATACCCACCTCAGAACAAAAGATTACACAGGCTGAAAGCGAAGGAATGAAAAAAAAACTATTCCATGCAAAAGAAAATTTTTTAAAAGCTGGAGTAGTAATACTTATATCAGACTTCAAAACAAAGGCAAACAAGAGACAAAGAAGGTCACTACATAATACTTAAGGGAGAAATCCAACAAGATGATATAACTCTTAAAAATATATATGCACTGAATATAGGTGCACCTAATTATATAAAGAAAATATTGGAGGACTTTGAGAAAGGGAGAGACAACAATACAGTCATAGTAGGGGATTTTAACACCCCCCTGTCAAAAAAGGATAGATCTTCCCAAAGAAATCAACAAAAGTATTGCAGAATTGAATGACACTCTAGATCAAATGGACTTAATTAATACTTATAGAACATTTCACCCCAAAGAACAAAATACACATTCTTCTCAAACCCACGTGGATTATTCTTAAAGATAGACCACATAGTAGGACACAAAACAAGCATGAACAAATTCAAGAAAATTGAAATCATATCAAGCATCTTCTTGGATCACAATGGCTTGAAACTAGAAACCAACCTCAAGAAAAAAACTCAAAAGCATTCAAACATGGAGGATGAATAACATGTTATTAAATAATGAATGGGCTAACAATGAGGTCAAGGAAAAAAACCAAAAAGTATCTGTAAACAAATGAAAATGCACACAACATCCCAAAACCTACAGGACACAGCAAAGGCAGTCCTGAGAAGGAAGTTCATAGCAATACAGGCCTACTTAAAAAAGAGAAAAATATTAAGTAAACAACCTAACCCTACATCTAAAAGAACTAGAGGAACAACAGCAAACAAAGTCCAGAGCAAGAAGAAGGAAAGAAATAATCAAGATCAGAGCAGAATTAAAAGACATAGAGCCTTTTCAAAGGATCAGTGAAATCAAGGATCCGGTTCTTCAAAAAAAATAAACAAACTTGATGAACTGTTAACCAAATTCATCAAGAAAAAAAGAGAACCCAAATAAATAAAATGAGAAACGAAAGAGGAGAAGTTAACAACTGATACCACAGAAACACAGAGCATTGTGAGAAATTACTATAAACAACTACAAGAAATTGGACAACCTGGGCAAAATGGATACATTTTTAGAAACATACAAGCTTCCAAAACTAAATCAGAAAGAAGCAAAAAATCTGAATAGACCAATAGCAATTAGTGAAATTGAAGCAGTAATCAAAAAACTACCAACACACAAAAGCCCTGGACAAGATGGCTTCACCGGCAACTTTTACCAAACATTCAAAGAACTAACAGCTATCCTACCCAAACTACTGCAGAAATATCCAAGAAGAGGGAAGATTCCCAAACTCTTTTTATAAGGCCAGTATTCTAATTCCAAAACCAGGTAATGACACAACAAAGAAAGAAAATTACAGGTCAATAACTCTGATGAACATAGATGGCAAAATCCTCAACAAAATAGAAGCAAGCCAGATCCAGTAATACATTTAAAAGGCCACACACCATGATCAAGTGTGATTTATCCCAAGGATGCAAGGATGATAAAATATTCTCAAATCAATAAATGTATCACATAAACAAAGTGAAAGTCAAAATCACATGACTGTATCAATAGATGCAGAAAAAGCATTTGATAAAATCCAGCATCCATTTATGATTAAAAAAAAAAACCAAAACACAGTCAGTAAAGTAGGAATGGAGGGAGCATTCCTTGACATAATAAAGGTCATACACAAAAAACCTACTGGTGACATCATACTCAATGGGCAAAAACTAAAAACATTTCCCTTAAGATCAAGAATAACACAGGGGTGTCCACTTTTACCACTTTTATCCAACATAGTACTGGAAGTTCTAACCTTAGCAATCAGACAAGAAGAAGAAATAAAAGGCATCCAAATTGGAAAGGAGGAAGTAAAACTCTCATTATATACAAACAACATGATAGTATACACAAAAAACCCTACAGGCTCCACCAAAAAATTACTTGACCTAATAAGTGAATTCAGCAAAGTAGTGGAATACAAAGTCAATATTCAGGAATCAATGGCACTTTTGTACACCAGCAATGAACAACCAGAAAGAGAAACTAAGAAAGAAATTCCATTTACTATAGCAAAAACAACAAAAAAATACCTAGGAATAAATTTAACCACAGAGGTAAAAGACCTGTACTTGGAAAAGTATAGAATACTGAAGAAAGAAATTGATACAAATTGATACAAAAGGAGATACAAATAAATGGAAGCTTATACCCTGTTCATGGATTGGAAGAATAAACATCATTAAAATGTCCATATTACTCAAAGCAATCTAAGATTCAATATAATTCCTATTAAAATACAAATATTTCACAGATCTAGAACAAATACTTCAAAACTGTATATGGACACAAAAAAGACATTGAACAACCACAGCAATCTTGAGAAAGAACAAAGTTGGAAGGAACACAATACCTGATATCAAACTATACTACAAGGCCACTGTAATCAAAACAGTCTGGTATTGGCAGAAGAACAGACACAATAATCAATGGAACAGAATAGAGAGCCCAGATATAAACCCATGTCTCTATAGTCAGTTAATGTTTCACAAAGGGGGCACAAGCATACAATGGAGTAAAAATAGCCTCTTCCATAAATGGTGTTGGGAGAGCTGGACTGGTACACGCAAAAAAAAATGAAACAAGACCACCAACTTATACCATACAACAGAATAAATTCAAAATGGATAGAAGACTTGAATAAACTGTGATACCATAAAAGTCCCAGTGGAAAATACATACAGTAAAATTTCAGCTATCCCACATAGCAATATTTTTGCCAATATATATCCTGAGGCAAGGGAAATAAAAGAAAAAAACAAATGGACTACATCAAATTAAAAAGCTTCTGCACAGCTAAAGAAACCATCATCAAAATGAAAAGGAAATTAACTGTGTGGGAGAACATATTTGCCAATGATACATTGGACAAGGTTTTAATCTCCAAATTATATAAAGAACTCATAAGACTCAAAACCAGGAAGACAAACAATCCAATTAAAAAATGGGCAAAGTACTTAAATAGACACTTCTCCATAGAGGACATACAGATGGCCCATAGACATATGAAAAGATGTTCAACATCACTAATCATCAGAGATGCAAATTAAAACCACAAAGAGATATCATTTCACACCTGTCAGGATGGCCATCATTAATAAATCAACAAATGACAAACGCTGGATGTGGAGAAAAGGGAACCCTAGTGCACTGTTGGTGGCAATGCAGACTGGTGCAGCCACTGTGGAAAACAGTATGGAATTTCTTCAAAAAATTAAAAATGGAACTGCCTTTTAACCCAGCAATTCCACTGCTGAAATATAATCTAAGGATCCCAAAACACCAATTCAAAAGAACATGCACCCCTATGTTCATTGCAGTGCTATTTACAATAGCCAAGGGCTGGAAACAACAGCTCAGATGCCCATCAGTAAATGAGTGTATTAAAAAACTGTGGTACACTTGCACAATGGAATACTATGTAGCAGAAAGAAAGAAGAAGTAATTCCTACCCTTTTTGACAGCATGGATGGAACTGGAAACTATTACACTAAGTGAAACAAGCCAGGTGGGGAAAGACAAATACCATATGATCCCATTCATAAGAGGAATCTAATGAACAAAATAAAGTAATGAGCAAAACAGAACCAGAAACACGGAAACAGGGAACAGACTGACAGCTGCCAGAGGAAAGGGGGAATAAGGAGAATGGTGGAAAGAAGGGGAAGGGGTTAGTCAAAGAACATGTATGAATGACCCATGGACATGGACAACCATGTGGGGACCGACTGTGGGAGTGAAGGTGGGCTGGACAGAGGAGGGCAAAGGGGGAAAAATTAGGACAACTATAACAGAAAAAACAAGAACAAAAATTTTTTTAAAAAGAGAATCTAGGAATCATTCTGAGATCTCTCTTCCCTATTCCTGACAGAAGAAAGCTGGGTGAATCTTCCGGGTCAGGACAGAAACAGAGGGGAAATTTTTTTTATATATGGTATACATGCTTTTCAATATATATTGAGCTGTCATACACATTTCCTACTGATTAGAAAAATAAGGATAACCACTTGGTCTTTTAGGAGAATAATGTGATTCAATTAGCTTGCTGCTAAATTTGCAGTCCTCACTTCTCTCTCACCCATACCATGTAAATTACTGTAAGTCCATTGTAATGATAAAACAATTGAGTTGAAATGAGGTTAAGACATTTGGCCAGTTATCATACATGGTAAAAGTGGCACAGGCTAAATTCAAAACTAGAAAAAGGTAGAGAGAATGAAATGTTTCCCGTACCACACTTACAATGGGAAAATGGGTAATTACTGCAAAATCCTTTTAAGGTAGATTCTGTAGACATCTAAAGAGAATTTTAGTGAGTTTCTTTTCACCCTGCATATGACTCAAAACTTCTGGAATGCAATGTGTCAATATCTTGAGAAGTTTTTTTTTTTTCTTTCGAGATTATAAGGATGGTGGAAGAGATCTTCTTAAAAGTACACTTAAAAGGTTTCAGCTAAGATAAGAAACTCCTTTACAAGAAACCTTGCTAAGAAAATCCAGTTTCCTTGCAAAAGCACATCTATTTTTAAATCACTAAAAAAATTAAAAGAAAAAAATTAAAAGAAAAAATTTCTCTAAGAAGTACAGATCACAACAAATGATATATGCTTATCCCATTAAACCAGCAGTTCTCAACTCTGGCTGTGCATTAGAATCATCAAGAGAGCTTTTAAAAGAATGTGGATCCCCACCCATACCCCCAAATACTATGATTTTATTGTGCTGGTAAGGGGCCTAGTCACTACTGTATGTGTTTTTAAGTTCCCTGGGTGGCTCTAATGTGCAGCCAGAGTTGAAAACAACTAAACTACATATTTATACTATACAGGGGCAGGCAAAATAATAGGTTTACAGTTATGAGTATGCAAAACACAGTTTATTCTTGTGTTTTTATTTATTAATTATTGTATTATTTTCCATGTAAACAACTGTAGGCCTACTTTGCCCACACTTGTATATTAAACAATATTCATTGGATAGCATAACTAGGACCAGCTTATAATGCAGCCATGGTAGGCAGTTAAAAGAAACAATAAAGAGAATGCCTTCATGGGTCTCTTAGGTTGTAATAACTGCAGTTTAAATAATCCTGCGGTTATATACATGGTTCTCACCTCAAGAACATTTGAATTAGACAAATTGGGCATTGGTGGAAATCCAGAGAACAATGTCTCACCACACCCCCTTAACCCATCAGCCCCTCCTCCCCTGCTTGGTTGCTATGTTTTAGATACGCCCTTGAAGAGAGTATAAGGGGAACAAATGGTATTGCAAAAAAAATGTAATAAGAATAAAAAAATAAAATAACTATTCAATAACCTCTTTGCTTATTCATCCTGACTCTTCTCCCAGTAGCTCATCACTGGAAAGTCCAGAGGAGGAAGTTTAGCAATTTCAAATGAGGAAATGAGGTTTAACTTTACAGTTCAGTGCACTCAGAGCTCATGAAGAAAAAAAATGTAGCATTTTGATAGATGAGATACTCGCATGAGTAAACCTACTAAAGAAAAGGGGAATGCCTAGATGTTAGAGGTGCTGGCAAATCATAGCTCATGTAAAATTGAAGCTGGTTTGCCAGATATTCTTGTCTATTTCAACCTATTATTTGCTAAACACAAGTGATTTCACTTTACAGGAAGATGTTTGCCAAATGTGTAAATTTTGTTCCCAACCACTGAGACAAAAGTCAAATGAAGTATTTCTTGCCTTCCCAGTGACTATGGGGGGTGGGGAACCTCACAGCCTTATACAAAAACTTAAACTAGTTCCTAATACACAGACCAAGAGGTGACAAAATATGATTATACCCGTAACATTTATAATATGTAAATAATTCACATAAATCCTCAAGCTCAACATGATCATATAGTATAACTGCTAAACTTATGAAGTAAGTATCATTATGTGATTTCCAACACATATTGTGAGCAAAGGGCGAAAAGGCAAGAATAGGGTGATTAGTTAAGAAGCAATAAACAGGAGAAAAGAAGGCTAGGAAAGCAGGGAAAGGAAAAGGAAAGGAAGGACAGTGTTGACAGTACAGGGAAACGATGATTAAGAAGCCAGAAAAAGAGACCCAACTAATTTTTGCTCAGATTCCTGACCCACAGAACCTGGAAGATAATGTGTTGTTTTAAGCCTCTAAAAAAGAAGAAGAAGAAAATAAACTCGATGTGTGCTAGAAGTGGCTTTGCTGTCAATGGGAAGTGGCAAGGCTCTCTGGTTAGTAATATTAAAACAATTAGCTACTAATATGGAAAAACAATAAAACTGGATCCCTATATCATATCACACACAAAAATAAATTTCAATATCGATTAAAACAAAACGTGAAGAGCAAAGCTATAAAGCTTTTAGAAGTTAACATAAAAATGTCTTCGTGACTTCTGAATAAGGGAGGATTTTGTTAAAAGATCCCACAAAAGCATAAACCATAACGGAAAAGATTCATAAATTAGACAACATTAAGACTGTTTACAAAAGGCATCATCACAAACTAAATAATAAAAATAAAAAAGTTATATAGTGAGAGAAAATATTTGCAATATACATGATGAATAAAGGACTAGAATCCAGAATACATAAAGAACCCTTAAAACTCAATATGCTAAATAAAACACAATAGAAAAATGGACAAAGGATGACAGACATCTCATGGAAGGAGAAAGTCAAATTGCCAATAAATATACAGAGATACTCTACCTCGGGCCACAATGAAATACCATTTAGACCCAACAGTTTGACAAAAAAGTTTAAATCTGGAAATATAAAGAGCTGTGAGGATACAGGGTACAAAAACATTTCTATACTATAAATGGGGGTATTAATACATTAACTACTTTGGAAAACAATTTGGCACCGCCCAGGAAAAATAAAGATACGTATAGCCTCTCACTCCGCAACTCCACTCTTAGACATCCATCCTGGAGAAACTTGTGCTGCATTGGGCAACAGAGACAAGGTTAGAAAAAGCACTAACTGCATATCCCAGAAACCTCCCAAATGTCACCAAACAGAAAAAGGGTAAATAAATGTGGGTTACCTAAGAAGCACCCTGAGACAGTTTAGCATCTAGGATATTCATTGGGGAGTGCTTAGTAGGGTGGGATTAAAACCTGCAGGAGGACGGAAAGGCATGCAAGACTAAGCAGAGCGAGAAGTCAAACTGCAATGCAAGCTCAGTAGCTTTAGGTGGCCTCAGGGTCCCCGGTCTGAGAAGCTCTGGAACTGAAATGGATTGTCACAGTTGTCCCACGTTGAGTCAAAATGGCTGGCATTTATACTGCATCTCACACCTTAATTAGAAGTAGGCCACACCTAAAAGGCCAGACGGGCCAAACAATCCCTGAAAGGCCCAACTGCTGAAGACTACCTGCTGACCACACTCACAGCACCTGGGACAAGTCCTTCCATGAAAGGAGGATCAAAGCAGTTTATTCCCTGTGCACCATATTGCTGTATATTTGCACAATGGAATACTACATAGCAGTGAAAACTAATGACCTAAAGCTACAACAGTCAACATGGATAAATCTCACAATATTGGGGGGGGGAAGCAAAAAGAATATATATAGTATGTTTTCATTCATTTAAAATTCACAAGCAAGCAAAATGAAATTATATATTCCTTGACTCCTGGTTAAGACTCAATTTCCATGGTTAGCCCTTGCTATTTTGCCAGGAATATGTCATACTTCACAAGTACTACTTAGCACTACTATGAAATCTTCACTTGTATTTGTTGATATAAAAATATTAAGGCTTCAAATTTAGATAGCAAGCGTGCAGACAGGAGACATTACAATTTACGTTTGAAAAGCTGAGACTTTGAAAGGAAAATAATTTGCACAGGTATATCTGTACTAGAAATAAAATAGAATCCCAGACTCCCCTGCCAGAGCTACAAATTATAGCAGAAGAGGAATTAACTTGAGGTGAGGGTTTTTGTTTTGTTTTTGGTGGTTTTTTTTTTTTTTTGAGCTACCGCCCACAGGTGATTATCAGTAGTATCTATTTCTTTTTGCCAAGGTGCTCTGCAAGAGTAAAATACTACATATATATTGATTACAGCACACTTCTTTTAAAAAACTTTTTAACATCTGGGAAACCAGAGTTCCCCTTCTTTAAAGTTTTAATATACAGATTAAAAATCTAGTATTTCTGGTAAGCTTACTTTCTGAGGACCCAAGAGGACCTGCTGTCCAGTGGAATGTCAATGCACACGTTTATATTTCTTTACAGATAAGTGAAAGAGACAAGGAAGCCAAAATCTAATTGGCTCCCACACAGATTTTCAATCACCACACACATTACTGAAACGTAAGACTGTGGCATTTCACACTTCATCTAACTTCTCATTTGCAGACAACTGCCGTTTCGCTATATAAGGCGGATGTTCAGAGAAAAGACCACTTTAGGGTGGAGCTGCCAAATGTATTTTAAAAGTTACACCTTCAAAAACTCTTTAGCTATTCAGGAGACTTTTTAAAATTTCCCCCCCAAACAAGAAGTTTTTCTAATAACAACACTGGTCATTAATCAAACTCACTAGTCAAACACAAGCTTTGAGCTACAAAAACACGACTTGTTATTTGGAACTAACAACTAACACAGGAAAGTGTAAAGGTACGAGGTTGGGATAGAAAACTTTCACTAGAATTAAAGGAAAAGGAGTTGTAAATTTGACAAAAATTCCAAAAATAAATGTTCTCCAGTGTCTGCAGTGTGTAAGGAAAAGCAGGAGAAAAAAGAAAGGCAGGCACGCTGTGGGGGGTGAGTTACTGTGCACAAGGTGGGATCCAAGGGGTCTCACTGCTTTGAAGCTGGATAGAAGCCCTGAAGATGCACCATGGTTTACAGCGCACTTCTTAAAAAAAAAACAAAAAACAAAAAAAAAAAAACGGACACGAAATCACAGAGTTCCCCTTCTTTAAAGTTTTGATTGATCCTCGCTGGGAAGGTTCAAAAGTCCCTCATCAAAAGTCAAAGGATTTTTTGTGAACAAAGCCTCAACTGCCAGGAATGTATTCCCCTTCCCCCGGAGGAACTGGGGCAGGAAGCCTGAGCATCTGTCAGACTGTCTCGGGCCACCCTCGCGGGCGTCGCGGGCGGCGAGCTGCGGGTGGGGGGCTCGGAGCTTCTGGTAACCCCGCAGCCGGCTGGCAGTGCGCGCCTCTCGGCCCCCTCGCGCTTCACACCCAAGCGGCGCGTTCCTAAATCACGGGCACTGTTCACGCGGATGCAGAAACACGTCGCACGTATGTGGAGACAAACTGCAACTGTTAAATATTTATATCATTTTCTGGGTGGCCACGATTCTTTTCTCATAAACCAAGAACCTCCAGGGCCCCCCAGTCCTGTCGGAGCTCCTGTGAGGACCGTGAACCTTCCTCCTCCGGCAGGTGACACGCGAGTGACGCTTGAGGAACGACCCTGTGCGCCGCAGCCCTGCGCCGGGGGAGCGGAGTCCGGGAGCCGCCCCTCCCGCTCTCCCAGGTGAGAAGATGCTGAGGGTGCCCAGTACCCCCCCGGCCTTTCTGCTAAAGGTGAACCACTGTGGCCACCAAGCGAGCCAGCGGCTGGAGGACTCGCTGGAAGAAGAAGTGCAGCCAGCCGCGACCTTGCCCAGGGGCTGCCCCACCTACCTCCACCCGGCGGCCGGGGTGAGGGTGGCACAGCCCGGACTCCGGAGGGAAGCGCACGCCCTCGGCTCTCACCTGCGCAGGTGGGCCGGGGCCACAGGTGCCGGTCGCCGCGAACAGCTCCCCTAGCACCGGCGTCGGGTCTGTGCCCACCACCGCGGCCCAGCCTGGGAGCCCCCCGGCTGAATGGCCCAGCCTCGCCGCCCCGCCGGCCCCCCACCCCCGCGGCGGTCCGCCACCCGGACCCGCGCCGCCAGCACCTGCGCAGCCGCCCGGGGCCCCAGCGCCCGTCGACGCCGCCCGCTGCGCCCGCAGCCAGGGGAGCGCGTCCTTCCGGAGATCGAAGTCGGCGACCATATGGAGAGCCATCCCCCCGGATTGGGCCACCGGGCGGCACCGGGCCCCGAGCCGCTGGCATTCCCGGCCCGGTGTCCGCCACCCAGCCCCTCTCCCCCTGCTCCCGCCCCCTCCTTCCTCTCCCCGCCTCCCCGCGCCGGCCGCTTTCGGTTCTGCGCGTCCCGGCTGGAGACACCCCGAGCACCGCCTCCTCCCGGCCCGCGCCGAGCACCGGAGCCGCGAGCGGGCACGCTGGCCTTGGGGCAAAAGGGACCGAGACGCTGGGAACTGGGTCACCCAGGCCCCGAACCCTCAACGTGCACCCTCTGCTCGAGGGACAGAAAGGGCGGGAGGATTGGGGTTTTTTTAAGGGCTCTGGAGATGTGGCGACACCAGTGGTTTCCAAACTATATTGCCCCCATTATATGTGGTCGGTAGGCATTTTTTCTTTTTTTTTTTCTTTATTTCTTTTTAAAAATCCCCAAGTGAGTCTACTGTGTAGTAAAGTTTGGAACCCACTTGGCTAGAGGTATTAGTAGCTGGATCTCCTGAGAAGGTTCACGTTCATCGCAGGAGCAGAAATGGGCATTATTCGGGGCCTAATAAACCCAGTTTCGGCGTGGTGATGTTTTATCAGTAGTGTTTAGGTAGTAAGTAGCAAGAGAGCGAGTGGAGAAGATGCTTCTGTTTTAAGAGAGTCACTGGAAAGGGTTAATAAGGTTAACACAGACGGTCACTGTCTGTTTATGGGTACCCACCATTGGCTTCAGTGAGGCAGAATTGTTTAGGAGTCCCTCTGTGGTTAGCCTTTTAAAAGGTGCTCTCATTCTTCTGGGAGCACCTGCCTTCTTGGGCACCTCCTCCTCCCGGTGGCTACAAATATATTTCAGCTTTCTTTTCATTCCTGCCCTCAGCAGCGTAAGTTTAGTGGTTGCCTTTGGCACTGCCAGCTCCCATCCCTCCTGAACATCAACACCAGGTTATTATTTGCCCTAAAATAGAGTTGTCCTCAGTTCTTGAGTAACAGCTGACCGCCCAGGAATTAAGTGCCTACACTTTATTAGACCCTTTCAGCCTTTCACCTGGAACTTCAGCTCCAGGCCAAGCTGACTTCCAGAACCCCTTTGATTCTACTCTCCTTCCTCTGAAAAAAATCCCCAGGCCCACAGCTACCTTCCCAGCGCTGAACTCCTAGAGAGGTATTGCTAGTGCACCTCATTTGACAATCATATGCTGCCTTGAGACATAAAAATTGAACCTCGAGTCTTGGCACACCTCTCTGCCCTTTTGCCTCCTACCAGGGGCTAACAGAGTACCTTGAAGGTGCTCAATAGTTATTGAAGAGTGAGTAAATGCAGTAATAGATGAAAAAATGCTATGTCTCCTGTTTCTCGAAGCTGGGGCCTGAAAACTACTTGCATTGCAGTCATCCGGGAAGCTGTCATACAATGCAGGCTCCTGGGCTCTAGTCTAGACTTGGGGTAGGCACAAAAACGTGCATGTTAGCCAGAGCCTCGGGTGATTCTTAGGCTTGCTATCGTTTGAAAACTGTTATAAATAAAGGTAAAAGGAAACTCTTGATTTTGCCCTAGAGATGTGTTTCTCCAATTGATGTAGTGGATGATTTTAGGTGGAATTCCATTAGTTACCACCATATTCATTGGAAAATCCTCCCACCTGTGAAGTGCATAAGGCTTTAACAGAAGTGCTAATGAGGCTGCTAATGTTGCTAGTGCATAAAAGGAAGGCCACTGAAGTCATAGGGAACTGCTATAAGAATGTTTCATAGTAAATGAAGCTTGTTGCCTTTGTCATATGGAAATGTCTTCACTTGCCTGTTTTATAAGTTCAGTAAATTTCTGTTTTTTTCACAGTTAACCTCTATTTTTGTCAAGAAAGATTGATTTTATAGTCCTCATCAAGCAGTGATTTATATAAAATTCTCTTCAAAATAAATTTAAGCAAAAAAGAACATAGAGAGGATGATAAATAATAACCCAAATAGCAGGGATATGTGGTCGGTCAAAACCATGAAGGAAGTATATGAATGACAAGTTGCAGATCATTTGCTGTGGAAAAAGATTGGTACAAGGTGACTTACTAGTTAAATTTGCAAAGTGTTAATAGAAGAAGAATGATAGATTATCCTTCAACTCTAGAGAGGACAGAACTGGAGACTGTCATATCTTCTTTATCTAAAAACCTGCTTCATTGATGGATGTGTTAACTTTTTTTTTTAAAAGATCTTATTTATTTAGAGGACAAGGGAGGAAGAAAGAGAGGAGAAATATCGATGTGTGAGAGATACTTCAATCTGTTGCCTCTCACAAGCCCCCAACCGGGGACCTGGCCTGCAATTCAGGCATGTGTCCCGACTGGGAATCAAGCCTGCGACTCTTTGGTTCACAGACTGCCACTCAGTCCACTGAGCCACCAGCCAGGGCTAGTGGATGTGTGAACTTGATTGTGGTAATCACTTCCCAATTTATATCAAACCATCGCATTGTACACTTTATATACGTACAATTGTATTTGTCAATTTTACCTCAATAAAGTTGGGGGCGGGGAAAGAAAAGAAACCTGCCTCATGGAATCATTAAGCACTGGAACTGGCTTTTGGATAGAGTAGAAGTAGTTTTGCTTGTTAGAGATTTTAAGAATACACCATTATGTTCATTAAAATAGCATAGAATTGGAGACTTAAATATCTTATAGTCAAGGATTTTATTTTATAGATGAAAACACTGAGACTCAAAAAGGTGAAATGAATGTCTGGCCTAAAGTAGCAAAACTAGTTACCCACAAAGTTGGGAACAGAACGCAAGTCTCCTGCTACAGGTGTTTGTGTTGATTATGTCTGGTGAATTGAATTAGATGATTCTTAAATTACCTTACAGTGTGAGCATATCTAGTTATCCAAATACCATACCGTACCTGACGTGGAATTCTGGGACAATAGTAAGAAATCACACAGCTTGGTTTATTCACTGCACATTAGGTTCTTTGTAATTTTATCTTGAAATTTAGAGTTGAAGGAAGGAAATGTGGGTTTAGTGAACCATTTATAAGTGAAAATAATTTCTTTAACAGAGATGTTAAATGAAAAGTTCTACTCCACACTCCTAACCAAGAAAGAGCTCCTGGAGGTGGTAAACTATACAACTTGATTTTGAAGGAGTTAGGAAGTGCCTTATGCCTATTTAACAAATCTAATTCAAAAGTCTAAAACTGCAAGTTTTCTAAGGAAAGAACTAAAGATACTAGGTTTCACATTTACATTCAGTAGAACAATAAATGTGCTAACAGAACATATTTTTAAAATTGTATTTTTCACTTACAGTTTATATTCATATTATTTTGTCTCATTAGTCTCAGGTGTACAGCATAATGATTAGACACTCATATACTTTACAAAGCAAACCCCAAATAAGTCTAATGCCCACCTAACAACATTCATAGTTATTAGAATGTTATTGACTATATTCCCTATGCTCTACTTTAGATCTCTCTGACTATTTGGTAGCTACCAATTTGTGCTTCTTAATCCCGTATCCTTTTTCATCCAGTCCCCCACCTTCCCTCCCCTCCCCTCTCTCAAGCATTAGCTTGTTTGCTGTATCTATGAGTCTGTTTTATTCTTTGGATCTCATACATAAGTGAAATCAAATATTTGTCTTTCTCTGACTGACCTATTTCACTTAGCATAATACCCTTTAGGTTAATCTATGTTGTTACAAATCCTGAGATTACATTCTTTTTATGACCAAGTAATTTTCCACTTTATATATGTACCATAACTTTCTTATCCACTAGTCCATTGATGGGCACTTGGGCTGCTTCCATATCTTCACTATTGTAAATAAAGCTGCAATGGCATAGGGTTACTTATGTTCTTTTGAATTAGTATTTCAGGTTTCTTTGGATATATTTACGCAGAAGTGGGATTGCTGGGTCATAAGGCAGTTTCATGTTCAATTTTTTCAGGAAACTTCATACTGTTTTCCACAGTGGCTGCACCAATCTGCATTCCCACCAACAGTGCACAAGGGCTCCCTATTCTTCACATCCTTGCCAACACTTGTTGTTTGTTGATTTATTAATGATAGCCATTCTGACAGGTGTGAGGTGATGCCTCATTATAGTTTTAATTTGCATTTCCCTGATAATTAGTGATGTTGCGTAGCTTTTCATATGTCTACTAGTCATTTGTATGTCCTCTTTGGAGAAGTGTCTATTCAGGTCCTTTGCCCATTTTATAATTGGATTGTTTGTTTTTTGAAGATTGAGTAGTATGAGTTCTTTATAAATTTTGGATATTAACCCCTTATCAGAAGTCTTATTGGGGAATATCCTCCCCTAATCAGTAGGTTGTCTCTTCATTTTGTTGATGTTTTCCTTTGCTGTACAAAAACCTTTTAGTTTGATACAGCTACATTTGTTGATTTTTTACTTTGTTTCCCTTTTCCAAGGAGATATATCAGAAAAAATATTGCTACAAGAAATGTCTGAGATTTTACAACCTATGTTTTCTTCTAGGAGTTTTATAGTTTGAAGTCTAACATCTAAGTCTTTAGTCCATTTTCAGTTTATTCTTATGTATGCTGTAGGAAGGCCAGTTTTGTCTTTTTTCATGTATCTGTCCAATTTTCCCAACACCATTTACTGAATGACCAGCTTTACCCCATTGTGTGTTCTTGCCTCATTTGGCCATATGGTCAAATACTAATTGACCATAAAGGTGTGGGCTTATTTCTGGGCACTCTATGCTGTCCCATTGATCTATATGTCTGTTTTCATGCCGGTACCAGACTGTTTTGATTACTGAAGTCTTTTAGCATAGTTTGCTATTGGGTAGTATAATACCTCCAAATTTGTTCTTCTTTCTCAAGATTGCTGTTGCTATTCAGAGTCTTTTGTGGTTCCATATAAACTTTTGGATTATTTGTTCCTTTTCTGTGAAATACAACATTGGTATCTTGGTAGGAATTGCACTGACTCTGTAGATTGCTTTGGGTAGTATGGATATTTTAATGATGTCAATTCTTCTATACATGAGCACAATATACTATTTCATTTATTCATATCTTCTTCAGTTTATTTCTCCAATGTCTTATAATTTTCTGAGTACAGGTCTTTTACATTCCTGGTTAAATTTATTCTAGATGTTTTTATGGAATTGTAAATGGGATTTTTTTTAATCTCACTCAAGGATATGTTTTTTTCATTGATTTTAGAGAAAGAGAAAGGGAGAGAGAAAGAAACATCAGTCAGTTGCCTCCTGTACGCACCCCAACCAGGGATTGAACTCACAACCTAGGTATGTACCCTGTCCAGGGATCAAACACTCAACCTTTTGGTGTAAGGGACAACATTCCAACCAATTGAGCCACCTGGTCAGGGCAATAAATGGTACTGTTTTCTTAGTTTCCCTTTGGTATAGTTCATTACTGGCGTGTAAAAATGCAACAGATTTCTGAATATTTATTTTGTATCCTGCCACTTTACTGAATTCACTCATCGGTTCTAGCAGTGATTTTCTGGACTCTGTTCGGTTCTCTTTATATAGTATCATGTCGTCTACAAGTAAGGACAGCTTTACTCCTTCCTTTCCAATTTGAATGCCTTTTATTTCTTCTCGTCTGATTGCTGTGGCTAGGACTTCCAGTACGATGTTGAGTAAGAGTGGTAAAAGTGGATATCTCTGTCTTGTTCCTGGTTTTAAGGAAATGCTTTTAGTTTTTCCCTATTGAGTATGATATTAGCAAATCCATATATGGACTTGCCATATATGGCTTTTTTTATATTGAGGTATGTTCCCTCTATTCCCACTTTGCTGAGAATTTCTAACATAAGTGGATGCTGGATCTTGTTGAATGCCTTTTCTGCATCTATTGATATGATCATATGATTTTTATCCTTCACTTTACTAATGTGGTGCGTCACATTAATTGATTTGAGGATATCAAGAAAACTTGCATCTCAGGAATAAATCCCATTTGATCATGGTGTGTGATCTTTTTCACATATTGCTGAATTCAGTTTACTAATGTTTTGTTGAGGATGTTTGCATCTATGTTTATCAAATATATTGGCCTATACTTTTCTTTGTAGTGACTTTATCTGGTTTGGGAATCAGAATAATGCTGACCTCTAAAATGAGTTTGAGTCTTCCACCCTCTTAAATTTTTTGAAATAGATTGAGAAGGATAGGTGTTAGTTCTTCTTTGCATGTTGGTAAAATTCACCTGTGAAGCCATCCAGTCCAGGAGTTTTGTTCCTTGGGAGTTTCTTTATTACTGCATTGATTTGATGGTTGTGATTAGTCTGCTCAGATTTTCTCTCTTCTTGATTCAGTCTTTGAGATTTTATGTTTCTAGGAATTTATCCATTTCTTCCAGGTTGTCCAACTTTTTGGCACATAATTATTTGAAGTACTTTCTTAGGATCTTTTGTATTTCTGTCATGTCAGTTGTTACTTCTCCTCTTTCATTTCTATATTTAATTATTTGGGTCCTCTCTCTTTTTTTCTTGATGAGTTTTATTAAAGGCTTATCCATCTTGTTTATCTTTTCAAAGAACCAGCTCTTGGTTTCATAGATGTTTTGTATTGTTTTATAGACTCTCATTTATTTATGCTCTGATCTTTATTATTCCCTTTCATCTACTTAATTTGGACTTTGTGGCTCTTTGTTTAATACCTTTAAATGTAAGGTTAAATTGTTTATTTGCAATTTTTCTTGTTTCTTGAAGTACACCCAGAATGCTATGAATTTTCCTCTTAGTACTGCTTTCGCTGTGTCCCATAGATTTGGGATCATTGTGTTTTTATTTTATTTGTCTCAAGGTATCTTTTGATTTCTTCCTTTATCTCATTGTTAACCCATTCATTGTTTAGCTGCATACTATTTAGCCTCTATGTATTTGTGTGTTTTTCAGTGTTCCTTTTGTAATTGATTTCTAGCTTCATACCGTTGTGGTCAGAGAAGATGCTTGATATTATTTAAATCTTCTTAAATGTATTGAGACTTGTTTTGTGTCCTAACATGTGATCTATCCTAGAAAATATTCCATATGCACTTGAAAAGAATGTATATTCTGCTGCTTTGGGTTGAAATGCTCTGACAATATCATTTAAACCCACCTGATCTAATGTGTCACTTAAGGCTATTGTTTCCATGTTGATTTTTCTGTCTGGAACATCTATGCATTAATGTGAATGGAGTATTAAAGTTCCCTACTATGTATTATTGTCAATCTCTTCATTTGTACCCATCAATATTTGCTTTATATATTTAGGGAATCCTCTCTTGGGTGCATTAAGTGTTTACAAAGTTTATATGGTCTTGTTGGATTGATCTTTATATCATCATGTAATTTTCTTCTTTGTCCCATTATAGCCTTTGTTTTAAAGTCTATTTTGTTTGATATAGGTACTGCTACCCCAGATTTTTTTCATTTCCATTTGCATGAAATATCTTTTTTCATCCCTTTGTTTGCAGTCTGTGTGTGTCTTTGATCTTCAGTGGGTCTCTTATGGACAGCATATACATATGAGTCTTGTTTTCTTATCCATTCAGTTACCCTATATCTTTTGATTGGAGCATTTAATCCATTTACATTTAAAGATAATAAAACAACATTTTCATTAATAGACTTACGTGTGTTGAAATTAAGTAGAAGTAAATCAACTAAACACCAAACCTTGAATTTTGGCGGCTAATCCTTTGAAAGGAAAGCTGAAAAATTTTTCATGAAAATTAATAGAGGTTGCCAAAAAACCCTTTAGAATCTAATGGTACATTGGTAAGATTCCTCTGCACTTCCAGGAAATTATTATTTATTTAAATGTTGCTGAAGTACTTACAATCAGGTGGCTTCCTATGTAGATGTTAAGAATGCTGCTTCCCTATAATAACCTATTTTCAGTAGAAACATTTAATATGTTTTTAAGTAAATAAATACCTAATGTGGTGACCATTATGACTCCCCCAAATCCATTTGCCCTCAAATGGTAACATTTCCTCTTGTCAGTGATTGATTTAGGAATGGGCATGTGCATCAGTCAGGGTTAGGTTCACCAGAAGTTAATGAAAAACCCAAATTAACATTGAATTAAGCACACAAGGTTTTATTTTCTCACATTTGTGGAGGTAGACAGTACATTGCTTATAAAGGCAGATCCCTGAAGTCATCAGGGAACCAGTCTTCTCTCAGTTTTTTTATTCCATTAGCTCTTTGAGTATATCCTTGTCCTCATGGCCGAAGATGACTGTGAAAGCTTCAGCTATCATGTTTGCATTCCAGAAATCATATCAAAAGAGAAAAATAACAGAGAATTCTGCCTTCCTTTTAAGTATACTTCCTGGAAGCTCTACATAATATTTTTACTTAGATTTCATTGACTAGAACTTACAGTGTGGTCAAATATAGATGCAAGAGAAGCAAGGAAATATAGGCTTTTAGTTGGCTAGCCGTATGCCCAGATAAAAATCAATATAACACTCCTACAGAAAGTAGGGAGAAAGGATATTCAGAAGCAACTAGAGGTCTCTGTCATGGCATGAAACCCAATTCCAGACAACAGATTCCAATGAACCTGTCCTATGGAGTCTGTGGGAAAGATTTCTCTATTTCTCATAAAGGAGACATGAGAAAGGAAGGTCCTTTCGGCCTCTGTATGTTTCAAGACTTGGTTTTTCTTCCTGGAACTTCACCAGTCTTGCTACCAGTATGAAGATGGAATCAACAGATGGAGCTGGGCAGAGTCCAGAGAACTGCAGAGAAAGGAAGCCCAGCCTGCCATTCTTGCCACCAGCCATACCTCTGGCCTTTTTGATATCAGAGATAACAAACTTCCCTATTGTTTAAACAAGAATGAGTCACAATTTTATTTTACTTGCAGCCAATGGTCTCAATTTTACAGGGCTATCACTTCCAAATTTTGGTAACTTCCACCAAAGAGTGATTGATTATAATAGTTTTTTTTTTTCCATTACATTTTACACTCAGTATTACTCAGTATTAGTTTCACTTGTATAGCAAAGTGGTTAAAAATCATGTCATTTGTTCTATATTTCTTTAATGTTCTTATTAACATAAACTAAAATAATGTCAAGGGAGTAGGCTTGAGGGTGGGGGAAGCCCAGATAAGGAAAAAGAGTTAGTTCCTGAGCCCCGATAACTGGGTCACAGCACACCTGAAACTCATTCTGTTAGCGCACTTTTCAATTACATGAGCCAATACATGTCCTTTATGACGTAAGCCAGTTTGAATTGGATTTTCAGTTACTTCTGCTAAAAGCATCCCATGTCCAGGATCCTCAAACTGTAATGAGCATGCAAATTACCTGAGGATTTTGTTAAACTGAATAGATTTTTATTCTGCAGGCAGGGTCTACATTCTCACAAGTTCCTAAATGATGCTTATGTTGCTAGTTCATGGATGATGCTTTAAACAGCAAAGTTCTGATACTTAATACAGGGACCTTTCTACCTGTGCATTGCTACCTTTCATCTCAGAGAGGGCCACATGGAGATAGGCTTGGATGGGCTAGCCTAGTAGAGATAGCCAGGGCGAAAGGTCTAGGTCCAGAGAGAAGTCTACAATGGGGGTGAGTACTGATTCCATAAGTGAGAACCAGCCCATGGGCTCCAAGTTCTAAAAGCAGACCACAGAAAAATAGGAGTAGAAGGGAGGAGATGTTAGAAAAAAGGAAAAGGCTCTTACCCCAGAACTTCTAGAAAGCAGAGTCTGGGCAAAGATTAAAGTAATGATACTTTTAGGAGAGATGCAAACACAATGCGAGAAAAGAGGTGAAGCAAGGCAGTGTATCAGAATCTCAATTTTAACAAGATCCCTGGATGATTCATGTGCACAATGAAGTTTAAGAAGCACTGTTCTAGCTACCATGTGTTATAAATAGAGTTTCTTTCTTTCTTTTCTTTGTGACTGAATTACTGACTTTCAAACCCATGTTGATTTGGTGCAGAGCAGAGAGACTCCACTCCTAGATGCAAGAGGCAAGGAGGGTAGGAGTACAAGAGTCCTTCAAATTATACCTACTCTGTGTACATCACAACACAGTGATCTGAACAAAATAAATGGGTATCCTAAATCAAGATCTTCTTCATATATGTTCAAACTTTTCAGTGTTTTACTTCACGTGACTCCAGTAACAGTATTAGAGATCTATACAATAGGAGATGAAAAGGTGTGGCCTTTCTAGGGAATTTTTAAAAATCTACAAGCTGTTCAGGGTAGATAATCCATATATCCCTAAATCACCATTTCCAAGTTCTGTTATGGTAGGATGTTTTTGCAGTTATTTCTTAGTATTTTTAAATTCTGTTCTAAAAATGAAAATGAAGCTTACTGACATCCTACACATTTTCTTCATCTAAGAAAGGAATTTAATTTAGATATGTTTAAAAATAGAAGATATAGTCCTAATCCTTACCAGTAACACATGGAAGTCCAAACACTATCTCAACTGTTAACAATAGTTATATCTGGGAAATGTAACTATATGAAGTTTTTTATTAAACCTTAGGTAGATGTTAATATTTTTTAATTTTAAAAACTAGCTTTATTTTTTTTTTAATTTGCCTTCACTCTAATAGCAGTAATAAAATTATTGTTCAAGCTTTAAGGAACCCTCTGCCTAACCATTTGTGCCAATTTTTGTTGTCTGTAGTTGCAGAGATGTCTGAATGCCAAGGGACATAATATATTGTTATTATATGTTTTTCTTAGAGATTTGACACTGTTTAGCATTGATTGATAGAATAACTGTTTAAGTCAACTTACTTATCATTTATGTTAGTAGGAGAGCATGCTCCCTGCAATTTATTGAAAAGATGACTGAAATAGATCTTCTAAGGAAATTTTCTAAAGAATAATAGCCCTATGATTTGGAGGGAGATAAAGGATTGCCATTTAACAAGATGGTGTAGACAATAGTTTAAATCCATTCTAAAGGAATTATGCCTGAATGCTTCGCCAAGTTCCTTTTAAAGTTTAGCTAATGAATGAGTATTATTAACTGTGTGGAATTACTGTATCTCAAATAGGAACAACAATGGAATGTAAAAAGTATGAAAAGATCATCCAAAACTATATAATCATGTGAAAGATGGGTTATCATCTGTAATACATGGATTTTGATATTACTTGTCATAGACAGGGGACTAAATGTTATATTCTATCTCAGAAAACCTCCATTTCTTTTTTTTATTGTTGTTCAGTTACAGTTATCCCAACTTTTTCCCCCCATTGCTCTCCCCTACCCCATCCCCCCCTCTCCCACAGTCAATCCCCCCCATTTTCTATGCTCTTGAGTCCTCTATTCATATTCTTTGACTTTCTCCTTCTCCTTCTTTCCCACATTATCCCCTCCTCCTCCCCTCTGGTCACTGTCAGTTTATTCTTTATTTCCATGTCTTTTGTTCTATTTTGCTCATTTGTTTGTTTTGTTGATTAGGTTCCACTTATAGGTGAGTTCATATGGTATTTGTCTTTCACTGTCTGGCTTATTTCACTTAGCATAATTGTCTCCAGTTCCATCCATGATGTTGGGAAGGGTAGGAGCTCCTTCTTTCTTTCTGCTGCATAGTATTCCATCATGTAAATGTACCACAGTTTTTGATCCACTCATTTATAATGGGCACTTGGGCTATTTCCAGCACTTGGTTATTGTAAATAACACTGCTATGAACATTGGGGTGCATAGGTTCTTTTGAATTAGTGTTTCAGGATTCTTAGTGTATAATTCCAGCAGTGGAATCACTGGATCAAAAGGTAGTTCCATCTTTAGTTTTCTGAGGAAATCCCATACTGTTTTCCAGAGGCTGCCCCAGTTTGCATTCCCACCAACAGTGCACTAGGGATCCCTTTTCTCCGCAACCTTGCCAGCACTTGTCGTTTGTTGATTTGTTTAATCATGGCCATTCTGACTGGTGTGAAGTGGTAACTCATTGTGGTTTTAATTTGCATTTCTCTGAAGGGTAGTGATGTTGAGCATTTTTTCATGGGTCTATGGGCCATCTTTATGTCCTCCTTGAAGAAGTGTCTGTCTATTCAAGTGTTTTGCCTATTTTTTAATTCGATTGTTTGTCTTCCTGGTGTGGAATCATATGAGTTCTTTATGTGTTTTGCAGATCAAACCCTTGTCCGAGGTATCATTGGCAATTTTGTTTTCCCATACAATTGGTTCCCTTTTCATTTTCTTGATGTAGAAAACAATCCATTCCTAAATGGCTTTTTAGATTCTACTTTTCTTATTTAAATTGTATCATTTTATGAGAAACTTAATATGCTTACTTGTGACTTATTTAAACATAAATTTGCCCTTCCCCCTTTCTTCTTTTCCTTCCTCCTTTTCATACCTATTCCCTTCCCCCTACATTGTCTTTCCCCTCTGTTTCTAAACAATTCCATCCTAACCAGGTGGGGCAAATAAAGGTAAGCATCTGTACAGATGAGATTGAGGGCAGAGAGTTGGCCAAAATTTGGATGTCAGAGCCCAAGCAGTGCAAAGGGGTGTTCAAGGGGGAGAGGAGTATCACCCAGTGTGAAGTGTCAGAGACCAATCAGAGCAACAGGGACATCCATGTGGGTACGAACGTGGAGGTGGTTGTCCAGCATGGAGTATCAGATTTCAAGTGAATTGGGGAGGGCGTGTGCACCAGGTGGGAATGGCAATTGAGATGGGAGGTTGGCTACTTACATAGGGGTTGGTCAGTTAAGTAAATGTGTTAAGAATAACATGAGCTGTGTTTCTCACTGGCAGGCAAGGGTGTCACAAGAAAAGAAAAAAAAAACTAAAACTCTGTAGTGTTAGATTGAAATTGGAGGTATTGGTGTAAATTTAAAGTTTTCATTAGAAAGATAGATGATAATAGATATCAATGTAGATGGTAAAGTAAATGTGTGTATGTGTGTATGCATATACGTATGCACCGGTGTCCACCGAAAGTCTGGGAGCAGCGACATCCCCAATATCAATTAACACACTTGGAACAAGGAAACAAGATGAGCCTGGAACATGTCATAGTGCCGGAAAGCAAGAATAGGACCTGCATGCTGGGGATATGTGAGAAGGACATAGGAGCCAGTTTGAAGGGGCTCCCAACTGGCCAAATCTGGGACAATTTGCCATCAAAATAAACGATGATAATAAAGGATTATAAACTGTTAAAATATAAATTTAAGCATATTGAAATTTAGAGAGTTTATTTGAACAAGATCTATTCAAATCAGGCAGCACCAAACAGGAAATAATTAGAAGTGCTCCACTTTTATAGAAAAAAGATGAAAACAAAGTAAGGGAACTTTACTTTGATTAATTGGCTTAACACCTGATTGGCTATTTGTGATTGGTTGTCCTTAGTTTTTAATTTCATAATCTTGAGGTATTTGTAACAAGGTACAGAGCATGGGTCCCCTGGTAATAGGGGAACACCCCAACAATCCTGCCTACAGGAAGGATTAGGGGGCAGGGAAGAGTGGAAGGTGCATTTTATGACACATTGCATAACAAAGGCAAGTTAATAGTCATGTCTAGCCTTCCTCAAGGAAAGATCTCGGAAGCTGCAGAATTGTGTACATGACTGTAAGAATGTGCCGTGAGTCACGACATTGCTGGGAGAGGGGGGCGGGGGAAAGCGGGCGGGCGGAGGCCCACCCCAGATGCCTGTGAGTCACTGGGCACTCTTGCTCTAACCAAAGGTGGCAGCTGAAAGAGGGTCAAAGACAGTGGGGAACTGACAAAAATGGCAGACAATAATGCACCATAGGAAGAGCACATAGGAAGGTCACATAGGAAGGTCACATAAGAAGATCTGAGCTGAGCATTTAAATTAGGGCAGGCTGAAGGTCAGGAGGGAGATACCCATGAGATCAGGGGAGGTCTGCAGAGAAGTCAGCCACAAGGTCTGTCTGCCTGGAGAAGACGGTAACAGAGCTGAGGGAGCTGGGAAGACCCCCCCAGCCAGGCCAAGCACAAACACGTAGGAGGTGCTTGGAGCTGAACTGTAACCAAAAATGCTGAGTGGCAGACTTATGCTTCTCTGAAAAACATACAGAGAAGTAGCTCTCTTCATACGAGGACTTTTGGTATGGGACTTTAAAGCTTGGTGTGAGCGCTCTCTCCCTCTGGGTTTTTGGCATTTGGATATTCTGGGCTCCTGGACCTGCTCCCTGAACTCGTGGACCCAGGGGCACACTAGGGACTTAGACCCCGCATGGGTGAGAGCCCACTCCTGAAGACAGGGTCCCATGCAGGGATGTGTGCCTCCCCGGGCTTCGGCCTCTGAGATGCTGTAATCCAATGTAACATGGCACATGGTTTCCTGAACTGCTTGCTACACGGAGGCTGAAAACAATGCACACCAGATCCTAAAAAAGAAAGGTGCTGCAAAAGAACGGTGACTCTGAAACACAAAAATGCACATTCCAGAAAGGATGAAAATCTGTTTGTGTGACCAGCTAATGGACAGATAAAAATATGGGGAACTTCTAGGCATGGTTTTGGCTTGCAGCCTTTTGTGAAGCAAGGGCAGTGCTGGTTCTGTGGGAGAGGAGGGCTCTGAGCAGGAGTGCTCTCAGCGCCCCCAAGGCTGGAACCCTTGTGATAGAAACCTGTTTCCGTCAGCACTAACGGCTGAGTCATGTAAATTGAAAGCGTCAAGTGGCCAAGCCCCGGGTTACACAGTCATGTTTAGATTTTTGGCTTGCTTAGTAAGCTGCCCAGGCATTACGGCCATCTCAGCCTGATGGCCTTTTTGTTTAATTAATTTAACAAACCTATTAAATAAAACAGAAAACCATATGAATACATATATAGAAAGTCTGATACAGAACAGGATGTCTAGATAGTTTCTAAGTGCTTCCCCATGAAATACTTATTAAGCCTGGTATATACCACCTAAATCAGGGGATCGAAGTGAATGTCACCAGTAAGGGGACCAATGGAAATTATAGGATAAAATCACTTCCAAAATGATAACCTTAACATAAATATGAGGAAGGATCAGACAAAATCAGTTAAAGGATATTGTACAAAATGACTGCATTGTTATCTTTGAAAGTATCGAGGTTATAAAAGCCACTGAATGCCTGGGAAACTGTTCCAGACTGAAGGAGACTAAAGAAGCATGACAGACATATGCTGCATGTGATCATGACCTGGATAATTTTGCTATAAAACTTATTATTGGGCCAACGGAATGAACTGGAATGGGTCTGAAGATTAGCTGGTGGTGATGTCTCAAGGTTAAGATCCTGATTTTGATTGTTGTGCTGTGGTTATATAGGAGAATGTTCTTGTTTATAAAAAATACATACTGAAGTATTGGGGGGTATGGGACATCAGATGAGCAATTAGTCTCAAATGGTTAAGAAAAAAAGTTATTTGCATAGTACTCCCAACTTTTCTGTAAGTCTGTGATTGTTTCAAGATGAAAATATTTCTAAAAACATGATTGTTATCAGAATGATTGGTGTTTCAGAAGCCTCATAAAGTTTTTTCCCAATAAAAAGAACTATCATCTCCTATCCTGCTAACAATGAACTTTACTTAGTGGCATGGGTGACTTTGATTTATAACACTGAATTATCAGGCTCGGCTGGCACGGCTCAATTGGTTGGAGTGTCATCCTGTACACCAAAAGGTTGGGGGTTCAATTTCTGGTCAGGCACATACCTAGAGTGTGGGTTCAATCCCCAGTTGGGGTGCCTATGGGAGGCAACGAAATGATGTTTCTCTCTTTTTTCCTTCCTCTCTCTCTAAAACCAATAAACATATTTTTTAATTTTTCAAAATAAATAAAATACTGAATTATTGGAAGATGCAAGGGCTTTAAATTAGATTGCATTTTTCTCTTATACTGCAAACTCATAAAGTTTCTAAACTTATTAACCTTGTGCTCTGTGATGTAAATCTCCAAAACTGGCTGGAAATAAAAGGAGAAACATGATAGAAAATTATATTTTCACCTCTTAAGTGACTATCTTTTTTCCTTAACAGGAATCTTCTATTAACTGGCCTTAGAGGGGGGAAAAATTACTCACACATTTTTTCAGAACTATCGCATGACTTTACTTCATAGGAAAATTGATGGTGAAAAATAATATCCATCACATAAATATTTTCATTAAAAATTCACACACATTGATTTTATAAAATTTTTTGTAAATTTCATAAACAGCACTTAGCCATTTCAAAAGAAAACCTATAACAGATATTTGTGTGTGTGGCAGATTTTTAATGTCCAACTGCTATGTGTTCTGTACATAGATGCTTTTCTTTCTTTCACATTTCTAAACACAATGGAAGCCACGAGAGAGAATATCTGAAGCAATTCATTAAAATGTTGGCAACCAGGCCCTCAGCTCTCATTCCCTGAAAGCTGCCTTTGCTGAAGCTGATGGCTCTCCCAGCAGTTCCCTCCACAGAAGACCTATTGTCACTGCCTCTGGAGGGGCAATTCCTGGAGGGACATTTCAGCCAATCTAGGGTCTTGAATAAACAAAAACTATGCAAATAAATTACCATCTCGAAAGCACCGGGTTACTGTGCTGTTTTGAATACTCCTGGGAAAACACATTGGATTAAAATGAATATTTTGTTGTATGATGTAATGTTCCAATTCAGGGGATTTGGGTGTCCCTCTGGCAAGTGTCAGTTGCAGGAGGGAGGGAAATAACAGGCTGCCCTTCAGCTGTTGAATCAGAGGAACCTCTTTTCTTGGACAAGATTTTACATTTAAAATGTGTTGTAGGTGATGTAAAATGAAAGATGTTCCTCCTTGCTAAGAACATTGCACGTCCTGCCTTTTCCACCTGTTTTTGATTCTGAATTTCTTTCAGCTGCTCTCTCTTCCACTTGGCTTTGGTAATTAGGGCTGGGAATTTCCTGATTCCTGTGTTCCATGGTAGCCTTCCCCGCCCCCCTCAGTTTCCTCCCAGTGGCCCTATCTCTTTGGTGCCTTTGTTCTCACATAAAATAGTCCCTGCAAGCATTGATCGAAGTCCTGTGAATACACACTGACTCATTAGCTACTTGAGATCTTCTTCGTTAAGTAGCTTCTTTTTAAATTTCCGTGGTGGTTTATTTTTTTTATCTTACCATGAATCACAATATACAAAGGGAACATGATTTGACGTGAGGTATTAAAACAAAAAACAAACCCATATCATAGAAAATTTTTTTGAGAAAGATTTTACTGTGCCAAAAAAAAATAGCAAGCCTCTGAACCTTTCTCTGTGTGCATTCTAATAATGTAGACTACTTCAGAGAGATAGAAACCAGTCCAGCACATCCAAAAACGATCTAAGAGCACAAAATGGTCAAAGAGATGTAAAATACATCAGAGGGAGTATAGTAAATAATATTGTAATAACAATGTATGGTGCCAGGTTGGTACTAAATTTACGAGGGGAAATTTCTTTGTAAGTTCTGTAAATGTCTAACTACAATACTGTACACTTGTAACTAATATATTGAATGTCAACTGTAACTAAAAAAATTTAAAAAAAAACAAAAGAGGATCTAAGCAGTTAATCAGCAAGATAGCTATTTATCAGTCCTCTTAAAACCCATTGAAATAATTTAATTTGTGGAAGAATTGAGATTTGTAAGTGATTTAAAAAAGAATTTATTGACATCCCTTATGTTCATTTAATTTTTTGAAGTATTTAATTGAAGCCTTCCTCACTCTCAAAAATCCAAACCTCTTACATATTTTGAGCTCACCACCTCCATCACAGATTTTTCCTTTAAAAAGATGATCTGTATCTATGTCATTTTACTCAAGAGTGGTCTCGGATCTGCTGACAGAGAGACTACGAAGACAAATTAGAGCCAGTAGGAAGGAGAGCTCTCTCTTTCTCCTGTGCGCATCAAAATACTATCAGAATGCTTAGTATTAATGGCAGCCTGATGCCTGTAATGTGTCACCTTTCCCTTCAGGGCCCTCAGCTTTCCAAATGTCCATCTAATCTGTGTCCACCCCTGGGAGCAGATAGGACAGTTCTCTGTATTGATGTTCTTTGATAGTATCGAAACCTTGTCGCTTAAGTAAAAGTCTGATATCTACACCAGGTTGGCCATCCACTCAGCTCAGTCTCCAGAGAGTAAAGAATTTCAAGCTTTTTTGTTTTTTTCTTTTAAGAAAAGGGCCAGCCAAGATGGAGGTATAGGTAGATACACTGTGCCTCCTCGCACAACTAAAAGAAGGACAACAACAAATTTAAAAACAAAAAACATCCAGAACTGACAGAAAATTGAACTGTATGGAAGTCTGACAACCAAGGAATTAAAGAAGAAACATTCACCCAGACTGGTAGGAGGGGCAGAGATGGGCAGCCAGGGCGAACAGGACCCAAAGCAAGGCTGTGGTTGGAGGACCAGGGTGGGTGAGGCTGCAGCTGGCAGACTGGGCAGTCCTACATTTGCATGTGGATAAACTGGGAGAAACAACTGGGGAGCAAGACAGACCATGTAACCCAGGGTTCCAGTGTGGGGAAATAAAGCCTCAAAACCTCTGACTGAAAAAACCTGTGAGGGTTGTGGCAGTGGGAGAAACTCCCAGCCTCGCAAGAGAGTTTGTTCCAGAGACCCATAGGGTCCTAGAATGTACACAAGCCTGCCCACCTGGGAATAAGCACCAAAAGGGTCCAATTTGCTTGTGGGAAGTAGGGGAAGTGACTGAAAGCCGCTCAAGAGCCCAAGTGGCATTGTTTCCCCTTGGACCCCTCCCCCACATACAGCACCACAAAGCAGCAACATGGGTTCTCCTGCCCTAGACAATACCTAAGGTTCCGCCCTCCTACCTAAAAGGCACACCAAGACAAAAAAAATGGCCCAAATGAAAGAACAGATCAAAGCTCAAAAAAAAACCCAACTAGGCAATGAAGAGACAGCCAACCTATCAGATGCAGAGTTCAAAACACTGGTAATCAGGATGGTCACAGAAATGACTGAGTTGGGCCACAAAATAGAGGAAGAAGTGAAGGCTATGCAAAGTGAAATACAGGAAAATATGCAGGGAACCAACAGTGACAGGAAGGAAACCGGGACTCAAATCAATTATTTGGATCAGAAGGAAGAAATAAACATTCAACCAGAACAGAATGAAGAAACAATAATTCAAAAAAAATGGGAGAGGCTTAGGAACCTCTGGGACAACTTTAAATGTTCTCTGAATCATAGGGGTGCCAGAAGGAGAAGAGGAAGAGAAAGAAGTTGAAAACTTATTTGAAAACATAATGAAGGAGAACTCTCCCAATCTGGCAAAGGAAATAGACTTCCAGGAAGTCCAGGAAGCTCAGAGAGGAGTCCCAAAGAAGTTGGACCCAAGGAAGTACACAACAAGGCACATCATAATTAGCCAAGATTAAAGAGTTCATCATCAACAAGCCCTTATTATATAAAATGTTAAAAGGACTTATCTAGGAGAACCAAGATGGCGGCGTAGGTAGACACACTGTGCCTCCTCGCACAACCAGAACTGACAGAGAATCGAAAAGCAAGGGGGACCAACACCAAGGAAACAGAAAATAATCATTCATCCAGACTGGTAGGAGGGGCGGAGACGGCACTGGGGTGGAGAGGACTCGCGTGGCTGTGACGGGACTGAGACTGGCAGAGTGTGGGACAAATGGCGCAGGCAGTCCGAGCACTAGCAGACCCTGCGGTCCCACATTTTCACAGATAAACCCAGAGGGCCAGACTCAGAGTGGCGGAGAGTGGGGCAGGCAGAGTGGCGGGTAGCACCTTGCGGCACCACATTCGCCCACAGATAAACCGAACGAATGGCGGGCAGCGAAGCAGACCGCTGTGCAACCCAGGGCTCTAGCTCGGGGAAATAAAGCCTCAAACCTCTGATTGAAAGCACCCCTGGGGGTTGGGGCGGCAGCAGGAGAGACTCCCAGCCTCACAGGAGAGGTTGTTGGAGAGACCCACAGGGGCCTAGAGTGTGCACAGGCCCACTTACTCGGGAACCAGCACCAGAGTGGCCCAGTTTGATTGTGGGTAGCGGAGTAAAAGACTGAAATCCGGAGGAGAGTGAAGCGGACGCCATTGCTCCCTCTCGGCCCCGCCCCCACGTACAGCATCACAGCGCAGCAGACCAGCGTTACCCCGCCCCGGTAAACACCTAAGGCTCCGCCCCTTAAAGTAACAGACCCGCCAAGACAAACAAAAAAAAAATGGCCCAAATGACAGAACACTTCAAAGCTCCTGGAAAAATACAACTAAGCGACAAAGAGATAGCCAACCTATCGGATGCACAGTTCAAAGCACTGGTTATCAATATGCTCACAGACTTGGTTGAATCTATTCGAAAAACAGATGAAAAAATGAAGCCTATGCTAAGAGAAACAAAGGAAAATGTACAGGGAACCAATAGTGATGAGAAGGAAACTGGGACTCAAATCAATGGTGTGGACCAGAAGGAAGAAACAAACATCCAACCAGAAAAGAATGAAGAAACAAGAACTTGGAAAAATGAGGAGAGGCTTAGGAACCTCCAGGACACCTTGAAACGTTCCAACATCCGAATTATAGGGGTGCCAGAAGGAGAAGAGGAAGAACAAAAAATGGAAAACTTATTTGAACAAATAATGAAGGAGAACTTCCCTAATCTGGCAAAGGAAATAGACTTCTGGGAAGTCCAGGAAGCTCAGAGAGTCCCAAAGAAGCTGGACCCAAGGAGGAACACAACAAGGCACATCATAATTACATTACCCAAGATTAAACGCAAGGACCTACATCCAAGATTACTGTATCCAGCAAAGCTATCATTTAGAATGGAAGGGAGGATAAAGTGCTTCTCAGATAAGGTCAAGTTGAAGAGGCTCATCATCACCAAGCCCTTATTATATGAAATGTTAAAGGGAGTTACCTAAGAAAAAGAAGATCAAAAATAGGAACAGTAAAAATGACAGCAAACTCACAGTTATTAACGACCACACATAAAACAAAAACGAGAGCAAACTAGGCAAACAACTAGAACATGAGGGTTGTCAATAAGGAAGTGGGAGCGGGAGAGGGGGGTAAAGGTACAGAGAATAAGTAGCATAGATGATAGGTGGAAAATAGACAGGGGGAGGGTAAAAATAGTGTAGGAAATGTAGAAGCCAAAGAACTTATAAGTATGACCCATGGACATGAACTATGGGGGGGGGGAATGTGGGAGGGAGGAGGGTGGGCAGGATGGAGTGGAGTGGGGGGGAAATGGGACAACTGTAATAGCATAATCAATAAATATATTAAAAAAAAAGGACTTATCTAAGAAAAAGTAGAAGATCAAAACTATGAACAGTAAAATGACAACAAACACAACTATCAACAGCCAAACCTAAAAGAACAAAACAAATTAAGCAAATAACTAAAACAGGAACAGAATCACAGAAATGGAGATCACATTAAGGGTTATCAGCGGGGAGAGGGAGGGAAGAGAACGGGGGGAAAGGTACAGGGAATAAGAAGCATAACTGGTAATTACAAAATAGGCAGGGGGAGGTTAAGGATAGTATAGGCAATAGAGAAGCCAAAGAACTTTTATGTATGACCCATGGACAAGAGCTAAAGGCAGGTGTGGGGAATGCTGGTGGGAAGGAGTGTAGGGCGGAGGGAAATAAAGGGGGGAAAAATGGGCCTGGCAGGTGTAGCTCAGTGGATTGAGAGTGGGCTGTGAACCAAAGGGTCACTGGTTCAATTCCCAGTCAGAGCACATGCCTGGGTTGCAGGCCAGGTCACCAGTCGGGGGTGTGTGAGAGGCAACCACGCATTGATGTTTCTCTCCCTCTCTTTCTCACTCCCTTACCCTCTCTCTAAAAATAAATAAATAAATAATAAAGGGGGGAAAATTGGACAACTTTAATAGCATAATCAATAAAATATATTTTAAAAAAATAAAAAGGAAAAATAAAACTGGTAAAGAAAAAAGGTGATGTATTCAGTACTTGACTGAGAGTTAAGAAGCCCGAATTCTTGTCACAACCCTTGCATCAAGTTGCTGTATGACCTTGGGCAAGCCACCCAAACTTTCCGGACTTGGAGTTTTGTTTGTAAAATAAAAGAAATTGTACTATGACCCCCCAAAGTCCTTTTTAGTTATAAACAGTTCTATAATTCTTAACTATAGTAGCAATAAGATCATCTAAAACAGCTATCCATGCCCTGGCTGGTGTGGCTCAGTGGATTGAGCACCGGCCTGCAAACTAAAAGGTCACTGGTTCGATTCCCTGTCAGGACACATGTCTGGGTTGCAGGCCAGGTCCCCCATTGTGGGCATGCAAGAAGCAGCCAATTGATGTTTCTCTCCCTCTCATTCTCCCTCCCTTCTCCTCTCTCTGAAGATAAATAAATAAAATCTTTAAAAAAAAAATAAAAAAGCTATCCACTCACAACCCCTGTAACCAAGTCTGTATATGGAGAGTGGCTTGGGGGAAATATTGCAAATCTAGTATCCATGGAAACATACCCTGTGTGGTAGGATAAGGCACATTCTACAAAGCAACCCAGGAAAATGAAATTGAGGATTAATGAATATTAGGGAGTTTTTTTTTAAATGGCAATTCAGTTCTACTCTCCAATTCCCCCTAAAAAAGTGAGATATAGATTTACCCACAGACTACTGAAAGATCTTTGGGGGTAGTTAAGACCTTCTAAGGTTCAATCAGTGTTGCTAGTTTTTGCTTTAAAATGCCTTAGCTGTGGTTTCTTTCAGTGTTAGAAAAATTGTAACTTCCCTGCTTATTGATTATATTGACTCCAAATAAACCAACACTTCTTTCCTCTGTCCTTAAGTCAGAAGTCTCTTCCAGGGTGTGCAGCTGAATAATTAGCTCATAAAAAGATTAGGATAAACAAAGACCCAGATGTCTCAGGTGGCTGAGTCCACTCAGATTCCTCTCTCTTTCATATATTTTACGTATTAATTTTAAACCATAGGTGAAAATTAAAGCCTGCTCTCTCCCAGACACTCTTTGATGTTGCAAAGATCAAAAGCTTCCTAAGGGAATGTTTCTTGCAGGGAATACTGATTCCACATACGATTAGTCCCCAAATCTGACTGCTAAGACTGTGAGCAGGACTGAAATGCTCCGTGGGCCTGAGGAAGTTGGCCACACTCTTAGGCACTCTCCAGGTGTGGGGACCAGGGTTTATTTGGGACCCAGGTCACTGACAGTTGAAATTGGGACGTATATCAAGAGTAACATCTGTTTAAGTAAAAGGCAACTTCTATTTCCAGGAATTGCTTGTTGTCTGAGGGGAGGCAGAAGGGAGTGGGGCTGAATACAGGATAATTATTTTTAGCTAAGAGGCAATTAGAATTTTGACTGATGCTATTGGGTGAGGTCAGGGACTGGCCTAGTATATCCTCTCTCTGAGTCACCTCTAGTACATATGTCACCTTCACTCTGTCACCTCTCCCAGTCTTCACTGGAGAGTATGCAGGACCCAGGTAGGTCAAGAGGAAAAGGGAAAAAGAATAGTGGGAGGGGGTAGTTAGAGATGAGAGATGGTAATGGGAGGGATCCAACCCGTTTCAGGCCCTTTTGTCCCTTTTCTACCTTGGACCCCTCATCCAGCTCTGTAAAGGAATGTTATAAAAGCAATAGAGAAAACCTTTGTCTTCATGGCATACAGTATTAACCACAAGTCTAAATATCTCCCATTAGAGCACTTAACCAAAATGAGATCCGAATCCCAGAGGAGAATAATTCTCCTCCCAAAATACAAGTCCAGAGCTGGCTCAGGCAGAGGAGAACCCCCTAATGGGTGAGAGAGATGAGCTCAGCCACTGACCACACTGCCCACAGAATGCCCAGCTCTGTCCTCACCTCTCTGTGACCCTGAGAAATTCGAGTTGTAAGAGGCACCCTTTAAGTATGTATGGGGGCTTGTTAAAACACAGATTACTGGGCCCCACCCTCAGACTTTCTGATTTATATATCTAACAAGTTTTCAGGTGATGCTGAAGTTGCTGGTCTGGGGAACCATTCTTGAGAACCATTATTACAACACATAGCAGCCATTTCACCAACATCTCATGTTCATTTTCACAATGACATGTCAGAAATGCGTGCCGTGGAACAGAAGAAAATAGGAATCATTTCATTCTGGGTTTCTATGTATTTGTTGTACTTTTCCTCAGCTTCCCATGTTGTTTATGCAATTTTAGCACTGTTAATAAAATTTTAACAATTTTCTGAAAACAACTCTTACTTTTCTCCTTGAAAGACAATGAAGATTTAATAACAGGGAAAATGATATTTGGGAAGAAACTAATGTTTCTGATGTATCTGTGATAGCCATGCCTCTTCCATAACTGACAGTAGACATTAGAGAGGTCATGTCAACTGACTTGTGATTTTCTTTCAAATCTTTAGGAAAACTTATCAAAAAAGGTTCAGGTGACTTGCCAAGATTTACTCAGGAACTATTTTTAAAAAACCAGAAACAAGCATTTCTGACCTGAGGAAATCTTTTCTAATTCAAGTGATCACTTTTGATCATAAGCCCGAAAAATATTAGTCTTCACAGTGCAGCTCGGGACTGCTGCTTGCTTCACGTCATTTCTTTAGCTCATCTCCTGTAGCTTCAAGCCTGAACACAAGTGAGCTAAAAGAGAATAGATGATGTAAAACCTACATTTGAGGCTGATTATTCATTCTCCAAACTCCCTTCTCTTAAGACACACACATGTTGGGAAAATCTCCCTGAGCATGAAGAGCTAATTTTTATTAATAAAGTGGAATAATGCATATTCATCAATATATTGATGACTAGAATTACTTAAGATTTGCAAGGACCACTGCAATGACAATATATCTTCCTGTAATTATACTTCTCCATGCTCAAAAAGCTTTACAGACGTTTAAAATGAATCTCTGTAACATCCCTCTGAGGCAAATGAGGAACAGTTGTAATTATCCCCTTTTCACAGATGGATGGGCAGACACAAAGGAGCAGACTGAATCAGCCAGGAAGGAAATCCAGCTAAGAGCCCAAATAATTCTAACACAATCTGCCTCTATGATCAATGTCATTTTCCTTTGATTCATAAAAATGTGCTGTGAGAAACTCTGAAGGCACTCTTGTCCTTCTTTATTTTTATGCTATTTTTATTCTATGTAGAAATATTATTCTGAGGGCAGTAATTTGAAAGACATTTTCCCCTTTGGTAGAAGTGAGGTAGTATAATCACTTGTTACCATCATTTTACAAAGAAAAAATATTTTTGTGGAAAGGAAGTGTATTTAATATAGAAATTTTTTTATTTTTATTTCATTTTTATTGACTTTATTGGGGTGAAATTGGTTTATAAAGTAATACAGGTTTCAGGGGTACAAGTCTATAATACGTGATCTGTATATTGTATTCTGTGTTCACCACCCCAAGTCAAGTTTCCCTCCATCACCATTTATCACCCCTTTACCCTCTCTTACCCCCTCCCACCCGCTTTCTCTCTGGTAATCACCATACTGTTGTCTGTGTCTATGAGGTTTTTTCTTTTCTTTGTTTTTCTCTTTGCTTAATCCTTTCCCCTTTTTCACCCTGTCCCCAACTCCCCTCCCCCCTGACAGCTGTCAGTCTGTTCTCTGTATCTATAAGTCTGTTTCTATTTTGTTTGTTAGTTTACTATATTCATTAAATTCCACATATAAGTAAAATCGTATGGTATTTGTCTTTCTCTGACTGGCTTATTTCACTTAGCATAATACTGTCCAGGTCCATCTATGTTTTTTCAAAAGGTAAGATTTCCTTCTTTTTTACAGCCAAGTAGTATTCCATCATGGAAATATACCAAGGTATTTTTATCCACTCATGTACTGATGGGCACTTGGGCTGCTTCCATATCTTCGTGATTGTAAAAAATGCTTCAGTGAATATATATTCTTTCAAATTAGTGTTTTGGGTTTCTTCAGATATATTCCCACAAGTGTAATCACTGAGTCATAAGGTAGTTCCACTTTTAATTTTTTTGGTAACTCCATCCTGTTTTCCATACTGGCTGCACCCATCTGCATTCCCACCAACAGTGCACAAGGTTTCCCTTATCTTCACATCCTTGCCAACGCATTGTTTGCTGACTTATTGCTGATGGCCATTCTGATAGGTGTGAGGTGATAATCTCATTGTGGTTTTATTTTGCATCTCTGTGATGATTAGTGACATTGAGCATCTTTTCAATATGTGTATTGGCCATCTGTATGTCCTCTTTGGAGAAGTGTCCATTCAGGTCCTTTGCCCATTTTATAATTGGATTGGGGTTTTTGGTATTGAGTTATATAAGTTCTTTATAAATTTTGGATGTTAACCCCTTATCAGTTGAATCATTGGCAAATGTGTCCTCCCATTCAGTAGGTTGTGCCTTTATTTTGCTGATGATTTTCTTTGCTGTGCAAAAACTTCTTAATTTGATATGGTCCCATTTGTTTACTTTTTCTTTTGTTTCCCTTGTCCAAGATGATATATCAGAAAAAATATTGCTGCAAGAAATGTCTGAGATATTACTGTCTATGTTTTCTTCCACAAGTTTTTTGATTTCAAGTCTAACATGTAAGTCTTTAATCCATTTTGAGTTTATTTTTGTGTATGGTGTAAAAATGTGGTCTAGATTCATTTCTTTTGCATGTACCTGTGCAATTTTCCCAACACCATTTATGGAATGGGCTATCTTTAGTCCATTTTATGTTCTTGCTTCTTATCATCCTTTAGTGATGTTTCAGACTCTGTAGAGACATTTAAAGAGGGGACATAATGAGACTGGTAAATATAGGCGGCAGCAGTGCATGTCTATGGAAACCAAAATTCAATTTTTCTGTGTGGATAATATGACCAAGGTACTTCAATGGTGAGTTCCATCAGTACCTGATCAGTTGGCACTATGCTGTCATTTGCATAAAAGCAACAGAGAGAGGATTAAACTAATAGACATAATTGCAAGGCTGCAAACTTCTAAAAGTGCCCAACAGTTGGGAAGTACTATGCAGCTGGGAATTTTTCCAGTGACAATAGTTTTCAGTACAACAGGCTTATAAAATATGTTGCCTCTGGCTAACACAAAAAAAGCAGAACCTAGGCTCTGGGGAGAGGAGAACACATTCACCCCAAAACCTGCACAACGGACTCTCTTTCATGTCATCCCATCTTTTGTTAAGAAGAGACTCATACTGCAAACACGTGTCCTTTAGGAATTATCAGTTTTCATAGTCTCAACTTTTAAGCAGTGGACACTATGACAGGGCCACACCAGAAGGCCTGGAAGTCTCCAGGCTGCCCACTGCCATGAGGCTCCTCCACACCCCCAGTGTCGAGTCCTTCCAGCAGCATCAGGCCATCCCATCTCCCCAGGGCTCTTGTCATTCCTGCCCCTCACATGTGTTCCCAGATGCCTCCATCCCACTGATCCTGAGACTGCAGGGAATGAAAGGCCACTAAACCCTCAGAGGGTGGAGGCCTCAAAGTACAAAGGTTTGGGGTTTTCCTTTTCCGTAAGTACTCTTCTTTACTAAGTGCAGTAAGTTTTGAAGTATGGAATTCCCCTACTGAAGGGGGATGGGACAGAGACAAACGAAGTCTCAGAAGAGGCCGAGATTATAAAGTGGGTAACCTGCTATTCTAACAGGTGTTTGCCTTAAATCTCAAAAAGTAAAAATAAAGAAAGGGCTTTATCTATGCAATGTTCCTTCTAATATTTTTAAATTGAGAGGGTAACATGCTACATACACAATTGCCTATTAAGATTGATTATATGAAGCTATAAATAGGTATTTAGAGGAAGAAATAATGTTCTAATCAAGCAAAACTCACAGCTCAGTTCATCACGCCCTGTGCTGCTTGGCAATACAACAGCCAAGATCACTGAAATGACTGTAGCGCTGTTGACACAGCTTGACCTACATTTTTAGGGGCTTTTTTTTTACTTTAATAGTTTTATCTTTTGCCAATATAAATATTGTCAGTTTTCCATAATCATCAACTTCTTTGATTATCAACACTCACATAGATATATTCATACTGGGAAAAGAAAAAAGAATGCTGGATCAATTTCTTTGTCACTCAGTAACTTCTTTGTCCATACCTGGAACTCACGTCCCTATTCCTCAAGTGTCTTCATCCTCCCAGTCCTTGCTATGTACATTGGCAATTGTTCTTAAACTTATCAAATGAAACATTACCTAAAGAAAAAAAGACTTCGGGCCCTCACAGTGGGATCACTCGCCAGGGGAAGTGCTGAGGAAATCCATATATTTACCAAGTGGCTCAGGTAATTCTTAACAGGCAAGTTCGGGAAATACCTTATCTTATTGGGCTTCATTTTATTGTGCTTCATAGCTGTTGCTCTTTTTTTACAAGTGAAGCCAAGACCCTCCATCAACAAAAAGATTACAACTTGATTTATTTCAATATTTGCTTCATTGTGGTGATCGGGAACTGCACCCACAATACCTCCGAGGTATGCCTGTACTATGGGGTCCATATTTCCCAAGTCAGAATTAGAGCACACAGATTTTTTTTACTGGTTAGTAAATGTATTTATCACAAATGGTTTATTAAGATATACTTACCTCAAATACTTTTTATAAATGACATGTAATACAAATAATTGGTTTAACGATATAGATATTAAATTACATTTTGACTATTTTATAAAATTCTTTTTTGGTTTTTCCACAGAAGATGAATCTCCCTGAAATGAGAACCATTCTGAACATATGGCCTCTGTCTGTCCAGGATTCTACCCTGCACAGGGGCGAAGGTTGGAGGTATAAATGGGAAAGGGTGGCACAGAATAAGGAGAGGAGAATGAGAACGGATTGGATCCCACGCTGGGAGGGAAAAGGCGAGAAGGTGTTGGAGTTAAGGAAGGGACCAAAACTATGTTGGTGGTGGGGCAACCTCTACTAAGTATTTAGCATCTTCCACCTACAGCTGTGACTACTGCTGTACCCAGTATATCTCTTGGATACAAAATAAGCCCAGAGAGGACAAATATTATCTTCAGCTTCTTAAGTAACTTCCATAAAAATAACCAAAGCAGAGTTACCTTCAAAGCCATCCAAGACAGAATTGGCTTTCAGCAGCAAGACAGACAGACAGTGCTCAAAGAAATATAATACATTTTCCTCTATGAAGCAAAAGACCATGAAATACTTCCTCTGCATCAATTACTATGTAAGGAGCTTTCGTGTGTAGGTGTATATTCACTCAATAAATTCTTTTTCAGAATGATGCAAAGCACTGAGTTCAGTGATAAGAGTGTAAAAAGGGATGGTCTGTACATTCATGAAACTTACAATACAAAAAAGTTAGACATAAAAATAAACATAAATATCAGTAATGTAGTGGCTTGAAAATTAGATGTACTAGAATATGTTTTTATCTTTTCTGATGGAAACTTTGCTCTTGAGTCCCCTTTCTGCTGATGGAAGGAAAATTAACTCAGTCTTGCCACTTGAAAATAACCCAGTCTCTTTCCGTTTAAAACTAATAAATTTTTATTTTTGATTCAAAATTTTCCTCCTCTGTCTTGCGTTCTCCTTTCTCATGACATTGAGCCAACTTCAGCAGGAAGCCTTAACTGCCCTCCAGCATCAGGTACAAGGGGCTTCTGTGGTACGGTTGTCCATGTGGTCCTCTGTGGGTCACATACATGCATCACCCGAGGTGCAGTTAATCACAAATGGCACCTGCTATCCATTGATGGTGAACACGGTCCCTGCTATTGCTTCAGCGTCAAGATTCACACACTCGGTCCCCCCTGGTTCCCTGGACCTCTTGGTGTTTTGCCACCACCCTCAAACTCCTCAGGAACATAAAACCTCTCAGCCAATTCTCCCATGCCATCCTGGCATGTGCAGGGTTCTATAATGCTGCCCTCAGCCCATCCGCTAAGACTTCCTCAGTCCTTGCTGCTCAGGTGTCCTGTTGTCTGGGTGCTATTCTAAACTTGAGGTTCATTTACGTAAATCTGGGTATTACAATTATGTCATTTGGTTTTGCCCCAGGAGAGGGCAGGGCCCCAGGGGCAGCTTCTCGGCACCCATTAGCATCTGCATTCAACTCTTGCCTCCTCTGAATCTCCCCTTCTCATCTCTTTGGAGGACTGACTGAGCATAGAGTTTTTACAACAAGCCTGGGAAATCAGGACAAATGCAGGATGAAAAAGTAGACTCAATATCTGTTAAAAGAGAGGACTGAGTAAAGAGCAGCATATATATAGGATGACCCTGTCCCAGGAACTTTATTTCTGTCCTCCCAGAGAGAGGACAAGAGGATGGAAGAATTGAATTTGACTTGGTGCTTAGTCACATGAGGAAAAGTTCCAGTGAGGAAATGATTATCATGAATTATCAGTTTTATGTTTTCCCACTCCCAGCTGGAAACCACGGTCTATGTGTTATGTAGAATTCAGTTATACACAAAGTTACAGTCATACACTCCTGACTTTTCTGACTAATAATATGCAAGAACATTTTCTTTAATGTTTAAAGCTGTTTTATAACTATATCACAGGCATATAAACATCAAAACCTAGACTGTGGGGAAATCTACAGGTTGAAGATCTGTTTTCTTCAACAATAAATTGCAAAGAGCAAGAAGAGAAATAACATAGATTAAGGAGAAATAATCGCAATGCAGGGGACTGGATCTTGATTTAAAAAAAGAAACTAAAAAATTGATGTTTATAAAACAATGAGAAAATTGAATACCAACTGCTTATTTAATTATATTACAGAAATGTAGGCATAATAATTAATCTTGTAGTTATTTTAAAAGTATTTTTGTCTTCTCAAGAAATATGCTTCAAATATCAGTACATTAAATAATCTGATGTCTGTAATGTTTGCTTCAAAATAATATGAAAGGGTAAGTAGATGGGAAAAGGCATGGGATAGAAATGGGCTTAGGCTGATGGATATTGGGGCTGAGTGATGGGTAAATAAAGGTTCATTGTACCCTTCTGTCTACCTTTGTGTATATTTAAAATTCTTTACAGTTAAAGTTTTTTTATAAAGCCAGAAATAAAGTCTGCCGTGTAATTCTACCCTTCATACATGACTGTGTGTGACTAGACAAGTACGACCAGGCATACTGTGTCAGTGGAAAATAACTGTTATTTTTCTCTGTGTACAGGCATTAATGTATACACACATTATTGTATATACCATTGTATACATTTAGTCTTTCACGTGGTTACTGTGTGTTGACATTCAAGTGTTGTTAAACAGAGAAGGGTTCCTGGGACTCACTCTGCTCGCCTTCACTGGCATTTGTGTGCCTTCAAGCATGCAGCTCACATTTCTCACTTTTAACTCTGTGCACCATAGAATTGTACCCTTGAAACCTATATACTTTTGTTAACCAATGTAACCCAAATAAATTTAATTTAAAAAAAAATTTAAATAGTAAGAAAACTACAAATAGCCTTTAGAGTAGTATTGTGAGAGTCGATGGGGGAACATTGAAAATCATTTAGCCTCATGCATTGTAATGGAAAGAGGTTGCAACCTGGGCTGATTTCGATGTAAGATCTCAGTATTAGTACTGGCCTTGTCGTGGATTAGTCATGTGAAGCTGGACAATTGTCTGAGTCCTCAGTTTACCCCCTGAAAATAAAGTGCTAAGACTGCTCCCCAAGATCCTTTAAACTCTAGGACTACATAATTTTATTAAAGTTTATTCTGAAACATGTTAAAAACTTATATAAAATATGTGAAAGTCTATGGACTTTTTCTTCTCACAAAGGAAAACATGATATATATATGTATGTGTGTGTGTATGTATATAAATATATATATAGCCTAAAAGGTGTAAGTTAAATATCATCTCCTTTACTTTTTTTGGTAGAAAATGACTTTTAGTTGATGTATGAATAAAGAAAATAGAGTATTTAAATAATATTTAGCAATAAGTGACAGTACAAGCTAAATTCATATCATATGCACACTAATCAAGATTATGACTGGAGGTTATAAAATTATATTAAAAATAGAAATTAAATTGTCCTATTATTTTCCATAAAAACTAAAAAAATCAAATGTTATTTAAAATAAAACTACAATAATAACAGTAGTAAAATGCTTATTTTTTACCATAATATGGTGAGCACTGTTCAAAACATTTTGCATGTATTTAACTTGTTTAATTTTTATGACAATCCTAGAAATGGTTATGATTTCCCTCATCTCTAAGATGAAGAACTTTGCCCAAGTTCACAGAGCCAGTTTGCCTCAGTGTTTTGAGAGAACCAGATAACATTTGTAAAATAGTGTGTGTGAAATAGTGTGTGTGAAAATGTAACTGAGCTGCTGGGGTCCAGCCACTTGCTGCCTTGAACTGGCATAAAACGAAGATTTGTGGCAAAGGAAATAGGTTTTTATTAACAGGGTTCCCAATTTGAGGGGGCTGGGAGCATTCCTGCTCCAAGCCAACCTCCTGCAAAGCACAGATATTCCCTTGTTCCCAGAAAAATTAAAGCTCAAGTCCATGCCCAGAAGTTTCAGATTATTGCTTATCTGTAGCTCAAGGTTGGTACTCAAATGGGTCCCCACCTCCCCAGCTCCAGGATCTCTCTCTCTCTAGTGCCAGAGTCATCTCCTGGCAACAACTCTCTCTCTCTCTCTCTCCTTCCTCCACCCTCTCTCCCTCCTCCACACTGGCTCCCTCTCCTTCTCCCTCTGTCTGTCTCTGTCTTCGGTGTGCAGCCATATCACTCCAGATGCTCCTGCAGGGAAAGCTCCATCCATGGCACTCTGGTGCCTCAAGCTGCCTGCGCCCCAGAGTACAGAAACTTCCCAGCCCATGCCTCTGTGTGCTGCTCTCAGGGAGAGCCCAAGGGCTAGCGCCCTTCAAGGCCCACACCCCAGCATGGGACTCTGCCTCTGGGAGCTGATCTAAGCCCCTAGTGCTCCCTCCCATGTGGGACAAAAGCAAGAGAGCATGGGCTTTTACCCGTGCTCTGTTTTAAAGCCCCATCCCCAAATCCCATGTGCTGTGGGAGTATCCAGCTTTTCAACCCACGTGGGCCATGTTGGCCATGTTTGTCCATGCCCCTCTTCTGGCTGCCAGTCCATAAAGGAGCAAAGTCTCCAGTCACAGTAGCAGTAGTGGGCCGCAGCGGGGTGGAGACATCTGGCTTACACAGCTCACGCAGGTGCTGTGCATCCTGTGTCAGAGCTGCACGGATTGTTTACCGAAGCTCAGGGGTATGGAAACACTCCTAGGCTACTAAGGCTCCGGTGCTGCCTGCCTTTGATGCTCCCCAATCCCTCCCAGGCTCAGGTGTCTCTCCGGGGAGCTCAGCTCTGCCCCTCTTCCTACTCACTGCTCTACTCTGTTACTGGCTGACTGTTTACAGTTGCCTGAGGCAGTAACCTTCTCCCAGAGCCTCTCTCTGCTGGGAAGGCTCTTGCTTGGTTGTGGGGCCTTGCCTGCTGGCTTGTTTATAGTTGCTTTAAGCAATCTCCTTTCTCTAGGAAGGCAGGCCCCTGGCTTCTTCAGGTGGTGGGCAGCTCCTCATGCCAGGCCGGGGTTCCCCCCTCCACGACCCCATGATCTGGCCTGGCCATCCCATTACAAAAATATTTTGTAAAGTGTTAAGTGTCAAACAGATGTTAATTACCCTTAGTATGACTGGGAAATTTTTAAATGTCTTAAATATATTTAACAAGATGAAAACAAATAATGAAATATTTCAAAACTTTAGAAGACCATATTGTAAAAAGATACAAGATATGAGTAATGAAATAATGGATCTCGGTAATGATTATCAGTGGCAGCCACAGGTGAAAAGCTGAGGGAGAAGGTTGTTATAATGGACAGACCAGGGTGACAACTTTTAAACTCACTGAGAAATGTTAACATCAAAAAGAGAGGTAATCAAGTACACGGGTCCTCTGATGAAATATAACCTCATTTACGATGAAATAGCCAGCCTGAATCTAATCAAGATTGTAAACCTAATGCCAGAGTTTAGGAAATGCTGGGGACAGAGGTACACCAAACTGTTAAACCAACCAGTGGAATCAGCCAAATCCAGAAGGTGAGTATCATTGTAAGACAAATAAATGATTTGGATTCTTCAACATATAAATTCTAAGATAAGGGGGGAGAGGGAGAATTACAATTTTTAAAATATTCAAGAGGCATGTATAAAATGTATTGTCTAGACTTTGGATCTTGATTTGAACAAACCAATTGTTTTTAAAATATAGGGGGACTTGGAATACTAATGATTATTTAGTGATAATAAGGGGTTATTATTATTACTTAAATGAGATATAGCATTGTGGGTTTTTTAGGCCTTATCTATTAGCAATACAAATGAAAGTATTTACACATGAAATAATATGATATTTATGTTTAGTTTTAAAAATTTAGTGTGGGAGGGGAGTGGGGCATATAGATGAAACAAGACTGGTCATGAGTCAGTAATTAGTGAAGTCAGGTGGTGTGTATTATAATATTCTATTTTTGTATGTGTCAACTTTTCTACAATGGAAAAGATTTAGAGGCGAAAGGGAAACAAGATACACCAGTTGAAAATAGTTTTTGAAATTGAAGATAATGTAGCTAAATTTCACTTTGTGTGTATAAAATGAAAATACATTGCAAATGTGCTCTTAAAAAAGACAGAGACAGAACCACTGGTGATTTGTTAATTTTTCTTTCTTGTTTAATTTAGGAACTAAGAACTTTAAAAAAGACTATGTAAATTATCTTGTTATTTAACAAACATTCGTTGAGCATATACTAAGTGCTAGACTTGCATTTTGCTGTACATATTTGTGGAATTTTAGCTATAAGACAAACCAGCTGAGGATACAAGAAGACCAAGCAATTGGAAATCAGTGCAGGATAACGTTGTAACAAAACTAACTAGCCACCCTCTAGAGATTTGTGCTTCCTTTCCAGAGAATATGGTAGTTTCAGAGATGCAGATGCTCAGGCAGGGAGTACATTTCCCAGCACAAGGTGCACTGGAGCCCTGTGTCTAGTTCTCAGCAGCAAAAGTGCTGTGACATGTCCCTATTGGACTGAGGTGGTCTAGAAGCAGAGGTGCTTTCTCATCTCTTTCTCCCATCTTCCAGTGCCTGGGCCACTCTGGGCGCTTTGTGTTAGAGATGGCAGAGCCTCCAGAACCCTAGGTTCCTAAATGGCTACAAAAAGCACAGCACCCCACCACTGTGATCACCAATACACCAATGCTTATACTATTACCAGTGAACAAGTATACTTCTATGATGTTAAGCCACTGATATTTCAGGGTTTATCTGTTATAGAGGGTAGTTTCAGTTGCTAAGTGGAATGTTGCCATGTATGCTCAGCGGTCAGAAAAATTAGAAAATGTTTCATGGAAAAGGTGGCACTAGAGTTGGAATTTGAACTATGAGCTGTATGAAAATGGCTAAGTGGAGAGGAGTGGGTGGGTGAGATACCAGAATACGGAACCAACACAGGAACCACAACAGAAATTCGCATGCAGATAGGGGTTAATGAGATCATCCTGATGAGCAGGTGTAGGATGGGGAGAGTGAGAAATAAGGATGAAGAGGCAGGATGGGATTAGAGTACTGTGGTCCTTGAAAATTTAGGACCCGATTCAATGAAAACCACTGAAGTTTCTGGAATAAAAAGATGTCTGATGAAGGGTCTGTATTAGAAAAATCAGTGAAATAAGATTGCAAGATGGGCCCCAGGGGAAAAGATTACTCTGAGTGACATCAAGTTTTGATATAACTAGACACCACGATGCCAAACTCAGTAAAAAGGAAGGAATAAGTTTAAGTGCCATCTTAAAGCACAAATCCACATGGCTTGACAACAGGAAAGAACATGAAACCAAAAGGCTATTCAATCAGAAGATCTGTGTCTAGTCTTTACTCTCAGAACTGTGAGTTCTGTTTTTTTAGGCATATCATTTAATCTCATTGAGAGTTTCTCTTCCTTTGTAAAATGAGGGGATAGAACCAGATGACCCCAAAGTTCTTTCCATATGTAAAATCTTATGGTTGAATGGGCCCTGGCTGGTATGGCTCAGTGAATTGAGTGCCGGCCTGTGAGCTGAAAAGTTGCTGGTTCAATTCCCAGTCAGGGCACATGCCTGGGTTGTGGGCCAGGTCCCCAGGTTGGGGGGCATGCAAAAGACAACCAATCAATGTATCTCTTGCACATCTCTCTTTCTCCCTCCCTTCCCCTCTCTCTAAAAATAATAAATAAATAAAATTAAAAAAGAAGAAATGGTTTCACAAACATGTATCTGCCAAAAGACTGGTATCCAGAATATATAAAGAACTACAACTCAGTTTTGAAAACATAAGCCACCTAATAAAGACATGGAAGAAGATTTAAACATATGTTTCATGAAGAAAGGCCTATGAATGAATGGCCAACAGCATATAAAAAGTACTGAATATCATTAGTCATCAGGGAATGCCAATGAATATCACAATAAGATACCATTATGTATAATAGCTAAAGTTAAAAAGCTCACAACTCTAAATGTTGACAAGAATATGGAGCAACCAAAATTCATACATTAATGATAGAAATGTTAAATGGCACACAATCATTTTAGAAATAGGCCTAGTAGTTTCTTATAATATCAAGTACATACCTACCTTATGACTCAGCAATTCCACTACTAAATACCCAAAAGAAAGGAAAACACATGTTCACAAAAACACATACAAAGAAAGCTTATAACAGCTTTATTCATCATAGCCAAAAATCTGGAGAGCACTCAGGTGTTCATCAATAGGAGAATGGATAAACTAACTGTGGTATAGTCATATAGCAGCATGCTACTCAGCAGTAGAAAAGAACTATTGGTGCACCAACAATATGGATAAATCTCAACATTATGCCGAATGAAGTCTTGCCCATAAAGGTATATACTTTATGATTCCATCTGTGTGAAGTTGTGGAACAGGCAAAACTAATCTGAGGTGGAAAAAAATGAAAACACTGGTTGCCTAGGGAAGGAGAAGGGTGGGTGAGGATCAATTGGAAAGAGAAATGAGGAAACTTTCTGGTGATAGTAATATTCTCTGTCTTGATAGGGGTTTAGGCTACACAGATGTATATATTGGTCAAAACTCAGTGAATGGTAAGCTTAAATTGGTACTGGTTATTATAGGTAGATATTACTTGAAAGAAAAACAAACTATAAACCAGTTTAGAACTCTAGTTAATGATACATGTGCTGAAGCTGTATACTTATATCTGCAACTTACTCCATTAGAAAATGAAGATGGGCTGATGGATGGGTGAAGGAATGGATAAATGCATAGTTGGGTAACAAAGCATATTTGGTAAAATGTTTATAGTAGAATATGTATGGGTGGGTATATGGATACTCATTATACAGATATTCCAACCTTTCTAATTTATTAAAATAAAATGTTGGGTTGTGAAAAGAAAAAAAAGGAGCTTCAGTTGTATTTCTTATCATGATGCCTATCAGATGATAAAAGCAACTGATAAAAAAAATTGTAGAGCAACAGGGAAAGAGGGAATTGGCCATAAAATGAGGCTAGTTAATATTCAATAGTTTCTGGTTCCCTAAGGTATACCTGAATGTTTATCAAAGATATTAGATTTAATAAAGGTATTAAAACTGTGGGCACTGTCCTTGCTGGTGTGGCTCAGTTGGTTGGGCACTGTTCTGCAAACCAAAAGGTGGCAGATCTGATTCCTGGTCAGGGCATATGCCTGGGTTGTGGGTTTGGTCCCCTGTTGGGCATGTGCAAGAGGCAACTGATCCACGTTTCTCTCTCACATCCATGTTTCTCTCCCTCTCTTTCTCCCTCCCTTCCTCCTCTCTAGAATCAATAAAAGAAAAAAAAACAAAACTCTGTGGACACTGATGTCAGTGTCCATCATTCAAGTGATCTGCATAATAAAAATCAGTGTGGGTGTGGAAGAGACTACAAATAAAAACAAAAGAAATAAAAATGAATTAAAGAGAACAGGAAAAAACTAATGAATAGAACAAAAGGTACCTTTTCATTGTGATTGGTTTTATAAGAAATCCAAATGGCTAATTTTGAATTCTTCAGAATTATGGTGTTTTTGTACATACATTTCAGCTTCTGAAATAACTGCTGTAGTGAGACTTTATGTACTGTTTGAATATTTATATCAAAACAGTTGTAACAGGAAAATAAACACATTGATACTGGTTTTAATATCTGTCAAAACAGTAATCAAGGTAAAAGTGACTGGAGGCTCCATTTCAAAAGCAAAGGGAAGGGCAAAAAAAATTCAGTTGATAGAATAGAGGTTGGTGGGGGAAAGAAGAGTTATATTGCAATAGAAAGATGATGCTTCAGGAACTGAAAATAAAGATATCATTAGTGCGACACACCTGTCCATGATGAAATATTTGTCTCAAAATAGATTTTCTTTGAGCCTTAAACCCCAAACTGTGCTATGTCCCTGAAGATACACAGAATGGCCTATTTTCAGTTGTTAATCCCAGACCTAAATACTAATAGTTTGTTTTGCCTGTAAAGGAGAGTTTAAATTAGCTTTATGGATTGCAGAACTAGACATGCATTAGTATATCTTTTATGGCCCCTGACCTAGCAGAGCATGAGAAGCTTCTGAAGTATGAAATACATGCAGAGGGGTGCTCATAAGGGATTATATTCTAAATTGCAAATGCAACATTGATTTAGTTTCTATTTTGCAGATTCTTTTAATTCTACAAAGAAGACAATTGCTTGCAATATTGAACCACAAATGCCTGCAGCCTATAAACATAAAGAATCCTTAATCAATGGACTGAATCAATTTAGCACATTTCCATCCCTTTTTCGAGATGTAAATTCAATATCTTGCCCCTACAGCTTTGCCTGCAGTCTTGACATATAGGTTGCAATCTTTTAAAAGATAATGCTAGAATTTCACCTAGTTAACTTCACTTGAATGTAAGTAGTTTAAAAATTAGTTTATTTAGGAATTAAATAATTTGTTTTTCTGTTTCAAAAATTGTCAAGATATATTTATGAAATAGGATTCTGCAAAAGAATCATGAATCCAGAAAAGCCTTTTGGATTCTGGGTATGACAGTCTGAAAACTGATTTTACTTGCCATTTAAAACATGAATGTACGTTGCCTTCTACAGTTTCACTGGGCTGGGTTGGTCATGCGTGGTGATGCTGAGCTAAGCGAGCCTGGGGAGTCATAAGGTAAAACTGGGTCAGCTGGAGGGCGGCTCAGAGGTTCTGTACGCATGCGGGCTCACTGTGCAGGCACTTCTGCCCGACGTGCAGTAGCAACAGCCAGGGTACCAGAGACTTCAAATATCTGGGAGCAAAACAAATGGCTTCCTCTGTACTCCTGTATCCTTAGAGTTGGCCTTAGAATTATTGAGCCACTTGGTGTGGGCACAGAGGAGGTATGAGACCAGAAAGTAAGAAGGAAGAGCACTGATTCATATATATATTTATCTCACTTCATCCTCACAACCACTTTAATAAAGTAGTTACTGTTATTACCCCTGTTGCACAAATAAGGAAATTGGATGTCTGGGAAATTAAGCAGTTTGCCTAAGGCCACCAGGTAGCCTGTAATCAAACCCGGACCTAAAGGGAGCACTATAACGCCCTGCATTTAACCATTACACTACAGAAATTAATCTGAGCCTGAGCACCCAGGGGAGCCTCCCAGAGGAATTAGGACTGAAAATGGGCAATAAAGGCTGCAAGAAATGGATGAACAGAGAGAAAAGACAAGACCTGTCCAGGAGCAGAAGAGCAGAGTGAAAAGACAGAAGCAGGAAGGCTGTTGGGGAAACAGTGAGGCAACAAGCCTGACAGAGTTAATGGATCATTTGTTTTCAGTAATAACATAGGACTTTAGAACTTTAAAGCACATTCATCTCCATCTCATAGATCCTCAGAACAGGTCTTTTACTAGGGGAAAAGTTATAATGCATCTTTGCCTATATGCAGAAATTAAAGATCAATCAGATAAGTGATGCCTCCATCACATACCCCTCCCACAACAGGGTCTACATGTTGCTCCTTCTGCTTGGAAAGTACTTCCTCTCCTCTTCACCTTACTAACTACGACCCATCCATCAGCTTAGTTTAACCCTGACTGCGTAAGAGAGCCTTAGCTGACTTCTCTGGCCTTGATTAAATTCCTCCCTAGTGTATGCACTCATTGAACCATGTATTTTTCCTTTGTAGGATTTATCATATCTATTCTACTTGGCAGTGGGAATAAATTCATGAAGATTAAATAATTAAATAAACAAATTAACAGAATCCAGGTCTGCCTTGGGCTATTGCTCATACATTTTCCACATAGTACACTATTTATAAAAGGTATGGTTGAAAGATCTGAGGCTATTTTACCTGAGAAAAAGAAAATTTAGGAGTGAAGATCTGACAGCTGTCTTCAAATGTCTGAAGAACTCTCATGTTAAAGGACTAGACATGTTCTGCATAGCTCCAGAGGGCAGAACAAAGACAAATGGGGTGAAAGTCCAGGGAGGCAGATTTCATTACAGTGTAAGGAAGTGAAATATGTAACAATGAGACCTGTCCAAATTTGAAGTAGGCTGGTTTTTAAGGAGGTGAGTGTTCACACAAAGCCTGGAGGAACACCTGTCTGGGTGTTTGGTAGCGGAAATTCCTGTTCTGGACAGGAAAATTTTAGTCCCTTAATATGATTCTCTAGATCTGGGAGCTTGAAAGCAAAACTGAATATGATTTGAGACCTCAAGGAGAGAGAGCTGCAATGAATAATAATTTTTAAGATGCCCTAATAACATTGGACACTTTAAGAAATACATCTGCATCTGTGGGTGGCCACTTTGGTGCCGCTGGTGAGGTCTTTGAGAGCTAGCATTCCAACAGTCATTAGGGCTGTGCAGCTGCCACTGTTACTAAACAGCGGGGAACACTCCAGTGTACAAGGGACTGATTCCAGGGCCGTTCCTCTTCTCCAGACAGAATCTCCCTTTCCCCCTACTCCCAGGTCCACATACACACAAACACATGTCTGCACTAGAAGCGACCACGGTGTGCTGACAGATCTCGTTCCAAACTACTATTGGAAGCTGTCCTTTCCCAGCTACTTAAGGCATCCCCCTTATGCTGGGCACTTTACAACAATGTTCTTCTTCAGGCAAACATTCAGATCATGAAAGAGACATTGGGAGAGAAGAAAACTAAAAATCATCTTTTTAATACATCATCTCTATCTTAAATTCACAAGAAAATCTTTAAAAAGTACGTGGAGGCTGTGCACTAGGAATCCTGAGTTGTAAATCCATGTCTAAAGATGCCATTAGATGGATGGAAGTGAGCTTGCGGATCTGTAATTTCTATTTTCAGCAGGCACAGGCCTGGACCAAAAAGGACAGTTTTTCTATGGAGAAATGTAATCTGAGTATCAAATAGCCAGTTTTCAAACTTGAGAATTCAACCTATTTTTGAAAAATCATATTCAATATATTGTAATGTTAAAATTATATTTCAAACCAGTGTCCATTTACCTTAAAACATATTTGGTAATCAAATCATCAAATACTTATTGAATACCTACTATGTGCCATGCACTATTCTAGGCACTGATTATAGGGAGGTAAACAAAATGGATGTGATCTCTGATGTTACAGATTATAATCTAATTGATACAATAAATGATAAGCACCAAATTAATACATAGTACAAACGGTGACAATCAATATGAAGGGGAAAGATTAGTAAGAGAGACTCCTAAATTCACTTAGGCTTTTTTTAATGAAGATTTTATTTATTTATTTATTTTAGAGAGAGGGGAAGGGAGGAAGAGAGAAACATCAATGTGTGGTTGCCTCTCATGTGCTTCCTACTGGTGGCCTGGACCGCAAGCCAGGCATGTGCCCTGACTGGGAATCGAACCAGCGACCCTTTGGTTTGCAGGCCGGCTCTCAATACACTGAGCCACACCAGCTAGGGCATACACTAGGCTTTTCTGAGGAAGAGACTTTTCACTGAGAAATTAAGAATAAGTGAAAATTAACCTTGTGAAGGGTTAGAGAAAGGACATTGCTGGCAAAAGGCACATCCCAAAACTCTGAAATAGAAAACAATTTGATTCCATCAAGTAATGGAAAGAAAGCAAGTATGAGCAAGGGGGAAAAGCCTTGAGACGACACTGCAGAAGAGCACAAGGGCAAAGCCTGCAGAGCCTTGGAGACTGAAGGTTACTCTAAACACAATGGGAAGTCCAGACAGAGAGGAGTGATGCAATTTACATTTTTAAAATGATTATTCAAAAGATCAGATGTGGAAAATGGATTAGGTAGAAGCAAGAATCCTGTCTCTTTCTATATAAACTGCCCATACACAAAGTGACAACTTCCAATTTATAATCATATTAATGTAGCATATTTAGAGTTATTTTTTTTATCCTACCCCAAGGACACTTTTTTTAATTGCTTTTTAGGGAGAGAGGAAGGAAGAGAAGAAGAGAGTGAGAGAAACATTGATGTGAGACAGAAACATCAATTGGTTGCCTCTTGTACATGCCCAGACCGGGGATCAGACCCACAACCTAGCCGCGTGCCCTGACCAGGCGTCGAACCCGAAAGCCTTTGGGTACTGGACAACACTCCAAGCAACTGAGCCACACAGGCCAAAACTAGAGTTATTTCTTTTAAATAATTATAAAAGTTTAACATCCCACACATTTTTTGTTTACTAAGCAACTCTTTCCCAAGGAGACATACTATTGGTAAATGAATGAAAACTAAAATCTTTTCTACTCAGGCAGTATAAATTCTAACTTACATTGAGAATGAAAACAAACTCTATTTCCAAGACAGAGGAAGGAATAAAAGTAAATGCCTTTTCACGTAATGTTGCATCAGAACATTATCTCAATTTTACAATCAGGGGAAACTATGTACTTCACTGAGTGTGCTGGCATAGGAACAGAGCTAGAATTAGACATTCCCCATGACTGACTATCTCTGTTTTTGTTGCCCAGTACTATTTCTTCCCGTGGAGCATGTCAGAGCAGGCAGTCAGTCCTCCTCATCATTCTCATCAAGTTTAAGTGTAGACTCCTGGCAAAAGCAAGTATGTATAATTGGGTAACACAATAATACTTTGAAAACTAATGTGTTCTTCTCTTACTGCTGTGAGAACAGGACCCACAGCACAGCCAGTTCAGGGGCAGGGGCTGGAAATTAAGTACATCATAAAGGCAAGAGTGAAACTCAGTTCTGTCATTCACAACAGAATCATGCAGCAATCCAGGCTATGTTCCAATTTCCCTCCCAACTCCACAGGCAGCCCCAAAGGGCCCATTCACATAGGTTTTACATGTTTGTCTATTTGCTTGTTTGTTATGTAATGTTGATATGCAAGTTGATACTTTATAGAAGTAGGATACTACATTAAGGAAAGTAAAAGAAAAGCTTACTCCTTTTAGTCCCAGGGGATTGTGGAAATGTGTGTGTGTGTGGGTGTGTGTGTGTGTGTGTGTGAGAGAGAGAGAGAGAGAGAGAGAGAGGCACCAAGAGAAAAGTTGAGTCAAACAAGTATTCTGATTTCTCATTTCAGGGAATTGCATTAAATCTGTGGTTTTCAAATTTAACATGCCTAAAATCACCTGGAATGCTTGTCAAAACAATTGTTGGGCTTTACCCCTAGAATTTCTGATGGAGTAGGTTTGCGTAGAACTCAAGAATTTGCATTTCCCACAAGTTCCCAGGTGATGCTGATGCTGCTGGTCCAACGAGAACTACGGTCTTGAATAGATGAAAGTAATCCCAAGTGCAAAGGAATTCCTTGTCCTTGATTTTCATGTAGTGCCCTAGAAAGCGATCATCTCTATGACTGACCCCTGCTCAAATCTCTTCAACTCATCCCTCATCCGTGGAGACATATAAAGCACATCTCTCTTCCACTTACACCAGGGCATCTTCTAAAGGAGAGAAACAGGATGCGTGGGGGCATTTCAGAGAGTGACCATTTTTCCTAGAAAGATATAGCATTATCTGAGGGACAGTTTAAATTCCCAGATCTAACTATTCTTAAACCATATTGGACACATGGTCAGGTTTCTTTCTCTTTTATTTACCTTTCTAATAACTATGTCAGGCTTCATGAGGCCTTCTGCTTCCCTTTTTCCTTTTCCCACCGGCTGCAACAGTGATACAGTTGGTATGGTGGTGAGCCACCTTCAGCAGTGTGAATGATAAAGGCTCTATCTTCAAGAATGGCAAAGCCAAAAGAGAAGAAGCTTCAGACCCAGAGCCTATCAAGCCATCTTACAGAAACTGGATTTTACTTATTTAAGACATTGTGTGTTGGGTCTCTTTGATACAACAGTCTAATCTGTATCCCAAACAGTACAAATGGAATGAGAGATATGAGAGGTGTGAGAATAACACATAAATTCATTGCAGTGCAAATGAATTTATAAAATGTGCAAACACATTTTTCCTGTTATTCTTTTCCATTCTGATTCTTAGTGATACACTCAAGACTTCATTTCAATTAGATCAGTCCTTTAATGTTTCACTCTTCTCATTTCCAGTCTTCCTTCTTTCTTGACTGTTCTTTGTCCATCATCAGTGCATTTATTTGGGTCTAGTGATCTACATAATTTCACCTCATATTTTATTAGCATATTTTATTAGCACCTCATATTTCTTCTACAGCTGCTTTAGAGTTGTTACAAATTCCTCAGGAATTTTTAATACCTTTTAATACTTTGAATATAAGAATAAGTAAATAAATATCCAAAAGAGTATGTTTGTTTTTGTCATTATCAATCTTTTACTTCCTAGTGAATTAATCAGCATGGTATGGACTAAGGTGATAATGTGAAAATTATACGCAGCTGGATCTTAGAACAAAATACCTAAGAATATATATATTATTTATATATGTATTTATTTTTATATATTTATATATCCCCCTAAATTTTTAATTTATATGTATGTATATAATGAACACAAAGATAACTTCTTTTTAAATTAATTTTTATTGTTATTCAATTACAGTTGTATGCCTTTTCTCCCCATCCCTCCACCCCACCCCAGCTGAACCCACCTCCCTCCCCCATCTCCACCCTCCCCCTTGATTTGGTCCATGTGTCCTTTATATTAGTTCCTGTAATCCCCTCTCCTCACTGTCCCCTCCCCACTCCCCCCCCCCAGCTATTTTTAGACTGTTCTTAACTTCAATGTCTCTGGTTATATTTTGTTTGCTTTTTTCTTCTGTTGATTATGTTCCAGTTAAAGGTGAGATCATATGGTCTTTGTCCCTCACCGTCTGGCTTATTTCACTTAGCATAATGCTCTCCAGTTCCATCCATGCTGTTGCAAAGGGTATAAGCTCCTTCTTTCTCTCTGCTGCGTAGAATTCTATTGTGTAAATATACCATAGTTTTTCGATCCACTCATTTGCTGATGGGCACTTAGGTTGCTTCCAGTACTTGGCTATTGTAAATTGTGTTGCTATGAACATTGGGGTTCCAAGGTTCTTAGGGTATAATGCCAGCAGTGGAATTGCTGGGTCAAAGGGCAGTTCCATTTTTAGTTTTCTGAGGAAATTCCTTACTGTTTTCCACAGTGGCCTCACCAGTCTGCATTCCCACCAACAGTGTACTAGGGTTCCCTTTTCTCCGCATCTTCTCCAACATTTGTCTGTTGATTTGTTTATGTTGGCCACTCTGACTGGTGTGAGATGAGATAACTTCTATTGAATATAAAATCCTGTAAAATACATTCTCAAATCTTTTTCCTTTAGTAGTCAAATACTTTAATCTCTTTATAAACTCAATATATTCATATAATGTTAAATATTCTTTGCTGTGTTTAATTTTTATTTCATAATCATACACTTAACTCTGCAATCCAGCTCAACCTCGAAACAGTAAGGAAAATTTGGAAGCCAATGAACTGTGGCAACAATAAGAAGATTATAGAACATTCTAAAAAAATAGAGGTGAAGGGGTGTTCTTCTGAGCTACAGAAGGAATGGTCTGGTGGTTGAGATAAAACACAAGTCAACTTTATGACAGTTGTCCACAGTCAGCAATGGTGATCTTCTTGCTGGTCTTGCCATTCCTGGACCCAAAGCACTCCACAGTTGCCATAGTATCTGTGCAGTCTTTCACCTGGCAGAAGACCACATGCTTGCTATCCAACCACTCAATCTCGGCAGTGCAGATGAAAAACTGGGAACTTTTGTATTGGGTTCAGCATTTGCCATGGACAAGATATCAGGACTTGTATGCTTCAGGATAAAATTCTCATATCTATTTTCTCCCCATAGATAGACTTGCCACCTGTGCCTTTATAGTGTGTGAAGTCACCACCCTGACACATAAATCCCAAAATACTTCTGTAAAATCAGGACCCTTTATAACCAAATCCTTTCTCCCCACAAACAGCTCAAAGGAGATGCAGTCCAAGGACTCGCCAATGGCAGCTAGTGGGCTTGGTGCGGTCGACTGTGGTTGGGCGCTGGTCACTCCAGGGCAGGAGCATCTGCAACTACTAAATACTCTTAATATTTTTGCTTTATTCCAAAATAATATAGGTAATAAAAATAACCTCCCTGGCATTGGCACTCAGAATATAGAGAACACATAAATGCTAAGGTTATATTCAGTCCTCAGTGAATACCAATTTTGAAATATTTTTGGTTGTTTGTAGAAATCATAATTCTCCAGAATACAAATCACTCAAAACAACCAGTAAGCATTCCAAATTCCCTTATGAATGGTCACATCGCTAATTTGGTGTGAAAAACAAATGTACATCAGTTTATCTCCCTCCTGGTCCAACTAACGTAATACCATTTTGTACTTCCTCCATTTAAAGCACCAACAGTCAAGCAGTCCTCTTTCCAAACAAACAAAAAAATACAGCTTTAAAGGAAAATAAGTACTCATAGCATCATTAGTAGAGAGTCATACAAACATGTCAAATTTTACTTAAAACATTTTGGGGTACTTTTAAATATAGTTTCAGAAGGGAGTAAGGGAAAGCATTCTACTAAGCTTTAATGCTTCAGGAAACCACAAAAAAATCATTTTATCATCCTAACCAGCTACTGATCGTAGAGATGGAATGAGAAGCCATGACTAGGAGACTGAAACAATGCATCTTTGCGACCAGCTACAGGAATACAGCAAACCCAGAGACATAACCATTGCTTGGAAGCCAGTGTTCAAGACAGAGCCAGGAGTCAGAAGTCAGGAAAGCCACTGTGAGTTATGGAGAACACACATACAGTTCAAAGCAAGTCTTGAATCACATAGATAACAGAGGTCACAGCAAGGCACAGAATCAAGAATCAAAACAAAAATTCAGATCATGCATATGAAGCACACATTGTCCTGCCCATTGGTCATTTGAGTGGACATTTGGTCATTCTAGTTGCAGCAAGAATAGTGTGTGTTAGCTGCAGGTAAATCATCCTAGCCATTCCTTCCACTGTAGTGGCCTCCCAGACACTGTGGACTAAACATGTCATTCATTTTTCCCACGATCTATCAGTTGAGACTTCAGAAGGAAAGCCAGGCTTGTTACAGACTAAATAAAGAACTTATATTTTCTCTTTATGTCTGAGTTGTAGTGTGAGTTAAATTTCCACACTGCCAGATTAGCTATTGGCCAGACTTCAAGCAGAATTAAAGGGCAAAGCAAGTCTGAAATTAGGCATGGGAATGTCTAGCTAACCAGAGAAGTACCAGGAGACAAAATTAAATTAAAAAAAAAACAAAAACACAGACAGCTTTTTTCTTTTTCACAGCTTTGTTCACATATAATTCACATACTGTGTAATTCACCCATTAATGTGTATAATTCAATGACTTTTAGAATATTCAGACCTGTACATTCATCACCACAATGAATTTTAGAACATTTTTATTACCTCAAAAAGAAACCATAGTCCCCTTAGCCATTACTCTAGGCAACCACTAATCTACTTTCTGTCTCTATAGATTTGCCTATCTGGATATTTCATACAGACTCAAAGAATAATCGGTGGTTTTTGGTGACTGGTTTCTTTCATTTAGCATGTTTTCAAGATTCATCCATTTTGTAGTGTGTATCAGCACTTCACTTCTTTCAATTGCTAAATGATATTCCTTTTTATGGACATGGCACATTTTATTTATCCACTCATCAGCTAATAGACATTTAGGTTTTATCTACACTTTGGCTATTATGAATAATGTTGCCATGGATATTCACATATAAGTTCTTGTGTAAACATATGTTTTTACTGCCCTTGGGCATATACTTAGGAGTGGAAGTGCTGAATTATATGGTAATTCTATGTTTACCTATTTGAAGATCTGCCAGACTATTTTCCAAAGTGATTGTACCATTTGCCATTCCTGCCAGCACTGTGGGAATGGAATGAGGATTCCAATTTCTTCACATTTTTGCCAATAGTTGTTATCAGTCTGTGTTATTATAACATCCCACCCTCTGTTTGAAAAAACCTCAAACAGATCTACATCTTTGGTTTGGAAATTGAACCAGTTCCCTGATTAGAGAAGCCCACTTACAAAGGGAAAAATCCTGAGCACAGACTTTTCCTGATGAACAAGAAGGAAATAAAAGGTCAGAGTTGTGTGGATATCTGGGAGGAGGAGGGGTAACCCTATGAAATTGCATATAGTCAACCATTTTTTGACCTACAAAAACAGCACATTCCTATAGTTTAATCTTATACAAAATAATTCCCATGGTGATTTGGGTGAATGTTTAGGACTTGCAGGTGAATTAGTTGGATAAGTACTGGGCATGAGTAGGAAGAGCCTTGCATTGCCTCCTAAGTTCCAACTCTATCCCACAGGTGACAGAGAAGTCCATTCATGAAAAAACTTTTGACAAATGGCCAATAAATGTATTTTTAAATACTTAAGGAATCTTAGGTTTACAAAAAAACTGTATATTATTTTCAGTTTAACAAAAAAAATTTATGATAACATTCAATGTTAATAAGGACTCAGGGAAACAGGCTGCTGTCATATACTTCCGGGTGCTTAAACTGAAAAATCTTTCTAGAAGACATCTGAATACGCTTTGACCAAGTATTCTTCTTCTAGGAACTAATTCCAAGGAAACAGTTAAGAATGTTTATTTTATTTTGTTTTGTTTTATATATTTTATTGATTATGCTATTACAGTTGTCCCATTTTTTTCTCCTCTTTATTCACCTCCACCCTGCACCCCCCTCCCACCAGCATTCCCCCCTTAGTTCACATCCACAGGTCATACATATAAGTTCTTTGGCTTCTCCATTTCCTATACTATCCTTAACCTCCCCCTGTCTATTTTGTACCTACCATTTATGCTTCTTATTCCTTGTACCTTTTTCCCCATTCTACCCCCACCCCGTCCCTGCTGAGGGCCCTAAATGTGATCTCCATTTCTAAGATTCTGTTCCTGTTTTAGTGGTGTGCTTAGTTTGTTTTTGTTTTTCTTCTTTAGGTTCAGTTGTTGATAGTTGTGAGTTTATTGTCATTTTACTATTCATAGTTTTGATCTTTTTCTTAGATAAGTCCCTCCAACTTTTCATATAATAACAGCTTGGTGATAATGAACTGCTTTAGCTTTACCTTATCTGGGAAGCACTTTATCTGCCCTTCCATTCTAAATGATAGCTTTGATGGATAGGGTAATCTTGGATGTAGGTCCTTGGCTTTCATGACTTCGAGGATGTCTTTCCAGCCCCTTCTTGCCTACAAGGTTTCTTTTGAGAAATCAGCTTAGAATCTTATGGGAACTCCTTTGTAGGTAACTGTCTTCTTTTCTCTTGCTGCTTTTAAGATTCTATCATTATTTTTAATCTTAGGTAATATAATTATGATGAGCCTTGTTGTGTGCTTTCTTGGGTCCAACTTCTTTGGGACTCTCTGAGCTTCCTGGACTTCCTGGAAGTCTATTTCCTTTGTCAGATTGGGGAAGCTCTCCTTCATTATATTTTCAAATAAGTTTTCAACTTCTTTCTCTTCCTCTTCTCCTTCTGGCACCTCTGTGATTTGGATGTTGAAATGTTTAAAGTTGTCCCAGAGGTTCCTAAGCTTCTCCTCATTGTTTTGAATTCTTGTTTCTTCATTCTGTTCTAGTTGAATGTTCATTTCTTCCTTCTGCTCCAAACCATTTATTTGAGTCCCGGTTTCCTTCCTGTCACTGTTGGTTTCCTGTACATTTTCCTTTATTTCACTTTGCATAGCCTTCACTTTTTCCTCTATTTTGCCACCATACTCATCCCTTTATATGAGCATCCTGATTACCAGTGTTTTGAACTCTGCATCTGATAGGTTGGCTATCTCTTCATTGCTTAGTTCTATTTTTAGAGTTTTGATATTTTCTTTCATTTGGGCCGTATTTTTTTGTCTTGGTGAACCTGTTATGTTCTAGGGGGCAGAGCCTTAGGCATTTGCCAGGGTGGGGCAACCCACGTTGCTGCATTGTGGTGGTATATGTGGGGGAGGGCTCTGAAAGGGAACAATGCCGCTTTGCCAGCTCTTGGGTGGCTTTCAGTCACTTCCCCCACATCCCACAAGCAAATTGGGCCCTTCTGGTGCTGATTCCTGGGTGGGTGGGTTTGTATACTTTCTAGGACCCTGTGGGTCTCTCCAACGAACTCTCCTATGAGGCTGGAAGTTTATTCTGCTGCCAGAATTCCCACAGGTTTTTACAACCAGAGATTTTGGTGCTTTATTTCCCCACGCTGGAACCCTGGGTTGTGTGATCTGTCTCGCTCCCAAGTTGTTCCTCCTGGTTGCCTTGCCACATGCCCTCTCCATCCCAGCTACTGGTCTCCACCTTTTCTACTGGTCTGGGCGAATGTTTCTTCTTTAACTCCTTGGTTGTCAGACTTCCTTACATCGATTTTATGGCAGTTGTGGTTGCTTTTGTTTTTAAATTTGTTATTGTCCTTCTTTTGACTGTATGAGGAGGCAAAGTGTATCTACCTACATCTCCATCTTGGTCAGAAGACATTTTCTTTTAAAAAAAGTTTAGCCACCAGGATATTCTTAACATCCAAAAATATCAAGTTGGCTTAATAATTCATGAATTATCTTTATAAGTAAATACTGTATAGCTACTTTAAATATTTAGATGAATATACTCATGAAATTTTGGTATAAGAAAAACAGGTTATAAAACAGTACATGTGTCAGTCAGGGCTTTTTTTTATTATAGATTTTATTTATTCATTTTTAGAGAGAGGAGAAGGGAGGGAGAAAGAGAGAGAGGAAACAGTAAGTGTGGTTGCCTCTCGTGCACCCCCTACTGTGGACCTGGTCCACAACCCAGGCATGTGCCCTGACTGGGAATCAAACTGGCAAACCTCTGGTTTGCAGTCCGTCACTCAATCTACTGAGCCACACCAGCCAGGGCAAGGGCTTTTAAGAACTATATCAGCCTGACTAGGTGTGAGTTGCAGAGCTGTCATTTACATTCATGTAACCTTGATCGAGTAGGCTAACATCTCTGTAACTCAGTTTCAACATCTATAAAATGATGATAATACCAGCCCTGGCTGGTGTGGCCCAGTGGAGTGAGTACCAGCCTACAAACCAGAGAGTCACTGATTGGATTCCCAGTCAGGGCACATGTCTGGGTTGCAGGCCTGGTCCCCAGAAGGGGGCACATGAGAGGCAACCACACACTGATGTGTCTCTCTCTTTCTCCCTCCCTTCCCTTCTGTCTAAAAATAAACACATAAAATCTTTTTAAAGAATGATGATAATACCAGTACACATCATAGGGTTATAATAATTAAATGAGTTAATACACATAAAGCACTTTGAAATTTGCCTGACACATATCTTAGATACTAAGCACTGAGTTACTTAGTGTTAGATTTTGTTGTCAGTAAATTAAGTCACACCTTTTAAGAGTATTTAAGAAGTAAAGGGAAGACAAAACACTGGGGAAGAACTGTACCCAAAACATACTGCAGAGCTGGTCCTGTGAAGTCACCACTGCAGCTGCCAAGCTCTGACCCCATGGCTTGTACTGGGAAGTCCTTAGATGCTAGACACTGCACACTGGTGCAGAACAGCTGTCTCTGCTGCCACTGGAAACCGGATGCAGCTGCCATTGCATGTCCCCTGGCCAGAATGGATTCTGCGTCATTCCTGCTGCTTTGAATCACCAGCTCCTGAATCAAAGTCTAGAGAGGATGCATCTGCTTGGCTGCACAAAGTCCCTAGTTCCCAAATGTAAGGGAGGTTGAGAAAAGCAGCAGTGAGTTTTTATCACATAGACAAGGCAGAATCTACTTTATAGGACAGAGGATTCAACACACTTAGAGAGCAAAGTTATATACTGGGCAACAAAATAAATATATAAATGACTCCTTTATGGTTTAAAAATACAGATGTAATCTGAATATATATTTATATGCAAGGAAAAAAAAGACTAAAAGAATATACATCAAAGTGTTAATGATTAATTGTGAATTGACCATTATGGCTGATTAGAATTTTTTATCTTCTGACTCTATAACTTTCCAAATCTTCTATGACATAGAAATGACCTATTCTCTTTTAAAGCAAGACTGGGCAGTATCAGGTTTCTATTTTGAAAGAGAATTGAGGTTTTCTTAGAGATGGCTATGGAATGGGGAATAGAAAACTAGGCTCAGGTGACCACTGTTACCCTAGAAGAGGCCCTTGTTGCTCAAAGTGTGGTCAACAGACCAGCAACATCAGCTTGACTCAGAAGCATATTAGAAATGTGGAACATCAGGCCTCATCCCCTAAAGGCAAAGAAAAAGATTAATCAAGAGCTATTCTAGCCATGGCTGGTGTGGGTCAGTGGATTGAGTGAGAACGGAAGCATCAACGGTTCGATTCCCAGTTGGAGAAACATGCCTAGGTTGCAGACCAGATACCCAGTTAGGTGTGTGCAGGAAGCAACCACCTTCACATTACTCTTTCTCTTCCTGTCTTTCTCCCTCCCTTCCTCTCTCTCTAGAAATAAATTAATAAAATCTTTTTTTTAAAGAAGATATCCAAAGTTTTGTGGATTTTTAAAAGTTGTGATAAAAATTTTGCAATTTTTAGTGTTGCCAATCAAATAAGACCATGACATGTCTTTGTTTTATTCATTCTCTCATTCATTAATTCATTTAGCAAACATTTACGGGGTACTTATGATGAGCCAGACAGGCACTCTTCTCAATGCTGAGGATACAGCAGTTAACAAAACAGACAAATCCTTTGCCCTTCTGGAGCTTACATTCTGGAGAATGAGACAGATAATAAACAAAAGAGATAAGTAAACATATTGTATGCTAGATGGTGATAATATGGAAGGAAAGGATACAGGGGTAGTTTCGGAGCTGTAATTTTAAAAGAGGTGACAGGGAAGATACTACTGAGATGATGAATAGACCTGAGGGAGGTGAGGAAGCCATTCATGCTGGTACCTGAAGGACACACATCCCAGGGCAAGGCTTTATTGGACCTGGTCAAGGAGGCCATGTGGCTAGACTGAGGGAGTGAGGGGGTGAGCAGGAAAAGAGGACTAAGGAGTAAAGGCCATTGGAAGTTTCTGAGCATATAAGTGACATTTTCTGTCTTGGGTTTTAACAGAATCATTCTGGTGCTCTTTCAAGAACAGACAGATGGTAGTAGGAACACCAGATAGGTGGCTACTGTCAATACCTAGGCAAGAATAATGGTGACTTGGACCAGACACCTTTGACAGCTTTATCTCTTTTCAGATAGCTACCTTTTTTTGTTTTTCTTCTGGTATATCATACTAAAATGAGATGGGAGGAAGGTATAGAGATTGCGTGTATACTAGGGAAAGGAATGCAGAACTCACAGCTCTTCTAGTTATATAATTCTATGTATTTTCACATTTATCTTCAGCCACACAGAACAAAATGTATAAGCAATTGATTTAAACATTTAATGTGTTTAAATAATTAAATATTCTAAGTTATAGCTTCAAGGAAATGGTTTTTTAAAAAACTAAAAATCATTATCTTTACCATGTCAATAAATTTATATTTAGGCCAAGGTAAAAATAAAAGAAACTGATCATTTATTTTAAAGACATGAGCAATATTTTTGAAATGGAGAGTTACTAAATAATGACTAGTTCTGAAAGGTACTATTTCAAACCTTCCACTCTTTCAATGCTATAATTAAAAGTAAAAGTGAAATCTAGACAGTACACATAGAGATCTGAGTCACATCAGGACAGGAAATTTGCTTTTTCTATGGATCTGAGACCAAAGGCTCCATTTATTTGCTAAATATTAAAAGGATAAACTCATTATTTCTTATCTTAAAATACAAAGGCAACTGTCAAGCCAAACACTGATTAAGAAACAAGAGTTATCAACACTGAATTAATATTATACTAGATCAGCTATTTTCAACAGGTATGTCATGAGAGTTTTTAAAACACGCAATACCTGACTATTTAGTCAGAAGCAGACTTCTTTTCCCTTAGATTGTCAAATTAAAAAATGACAACAGCCAATATAGCAATAGCCATCTGGTGTGAATGAATCAAAATTATACTTATTTTCCCTAACTGGTGTGGCTCAGTGGACTGAGTGCCGGCCTGCAAACCAAAGGGTCACTGGTTCGATTCCCAGTCAGGGCACATGCCTGGGTTGCAGGCCAGGTTCCCAGTAGGGGGCGTGTGAGAGGTAACCACACATTGCTGTTTCTCTCCCTCCCTTTCTCCCTCCTTTCCCCCTCTCTAAAATTAAATAACATTTTTTAAAAAGAATTTTAAAATATTATACCTATTTTTTTCACCAGATCAGCAAAAGATATATTTGTGGTGTGCTGCAGAATTTTAGTAATTTAGTTTATGTGTCCCATGAGATGAAAAAGGTTGAAAATCACTGCCCTAGATCTGTAGAGAGGTTTATTGTTTACATCACTACTATTATCTAATTTGAGCCTCACAATAGCTCTATTCTGAAATAGAGCTATTAATATCACTGTTACTAATGTATAGATAAAGAAACCCAGACTCAGAGAGATTAAGGGAAGTATCCAAGACCTCTCAACTAATTAGCAAGTGCCAGATTGGGAACAGACTCTTCACTTCCCAGTCCACTACTCTTTGTACCAACCTGTGTTCTTTTCCAGATATAGAATTGGGTGGAAATTTTTTTTCCTATGAGGGAATTATCAGGTCAACAAGACCAAGAGGTGGAAAGCAGGACCTATGGAAAGGTACTAGCTTGAGAATAATAGTATTATGGTAAATACTGCCACCCATTTAATGATAGAAAGATCAAGGAATAGAGACGTTTGTTAAGCCAAACACTGGCTCTTTAATTATTCAGGGGCTGGCTTGCCATTTAGGCAAACCTTAAGCCTTTTGGCACTACTCCCCTTTATCATTTGTCTGATCTCGTAGACTGCTGTTTTGCACCTCCACCAGAGGGCAGGCAGGGCAGGAAGAAAGCAATGGAACCTGTTTGATCAGAAAGTTAGTTGGAAGACAAAAACTTAAGTCATTATCCTAATTTAAGATTTTGGAGTCTTTCTAGGTTTCAGTTATTAATGGAAACTTTACCACCATTCTCCTATACAGACCTAGAATAAACAATGCCACGAAAGATAAACATGGTGGAACAACTGGGGAGCAAGACAGACCGCACAACCCAGGGTTCCAGCACAGGAAACTAAAGCCTCAAAACCTCTGGCTGAAAAAAATCTGTGGGTGTTGCAGTGGCAGAAGAGACTCCCAGCCTCACAGGAGAGTTCTTTGGAGAGACCCACAGGTACACAAACAGAATGTACACAAACCCACCCACCCGAGAGACAGCACCATCAGGGCCCAATTTGTTTGTGGGTAGCAGGGGAAGTGACTGAACGCCAGCTGAGAGCTGAGCAAGTGGCACTGTTCCCTTTTGGACCCCTCCCCCACAAAAAGCACAACAAGGAAGTGACATGGGTTACCCTGCCTTGGTGAATACCTAAGGCTCTGCCCTGTAGAACATAAGAGGCTCACCAAGACAAAAAAAAATATGGCCCAAATGAAAGAACAGACCAAAACTCAATAAAAAGAACTAAGCCATGAAGAGAGAGCCAACCTGTCAGATGCAGAGTTCAAAACACTGGTAATCGGGATGGTCACAGAAATGGCTGAGTATGGCCACAAAACAGAGGAAGAAGTGAAGGTTATGCAAAGTGAAATAAAGGAAAATGTACAGGAAACCAACAGTGAAGAGAAGGAGTCCAGTATTCAAAAAAATGATTTGGACCAGAAGGAAGAAATAAATATTCAACCAGAACAGTATGAAGAAACAAGAATTCAAAAAAGTGAGGAGAGGCTTAGGAACTCCAGGACAACTTTAAATGTTCCAACACCCAAATCATAGGGATGCCAGAAGGAGAAGAGGAAGAGAGAGAAGTTGAAAACTTAGTTGAAAATATAATAAAGGAGAACTTCTCTAATCTGACAAAGGAAATAGACTTCCAGGAAGTCCAGGAAGCTCAGAGGGTCCCAAAGAAGTTGGACCCAAGGAAGCACACAATAAGGCACATCATAATTACATGACCTAAGATTAAAGATAATGATAGAATCTTAAAAACAGCAAGAGAAAAGAAGACAGTTACATATAAAAGAGTGCCCATAAGACTATCAGCTGATTTCTCAAAAGAAACCTTGTAGGCAAGAAGGGGCTGGAAAGACATACTCGAAGTCATGAAAGCCAAGGACCTACATCCAAGATTACTCTATCCATCAAAGCTATCATTTAGAATGGAAGGGCAGATAAAGTGCTTCCCAGATAAGGTAAAGCTAAAGCAGTTCATCATCACGAAGGTCTTATTACCATGTTTTTCAGACTCTAAGATGCACCAGACCATAAGACACACCTAGGTTTTAGAGGAGGAAAATAGGGAACAAAATTTTGAACCAAAAAATGTGGTAAAATATTTAATAACATAACTAACATAATATTTCACCAATGTAAATGTAAGCAGACCTCAACAGCAGCATTAACAACCATTATTACTGACTTTAAGCTTTAAGTACAGAAACCCCTGTAATCATCTGGGAACACCAAGAACTCCTTGTCACTACTGTCCACATTTATGAAGCTCAGTTCCTCAGAATCACTAGTATCACTGTCTTCACTCTGTTCATAGAGGATGTCATCTTCAGAGTCGTCTAAGGCATTGCTGACACTGTCATGGGGGAGATCTGCTGCTGGAGGGCCACAGGTTGTACAACACTCTTGTATGGGGACAGCAGTGTTGCACAACCTGTGTGGCTCTGCAGCTATTGCCAAATTACAGCTCCCATCATCCCAACCTGTCCAAGCATGATGGGAGTTGTAGTTTTGCAACAGCTGCAGGGCCACATCGACAGGTGACCCTGCAGTGGAATTTGCCTATGTTAACGTTAATGGGGGACACACCAGTCACATGATGGAGGCATGTATGGGCACTGCAGGCTTTCTTCTCCTACTGTGCCTGCACCACCTGTACCCTCCTCCCTAGCACTATAGTATGCCGCAATGGGGACTCCACTCTTGCCTCCCTTGCTTCGTGCCACCAGGACACCCCCTCCTCCCAGCCAGGGCCTGCAGCAATGCCCCACTCCTGCCACTGCTGGCTTCCTGCAGCAGCGACCCTGCTCCTGCCTCCTGTGACCCTGCTCCACTGCCGCCCCTCACCCCCAGCGACCCAGGCAAGCTAATTCGGACTATAAGATGCACCCCCATTTCCCTCCCAAATTTTGGGGGGGAAAGTATATCTTATAGTCCAAAAAATATGGTATATGAAATATTAAAGGGACTTACCTAAGAAAAAGAAGATCAAAACTATGAACAGTAAAATGACAACAAATCACAACTATGAACAACTAAACCTAAAGAAGAAAAACAAAAACAAACTAAGCACACAACTACAACAGGAACAGATTCTCAGAAATGGAGATCACATGGAGGGTTATCAGCAGGGAGAAGGAGGAAGGAGAGTGGGGGAAAAGGTAAAGGAAATAAGAAGCATAACTGGTAGGTACAAAATAGACAGGGGGAGGATAGGATAGTATAGGAAATGGAGAAGCCAAAGAACTTATATGTACGACCCATGGACTTGAAGCAAGGGGGGGGGGGGCAGAATGCTGATGGGAGCAGGGGTGCAGGGTGGAGGGGACATAGGGAGGGAAAAAGATGGGACAACTGTAATAGCGTAATCAATAAAATATACTTTAAGAAAAGGAACTAGAGAATCACATTTCTTATATTTCCTTATATTTCTGTTTTGGTTTTTCCAAACAAATATAAAATGTTAAATCTTTAAATAGGTAACACTTAAGAACTGTGGGGAAATAAGTGGGCAATGAACAAGAACAGAAAATTCACAAGAGAGGAAATTCAGCTAGCAGTGAACTTGAAAAATGTTCCATTTCACAGGCAATTAAAGAAACAAACATTTAAAATAAAAAAACTGCCATCTTTCATCTGTCATATTAATGAATATTCAAAATGAGAGTTATTGGTAAGGGTGTAGTAAAACAGGCATTTTAATATCTTTTTAGTGGACATGTAAATTGGTACATCTTTCTGGAGAGAAATCGAACCATAGAGAGAGATTAATTCTGGCAGAAGAAAATCAGTGTAATTTTCTACTACCCAAGTTGGAGGTAAAATCTTGTTCTTTTTTCTCAAATGAAGTGAGTGAGCCCTTACATGAAGAATACAAACTCATGATATAATATACAATAGAACAAAAAGCAAGCTTTATGCCACCTCCAGCCTTCTGCAGACTCAGCAGGGGGAATGATGAGGCTCTTACCCAGGAGAGTGTAAGGGTTATACCACTCACCACTCCAGCGAAGATGCAAGAGCACACTGACAGTGGAGAGGACTGGAAGCATTTGGATGCCTATATGTCTCCATGATCACGGGTCTGCCTCATACCTGCAGGAGGGGAAAGTGGTGCTTTCTGCAGGTCTCAGCAAGTGTAACACATCACACTGATGTGCATCCTATTATTACATGTTGTCCCAAAGAGACAGAGAGCCAGAGGGTCTGACATTTATGAAACTATCCAGATATAGTCATGGGTATTGTCAATAGTGGCCAGGTATGAATGGACTGGACCACCCATGCACCCTCCAATTACAATGCTATAAGCTAGTCACAGTCTTACAGGTGAAATACAACATTTGCCCCGAAATTCAAACCACTGCACTGTAACAGAGTTGCTCAATCTTGCTTATAACTTAACACCTACTAGATTCAGCTCATTTAAGAGACACTCTGATGGCAAAAAGAAAAAAGTCTCATTATAATAGGAATTTGTTTGAAAGGCGTAGGCCTCAGAAAGAGAGAGATTTTCCTGAACTCTCGTAACCATCATAATTTGAATAAAGAGAAATTGGAAACAACCTAAATGTCCAATCAAGAGTATAGTATGCACCCATCAACTAGTTTTTTAAAATGGAAAATTCTTGTCCTAGAATAAGAAGTTAAGATACAGAACACAGAGTTTCCAGTTCCGGATAAGCTGACTCTATCCTGTCTTTCCCACTGAATGCAGACATGAAATGACAGAAAGCATGACTACTCTAAAATGAAATCACAGCAGGCAGATTGGAAAAGAGGATGAGAATCTGAAGTCCTGCTGAAGCAGCAGGGAGTTTCCCATTTTCTTTTCCCTCAGGTATCTGCTGGCCTGGACTCAGGACAGCCTGAAACTGGAAGTGAAAACGGCCTGGACAGAATGCCCTCCAGAGGAAAGCTTGAGTTATGGCCCAAGGAACAAGAAAGAGGACCCTAACACTTGGAGAAAAACAGAAGAAAATACCTCGTGGTGTTACTTTCTCTCTTTCTGGCTCCAGCCTCCAGGCAATCCAGGAGTATATCATTGGTGGCAGCCACCAGCGGCAGGAGCAAGAGCCCACTGTGCCTAAATGCTGAGGGAGGAAATGGTTAATGAGAAAATAAGCCACTTTGGGGCCTGGGGAAGGGAATCATGGTATCAGAATTGGAATAGTGAACATGATACTGGCGCACTGCCCACGAGAGACACCATGTGGATCTGTCACAGGTAGCTCCAAATGTAAAAAGAACACAGAGGAGAAATCTGAGCTAGAAGTATAAGTTTGTGAATCATCTGCATTTAGAAGTCATTTAAAGCTAATTTCTCTAGCTGTTTTCTCCTTGTTTACAGGGGAACAGCTAATTACTAAGGTTTTCTTGCAGCATTCTTTCGTATCTGCGCTAATGAAGAAGTGAGAGATAAGACCAACTATTACAATTCTAAAGATGGAGTCTCTCTTACCAATGAAGAAAGTAAATAGGATTTTATTTGGTCCTAAGCCTGGCTCTTAAACCAGTGGTCTTTAGACTCTGCTTGCATGCTCCCTAAAATAATTTGGAAACACTTTATATTCCCGCACACATTTTTAAATTTGCATCTAAACATTTTTATCATATATTTAAATAGCAACAAAAATGTGATTTCTGGTGTATTATTGTTACTGATGTGTTTAAAATTAAACTATTATATCACTCCAATACATTCAAGGAATGTAAATACCATAAAGGTTTGATTTCTACCATCATCCATTTAAAAATATATAAGGACAAATTCTTTTTCAATTGGCCGAAATTTCTCTCACTTCTTTTTCTCCTTGAACTCATATTTCAATCCCATTTCCTACCAAGATTTTATCCTAATATGCCACATTTTGATGCTTGAAAATCTTTGATTACTCTATCATAATTTTTTGCAATAAAAATTGAAATATTCTCTGGTTCTATAATTCTGTTATTTTTCTTCTGTATTTTAGTTACCACACAGTTATTAAATAGAAAACAATAATCAAACAACATAATTGATATATTTAAATAAATGTTAGGAGTAGATAGTTAAAATTTTATTGTAAATGTATCTTTTAATGAGATAATGGGGTCTCTTTTCAATTAGGTAATGTATGTATAGGTTCATATTACTTATTGCCAGAATTAGACATATATTTTATTCTTTTTTAAATGTAAGCTCTGAACAAACTTATTGATATAATGAGAAGATGGGGCTGGAAAAAAATTTTATTACATCAATAGCCAGCAATTTTTTGAACCTATTAGAGTTATACAACTAAAATCAAATACTAATGTATCATTAAAAAATTATTTTTAATGAGTCACCAACTGACTACTCAATTAATTCCTCCTTTAATTTTGTTGGGTAAGGAATTGAAAACCTCCTGAGTTTCAAAAGGATTATAATTATTCCCCCTACTGTGTACATCATTAATTTGTTTTTTTCTATTGGGCATGATTTTTTCATTTTAAATAATATTTTATTGATTATGCTATTATAGTTATCCCAATTTTTCCCCTTTGCCCCTCTCCACTCAGCACCCCTCACTCCCTCAGGCAATCTCCAAGCATTGTTCATGTCCATGGGTCATGCATGTAAGTTCTTTGGCTACTCCATTCCCTATACTGTACTTTACATCCCCATGGCTATTCTGTAACTACCTATTTGTAAAATGCCAAAGGTTGAAGATAAAGAGAGAATCTTAAAAACAGCAAGAGAAAATCAGTCAGTTACCTACAGGGGAGTTCCCATAAGACTGTCAGTTGATTTCTCAAAAGAAATTTTGCACGCAAGAAATATTCCAAGTCATGAAAAGCAGGGACCTACAGCCAAGATTGCTCTACCCTGCACAGTTATCATTTAGAATCAAAGGGCAGATAAAGAGATTCCCAGACAAGAAAAAAACTAAAGGAGTGTATCATCACCAAACCATTATTATATGAAATGTTAAAGGGACTTATTTAAGAAAACAAAGATCAAAACTATGAATAAAATGGCAATAAATACATATCTATCAAAAAATGAATCTAAAACACAAACTAAGCAAATAAGAACAGAAACAGAATCATGGATATGGAGAGCATTTTGATGGTTGCCAGTTGGGGGGGGGCTGTGGGGGACTGGGTAGAAGAGGTGAGGGGATTATACCATTAATTTGAAATATCTTCTCTATAAAGGACACAGGGACAAAATCAAGGGGGAGGGTGGAGGTGGGGGAGGGGAGGTTCGGCTGGGGTGGGGTGGAGGGATGGGGAGAAAAGGCATACAACTGTAATTCAATAACAATAAAATTTTTTTTAAAAAAAGAAAGAAATATCTTCTCATCTGGCACCCCAGTGCAAGGTGCTGCTGCAGCACCTGAGAGGGAGGGAGCTTTCTTTCATGGTGTAGGAGGGGCAGGGGAGGGAATTATGTTAGGAGAGGTGAGAAAAGAGACAGCACAAAGCAAGGGTATTTTCAGATCAGTTTGAAGGAGAATGAAGGGAGTTGAAGATCCAGAAGCTAGATCTATCCAGTAAATCTATCTTTAGGCCCTCTTACCCCTTAGAAATCTTTGTGTACCCTTAGTCGACTTAAACTAACTAGACTTTTCTTTCTTTCATCATACCCAGTGGGGGTTGGAGGGAGAGGAAAGAAAATATAAACCCGAGAGTATTTTTTGAAGGATAAGAAAAATTCTTCTGGAAGGAGGTTGGGGGTGAGGAGGAGGGAGGAGTGATAGGTATCCCTAGGCGAGATAGATAATGGACTACTCTTACCTTCCATCCTCAGAAAGTGGTAGAACCTTGAGCTAAGGCCTCTCCTTCCTGAATTACCATCCTGGGATTGCATTTCATTCATTCCTTCTTTTCTTAGTCACTTTCTACCTCAGCCGCTGTGCCGGGCCCCAGGGATACAAAGACCTTTACACTCCTTGCCTTTAAGGAACTCAAACCAGCTGATCGGGACTTAGTTAGGTTCTTCACTGAGGTACTCCAGCCCAGCCAGCCACCCTCCCTACTTCCCACCAAATACTTCTCACCATTCTGGGATGTCTCCTCACATCCCTGTTCCCTACTCTACCATCAACAAAAGCTATGTTCATCTCGTTTCCCCCAGACATTATTCTATGCTTTCTAGTGCAGAGTGGGGTATGCCATAGTGGGTGCTGCCAATGGATTAAAATGGGTTACAGGGATGCCCAAGTTAGCTCCTCAATAAGTCAGGGAGGAGGATTGAAACCTTAGCATTAGGATGCCACAGTTTAGACACCCCTAGGCAACAGGAAGCATTTTTCAGTGTGCTGTACAAATATTGTATTTTTATGTGTGCCCTGGTGTCAAATATGTGGGGAGCACTGTAAACTAATTTATTGAAGTATGAACCAACAGGTCTGAGCAGAAGTCAAATGTGCTGCCTGGAATTCGCATCTTTGGCTTAGCAGATACAGTGTTGATGATTTAAAAATAATTTATTTGCAACTTTTTAAAAATTTACATAAAAATCTCGTTATCTGGCTTCTCGTGAAAAATTGATATAGAACTGTAGTCTTATATTGCAACAGTCAACTGGCAACGAGTAACAGCAGTGTCCTTGAGACAAGGCTTGCCCTTTCTGCTTAACTGCCTTCTTCTGTCATCTACATTACTTGCCTGCCCTCCCCATTTCCATCATCACTTGAGTTTCTCTCTAGTGCACTCATGTTACCTTCACACTTACAGGTGCACATGCATGCACACGGGCAACCCCTGCTGTCTTGGTAACAAGACCCTCAAAAGCAAAACTTAGAAATGCAATTTATTATTTTTATTCTAAAAAGAGTACATATGTATTATAGAATTTAGTAAATAAAAAAATATATATATATTAAATCACCAGTGATCTTGCTACTGAAATAATCAGTGTTAATAACTCAAGATGTATTTTTCTGATTGTTTCTACTGTTATAATCAAGGCTATCCCGACACATGTGTAGTTCTGAATGATTTAAAAATTTTTGTGTATTTCAAAGTCATTATTATTTTCCTTTGTGTTTAAAACCACGAAATTTGGCAATCATGATTTCCTATAAATAAAAATCATCTACTTCTACCTTTATTGTTCAATCCAATGTTACATACATAGAGCCTTATACAATATGTTCAATTGTGTAGAACTCATTACAAGCATTAACCTTGTATAACATTTTTAACTTAATAGAGATTGGTTTGAGGTTCTCAGAGGGCATGTCAAATGCATGGAGTTAGATAATGAAACAGATCACTTGGTTCTGGTAGAGAGCAGTATGCTACCACTTTTGCTTTCAGTATCTCAGATGTCTACGATAGCCGATTTTCAGGTAATTTTCAGATTGGCCTGTAGCTGTGGCCTGTAATTGACAGATGTGGCCTATAGTTGTATGCAATCATTTTTTCATGTGTGTATTACAAAAACACTTGAAATATAACTGGTTAGATAATGAGAGTAAGGGCCAAACACCCCTTTTCTCCACCCCTCTAACACTCAGGGACTATATCAGCCCCTAGACTTCAAGAAAGAAAGAGAAGTTCAAATTGAGATTAAGTTTCTGTCACCTCTCATTCTAGCCTTCCTACTGGGGCTTATATTAAAATTAAGCTCACAGAATGACAGGCATATAGAAAAATAAGGAAATATTTCCTGGATGCCCACATTTAGGGAGATTCATCCTTGCTTTGCCTGTTGTTTCTCTCTATGAAAGTGGACTGTTTTGGAACTTGCATTTTTCACAAAATTACATATATGTAAACATATCAGTAAAATTTCTAATAACTTTATAGAAGTGTTTGAAGAGGTGTTGAAGAGGCCACGATGAGATTTGTGTTTTAAAAGGTCCATTTGTTGGCAGAGAATCAATGTCGGAAACAGGGCAAGCAGCTGGTAGCTGGTAGAGTCAATAATGGTGTCACCCGAGGTAGTGACAGTGAAGAGAGTGAAAAGAGAATACAACTGGAGGTATTTAAGATACAGAGTCAGTAAGACTTCCTGGATGTGAGAAAGGAAGGACTTCCTGCTCATGATCAATATAAATGCTTGTGAAAATGTTTAATCAGTATAAAATTTGAATTAAAACAAATAATACTCATTCTTATTTTTAAGCCCTAAAATTTTACATTGAAATCTTTTCACTCTCTTGAGGGAAAAAGATGCTGATGGTCTTGTCTATCTCATCAGTACATCTTTTTCCGAATCATAAAACCACCATTTGCTGAGAAGGTGACAAAAAAAATAGGGATGTGGTTCTTCAGAATTGCAGCAATTTCACATCTCTGTCACCACAAGCTACTACACCTGTTTATACACCCACCTTCTGTCATTATTAATAGTCCTTCACTTTCTCAATTTTCCATTCAAACCTAACTTAAAAAATAGGCCTGACCACTAAATTGGGTGAGTCACTTTTAAAGTCATTCTTATGGTTACAGGAGTTTCAGTTCTCAAATTGTTTTAAATAATGAGAGTTATCCTAAATGTCCCAAAATGTAGTTAATTCCACCAATCTCCTTAAATATATCAGAGGAAGGCAAGGGAATTTTAAGGCAATGTGAATTTAAATTTAGGACTCAAGTCAAGTACTTTGATATGTGTGATTTGAAGGAAAGTGTACTCACTAGTGTCAACTTGCAAAATTTGAATCAAATAGAAAAGGCACTGCTCAATAGACTTTATAGATATAAGCTATAAAGCATAATACTGCACTGGTTAGAGATTTTACAAGCTTTTTGAATAAACTCATTGTCACATGAAATATATTAGCATGCTTTTAACTTGAACTATTTTTTCTCTGTATATCCTTGAATTTCATTGAATTTAGAGTTCTAAATATTAATAAAATATTAATAAAATATTTAGCACTCTATTACCAGTGGCAATAATGGTAGAATTAAGAAATTATGGGGGGAACCAAGATGGCGGCGTAGGTAGACACACTGCGCCTCCTCGCACAACCAGAACTGACAGAAAATCGAACAGCAAGGGGGACCGACACCAAGGAAATAGAAAATAAACATTCATCCAGACTGGTAGGAGGGGCAGAGACGGGCACCGGGGTGGAGAGGACTCTCCTGGCTGTGGAGGGACTGAGACTGGCGGAGTGTGGGACAAATGGCGCAGGCAGTCCGAGCAATAGCAGACCCTGCGGCCCCACATTTGCACAGATAAACCCAGAGGGCTGGACTCAGTGGCGGAGAGTGGGGCAGGCAGAGTGGCGGGTAGCACCCTGTGGCACCATATTCGCCCACAGATAAACCGGACCAACGGCAGCCTGCGCAACCCAGGGCTCCAGCTCGGGGAAATAAAGCCTCAAACCTCTGATTGAAAGCGCCCCTGAGGGTTGGGGCGGCAGCAGGAGAGGCTTCCAGCCTCACAGGAGAGGTTGTTGGAGAGACCCACAGGGGCCTAGAGTGTGCACAGGCCCACTTACTCGGGAACCAGCACCAGAGTGGCCCAGTTTGATTGTGGGTATCGGAGTGAAAGATTGAAATCCGGAGGAGAGTGAGGCGGGCGCCATTGCTCCCACTCGGCCCCTCCCCCACGTACAGCGTCACAGCCCAGCCACCAGCATTACCCCGCCCCGGTGAACACCTAAGGCTCCGCCCCTTAAAGTAACAGACGCACCAAGACAAACAAACAAACAAAAAAATGGCCCAAATGACAGAACACTTCAAAGCTCCAGAAAAAATACAACTAAGCGACGAAGAGATAGCCAACCTATCGGATACACAATTCAAAGCACTGGTTATCAATATGCTCACAGACTTGGTTGAATCTGTTCGAAAAACAGATGAAAAAATGAAGCCTATGCTAAGAGAAACAAAGGAAAATGTACAGGGAACCAATAGTGATGAGAAGGAAACTGGGACTCAAATCAATGGTGTGGACCAGAAGGAAAAAACAAACATCCAACCAGAAAAGAATGAAGAAACAAGAACTTGGAAAAATGAGGAGAGGCTTAGGAACCTCCAGGACACCTTGAAACGTTCCAACATCCGAATTATAGGGGTGCCAGAAGGAGAAGAGGAAGAACAAAAAATTGAAAACTTATTTGAACAAATAATGGAGAACTTCCCCGATCTGGCAAAGGAAATAGACTTCCGGGAAGTCCAGGAAGCTCAGAGAGTCCCAAAGAAGCTGGACCCAAGGAGGAACACAACAAGGCACATCATAATTACATTACCCAAGATTAAACGCAAGGACCTACATCCAAGATTACTGTATCCAGCAAAGCTATCATTTAGAATGGAAGGGAAGATAAAGTGCTCCTCAGATAAGGTCAAGTTAAAGAAGTTCATCATCACCAAGCCCTTATTATATGAAATGTTAAAGGGAGTTACCTAAGAAAAAGAAGATCAAAAATAGGAACAGTAAAAATGACAGCAAACTCACAGTATTAACGACCACACATAAAACAAAAATGAGAGCAAACTAGGCAAACAACTAGAACAGGAACAGAACCATAGAGATGGAGATCACATGGAGGCTTGTCAATAGGGGAGTGGGAGGGGGAGGGGGGGAAAAGGTACAGAGAATAAGTAGCATAGATGATAGGTGGAAAATAGACAGGGGGAGGGTAAGACTAGTGTAGGAAATGTAGAAGCCAAAGAACTTATAAGTATGACCCATGGACATGAACTATGGGGGGGGAATGTGGGAGGGAGGGGAGTGGGCAGGATGGAGTGGAGTGGGGGGGGAAATGGGACAACTGTAATAACATAATCAATAAATATATTTAAAAAAAAGAGAAAAGTTCCCTTTTGTACGTGCTAAAAATACCATGTATATTTTTATGTATATATAACATAAAATTGTACCAGTTTGACCAGTTTTAAATATATAATTCAGTGTCGTTAATTACATACCAATGTTGTACAATAACAACAACAACAACAAAAAGAAATTATGGGGAATAGAGTTTGGGAAATTCCTGACTCCACTAACAATTCCTTAAGGGACTCAGAATGTCCAAGAAGGAGATTTCAGCCTTGGCTTATGTGCTGGATGAATTCTTATAACTTGAATTTACAGAAGAGACCATGGAGATTATCTTGCTCAAATCTCTAATAGTAAGGAACTGAAGGCCAGAGAATTATGTGATCTAACCAACAAGACAAAAATGGTTGGTAACAGCCCTAGAATCTAGACCAGAGCTCTTCTCAAGCCATCCCTGCCTGGCCTTTCCATGATCTTATCAGCAACTTATCAGTTGAACTAGAGACGGAACTCTTTTTAGTAAACAGCCAGCCTCTAAATTACACTATATTTTATATAAATTATGATTTTCATATCTCTATTCAGTATTCTTAAAGGAAAATACACTCAAGTATATCTGTTACATGTGAACTAGAAGGGGTTGGAGGTTGTATATACACATAACCTGAATTAATCAAAAGAGTGAAATTTTTTAAGTTAGAAGAATTTTTTTCTTTGGAGTAACCACAGCAATGAGACCAAGCTGACCATGTCTTGCTAAGTGATTAGAGATTGTGGTTTAATAAGTGGATATGGAAGACAGGTGATCAGCACATATCACATGTTCCATCTCACCCTCCATCAGTGGGGTTTAAAGCAAAGCCAGCTTCTACCTAATTTGTGATTTTCAGAAGTCCTAATTACAGTGTTACTCTAATTGTGAAACATCTCTAGCAAAGAGAAAGTGGAGTCCTGACAGGAAACTGCATCAGATGCCCTCAATGGAGCCCAAAACAGGAACGTTCTCTGTCTGTAGTTCCTTATCTCCTCATATCATCCATCATGAACTGTAAAAAAAAAAATAGGGGGTAGTCAGGCTAAGGATGCAACATATAAGAGCTCTTGGATTTATTGTGAGCCTTGATCTTCATAGGCAATATTGATTGTAGTTATTTGACTCCTGGCCATTAAATTCTTTTTTAAAAAATTGTGTTGAAAGTACTCACAATTGAGAAACACTTAGCTGCTCAGTGGTATTTATTTTCCTATGGGCTGGGTGGGGCCCTGTGTCAAAGGAAGTTCAAAGCAATAAAACAATTACTCAAGTCCTTGCTGCTGAGCTATTATTATTCAAGAATCAGGCTATTCATTAAAGAATTGACTTTCTGAATCCTAGTCAAGTACTGACAACTCTTTTCACAAAGTGATGGCTACTCATAGTCAGTAGGGAAGGGAACCTGCCATCTGAGCACCTGCAATGTGTTTTGCATGTGTCCACATTCTCACAACACTCTGTAAGAAATGTATTACCTCACTTTACAAATAAAGGAACAAATTCTGAGACATGAAGAAAGTCACTCAAGGTCGCACAGACAGAAGATTGGTATGTCTAGTCTCAAAGTTTAAGTCCATTTCACAATGCTCTGCTCTGTCCCCAATTTAAGAAGAGGTGGAAGATCCCAAAATCTCCATTCGGAGTAAAAATATATTGTAAAATTCAACCATCCTTTGGATATGAAGGGAATTGGCCTTGCTCTGATGCCAGGTTATATCTCTGCATTTTTTTCTGCAAAATATGATGGTTATCCTTCACTTCAAAGAGCCCAGAAAGTACCACTATGATTAACTAACTCTAGGGTGGGTGTTTAAGAAATGCAATTTGATGATGACTGTGGGAACATTTGCTTCATGGCCATCAAACCAGACCTAAGCCCAGCTCCACGGCATTGAGGTTGTCAGATGCCAAAAGAAGTGATGACAGGGGGCCAAGGCAGACGTTATGATAAATTAACAAGGAGGCTGCAGGCCAGAGAAGAGTCATAAAGTGTCTGAAGCATGCACTGAAGTATAATTTCAAGTCATCTGACATTGCTGACTGAAAGAGCTGCAGAGACAAGACAGCTGATGTTCAGCAGGATCTGGTTTTGCCATCAGTTGTTTCACTGCTCTCTAGCTAAGCATTTGGGCTGGCTTTCCCATGCAATGAGATCGTGTAACAATAGGTCATGTCCAGTTTACCAGAACTAGTCAAGAGGAAATGCCCAGTTTAGAAAAAGAGGAAGAATTTTTAGTCCCTTGCCCCTACAAAAGGCCATAGGTCAACCTAAGATCAATCAGAATGACAACGTCTTGGTTTTACTTACCCTACATATACATGGAAATTGTCTCTATTACTATATAGGCTACATTTTTATATTATTCATCTTGGAAAAGTAGCAGTAGTACTTTCATCATATTAAAGAGGTGAATTTTAAACACCTGACTAATTGTGATGATTCACACACATTAGGGTACATTTTATCAGTACGAGTTATCTCCCAAATATGTTGATCACAAAATGCAATGGTGTATTGAAGGGGCCAAAGAACAAATATGTTAAAATATAAATATGTAAAAACAAAAAGTTTTTTTAACCCAAACCTAAAAGACATGCAAACAGCATTTTAAAATGTGAAAAAAAAGTTCACCATCACAATGATCACCAAAGTTAGGCAAACTAAAACTGCAATGATTTTACTTTTTTGCCTCTAATATTAAAAAAAATTACAATATTCAATCTAATAAAGGGTTCAGTGAGCTGGCCTTTCCATACTAATGATAAAAAATATAAACTGCTCTGAGCTCTCTGTAAAGTAATTTACCACTATATTTTAAAAGCCTTAAAATATTCATAACCCTCTGAAAGTGCAGTGGTATCAGAAATTCTGGGAGTGGGACAAAGCAATCCATTTTAATAAGCTACCCAAGGGATTCTGATGCACATTTAAGTTTGAGAACCACTGTCCTAGGGACTCTCACCTACTCCAATGGCTTAATGGTCATCTCTAGACAGATGAGTCTTAAATCTACTTCTGTAACCAAGATATCTTTTCCGAATTCCACACCCATGCAATCAACTACCCAGTTAGCATTTTGTTTTTGATATTTCAGATACTTCAAAGTAAACATGTTTAACACTAGATTCAGATATTTCTCCCAAAATATTCTCTACCTCCAGTGATCCTAATCTCCATAAATGGCACTATCATTTCTACTCAAGCCAGAAACGTGTCATCCTTGACTCCCCTATGCTAATCCACCTCATCCTTATACCCAATCAAGCACTATTTTCTAAAGATGTAAGCTACTGCTACAGATTATGCCCTGGTTAGTATGGCTCAGTGGACCGAGTGCTGGCCTGCGAACCAAAGGGTCGCTGGTTGAATTCCCAGGTCATGTGCCTGGGTTGCGGGCCAGATCCCTGGTTGGGGGCATGTAGAAGTAACCACACATTGATGTTTCTCTCCCTCCCTTCCTTCCTTCCCCTCTCTCTAAAAATAAATAAATAAAAATCTTTAAAAAAAAAAGATACTGCTACAAAAGACTAAATTGTGTTCCCTAAAATTCGTATGTTAAAGCACTAACCCCCATTGTGACTGTATCTGGAGACAGGGGCTGTAGGAGGCAATTAAAGTTAAAAGAGATGATAAGGTTGGGGCCTTAAACCCAAAGGACTGCAATCTTCAAGAAGAGGAAGAGAGAGAGAGAAAGATCTCTCTCTGTCATGTGGCATGGCCATCTGCAAGCCAGGAAGAGAGCTCTCACCAGAAACCCACCCTACTGGACCTTGATCTGAGGCTTCCAGCTTCTACTACTGTAAGAAAATAAATTTGTGCTTTTTAAGCCATCCAGCCTTTGTTATATACTTTTTTATGGCAATCCAAGCCCACCAAGATAGATATCTATAAACTGTCCATTTTGTTTTATCTCCTCTGGTACCATGTGTGTACAAACTACCATTATCCCTTGCCTACACTAGTGCAATATCTTTCTAGCAGTTTTCCCTCTAGATCAGTCTCACTTCTTTCATCATTCTTTATCCCCAGCTAGAGGGATATCATCAGGTCAGGTTTCCCTTTAAAATCCTTCAGTAGCTTTCTATTATCTTTTAAAGAAGGCCCAAATACCTAACATATATATGTCAGGATAACATGAGAAATGTTAACTGAGGGACTCCAACCCCACATCAATATACACTGATCCCTTGTCTCTCCTTCTCTAGACACTTGCTGCCCTCAGTGTGTACCCTGCCTCACCAGCACCCTCCTGCTCAGCCAGCTCTTCAATGTTACTTTCTGGCCTTGCTGGAAAATATCTGGCTGCTCCTTCCAGCTGACTGGCGATCATCTTTAACTGTAAGATTGTGCCCAGGTGCTTCTCTCAGGCCCCCTATGCAGGCCCTGTACTATACTCTCACTCAGCAAGCATCCAGCCCCGATTTTGTTAATTCCCAGCCTGTCACTTTTTTGGTTTACACTTAACAGCCCAAAATTTGAAGTTTCTGTTATTGGTTTTCTTTGTGACATCCTCTCCACATCTTGGGGGGGGGATACCTCTTGGTTTCTAGGTCAAATGGTGAAAGGTTGAAGATTAATATAGCACTGGCATTAAAAACATAGTTCACCAGTCTCTCCAGCTTCATTGGGTAAGTCATGCTGACTGGTTTCTCAGATAAACCATGCCCTCTGTCACACTGGGTCTCTGCACATCGTGGCTCATCTACCTGGAATACTTTTCTTTGCCCTTGCTTTTGCCTATTCACCTTTCACATCTCAATTTAAACATCATTTCCTTAGGAAAAACATCTTTGAACACTTTTATACAAGTTAGGTCTCCTGTCATACATTCCCAGCATAATTAGAATTTCTTTCAGCTTGTAATTTATGCACCTATAATTACTTACAATTATTTGTGTAGTGTTTATCTTCCCTGCTAAATTCCAGGCATCTGTTTTCTCTAACATAATTTCAGTATCTAGATCACAGGTGGCAAACACAAGGCCCGTGAGCCAAATCCGGCCCTCCACCTTGTTTTATCGGGCTCAGCACCTTGTTTCTACCCAGCGACAGCACCGAGCTCTCACTTAACTGTTAAGGAGTAGTTACATTTATACAGTCCTAAAATTACATTCGGCCCTTTGAAGGCAACCGTGAGGCTGATGTGGCCCCCCATGAAAATGAGTTTGACACCCCTGATCTAGAATGTACTAAGTGTTCAATAAATATTTGTGACTGACCCACTAACAAAGTGAAATGATTATAGGGCAGAGTTCAGAATTAGTGTTCTGATACCATATCTGTTTATTCACAGTATCCCAAGATTACAAAACATGTTAAAAATTATTCCATTCGCAGCTACTTTATTGAATAAGTCAGAATTTTATCAATATGAATTTGGAAAGAAATTTGTCTACATACAACTATTGTCCATATACCCTAGTTTTAAATTTTTATCTCCATAAAAGTAGTCACATTGTTCTCATGAACCTAAGTAACAACTTTAGAATAAATAAATGTATACATTTCAACTAAATCAAGTACACTTATATTTCTGAAATATTATTTCTGCATAAGATTTTCACTTGCAAAAAAGAGCTTGAAAGCCTCTCTAAAACAATGGCTTTAAATATTGGTGAGGAAACATGTATTTTACAATAGATTGAAACAAGAGTCTAGATTTCGCCTTTACACAGACCTGTAAGACAGCTGCAGCATAGCATTACTTTGCCCTGCCTAGTCTGTGGCCAACTGAAACATGGACAACAAATAAAATTTGTAGTTTTAGTTTTTATTCTCTTCTGTTACATTTATCCTACACAATTTTCCTTCCACAGTTATTTACCACTGGGCTGGAGAAAAGGGAAGGAAGGATTGAGGGAGAGGGGAAAGAGAAATCTAAGGGAAAGAGCTGAGCCATAGGCATCTCCTAGGCAACCTATAATATTGATTATCCTTCCATGAATCTTCTCACTTTTCTTCTTATACAAAATATATTTGACTCCACGTCATATTGGGAGTGATACCAATAGATGTATGTAATCTTCAGGACAATTATGGTTTTACCACATTAAAGAAATAATTTAGCTATAGCAATGCTTCTCTGAAGTCCACTCAACAGAGAATCCACCCCACTAACCAACCTCAGAGGCTAAGTCACCAATCCATTACAAGCTTCCAACAATATATCATCCTCTTTGGGATGTTAAACACAACATATTTCTAGTGGAACTCATTATTTCCTCCACAAGCTGGTTTACCTTATTAAGTTCCCTCTTTGAACCAGTGCTACAACCATAATCCTAGTCATCCAATCTTCAACCTAGGGGCTACCTTTCACTTCTTTCTTTTCTTATCCTCCACAGTACAGGGAAGAAGGAAGGAAAGGAGCAAGAACCTACTCTCTGTCCCAACCACTGACATCAGAGAGTTGTCAAGGTGTAGTACAAGGCCAATGGGTCAGAATCCCTGCTGCATTTGTTAAAAAATGCAGACTTGCAGCCACACCAAAGACCTACTGAATCAGGGTTGAGGTGGGGAGTCTGCGTTTTAAAATAGTTCTCCAGGGAACTCTTAGGCCAACTAAACAGAATACTCTAAAGGAAATGACCCAGTTGCAGAAAAGATAAACTGCGGAGGAGAAGTTAGGTAAGTAAGGTACCCTGTTCATAGGGCACAAGAAGATGTAATGGAGTCCAAGGCAAGTGGGTAGAACAGAGAGGCACAAAAACAGAGTAAACAGTATGTAAGGTTTCAACACTCTGAAGCCACCATTTAGATATATTCAGGAACAACCTTCACTGGAATTGTGTAGGAGAGACCACAGTTCGCCAAAGAGAGAACGAGCCAGAACAAGTCATGCCCGAGACTAGATCCAGGGTTGTACTATTTCGGTTACCATTGGCCCATAGGATAACAGCTGTTTGACAATAAAGTGACCTAGGAACAACACAAGAATCTGGGAGGAGGCTGGGAGGAATGATGGGCTTCATCTGTGTCAGGCAGGGTTTGGTTGACAATAACAGAAGCCATTCTAATTTAAAATAAAGGGATGTAATATAATGAATTAGATGCTTACAGAATTGTTAGAAAACCTGGGGGAAACAGGATCCAAGCTGAGTTTCCAGGAATAATTGCCAAATGTGCCAATCAAGGTAGCTATTTTCTGTGCCATGGTCAAAAAACAGGAATAATCAGAAAGCTGGAAAATAAGGAAATAACAGCTCCAACTGTTGGCTCCAAACACACTGCCTCAGTCCAGATCCATGCCATCAAAATGGAGGTCCCTGGCACCACAAAAGTAGGTATCAGACCTTGGGGCCCCTGCTATATTGCCATAGAAGAACCAGAGCCTCTACATCTCTGCTTGCTAGTGGAAACAGCAGAAGTGCCACCTCAGTCTCACTTCTGTCTTCAAAACATGACATTCATATGTCTGCTTTGGCAGAGAGACTAGGCCACATGTGGAATCTGAGGAAGTCTGGGAAATGGAAGCTTCGGCTCCCTATTCTCTAGCATATTACAAGGGGGCAGGGCAGGAGGGGGCAGGGAGCTACATGTGATATCTCTCTCAGCATCATATTCAGCTGCAAGCTTCTCTACTAGGCTGGAAGCTGTCAGATGCCAGAGGCCTGATTGATGTTAACTGTTTCAGAAGCCCAGAACTTAGCAGAGTGATGAATAGTAGGGGAAGGAAGGAAGGAAGGAGGGAAGGAGGAAGGGAGGGAAAGAATGGAAGAGGAAGAAGAAAAGGAAGGACCAAACTGAGAGTGGGAAATTGTTTTGTCAGTATTTAAAACTTAATAGAAAATAAAGCAGGGACTGACACTAACAATCCTCATTTCTTAGTAGCTTTTGCTTTCAGTCTGTTTTTCTTTATTTCCATGACTGTGAACTTAATTTATTTCAAATTCCTTATATCTGGAAGAAATCAATTGTCTCCTAACAGGGGTGCTGCCAGTTTTTCCTCATTCTTTCCCATTCTAGTCTATTCTACACACTGATTTCTGACTTGGTTTCCTAAAATAGTAGTCTTCAAACTTTTTACTTGCAAATACTTTCAAAAGAATTTTGTAAAGCTTTGTATCCTCTTGCACATTATTAAGCTGACATCTAAAACTTTTCATCCCAAGTTAAAATAGTTACAAAGGATGTAACTTTCAGTGTGTTGTAAATATTGTCCTTAAAAAAAATTATAGCACTTTAAAAAATATATCACTAGAATCTAAATATCATGTCATCTACTTTTAAAATTATATGAACAAGCTGTTTTTTTAATAAGCAGAGATTTTGCATCTTTCCTTTTTTCTTCTTGAACTTATAATTCTAATCTGCTTTTGCCAAAGAATTTCATCTTAATATGACATATTTTTATTCTTGAAAGTCTTGGTCAATATTATCTTAATTATGATGACAAAAGGTATATACATTGAAATTTCATTTAAAATTTTTGATGATCAAAAGCTGTGTTTAAAAATTATTCTGTATTAGGTTATTATTTGAATTAATATTAGCATTACTATTAGCATACTATTAGGTAAAGGCAACATGAATATATTGTAAATTTTGATTAAGTAAATTATTAAACAGAAAAATCAAATTTTTGTTTTAATATCTCTCTTTTTTTATTGTTCAGTTACAGTTGTCTGCATTTTCTCCCCACCCCTCCACCCCATTAATATATCTCTTAATGAGCTAGATGGGGGCTGATGGGTTTTGCTAAAATTAGGTCAAGTATGTAATTTTTCCTAAAATTAGGTTCAACTATCAATTTAGTATAATTACTTATTATTTATGGCTAAATTGAGACAGTGTTTAACCTCAGTTTTATTCCCCTACCTTTTGTGTTTTATTATTAATGTAAATGCTGAGCAGAATTTGTTCATATAAATAAGTAGGTGGGAATAGGAGTTTTGTTATAGCAATGCCCTCAGTTCTTCTTTTTAAAATTTTGTATTGTTTCCACTTCCATTTACCCCTGTTATGCCCACCCTCCCACAGCAATCACCACTGCTGGGGGGGGGTCCACCCACAGGGCCCCCCTAGCTGCCATGGATGAGAATAAGTCTACCAAGACATAATCTGCTTGGGGAGGAAAGGTGGCCGATCCGATCTCTCATAGGAGAAGGGCCAAGAACCTTTTCCTCAATGGGCTTTTATTGGGTTTAATTTGCATAGAAATACTGGGCATATATGTAAAGCTCATCAATCATTGTCAGGCAGAAATGATCAAATAATAGATAACATTCAAAGAACTATGAGGGCTTACTCTGAGTCAGGGTCAGATAGTTAAAGGGCCATAAAACTTTGAGGAACAAACTCATTTCATGTATGGACCCTTATCATTTAAATTGAGGGTATTAGCAAAGTAGGTTTCGTAGGATTTTATGCATTCTTTCTTAGGCCTGATCGCCCTAGGGAACCTGCCCTTTCCAGCACAGGGCCGCACCCACCTCTGGCATTGTTTCAGGCTTAAGGCATTGTTTCAGGCTTAAGTCAGGGAGGGGAAGTAAGGCAGCCAAGAGACTAGGAGACTTCCTGCAGACAGAATGAGGACTCAGACTATGTCAAAGCTGAGGGGCAAGGGTCCATCACCTCCTTTCTCTATAGCCCCCCAAGTCCTTCCCTGAGGGCCCCTTCATGACCATGCCTGTCTTAGGTTGTCCCTCCTTTGAAGAATCTTACCCATCATTGGCTAACCGGTCATCCACCTGGGCCAAGCAGGGTGAAGTGAAAGGGGGAAGAGGCGGTGCCGCTGCCAGGGAAGATAAGCTTTGTCTCCTAAATGGTTTATAGTCCCAAGGTCTTTTTACTCAGCCTTAGCCACAAGGGGTTACAGTTTCTGAAACCAGGAAGGGCGGTTCCCAACAGCTGTCAATATCCATGAGTCCATTTTCCTTTTGGCTTAATCCCTTTGCACTAAAAAATTATACCAAAAATTATAGAGAAACTTAGCACCAAAATTTTCTTTTAGTGCTCTATCAGTTGAGAACTTGATAGAAGATCTTTGAAAGCAAAATAGAAAACCATCTAATTGCAAATTGAATTGTTACTCATTTATCAATGTGACTCCTTTCTCCACACCAATACCAATATACCTGTGCTGCATTTCTAATTATCCCTGTGGGTTACAGAGGTTTTTCTACCATAAGGTAATAAGTATAGAAAGATCAGGGTAAGGGGGGGGGGTATCTTTCTTCTTTAAAATATGACATAAAGGGAAAGATGCATGAAAGAAAAGGTGGAAATTTTGTATCCTCAAGCAGATCAGTTTTTTATTGTTTTTGTTTCATTAATGTATAATTGACAAATAAAATTATAAAATATTTAAAGTATATAATGTGATAATTTGATATAAGTATACATTGTAAAAGGATTCGTCCCATCAAGTTAGTGAATACATTCATCCCCTCACATATTTACTTTTTTGGAAGGGAAGGGTGGTGAGAACATTTAAGTTCTACTCTCTTAGCAAATTTCAATACAGTAATACTGTATTGTATAATACTGTATTGTATAATTGAAATCAACTATAGTCACCATATTATACATTAGATCCTCAGACCTTAGTCATCCTATAACTGAGAGTTTGTATCCTTTTATAATCCTCTCCCTGTTTGCCTCATCTTCCAGCCAATGAAACCACTTTTCTACTGTGTTTCTATGAATTTGGCTTTTTTTAAGATTCCACATATAAGTTTTACCATGCAGTATTTGCCTTTTTCTGTCTGGATTATTTCCCTTAGCATAATGCTCTGCAGGTTCATCCATGTTGTTACAAATGACAAGATTTCCTTCTTTTTTAAGGCTGAATAATATTCCATTTTGTGTGTGCACATATATGTGTAGGTATCACATTTCCTTGATCCATTCACCTGATGATGGACATTTTGGTTACTTCCACACTTTGGCTATTGTGAATAATGCTGCAATGAACATGGGAGTGCAGATATCTCTTCAAGATAGTAAATTTGTTTCCTTGAGATATATACCCAGAAGTGGGATTGCTGGATCATGCAGTAATTCTATTTTTCATTTTTTGAGGAAGCATTGTACAAAAAGGCTGCACCAATTTACATTCCCACCAGTAGTGTACAAGAGTTCCTTTCTCTCCACATCCTTACCAATACTTATCTCTTGTCTTTTAGAGGACAGTCATTCTAACAGGTGTGAGGTAATACTCCACTGTGGTTTTGACTTACATCTCTGTGCTGATTAGTGATGTTGAGAACCTTTTCATGTACCTGTTTTCCATCTGTATGCCCTTGAAAAAGATGTCTATTCAGATCCTTTGCCTATTTTTAAATTGGGTTATTTCCTTTTTTGCTGTTGAGTTGTATGAGTTCCCTGCATATTTTGCATAATAACCTTTTACTGGATATGTGGTTAGCAAATATTTTCTCCTATTCCTCAGGTTACCTTTTCATTTTGTTGATGGTTTTCTTTGCTCTGCAGAAGCATTTTAGTTTGGTGTAGTCCCATGGTTTATTTTTTCTTTTGTTACCTTTTTTTCTGGTGTCAATTTCAAAAAATCACTGCTAAGACAAATATCAGAGAGCTCGCCACCCTGCCTTAGCCCCATGTTTTCTAGGAGTTTTAGTTTTCAGGCCTTACATTCAAGTCTTTAATCCACATTGAGTTGTTTTTGTGTATGATGTAAGACAGGAATCCAGTTTCCTTCTTTTGCATGTGGCTGTCCAATTTTCCCAACACCATTTATTAACAATATTATCCTTTTTTGCTATGATCTTTGGGTCTCTTAGAAGCAAGGCCTGCTGACTTTCAGAGCTAGGTATTTGCGGGGCCAGTTGAGTGGGTGTCTTAAAAGTGGAGGCACTAAACATACAGCCTAAACCCTTCTCTCCTCAGGGAAAAGGTTCCCTCCTCATTGTATGGACTGGGGGTGAGGTAATGGGTAGAGTATGTCTCAGCCTTTCTTACCTGTTTTGATGTGAGTGTTTTCTTTGCCTGATGTGTAGGAGTAGCTTGGCTAGTTTCTGGATCTCTTTCAGAGGGAATTGCTCCATGTGTAGCTGTACTATCAGTGCATTCAAGGGAGAACAGGAACTCAGGAACCTCTACTTTTGCCCTCTTGTCCTCTCTCCATACATTATTTTTTCAGAAAAGCTTTAAGGAGTGCAAAGGGAAATTGAATCTAAACTCTTGAATCGTTAAAACTCTTCCATGACTTTCATAGCTCTTGTAATGTCTTCATACACATCATATATGTATAGGTATAGTTTGAAGACTGCTACCCTAAAACCCCACAACTTGCCTAAATAGTATCTCCTCATTGACATAAAATACAACATTTTTTAAAGATTTCATTCATTTATTTTTAGAAAGATGGGAAGGGAGGGAGAAAAAGAGGGAGAGAAACATTGATGTGTGAGAGATACATTGATCTGTTGCCTCTTGCACTCCCCCAACTGGGGACCTGGCCTGCAACCCAGGCATGTGACCTGACTGGGAATCGAACCAGCAACCTTTCAGTTCGCAGGCCAGCATTAAATCCACTAAGTCACACAAAGCAGGGCAAAATAGTCACAATTTTTTTTAAATTTCAAAAGAATAAGAATGACTAACATTTAAAACTGCATTTTCTTTTATTTTATTTTTCAATGACAGTTTACATCCAATATTATTTTGTATTAGGTGCATAGCATAGTAGATAATCATATATTTTACAAAGTGTTCTCCCTGATATTTCCAGTACCCACCTGGCACCATACATAGTTACTGCAATACTATTGACTATATTCCCTATACTGTCCTTTACATCCCTGTGACTATTTTGTAACTACCAATTTGTACTTCTTAATCCCTTTATCTCTTTCAACCAGCCCCCAACCTCCCTCCCCTCTGGCAACTATCAGTCTTTTTTCTATACTTATGAGTCTATTTCAAATTTGTTTATTTTGGTCTTTACATTTCACATATAAGTGAAATCATATGATATTTGTCTGTCTCTGATTAACTTATTTCACTTAGCATAATGCCCTCTAGGTCCATCAATGCTGTCACAAATGGTAAGATTTCATTTTTTTATTAGCTGAGTGATATTTCATTGTATATATGTACCACTGCTTTTTTATCTTACCGCTCATCTACTGATGGGAACTTGGGTCTCTTCCATATCTTGGCTATTGTAAATAAAGCTACAAAGAACATAGATGTGCATATATATATTCTTTTGTATTAGTGTTTTGGGTTTCTTTGGATATATAGCCAGCAGTGGAATTGCTGTATCAAAAAGCAGTTCCATTTTAATTTTTTGAGGAACTTCCATATGTTTTCCATAGTGGCTGCTCCAATTTGCACAAGGGTTCTCTTTATTCCCCATCCCCACCAACATTTGCTGTTTGTTGATTTATTGATGGTAACCATTCTGACAAGTGTGAGATGTTATCTCATTGCTGTTTTAATTGCATTTGTCCAATGATTAATGGTAGTGAGCATGTTTCCATATGTCTGTCGGCCATTTGTTTGTTCTCTGCCCATTTTTAAATAAGATTGTTTATTATTTTAGTGTTGTGTTGTATATTTATACACTTTGGATATTAACCCCTCATAGAATGTATCAGTGGAGAATATTTTCTCCTACTCAGTAGGTTTCCTTTTCATTTTCATTGATGGTTTCCTTTGTTGTACAAAAACTTTTCAGTTTGATGTAGTACCATTTGTTTAGTTTTCGTTTGATTTCCCTTGCCCAAGGGTTATATATCAGAAAAAATATTGCTACAAGAAATATTAGAGATTTTACTGTCTATGTGTCATCGGAGTTTTACAGATAAACATGTATTTTAAAAGAGCTTACTATTCAAATGACTTGACAACTGGAAAAACTGGCAAATGTACATGTAATGTCACCATTTCTAGAACTGATGGGTATTTTTGCATTTAATATTTCTAAAATGTCACCCAAAATGTAGGATTTCCTTTTGCACAAGAAGCTGTCATTTAATCAATGTGCATTTTTCAACTTGAGGAAATCTACTTCTAAAGAAGGGGATAGGCAGGAGAAGAGTAGTGGTTTACTATTCTTGGTCCTGCTATTCCACAGACAAATGAAAACTTCCTCCTAAGTTCAGGTGCCAGTTGTTAATGTGCACTGGAGCCCCATTTCCAGGCCTTGCCTGCGGAGATTCTCAACCAAAATGTCTGTGGTAGGGGGCTGTACTCCAGACAATTTGGACAGAAGTGGTCCTTTGGTTACACTTTGGGAAATACTCATCTAAAGGGAAAGTGTACTGGAAAACGTAGAAATTAAAATTTGTAGAGGTGATTTATAAAATGAAAACTGAATTAAAAGAGTGTTGATTAAGCTACATTTGGAACAAGGAGAACCACTACAAAATGCACATGTTATGAGTTTGGAATTAAATTAAACAAGAAGAGCACAGCCTTGCCTGTGGTAATTGTTCATCTCCAACAGCTCTCTGTTGGTCCAAATGTGAGCTCAGCCTGGTGAGCCTGCCCTGTGCTCTGAAGTCCCTGTGCTCACCCAGGGAAGAGGAGGATTTGGGTCACCATTGAGTCAGTCACCTTACCATTCCTGTAAGAAAACATTTTACATGCTAAAGAGGGGCTGGAAACATCCCATCCTATGAGCTGCTCTACAGGCTAACCAATTTGAATTAAAGAAAGACTGGATTTTAACAAGATCTTTATTATCTAAAATGCCTAGAGTTCTTTTTAAAATTTTTTTCGACCGATTTTTTAAATATATGTATTAATTATGCTATTACAGTCATCCCATCCCCCCCCCTCACTCCACTCCATCCTGCCGACCCCCTCCCTCCCACATTCCCCCCCTATAGTTCATGTCCATGGGTCATACTTATAAGTTCTTTGGCTTCTACATTTCCTACACTATTCTTACCCTCCCCCTGTCTATTTCCCATCTATCATCTATGCTACTTATTCTCTGTACCTTTCCCCCCCTCTCCCCCTCCCACTCCACTATTGACAACCCTCCATGTGATCTCCATCTCTATGGTTCTGTTCCTGTTCTAGTTGTTTGTCTAGTTTGCTCTTGTTTTTGTTTTAGGCATGGTCGTTAATAACTGTGAGTTTACTGTCATTTTGACTGTTCCTATTTTTGATCTTCTTTTTCTTAGGTAACTCCCTTTAACATTTCATATGATAAGGGCTTGGTGATGATGAACTTCTTTAACTTGACCTTATCTGAGGAGCACTTTATCTTCCCTTCCATTCTAAATGAAAGCTTTGCTGGATACAGTAATTCCTGGATGTGGGTCCTTGCCTTTCATGACTTGGAATACTTCTTGCCAGCCCCTTCTTGCCTGTAAGGTCTCTTTGGAGAAATCAGCTGACAGTCTTATGGGAACCCCTTTGTAGGTAACTGTGTCCTTTTCTCTTGCTGCTTCTAAGATTCTCTCCTTCTGTTTCCATCTTGGCTAATGTAATGATGATGTTCCTTGGTGTGTTCCTCCTTGGGTCCAGCTTCTTTGGGACTCTCTGAGCTTCCTGGACTTCCCAGAAGTCTATTTCCTTTGCCAGATGAGGGAAGTTCTCCTGCATTATTTGTTCAAATAAGTTTTCAATTTTTTGTTCTTCCTCTTCTCCTTCTGGCACCCCTATAATTCGGATGTTGGAACATTTCGAGATTTCCTGGAGGTTCCTAAGCCTCTCCTCATTTTTCCGAATTCTTGTTTCTTCATTCTTTTCTGGTTGGATGTTTCTTTCTTCCTTCTGGTCCACACTGTTGATTTGAATCCCAGTGTCCTTCGCATCACTATTGGTTCCCTGTACATTTTCCTTTGTTTCTCTTAGCATAGGCTTCATTTTCTCATCTGGTTTTGAACAGATTCAACCAATTCTGTGAGTGTCTTGATAACCACTGTTTTCAACTGTGAATCCGATAGGTTGGCTATCTCTTCCTCGCTTAGTTGTATTTTTTCTGGAGCTTTGAAGTGTTCTGTCATTTGGGCCATTTTTTTTTTTTTTTGTCTTGGCGCATCTGTTACTTTAAGGGGCCTTAGGTGTTCCCAGGGCGGGGTAACGCTGGTCACTGTGCTGTGACGCTGTACGTAGGGGAGGGGCCGAGAGGGAGCAATGGCGCCCGCTCCACTCTCCACTGGATTTCAATATTTCACTCCACTACCCACATTCAAACTGGGCCCCTCTGGTGCTGGTTCTCGAGTGGGTGGGCTTGTGCACGCCCTAGGCCCCTGTGTGTCTCTCCAACAACCTCTGCTGTGAGGCTGGGAGTCTCTCCTGCTGCCGCCCCAATGCCCACAGGCATTTCCAATCAGAGGTTTGAGGTTTTATTTCCCTGTGCTGGAGCCCTGGGTTTCAAGGTCTGCTTTGCTCCCCACCGTTTGTCCAGTTTATCTGTGCGCGAATGTGGGGCCACAGGGTGCTACCCGCCGCTCTACCTGCCCCGTTCTCCGCCACTCTGAGTCCGGCCCTCTTGGCCTATCTGCACGAATGTGGGGCTGCAGGGGCTGCTAGTGGTCAGACTGCCTGCCCTGTTGGTCCCACACTCCGCCAGTGTTGGTCCCGCCACGGCAACGGGAGTCCTCTCCACCCCGGCTGCCCGTCTCCACCCCTCCTACCCGTCTGAATGAATGTTTATTCTTTATTTCCTTGGTGTCGGACTTCCTTGCCGTTCGATTTTCTGTCAGTTCTGGTTGTGCGAGGAGGTACAGTGTGTCTACCGACGCCTCCATCTTGGTTCTCTCTTTAAAATTTTTAAAGTATGTGGAAGAGGGTACTATAGAGAAGACAAATCAATATAAGTTGATGCATTTTAACAGGAGGAAAATGCCTCTACAATTACACTGGATAATATTATTCATTATTCATAGCATGGTATGTTGTAAAATAAATGACAATGACAAACTAAAATAAGTGGTGCACTCTTTGGGATAAAAGGTAGCATTTTTAGTATATATTATTAGATTTGCATGTTTAATTGCCTACTTAAAAGATTGCCCAGTTAAAAGACCATTTGTTTACATATAAATATAAAATTCTTAACAACAAAAGGTATTAGAAGTCCTTATAAAAAAACTCAGATTCTGCCCTGCCTGGTGTGGCTCAGTGGATTGAGTGCTGGCCTGTGAACCAAAGGGTCGCTGGTTTGATTCTCAGTCTAGGGCACATGCCTGGGTTGCAGGCCAGGTCCCCAGTAGGGGAAGCACATTGATGTTTCTCTCCTTCTCTTTCTCCCCTCCTTCCCCTCTCTAAAAATAAATAAATAAAATCTTAAAAAAAAAACCCAAACCTCAGATTCTCTCAACCTATGGAGGGGCTAATGAACTGATAAGTGTTCTATGTGCCTTTATATTTATGAAAATGATTATTCCTTTCTCACCAGAAGGACAAGATGAAATGTGACTATAATATAAAGTGACTTTTTATTATTGAAAGTTTTAAACATGCAAAAATAGACTGGTACAATGAAACTCATATGTCTATCCACTAATATTATTTCCTCTACTCCCCACCCTGCCCTTTCCTCCCACTACTGGATTATTTTAAGCAAATATCTCACTATTTCACCTTAGTATTTCAATATGTACCTCAAAAAATGACTTTTAAAAATAAGTACAATGTCATTACCACACCTAAAAATTAACAATATGTGACTATTTTAGAATACGGTAGAATTTGCACATCCAAAGGAGTGTTCTTTTCAAAGAATCATCTTTAAAGTCTATAAGTGATGCTAGTATTTCTCAAAACATTTTTGGAATACTTCTCAGGGTTATTTTCAGAATTTGCTATACATTCCTTAGTTATCCCAAATGATGATAAAGCTTCACTCTTCCAAAATGGACTTGACTTCAATGAAAACAGTCGAAAAGTCAGTGGGAAAATAAACCCCAATATATAGGGGGCGTAATCAGATTGGGCATGACTGGTTTTGTTAAAGAAAGTAATATGAAGCACAAGGTGTGTCCCTTTCATGAAAAGAGTCTGATGCTCATAAACTAGCTGAGAAATTACCTACTCAATGACCAGAGGTGCTGGGGAAGAAAAAGAGCTCTGTTGTACCAGGAGCTGAAGCAGGAGTGAAACTAAGAGGAGAATGTGAGAGGCAGCTGAGAGAACCAGCCAACTGGCAAAAGGAACTTATGCTTAATGTTTGTACCCTAAATTCCAGTGATTCCAGAACACTTTCAGGATTTATCTTGCATTTCAGGCCTCCCTGCTTTTGCAAACAATGTTCCCTATAATTGGAATGCCTACTCCCACTGGGTAGAACCCTTGGGTGAATCTCTAGTCATCCTTTAAGACCTTGATCAAATATTACCACATTCCTTGACTCTCTTTGGCACAATTAGTTATTTCATGGTAGATCTCTTTTAACACTTCTGTGACTACTTTATAGTTATTCAGATATGTATGTATTTCCCCAATTAGACTGTCACACAGTGACTGGCACATAGTAGGCTTTCAGTAATCATTTTTTTAGTATATACAATTAATAATACAGTTAATAACCTACATATCTTTACATGGTTAGACCCTGAACTGTTCTCATAATGCAGCAAAGTAGTTGTGGGCTCAAAACATTATAGAATAAAACAGAGAAGATAAATCTTATGCAAGAGCAGCTTTTGTAAAGAAATTCTGGAAATTTCAATGTTTGCAGTGGAAAGTTACAGCACAGAACTGCCCAAAGAAATGTTAGCAATTTATTTTTTTCTTTTTAAAAATAAAATTTCCAAATTCATTTTTCAAGACCGTATTTGTTTTATTTTTCTCTGAGGAATTAATACGTGAGGAGTTAACAAATTAAGTACCAGTTAAAACTGAATTCAGAGTTAGTTGATCCACATTTTCATTAAAATAAATTTGGAAGGCAGAACACAAAGCATAAAAAGTGAATCATCTACTATAAAGAAATAGATGACTGACTCTTAAAGCCATTGTGTAAAAACTAAAGAAAAATGGGACGATTGAAAAAAGGACTTAATGTGCTCTCTTGCCAAGACAATTCACATACAGACCTCCTCTTGCTTTCCCTCCCACCTTCTGCCCAGAGCAAAAACAACCCATCCATTCATTCCTATCCAGTGACCTGGTCTTGGGCCTTGGTGAGAAGCAGAAGCTTTATGCCAGTGGCAGGGCCACACCTAGCACACCTGTGCCACAGTCCTAGGATGAGAAGTAAAGGAGTTTGTGGGTAGCCCAGGTGGGTAGAAAGGAGAAAAGGAGGGCCACCTGTAAAGAACTATAGTGTCTGATATCACCTGTTCTTGGTTGAACCTGAATTTTATCTGGACAATAAAGTTTGTTTTTCAAAGTGCCTTCCAAGCCCCATCTCACTCACAGCATATTTTCAAATTAGTTGTTTTTTTTTTTTAATTTAGTAAGTCCATAGAAATTTTTACAATCCTTCTTATCAGCTGGTAAATATTCTATTGAACCACGTTTGTATGGATATCACCTAATTTGGACACAGAAGGAACAGAATTGAAGTAGTTGAGCAACAGGTTTGCTTGGTTTCAATGATTACATTGCACAACCTGGGCAAGGCATCCCATGACATAAAAGATTGCTCTAATTCAACCCGGAAATCCAGCCAGACCACCCAGGGACTTACAAAATTACTTCAGCCTCCACAACAGAGGAATGATTTCATCTACCTCATGACATACATGGCCTCTTGGAGCCTGTGGCCATTCTAAGCTGGAGAATATATGACATAAATTAGCAACTGGTATTTGCTAGTTTTATAAAGGAAATTTGTTGTTTTTATTTCTAAAAAAAGAATCCAAAAATTATAGCCTAAAATAAATGCATGCAAAGTTGAGAATATAGAAATGATGCAACTCCAAACAACAATACTACTTTTGTTGTATGAAAAAAGCAAATTTTGACTGTTACATATAAAGAATTTCACATTCCTAATAGAGAGGGAAAAGTAAAACATTCATGACCTCCTTTTGTCTGTTGAAATATTAAATACCAAGAGGTAAGAGTTAGTCCTGTTTCCAGATTTCAGAGAGTTATATGAGGGATATGTTCTTAAATTCTCAGAGAAAGTAAATCTAAAATATTTTAAATTATTTTTCAAAATGTATATATCAATAGTTTTCTCTGAAGATCAATGGGCTAAACTGAAATTTATTTTTCCCAAAGAAGGTTAATTTTTATTTGCCAGGTCCAACTTTTGCATATAGACATTCAAAACTGTTCATTGCAATTTCTGCATTCTAGTGAATGTCCTGTTCACATTAATAATGCAGACGTTTACATGAAGATCTGTTCATAACACTGTATCGTATTTGCCTGGGGGAACCATCCATTAAAAGGATGAGAGAGAAATCATTACTCTCATTATTTCTTTCAAGCACATTCATGAGAATAAGGCACCAATTGAGATAAATTAATCTTAATAGGATGTTAAGGGAAGATATGCCTGATTTGGGCTTATAAGACTTCTAAATAAACTCTACTTAAAAAGTCAACTAGCCGCATCAAAAGATCAGTTGCTTTCTATAAAACAATATAAATTCTTTTTGAACTTTTTAGTCTTAAATTATTTCAAACTTGTAAGAGAATTGCAAAAATAGTACATAGAACTCCTAAAATAGTACATAGAATTCCTGGATACTCTTTACACAGATTCATCAATTTTTAACAGTTTGACACATTTGTTTTAGTCTTTGCTATGTCTGTCTCTGTCCCTGTCTCTATCTAATTATTTGTCTATCTATTTATATTATGATATTCTCATACAGAATTTTAGCATTAATACAGTATGTATTATTATCTCATATACTGTCCATATTCAAATGTCACCAGTTTCCCAATAATAATCTTTATGGTAAAATTTCCCCTAATCCAAGATCCAATTCAGGATCATGAATTGCACTGAATTGTCATATCTAATCTATTTTAATTTGGAAAGTTTCCCAGCCTTCCCCTATCTTTCATGACATTGACATTTTTTTAAAGAATACAGCACATTCGTTTTCACAGAATACCCTCCAACTTGGATTTTTTTGAAGTTTCCTCATTTTGAGATCAAAGTATGTATTTTTAGCAAGAATGCTTAATAAGTGATGTGTCCTCTGCGCATCACATCAGAGGACCCACCATGAGAGTTTTCCTCATTGGTGATGTTAACTTCATCACTTGGTGCCCATTAGCAAAACAAGATAAATCACTGGATGCAAAAAGGAAATAAATAGATAAAATTTTAGAGTTATTTTGCGTGAGTTGTTTTCCAACTATTAAAATATCACATTTTAATGACAAAATACCAAACATACAAAATAAGAAAATATACAGGCTCTGCTATTAAATGAAGTGCCAGGTATCCAGGCAGGAAATATTACTTATTGTATCAATGACTAACTGGGCTCCATAACCTAATAAAAATAGCTTTGATTTATTTTATTCATGCTACTTGTAAAACACTTTATGTACATTATTTCTAAACTTTATTGCAGGCCTGAAATATTTAAATTTCAGCTTCGTTTTGCACTTGAGGAAACTGAGGCAGGAGAATTCAGTGATTCTCAAGGGGTTAACAGGTAGTAAGTAAAAAAGGCAAGATTTGGACTCAAATCTACCTAGATCTAAAACCCCTGCTTATTCTATCATATCATACTGTAATTCTTTTAAATAAAAATTGTCAGTTTCTATGTTAGTCAAAACCAAATATAAATGTTATAAATTCTGCTCCATATAAAAAGTAGATTAACTTTTAAATAGAACTTTCTTTTTAGATTTTATTTATTTATTTTTAGGTAGAGGGGAAGGGAGGAAGAAAGAGAGAGAGAAACATCCATGTGTGGTTGCCTCTCACGGCCACCTACCAGGGACCTGGCCCAAAACCCAGGCATGTGCCCTGATTGGGAATTGAACTGGTGAGTGACCCTTTGGTTCACAGGCCAGCACTTAATCCACTGAGCCACCCAGCCTTAAACAGAACTTAAACAGAGCTTAAGTTCAGGGATTTAAGAACTTAAATAGAACTTATATAGAGTTTAAGGGCTTAAATAGAACTTTTTAAACACTAATGGTAAATGTTAACAATTATCTTAAGAGTATATTTCAAAATAGACACTGGAATTAATGGACATCTGATGTGCCAAGTTCACGACTTGATGTATATACTGAACTTTGGTTTACTTATTAAACATTTATTTACCGTACATCTCCCTCTTTATCATGGACTTTTTATTTTCTTTTCCACATTCTCCCATTCAGTCTTATTTTTTGTCTACATCTTTCTTTCTGGATATTTGGAACTCTGGATTTCTATCTCTCACTCTGGCCTCTGTCCCTTTCCAAATATTTTTCCACCTTTTCAGTGTTTCCTTCTTTCCATTACATTATCACAGCTAATTGGGACTTGGGCAGTGAAGATCGTCTTAAAGGATCAGTACTGAACTCTATGCCATTTAGCACTTCCGTTAATCATTTAAATGATGATAATTAATAGTAATTCTAAGTAGCATGGGGTGGCTACAATATAGGAAAATTACATTAAAACTAAAATTCCTAACAAAATAGGAGAACGAATGGGTAAGAACAGAAGATGCTTTGCAGGATATATGTAATTATTTTAGGGAAGAAAAACAGTCTGCTCAAGAACAAGGTGACATAGCTGGGTTTTATACAAGTATTAATATATCAGGAAATAATAGAAAAGAATAGAAGACTAGAGTGATTCCTTCCCAAACATGAGTCAGGAAAGCAGCACAATTGAAAATATGTCTACTATTGTTATATATGAAGATTACAAAATTACTAACCATAAATTTATTCTTCCTTCATTCTCAGCATTGGTTAGATCTTAGTTACACAAATGTTTCTATTTTGGCTGTTTACATTTTTTAAAATTTATTTTGAAATTGTAGTTCACATGTTACAATATTATATTAGTTTCAGGTGTACAGCGTGGTGACTAGACATTCATATACCTTTCGAGGTGATCACCACAAGAAGTCTAGTAACTATCTATTACCTGGCTGTTCACGTTTTAAAAGGTATGTGTCTTATAGAAATACTGAAAAAATAAATTTTTATAGATATATTACAAATTAATCAGAGATTCCAGGGGAAAGAAACACCAAAAGCTTTAAAGGATATATAATGACTTTAAGAAAATTTTGAAAAACTGAGATTATTAGCCTACTCTATATTTCAGAGCTGTTAATATGGACAGTAGTAAAGCAAAAACTTTTCAGAGAGGGCCATAGAAATGTTATTAATGAATCAAAGACTATCTGGACTACAGGATCTAACAATAACAGATACTATTTGCTTTATGGATACAACCTGCTAAGTACTTTATTGTTATTATTTCTAAGCTTTACATAGGCCTGAAAGGAAGTAATATTAGCTCCAATTTCTGATATCTTTCAGTAATAAGTATTTTATGCCTTAATCAACAGGTGCTTATTTTAACAAGTAAATGCCTTTTGTCTTTTCAATTTTCCATGCCTAAATGAAAAATATTTTGTCAGATAATCACTTTGCTCTACTCAATACCTAACAAGTAGCTGTTCTGATAGAGAAGGGAGAGAGAGGGATAGAATAATTTGGGGTGCAGAGATTTAATGGGGTGGCCAGTTTGAGCTGAGCTTCAAAGAAGGATTACTGTCACTCAAAAGGCATAGTGAGCACATTACAACTTGTTCTGCACCTCACATGGTGACAGCCACTCCACTGAGCATTAGCTCCTTGAGGGTGTGGGAAGGCTCCCAGGTGAGTGAATTTCTGTACAGCTTGTCCCAGCCAGCACAGCTGGCAGAGCCAGAGGAATGTGGTAGGACTCATACATGGTAGATGCAAAGATGAACTCCCTGATTATAAGGATGAGTAAACACTGGAACCAGCTATTCAGAGAAGGACTGTGTAGAATTTCCATCCTGAAAGACAAGTAGTTCTCTCATGGGAAAAAGTTCTATAACAGAAAGACTATGTGGATCACATACTCCTAACTGGACATGACTGGAGATACTTAGCATGGATAGCTTTGCTTGAATGAGAAGCAAAGGAATTGTTACTTTAAAAAATGTAACATCACAAATAAAGTATTTATTTCTGTCCAAAGCATAAATACACACTTGTTAAATTACAAAAAAAGTTTATTCTGCCAGAGATCTAAGAAACAGATCATCTAGCAGGGGTGTTCAACCTTTTGGTGTCTCTGGGCCACACTGGAAGAAGAAGAGTTATCTTGGGCCACACATTAAATTAAAAAACACTAATGGAAATAAAAAAAATCTCATAGCCCTGGCGGTGTGGCTCAGTGGATTGAGTACAGGCCTATGAATCAAAGGGTCACTGGTTTGATTCCCAGTCAGGGCACATGCCTGGGTTGCAGGCCAGGTCCCCAGTGGGGGATGCACAAGAGGCAACCACACCTTGATACTTCTCTCCCTCTCTTCCCTCTGTCTAAAAATAGATAAATAAATCATTTTTTAAAATCTCATGTTTTAAGTAAATTTATGATTTTGTGTTGGGCTGCATTGATAGGCATCCTGGGCTTCATGCAGCCCATGGGCTGCGGGTTAGACACCCCTGAAAGAGGATCTTACAATTCAGATTTTCAGAACTATTGATTTTTAAAAAATAGTTCACCTCTCCTAATTGTTTTAGGTAATAAAGTACTTCCAAATAGCAATTGGTAGGCTAATATGGGGGAACTTCATACACCTAAAATATGCTCTTATGATTTCCCTAAATTCCCATTGTTCTCTGAATAAGTTTATAAGCACATGACAGGAAACCAGGGCAGAGGGAGAGAGGTATAGGTAAAGAGCACAGGAGAGTTCAAGCACCTGGATTTTGTTCATTCAGCTCACTGATGATTCTCTCCACAAAAAAGCTAACAATTATTATTGGGAACAATGGGAACTTCAGAGAACAATGGGAATTTAGGGAAATCATAAGAGCATATTTTAGGTGTATGAAGTTCCCCCAAATTAGCCTACCAGTTTCCATTTGGAAGCACTTTATTACCTAAAGCAATTAGGAGAGGTGAGCTATTTCTAAAAAATCAGTAGTTCTGAAAATCTGAATTGTAAGATGCTCTTTCAGGAGTGTCCCAAACTATGTTTCTGTGGTCTCTCCAGGCTGAGAGTGCTGCTTGTGCAGTGGAGTCAGAGCCTGGCTCTGCCACTTCCTTACTGTGGGGCTTCGGGCAGGTTACCTTTCCAACCAGCTTCTTTGCACTATTGCCATCATTACAATCCTCACTTGGTGCACTTTATTGGGCAAGCTATTTAACCTGTGTCTGTTCTCTCGTTGTGAGATGCCATGGACAGGACTTAAGAACATATGCGTCCTGTAAAAACTGCCTAGCATAATGCTTCAAACCATAGGAGAGCCTCAACGGAGTTAAACCCATGCTTTCTGTTGCCTTTAGAGAGGCTCTTCACCCATTTCAAACTCATGTCATACACAATTTCCCATAACAAAGGACAGAAGTTGAGAAAATTGTTAGGTTTAGAATTTGAAGTTAGATGCAGGTTTTGCATTATGAGATTTTTTCATCTTTTATCACCCATTGTGATTAAATCATCTGGTATGCATATTAGCTGTCCGTGTTCCCAAAGTCAAGGCTCAAAATAAATTCATATGAACTTAACCAGAAACACTTGCTTTTGTCAGAAATACAAATGTCTACATAAAATAACCAGACAAATGTTTATGAGAGTCTGGAACTCTTTTGGAATATTTTAAATTTCTTCCCCATTATTATTTTAATTGTCCATTAACAGTTTAATATCTTCTGCCCAAAGGAAGACATACAGAGGGCCCAGAGACATATGAAAAGATGCTCAGTATCACTAGCCATCAGAGAGATGCAAATCAAAACCACAATGAGGTATCATCTCACACCAGTCAGAGTGGCCAACATAAACAAATCCACAAACAAATGTTGGAGAGGATGCAGAGAAAAGGGAACCCTAGTGCACTGTTGGTGGGAATGCAGACTGGTGAGGCCACTGTGGAAAACAATATGGAATTTCCTCAGAAAACTAAAAATGGAACTGCCCTTTGACCCAGCAATTCCGCTGCTGGGATTATACCCTAAGAACACTGAAACACCAATCCAAAAGAATCTGTGCACCCCAATGTTCATAGCAGCACAATTTACAATAGCCAAGTACTGGAAGCAACCGAAGTGCCCATCAGCAAACGAGTGGATCCAAAAACTATGGTATATTTACACAATGGAATTCTAGGCAGCAGAGAGAAAGAAGGAGCTTATACCCTTTGCAACAGCATGGATGAAACTGGAGAGCATTATGCTAAGTGAAATAAGCCAGGAGCTGAGGGACAAATACCATATGATCTCACCTTTAACTGGAACATAATCAATAGAAGAAAAAAGCAAACAAAATATAACCAGAGACATTGAAGTTAAGAACAATCTAACAATAGCCAGGGCGGGGACAGTGGGAAGAGGGGATTACAGGAACTACTGTAAAGGACACATGGACAAAACCAAGGGGGAGGGTGGAGGTGGGGGAGGGAGGTGGGTTCACCTGGGGTGGGGTGGAGGGATGGGGAGAAAAGGCATACAACTGTAATTGAATAACAATAAAAATTTAAAAAATATATATCTTCTGCCCAAACTACACCAACAATTATTTTTCTTGAAGTTTTTTTCTTTTATTTTTAAAGTATTTTTATTGATTACGCTATTACAGTTGTCCCATTTTTTTTCTCCCCTTTATCCCCCTCTGCCCTACAACCCACCTCTATCCAACATTCCCCACCCTCTCAGCATAGTTCATGTCCATGGGTCATACATATAAGTTCTTTGGCTTCTCCATTTCTTATACTATTCTTAACCTCCCCCTATCTATTTTGTACCTACCAATTATGATTCTTATTCCCTGTACCTTTTCCCCCATTCTCCCTCCTACACCCTCTCTGCTGATAACCCTCCATGTGATCTCCATTTCTGTGATCCTGTTCCTGTTCTACTTGTGTGCTTAGTTTGTTTTTATTTTTGTTTTTCTTCTTTAGGTTCATTTGTTGATAATTGTGAGTTTTTTGTCATTTTACTGTTCATAGTTTTGATCTTCTTCATCTTCTTAGATAAGTCCCTTCAACATTTCATATAATAAGGGCTTAGTGATGATGAACTCCTTTAACTTGACCTTATCTGAGAAGCACTTTATCTGCCCTCCCATTCTAAATGATAGCTTTGATGGACAGAGTAATCTTGGCTGTAGGTCCTTGCCTTTCATGACTTGGAATACTTCTTTCCAGCTTCTTCTTGCCTGCAAGGTTTCATTTGAGAAATCAGCTGATAGCCTTGTGGGAACTCCTTTGTAGGTAACTGTCTCCTTTACTCTTGCTGCTTTTAAGATTCTCTCCTTATCTTTAATCTTGGGTAAGGTAATTATGATGTGCCTTGGTGTGTGCTTCCTTGGGTCCAACTTCTTTGGGACTCTTTGAGCTACCTGGACTTGCATGTCTATTTCCTTTGCCAGATTAGGGAAGTTCTCTTTCATTATTTTTTCAAGTAAGTTTTTAACTTCTTGCTCTTCCTCATCTCCTTCTGGCACCCCTATGATTCAGATGTTGGAACATTTAAAGATGTCCCAGAGGTTCCTAAGCCTCTCCTCATTTTTTTTTTTTTTTGAATTCTTGATTCTTCATTATGTTCTAGTTGAATGTTCATTTCTTCCTTCTGTTCCAAATTGCTGATTTGAGTCCTGGTTTCCTTCCCTTTACTGTTGGTTCCCTGTACATTTTCCTTTACTTCACTTTGCATAGCCTTCACTTCTTCCTCTATTTTGTGACCATACTCAGCCATCTCTGTGAACATCCTGATTACCAGCCTTTTGAACTCTGCATCTGATAGGTTGGCTATATCCTTGTCACTTAGTTCTTTTTCTAGGGTTTTGATCTGTTCTTTCATTTGGGCCACATTTCTTTATCTCGACACACCTGTTACATTGTAAGGGGTGGAACCTTAGGTATTCTCTAGGGTGGGGTAACCCACTTTGCTGTGTTGTGGTGCTGTATGTACGAGAGGGGTCAGAGAGGGAACAATGCCACTTGCTGGGCTCTCACCCCACTTTCACTTCCCCTGCTACCCACAAGTGAATTGGGCCCTTTATGCTGATTCCCAGGTGGGTAGGTTTGTGCTCATTCTAGGACCCCATGGGTCTCTCCAGCGAACTCACCTGTGAGACTGGGAGTTTCTCCCACTGCCGCAAACCCTAGAGGTTTTTACAGCCAGAGGTTTTGAGGCTTTAGTTTCCTGTGCTGCAACCCTGGGTTGCAGAGTCTGTCTCACTTCCCAGTTGTTCATCGTGGTTTATCCACACTGGAATGTGGGACCACCCGGTCAACCAGCTGCCCCAGCTGCCCGTCTCTGCCCCTCCTACCAGTCTGGATTAATGTTTCTTCTTTAACTCCTTGGTTGTCAGACTTCCGTACAGTTTGATTTTCTGGCAGTTATGGTTGGTTTTTGTTTTTAAATTGGTTGTTGTCCTTTTGGTTGTACAAGGCAGCAAAGTTTATCTACCTATGCCTCCATCTTGGCTGGTGAGGTATTTTTCTTTTAAACCTCAAATCCTCACATTACTATAGGTGTAAAATAACTATCTATAATCTCATGAAAATGGTAATTAAACACAGAATTCAGTATGTATATATATCAGAGAATGAATTGGTAGAAAGTATAATTTTTCATTAGAACCAAGGGGATATACACATCATATACAAATACTTAAGAATCATCTAAAGATGAGATATTTATGAACATTCTAGGGCACATAACAGAACAACCATATATGTTGTAAATTCGGTAAATACCTGCTGAATTAATGAAAACAAAAGATCTCAGAAAGTCTGTAAGCCTTAAAACATATTGTCTTCAATATTTGTTTCATTGATTACTAAGTGGATAGTCAAAGAGGCATAGTACTTAGTGAGTCTATCCTTGCTCATGTTACCTTCACTCCAAAATTACAAAATTAATCTACATCTTCAGCTTTCATAGAAACCTATTAACCTATTACATTCTTAGATTTCTGCCAAAAGCTTATAAGGAGTATTTTGGCATCTTTCATAAAATTACAATTTGATGACACTTTGTTTGTTCGATGTCCATCATAACAAGAACAATGTTCTTTGAGTTCAGTGGTAGGCAATGTGTGTTTCTTCTGATCAATTAGTATGTTCCATTTTAGTGTTTAGTATGAATTATGCAACTTATAGCTCCTTTTTTTCTAAGAAGTCCAGAATTAAGTTTTCTAATCAGTTTTAGTATCATCATTCTTAAGTTTTCAGATTAATTGTTTACCATCCCTACACTTCCTACTCCCACCACCTTGTTCAAAAACTGGTTTTGTTCTTTTTCTCTTGTATTTTTTTAAAAAAATGCCTCTATACTTCATTTTAAATGACTTTAAACCTTTTTAGAAAGGTTTAAATAATAAACAGATAAATAATATACATTGTCAAACAATACAATTTTTTTCCTAATTTAGTGATTATTATAATAAAGTCAACATTATATCAGGGTACATAATATTAAAGCTTAAATTTTACCTTGGTAAATAATAGTCTATCACCAGAGGCAAATACTAGGGGTGTGTGCTTATTTAGATATAATCTATTGGCATACTGTAGTGGCAGTATATATAGTTGGTAACTCATGTCAAACAGCTCCAAATAGAAATATGTATACTATTAATATAATGTCATATACTCCAAACACACCTTTCCTTAATTAACACTGTAAACCATATGGCTTTCTACTTAAGTTTAAAAAACCTCAATCAGGGTTGGAGTGTAGTCCCACACACCAAAAGGTTGTGGGTTCAATCCTTGGTCAGGGCACATACCTAGGTTGTAGGTTCAATCCCTGGCTGGAGCACATACAGGAGCCAACTGATCAATGTTTCTCTCTCTTTCATCCTTCTTCTCCCTCTAAAATCAATAGAAACATATACTCAGGTGAAGACTGAAAAAAATCACAATCATTCCCTGGTTTATAGTCCCCCAAAAAAAAGTCTGACATATTTCTGGGTGTGGTCTCTGAAGTTTTATCCCCTTTGACTTTGATAAGCTGGATATTTGAGGTCATCTGGAAATAATAACCTTGGCAGTCAAGGAGCTGTGAATTTCAAGCATACTTGTTTTTGAGAAGAACCTGGTGAACATCACTGTATTAGAGCATTCTCCCCAACTTAGTGACTAAGGGCATCAAAAAGGTTTAGCTGTGGAAGTCACTGTGGAAGAACTGAAAAACCCATGTGTCCACATGTAGATATTTCAGTAGTACCCTTTGGGTCTAATAAAATTAGGGATGAAACCTTCTTCCAGTCACCATTAGCTATCTATGAATTATGAATTAGCTACATAGAAGTAAAATAACATCAAGCATTATTATCAGTGGTGAAAAATATAAATTCAAGAACAAAAATGAGGAGGAAGTGCCTACTGGGTCCTATCATGGGGTCATTTTTTGGCCTCAGTGAAATAAGCTAGGCCTCTTCTGGGTCATTTCCAAGTGTACCATGGAAGAAGACCAGCTCTAAAATTAATATTCTGTTGATCATTGGATCATTTCATGAAAACTGAGAAGAAATAAAGTATCTTCTCTTCTGCTTTGACATTCTATTCAGGAACCCATGTCATTTAAGCAACTCTGTTCTTGCAAGAGGAAGTCAAACATACCAGTGACCCAGAGCAACTAGAACATGTATATGTGCTGAGAGAAGCATGTTACTGGGAGGTTATCTGAAGGGGAGGAAATCAATCCATTTCTCTATAAGCAGTCACAAACTAAGATCAATTTAGCTCACAGAAATATTTTGTTTGGCCCACACTGTATTTTTTAAAATATAAGCCAACATTGAAAAATTATGAGATTTCAATATAGAAGGTTTGGCAACACTGTGGCAGTATCCCCACATGACAACATCTGCTGGAGTTGAGAAATGACAGCTGCTCCCTTCAGTTAGGGCAAGGCGTCTCCAGGTGGTCATAGTCTGCACACATCCGCATTTGCAATGCCTACAGATATTTTTTTGAAAGAGAGACCAAACCTACAAACTCTGTGACTTACTGATATGGCTTCCCTATTTATTTATTTTCTGACATCATCTTCTTGTTTCTTAGTATACAGTTATTTTGGACAAAGCCTTTGGGCTTTCTTAAGTTTAGAGGCTGTAGAAGAGATGGTTAACTGGTTGATATAGCTATTCTCTCTCCCTCTATGGCTATAGAAACCCCAATTTTCACTGACCACATGGTGGTCCAAGGACGAGACTACATTTCTCAGCAACACTCACCAACTGAGCGTGGTCCTATAACTAACTACTGTTTTTTAACTTAATCTTTATTGTATTTTTTTTCCATTACCGTTTAATCCCCTTATACCACCTCCCCCTAGCAATCACCACACTGTTGTCCATGTCCATGAGTCCTTTTTACTTTTTGCTCAATCCTTCCAACCCCTAACATCCCTACCCACATTAACTGTCATCCTGCTCTCCATCTGTGGGTCTGTCCCCATTTTCTTTGTTAGTTCAGTTTGTTCATTAGATTCCACATGTGAGGAAAAATCATATAGCATTTGTCTTTCTCTGACTGGCTTATTTCACTTAGCATAATGTTCTGCAGGTCCATCCATACTGTCACAAATAGTAAAATTGTCTTCTTTTTTATGGCTGAGTAGTATTCCATTGTGTAAATGTCCCATAGTTGTTTTATCCACTCATCTATCAATGGGCACTTGGGCTGAATCCATATCTTGGTGATTGTAAATAACACTGAAATGAACATAGGGGTGCTTATGTTCTTTTGAATTAGCGTTTTGGGTTCCTTTGGATATATTCCCAGAAGTGGGATCACTGGGTCAAAAGGCAGGTCCATTTTTAATTTTTTGAGGTATCTCCATACTGCTTTCCACAGTGGCTACACCAATCTGCATTCCCACCAACAGTGCAAAAGGGATCTTCTTTCTTCACATCCTCACCAACACTTGCTTTTGTTGATTTATTGATGATAGTCATTCTGACATGTGTAAGATGGTATCTCGTTGTGTTTTAATTTGCATTTCTTTGATGATTAGTGACATTTAGCATCTTGTCATATATCTATTGGCCATCTGTATGTCCTCTTTGGAGAAGTGTCTGTTCAGGTCATTTACCCATTTTTTAATTGGGTTGGTTTTTTGGTGTAGATGTGGTTTGTAAGTACTTTATAAATTTTGGATATTAACCCCTTATCAGATGTATCAGCAAACATGTTTTCCCATTCTGTGGGTTGTCTTTTTATTTTGTTGAAGATTTCCTTTGCTATGCAAAAACTTTTTAATTTGATGTAGTCCCATTTATTTATATTTTCTTTTGTTTCTTTTGCCTGTGGAGATATATACAATAAAATATTGCTACGAGCAATATCCAAGATTTTGCTGCCTATGTTTTCTTCTAGGATTTTTGTGGTTTCAGGTATAGCATTACTAATTACTGTTAATAATGGGTGTCTCTGCCCTTCATCCAGAGGCCATGGGAATAAGTTCGTGGTTAAACAAATTAGATTTATTGCTTGTTGCTATGAGGGAGCATTCATACCATGGGAAACCATGGGTGTCACAGCAAGAAAATGTTAGAAAAGCTTTACTGTAGGATTTGCCTTGTGTTGGGCAATTGTAGGGAGAGTTGAAGGAAACAGGGTCTTCCTCTAATTTGGACTAGGAAACAGGTAATTGTATGATTGGGGATCTAAAAATATCAGGAGAGTGAAACATGACTAAAGCTGAATCGGTAACAAAGTAGTAGTCAGCTTTATTAGGCAGAGTAGATGTGGTCACTGCGGTTTGGTCAATATTTGTATTTTTTATCTGTATTCAGGCATAATTATGTAGCCTTGTTTTTTTGGCCTTGTCGGATATTGGTGTCGGGTAGCTTTTTCTTATAGGTAAGCAAAGTATAGCACAGAAACCTTTAAAAGACAGCTGGCATGTATCCTTTGCCCCTGATTCTTCTTTTCCTCCTCCAGACAGACTGGAATGTGTGATGGCTGGAGTAGTCTCATGGGAACATGAGGTAATCTTGGGAATGGAAGCTACAACAACCCTGGACAACTATTAGCTGCAGACTTGTACATGAGAAACAAACAGAAGACTACCTTTCTTTCAGCCACTGTTATTTGGGGTCTTTTATTCATAGCTGAACTTATTCCTAACTGATACAGGGCTCTAACAGCTAGCTTTTTATTTTTCAGTGTCTTTGTTTAGGGTTTTCATATCCTTAAGCTGGATAGATTGACAGAACAGAGAACTGATTTAAGTACCAGAAATAATTACCTTCGGAGGAATGGAAGAACATTATAAACCTGTATTGTTTTTCTATCATTGAATTTATGGGGTGACACTGTTTAACAAAGTTATATAGGTTTCAGGTGTACAATTCTATAATACAATATCCGTATATTGTATTATGTGTTCACCAGCCCAAGTCTCCTTCCATCACCATTTATCCCCCTATAACCTCTTCTACCTCTCCCACCCCTTTTCCTTCTTGTGATCACTGTACTGTTGTCTGTATCCATGAATTTTATTTATTTTTTGCTTAATCCCTATACCTTTTATCCCAGTACTGCAAGCCTCTTCCATCTCACAGCTGTCACTGTTTTCTGTATCTATGAGTCTGTTTCTACTTTATCAGTTTATTTAGTTCATGAGATTCCACACATGAGTGAAATTATATGGTACTTGTCTTTCTCTCACTGGCTTATTTCACTTAGCATAATAATCTGCAGGTCTGTCCATGCTGTTACAAAGGGTAAGGTTTCCTCTTTTTCTTTATGGTTAAGTAATATAAGCTGTGTAAATGTACCACAGCTTTTCTATCCATATCTACTGATGGAGACATGGGTTGTTTCCAAATCATGGATTTTGTAAATAACACTACAACAAACACCTTCTTATACCATACACAAGAATAAACTCAAAATGGATTAAAGACTTGATGTTAGACTTGAAACTATAAAAATCCAAAAAGAAAACATAAGCAGTAAAATCTCAGACATTTCTCATAACAATATTGTTTTCTGAAATATCTTCTTGGGCAAAGGAAACAAAAGAAAAAAAATGAACAAGTGGAGCTACATCAAACTAAAAAGTTTTTGTACAGTAAAGGAAACCATCAGCAAAATGAAAAGACAATCTACTGAATGGAAGACCACATTCGCCAATGACACACCTGATAAGTGGTTAATACCTAAAATTTATAAAGAACTTATATAACTCACCCTTGCTGGGTGGCTCAGTTGGTTGAAGCATTGTCTCATGCACCAAAAGGTTGCCAGTTTGATCCCCGGTCAGGCACATGTGGGAGGCAACCAATTGATGTTTCACCTCTCTCTCTCTCTCTCTCTCTCTCTCTCTCTCTCTCTCAAATCATTGAATATATCCTTCTGTGAGGATAAAAAAAAAGAATTTATACAACTCAGCATCAAAAAAAATCCCAATCCAATTAAAAAATGGGCAAAAGACTTGAACAGATACTTCTCCAAAGAGGACATACAGATGGCCAATAGACATATGAAAAGATGCTCAATGTCACTAATCATCAGAGAAATGCAAATTAAAATGACTATGAAATATCACCTCATACCTATCACAGTGGCTATCATCAACAAATCAACAAACAATAAGTATTGGCAAGGATGTGGAGAAAAGGGAACCCTCATGCACTGTGGGTAAGAACACAGATTGGTGCAGCCACAGTGGGAAGCAACATGGAGTTACCTCAAAAAATTAAAAATGGATCTGCCTTATGACCCAGCAATTCTACTTCTGGGAATATATCAGAAGAAACCCAAAACAATAACTCAAAGAATATATGCACTACTATGTTCATTGGAGCATTATTAACCTATATAATTATAAGTTGAAATACTACTATTGAGTCTCCCAAGCTGGTGTTCTGATCTTTACCACAAAGATGTATTTCTTTGGAGTTTTATTTTACTGTGTGAGTCCATATTGCCTACTGAACTTCTTGCTGTGTATGTCAAGCACCTAAATTTCTGTGCCCTTGGCCCCAAAAAGCTATCAAAATGAGACCTGAAATTTGCTTGGGATCAGCACAAGTTTTTAGCTGTTGGCTTCTGTGCTCACTAAAATACATATATATATGTATATGTATTTTTATGCTGACTGGCTATGTGGATTGGCCGTGATCATAGTGTATGAGCTACTGTGCAGAGGCTGTCCCCGTGAAGAGGAATTTGCTCCAGCACTGCTCTGTTGTACTCTGAAGTCAACCTTGGGTATATTCATTATATATATATGTATATATTTTGTGTATATATATGAACAAATGGAGCTACAGCAAACTATATATGCATACGTGTGTGTGTGTGTGTATATATATATATACATATACATATACACATTCTATCATCTTTATTTTTAACAAGAAGATTGGTCCAAATAACCTAATTTAGAAACTATTTTATAATATTAAAACTACATTTTTTTGCTTTAGTTTCTAATTTTTTTGCATGTATATGCATACTTTTAGAATAAGAGAAAAATACAAGTTAATATAAATATACTTGTATTTATACTTGTATAAATAAAAGATGCAATGTTAGAAACAATTATTCATTTTACATCTTTAAAATATATTCTCCAAAGATGTCAGAGTAGGTAGAAGCCACACTCACCTCCTCCTTTGACCACATCAAAATTGCAACTAGGCTATATAACAATCATCGTGGAGAACTATCTGAAGACTAGCTGAACAGAAGTCCTATAACTAAGGAGATATAGAAAAGAAGCCACATCAGAACTGGTAGGAGAGGTGGAGACTTGAAATGAGCTGGCCCCACCCCTACGTGTGGCAGTTGAGGATCCGGAAGGATATTTCAGTTGCAGAGGTGCCCTGGAGGAGCTAGAGGTCTCAGCCCCATGCCAGGTTTCCCACCCCAAAGCACCAGTGCCAGGAAGAAGAGCCCACATAACATCTGGCTGTGAATATCAGCAGAGCTTCTATCTACCCCAGTGACACAAAAGGCTGCTGGGAACCAGGTGTTCTCTTAAAGAGACAATGCACTAACTCTCACTCTTGCTCACAGGCACTCACCCTGGGCTCAGGCAGCGGAACAATGGCTTGGAAGGGTGCCAGACTCATCCATGGAGAGACTAAACTGTGGGACTTCAGGGCGAGGGCTGGAGGAATAGCCTCTAATGCCCCTGCATTGAGTTCTCCTATCCCATGGTCCATGCACACCATCTTTCCTGGATTAAGCACTCCCCTGACACAGCATTAGCATGATAAGCTATATTAGGGCTTCCCTAACACTCCTGAGCCCCTATCCTGGTCAGCTTGTGTACTCCAGGGTTTCTGTTAGCAGTAGGGAGCTAGGGCCCATCTTTCAGTCTTGAAAGCTCTTGAGAAATTTCAATCAAGTTCATGGGGTGCCACAGACACACAGAGAGAAACTAAGTTGTGTGGCTTCAGGGCAAGGGCCACCTTCCCACATGGCCAACTAGTGGCAACTTCCCTGTATTAAGCCCTCCTCCCTCTACTCAGACAAATCTTAATTTGCTTTAGCCTGGTGAACTCCACTAACTCCACCTGGATAACTCCCTGAGATCCCATCCTATTGCAAAGGCTTCAGGGGGGTTGTGGCTGGCCTCAGTGTACCCTGAGACTTTTGTTGAGTGGCCTCAGACTTAGCACTGGTGATGAGTTTTGAAACTATATTAACCTGGCAAACACCACTCACCCCTATCTGTTGACTCCCTGAGAAGGTACCTTACAACTCGTGTACTGCCTTAGGCTCTTTTGGTAGCTGAGCCTAACAAGAATCTGGCAGGAAGCAGTAGGTCTTGGGGTGTCTTGAGCCTTTTGTTTACCTGCTCCAGGCCTGATTCTAGTGGCAGCTGACCTTGGCTCACAGTTTGGCTTCTCCCATGCACAGCCAGGCCAAAAGAGGCAGCTAACAACCATGATCACTTGGTAGCTCCTAACATGTAGCCCAGGGCTGATCACAGGCAACATCTGACATTGACTGGCACCAGAGTCACTCCCAAGAGACCCCAGAACCAATACACCTTAGGTTGACTTTAGACCAGACCACAGCAGAGCACCACCCATTAGCTCCACAAGCAGCACATATAAAAGGAGGTCTCAAAGAGCATCAGATCCTGCTAGAGCAAATTCCGCTTCATGGGGACAGCCTCTGCATAGCAGCTCATACACTGTGTTCACGGCCAATCCACACTGTTCAAGCCAGTTAGCCTGAGGTTCAGCCCCACCCACAGATGTGCCAACCACAATCAAGGCTCAATACACAACCCACATAAGGGACACTCTTGGAGCACCTGGCTCAGGTGATCAGGGAGACTATGCCACTTCACACCACAGGACACCTACTACATAAGGCCACCCCACCAAGACTGGGAGACATAGCAGATCTACCTGATACACTGAGACAAACACTGAGAGGCCAACTAAATGGGGACACAAAGAAACATGCCCCCAAATGAAATAAAAGGAGAAATCCCCAGAAAAAGAACTAAATGAAATGGAGGCAAGCAATCTGTCAGATACAGAGTTCAAAATGATGGTTATAAGAATGCTCAAGAAACTTTGGGGAAGAATAAATGAACTCAGGAGAACTTTAACAAAAAGATAGTAAGCATTAAAAAGGACAAGAAACCATTAAAAACAACCAGTTAGAAATGATTATAATAACTGAAATGAGGGATACATTAAAAGGAATGAATAGCAGATTAGATAAAGCAAAGGATCAAATCAGTGATTTGAAAAACAAGGTAGCAGAAAACATTCAATCAGAGAAGAAAAATAAAAAACAAAAAAATTAGGACAGTTTAAGTGACCTCTGGAGCAACATCAAGCATAACAACATTCGCATTGTAAGAGTACCAGAAGGAGAGGAGAGAGCAAAGGACTGAGATCCTATTTGAAGAAATAATGACTAAAAACATCCATAACCTGGTGAAGGAAAAAGACACACAAGTCCAAGAAGCTCAGTGAATCCAAAACAAGATGAACCCAAAGAAGCCCACGCCAAGGCACATCATAATTAAAATGGCAAAGGTTAAAGACAAAGAGAAAATTTTTAAAGCAGCATGAGAAAAGCAGTTACCTACAGGAGAGCTCCCATAACACTGTCGGCTGACTTCTCAACAGAAACTTTTCAGGCTAGAAAAGATTGGTACAAAATATTCAGTGATGAAAAACAGGGATCTACAACCAAGTCTACTATAACCAGCAAGACTATCATTTAAAATTGTAGGAGAATAGCCCTGGCTGGTGTGACTCAGTGGATTGTGTGCCAGCCTAGGAACCAAAAGGTCACCACTTTGATTCCCAGTCAGGGCACATGCCTGGGTTGCAGGCCAGGTCCCCAGTTGGGGGTGTGTGAGAGGCAACTGATCGATATATCTCTTGTATATCAATATTTCTCTTCCTCTCTTCCTCTCTTCCTTCCCCGCACTCTAAAAATAAATAAAATCTTTATAATGAAAAACATAATACCCTTAAAAATACATAAATAAAATTGCAGGAGAATAAAGAGCTTCCCAAAAAACTGTAATAGAAGAGTTCATCACCACCAAACCAGTATTACAAAAAGTGTTAACAGGACTTCTTTAATATGAAGAAGGCACAGGAATAAGAGGGGGGGGGATGAACATAAATATGAATAATAAAGTGGCAGTAAATATGTACCTATCAATAATCACTTTAAATGTGAATGAATTTAATGCTCCAATCAAAAGACATAGGGTAGCTGAATGGTTAAGAAAACAAGACCTATGTCTACGTTAGCTACAAGAGACCCACTTCAGATCAAAAATTACACATGGACTGAAAGTAAAGGGATGGGAAAAGATATTTCATGCAAATGGAAGTTGAAAAAAACTGGGGTAGCAATACTTATATCAGACAAAATAAACTTTAAAACTAAAGCTACAGTAAGAGACAAAGAACGATATTTTTTAACAGCAATTTTCAACCTTTTATCTCATGGCATACATATACTGATTACTAAAATTCTTGCACACCAAAAAATATTTTTTGCCAGTCTTACAAAAAAACAGGTATAATTTTAATTCGTTCACACCAGATGGCCATCATTGTGTTGGCTGTTGGGATTTTTTTACTTGACATTCTAAGGGAAAATTGCCCCTAATTACTTAAATAGTCAAGTATTGCATGTTTTAAAAATTCTTGCAGCACACCATTCAAAAATTGTTGTTTTACAATGATAAAGGGGATCAATACAACAAGAGGATATAACCCTTTAAACATTTATGCACCCAATATAGAAGCATCTAAATCTATTCATGGACATTAAAGGAGTGATTGACAGTAATACAGTCACAGTAGGGGACTTTAACACCCCATTGACAACAATGAACAGATCTTCCAGACAGAAAATCTTAGACCAGATGGATTTAATTGATATTTTTAAAGTATTTCACCCAAAGCAGCATAATCTACATTCTTTTCAAGTCCACATAGAACATTTTCCAGGATAGACCATGTTAAGCCACAAAACAAGTCTCCATAAATTTGTGAAGATTGAAATTATATCAAGAATCTTCTACAACCATAATGGTATGAAACTAGAAATAAATTACAAGAAAAAAACTGAAAACACACAAACTCATGGAGGATAAATAACATGTTATTGAGCAATATAAATGTATAACCACTATGTTATACACCTGACACTAATATAAAATAATACTGAATGTCTACTGTAATTGAAAAATAAAATTTAAAAGATATACAAGGTCTGGCAGAAGTTAATACCTGCTTGAGTGTGGTTGTAGAGTAATAATGTGATTGTAATAATTTATAGTTTTAATTTGAACATTTCATCTAAAATTTCATATGAAATTTCATATGAAATTTGCTTGAGTGTGATATTGTTAGTTTACAGAATTACATGATCATGATTTTGTAATTAAAAAAGAGCATTATTTTGCGCCGGACCCTGTATATATATTCTCCATAATTTGTAAAAAACTTTGAAGTGACTTCTGGCCAAGATGGAGGCATAGGCAGATATACTTTGCTTCCTCACACAGCCAAAAGAAGGATAACAACCAATTTAAAAACAAAAAACAACTGGAAATGCCAAAAAATTGAACTGTAAGGAAATCTGACAACCAAGGAGTTAAAGAAGAAACATTTATCCAGACTGGTAGGCGGGCTGGAGACAGGCAGCTGGGGTGGAGAGGACGTGTGGCAAGGTGGCAGAATGGTTGGCCGAGGCAGTGGTTGGCAACTGGTGGTCCCACATTTGTGTGTGGGTAAGCTGGAAGGAACAACGGGGGAGCAAAACAGACCGCACAAGCCAGGGTTCCTGTGCAGGAAACTAAAGCCTCAAAACCTCTGACTGAAAATCCCCGTGAGGGTGCAGAGGTGGGAGAAACTCCCAGCCTCACAGGAGAGTTTGTTGGAGAGACCTACAGGGGCCTAGAACGTACACAAACCCACCCACCCTGGAATCAGCACCAGAAGAGCCCAACTTGCTTGTGGTCAGCCGGTGAAATGAGTGAAAGAAGGGCAAGAACAAAGAAAGTGGCACTGTTCCCTCTCTGAGCCCTCTACCACATACAGCACCTCAACTCAGCGACATCAGTTGACCCACTCTGGTGAATACCTAAGGCTCTGCCCCTCACAATGTAACAGGTGCCCCAAGACAAAGTAATATGGCCCAAAAGAAAAAACAGACCAGTCCCACCAAGATGGAGGCTAGGCAGAAACACTTCACTTCCTTGCACAACCAAAAAAACGATAACAACTGATTTAAAAACAAAGAACAACCAGAACTGAAAGAGAAATATTTGCCTGAAAGTAAATATTCATGCAAACCAAGGAGTTCAAGAAACATTCACCCAGATGGTAGGAGGGGCAGAGACCAGCAGCCGGACAGAGAGGACTTGAGGCAAGGCAAGGCTGGAGGACTGGGTGGGCAAGGCAGCAGCTGGTAGACCGTTTGGGTGATCCCACATTCCTGCGTAGACAAGCCCAGGGGATCGAGTGAGACAGACCGCAAAACCCAGGGTGTCAGCGCAGGAAACTAAACACTCAAAACTCCAGGCTGTAAAAAAATCTGTGGGGGTTATGGCAGTGGGAGAAACTCCCAGCCTCACAGGAGAGTTCACTGGAGAGACCCACTGGATCCTAAAATGTACACAAACCCACCCACCTGCAAATCAGCACCTTGAAGGGCACAACCACTTGCAGGAAGCAAGGGAAGTGACAGAAAGTGGGACGAGAGTGGAGCAAGTGACATTGTTCCCTTTCTGATCCCCTCACCCACAGACAGCGCCACAATGAAGAAAAGATGGTTGCTCTCCCTGGCAAATACCTAAGGCTCCACCCCTTACCACATAACAGGTGTTAAAGACAAAGATATATGGCCCAAATGAAAGAATGGATCAAAAGTCCAGAAACAGAACTAAGCGACAAGGAGATAGACAACCTGGCTGATGCAGAGTTGAAAACACTGGTAGTCAAGATGCTCGGAATGCACAGAATTGATTAAGCTCACCAAATGAAGGAAGAAATGAAGGCTACACAAAGAGAAATAAAGGAAAATTTATAGGGAACCAACAGTGAAGAGAAGGAAAACGGAACTCAAATCAACCATTTGGAGCAGAAGGAAGAAATAAACATTCAACCAGAACAGAATGAAGAAACAAAAATTCAAAACAATGAGGAGAGACTTAGGAACATCCAGGAAATTTTAAATATTCCAACATCTGAATCATAGAGGTGCGAGAAGGAGAAGAGGATCAGCTAGTTAAAAACTTATTTGAAAAAATAATGAAGGAGAACTTCCCCAATCTGGCAAAGGAAATAGACTTCCAGGAAGTCCAGGAAGCTCAGAGAGTCCCGAAGAAGTTGGACCCAAGGAGGCACACACCGAGGCACATCATAATTATGTTACCCAAGATTAAAGATAAGGAGAGAATCTTAAAAGCAGCAAGAGAAAAGGAGACAGTTACCTACAAAGGAGTTCTCATTAGACTATCAGCTGATTTCTCAAAAGAAACCTTGCAGGCAAGAAGGGGCTGGAAAGAAGTATTCAAAGTCATGAAAGGCAAGGACCTACATCCAAGATTATTCTTTCCATGAAAGCTATCATTTAGAATGGGAGGGCAGATAAAGCGCTTCCCAGACAAGGTAAAGCTAAAGCCGTTCATCATTACCAAGCCCTTATTATATGAAATGTTCAAGGGACTTATCTAAGAAAATGAAGAAGATCAAAACTATAAACAGTAAAATGACAACAAATTCACAGCTATCAACAACTAAACCTTAAGAAGAAAAACAAAAACAAAACAACCTAAGCAAACAACTAGAAGAGGAACAGAATCATAGAAATGGAGATCACATGGAGGGTTATCAGTGGGGAGAGGGAAAGGGGAGAATGGGAGAAAAGGTACAGGGAATAAGAATCATAATTGGTAGGTACAAAATAGATAGGGGGAGGTTAAGAATAGTATAGGAAATGGAAAAGCCAAAGATCTTATTATATGTATGACCAATGGACATGAACTAACGGGGGAAATGCAGGTGGGAGGTGGGTCACAGGACACAGGGGGATAGAGTGGAGAAAACATATGGGACAACTGTAATAACATAATCAATAAAATATACTTTAAAAAATCAGAATGCAAAAAACTTTAATGTGAGCAATATTTTAGTTTCTTATGAATTGATTACTTTTTAATGTAAAATTTATTAATATATTTTATTTATTTTAAAAGAGTATCTTTCATTGTCATTATTCTCAATATCAAGAGCATATTATTGTACTGACCAATTTTAGAATAGTTCTGAGTATTTTTTTAAATCCTCACCCAAGAATATGTTCATTGATTTGAGAAAGAGAGAGATGTGAGGGAAAAAAATTGGTCAGTTGCCTCCAGTATTCACCCTGACTAGGGATCAAAGCTGCAACCTAGGTATGTGCTCTGACTGGAAATTGAACCCACAAACTTTTGGTGCACAGGACAATGCTCCAACCAAATGAACCACCTGGGCAGGGCATTTCTGAGTATTTTTATGTATTCATCGTAAATAGCCTAAGTCCAGTTTATAAGTAAATACTGTTTTGGCCCCTTCAATTAAAAAAAATATTACTTGAGAGAGCCAGGATGGCAGCGTAGGTAGACACACTGCGCCTCCTCGCACAACCAGAACTGACAGAAAATCGAATGGCAAGGAAATTCGACATCAAGGAAATAAAAAATAAACATTCATCCAGACCGGTAGGAGGGGCGGAGATGGGCAGCCGGGGCGGAGAGGACTCACGTAGCTGTGGCGGGACCGAGACTGGCGGAGTGTGGGACCAACAGGGCAGGCAGTCTGACCACTAGCAGACCCTGTGGCCCCACGTTCGCGCAGATAGGCCGAGATGGCCAGACTCAGAGTGGCGGAGAATGGGGCAGGCAGAGCGGCGGGTACCACCCTGCGGGCCCCACATTCGCGCACAGATAAACCGGACAAACGGCGGGGAGCAAAGCAGACCGCATAACCCAGGGCTCCAGCGCAGGGAAATAAAACCTCAAACCTCTGATTGAAAACGGCCGTGGGGGTTGGGGCAGCAGCAGGAGAGACTCCCAGCCTCACGGGAGAGGTCGTTGGAGAGACCCACAGGGGCCTAGAGTGTGCACAAGCCCACCCACTCGGGAACCAGCACCAGAGGGGCCCAGTTTGATTGTGGGTAGCGGAGTGAAAGACTGAAATCCAGTGGAGAGGGGAGGGGCGCCATTGCTCCCTCTCTGCCCCTCCCCCACATACAGCATCACAGGGCAGCGACCAGCGTTACCCCACCCGGGGGAACACCTAAGGCTCCGCCCCTTAAAGTAACAGACGCGCCAAGAAAAAAAAATGGCCCAAATGACAGAACACTTCAAAGCTCCAGAAAAAATACAACTAAGCGAGGAAGAGATAGCCAACCTATCAGATGCACAGTTCAAAACAGTGATTATCAAGACGCTCACAGAATTGGTTGAATCTGTTTAAAACCAGATGAAAAAATGAAGCCTATGCTAAGAGAAACAAAGGAAAATGTACAGGGAACCAATAGTGATGTGAAGGAAACTGGGACTCAAATCAACAGTGTGGACCAGAAGGAAGAAAGAAACGTCCAACCAGAAAAGAATGAAGAAACAAGAACTCGGAAAAATGAGGAGAGGCTTAGAAACCTCCAGGACATCTTGAAACGTTCCAACATCCGAATTATAGGGGTGCCAGAAGGAGAAGAGGAAGAACAAAAAATTGAAAACTTATTTGAACAAATAATGCAGGAGAACTTCCCTCATCTGGCAAAGGAAATAGACTTCTGGGAAGTCCAGGAAGCTCAGAGAGTCCCAAAGAAGCTGGACCCAAGGAGGAACACACCAAGGCACATCATAATTACATTACCCAAGATTAAACACAAGGACCTACATCCAAGATTACTGTATCCAGAAAAGCTATCACTTAGAATGGAAGGGAAGATAAAGTGCTCCTCAGATAAGGTCAAGTTAAAGAAGTTCATCATCACCAAGCCCTTATTATATGAAATGTTAAAGGGAGTTACCTAAGTAAAAGAAGATAAAAAATAGGAACAGTAAAAATGACAGCAAACTCACAGTTATTAATGACCACACCTAAAACAAAAACAAGAGCAAACTAGGCAAACAACTAGAACAGGAACAGAACCATGGAGATGGAGATCACATGGAGGGTTGTCAATAGGGGAGTGGGAGGGGCAGAGGGAGGGGGGGAAAGGTACAGAGAATAAGTAGCATAGATGATAGGTGGAAAATAGACAGGGGGAGGGTAAGAATAATGTAGGAAATGTAGAAGCCAAAGGAATTATAAGTATGACCCATGGACATGAACTATAGGGGGAGAATGTGGGAGGGAGGGGGTAGGCAGGATGGAGTGGAGTGGGGGGGGAAATGGGACAACTGTAATAGCATAATCAATAAATATATTAAAAAAAAGAAAAAAATAATAATAGAACGTGAAATACAGAACAACAAAAAAAGACAACCTACAGAATGGGAAAAAATATTGGCAAATCATTTATCTGATAGGGGTCTGGTATCACATGTGTGTGTGTGTGTGTGTGTGTGTGTATAAAGAACTCTTACAATTCAACAACAGAAAGACAAAGAACCTAACTAAAAAATGGGCAAAGGTCTTGAATAGACATTTCTTCAAAGATATATAAATGGCCATCAATTATTTGCAAAGATGCTCAACATCACTAGTCTTTTGGAAAATACGGATTAAAACCACATTGAGGTACTACTTCACATCCACTAGGATAACCAAAAATTTTTTAAAAAATTAAGGCAAATACGAAGGGTATGGAGAAATTTCAACCCTTGTATGATTCTGGTGAGAATGTAAAATGTTGCAGCCAATGTGGAGAAACAGTTTGGTGGTTCCTCAACAAGTTAAACATAAAATATGACCTGGCAATAATTGTTCCAAATACATGCACACACAAGTTCATAGCTGCACTATTCACACCAGCCAAAAGGTGGAAATAGCCCAAATATCCATCAATGAATGGATAAACAAAAGTGGTATATACATACAATGGACTATTATTCAGCCATAAAAAAGAAAGGAAATTCTGTCACACGCTCCAACTTATAGGAAACTTTAGGATATTATGCTAAGTGGGATAAGCCAGATGCAAAAAGACAGATAATGATGATTCCAGTTTTATTAGCTATCTAAAGTAATCAAATGCATTGAAACAAAAAGTAGAATGGCGGTTACCAGGTCCTGAGAAGAAGGGGGAAAGGGCAGTTATTGTTTAATGGGTACAGATTTTCAGTTTTGCAAGGTGAAACACTTCTGGAGATCTGTTTCACAAAAATGTGAATATACTTAACACTACTGAACTGTTCATTTAAAATGGTTGAGAAGATAAATTTTATGTTATATGTTTTTACCATATATTTTTTAAAAGATGAGATGCCAGTCTATATACTATTAAACATGAACAATAAAAATTCTGTATTCAAGATAACAGTTATTTCTGAAGAGGGAGGGAAGGGAAGGAGTACAAAGACATCACAATTCTCTCTGTAATGTTTTGTTACTTAAATAAAATCTAAGGCAAATGTGGCAAAATATTAGGATTTGAAGTAAACAAAACCACAGTAAATTAAAGAGGCCAGACACAAGAGATCATATATTGTTTGATTCCATGTATACAAAATACCCAGAACAGGTAAATCCATAGAGACAGAACACATGTTGGTAGTTTCCAGGGGTTGGGAGGATGGAGGACTAGGGAGCAACTGCTTAATGGGTATGGGCTTTCCTTTTGGGGTCATGAAAATGTTTTAGAACTAGATAGAGATAGTAGTTGCACAACATTTTGAATGTGCTAAATGCCACTGAATTATTCACTTTAAAATGGTTAATTTTTTGTTATGTCAATTTCACCTTGATTTAAAACTAGAACTAAGAAAAGGGAGAAGTCAAGAAGGAAGGGTATTTATTGAAAAGGATCAAAGGCCACACAAAATAGAGAAGACTGTAAAACAGGGGTGTCAAACTCATTTTCACGGGGGGCCACATCAGCCTCATGGTTGCCTTCAAAGAGCCGAATGTAATTTTAGGACTGTATAAATATAACTCCTCCATAACTAGGGGCAAGGAGCTCGGTGCTGCTGCCGGGTAGAAACAAGGTGCCCGCCGGATAAAACAAGGTGGAGGGCCGGATTCAGCCCCAGGGCCTTGTGTTTGCCACCTGTGCCCTACAGGTTCAGCTAACATCCATCATCCAAAAAAGATACAATAAAAAAGAAAGAAATTTTTTTTCTCCTTGTCATGAGAACTCCTAGGAATTTAATCTTTTAACAACTTTCTTTTAAGTTATACAGCAATGTTGAATGTTGTCATCATGTTTTATATTACGTCCCTGGTTCTTATTTATAACTAGAAGTTTGTACCTTTGGACCACCTTCCTCTAATTCTGCCTCTTTTCACCCTCTGCCTCTGATAAGTCCAAGTCTGATCTCTTTTTCTGTGACTTTTTTATTAAAAAATTTTTGTGTGTAAGTGAGATCATACATTATTTGTTTTCATCCACAATTTATTTTTAACCTAAAATCTTAGCAGTCACTGAGTGAAAGGAATTTTTTGCTTATTTTGTTCTGGGGCTTTTTGCAGATATCTGAGCCTGAGCTCAATTAATATACTGGATGAATTATATGGTGCAATCATATTTCACAGCCATTGTTAATTATCCATTCCAGAATACAGAAACTAAATGTCATCATGTTGAAGGATCACGGATTAAATGATCAGGTAGTACTTGACTTAAAAGTTATTTATAAAATATTATTTTTTCTTTGAATATTAAATGAAATAGCAAAGAAATATGAGACAGAAAATTTAGAGAAGAGGGTGATTTAATTACTACATTTTCTTGCAGTTAGTATTTATTATTATACCTCGCTATTTAGCCTTTGTTTGCAACACTCTGAAGTTTTCATTGAGTGGAGGGCCTCCTGGGTTTCGGTTCCAGTTCTGCCAGCTGTATGAGCTTTGTCAATCTTTTCATTTCTCTAAGCTTAGGCATTATTATCCCCACTAAAATTCTAATGCATAGATAAAGATGGAGATATTAATACCTGGCCTACCTACTTTAGGGTAGAGTTATAAGAATAAACAAGGAGTATTATGTGACAAAGCTCTGAAATATTAGCTTTATAAATATAATCCCAAGAATACAGATGTGAGGGCTGGAGCTTTAGCAACATCCATCTTGGACCATGAGGTACTGTTAAGGTTGAAATTCAAATACAAGGATTGTGGAGCAGAAGGATGGAAGGAGCCTGGGTCTTGGGTTATTGTGGAGCCTCCATACCTGCCATATAGAGCCTGCTTCTGGACCTCTTTTACTTGAGAGAGAAATAAACTTCTGACTTAAAAAAAAAAAGAAATATATACAGTGTTAAAGAAATTTAATCTTTTCCAAACTTCTCTCCCTTTTTATATGCCTTTCTTCTAAAAATTTTATGTGTGAAGTTAAAAAAAGTTTTAAAAAGCCCCTGACAGTGTAGCTCAGTTGGTTGGGCATTATCCCGTAAACCAAAAGAACACCGGTTCGATTCCTGGTCAGGGCACGTGCCTGGGTTGCAGGTTCAGTCCTAATGGGGGCATATACAGAAAACAGCCAGTGTTTCTCTCTCACACACCAATATTTCTCTCTCTCCCTTCCCCTCTTTCTAAAATAAAAAATTACATTAAAAAATTTTTAAATGTTATCCTGCCCTGAAATAAAAAGTTATGCTCCTGTATTCCCCCAGTCACTATCTATTGGATAACACATTTCAATAATAAACTAACAAATTAAGAAATGGTCAACAGTTTTTTTGCTGTGACTAGGTCTAGGAATGAGGGAGTAAGGCATACCAGGAATAAACTAGAGAAGAATTTCTCTCCCTTCTTTCTTATTCACTCTCCCATAACTTCCCAGCTAGGAGTCTTTTAATTTGGGAGTATAGAGAGCACTGAGTATATAGAGTGAAATGACAAGTTAATGTTAGAAGTGCTACTTTGAGAGATTCTCAGGTTTGAACCCTCATCTGTAGTTTCACTTAAATTACACCAGGTATAAAAGCATTGTGACTCAGTGGTTTATGCACCAAGCTGGAAACTCAGGATCTGTGGGTTCTGGCCATGAGTCTGCCATTTAGTTTTTACAAGTGAGCTAGTCATGTTTACTCCTGTGTTTTATTTAGTTTTTAATCTGTTAATGAGGACAATGACGCCAAATTACTTCCCAAGTTTGTTTAAAAAAAAATAGAACTCACAAAGAGTTGTAATGCCATGAAAACTGTAAGAAAGGTAGCTTTTATGAGAGAATAGATGTGAAAATACTCTAAAAATTAAGTTTTCTATACAGATATAAAGCATTACTTTTATCTGAGCTAGAGGGGAAAGGGATACTGTGAATACGAAACAGGTAGATAATTGTGAAACCTCTTTTTGATTATTAGTTTTAAACTCCCACTCAAATGCTCACAAAAAGTACTAATGAGAGAGATGTTTGAAAATGGTAGTTGGCTTTCTTTTCATCCCTCCTGTATTTACCAAGTGCAGGCCGCTAGTGCATAGGGAATGAGCCTAAAGAGAGGAAAGGTAAAAAAGTAAAAGGTCTGGAAATCATTCATTCTTTGCCTGTTTAATCAATTCTTATTTTGTGTTTTCTATGAGCAAGTGTCTCGTGCAGTACACTAATTGTGAAACACATCGTGTTAAGACAGCACAAGGTGGCTTTCCTAGAAGATGAAACTGAGGCTTAGAGAGGCTAAATGACTTTCCCTGAGTAAGAAATGGAACTGATTTTTGAATCTGTATCTCTTTCACTTCAGAACCCATGCTCTTTATTGTTGCCTTATTCTGTTTCACTAAAAGCAGAATTTATTTATAGAATAAATGTCAACCAAGCCTGTCCTTAAAGTTATGAGGAAGTCAAGTAGTTCCAGGGATTCTCCCTGTCTCTCCCATGGCCACATGGGTTATATCATGACATCTCTACATATCTCTGCATGCCTGCTTAACACTCCCTTCTTGACTAACCAGATTCTTTATATTTTCTACTCTCCCACAAGGCTTCAACCTGCCAACTCCCTACCTCTATCTACCCCATGGCATTTAGCTTTTGCCCTTGCAGCTTAATGACTTACTCTCTCTAGGTGTCCTAGTTCAGATTCCTAACAATGAAAATTAATTGGATCACATCACGTTCCTACACCAGGCCATAGGTTGCTGGCCAGTCTACAGTTAACTTGGGTCAAGTGCCTAAACCCTTGGCTGGGCTGAGGCTGGGCAGGACGGGCAAGTTCCTTGAGAATTGCGGCATACGTAGGTGGAGATTCTGAAACTTAGCCTGTGCCATTTAAAAAAATCTCCCAAACAAGATCTGTTCCTTTTTCCTTTATTCACATTTCTATGAAAGATATTGCCATACTTATCACCCAGATTGAAAGTCTAATAACTCTTCAAATTAAATTGATTTAATTTTGTTAGAAAAGTAACACACAAATGGTAAAAGCTGTCTCTTTTCTACCAAAGATTCTCAAGTCCCTCCTAGAGGTGATTACAGCGAACAGTTTTTGAAGTATCCTTCAGAAAAAATTCTATGTATGTTCAAGTATTTTATTCATATTTCATTTTACATAAATGGAATACCATAAACACATATGTGCCTAGCTTTCCTCATTTAATAGGCACAGCTTTAGGCCTATTTTGCAGCAACATATATAATTTTTTTTCATTTTTTAAAAAGTAGCTTCATAGAACTTAATTTTATGCATGTGATTTTGTTTTTTTAACGAGTGCCCTTTTGACAGGCAGGCATGTTATTTACATTCTTGCCATTACAAATAAGGCTGCAATAAACATTTATGTTTGTACACAGCTATAGATATTACCTATAAAATTTTCAGTGAAAGCATGCATGACTTTTCCGTTTTAGTGCATTTATCTCCAAATTGCCTCCAAAGATGTTGTGCCAATTTCTCTTACCATCTGTGTATGAATGTCCCCATTTGCCCATACCATGCATAGTCTTTTTTTTTTAACTTTATTTATTTATTTTTAGAAAGGGGAAGGGAGGGAGAGAGAGGGAGAGAAACATCTTGTGAGAGAAACATCAATTGGTTGCCTCTCCAATGCGACCTGACCAAAGACTGAATCGGCAACTCAGGCATGTGCCCTGAATAGGAATCAACCAGTCACATTATACACTGCAGAGTCAGGGCACAGTCTTGTGTTCTGTTAAAACTTCTCGTCTCTGCCAATGCGGTAATTTCAGTCTTTCTTATTTCTTATTTATTTATTTATCTCAGACATTTTAAATTCTACCTTCCTTCTTGCTGTCAGTTACCTAGTTCTGTTAGTTCTTTCAGTCTCTCTCACCTCCCTCTGCGTCTTTGTAATTGCAGTGCTATGACCTTAATTTCAGCTTTTACTGCTTCATGTACTGGCTTCCAATATCTGTCATTATATTCTCTCCGCTTAAACACTGACAATCTATCCAAAAGTGACATTAATGTTTTTCTAATTTTACTTCTATACTCAGAAACCTTTGGTGGCTCCCACTGCCAACAATATTAGGTTCGAATCCTTAGCCAGGTATTCAATGCTCACCAGAGTCCAGTCCCAGACTACTTCTAAACATGCATCTGGGAAAAGGGGCCTACCACTGATATTCCCAAATTTAATCAAATTCTCTGACCAATCTGATCTGTAAAAAATGTTTGAGTGTAAGTTCACGAATCAAATCCTTCACTACGTCACATTAGCACAAGTTCACGTTCCTTAGTGAAAGGCAATATGGTGTTGTAGTGAAAGCAAAAGGACTTGAGTTCTGTCTTTGGTTCTGCTAATACGCTGGGAAAGCTTGGGCAAACCACTTTCTTTGTAAAATGGTTTATTACACTAGGATATTCCCTGTCTACTAGATTTACAAAGATGTATAAAGATTTGTGAAGTCCATTCGACGAAGAAAAGTCTATTCAGTTTCAAAGTACTGCTAATCGAAAAGAGGACTAGTAACTGCCTTCAATCAGCAAACACTGAGTCCCCACCATAGGCGTGGTATCAATAGTATTAGGGTGCACTTCTAATCTCAGGCGCCCACTTGCCAGGGTTTATACGGATTTGCAAAAAGCCAAAGCTCTTTCACTCAGGAGGAAGTTTGTTTTCTCATAGCCATAGCCATTCCAAAAGTCTAACTGCAGCCCTGTCACCAAGCCAATAATAACATGAAGACAGACCGTCTGTGATCGTGGAGCTACCACTACTACAGCTCCCAGAATGCCTGTTTTCCTACCACCGCCTCTTCCGCCCCCGCTTTTGGACTCCGGCCCGCCCGGACTTCAGTTCCAGCCTACGGCGGGCGGCAGCGTAGAAGCACTGTAGAAATACGCTTTTTCCACCTAGTCCGCGGTGAGACCGCAAGTTCCAATTGAACTCTTATTCCTAGTAACTAATGTTTGACGTGCTCAAATTCCCTACGCCCAGCTCTGCTCAGGCGCAGGAGCTTCCCCGTCCGAACCCGCCCCGGAAGTGGAGTCTGGTCGTCCAGCCGACAGCAGAGACCCCTTCCAGCCATTCCTAGCGGGGCTGAGGCGGGCGGAGCGGGCTTGGCGGCGCAGCCTGGAGACCGAGCAGGCGGGGGCGGATCGGCGTGGCGTAGCGCCTGGGGCGGAGCCGCAGCGCGGGGACGCGCGTCTGGGTGGCGGCCGGGGGCGCGCCGGTGGGGAGAGGTGGCTGCGGCTGCTAGTGGAGAGCGGGAGGAAAGGAGGAACCGGGAAGGGGGGGCAGGGTTAGCGGAGAGCAGTGTTCTTTAGGCGGTGGCAGCTTCTCCGTCTCCGAGGGAGGAGGAGGAAGGCGGGGAAGGAGGATGGAGCAAGCTGGGGGTTGGGGTTGGCCCTAGCTGCCGCGGCTCGCCGCGTACTGTGGGAGAGCGGCGGCTGCTCCTGGAAGTTGTAGGGTTGGGAGTCAGGCCGGTGCCGCCGCCTTGGGCGGTGGGGAGGAGGAACGAGCGGCGGGGGTTAGCGGGGGTCGGGAGGGAGGGGACGGGCAGGGGGTGCGAGCTGGGGAAGACGGAGCGGGCTCTGCGCCGGGCGGGCGGGCGGCGGCGGGGGGGCCAGCGACCGCAGCCGGGGGGACGCGGGAGGATGGAGCAAGTGGAGATCCTGAGGAAATTCATCCAGAGGGTCGAGGCCATGAAGAGTCCGGACCACAATGGGGAGGACAACTTCGCCCGGGACTTCATGGTGAGTCCTTCCCCGGTTGTCGCCTTCTTTCGCCGGCACCGGAGCCTACTGCCGTCTTACCCGGTCGCCAGCGCTTTGTGTGCGGCAGTGAGGAGAGGGGCGGAAGGGCGCGCACCATCCCCAAGGGCCGGGTGGTCTCGGAGGCCGGCGGGAGTTGAGACCGCCTTCTCTTGGCCTCCTTTCCCCTCCTCCCGCGTTCGCGGCCACCTCCGCGGGCGCTCTGGGCGCAAAGGGAGCGGCCACCGGGCCGAGCTTGCTTTCGCCACCGCCACCGGCGACCACCCATTGTTTCCCATGCCGGCATCCGGAGGCGAGTGAGGTCTCTGCTCACCTCCCCATCCTACCTGCCCCTCCTGGGAGGGTCGAGGCAGGGTGTCTGCCCCGGGAGGAGCGCGGATCGCGGCTCACGGAGGAACGGGGATGTTGAGGTTGGCATTAATTTGTGGGGTCCCTTTGCTCAAGCTGTTCCGAAAAGTGTGCGGGGAAAGACTTCTGCTCTCGGGTTCGCAGTAGTTATCTCAAACGCCTGGAAAAGGATTGTCTAAGGTTTCTCATGGTTTGGCTAATTCCCATTCACCTCCGTCCGTTCTCTTGTCTCCTGAGACCCTGGTTTGAGGTGTTGGGGGTCAAAGTGACTCTAGGTTGAGGGTGTGTGTTTGTGTGGAGGGGGAAGGGTTATCCTGAAGGAAACCTTCAGACTCCGTAGGGGATATTGCCGAAGGCGGAGGGGATGTGACTATCACTTCCTATCCGGGGTGGGGGTGGGGAACTTGGGAACAATAGTCCTGGTGGGGCGGAGGCGACGGTGCGAGCCGAAGCCCTGAACTGGGAGATAACCTCTCAGCCTCCCCTCCCCCCCTTTCCTCCCTCCGCTTTTGCAAGCGGGCTGGAAAGGAGGTTAAGAGTCTAGTTCGTGAAATTCTATAGCTAACGTCGCTGTAAGGGGGTCAGATCCGAAGGCGTGGGACCAGAAGTCGACTTCCTTCATTGCCTGCCCCCCCCCCCCCCCCACCTTATTTTTCTGCCGGACAATTCCTTTCGGGTTGTTTCCCGGCTTAGGAGGCGGTGGTTGCGGCGGCTGCTCCTGCGGATATTGCGCAAGACCGGGGCGTTGGAAACCCTGGAGGTCTGGGGAATGGAAAAGGAAGTGGGATTTGGGGAAGTGGTTGCTTCTTAGCCTTGGCGGGATTTGGGAATGGGAAATAAAGTAGTTGAAGTTTTGCTCCTGGGCAAGGTACACCCCAAGAATAATCATTTAACCCTGAATTTCTAGATTGTGAAAAGTATACACAGTTAATGTATATAAAATCAGTGAGCAGCAAACGTTTAGTTTTTTCCTTAACGTACAGTTGGTTTACAAGGTGCAGGTGAAGTGACTTTTAGTACTGAAATACTTGGTCACATTTTAAAGAGACTTAAGTCTAGCAAAGCTTTATTTTAGCGTTAAAATGAACAGCTTGCAACATAGATCCATAGTGTTATGGGGCTTTGACTCCCTCCTTTCTAGACTAATAATAGAGGATAGGAGTAAGGTTTTGTTAGTATCTTTTGAAGATGGAAAAATACAGATTAAATAATCTATCCCTTATTTTAAGCATTTTCTCGACATTTAGCCTATGAATTTTTGAAAAATTACTTTTTGATCTAAGAAGGGTAAAGAAAAGAGGAAGTTTTTCCTTAATACTGCGAATTTTTATTGTGTATCTTTCAATAGTGTCAATAATTGGGTGGAGTCCCTGTTTTACTACTCTAGCAGAAGTAGAAGAAAATGTTTACTTAGGAGATTTAAAACATGTAAACTAGTCTTTTGCAGTCATACTTTGGTTATGGAAGGATAGGTGGTGTGGTCTCTGGCCACTTTTTTTTGCATGCTAGTCATTTTGTTATCCGTGGGCATATCCTGTCAGGAAAGAGCATTGTTGGTGATGCAGGCCATCAGGACAGGTGCCCAGTTTCTGAACTCCTGTAGGAGGGAAGCCTTAGGGTTCATGCTTTAGAGATGAGTCAGGGATTCCTATTGGAGATTTCATTTTTCAAGGACTTGAATGAGTTTTCCTTTTTCTTCCATAGTACCTGGGGATATCTAGGTGATTCTGCATTTGAGATTAGATGACTAAGGTCATTCTTGTATAGTGCTTGCTTTTTTAATTCTGTGACTTGATAAGCAATAGCTATAATTAGGGCTACTATTTGGTGCTGCTTTTCCCCTTGACTGGAAAATTGGAGGGAAACTGCACCTTTTGCCATAGAAAGTGAACAGATGATGTTCTCTTATTCTTAAATTCTGAAGTGGTTAAATACATTTTTAAATTTTAGCATTTTAGAACTGAGCCTTAGATGTGACCTAAGTCATATAACCCTATTCAATTGTAATCTTCATCATTTCAAATTTGGAAATTACAGAATAACAATAATGCCCTACCCTTAGGAAAGTGGGGTGGGCATCTAAACTGTTCTCTTTCCATCATTCTATCCAGACTTCCTATACAGTCCAGCAGTTTTCAACCTTTTTCATCTCATGCACACACATATAAGCTAATTACTAAAATTCTGTGGCACACCAAAAATATTTTTTGCTGATCTTACAAATAATAGGTATAATTTTGATTCATTCACACTGGATGGTTATGGTTGTGTTGTCAATTTTTTAATTTGGCAATTTAAGGAAAAAGAGGTCAGTGCCTCTGATATTGCATGTTTTAAAAATTCTTGTGGCATACAGGTTGAAAATCACTGTTACAGTCCCATCACCCAAAGGCTGTCTTTTAAATTTTTTTTAATCTCTATGACATTTTTATTTATGCAAATAGCCTTGAACTATATTTACCCATTTGTATCTTACTTTGGACATGAGTCTATAAGTATGTATAGATATGTGTAGTTCTTTTAAAAAATTATTTAAATAATTATTATTAGTTGGCATGCAATGTTATTAGTCTGTTAATGTTTTAATGCTTCTCTGCAACCATACTATGTACACCATTTAATATTTTGGGTTTTTTTTTCAACTCAACATTTTGATAAGTGTTTTTTGTTTGTAAAAATAGTTTTAAGTGGATACAGAATTCACCTGGAGACTATTTTGTAACTTAACCATTTCCTTATGGTTGAATGTTAGGCTGTTTATTTTCTGCTATTATATACCATAATTCTGTAATGAACATTTATGCATAAAACTTCTTTAATTTGGATTATTGCATAAGATATCTTCTAGGCTTGGAAGTACTAGATAAAAGGACATGAACATTTAATATATGTTTATAAATAACTTCTTGAAAACATTCTGTTTATACAACTTGTCAGTAATTTATGAGTGTTTATATAATAATTACCTTGATCTTTGATCATTTGATGGTTGAAAAATGGTGTCTTATTTTAGTTTGAATTTCTTGATGACTAGTGAGGGTAGAAAATTTTCCATCTGTCATTAACCATTGTATGAGTTGTATATTCTTGGCCATGGCCTGTTGTGGCCCCCTCTTAAAGAGGAGAAAAAACTAAAGTATCCAGATGGTTGTATATTGGGGAGCTGAGATTATTACTTACATGTTGAAGGTTAAACAGCTTATTGGTGGCAAATCTGGGACTGATAACAATTATTTCAACCTTCAGTATTCTTTCCAAGACAGCAGACAATGATCATGACAGGCAGATGTGTAGGGAAGGGTGGTGTACATTCAAGTTTGACAGATCTGGGTTTTACTCCCATCTCTGCCATTGGCCAGCTACCTGACCTTGGGCAGGCCACTTAACAGAAAATGAAAGACTGAGTTCTCTCATCTTTGAAAGAAGAAAAGTGTACCTCCTTTACAAGGCTGAAGTATGGGACTGATACTTAGGGTCATCATCTAATAAATTATTGTGCGAATGAGGACTTCCTCATATAGCTGATATGTTCATTATATGTTTAGTTACAGAGAACTAGAGATAGAAGGGAAGAGGTTTCTGGGCATTTGTTTTCAGTCATTTACTTTTGTTTTTTAAAGGTTTATCATGTCTAACATAAAACAAATTTATTCTGATCAGGGTAAAGGTTATCTAATGTGCGTTAGACACTTGTATATAAAAAACCATAAAAGATGACACTTAAGCTATAAGTAAATATGGCCATTTCAGTCTAGCAACCAGTTTTCTCTCCATTTATGAAGGTGAAAACAAAAATTTAATGAGTGGACTCAGTGGAGTATTTGAAAAACAGGACGCAGCAGAGGTGTGAATTAGACTACTTAATTTTGCGAAACATTGGGAAGAGAAGATTTATGGACATTTTTCTAAGGCTAAACTGGGGTATAATAGCAAATCATCCTACATTAAGATCCTATTTGAAATAAAATATTTTAAATTTATTTGAATTTATCAGTCAAAGGTAGCCACAGAACTGTCACAGCATTTATGCATTTCAAGGGATTTAGTCTATAAAAGCATGTTTTGTACAAATAGTAATCCTGACAGAACTGCTCAGAACCAGTTTGATTGCTTTCTTAGGATTAAGTAATTTAGTTTTTATTTTACTACAGAATGTTAGTGATTGTTTTATAATTTTAAGTAGAAAGGAAATTGACATTTTTCATTTCTACTGTATGCTAAACATTATGCTAGATGTTTTAAACTGTCTTATTTAACATTCCAATTATTTATGAAGTAGCTATAACCTGTATTTTACAGATGAGGAAACACTCCAAGAAGTTAATTATCTTGCATGACTTCAGAACCTTTTTTCTTTTTATTTTGTTTCACCAGGATGCATATGAAGTCCCTAAAGACGTGGGTGGGATTAGGCTAGTAGTGGAGGGCACATCACCATGCAAAAGGATGGAAGTTTTAAAGTCTAACATGTTTAGGGAGGGGTAGATAATCTGCTATAAGTAATGCAGCAGTACTTACACCTTTTGGTCTCCAGTCTTTTACAATCTTAAAAATTATTGAGGACCCCAGAGAGCTTTTGTTTATTTACCATATTGGAAATTAAAAGGTATTTTGAAAAATAATTCACTTGAAAATAATGATAATAAGTCCACTCCATATTAACCTGTATACTATATTTTAATTATTCAAAACAAAAAAAATTAATTTGAAGAAACATTGTTTTTATATTTTGCAAATTATATAACATCTGGCTTCATAGAAGAAAACTGGATTCTTGTACCTGCTGCATTCATACTGTTGCAGTGTCACAGTTCCCACAGTATTATGTGTCACGTACCCTCTGGGAAACTCCTAGCACACCTAAGAGAAGGAAAGTGATAAATTATTAAAGTCTGTGCATTCTCTTGTTTACAGATGAGGAAACATGATTTAGAGTTATTAGGAAAGAATTTTGACTTAATGGGCTCTGAAATGATCTGGGACTGGGCACCCCTGAACCACATTTTGAGAACCAATGAGGTAATGCATGCATGGTATAGGCTAAAGGTGATGCCGAGAAAATTACGTAGGAGTCACATTGTTCTTGCATCTATGCTATATTTCATTCTATAGGTCAGTAATAGTAATTTTGAACAGTTCTACCTACAGTTCTTAGATTCACAGGGAAAGCGGGCAGGTGTTAACAATACAGATATGCCAGCTGCCAGCTCTCCGGCAGTATTCCCCACCTCCAATTGCCACCAACACCCTACTCTCTCCTTCCCCAGCCTGCTTTACCACGAGCCTTCAATTATATCATTCAGATAGGTTCTGGTAGAAAAGTTGAGAAAGTAAGCAGTCATTCAACAGATTTGTGTTGTAGAAAGGTGATTCTGATGGCAGTATGAAGGATGAATTAGGGGTGAAGAAGGGAATTTTGGAAGTTGTTGAACTATAAGAAGTGAAGTGAGGGTCTGAACTAAAATGAACTAGTAGAATAGAGAGCTTATAAATGATCTGATGAGGATTGAGAAAGAAGTCTTAATGACTCACTAGGGGTGGGTGGTAAAGGAGAAAGGAACACTGTAGTATGACTCCCAAGGTTTTCAGCCTGGTGTACTGTCATCCAAGTTAGAAGGTAACATTTGGTAGGTGAAGAGTAATGGAGAAATAACAAGTAGAGGAGATCAAGCAGAAGATGATGGGAGGAAATTTCGATGTAGAAGAGAATGATGTTTTTAGACATGTTAAAACTGAGGTGCTTATGAGACATCTAGTAGATATGTAGAGTTCAAGTGAGCTGACAGGATGGAGTTCAAGATTTGGGAGTCATCACATAAACATCTAAGAGAGGACATGGGAGAGAGGTCATTGAAAGTATGGGAGTGAGTGAGCTTCAGACAAGTATATAGAATGACCAGCTCTTTAGGTTGAAGAGCATTAGCACTTACGCATTTATTTATTTAAGATTTTATTTAATTTTAGAGAGGGGAAGGGAGGGAGAAAGAGGGAGAGAAACATCAATACGTGGTTGCATGTAGCATACCCCCCTGACTGGGGACCTGGCCTGCACCCCAGGCATGTGCCCTGCCTGGGAATCAAACCAGCAACCCTTTGGTTTGCAGGCCAGTGCTCAATCCATTGAGCCACAACTGTCAGGGCGAAGAGCATCAGCATTTAGAGAGCAGCCCTAAAAGAAGAAAACCAGTGATTGTTCCTGAGAAGATGTGGTCAAAAAGGAGAGAAGGGAACCCCAAGGACTGAAGAAAACCTGGGAGAGTTTCAGGAAAGGAGTAGTTATCAAAGTCAAATAATTCTGGGAGGACCGGTAAGATGAGGTTGAGAAAGTACCCATTCTGTTTGCCAAGTAGTGATTTAGTGGCTAGAAAAAAAGCAGTCTGGGGTTGGGGTATTGGAAAAAACCAGATTATAGTGAGTTGAGAGGAAAATAGGTGATGTGGGTGTAAATTCCTTCATTTACTTTAATATTCTGGAAGTAGATGGCACAAGTTAGACGAAGACACAGGTTGAAGGAGCACTCCCCTCCTCCCCTTTCTTTCCTATTGATTTTTTTTTTTAAGTGGGAGGGAGAGAGAGAGAGACTGATTTGCTTTTCCACCGATCTATGCATTTATTTGTTGATTCCTGTTTGTGCCCCTACTGGGGATTGAACCTGCAATCCTGGCACTTCCTGATGATGCTCCAACCAAATGAACTACCTTGCCAGGGCACCCTCTGCTTTTTTTTAAATAAAAAGATAGGCTAGAGGCAATATTTTTCATGTTTCATATATACTTTTCCTGAAATGACTGCTGTTTAAATATAACTTTTTTTTTATTGTTGAAGTACAGTTGTCTCCATTCCCCACCCCCCCACCACTCCCTTCCACCCCAGCCATCCCCACCTCCCACCCTTGATCCTAACCCCCTTTGGCTTTGTCCACAAGTCCTTTATATATGTTTCTTGACAACCTTTCCTCCCTAATCCCCCCAATATCCCCTCCCACCTCCCCTCTGGTTACTGTCAGTTTAAATATAATTTTTAAAGGTAGATAACAAGAACTTGTCTTTTGGTTAATTAAGAACTCTGATTTTTTTTTTTTTCATTTAAAATTTGGATTTGAAATGTTAGAAAACAGGAGGGAAGGAAAGACTGAACGCCTGGTAAGATCTTATGCATATTGTGGCTTGTAGGTGTTTTAAAAATTAGTAACAGCTCTATAGAGATATAATTCACCTACCATAAAAATTCATTAAGTTAGACTGTACAATTTCATAGTTTTTAGTATATTCACAAAATTGTACAACCATCACCATATACAGTTTTAATCACCCCACATCTCCAGAAAAAGAAACCCCATACCCATTAGCAGTCATTACTCCCTTTCTCCTGTCCCCAGCCCTAGGCAACCACTAATGTACATTCTGTCTCCATTTATTGCTTCTTCTGGACATATAAATAGAACCGTACAGAATGTAGTGTTTTATGACTTCTTTTACTTAACATAACGTTTTCAAGGTTCACCCATATTGTTGGATCAAAAATACTTCATTCCTTTTTTTTTTTCCTTTTTTTAAATATATTTATTGATTATGCTATTACAGTTGTCCCATTCCCCCCCACTCCACTCCATCCTGCCCACCCCCCTCCGTCCCACATTCCCCCCCCATAGTTCATGTCCATGGGTCATACTCATAAGTTCTTTGGCTTCTACATTTCCTACACTATTTTTACCCTCCCCTTGTCTATTCTCCACCTATCATCTATGCTACTTATTCTCTATACCTTTACCCCCCTCTTCCCCTCCCACTCCCTTATTGACAACCCTCATGTTCTAGTTGTTTGCCTAGTTTGCTCTCATTTTTGTTTTATGTGTGGTCATTAATAACTGTGAGTTTGCTGTCATTTTTACTGTTCCTATTTTTGATCTTCTTTTTCTTAGGTAACTCCCTTTAACATTTCATATAATAAGGGTTTGGTGATGATGAGCTTCTTTAACTTGACCTTATCTGAGAAGCACTTTATCTTCCCTTCCATTCTAAATGATAGCTTTGCTGGATACAGTAATCTTGGATGTAGGTCCTTGTGTTTAATCTTGGGTAATGTAATTATGATGTGCCTTGGTGTGTTCCTCCTTGGGTCCAGCTTCTTTGGGACTCTCTGAGCTTCCTGGACTTCCCAGAAGTCTATTTCCTTTGCCAGATTAGGGAAGTTCTCCTGCATTATTTGTTCAAATAAGTTTTCAATTTTTTGTTCTTCCTCTTCTCCTTCTGGCACCCCTATAATTCGGATGTTGGAACGTTTCAAGGTGTCCTGGAGGTTCCTAAGCCTCTCCTCATTTTTCCAAGTTCCTGTTTCTTCATTCTTTTCTGGTTGGGTGTTTGTTTCTTCCTTCTGGTCCACACCATTGGTTTGAGTCCCAGTTTCCTTCTCATCACTATTGGTTCCCTGTACATTTTCCTTTGTTTCTCTTAGCATAGGCTTCATTTTTTCATCTGTTTTTCGAACAGATTCAACCAAGTCTGTGAGCATATTGATAACCAGTGCTTTGAACTGTGCATCCGATAGGTTGGCTATCTCTTGGTCCCTTAGTTGTATCTTTTCTGGAGCTTTGAAGTGTTCTGTCATTTGGGCCATTTTTTTGTCTGTTTGTTTGTCTTGGCTCGTCTGTTACTTTAAGGGGCGGAGCCTTAGGTGTTCACGGGGGAGGGGTAATGCTGGTGGCTGGGCTGTGACGCTGTACGTGGGGGAGGGGCCGAGTGGGAGCAATGGCGCCCGCCTCACTCTCCTCCGGATTTCAATCTTTCACTCTGATACCCACAATCAAACTGGGCCCCTCTGGTGCTGGTTCCCGAGTGGGTGGGCCTGTGCACACTCTAGGCCCCTGTGGGTCTCTCCAACAACCTCTCCTGTGAGGCTGGGAGTCTCTCCTGCTGCTGCCCCAACCCCCAGGTGCGCTTTCAATCAGAGGTTTGAGGCTTTATTTCCCGGAGCTGGAGCCCTGGGTTGGGAGGTGTGCTTCGCTCCTCTCCGTTCGTCAGGTTTATCTGTGGGCGAATGTGGTGCCCACAGATAGAGGGTGCTACCCGCTGGGTTTATGTTCTCCGCCACTCTCAGTCCGGCCCTCTGGGTTTATCTGTGCAAATGTGGGACCGCAGGGTCTGCTAGTGCTCGGACTGCCTGCGCCATTTGTCCCATACTCCGCCAGTCTCAGTCCTGCCACAGCCACGAGAGTCCTCTCCACCCCGGTGCCTGTCTCCGCCCCTCCTACCAGTCTGGATGAATGTCCATTTTTTATTTCCTTGGTGTCGGTGCCCCCCCGCTGCTCGATTCTCTGTCAGTTCTCTGTCAGTTCTGGTTGTGCGAGGAGGCGCAGTGTGTCCACCTACGCCACCATCTTGGTTCTCACTTAATTCCTTTTTATGACTGAATAATATTGTAATGGATATACCACATTTTGTTTATCCACTTGTCTGTTGACGATGAACATTTGAATTGCTTATACTGTTGAAAATGTTCTGAATTCAATAATATATCAAATATATTTTGTATTTCATGAGTAATACTATGGTGAACATTTATGTACAGGTTTTTGTTGGGATATATTTTCAGTTATCTTGAGTATAAACCTAGGAATAGAATTACTGGGTGATATGATAACTGTATTTTTCATTTTGAGGAACTGCCAGACTGTTAATCCAAAGCTGCTGCACATTTTGCATCCCACCAGGAAAATGCATACTTTATATTCCCACCAGTTTCTCTACATCTTCACTGGCACTTGTTACTGTCTCTTTTTGATTATAGTCATTCTAGTGAGTGTGGAAGTGGTATGTTGCCATTGGCGTGTAGGTTTGTAAAATATTTCAGTAAATTTATATAAATGGTATCTATATATTTTGTATGTCTTTCAAAGCTAGAGTGATAGGATATATTTTCTAGTGTATGCATTTGAGCTAATCTTAGTGCTTTCCCAGTGTTACTGGGTTAGTTAAGATTTCCTTATCCATTCTTTGATGGGTGTCCAGCCAAACATATTTAGGCTGTATAATTTATATTTTATATTTTATTTATATTTTATTTAACATATTTATATGTTAACATACAAATATTTATATTTTAATTAACTATACAAGTGGAAGGGAACTTTCATGTAACTTTCCAGACATGGCTCACTGAAACAGCCACTAAAAATTTACCTCAAATATTAATTTTGAGTAATCTTTTTACTTATTTATTTTAAGAATATTGCTAGTTTTTTTCCTTCAGTATTTGACATTTAATTTAGAAAAGGTTTTTGAAAGGTTGAAACTGGAAGTAAAATATTAACATTTCTGTAGATTAAATTTTTTGTTAGTATGTTTAACACTACTGTGTTTCTGTAGCACTCAGTTTGTTAGATTTATAAACATTTCCTTTTTTTTTTTTTTAATTGCCCAGACTGAAAGTCTCCAAGGCTAGAGACTGGGACTTAATTATCTCTGTATCCCCATTGCTTAATATAGTGCCTGGCATTTCATAGGCATTAATGGTCATTGCATGAGCAGAAATTTGTAGTGAGCTTACTGCTGGAAGAGAGGTTTATTCTTCAGGCAGATTCTTCAAATGGTTCAAAGGGCTTGTCTCTGAGGCCAGTGTGAGAACTGCTCTTCCCCCTTACATGTGTACAGGTGTGCTTACACAACTGTAGTCGTATTTTCAGTATCTACTGAAAAAACATCAGGTAAAGTACTAGACTGAATTCAATAAAACTTGTAAGTATGATTCCATTAATTATAATGTCTTGTACATAAATGTGGAAAATAGTTCAGTACATATTTTTCTCTACATTGGTTGGTGTGCACAGAGGATTCAGGGAACCACTTAGAGTGACTCCTTGTGTATCTTCCACCCCATGAATCACACTGTGGGGACATTATCCTAGAATATTAATTTTAATAATATGTCTACTTTTAACTTTTGGTTTTAGACTGCATTGATAAAATTCAGATATCATATCATTGGTGTCTCTTCGAAAATAGTAGCAACTTGAGAGTTTGGGGAGTGATTATAGCAATAGGTGTTGTTTTTTCCTTGCTTCTAGTTTCTTGCCTCCTCCACTCCATACTTACTTTCCTAAAATACTGCTTTCAAGTGTTGGCATCAGTGGGATAAAGGAAGTGCAATGGTTGAAAAGTCAGGAGGTGTGGGTTTGAATCCCAGTGTTGCTAATTAGTTATGTGTTTCTTTAACATTTATATTGAACCATATTGGAAACATGGTTTTATTTTTATTACCCCCCCCCCCCCAAAAAAAAAAGTGTGTTCTAAAACACCCTCAAGGCTGGCTCCCTTTGACCATTAAAGTAGTTGAAATTTTAAATGCCTAAGCCAGCTGATAAATCAGATCCCAGCTCTTTTTTCCAAATTGCAATTATATGCCCATCAGTGTTCCCAGTTTCCCTTTACTCTGTACTCCCAATTTTGTAAGTTTTGCCCTAGTTTAGAATCACATGCCAATGGGGATAAAGTCTATACTTCTTAGTCTGGCATTCCAGAGCCACCTTAACGTAGTGTCATATTACCTTTCCTGTGTTAAATTTCCAGTCTCTGCAGTATGTATCTCCTCTTACCTTTTGGAATAAGCTATTTTTTGTCCTTGAGCATACCTGCTGAATGAATTAAATCTTGCTTATCTGTGGTTGTACTTGTTGAACATACTTCTTCCCTTTCTTGGAAAAGTTTTCTCCTACTTTATAGACTGGTTCTTTGAAGATCAGAGCACTGAAAATTTAGAATGACTTTACCACATATACCAAGAACGCAGAAGCAAAAATGTAATTCTCAGTTTCTGGGACAAATATTTTAGCCCAGTTTATATTTTCTGTGGTATTTAAATAACTATCTATGCAGTCAAGCTTTGACAATTAATCTACTTTCCTCTGAAATCACACAAAAATCTTTTTTCCATTTGTACAGTGTTGTAGTGTCTGTGAATTGGCTTATGGCAGATATATGTAGTTACTCCCTGAAAGTTTTACCTGGAGAATGTGGAATGTAGTTCCTGTTAATCTCAGGCTTTGGGATGTATGCTAATATCTACATTTCCTGTAACAACTGTTTTTAAATGTAATCTGTACTTGAAAACTATTTAACATTTGAGTAGCTACCCTGGTAGGCTCCAAAGGAATGCAAAAATGTGTCCTTGTCATCTTTCCTTGGTTCCTATCATCCACTATTCATACAAAAGATAATTCATTCAATGCCCACTATAGCCTAGGCATTGTGTTTATAATCGGGTGATTGAAAATAGGACATTTTGCTCCAGAAGTTTTCCTGGAGGCAGTGGGTGGGCTTCAGGGGGCCTATGAATACTTTAAATTTATACATGATAATTTGTGTGTAAAGCCATGGGGGTGGGGTGGGTTGGAGTGGAGAATATTCATAGCTCTTAGATTCTCAAGGGGCTTGGGTTCCAAAAAGCTTAGAACCTCTAACCTAGTAGAAAGACAATGAACTTTTGTAGCCACACAGGAATTAATTTCTATCCTGGCCCTGTTATGACATAAGCAGATTGTATAGGGAAATTCGGGATATAATACCTACTAAGAAGGACGAAGATCAAGATAATATGTATATGAACCTCCTAATACAGAAATACATAGAAAATACTCAATAGTAATATAAGATGTTAACATGTTACTCTAATGGAAATGTATTCAAGATGGAAACCATAGCGGCAAGAAAGCATTAAATCTGCCTGAAAAATCATGAAGAGTTTCAGCAAAGAGGCCCCATTTGAACTGACTTCTTGAAGAAAGAGTTTGTCAAGTGGACTAGGACATAAGGCATTTCAGGCATAGAGATGATACAGACTGTGGGTTTTAGATGAGAGGAACAAGGTGGCAGTTTATGAAATATGTAAAGCCCATATACCAAAATAATAGGAAGGAGTGAAAGCTAAAGGGGAAGTATGAGATGACTATGAAATTGGCTTCTACAGTTCTGAGTGTTTTGGTGAGAAGTGTGTTGATGTCTTAGTGTGGCATAGTTCAGTCTTACAATGTGTGGTTTGGTTGGTATGAAGGATTTTTTTTTTCTTAATTTTATCTTTTAATCCTTGCCCAAGGATATGTTTATTGATCTGAGAGAAAGAGAGAAATATTGATTTGTTGTTCATCTTATTTATGCATTCATTGGTTGCTGCTTGTATGTGCCCTTACTGGGGATCACAACCGCAACTTTGGCGTATGCGGATGATGCTCTAACCGACTACTAGCTCTTGCTGACCTTTTTTTTTAAAGTCCTTTTTTCCCTTAATGTTGATGCATCATTCATCAAACATTTAAAAAGTTTTGCCAATCTTTTTAGTCTCTTTCCTCTACTATTGGCTCAGTTATAGCATACTTTTTTACTTTTATATTTTTGATGCTCTTAGGTCCTAAGGGAAATATAATTGAATACTTGTCTATTTAGAAATAATAAAGAATATTATTAGTCTTGTAAAACTGACTACAGTGATATGGGTTATTCTGATGCTACTTAGGAATTTTGAAGAATAATAAAATACTGATTTTTTTATCCTGTGAATTCTTGTGATGGATGGCAGATCTGTCTACCACTTTTATTTTTAAATTATTTTAAAATTTTAATTTTTTATTTTTAGAGAGAGGGGAAGAGAAGGAGAAAAACATTGATGTGAGAAACATTGATTGGTTGCCCCTCACATGCCCCCAACCTGAGACTTGGCCTGCAGCCCAGGCATGTGCTTTGACCAGGGATCAAACCAGTGACCTTTTGGTTTGTAGGTTGGTGCTCAATCCACTGAGCCACACCAGGCAGAGCTATTTTTAAAGTATTTTAAAATGCAACATAATTTAGAGTATAAAATGAATACATTTAGTTACAGAACCAGTACATTTAATTTTCTGTTGTTGCTTTGTTATGTGCCAGTTTTTGTATTGTTTATAAACTATTTTGTTTATGCCATATCTAATATGTTCCAAAATGATCTCCCTATTTATTATTTTTCTTCTTAAGAAGATATAACCCTGAGTGATTTGGCTCAGTGGGTTGGGCGTCATCCCACAAAGAAGATGGTTGTCACCTTTATTCCTAGTTAAGGCACGTGACTGGGTTGTGGGCCAGGCCCCCAGTTGGGGCCATGGGAGAGGCAACTGATCGATGTTTTTCTCCCTTTTTCTCCCTCCTTTCCCCTCTCTCTATAAATAAATGACTTTTTTAAAAGTTTAGAAAATTTTATTTAAAATAGAACATGGATTGAATAGATAAATTGTCACTACTTTATCTTTAAGATATGTTGTAGCTAGAGGGGGGAAGAAGAATCATCTTTGGTGCTGGTGGGAGGGAATCTTAATTAGAGGATATAAAGGAAGGAGCACATAAATGGCAGGAAAGAGGACCAGACAGAAGTAGTGGATCTTTGTGATGATATATCTGATTTTAGCAAGTTGAGTGTTCAGCATCATATGTATTGGATACCTCAGTTGAGTGGATCACGACAGTTATATCTGGAATAGACCCAACATTACTTACTATCTGTAATTTTGAGTAAGTTATTTAAGCTACTCTCAATCTTAGTTTCCTCATCCATAAAACAATATTTTGCAGTGTGAGAATAATAACATTAGGAAAGGACATACTGTACTGTCAGGTATTATTCTAAATAGATGCTAGGAAGGAAGAGTGATTGAGGGTATTAAGTAAGAATTAAAATAAATGTGAGGGGAAGAAGGCAACTTCTTGCTCTTTTTCTCATTTGGGCCTCTTTGGTGATAGAGAAATAAGTAATGTGTATAATATATTTAATTATCTAAAGATATCATTGATAGTAACTGAGTTTTGACTTTATGCTCGAAACCAGTGATCCCCAAACTTTTCATCACAGTAAAAACTTTTGAGCATGCACCTTCTCAGTATAGTTTCATTAATTTGTAAATTATGTATATATTTGTACTACCATGTTAAATTTATTATAAAACACCAAAATTAGAATAGGATAAGATAAAGCCTGTATAAATAATATTCCTAAATTAAAACATTTATTAATGGCACATAAAGCATATCTGTTTAGTAAAATTGGAACATTTTATAAAAATCTTGATCTTAACACTTTTTGAAATAGTGATTCAAAAGAATGATTCTGAGTTTAATGGTTTCTGTAGATTAAAAAGATCTCTAATGCAGATAAATAGATCCAAATGGTTTACTAAATCATCATGCTCACATTTACTTATTGAATATTTATTGAATGCCTGCTGTGTGCCAGATATTATCCTAGACCATGAAGACTGCAACTCCTCATGGAGCTTAACTTTCTGTTGGCAAGAATCAGAGAATAACCTTATAAACAAGTAAATATATAATAGGTCAGATATTGAGTGCTGTGGAGAACAGTAAAACAGGAAGGAAAAAAAGGAGTGTATCAGTTATCTATTACCACAGTAATGTTTTATAACAACCACAAAACCTTAGTGGCTTACAATGATAAATATTATTACATGTTTTGGTTGTCAACTAGGCATCTCTACTGATTGTGACTTGGTTCATTTTGTGTTTCTGAGAGTCAGCTGGTTATCAGCGCATCTAGCTTGGCTGTGGCTGGGAGACTGGGTTGCTTGTCCCTGTTCCACATGTTTTTAATTCCCCAGTAGGCTACCTGGCACATTCTCCTGGCAGTGGCAGAGATGCAAGTGAGGGAAAAATATGTATCACTATCATTTCTGTCACACTGTTGGCCAAAGTAGGATATAACATCACCTCAACTATAAAGGGTGGGGAAATAGATTCTACCTTTAAGTCAGAAGGACTGCAAAGTAACGTGGTTTTAATACAGGGAAGGTTGAAAAATAGGCTATTAATGTGATTGATCTACCATATGTCAGGTATAGGAGTTATTATTATTACATAGAATGGTTAAGTCATTGAACCAAGACTTAAAATAGTGAGGGAATGAGCCATACAAGTTACCTGCAAGAAGGACATTCCTGGCTCAAAGAGCAGTGAGTGCCCAAGGGTCTGAGATGAGTGTGTTGAAGGAATATCAAGGAATCCAATGTGCTTGAGCGGAATGCATGAGGAAGTACTAGACTTGCGGTGGGGTTGGGAGTTATGCAGACCATCTCAGTTCTTCATTGACCTTTACTCATCTAAGTGAGATGAGAACCTTTTGGGTTTGTTTTACTCTTAGGTACGACGATAGTTTACATTTTAACAGGATCACCTTGACTGCTGTGTGGAGAATAAAATGTACAGGGGTGTGGACGGAGCAGAAACCATTTAGAAGAAGCTATTACAGTAGTTCAAGCAGGAGGGACTAAAGACAATGACAATGAATATGAAGAAAAGGGATGAATTTGGAAGGCAGTTCTGAAGTAGCATTCACAAAACTTGGTGATATTGGAGGGTGAGGAAAAACTTATCCAAGCTAACATGGACACTAAGTGATGGTAATGAGAAGGAATACAGAGGGAAAGATGGGTTCAAAGATTGGGTTACTAAGTTCAATTTTAGATTATCGAGTTTGAGTTGAGTTTAGATTTCAGGTCATTGTCATGTTGGCCTTACAGATCTTTAATTTTTTGTGTGTATAGGTGGTCACTGAACTCAAGAATGATGAGATTTCTGAGACAAAAATATACAGAGAATAACAGAGGAATATAGGACACTAGGGACACTTAGGTGTCTGCTTGATGATGATAAGCCCTCAGTGCTAGACAGTTGGGAGCAAAACCTGGATGGAATTATAGAGGCCAGGTAGACTGAGGAATTTCAAAGAGAATTTGGATTTAAATATGGATTTGATGATGGCAGTTGTGAGTAACCTTGAGAAAATAATAGCACAAATTTGTTTTATATATTTTTTTGAAAAATGGAAGATATTAATACAGTTATAGTCAGTTATTACATGAGAAGATTTTACTTTATTAAAACAGTGGGAAAATTGCCCTTGTGCATGCAATATTATCATATATGTGTGTATAATTTCCCTGAAAGGTAAACCTATGATGGTCATTTTAGGGAAAAGAGAAAGAAGCTGGGGAATGGAGTGAGGGCAGGTCAAAAAGTTAATCTATCAGTTTGGTTTATTATTCTCTCGTCTCTTAACCCTGGATCCCTTCTCCAAATTTCTACCCTCTATGCTGCCACCCTTTTGCTGCTGTTTATCTTGCCCTCTACCTCTAAAGCAGTGTGGTCTTCCACTGCAACCAGAGCTTCTTTAAAACCCTGAGATCATGGAATCAAGAGAGTGATTTAAAAAACCGTACAAGTTAGTGTTGAGTTGGTGCCAGTTTGTGCTTAATGAACTCTCATACTTCAATTGCAACCTATTGAGCAAGATATTATGTCCATTTTATAGGTGAGAAAAGAGTTGTCAAAATTGCCCTTCACCTTTATGGGGACATTGAGAGAGGTAGATCTCCATTAGTAGTTAATACCATACAGAACTTTTCCCTTTTAAGGTTCAGTTTGGGGAGGGTGGGAGTGGTAATCATTACATGAAAACTTGATGAAATAAACTGGGTTTGACAGAGTAAAGGTATGACATATTTATCTTGTCTATATATAATTTTCTGTTTATATTATTAGGTTGTAAGGTCTTTAGTGGCCAGATATTCAAAGATCCAGTAGTCTGGATCTGTCTTGTCTTTGTATTTTGGGAACACAGGCATAGGCAGTGACCATGTGAAAGGTGCTTTGTAAATCTTGTTAAGTAAATTAATCATTGCAATATGGTTACAAAATGTTTAACAGACAACACAAATAATGGTGTATGTGTAATCCCGTATACCTTGTTTATATAATAAATTCTGTAAGAAATGTTACTAGACCCTTTACATTGGATCCAAAGATTAATCTAAGTCCTATTTTTACAGTTTGGGAACTGAATTTGCCCAAGGTCACATTGGTAGTATGGTGGCAGAACTATTCTGACTATGAAACTGATGCTATTAACTATTACGTTTTGCTGCCTCTTTCAGTGCAGTCATTGTGGGCACCAGCAGCATGATCATTCCCAGCCGGGGGAAGGTGGAAGTCCAGGCGGCAGATGGAGAGAGAACATTTGAAATAAGTGGTTGCTTGGCATCAGTTTTCTGTTGAGAGTACAGTTTAGCACTAATTTAGTACGTCAAAGTAATTTGTATAGGCTCCTTTTTATCTACTAAAATTGTAAAAACAGATGTGAAGTGGTTATCAATATTTCTTACACATCCAAGTTAGAGTGAGTCGTATGTAGAATTATCCTGAGTTTGTTTCATTTCAAAGAGAATTAGTTACTCTGAGTTTCCTGGTAAATTAAACCCATTTGAATGAGAGTGGGGCTTATATGACTCCTTTCTTGGGAATTTTCAATAGACACGGAGAAATAAAAGATGTAGGCAAATAACAAATGCAAAACTGATCACAGTACCATGGGACAAAGTTCCATGCAGATTCTTATCTTTATTTTGGTTGTTGCAATTTCTTTATTGTGCTAAAATGTACATAACAAAGTTTACCATTTTAACCATTTTTAAGTGTATAGTCTAGTGGCATTCACATTGTGGTGCAATGTGGATTAGTAAAAGGGAAAATTCACATAACTGTTAGGAGAGTGTGGAGTACTTCATAAGAATGGACTTTCAAAATGAGCCCAGAAGAATAGGTGAAGGGAACAGCAGTTAGTAGCAGCATTAGCTAAACAAGAGCAATCAAAAAGAACATTTATAGATATAACTAATATATTTGGGCTTTTGGTGAATTTATTATTAAGACAACAGACAAGGAATTGGTTTTAGAATAAATGCTAAGTCAGTGTTACACATGTACAAGTTGATTTGGTCTTTCTCATTCATGAAATGGTCTAGGCAGTAGAATAGTTTAAATAATAAATGTTATTGACTATAGGGGACATGCTCTAAAATAATTTATAATAAGGATTGCCAGTGTAACCCACATTAACACATTAAGCATTAAGAAAACAAGAAGTGTTGTATGGCTCAAAGAAGTCAAGCTGACAGTCCAGTATGGTCTTGCTAATGGCTTCATCCTGTTAGAAATTAGCTGGTCCCTAAAAATTGTCACTTCACAAAGTGCTGCAAGGGAATACCATTTTGCCTAAGACTTCCCTTTGTAATATAAAATGGTAGCCGAATCATAAGATTTCTTCATTTTATTTTAAAATAAACAAGTTCAAAAAAAGATATGGCCACTATATTTGGGTAAGTTTTTTATAAAATAGTTGTCTGTAGGGAGAAAATATATATATATGGAGGCTGGTGAAACATCTCGGGGTGGAGTCGGTCTGGATTAATAAAGGTCAAATGTAATCTTATAAAAATAAAAAACAATACAAAGTAATGCAAAGATGAATAATAGATTAGTCTGAAATACTTAGGTATCCTCTATATATCAGTAAAAAGAACACTCCAGTAGAAAAAATGAGCACATGCTATGACTGATAAACAGAAGTACGTAAAATGCAAGTAATTACTGAACGCAGGAAGAAAAGTCACCGACCTCTCCAACAATCAGAGAAATACAATACAAATAGCCAGCATTAATTGTTGGGTCCATCATTAACTTTTGTGATGTCTGCCAGATCCCACCAAATTTGGTAAAATTCAGAAGTTGTTAATCATGGCAATTTAGAAATTAATAATAGCCCACATTAGCAAGAGTATTTTAAAAGCTGATATTTTCGATCTGTTGATAGAAGGTAAATTGGTGAAATCTTTTGACCACTTATAATAGGATTGATAGTTGCATATTCTTTGACCCAGAATGTCAACTTCTGGGTATGGTTTCTTTAAAATATTTGCATATGTGCATAAAATAGCATGTCTAATTATGTTGGTTGCAGCCATTTTTATGAAACAGCATAAAATATCTATTAGTAAGGAGGCCTTACTAATCAGAGTGTTTCTACATATCCATCTTTAACACAAAGAGAACCACCAGTTTTTGAAAGTTTAACAATCATACTAAAACAAAGCTTGTGATTAATTTTCAAAGTAAAATGTACTCATCTTCTAGGACAGTTAATGTGGCTTCATAATTCCATTTTAACTATTAGTTCTTATAATCAGCTGAAGTTTCAATTACTTACAAGTTTTCCTTCAAGATTGCTATTCAGATTGACATACCTTCTGTGTATCTCAGTAGAGTTTCTGCTGGACAAAATATTAGTAAATTCTCTTTAATGAGTGTGACCATGGTTTTGAAAGTTGTCAAAATGTGTCACATCTTTTATTTAAAATCTTGACTTAATTTGATTGGCAGATTCTAAAATATCTTTTAAAAGATAATTTAGAAACCCATTCTAGATTATATTAAATATTATTTTTAGTTATGTATTTCCTCTATCATAGGTTTGTGTTTTGATTTAAAGTATTGTGGGAATCTTGATAGTATATAGGTAGGTAGGTAGGTGCTAGTTTTTATTACGATTGAGTTTGAGCTGAGAGCCCTCTTTATCATTATTACAGAGGGATATTTGAAGACAAAATCATGCTCTGGGTAACTTGGGGTGCACATGTCTTTGTAGTAGTGTGGTCCAGCCTTTCAGGACTCAGTCTAAAACAATGTTAGAATGAAATATATTTTTGCAAGGAATCCGAATGTTTGTTATAAAAAATAACCAATTCATTTGTCCAGAGAAATATACTAAAATTTTTAAGAACACATTCTTGTTTTATTACCCAGGTTTGGGTTTAATTCTTTTATTTTTAAGTTTCCTTCCTGATCCTGTGTTAGAGTTACAGAGATTGCAGAATTTAAACTGTAAGCTGATGGTTTACCAGTTATTTCTCTTCCCCCTTCCCTTGCACTTTCTACCTGTCTCCCCCTTTTAAATATCTACTCTTCCAAGTTAATTGTCTAGCTTTATTTCTGTGGTTTGTACATCAATTCATTGTAAAAACTGTGTACTTTTATCTTCCCTGTTCATCGTGCTTACCAGTCCTTCTCTGCAAAAGTTATGTGTTGAGTTCACTGGCCAAAGTTTCTAATCAACTTACTTGTTCATTTATAATTTCCTCATGTTTTCCTCATGTTATTTAGATCAGATTCTTCAGTTTTGTTATGTTTGGCTCTGTGGTATTAATATCCTAATGGGAGAGTCCACAGTAAGGAACAGAGGCTGCGTAATAATTAAAGGTGGATGGATATTCCTTATTACAGGGTGGGGTGGCTGAATATGCCTTGATCAGTCTGTTCTGAGGCTGCCAATGAATACTATTAACAATGTCTCCCAACTTCTTCTTAAGAAATTTTTATAACAACTTTGTTGAGATAAATTCTTATTTATTGAGATTAATTCACAAACCGTAGTATTCACCTCTTCAGAATATTCATTTCATTGGTTTTTTGGATAGTCACAGGGTTGGGCATCTATCATCACTAATTCTGAACATTCTCCAAAAGAAATGCCATACCCATTGCCAGTCACATCTCATTTACCCCTCTCTCCAACACTCTAGAAACCACTCTCTGTCCAAATGGATTCACCTATTCTGGATATTCCATATAAATGGAACCATATTATATGTACTTTTTGTGTTTGACTTCTTTCACTTAATGTTTTCAAGATTCATCTGGTGAGCATGTACTAGTACTTTTATGCCCAAATAATACTCCATTGCATGAATATGTCACATTTTGTTTATTCATTCATCAGTTGATGGATACTTAAGTTGTTTCTGCTTTTTGACTCATCAGTAATACTGCTTTGAACATTTGTGTATAAGTTTTTGTGTGGTTATATGCTTTCAGTTCTCTTGGGTATGTATTTCTAGGAGTGAAAATGCTGGGTCACATGGTAACTGTATATTTAACCTTTTGAGGTCTTGCCAAATTCTGTTTCTATTAAGAAAACTTATTTCTACAAGCAAAAGGTTGGCAACTAATTCAGCTTTATCTCTGCTTAGTCTTTGTTTTTTGAAAAGTGTTAATACTGTGTTAAAGTAGATTTTTTATTGCCCTTAATTTTTTATATCTTAAAAACATAAATGCCGTATATTAAACAAAGAACTTTTTAATGCATTGATCGAAAAAATCAGTACAATATATCACTTAATAATAATGCCTTATGTGTTACTAGACTTGGGAAGTTGGAATGTGAAAACGAATACATAACCTGTAAATTTAGTCTGGTTTTGCTAGGTAATTTTCAAGCTTTTGGAAATACAACAATTAAGATTTAAATGTGGTCTCTGTTTAGATTGATAATGCAAGGATTAGGGAGGACATCAGTGACAATTTACCATTCTAGAATTTGGCCCATGTTTTATTTTGTTTAATGCAATTAAAATAGACTTGCAGTATACAGTTAAAAATTGCTTTCTGAGTTTTGAAACAGGAAGTGGAGCTGGTAACGAACAGTGTTAAGTATCCTACTCAGGTATTTGATTTGATTTCCATCAAATCTTAGGGTATACACAAAAAGGGATTAAAATGTTCTTTAAAAAAAAATTTGGTGGTATTTGAATATACAAATGTATTTTGGTATCTTTTAGTTTCTAGAACAATTCAGCTAATCTGAGGCAGCTAATTAAAATTTTCCCTTATACACCTATCTGTGCATAAGGAATATAGTCAATAATATAACTATGTATGGTGTCCGATGGGTTCTAGACTTATTAGGGTGATCACTGTTTTAAGATATATAAATGTAATCACTATGTCGTACACCTAAAACTAACTTAATAATGTAACATCAAGTGTAACTGGAAAATAAGTTAATTTTTTAAATTCCTCTTCTATTCATAAATCTTAATAATCTCACCTCAGTTTTCACATATTTAAAGGCATGTTCTATGCCAGGTGTTGTGTAGGGGACTTACGGTCAAGATTTAATGAACACATGCATCTCTTTTTCTACTCCTTGACATTGATTAATTTATGGCATTGTTATTGTTGTGTCCACCAGATTTCACCCTTTTCCTCTTTCAGTGTTTCTTAAACCTTTTTATTTGTAATTCAAATGACAATGTTATGAAGGAAAGAAAATTGTTACTTGATCCTATACTAAAACAACTATCTTTTTGTCCCTGGGAGTAGAAAGTAAGGGCTAGGTTTGGGGGATGTTTACTGAAGTGGAGTCAACCAGAACTTGAAACTGACTGGATGTGAGGGGAAGCAAGTGGACAGATAAGGGGGGAAAGTCCAAACTCTAGGAAGTTTTAAGCCTGAATGGATAAGGAGGTCAGAGGTACCATGAAAATAAAAAGGGACATAGAAACATTTGAAAAATGAGGTGTATTTATTTTTATCTATTTAGATTTGATAACCTAAACCATTTGCTGTTGATATGTTCAGTAAGCAGTTTGAATATGGAACTGGAACTAAAAAGTCAGGACTAGAAATAGAGATTTTGAGATTCAGAAATGTAATAGTTAAAGGCACAATAGGGAGGAGAGAAACTTGATAAAAAGGCAAAATCTGAGAGAGCAGTTCCAGAGAATACATCCTTTTAGAGGCTAGGAAGAAGAGGAACCAGAACGACTCATTAACAGGTAGGAGGAGAATTAAGAGACAGTGGTTTCATAGAATCTAAGAAAGGAAATACTCATCTGTGTTTAAAAAAAAAAAAACAACCCCTATATGAAGTAAAAAGCATACGAATTGAGGCTTTTGAGATTTAGATGCCTTTTGGAGATTAGTGGTGACTTCATAAAAGTGCTTTCAGAATGAAATTTTCAGAGTGTCGGGAGCTAATGGTTCACCAGAAAGTGTAAGTTTCTCCTTAAAAGCTTGGTCTGTTGACCACAGCTTTGTGGCAGTTTGCCCTAGCAAAGGATAATTTATTTCCGTATAGTAGTAAATGTGTATGTGTTGAGTTCTCTTAAACTGTGTAGGTGACTCTTGTGCTACATTTGTTTTTGCAAAGATAAATATGAATTCTGCATCTGTACTATTAATTTGGGGGTCTTGTTTGTTTTATTTTTTAGTTGGACAATTGATAATATTGTAGCTTATTGTGTTAAAGCTGGAACTCAGTATTCTCAGTTTTACTGTGTGTTTATATTATACATTATGGAATGAGATTAGTGATGGATTACTTTGGAATACTTTGAGAGTCCGGGTTTGACAATGGAGACTGAAGGCTAATAGTGAACTACAGTGATCTAATTTTCTTAAGTCAAGACACAAAACCAGATGAAGGGTGGCATGGTCAGGAGCCATAGTTTTAAAGCCTAAATTTTGGAATTTGGGAGCAATTTGCTGTGGGGATATTGGGACCTAATATTGGGACCTACCTGGGAAATGTGGGACCAGTGTAGTGGGTACAGGGGCATTAGATAAAGATGATGAAGAAATGGATGAAAGAAAAGGTGATAGCTTTTGTGAGTAGAACCAAATAAAATTAATCAAACCTGGGAAAACTTTTCTTTTTGTTATTAAGTATGTTCATTTCACTAAAATTAATAAAATAAGACAGCATTTATATAATTTTTTATAAAGATTTTATGTGTTTATTTTCAGAGGGGAAGGGAAGGACAAACAGAGGGAGAAAAATACCAGTGTGCGGTTGCCTCTTGTATGCCCCCTATTGGGGAACTGGCCTGCAACCCAGACATGTGCCCTGACTGGAAATCGAACCGAAGACCCTTTGGTACGCGGGTTGGCCCTTAATCCACTGAGCTACACCAGCCAAGGCCTATTATTATCTTAATTCAAATGGGGTTCTTTTTTATTCCCATAATATAGCATGGAGGTAGGGAGAGGAGAAAGTTGGTTTATGCCTCCCAGCTTATTTTGCTCTTGAGAAAACACTATACAGAAATAATTTCTTTTCAAATCAGAAAATAGGACCCTTTCCTTTAAGAAAAGGAAGCATTTGCTTGTTGTCTAGGATGTTGAAAAAAAATCAATTATAGCTTGTTATGCAATTTATATAATTCCTTTTAGTTTTTATGCTTTTCTGTACTTATTTTTAAATACAAAGTCTGTAGTACAAAGTTTTATTTAGAAACAAATTCTCTAAATAAAGGTCTAATGCTAGGCGCTTTCAGGGAGGATTATAAAATGGTTATGTTATCTACTCTGCCAGTAGTTGATGGAATTGAACGCCAGCTTCTCTGACTCCAAGCAGTCCCCTGTGAAGTAATAATGAAGTATAAGAGGGGAGATAAAATTGTTTCTTAAGTATACTGGCTAGTTCTCATTGCATCCATTTTCTCTGAACTGAACTGAACACCTGAGAAGACCTAAACAGTCTGTTGACGCTCTACTATTTGTCGTGGGTTATGCCGGCACTAGCTGGTATAAATAGAAAAAGAACATAGTGTCTGCATCTTCAAGGAATTCATGTCCTGTCAGGGACGGTTATATGTGCATATATGAGTAATTACTGAATTGAGTTGGCTAAAAAGTCTGTTTAGTTTTTTCCAAAAAATAAAAGACACATTTTTCATTTTCATCATTAACTGTTGATTTGGATACTTTGAGTATGTCGGCTATCTCCTGCTATTGGCTTCTAGTGGGTAGAGGCCAGGGGTGCTGCTAAACGTTTTCCAGTGTATAAGACAGCCCCACAGCAAAGAATTATTTGGCCAAAATGTCAATAGTACTAAGAAACTTCACAAACCACTTTTGACATGTTCAGTCAGTCACAGCACCTCCTGCATACACTACACAAATTTTTTTTTGCATTTCAGTTGTTTTTCCCTTTCTTGAAAGAATAAAGCATAATATGCCAAAAATGTTGCTTATTTTCTTCCATCTTCAGTATTAAAATAGCTGCACAAAACTTCACTAATTTTGGTTTTTTTTAACGCATGCTGATATGACAACTGTCACAATACAATCTAAAAAAATTTTCTTAAATGAAGTTAAAGACTACTAAGCACTACTAGAGCCATTGTATGGAAAAAGTAATGGACTTTTTGGCCAACCCAATGCATTGGGATATGTCGTCCTAGATTAGAGGTATATTTGAGGAGTTGTGGGTAGAGATGAGGAAGTAATTTCTGAGGAAGTGGAAGATGGGGGTTGTTGGTATCAGTACTAGTCTCAGGAAATGTTTCAGCAAGGTGATTTCTGTATTGAGCTAGAAGAAAGCAAAGTTTGCTTGGCAGGCTCCTCGGGAAAGTAACTGAAGCATTGGAATCAACATGAACAAAGAATAAGATAATTTTGTACCCAAAGACCCATAATATTGACCTCTATTTACTTTAAATTATGTCCTTTTAACATCAATTCTGACAGCTTTATAACGACGCATTTCTGAAAAAGAATGGCAGACAAGTTAGTCTGTCAATGAAGAAGTAGGTAAAGGGTGAGCAAAGATAAGAATTTTGAAAGAGTTGCATATTTTGCAGTTTAAGGTGGGCATTGCAATTGGATAATTGAAAAGCCCTTTGGCTGTTTTAGTTGCTTGTAACATTATTAGAGGTGTGAATATTTTTATATAAATCTGTTTATAAATATTTAAGAACAGCCAGTTAGAGATAGTATGCTTTTGGTAGAAATTATACTGTGATTTTACTACTTGCTACTGTTAATTTGTATTTGGGCTTTTAACAAAATTTATTTTGGTTTGATACTGAATGTAGGTTATATGGTAGGGTTAACTTACTAACTAGTATTAGATTGAATGGCTTTTGTGATGTAGAACAATTAAATATTCTAGGTACCAAACCAGATGAACTTACTCATTTAGCGGTTATTATTGAGTGCCAACCATGTGCCAGACCCCTACCTTTTAAAATTCCAGATGAGTTCTTCAGTAATTGCCTCAGAAAATTTTTGGAGCAATAGCAAAAGCAGTACTATTTTATGGGTTAGTTATTGTTATATTTTTCTAGAATGTGACTCTTAAGCTTAAAGTAATTCTGTTTTTATTTCACTTTAAGGTACAGTTCTAAGATTTATATATTCTGTGTGTGTTTACTAAAAGTATTGCCTCAGGAAACTCATACAGTTTTTAAAGTGTTTTGACTTTGAGGAATTTGGGGCAGTAGTGTGTGGATTAACAACAGCATGAGGAGTCTTGAGCTCCAATATTTAAATTATTTATATCCCATCTTGTTCCAAAAAGAATTTGAGTTAGCTTAATTTCCATTTTAGCTCTATTTTTTGTGTCCGTTTGTTTTCTTAATTACTCTGACTTAAAATCTAGTCAACAAATTAAATTTAATACTTGTTCCTGTCTAGATGTATTCTGATTCTAAGTCTGTTCAGTGACTGTGAAGACAATTAGATGTATTTCAGAGGTGGAGCTAACACAGTTTGCTGATGGATTGGATGGATATCTGGGGTGAGGGGAGTTATAGGAAGGAATCAAGTATGATTGCCAGCTTTTAGACTTGAGTAACTGTTGAATGGTGGTACAGTTTGGAGGTTTGTGATGCCCGTGAGACACCCAGTGGACAATCTATCAGACAGCTATTTGGAGAGATTCAACAAGCATCACACAACACGTTCTCATTAGCTTTGGTCCTTGGATAAACAATGAAACTGTTCTACCCTTTTAAAGAACTCAAATCTTGGCACACAAAGGGTAAAGAAGATCGTCATGTTACATGTGACTTTTAGAGTCCTTTGAGAATCAGCTTATTGATTTAGAATTTAGAGGAATAAAACTTGTGTTTTAGGCGACAAAGTGAAAATAAAATAATTTGCAACTTTAAGACAGGAGTATTAAACTCAATTGTTTGCATGAAAAATTCTAATATTAGAGACGTTTCTATGGCTTGTCTGAAAAGGCTCAAATAATTTTTGAATTTCCCCATTTTAGTGAGATATGCATTGTATTACATATTGATCTATAAAGTCCAATAAGATTATCCAGTGTTTGTCTTCAGTTTTACAGTCTAGTGGGTGAGACAGACAATTACTGAAATACTTACCACAAGTGGTAATAGAGCAATCTGTTATTGAGTTACTCAGGGCTGGAGGCTGAGGGATGGTTAAAAAAGGACAGCAGCAGTTCAAGTAAGGCTTCAGAAAGGAAATAACACTTTAGCCAGAGACCTACCATTGACGCATTAACAGGAATAAAAATTGTGAAACTCTGATGTGTAAAGGGTTGAAAGGTTTCTTGTGGTGGTGGTGGTGGTGGTGATTCTATATGGCCAAAGCATCAAACTCTTAAGCAAGAGAGTGTTATAAAAAAGAAGGTAGGAAATTGGATAGGAAGCATTGAAAATATACAGTAATTAAACTAAGGAATTGGTAGTTTATCTTGAAGTGATAGACCCATTGGAAGATTTTTAAGTGTGGGACTAAAATTAAAATGACTGTACTTGTCCTTTAGAACAGAAACTCTGAGATATGAATAAAATTATTTGAGGAATTTGTGGGTTTTTTTCAAGACTTAAAGGTAGAGAATTCAAAATGTCTTTTTTCATTTATTTTTTATTTTTCAATTACAGTTTATATTCAGTATTGTTCTATATTAGTTTCAGATGTACAGCAAAATGGTTAGAAAATCATGTAATGGCCAAAAAGTTCGTGTTTTGTTTTTTCTGTAAGATGGCTGAGGTAACACTTAGTTTTAACTTCATTGGAAATAATTGAGACAGCTGTCATATCAGTGTGCATTTCAAAAAAAACCTTATCAAAATTGGTGAATTTTTGTGTAGCCATTTTAATATTGAGGATGGAGGAAAATAGGCAACATTTTTGGCATATTTTGCTTTATTATTTCACAAAAGTAAAAACGTAACTGAAGCACACAAAAAGATTAGTGCAGTGTGTGGAGAAGGTGCTCAGATTGACTGAACAACGTGTCAAAAGTGGTTTGCGAAGTTTCATGCTAGATATTTACTGGACAATGTTCCACGATCAGGTAGACTAGTTGAAGTTGATAGCGATGAAATAGAGACATTAATTGAGAAAAACCAATATTACGTCACGTGAGAGATAGCTAACATACTCAAAATAACCAAATCAATAAAATTATTGGTAAAAATGAAAAATCTGTCCTTTATTTTATGGAAAAAACTAAACGGACTTTTTGGCTAATAATTTATAGAGTGGATCCTCCCACTGTTTTCAAGTATCCACCTGGTCCCATGCATAATTACCATGATGTGATTGATTATATTCCTTGTGCTGTAATCTACATCTCTGCGACTGTTCTGTAACTACCAATTTGTATTTCTTAATCCCTTCATATTTTTCACTCAGCCTGCCAACTTCCTTCCCCTCTGACAACTGTCAGTCTGTTTTTATTTATTTTGTTATTTAGATTCCACACATTCATGCTAAGTGAAATAAGTCAGAGAAAAAATGTCTTTCTTAAAGGGCTTGTTGGGTTTTTTGTTGGCTTAATTTTTTTTTTTTTAATTAGTGCTACCAGGTCCATACAGTGTTGTACTATACTGATGTGATACAGGGTGTGGTGTGTATAAGTGTATGTGACTACACTATTTAGCTATATTTTTGCGCAGTTAGGACAGTAAGTGATTCAAAGTACTTTCTTGCTTTAGGATTATACTGAATAATTATGTATAACTTAATAAATGAATTATTTTATTAATGTTTAGTTCAGTGATAACCTTACACAGCCTGTCCCATAGCACTAACCTTATGAGTAATGTCCCTTAGTATATTATGGCATGTTTTTCAACTTATTTCCTAGTAACAGCTTCACTACAGACCATGGAAAATAGTGGTTGTGAAGTTAAAATGAAGTTGAACATATACTTTCCATTTCATATAGTTAAATGAACTTTGGTGCTACCCTCTACTTCAACCACTATTTAGACATTAATTTTGATGTATTAAAAGAACAAAACCTTTTGTTTAGGTTAACATTAAAATCTTACTCCATGATTAGTTTATTTAAAGCAATATGTTCCAGGGTACAGGGTATTATAAATATTAATCTGACAATAATATTGTAATCACAGAGTTGAGAATTTAGTAAGGGAAGAAAGATGTAGTCTCTTTATATTTTTACCATAAATATATAGAAGGATATAGTGTTTTAAGAATACATGTAAAGTCTAAAATAAACTCAGAAGACAAAACTTATTTTTGCATCAGTAGGATAAGAAACTGCAAAGAAGCTGAGACTTAAAAAAAAGATGGATAAGATTTGGGGGTATGTAAATAGAATGACCACTAAGAAGCAAAGAAAAGCGTACACAAAAACACAAGGATAATTATTGTGGGGAAATTTTAAACTGGAATTTTGAAAGCACCTTTTTGTAGTTGTTTTAGTTTATATGTTGCTGGTGGTCAGTGCTACCATGTCCATACAATGTTGTATTATACTGATATTTTAAGAGATTTAGAAAAGAGTATGGTTTTTCTATTTACCATACCGCCCAGTTTATGTAGAGTCTAATCTCAAAACCTTTTTGATTATTCTATTTAAAATCTTTTTGTTTAAAGCTGGTCATTTCTTTTTTGCCCCCACTTGCTGAACCACAATCTTCTCCCCTATCCCTTTGTTACTTGTTAATTATTTTCCTTCTTTATCCCTAATCTATACTCCACCTCTGAGAAAAACCCCTAGTCATTTTTTCAAAATTATTTGTGAAATTTGTATTAGCCGTTCATAAAATACAGAGGAACCTAAACATTGTTGAAAATCAGTCTTTTTCCTCCGTGCAGCTGATCACTGCACTCCTTCCTCTTGAACCTATACCTTATACTAGTGGTGCTGACAGTGTGTTTTTCAGACAGCAAACAACAGTATCATCTGGGCACTTATTTAAAAAATACAAATTCTGAGGCTGTACCCCAACCTACTGAATCAGAAACTCTTAGATTGGGGCCCTGAAATCTAAGTTTTAATAAGCCCTCAAGGGGATTCTGGAGCATGCTCAAATTTGACAATATGACTGAAGTTATGTTTTATAGTACTTAACACTCCCCAGGAAACAGATTGGCTCAGAATGTGTGACTCCTTTTGATCTCTGAGTAGGAAAGGTTTTAAAGAAAATAAATAAATCTGTAGTAGCAAATAACATTTAAGGAGTTTCAGTAATTGACTCAGTAATAATAGCTAACATTTACTGAGCCTTTTTTTTGTGCCAGGCTGTTTGCTAAGTATAGGAGTATAGGTATTATCCTTGTATTACAGAAGGTGAGACATAGGTTAAATACGGTCAGTGTCATACATCTAGAAAGTGGCGTATCAGTTAACTTGAGCAGCTAACTATAAAGCTGACTTTGTTGTCATTAGGCAGTAAGTCCCTACTTGAGAATATGTTTTTAATACAATGGGATAGAATTATTTTGATTTGTGTTATTTTTTTTTAAGTAACAAAGTTTTTACATTTAATGGATCACCTTTTATTTATACTATATAAAAATTAGTATCTTTGATGGGTAGGAAGATTTCTAAGTACATTACTTATGTAGACTTGTTTTAAATAGAACATTCATCAGAAGTGTCAATGTAGCATTCCATTCCGTATTAGGCTTTAAGAAAACTGGATATATAACAATTTATACTTAAATTAGATACTTGTGTACAAGTGTTTTTAAGGTTCATTATTTGAAAAGTCATTTTACATGAAAACTTTTTTGCACATTTCTCAACATGGCTTGTCATGTAAAAGAAGAATGCTTGGAGTGATTGCAGCAGGTATTCCAGAAGTGCATTCACATTTTATAATTAAGTTATTCTTTCTGTTTACTTCGTGTTATATATGTGTTTTTTTCCATGACAGTTACTTAAGTAACATTCCTTTTCTTCCAGTGTTCCTGCAACTGTTCATATTGGTATCCTTTTAAAGTCAGATTTGCATACAATATTTTGTAATGGCATTAAGATACTATAAATATCTGAAAATGAAAATCTTTTTCACATGTAATTTTTTGAGTAGACAGTACATTTATATAATCCAAAAGGTATGAAAGGACATATAGTAATGTTTCTTTCCCATCCATTTCCTACAGCTACCCATTTCTCTTCCCCATAGACAACAACCTTTGTTAGTAACTTCTCTTCAGATATTTTATGCACATCTACAAACACAAATATATTCTTACTCTTTTTAACACTAATAGTAGTATATACACTGTTGTGTTCTCTGCTTTTTACACTTAATATGCATTTTTGGGATATTTCCATGTCATTAGCGTATAATTCCTAGGTTAAGGAGTTACATTTATTTGTAATCACCAAGTTACCTTCCTTAGGGGTTATAAATGTTCTTTTCTGTCAGCATTTAATGAAGTTCTGGTTTTCCCATGTCCTCCCTCACTAACAGTCTGTTTACTTTAAATATTTTATTTTATTTTATTTTATTATTTTATTTTATTTTATCGATTTGAGACAGAGGAAGAGAGAGAGTAAAACACCGATTTGTTGTTACAGTTATTTATGAATTCATTGGTTGATTCTGTATGTTTCCTGACTGGGGATCCAATCCGCAACCTTGGTGTATTGGAGCCACACTCCAACCAACTGAGCTACCTGGCCAGGGTGGTGCATTTAGTTTTAAATAAAGTTTTTCCCTCTAATATACTTTGAAAACTTTAGTAGCATTGTAAATGCGGGGGATTTCACTTTGGCATTGTGCCAGTGCAGAACAAGATTCTAGTCATCTTTTCATCTCAAAGAAAAAAAATGTATATTCTTGTTTTAGGACTCTGAGATTATGGTGATAAACTTTAGTTTTTCAAAGAAAACCAAAGGCTCACTCACTATTCTATATGTTCTATTTGTAAGATTACTTCAAATGCTGTATGTTAAAGTATATCTTAATAACTTAAGAATCTTGAATTAAAGTTCTGTGTGATTTTTTTAAAAATATAGACATAATATTCTTTGCTGCTTAAGTGTCAACATCACAAGTAAAAAAAAATGGTGAAAAAGTTAAATGTTACTAGGCTTCTTTTTCATTTCATTTGTTCTCAATAATTTATTGAATAGTTCAACCAGAATATCTTAAGTATGTCTTTAAGCCTGGAAGAGAGTAGGCTCCTTTGAAATTAAATTTCAGCAATGTAGTTGAGTAGTGGATTAAAACAATTCACAATGCTGACTTTCAGTGCTTCTGAAAGCAGGAAGTGTATTACAGACATGCAGAAATATTCCAGCCCCAAAGAACATCCCTACTGCCATATGTGGTAAGAATTTGTCACTAACTCACAAACCACTTCTGTAATACAGTGAATAAGCAGAATTGGTCTTTGTTGGACATTTCCAACTCAGTATGTGAAAGAATTTTGTTTTGCAGTGTCTTATAAGTAATCATTAGCTTATGTTTTAGAAAGAGGCTGATGTATCATTGGTGCTCAGGGTTTAAGACAATAAGGAAAATTGTACTTAATCTTTTGAGCATGGTTTTAAAACTTGGTTTTTGGAACCCCTTATTAAAACACAAAAATTACTCAAGTAAGTTAAGGACCGAGTTAAATAATTCTGGCTTAGCTAATGTGATTTCTTTAAATAAAATTACTTTTGTTCTAGTTCTCCTTTTTTCACTGCTTTTGGAATATTAATCTTATGTTTGCACTTAATAAAAATCATTCTTGGGGTTAACCTTTAAGGATTAGGGAGATGCTGTGATCTTAGAAAAATAGGAAATTGAGCCTTGGCTGCTGTGGCTCAGTGGATTGAGCACTGCTGGCCTGTGAACCAAAGGGTCGCCAGTTGATTCTCATTTAGGGCACATGCCTGGGTTGCAGGCCAGTTTCGGTGTGGGGCATGCGAGAGGCAACCACACGTTGATGTTTCTCTCCCTCTTTCTCTCTCCTTTCCCCTCTGTCTAAAAGTAAATAAATAAAATTTAAAAAAAAAGAAAAACAGGAAATTGAGTTACGAGGAATTGGGATTAGCAAAATTCAATGAAGAGCTATTTGTGAATTATTAAAATTTTGAAAATACTGCTTTTCTAAAATTGATTTTTCTTCTCTTCTTTTTTTAAAATATTTTAAGCGATTAAGAAGATTGTCTACCAAATATAGAACAGAAAAGATTTATCCCACAGCCACTGGAGAAAAAGAAGAAAATGTTAAAAAGAACAGATACAAGGACATATTGCCATGTAAGTTTGAAATGCCCTCTACTGAAATGGAAATGCTAATAAGCAGTTTATAGCCTACATTAGCTTTAGTCTTTCTAGTGAGTTTGCTTGTTAAGGAGGTAGTAATTAACCTTCCTTTCAGGGTATACTGTAAGTTAATAATTTGTAATTCTGCTTCTTGTTTTTCCTTCTCATAATAGTTTTTGTTGTGTGTCATTGTTTAATTTTTCTTTAAGCATCACAATTACCCTATTACTTTTAAATACTGAAAAATCCAAGTAAGAAAGTCTTTTGAATTCTCTGTTCAAAGTTAATTTTTTTAATATAAAATAATACAGCCCTGGCTGGTGTTGCTTAGTGGGTTGAGTGCCAGCCAGGGAACAAAAAGGTCTCTGGTTTGATTCCTGGTCAGGGTACATGGGTAGGTTGCATGCCAGGTCCCAGTTGGAGGCGTAAGAGAGGCAGCCGATCAGTGTATGTCTTACACATTGATGTTTCTTTCCCTCTTTTTCCCTCACTTCTGTTCTCTCTCTGAAAAGTAAAAAAAAACTTTTTAAAAATAAAATAATATAGATAGATAATTCATAAAACTGAATAAATTTTGCAAAATGCTAAAATAAATATAAACTTTATCTGTTGTATACAATGAGAACCTTTGTTGATTAGTTATGCATGAAAAAATAAACCATAAGATAATTCATGCCTGTATGTCTGCTGTTCTCAGCAGTCTAAATATTTGTCTCTAAGTGTATGCATTATACAGGGTGGTACAAAAGTAGATTTACAATTGTTTGTAGAAAATAAAACAATAATTAATAAAAATACAAAAATAAACTATGTTTCTCATACAATTATAAACCTACTTTTGCCCCACCCTGTACTGGTAACATTATATTCTAGTAATAGTAATGTAATTGAGTGTAATATAATAGTAGTGTATTGAATGCCAGCCTGTAGACCAAAGGGTCATCGGTTCAATTCCCAGTCAGGACACATGTCTGGGTTGCAGGCCCAGCCCCAGTAGCGGGTGCACAGGAGGCAACCACACACATTAATGTTTCTCTCCCTCTCTTTCTCCCTCCCTTCCCCTCTTCTAAAAATAAATAAAATCTTTTTAAAAAAAGACAGTTTCTCCACCTTTGTCTATCATCTAGGGAAATGAATCTTAAACAGCTCTAGGTTTCTGTTTTCATCGGTTGTGTTTCATTCATTGATTTTACAAAATATTTTGATCATATACCGTACACTGGGGATACTGCAGGGGGAAAAAAGTGCAAAACCTTCTGCCCTCATGAAGCTTATATTCTATTTAAGGTGTCAGGTATTGAATAGAAATAACATATGTGGTCTATCAAATGGTGATTAGTGCCGCATTGAGAATAATATAGTAGGAATGAGGGACATAGAGAAAGCTGACAATAGAATGGGGAAGCTTTACAATTTTAAATACAGAGGGAAGGTCAGTAGTGTGTTGTTAAATTGACTCTCTGAAAAATAAAAGCCCTCATTCTGTATTGTTGACCAATTTCTATAGTAAATGGCTTATTTGTCATAATCATCATAACAAAACTATGAAGTAGATACTATAATACGCCACTTTGTAGATGGGAAGCTGAGACAGGGAGGTTAAATAGGTTGTAATACAGCTAATACTGAGTGCATGAGAATTTAAACCGAGGCAGTTTGTATCCAGAACATTGGTTTTCAACTAGGGTGATTGTGCCCTTGAAGGGTCATTTAGCAATGTCTAGTGACATTTTGGTTGTCAAAACTGGATGCACAGTACGCAGGCTGCTACTGACAACTTGTGGGTAGAGGCTGGGGATGCTTCTGCTTGCTACAATACAGAGGCCACAGCCTCTCCATAGTAAAGAATTATCCGCCCTGGCTGGTGTGCCTCAGTGGATTGAATGCCAGCCTGTGAACCAAAAGCTCGCTGATTTGATTCCTGGTCAGGGCACGTGCCTAGGTTGTGGGCCAGGTTCTCGGTTGGGGGCATGTGAGAGGCAACCAATTGACATCTATTGCACTGATGTTTCTCTCCCTCTCTTTCTTCCTCCCTTCCACTCTCTCTAACAATAAATAAATAAAATCTTAAAAAAGAAGAAGAAGAATTATCCAAGGCTAAAATGTCAATAGTGCTAAGGTTGAGAAACCTTGCCCTAGAGCCTGAGCTAATCACAGTGGTATTATAGTCAGAATGGCAAGGCCTTTTTTCATTTAAATTATGTAAAGTTTGATAAGTCAGTTTCCAATAAAATTCTAAGTCACTTTAATTTAGAAAATTATATTAATAATAATTGTACTTAGAGATGTATGTTTACTTACTGTCATAAGGATAATATTAAGTTGTCAATTTCTTTTGCATGTTTAGCATGTCCAGTGCTTACAGATACAGTATTTTTAAAGTGGCTTTAATGAGATCCTCTACATGTCATAAAATAAATACCCATGAAGAAGTATATAATTCAATGATTTTTACTAAATTTATAGAGTTGTGCAATTATCGACACAATTTAATTTTAGAACCTTTCTACCACCCCCAAAAGATCACCTATGCCAATTCGACATCTTAAGCCCCACTGCTCTGCTTTGTCTCTATAGCTTTTTCTTTTCTGGAAATTTCATATAAATGTAATGATAAAATATGTAGTCTTTTGTGTATGGCTTTTCCACTTAATTCATCCATGTAACACATATCAGTAGTTCATTTCTTTTTATTTTATAGTAATACTCCATTGCATGGTTATATCACATTTTGTTTAACCATTTGCCAGTTGAAGAGCATTATGAACAGTGCTGTTATAAACATTTCCATACAAATTTTTATGTGGATGTTTGGTTTTATTTCTCTTGGCTAGATACCCAGGAATGGAATTTCTGGGTCTATGGAAGCTTATGTTTAACTTTATAAAGAAACTAATAAACTACACAGCTCAAAGTAGCTGTATACTATTTTACCTTCCTACTAACAATATATGAGAGTTCCAGTTTCTCCACATGTCTGCAATCACCTGTTACTGTCTTTCTGATTATAGTTGTTCTGGTGGTAAATTTAGAGGTATCTCATTATGGTTCTAATTTGCTTTTCTCTGATGACTACTGATGTTGAGCATCTTTTCATGTTTTTGGGAACATATATCTTCTTTGGTGAAGTGTTTTGAAATCATTTGTACTTTTTTAAAATTTCACTTTTTTATATTACTGAGTTTTAAGAGTTGTTTTTATATCCTAGATACAAGGGTTTGGGGGGGTTGTTTTGTTTTGTTTCTTTATATACGATTTGTGAAAAAATTTTCCTTAATTATGGTATGAGTTTAGGGACTGAAATAATCTTTGTGCATGTGGGATTGTTACTCAGTACCATTTTTTGAAAAGACTCTACATCGAGTCACTTTGGTACCTTTGTTGGGAGCATTTGAGCCATACATTTAATTCAATTCCATTGACCTGTTCTTAAGCCAATATCATACTATTTTGATCACTGTAGAGCTATATATTAAATTTTAAGGAAGAAATGTATCCTCCATCTGTGTGTGTGTGTGTGTGTTTAAATGGTTCTTTTGGATCCTTTGCATCTCAATATCAATTGTAGGATCAGCTTGTCAATTTCTGCAAAAATCCCAGTAGGAATTTATAGATCAATTTGGGAAGTATCATTTTAAAGCATATTGACTCTTTCAATCCACAAATATGGAATCTCTCTCTTCATTTCTTTAGATTTTCTTTAATTTCTCTAAGCAGGGTTATGATTTTCAGTGTATGTCTTATTTTTTCTTTTTTAAGAATATAGTTTATCGATTATACTATTATAGTTGTCCTGATTTTTCTCTCGAGCCTCCTCTGCCTGATACCCCATTCCCTCCAGCAATCACCCTCCCCTTCTTAGTTCATGTCCATGCGTCATGTGTATAAGTTCTTTGGCTACTCCATTTCCTATACTGTTCTTAACATTTCCCTGTCTATTTTGTACCTACCAATTTGTACTTCTTAATCCCTGCTCCTTTTCCTCTATTCTCCCCCTTCCCCATCCCAGCTTTAGATAATCCTCCAAATGATCTCCATATACATGATTCTGTTCCTCCTCTACTTGTTTGCTTAGTTTGTTTTTAACATTTTGTATAATAATGGCTTGGTGATGATGAATTCCTTTACTTTTACCTTGTCTGGGAAGCACTTATCTGCCCTTCAGTTCTGAATGACAGCTTTGTTGGATAGAGAATAATCTAGGTTGTAAGTCCTTGCTTTTCATCACTTTGAATACTACTTGTCAATCCCTTTTAGCCTTCAGAGTTTCTTTTGAGAAATCAACCCACAGTCTTACGGGCACTCCTTTATAGGTAACCATCTGCTTTTCTCTTGCTGCTTTTGAGATTCTCTCTTTCTTTAAACTTTGGTGTGTCTTGATGTGGCTTGTTTTGTGTCCATCTTGTTTGGGACTCTCTGTGCTTCCTGGACTTATATGTCTAAATCCTTCACCAAATTAGGGAAGTTTCTTTAATTATTTTTTCAAATAAGTTTTCGATTTCTTACTCTTTCTCTTCTTCTAGCACCCCTATTTGATCGTTGGTACATTGATGTTGTCCCTGAGGCTCCTTAACCTATCCTCAGTTTTTTTGGATTTTTTTTCTTCTTGCTGTGGTGATTGAATGTTTTTTTTCTTCCTTATGTTCTAAATCATTTATTTGATTCTTGGCTTCATCCACTCCACTGTTGGTTCCCTGTACATTTTCTGTATTTCACTTAGTGTAACCTTCATTTCTGCCTCGGTCTTTTTTATATTGTTTAAGTACCCAATGAGTTCCTTGAGCATCCTAATAACCAGTGTTTTGAACTCTACATCTGATAAATTGCTTATCTTTTTAAGCAATTTCTTTTTCTGGAGTTTGGTTCTGTTCTTTTATTTGGGCCATATTTTGTTGTCTCCTCATTTTGGCAGCCTCCCTGTGTTTTCTGTGTATTCAATAGAGGTACTTTGACTACCTGTCTCGGTGGCATGGCCTATTGTAGAAAAGCACACCAGTAAGTTGGATGGGTAGAGCCTTAGGTAATCACCAGGGTGGGGCAACCTGTATGAACCAGGTTGTTGGAGTCTCTTGTATGGTGTTACCTCTGGCTCTGTGTGGAGGAGTGCTCAGAAAGGGGACAATGCCAATGACTGGCCTCTGGAGTTTTATCCAGGAAGAAGCCATCTCCTTGCACATTCCCTAATGCCAGACACTTCAATTTCTCCCCGTGTACCACTGGTGCCCTTCCAGCAGCTGCCTTTGTGTAAAGCCCAGAGGGAGTGAGTCAGCCTTAGTACTAAGTCCTTTATGGGAGTGAGTCAGCCTTAGTACTAAGTCCTTTATGGACCCTTTAAGAGGAGACTCCTGGGAATCCTGCAGTTTCGTCCACCACTCCAACCCCTACTTGTTTTTACAGGCAGCAGTTTGGGGGACTTAATCTTCCTGGTGCTGGAACTGTGGGCTGTGTGGTTAGGGCTGGGGCTGGGATCCCATGCTCCCTAGGCCTAGGTATCTCTTCCAATGTGGGACCACCCATTCTGCTGCTCTCTGTGGCTTTCCACCTCTCTGCTGCGTCTCTGCATGTCTCTACCCCTCCTACCCATCTGGATGTATGTGGCTTCTTTAAATCCTTGGTTGTTGGTCTTCCATACAGCTCAATTTTTCTGACGAATTTAGGTGATATTTCTTTTGTAGTCTAGTTGTAATTTTTGCTGTAGTTGTGCAAGGAGGTGAAGCGTATTTACCTATTCCTCCATCTTCACTGGAAATCTACAAAATTCTTTTACAAAATTCTTTAAGCAATTGTAAATGGAATTCTTTTAATTTTATTTTCAAATTCTTTTTTTAACCAGTACAGTATCACCCTTGAACAGCACAGGTTTGAATTGTGCAGGTCCACTTACATGTGAATTTTTTCAGTAACTACTATTTTCTGTTTGAAGTTAGGAGTCCATGGATTTAGAGGACCAACTATGCACTGCTCTGTGCCAGCGTACTTGAGCATCTGCAGAGTTTGGTATTCCCCAGTGGCCATAGTCCAGATATCAATCTCCCACAGATAGCACGGGGCAACTTAAGTTTCGGGGGAGTCAAAAATTGTAAATGAATTTTTGACTGCGTGGGGACGGTGAGTCCTCAAGGGTCAACTGTGTATAGAAATACAATTTATATTTGTGTATTGATTTTTTTAAATCTAGTCACCTTCCTGAACTCATTTATTAGTTTAGTGTTTTTCTGTGGATCCTTTAGGATTTTTTACATACAGAATCATGACAGCTGCAAATAATGAATTTTGCTGCTTTTCAGTATGAGTCTCATTTGCCTTATTACATTGGCTAGAACATCTAGTATAATGACTTGAAGTGGCAAGAGCAGACATCCTTGCTTTTGCTCAATTAAAAGTAATTTCATCACTATTCAAATATCAATTAGTTTTTTCTAGAGCTATGTTGGATAGTTGATTTATTTTATACCAGAACATTGAGCTCAGTACCAGAACTAAGAAATTTCTAGACACTCCTTGTGTTAAGAATACCTGTGCTTTGTGTGTTCTGAGGGCTAAAACTGTGCTGGCTAGCCTGTAGGAGTGATGGATCAGGGTACTCTGCCTATCTAATGTTAATTGTGGAGATCTTTTTATTTGTTACACCTGGATTCAGTCATTAGGTGGTTTCTCTTTCCTTGGTGACAATCTTATCTATTTTCTTTTTGTTTTCATAGGTTGTTGATGTTTGTTCAGAAAGAAAAAGAACACACTGCTTTAAAGAGCCCCTTGGGTAGCGGGCATTGATTTTTATCTATTTGGAATTGAGCTCTTGGGAAATTGTAGAGGCAGTCAGCAAAACCATGGGAAGAAATGATTGTTTTCACTTCTTTGTTAGTTTTTATATTCTATCTACTCATTTTTATGATTAAAAGAAGTACCAATGAAGAGTGTTAAATTACACAAAATGATGTTAATATAAGCAGCATATTAATTTTTAAATTGTCAATAATATACTATGATTGTAAATATAAAGTAGTGACTACAAAATCTGCATGTGCCTTCGAAGGGTTTTTTTGGTTATTTTTTTTATTGTTGTTCAAGTACAGCTGTCTGCATTTCCCCCCCACCCTAGCCATCCCCACCTCCCTCACCTGATCCCACCCCCTTGGATTTGTCCATGTGTCCTTTATAGTTCCTGAAAACTCTTCCCCCTTTTCCCCCTATTATCTACTCCCACCTCCCCTCTGGTTACTGTCAGTTTGTTCTTAATTTCAATGTCTCTGGTTATCTTGCTTGCTTTTTTGTTTTGTTGAACAGTTCCACTTAAAGGTGAGATCATATGGTATTTGTCTTTCATCACCTTGCTTAATTTCACTTAGCATAATGCTCTCCAGTTCCATCCATGCTTTAGCAAAAGGTAGGATCTCCTTCTTTCTCTCTGCTGCATACTATTCCATCATGTACCACAGTTTTTTGATCCACTCATTTACTGATGGCACTTAGGTTGCTTCCAGCACTTGGCTATTGTAAATTGTGCTGCTATGAACATTGGGGTGCGTAGGTTCTTTTGGATCTGTGTTTCAGGTTCTTAGGATATAACCCCAGCAGTGGAATTGTCAGGTCAAAGGCAGTTCTATTTTAGTTTTCTGCATAAATTCCATACTGTTTTCCACAGTGTCTGCACCAGTCTGCATTCCCACCAACAGTGCACTACAGTTCCCTTTTCTCTACAACCTCTCCAACACTTGTAGTTTGTTGCTTTGTTTATGGCGGCCATTCTGACTTGTGTGGTTTTAATTTGCATCTCTCTGATGGCTAGTGATACTGATCATCTTTTCATATGTCTCTGGGTCCTCTGTAGTCCTGCTTGGAGAAGGGTCTGTTCAGGTCAGAAATTTTTTTTTTTAAGCCATTTTCTGTGCCCCATCTTGAAGTTACTGAATCAAACTTACTGCAGTATGGGACTCAGAGCTCTTGTGTTTTAATTTGCTTTCTCTAGCGCCCTAGCTATTGTATGATTAGAGGTAAATGAAATAAGACCGGAGAAACAGTAATAATTACTGAAGCCTGGTAGTGGATATATGCGATCCATTATATTATTATATATGTTTCCCTATGCTTAAAATTTGCCATCATAAAAGTTTCTTTTAATACCCAGTTTGTATGTAGCAGCAACAACTTGTGTAGTACGATTATGTTGGTGTGGTTTTTCAAAGTACATAGCTATATGCATAAAAATTACTTTTGGAAGGAAAAAAGAACTTTAACATAGTATTTTTGTTGGGAAAGAGAGCCCTTAGAATTCAAGGAGAGGGAAAAATTAGTTTCATTTCATATCTTTAAGATTTAATTTTTAAAAATCATTTCATTTAAAAAATAAAATACATAATCTTTAAAAAATATATTTGGGGGCTTTACTATAAAGATTAATTTTTACCCTAAGTAGTCATTACCTAATAATAAATTGTATTGGCCAAGTGCAGTATTAAAGCACTTTTATATATCATCTTAATTCATTAGTTGTCATAGTTTACTTAATTTTTATAATTTTGTGAAATAATGAAGGTTAGATTTTCTAGTAAGTTTTTGCAAATGGGCTTGTGTGTTGGTGGTTAGTGCTCACTGCATGATACGCTTGTTAAAAAACGGCAGAGATGAAACATCAGATTCTTATCTAGTAATGCGGGATTATGATGGGGTGGTGCCCAGGAATTTGTATGTTCAACGAGCTCCTGAGATTATGCTGATTGCATCTTTAAATCACAGCTTTACATCATCAGATTTTTGTTTTTCAAGAATGACTTCTGTCAGTATGATGTCGGAAATTATCCTTTCTGATACCTCAAGTCAGTTTTTATTGTTTTTTCAAAGTAAATATTTTTTGTTGTTTACTTAATCTTATGGTTCATTAGAAAACACCTGTCTTCAACAGGACATAATTTGTGAAATATTTATCTTGTAGTTGATCACAGCCGAGTTAAGTTGACTCTAAAGACTCCTTCTCAAGATTCAGACTATATCAATGCAAATTTTATTAAGGTATGTGTTTAAATGGTGTTTCTCTGCCACACTTAATGTCTTCCTTCATACTAGTTTATTAAATTATTTTGATTTGCCTAAACATGGTACCGTCAGCAAAAGAAATAAAAGTAAAATCACAGCCCTGACACATTTTTATGTGCTTTCCCTTACAGTATCCATACTCATAGAGAGTTCTGTGATATTGGAGATAAAGTTTTCTTTGTTTACTCTGAAGACTTTTAAATACTTCACCTATTGCTAAATCATCTTTTCTGTTGTCCCTTTGAGTTTTTATGTACATGGCCATTCCCTGGTATTAAATCATATAGGTTATTTCCAGTTTTTCTTGATGGTAATATTGTAGTAAACATTATTCTTTTGGAAAACCTCATAGGATAAATTACCAGTGGTAGAATTAGTGTGTAATACTGATTTAAAATTATAGAATATAAACTTATATTGAAGACTTGTCAGCTGTCACCACTGCAAGTGGCAACCCAAAATGCAACATTAAATATAGTCAATATATAGTTAACTTTTTTGATATACTCTTTGATCAAAAGCAGTTAAGTTCTTACATGGTTATCAATAGAGAAACAAATTCAAACTGCTATTTGATTAAATAGAAGACTTTTAAGCTGTTCTGTGTTTTTATATGAATATTTATATGACAATATAGTCCTGCTATTTTTAGTGGCTTGTATATGGTATGTATACATACATATTTTAATAGAATATTTTGTTGACAGAAGTATTAAAGTGGTAAGAGTTATGTGATAAAAAGAATATCTATGCCAATGTTGAACAGTAATGCTTTCAAATAAAAAACTATTTTTCCAAACAAACTGAATTTTATTAGAAAACCCAAAACAAATAGATAAAACTAATACATAGGTGATTTGTTGTTTCAGATGTAGTTCATGTTTATATTCTTTTATAAACATTTGCTAAGTATTTATAAAAGGACATTTGTTAAAAGTTCTACTTTTTAATTGCACTTTAGTAACACTTAGTCATTGTGTGATTCCATTAATGCTGGTTTAGTATTTTAGTCTGCTATCTTGTTTGGTCTATTCTCAGGTTCATTATTGGAAACATATAGTAGGCATGCAGTAAACTTTAAGTTGAATAAATAATGAAGGTAGCTACAGAAAAATCTATCTAAGAAAGAACTGTTGGCTAGTTTTAGTACTGTTTTTAGAATCAAAGGATACTTTTATGTTTCTGCTACACTACAGTTAACTTTGTTGACTCAGTCTTGGGACTTTTTAATTCTTCGGTAAATAATTTTTGAGCAATCATAAGGCAGTCAATTGTTAATTCTGTGTACCATGTCTAATAAATACACAAGTAATAATATTTCACCCAAAGCTGAAGTGAATTGATTATAATTTTGTAATGCTTTTATGTAGTCTGGATGAAAAATTATATTTGGAAATGCTGTAAGTGAAAACAGCAGTATTAATAAAATTTGAAACCTTAAAATTTAGGTAAGGGAACATTCTTGGTAATCATAATGAAATTTGCTTTTAACCATTTTAGGGTGTTTATGGGCCAAAAGCATACGTGGCAACCCAAGGACCTTTAGCAAATACAGTAATAGATTTTTGGAGGATGATATGGGAGTACAATGTTGTAGTAAGTAACTTACTTTTTATAATCTAAAAAGTCAGAAACTGATTCTAGGATGTTTCATTAAATTAAGAAGAGGGAGTGATAACACTTTAAATCTTGTCCTCTGTCAGTAACTAATAAGACAGCTACCAAATAAGAGGGATTGATAGATGGATAGAGGGATAGCTATGTGGTAAGTCAGGTATAGTGAAATACTAATTGTAGGATACAGATGGCAGCTACCCGACTTTGCATTACATTAAAAAATGTTAGAGTGGGGGAGCAAATGTAACAACCTGAGGTTTAAAGACAGTTAAATGGCCCTGGCCTGGTGGTTCAGTTGGTTGGAGCATCGTCCTGTACACCAAAAAAAAAAAAAAAAGGTTGTGAGTTTGATCACAGCACATACCTACATCCAAAGACAGGGTGCAAGAGGAGGCAACTGATCTTTGTTTCTCTCTCTCCCCCTTCCTCTCTCTCCAAAAAATCAATAAAAACGTAACCTTGGGTGAGGATTAAAAAAAAAAAGATAATAAAGACCTTTTAATGCATTTATCCTTTAGGTAATTTTATTAAATGTAATTTCAAGTCACAAGTAAATCTGTAAGATTCATAAAATTTAATTTGTTGCTATATAGCCCTTGTTTGGAAGGTGTGATTTTGATAATTTCTGTAACTCACACTTTTTAGATTAACAAACTATATAAATGATCCCTGAAAGTATAGTCTTCATACTTTTCATATCAAAACTACTTTTTTTGCCTGGTTAGGGTATGTATGGGAGGCAACCGACTGATAGTTCTGGGTAAAAATTAATTCTTGAAATCTATATTTCATTAAAAAGAGAAAATTGTGTTTAATTCTTCCTCTTATCCCACCCCCACGTCTTTTTTAGATCATTGTAATGGCATGTCGAGAATTTGAGATGGGAAGGGTATGTATACTTGTTAACACTTAAAAATAATTTTGATGTATTCCTTTTGTCACTTTATTTCTAAGGATATATATTCCTGGTCTTATATTCTGAGCCCTTGTCATTAAAGCAGATGTGTGTGTGTGTGTACTGCTATTGCTTTTACTGGATGAAAGGAACAAAATATAAGTACATTTTATTATATACTGAAAATAATGGATTTTAATGGTGCTGTAAGTAGAATGCTGTTTATGGACTGAAGTGGAGAGGCATTTTAAAAATAGGAATAATGCCCTGTCTGGTGTGGATCAGTGAATTGAGTGCCAGCGTGCAAACACAAAAGGTCACAAGTTCGATTCCAGTGAGGGCACGTGACTGGGTTGCATGACAGCTCCCCAGTTGGGGGCATAACAGAAGCAGTTGATCAGTGTATGTCTTACACATGGATGTTTTTCTCCCTCTCTTTCTCCCTTCCTTACCTTCTCTCTAAAATAAATAAATAAATCTTTTTTAAAAATAGGGATAAAATTGAGCCATGAACGTGAGTTAAATAATTTTGATTATTATAAATTTATAACTAGAATTGATTTCTCTGCAAATATCACTGCATTTTTTTGTTTGTTTATGCTATATTCAAAGAAAGTTCTTTAATCTGAGATTTTTGATAATGGTATTTTTATGCCCTTATACACATGAATTTAGTTTTAAATTCATTTGATCTCCTGCAGCATCAACTACTGTGTCTTCATTGGGGTGGTAATATTTATAGGATAGGAACTAAATAAAATTTATGTGTAGTCTTCTGTAAATGTAACACACAAATCAAACTTAGGAAACAAGTTATGTGGTAGTTTGAAGTTTCCCTATGTTAATGTGGTTCATTAGTTAAGGTAAAAATTAGTTTTATTGTAAAAATTTTTATTAAAATTTTTTTCGGTAAAGAATATGTTGCAAAAGCAAGATAGTACATCTTTCAGTTATGTGAGATGTATTAATATATAAATCATTGCAAAAGCTTAGTTTAACTGGTAGTTTCTGTCATTCCTCCTCCCAAACCAATTTTTTTTTTTTTTTTACCAATAGTGGAAGTATTCAGTAATATTGGACAGAAAATAAACATTTGCTAAAATAGAACTTAAACAGACTGAGAAATTACTAACTTACCTGTTTAAGTGCTGTTAGTATGTAGTTCAGTACCATTATTTATCAGTTGTCTTAAGAAATTTAAATTTTACTCTCCTAACAGTTTCTCAAGTTACTATTAAGTTTAGGACTTACTTCTCTTTGTGCTATTAATAAGCTCCCCATATATATCAGTAATAATACTTGATGAAAAATAAGTTGCATTGAATGCAAAATTTTTTTAAACTAAAGATTTTGTGATTGGTAGTGTTTTGTCAGATTGTCAGTGAATTCGGGTCTGCTAATTTGTTTGATAACCTTAACTTAAATCTCAATTAGAATGTGACCTGATGGAAACAGCATAAGTAATGAAATCAAACAAACCTACACTTCTCTAGCTTTTTTGACCATTGGTACAGTAAATGTCCCCTCTAAGCTTCATTTTACTCACCGTTGACATGAATATTATATGATTATATGTTATGCATGTATTGATGTTTAACACATAGTTTTTGGTATTAATAATCATTAGTTTATACCTGGATTATAAATATTAATATAATCCTTACTCATTTACTGTGGTATATAAGTCACAGCTTCATTTCTTACTTATCTTGTATAATTTGTTTCTGTCTGTTTTCAAGATGTTAAAACTTTAGCAGGTAGAAGACCAAAAAATCCTTAAAAATAACTTAATTAATTTTATTATTTTCTGTGAACTTCTAGGAAATGAGTTTTGTTGTTCTAAGCATCCTAAAATATTAATAATACTGCTCTAGGCCAAAATAACACACTAAAGAGTTCTACTTTGTTGCCTTCTGAGCAGTAATGTTAGCTTAGGGTTAATTCTAACCCATAGGTAATAATTCTGCTTACTGTATTTGAAACTGTAAGAACTTAGTAAGAATTGATACATTTCCCACTGCCTAAAGGTTTATTTTAGCTGGACTGTCATTTAAAAGCTTTCATTTTAGTGGGTTTTAAAGTTATTTCATTACTTAGCATCAGAATCATTGTATATTTTTATTGTTATTTTTCTCTTAACCAAATTTTCTAAAATGATGGGGTTTGATATTAGAAAACAAATGAAAATTTAGTGTTCTATTTCTATGCCTGTGTAAAACAGAAAGATAAGGGGGGAAACTGGTTACACTTTCTGTAATTTCAAAAAAAAGTGGATAGTTTACATTATTCATTATGCTTGTATTAATGAGTATTTTTTATCAGTATAACATTGAAATATACTATTTTTAGTACTTGCAACAATTATGTAAGATGAGAATTATTGTTCCCATTTTTATATAGGTAAAGGAACTAAAGATCAGTTAAACAGGAAAATTAGTACTTGTATTTGTGAAATTCTTTTGCTACCAGCCAGAATGCTCTTTCCAGTAAGCCACAGATTTTACACTTGATGAAAATTCAGCCAGATATTATAGGGATTTTAATTTTATAGGCTTTGAATCTTGCCTGGAAACCCTTCATTCTAAATAGATCTTATACCAAAAGCAGTTGTTTTTTTTTTTCTAGAGAACATTGTTAATAACATTCTTATTATCAGTCTTGGAGAGGACAGAGTAGCTCATCTATGAGAACGATTGGATAAATTTGAGCTCTCTCAGATCCTTGCCAATTGGCAATTATTCTGTTTCCTGGGAAGTAACAAGAGACTGAACACTAGGGCAGAAAATATTTATAAAAAGTCAAGAAAAACTTATCCTATGGATTACTAACTTTCTTTTTTGGACAACAGAAAAAATGTGAGCGCTACTGGCCTTTATATGGAGAAGACCCTATAACATTTGCACCATTTAAAATTTCTTGTGTAAGTACCTGTTTTTATGTACATTGTTTAATCAGAAGATTGGCATGCTAGTCTGATGAAAAATTATAATACGGTGTAAACCCTTTTTTTATATAAGCCAAGCATTCAATATTTCATTGTAAATCTGTACTTAATTATACTAAACAAATATTAATAATGTTTGTTTTTATACCACCTTAAAAATTAGAAGCTTTGAGATAAATGATAAATATATAAATCACTTGTTGCCTTATGTTGTGTTAGTCTTTGTATGTAAGTTAATAAGTATATGAGTAAATGGAGTAACTGTGCTTTGAGTGATATATTTGGAACCTTTGATGACTGCAGTTTATCATGTTTATCTTTCATATCTGTCACACTCTCCAGGATGTTCTTATTATATATTATACAAAGATGGCTCTAAGAATTGCCATCCTAGACGTAAAGACTGATTCTTTATGGTAGACAATTTGTTAAGAAACTTAAAATATACAACCATTTAATGAGCTCTTGAAATGAATTAAGTTGAAGTTCTCAACACAAATCTGAGAAATGAATTTTAAAAAGCCAATGAAAGAAAAAAGGTAAAATATAAATGAGCTTTAAAATAAAAACCACAGTTTGCTCTGGGTTACACATGATGTCATCTTTCTCATCAGCTGAAAGAAATGTATTTTCTTATTTACTCAACTCAAAAGACCTATAATTGAGCAAACATGAAAATTAAATAACTTACCTATATTAGGTAGAGTTTTCCAGAGAAACAGAATCAGTAGGGTGTGTATATATAGAAAGAAACAGGTTAATTATATAGAATGGGCTCACATTGTTATGGAGGCTGGTAAGTCCAAAATCTGCAGGGTGGGTGGGCAAGCTAGAGACCAGGTGCTGATGTGCAATCCAGTTCAAAGACAGTCTGTTGTAAAACCAGGAAGAATTGATTTTGCAGATGAAAGCAGTCATCTGGAGAATTCTCTGTCTTGGGGGAAACTGGTCCTTTTGTTCTGTTTAGGCTTTGCCTAAGTAGATAAAGGGCAGTCTGCTATTCTCAAAGTCCACTGATCATAATATTAATCTTAACCCAAAACACCCTCACAGGAACACTAAGAATAATGTTTGACCAAATATCAATTATTTGATATTGACCACTCTTGGGCCTAACCAAGTTGACACAAAAATTAACCCCATCTCATATTCTCCATCTCAGAATTGCTTGTTTTTGACTTTGTTTTCCATGGTTAAATGAAAAACAGTTTCTGTGATTTTACTTGTCACTGGTGAGTTCAGGAAGTCCATAATTTTATGACTTATTTGTACTTAAAACTTCTGAATTCCTCTGATGTATACCCAAAGTTTAGTGCTTCCTGGGTTGATACAGAAAAGGACTCAACTTGTATCACACAACCTCCTTTATAAATACAATGTGTTTTTGTAATGTTAACTATAACTCAGAATGCAACTGCCTGGATTTAATAGGCAGTCAGTACTCTAAAGTATCGTTAGAACAAACTATTTGTGGGTTAAATATAAACATTTAAAAAATCATACTGCATTTCATATTATTTGAAATTAATAAAAACCAATACATTCCACATTGTCTACTTCTATGAGGGAACACCTTCCCCCTCACCAACCCAAAAAGTATTCTGAAATACTAAGAACACAGGAAACCTAGTTTTGTGCGGTGTGGTTGTGTTGAACATTTGCAAATTTAAATGTGATAAGATAACTGTACTCAGTGTTACAAAATTCAAAGTGAAAATACATGTGCTTAACATTCAACAACAAAACAACTTAATTTTTGATCAGTAGGGGATCGGGAATAGTAAAACAACTTAAAATAATGAATAGAGAAGAGAGAGAAAACATTTATAATTTGAAAAAAGATAAATTGATTTTGGGGGAGGTAGTTGTTCAATGGAACTAGAAGATACTTAAGAAGTCCTCTTGATGAGGTTTGATTTGATCAGTAGCAGCCGGTTTGATTTGTCAGCATTGTGATTGATACTTGCTGAAGAAGCAAAAATTTTTTTACAAGATTTCAAAATGAAAGGTAGTTTGTATGTATTTTTGTTGATTCAAACAACTTAGGATTTGTTAGAACTCATGTAAACAAAAATCAATTTAGAAATAGATAGCAAGTTGGTGAAAATAACCATAGTAAGTGACTTGATTACTTGGCAGTCAGTGTCTGAGACTGAGGAAGGACAGTGTGAGGAGCTCTCTTGGTCTGGGGATGAGGAGGGTAAAGTGTTTGTAGAAGCAGAAAGACTGGCTAGCAGGAGCTCAGTTGTGTGTTGCTGCATGTACACCACTTAGATCAGAGGTTGCCCACTATCCATGAGTCAGTCTAATCCACTGCTTGTTTAGTAAATAAAGTTTTGTTGGAATACAACCTGGCTCATTGATTTACATATTTGCCTCTCACAACAGCAAAGTTTGAGTAGATAGAGACTTTATGGACTGAAAATTCAAAAATAGATACTAGCTTATCCTTTATAGGCGAGAGAAGATTAAGTCTTAGGCCAATGTTTTCATTCATACTCATTTTGGATGGAAGTAAAAAACATACTTTTACCTTAATGTTATTTGAAAAGTTGAAAATGAATTAGTAGGAATTTAAAAATTAAAGCAATGATAATATTGGATTGTTTTTATTAATAAAATAGTATGTTGTTCTTGACAATCACTGTCCTAGACTATTTTGGTTTTAACTACTAAGGTGAAGAATAGTTTGCTTAGGGACAAACTGACCTAGAGCCTTTATTCTAACACTCTGACTAATGACAGTAAAAGACTTTTAAAGTGGTTATGTTATCCTTAATCAGAATAACTATTTGGGAATTTCTGAGCGTATACTCTTCTCCATTTGGCATCCAGTTAACTGAGAGTTGGGTGTTTAGTAAGGCAAATCAGGTTCTCTGGAAGGATGAAACGATTGAAGGTGGTGATAGGTACTAAGAAGTTACATTTTGTTTGTATAATTTCTGTTATATAATTCTGGTGATGGTGGTTAACAGACACTTCTGTTTAAAAATATGAATAGAGCGCTACCCTCGTTTCTCCTCTAGAAGGTGGCAGAGCAGCATCCCCAGCAGGCACAGAGATGCAGATCTTTGTGAAGATCCTGACTGGCAAGACCATCACCGTTGTGGTTGAGCTCAGTAACACCAGTGAGAATGTCAAAACTAAAATATGAGACAAAGAGGGCATCCTGTGTGACCAGCAGCATCTTGTTTTTGCTGGCAAATAGCTAGAGGATGGCCCCAATGTCTTAATTAGACTACAACATTCAGAAAGAGTCCACTTTGTGCTTGGTGGACTTTGCAGGGTGGCATATTGGAGCCCTCCCTTCGCCAGGCTGCTCAGAAGTGTGACTGCAACAAGATGATCTGCCGCAAGTGTTATGCCTGCCTGTACCCCTATGCTGTCAGTTGCTGCAAGAAGTGTGGGCACACCAGCTGCACACCAAGAAGGTTAAATAAGGCCCCTCCACCACCTTCTCAGCCCACAGTGTGGCCTTCTGCCTGACCCCCGTGGCCCTGAGACATCAATAAAGTTTCCCTTCCATTGACTGGAAAAAAGTAAACATAAGAAAATAATATATACACACACACACACAAACTTAAATTCATGAATTTTCGGGTGGTGGTTTTTATAATTACTAAGTACACCAGGAATTTTAAATGTTGATTTTATATTGTGGACTTTAAATACGAAGTTACTGTTCTTTTGCTGTGTACTGTTTTTGTTTTAATCTTGTCACTGACTCACAAGTGTTTCCCTTTATTTAGGAAGCTGAACAAGCAAGAACAGACTACTTCATTAGGACACTCTTACTTGAATTTCAGAATGTAAGTATTTTTCATTTAGAGGTAATTTCTAAGGATAATTTTTAAGAGAAGACAAATCGTATTTTATCTTACATAAGAGACTTAAGTTTTTTTACTTCTGTGCAATAATGAAGAAAATCAGAATGTAATGTTTCCTTAGTATCTTCAGCATTTAGTGTCTTCAGCTTCATGCTTATCAAATTAGATAATAATGTAGTTTAAATAGCATATAAATTTTTAAAATATATTTTATTGATTATGCTATTACAGTTGTCCCATTTCCCCCCCTTCACTCCACTCCATCCTGCCCCCCCCCACATTCTCCCCCTATAGTTCATGTCCATGGGTCATACTTATAAGTTCTTTAGCTTCTGCATTTCCTATACTATTCTTACCCTCCCCCTGTCTATTTTCTACCTACCATTTATGCCACTTATTCTCTGTACCTTTCCCCCCCTCTCCCTCCCACTCCCCTGTTGATAACCCTCCATGTGATCTCCATTTCTGTGGTTTGGTTCCTGTTCCAGTTGTTTGTTTAGTTTGCTTTTGTTTTGGTTTTAGGTGTGGTTGTTAATAACTGTGAGTTTGCTGTCATTTTTACTGTTCATATTTTTTATTTTCTTTTTCTTCGATAAGTCCCTTTAACATTTCATATAATAAGGGCTTGGTGATGATGAACTGCTTTAACTTGACCTTATCTGAGAAGCACTTTATCTGCCCTTCCATTCTAAATGATACCTTTGCTGGATACAGTAATCTTGGATGTAGGTCCTTGCCTTTCATGACTTAGAATACTTTTTTCCAGCCCCTTCTTGCCTGTAAGGTCTCTTTTGAGAAATCAGCTGACAGTCTTCTGGGAACTCCTTTGTAGGTAACTGTGTCCTTTTCCCTTGCTGCTTCTAAGATTCTCTCCTTCTGTTTCATCTTGGGTAATGTAATGATGATGTGCTTTGGTGTGTTCTTCCTTGGGTCCAGCTTCTTTGGGACTCTGAGCTTCCTAGACTTCCTGGAAGTCTATTTCCTTTGCCAGACTGGGGAAGTTCTCCTTCATTATTTGTTCAAATAAGTTTTCAGTATTTTGCTCTTCCTCTTCTTCTGGTACCCCTATAATTCAGATGTTGGAACGTTTCAAGATGTCCTGGAGGTTCCTAAGCCTCTCTTCATTTTTTTTGAATTCTTGTTTCTTCATTCTTTTCTGGTTGGATGTTTCTTCCTTCTGGTCCACACCGTTGATTTGAGTTCTCGTTTCCTTCGCATCACTATTGGTTCCCTGTACATTTTCCTTTGTTTCTCTTTTCAACCAATTCTGTGAGCTTCCTGATTACTGGTGTTTTGAATTGTGCATCTGATAGATTGGCTATCTCTTTATCGCTTAGTTGTATATTTTTCTGGAGCTTTGATCTGTTCTTTCATTTGGGCCATTTTTTGTTGTATTGGCACACCTGCTATGTAAAGGGGCGGAGCCTTAGGTGTTCACCAGGGCGAGGTGAAGCTCATTGCTGTACTGTGACACTGTATGTGGGGGAAGAGTCCGATAGGGAGCAATGGCTCTTGCTCCACTCTCTGCCAGGTTTCAGTCACTCCCTCCGCTACCCACAATCAAATTGGGCTCCTCTGGTGCTGATTCCAGAGTGGGTGGGTTTGTGCACACTCTAGGCCCCTGTGGGTCTCTCCAAGAAACTCTCCTGTGAGGCTGGGAGTTTCTCCTGCTGCTGCCTCAACCCCCATGGGTATTTTCAGTCAGAGGTTTGAGGCTTTATTTCCCCACGCTGGGACTCTGGGTTGCCTGGTCTATCCCCCGGTCCACCAGCTTCTGCCTCCCCGGCCAGCTGCAGTTTTGCCTGCCCAGCTCCACCGTCTGCCACCTGGCTGGGTCCTCCAGCTGCCACCTTGCCGAGAGTCCTGTCCGCCTGGCTTCTGGTCTCCACCCCTCCTACCGGTCTGGATGAATGTCTCTTCTTTATCTCCTTGGTTGTCGGACTTCCATACAGTTCTATTTTCTGTCAGTTCTGGTTGGTTTTTGTTTTTAAATTGTTGTCCTTCTTTTGGTTGTGCGAGGAGGCACAGTGAGTCTACCTACAGCTCTGTCTTGGCCGAAAGTCCCATAATATAAATTTTAACTTAGGACAGCTGTCACTAAATTAAATTTACTGTATTTGGAATAGTTGGTTTCTTTACTGCAAATATATTTCCTTTATTGGAATAGCAGATTATAGCATTGTTTAGATGATTATTATCCACTTCTGCAGTTTATAATATTTTAGAAGGGGACAGGCCACTGTCAAAGCTAAGACATTTAGATATATTGTTTTTAGTTGAAACATTTGATTTCAGTGTTTCAGAGCTATATAAAATGATAATTTGTCTAGGAAGAAATCAAAGAAAAATCTAATGGACTTTAGAGAATGCTTGTCTACCTCTTCCTCAATTTATCTATATTATCTTAATTTTCCTTACTTTTATTATCTGTAATGTAATTTGTCCACGAAGTTCATTATTCTTCCCCTTCAAGTGCATTTGTAAACATAGCTGCAACTTCTACCTTACTGTTTGCAAGAAGACATGGTTCCAGTACTTTTACTGCCCTCCTGACTTGACTAATAATCATGTCCCTTTATTGAGTCATTTATTGTACTTCGGTTGCTATTTCTTAACTTACAGTAATAATGATAGGTACCTTATTAAGTTTCATTAGTGTATCAGGCATTTCAAGTTTCCTAACTTTATTGCAGTCTAGATATTTTTATCTGCATTGCACATAGATGAAGATACAGAGTCTTTAAAGAAGTTAATTAGTTTACTTAAAGTTACTCCGTAAATGGCAGAAATAGAATTTAAATACAGTTTTAATCTGGATTCAAAGCAGGTACTGTTTCAGTTAAACACCTACAATAGCCTATCTCAAAGCATTTTGATAACACTGTTAACATTCTTAAAAATTATTGAAGATTCTAGGAGCTTTTATTTATGTGGGTTATATCTTTTGGTATTTACTATATTTGAAATTTAAAGCGAGACATTTTATTTTTTAAATTTATTTTCTTATTTTTATTGATTGTGCTATTACAGTTGTCCCAGTTTTTCCCCTTCGTCCCCCTCCACTCAGCACCTCCAGCAATCTCCCCTCCTTTGTTCATGTCCATGGGTCATACATATAAGTTCTTTGGCAACTCTATTTTCTATACTGTACTTTACATCCCCCTGCCTATTCTGTAACTACTAATTTGTATTCTTAATATTTTCACCTTTCCCATTATCCCAGGTCCCCTCCCCACTGACCACCATCCCAGTGTTCTTCATATCTATATTCTATTTCTGTTCTTCGTTTAGTTTGTTTTTCAGAATCAATTTTTGATAGTTACATATTTATTGCCATTTTAAAGTTCATCGTTTTGATCTTTTTCTTAAATAAGTCCCTCAACATTTCATATACTGATGGTTTGGTGATGATGAACTCCTTTAGCTTTGCCTTGTCTTGGAAGCACTTTATCTGCCCTCCAATTCTAAATGTTAGATTTTCTGGATAGAGTAATCTAGGTTGTAGGTCCTTGCTTTTCACCACTTTGAATACTTCTTGCCAATCCTTTTTAGCCCGAAAAGTGTCTGTTGAGAAATCAGCTGACAGTGTCATGGGAGCTCTTTTGTAGGTAATTATCTGCTTTTCTCTTGCCTTTAGATTCTCTCTTTATCTTTAACCATTGGCATTTTAATTATGACATGTCTTGGAGTGGGCCTCTGCATCTATCCTGTTTGGGACTCTCTGTGCTTCCTGGACTTCAAGTCTATTTCCTTCACCAAATTAGGGAAGTTTTCTTTCATTATTTTTTCAGATTTTCAATTTTCTTTCTCTTCTTCTGGCATCCCTATTCAAATGTTGGAATGCTTATAGTTGTCACAGCGGCTTCTTACACTGTCCTTGTTTTTCTGGATTCTTTTTTCTTCTTGTTGTTCTGATTGGTTGTTTTTGTTTTGCTTCCTTATGTTCCAGATCATTGATTTGATTCTCAGCTTCTTCCACTCTACTGTTGTTTCCCGGTAAATTGTTCTTTATTTCAAGTAGTGAATCCTTCATTTCTGACTGGATATTCTTTATACTTTTGGGGTCCTTACTAAGTTCCTTGACCAGTGTTTTGAACTCCACATCTGATAGATTGCTTATCTCCATTTTGTTTAGTTTTTTTTTTTTTTTAGTTTGGTTCTTTTCTTTCATTTGGGCCATGTTTTTTTGTCTCCTCCTTTAGGTAGCCTCCTTATGTTTGTTTCTATGTATTAGGGCTGCTGTGTCTCCCTGTATTGGTAGCATGGCCTAATGCAGTAGGTGTCCTGTAGGGTCTAGTGGCACAGTCTTCCTGTCCCTCAAGCTGGGTACTTGAGATGTGCCCCTTGTGTGGGCTGAGTACACCCTCCATTTGTAGTTGAACCTTGATTGCTGTTGGCAGGTTAGTGGGGGATTTACCCAGGCCAGTCAGCTGCAAGGACTGACTAGGATCACTGACCATCAATCTCCACCCTCTGGAGGATTAGCTGTGCAGTGCATCGTGGTGGTGCTCCAACATGGTTTGTAGCTGTCCACTGTGTGCACAGGCTTTGGGGTTTCCCACGTGGTGCAGGCCCAGTGTGTTTTGCCAGGGCCACCTTGCCTGGGCTATAAAGCAATCTGAGGTGGCCGGGCTTGTGCTGGGCTTAGAGATTCCCAGGTGAAGCCAAGCTGTGAATCTAGGCTGGCTGCTGCTAGTGCCGGGCCTGGGGCCACTTAGCAAGAGGTAGGGAGAGTGCTCACTGTTGCACGCTGTTGCTTGTCTGAGAGGATTTAGGAAGTTGTGAAGCATGAGCCAAGATCAGCCATTCATATGGAACAGCTACTGTTAATAGCTGTAAGTTTGGGGGGCCAGAGTCTTAAGGGATCTCCAGGGTGGGGCAAACTGTGATAGCTAGGTTGATGAAGTTTCAGATATGGCACCTGCCTGCTGGTTCTGTGGCTGAGAGTGAGAGGGTTCAAAAAAGGGACAATGGCTTCTGTCTGCCTTTCTGTCAGGGAGAAAACTGTCTCCCAGCTCTCTCCTTGATGCCAGACATTGCGATTCCCACCCCTGCATGCCACTGGTGCCTTTCATGCTACTACCCTGGTGCTAGAGCTCAGAGGAAGTGAGTCTGAGTAAGTCCATTTGTGGGTTCTTTAAGAGGAACTGCTTGGGACTCCAGAACTTTCTTCCACCTACTCAGTTCCCCCCCTGCTGGTTTTTTGCAGCCAGAAGTTTTGGGGAGTTATATTCTTGGCACTGGAACCCTGGGCTGGGGGCCTGATGTGGGGGGGGACTCTTCACTCCCAAGATATCCCTCCCGAACTTTTATCCATCATTGGTGGATATAAGACCTGCATGTTCCGAATCTCCGTCCCACCTACCTGTCTGGATAGATGTGGTTTCTTTAATTCCATAGTTGTCAGACTTCCATTCAACTTGATTTCTGACAGTTCTGGCTGATGGTTGTTCTATATTGTAGTTGTAATTTTGATGTGGTTGTGCGAGAAGGCGAGCCGTGTTTACCTATGCTGCCATCTTGACTGGAAGTCCAAGACATATTCTTTAAAAAACATGAATACACAAGCCCATGTTCCATTAGTTGTCAACGTGGTGGTATCATAAGTCATGTAGTGATGGGAAGACCCTGCTGTACATATATGAGAGAATAAAAGTAAAAAAGTCAAATTAATACCTTTTATTAGTAGTAAAATAGTTTAAAACTCATAGATCCCCTAAAAGTATTGGGGAATGGGGCTCCCCACTCCATACTGATCTGAAATAAGAGAAATGGGTTTGGGGTTGGACAGGTTCATTTCTAATTTTCCTTTTTCACTTTCAATATGATAATCTTCTAATTATAATAGATTATAACACAGTGCTTATGATATATTGTATATCCATTTAATACTGTAGAATAATTAAATAGTATATATAGTTTAATAGTTAAAGAGCATATTCTGAAGGTAGGACTTCTGAGGTCAGATCTGACATTTGTCACTTGTTATGAAGTGTTAGATAAGTTATTTGATCATTCTGTCTGTTTTCTTACCTATAAACTGAAGATAGTATTAATAGTACCTTCCTCGTGGCATTACATGGGGATTAAATAAATTCTTACATGTGAAGCCCTTAGATCAATACTAGGCATGCGATAATAAATGTGGACTATCATTTGGTTTTGTTGTTGTTGTTGTTTAAATGTAATACTGAATACCACATAACTATTCTTAGAAATGGCAGCAAAGCGAGATGCAGCTTTTGTTTTAAAATCTGCAAATGTATTTTCATAATTGCATTTTTGTTATTCTTGAAGGAATCTCGGAGGCTTTATCAGTTTCATTATGTGAACTGGCCAGACCATGATGTTCCCTCATCTTTTGATTCTATTCTGGATATGATAAGCTTAATGAGGAAATACCAGGAACATGAAGATGTGCCTATTTGTATCCATTGCAGGTACAAAAGTATTTTCCAGATTTTTAAATAGTTTGGAATATTGCTGGTGTTACAATATGAGTGATAGATATATCTTATTTTGAAACCTAATTTTTGGATTTCATTAGGTAGTTACATGTGTTTCCAAATCATAAAAACACCCTGAATCCTGAGGCAATTTTCATCTTTAAATTACAGTAGATGTTTTTTAAATAAGTGTTTATAAAGCTAGGCCTTTGAGAGAGGGTTTTCATTTTTTTAAGCCTCACCTAAGGACATGCTTATTGATTTTAGAGGTGAGCAGGGAGAAGAGGGAGAGAAACATTGATCGGTTGTGTTTTACACTTGCCAAACGGGGACTGAACCCAAAACCTAGGCGTGTTCCCTGACTGAGAACTGAACCCATGACCGTTTGGTTCTCAGGGTGACACTCCCAACTATCTGAACCACCCCAGCCAGGGCCATATCAGATTTTTAAAAAGACTTATATTCATAGTACTTCATAAAACTGCTCTTAATTTGCCTCTTTAAGTGACTTGGAGATTTACTGGCTTATTCAGTAGTTAAAAGATTTTTTTTACTGGGGATGGAACACTGAAGATAGTTTCTCCAGTCAATCTAGTTGTTATGCCTACATTAGTGAAGTGAAAGGGCTACTTTTTTATTTATTAGCCAGAAAAGGTATTGTTGATGGACTTGGGACAGTCAGTTAACAACTTGGTTAATTAAAAAATATTTTCCTGTAGTTATTTCAGTGGTTAGTTGTGCTTTTAATCAAGTAATTGATTAAAAAGAAAAAAAACCATATTTAATTGTAAAATTAAAAGATAAAGCAAATTCTTTGACTTCTTTACAATTTATTTGAAATTATAAACAACCGTTTAAAAATTCAGTGGCCAGTCTTATGGCAAAATCTTTGAACACATCTGTAATTATTTTTATAAGGATAGATATCTAAAAGTGGGATTTCTAAGTCAGAGGATGTGAAGGTTTTAATGCAAATTTATTTTTAAATTTAAATAAAGTTGATGTTAATGATATATAGTCCTACCACCACCATTTTGTGGGAGGACCTGTTTGCTTCAGAGTTACCCCAAGACTTTTTGTTTGTTTTAATGCCTATGATAGGCAGGCTTATTGGGGGTGGTCATTTATGCTTTTTTGTGTGAATTGCTTGCTTGTATACCCTGCCAGTTATTTTATAGTAGTAGTCATTTATCTCTTAATAACTATACATTATAGATTCTTTATATATTGAAGATACTAACTTTTAGTCATAGTTTTTATTCTGCTTCTTTCGCGATGTCTAAATTTTAAATTGTTTTGTAGTTAGAGGTGTGAATCTCTTTATGATTTCTGTCTATTGTGATAAGCTTGAAAGTCCTTCCCTAACACAGTAGTGCTTAAAGTTTGCCTGTATTTTTTAGCACTTTATAGTTTAACATTTTATTTTTAATCCATCTATAATTTTTTTATGATTAAGGTATGAGGTTAAGAATTCAATTTTTGCTCTCCATTGTTAGCTAACTCCCTGTGCCCTTTGTTTGAGTGTTCTAGTAAAACAGGGAAACCCTTCGATTGGAGAATCCACCATTATGTAATACACACTTAAATATACTGAGATCTGTTTCTGAACTTCTCTGTTTTGTTTTATTTGTCTAGTTCCCTGTGTCTATAATATTATACTTTTAACCATGAAGATATAAGTATGTATTATTTAGCTATAGTAATTCTTGACTATAAAATTCTAGAAATGTGTGAAATTGACATGTATCAGCGGTTTAAAAGGAGTATTATTGATCATTTTAAGAGCTTTTTAAAAATCATGCTAAGTTGCTTATACTGTACTTTATCAGGACTTTCTAGATTACAGGTTTAATAGAGTACTTCTAAATTTTTTAAATACACATTAAAATAATGCTCAACTTTTTTCTGCCTAAAAATTATTCTAGTGATGTCAGTAACATTTTTAATTACTCATGGTGACTCTCAATCCTGAGGTGCTTATTCCCTCCCTCTAACTGAGAATTGGTTATTCTAAAGTATTTTTGTAATGTTTTAAAATAAAAAACCTGTGGTATTTTATTTTACATTCTCTAGGTTCTATTAGTTCTTCAGAAGGTGAGGTGCATCAGTGATGTTTTGGTGAATCATTGCTGGTGTTCAGATCAGTCTCAGGGCTTGTAGCATTCTTCATCTTTCCTATACCTTTTGCAGATTGAAATAATGCACTGTTTTGTCTTTTATTCTCAAGCACCAGAACTGTGTTTAAACATTGAATAAATTTATCTCTGCCAGATATTTTGTTAGCTAGACAAGCTTTTCTGAGGTAGAATTAGACATCCAAAGTAAAGGTTCCTAGGTATTCTGTGAGTTGCTTACCATTGACAGTTCTTTAAATTTAATAAAAACAAAATGCAAATACTAATGTTATGGATGTTTGCCATGCACATACAGTACTTTAAGTACTATAATTAGAATTTTGTCAAATTTCTTAAGTGATATTTTTTGCTTCTAAATATTAATGTTTTTAATTTTTGTAGTTTTTTAATCATAAAAATCAAAACAAAATTTTAAAACTTTGTATTCATAGTGCAGGCTGTGGAAGAACAGGTGCCATTTGTGCCATAGATTATACGTGGAATTTACTAAAAGCTGGGGTAAGAATAATTTTTATATAACAGTATGTCCAATTTGTCTGTTAGGATTTTCAAATATAATAACCAATTTCCATAAACTTCAGCATGTGTTTTGTTGTACATGTTACTTTTTTAGAAGTAGATTTGCTATCAAATAATATGGGTTAGTGAAAAGGTATAAGTGATTCACATTACTTTGAGATAATAAACTGGGCAGCAAGGTAAACATGTCAACCATTTGTTCTAGGTGAATTAATACCTATTCTGCATTGGCTTTTACCAAATCCATTTCATAAATATTTTATGCCTAACTGGAAACATAGTATAGAGGTTAGGTATGCTGACTCTGTAGTAGAACTGCCCAAATTAATATTCTGGTTCTGTCATTTAGTAGCTGTGAGATCTTGGTCAAATTACTCAGTCTCATTGTGCCTCAACTCATCTGAAAGTGGGAATCATCATACTAATAATTCATAAAAATGAAATAAGTTAACCATTCTAAAGTTCTTTAGAATTATGTGTAGCATGTAGCAAGTGCTCAGTTCAGTGCTAGTTTTTATTACTATTGCTGCTATTACCACCACTACTGTTTTTAAAAAGATTGTTTGGTACTGCGGAGGATTTGAAAAAAACAGTCCTCCTTATTGTGTATGGATTCGGTCTGTTTGTTGGTTCTATAATATGTTCATTTCTTATGCATTGCAGAGAAGCTTTTAATCCCTTATAGCTTTAAGGTTCCTCTGAATATGTCAATCTATGTCTTGTGTAAAATAGGATTAATAAAATGTTTAGTTTCTTTTCCTTCTTTTCTCTGTTCTTTTCCCCCCTACCTTTCTGCCATTTTTTACTTTCGTTAGGGAATATTTAAATTTTAAACAGTTTCTTAAAAAGCCCAGAAATTAAATTTAATTTTTATGTTCCTCAAAACGGTAATCATTTCCTAATATTCACTGAAAAGTTTTAAGTGAATAAAATTCAAGTAGGATTCTATCACATGTTAACATAAAAGTCAGAGATTAAAATTGAGGTGGAAAGAGGCAATTAGATAAATGCCAGCAAGCAAAATAAACTCATCATTTCAGCAGTTGTATATTTTGAACATAATCCCCATTTGATTCAGTTTGGTTTACCATCGTCTTGGGCCTTAGGTTAGGACTTGATGTAAAAATCTTTTGATATAAAGACTCCCTAGCAAAAAATCTAGGAGTTTTCTTCACTCTTCTATCTTCTTTATCACTGAAAGTATTCATATTGATTCCCAGAGTATAATAGTTTTGCCTCAGAAATGTGCCTGAAATCTGTTTCTACCTTTCTATAGTTTTTATACTGCTTGAATGAACCTCTACCAGTTTCTCTTCTTTTCAGAATGCCGTCTTCCCTGCTACAAAAGTTGCCTGAATATCAAGTCTGTTCACTTCAGGGTGACCTATTGCAGTAGTTCTAATTACAGATGTACAAAAGAATTGTCTAGGGTAATCAGTCTCCAGCGATGTAGCAGAGATATCTGATTATTTTTACCTCTCTCAGCCTGTCTTTATGTAGCCAGCCCAGGAAACATTGGCCTGTAGAATGAATTTAAACTCTATTATGTTTATATCTATTATGTTTATATAGTCCTAAGACTGTTTTACTACTTTTCTGAACAATTATTCAAAGTTCATGTATTACATTGTTTGTTTTAGAAAATACCAGAGGAATTTAATGTATTTAATTTAATACAAGAAATGAGAACACAGAGGCATTCTGCAGTACAAACTAAGGTATAGTTTTTTATTTCACTTGCAAACTATATTTTTATAAATGCTTTTTAAAATGTTTCACCTTTATCATTTCATCTCTCTAATAGGAACAGTATGAACTTGTTCACCGAGCTATTGCCCAACTGTTTGAAAAACAGCTACAACTGTATGAAATTCATGGAGTCCAGAAAATTGCTGATGGAGTGGTACGTGTTCTTGGCCTGTTAATTTTCGAAAACTTTTACTTTTTACCTGGATGTAATATTTTAATTGTAATCTTGTGTTTAATCTAACATCACACTATCCGTGATAGTTCTTATTTTTATTTAACCTTGATTTTGTTAATTCCTTTCCTCCTCTTGTTTGAAACTCTCAATTAGGATGGTTATTTAATGACTCCAGTACAAGTTAAATCATATACTAAATAAAATACAGTTGGGAAAGTAGTTCTTAGGTCAAAAATCATGTAATTCTTTATTGTTTCAATTATAAATTACTTTTTAAAAAATTAGCTGCATTGTTCCATAAAAGGAAGAGTTTCCAAGCCTAAGGGAAGACTTAATGAGTTTATTTCAGCAAAGGCTGGGAGCCAAGCTTGGAAGCAAATCTCAGTGGATTAATAAAATGCTGCAGAGACTGGCAGTTTTGCCACTATTTTATACAGTACGATCAAAGAAGGTGTAAGGAAGGTGACATGAAATCCACTGGTGGTATCTTAAGGAGGCAGGAGAAAGTAAAGTGGGATAATCTCCAGGAATGGATAAAAAGCAAAATGGAGAGGAATATACTTCTTTTATATTGGTAGGTACACAATAGTTAACCTTTAATAAATGTAGTTAACAGAGGTATGCAGATAAAAAATAACAATAAGGGATGTTGGGGTTGTCTTGCCCCAATTAGCAGGGTGTTTATTATCTCTGGAGGTCTGGAGAAGGGATCATTGTGACATTTTAAGTGTGTTATCCTAGACACACAAAAACAATGTGTAAGACTTGCTCAGGATAAAGATTAATCTATCACGTAGGCGTAGGACCTGACTTCCCATTATAACTTCTTCAAGTCAGGAATTTTTATGATCAAAACATCTGGTATTGTTACCTTCCCTTAATGAGTTTGTTAGGCCTGCCAGTTGTCCCCTGATCTTGTCTGGTCTGCCAGGTAGCCAGCCCCTTGTTCCTTCACAGTTGTCTGTCCTCTTCCTGTCACTGCCACATAAGTAACTGTAAATCGATTTGGCATGAATTTTATTTTGTTCTGGCCATGGTGATGTAGTTATTTTGTACATGCTTTTTAATTAGGTAGAAGTATAGGGCCACAATTAAGTCCCCTTTTGGCATGGTTTAGTTTAATGTCATTTTAGCTTTAAAGGATCTTATGGGAGAGAGGGTAGGATCAAGATGACAGAGGGGGAGTTGGGAAATGGATGAAAAAGGTGAAGGGGATTAAAAAGTACAGACTGCCAGTTACAGATTATGTCATGGGGATATAATGTACAGCATAGGGAATATAATCAATAATACTGTAATAAATGTGTGGTGACATGGTTTTAGAGTTATTATGGTAATCACTTTGTAAGGTATGTAAATGTCTAATATTGTATTGTATACCTGAAACTAATGTGTGTCAAGTATAATTTAAAGCTAAATTTTAGGAAAAAAGGTTTTATTGGATATTCAAACTTAAGAACTGATAAAAATGTATATTGTTATATTCTCCTTTCTGCCTGTGTTTTTTGACTAATTCTCTTATTTCCTTTGTATGTATAATAACCTTGTCCTTGAAGACATTGGGCTATTTTATTAAAATTTCTTTATATCTTTATCACTGTACCTAAGACAACTATCACATTATAAACCACCTTAGCTCCAATAATTGAAGTAGAATGAGGAAGTGAGTTGCAAAATTTATAACCCTTGGGGTTTTTTTTTTTTTTTTTTACATGGTTTTGGCAATTTCCCAGACAATTTGCTTGAAATTTGTTGGTTTTACAAAGGAAAGATTTGTTCGAATGCTGATTTCAGTGTGTTAAGACAAACATTGATCCATGAGTTTTAGGGACTGTGTATTTCCTTTATTAGCCAAGTGACAATTTCACATTTTTAAGGTTTATTTATGTGAACTCATTCTTACTTCCTTTGTTATCATAGGTGTGATTGTGCAACTATGCCTCAAACATTGCCATTACTTTTTCCCTTTATTTTAATTAAAGCTTGTTATAACCTATGCTGAATGTAGCCAAATTTTTATAATACAGAATAGAATGCTAATATATTATTGTGTATAATCTTACTTAAATTGAGATTTATTTAATATTTCAAAAAGCAAAGGAGGCTATATAGTTTTCTTTAAACTTTAATTGAAAAATATACCTGTTTTTTTCCATAAATGCAACATTAACTTTAAAGTTTTTGTACTTCAGGAATATAGTTTTTTAAAAACAAAAATCATTTTATTTATGTTTTAGAGCAAGGGGAAGGGAGGGAGAAAGAGAAGGAGAGAAACACCAATGTGAGATGGAAACTAGGGACCAAACCTGCAACCCAGGCACGTGCCTTGACTGAGAATTAAACCAGTGACCTTTTGCTTTGCTTTGATTTGCTTTGCCCAACCGAGCCAAAACTGATCAGGGCCAGAAATATAGATGTTTTAAACTCTGATTTCCTTAGTATATAGAAGTGAAAAATATTCTAAGCATTACATATTTAATCATAGAGAGAATTATTTTCAATTTTTTAAAGATATAATCTGCATATGATATTATTAGTTTCAGGTATATAACATAATGATTCAATATTTTTATATACTGTGAAATGATCACCAAATAAGTCTAGTAAACATCTATTTCCACACATAGTGGTAATTTTTTTCTCCAGTGATGAGAACTTTTAAGATTTACTCTCATTGGAACTATCAAATATACAATACAGTAACATTAACTATTGTCACCAAGTGCACATTACATCCCATGACTGACTTTAATAGCAGCGAGTTTTCACCTTTTAACCCTGTCACCCATTTTTGCCTACCTCCCACCCCTGCCTCTGGCTGTCACTAATCTCTTCTCTATATCTTTGAGTTTGGTTTTGCCTTTATGTTTTTAGATTCCACATATAAGTGAGGACTTAATAGTATTTGTCTTTCTCTTAACTTACTTCACTCAGTATTAATGCTGTCCATGTTGTTGCAAACAGCAAGATTGCCCTTTTTATGGCTGAATAGTATTCCAATGTATGTATAGAGCTCACATACTTGATCTAATCATCCAGTGATAAATACATAGGTTGCTTCTGTGCCTTGGCTATTATAGATGAGGATGCAGTGAACATGAGAGTGCATATATCTCTTTGAGTTAGTGTCTCTTTGGGTAAATACAAAGAAGTGGAGTTGCCAGATCATATGTAGATCCATTTTGAATTTTTTGAGGATCCTCCAGTACTGTTTTCCACAGTGGTTGCAGCAATCTGCATTCCCTCCAATAGTGCACAAGGGCTCCCTTTGCTCCACATCCTTTCTACCACTGTATATTTATTTTCATTAATAACCATTCTGTTGTAACTAGTCACATTGTAGTTTAGATCTACAATTTCCACATGAATAGTGATGTTGAGCACCTTTTCATGTGCCTGTCGGCCATCTGTATGTCTTTAGGAAAATGTCTCTAGAGCCTCTGCCCATTTTTAAGTTGGATTTTTCTTTCTTTATTTATTATTTTATTTTATTTTTTTTATTTTATTATTTTATTTTTTTATTTTTATTTTTTTGGTTTTGAGTTGTATAAGTTTATATATTCTGGATATTAATTCCTTATGAGATACATGATATGAAAATGTTTTCTCCCATTAGTAGGCTGCCTTTTCATTTTGTTGATACTTCCCTTTGTTGTACAGATGATTTTTAGTTTACTGTGTTCCCACTATAGGTTGTTTCTGTCTCGTCGGTCAGTCAGAGGTTTACCAATGGCTAAGGAATACAAAAAAAATCACAAGTACATAAGGATACACACACTAAATGTCTGCTAACTGAATTTAAAATGTTAAACCTCTGTCCTTGCATTTTGTTAAGCTGACATAGTGACTGCTGAGTTTTCCATTTGGACAAGATGGGGTTTTTCTATTCTGCATAAGGTAAAAACAACTTTGTATAGAATCCATTCTGAAGAAGCTATATCTGATGAGAATAAACATTTTTTTACCTAAGGTTGTGTGTGTACCATAATGTCTCGTGCTATGATTTCCTCTTAAGAAATCTTGTTGTTTGGGTACTTTTAAGTATAGGTGACTTATTAGAGCATGTTTATATATAATTGGAGACTATGAACCCCAATTAGAGCAAGTGTGGAGTCTAAAAAAATGGGGGAAGTTATCTTAAAACTGTGTGCTTACATAAAATTATTTGAAATAATGTTTACTTACCTTTCTGAACCTGTGCTATAAAAGTCATGAATCTCTGTTTATTTCTCTGACAACATAGAGTCAAATTTTTTTAAACAAGTTCTATGTTCCAGAAATATTTTTATAGAAATTTTAGTTTGAAATGCTAGTCAGCAGTTTAAGACTCTATAATAAATGCATGGTATTTACTAAGAGGTATTTATAATTAAGTGACTTTCCTGAATAGGAGATCTAAAGAGAGAGTTTATTCTGACGTCTGGTACTATATTACTTGTGACTTAGAGACGTCTCAGTAAGCAAACTACCTGTGAAGTATATACACCCATGCTCTCCTACCTTGTATAGAAAACACACCAGTGTCAGTTACCAACACCAGGAGTTTCAATTCTAGAATGATTGTGTAATAGCAACAATAGTTTGTGTTACACATTTTAGATGTGATACTAAATTCTAAATATTTTTCCCTCAAATAATGTTCTTCAAGGGGTTGACTGTGGGGGCGGGGCTAGGGAGAGCAACAGGGGAAAAGGCGGGACAACTGTAACTGAACAACAATTAAAAAAATAATGTTAAATTTTAAGGCACCCTGTTTTAATATTTATTTTATTGTGCAGCTGATGGTTATCCTTAAATATTTGATAATTAGGTTTTGATTTTTGCTTTTATGGCTTTTGCTACAGTTATATGGGAAATAGTAACACATAAAATAACTTTTGCTAATGGGTAAAGGTTGTCAGCAGTTTAAAAATAATAACTTTAGCAAGCTCTCTTTGAAGCAGGAGAATACATTAGAACCTAATCTCCAGTGGGCTAATTTCTAAAATTCCTTTCAACTTTGAAAGCTGTAGATTCTTTCTTTTTTTAATACATATTTATTGATTATGCTATTACAGTTGTCCCATTTCCCCCCCTTCACTCCACTCCATCCTGCCCACCCCCTCCCTCCCACATTTCCCCCCTATAGTTCATGTCCATGGGTTATTCTTATAAGTTCTTTGGCTTATGCATTTCCTATACTATTCTTACCCTCCCCCTGTCTATTTTCTAACTACCATTTATGCTACTTATTCTCTGTACCTTTCCCCCCTCTCTCCCCCTCCCACTCCCCTGTTGATAACCCTCCATGTGATCTCTATTTCTGTGGTTCTGTTCCTGTTCCAGTTGTTTGCTTAGTTTTCTTTTATTTTTGTTTTAGGTGTGATTGTTAATAACTGTGAGTTTGGTGTCATTTTGACTGTTCCTATTTTTGATCTTCTTTTTCTTAGGTAACTCCCTTTAACATTTCATATAATAAGGGCTTGGTGATGATGAGAACTGCTTTAACTTGACCTTATCTGAGAAGCAGTTTATCTGCCCGTCCATTCTAAATGAAAGCTTTGTTGGGTAGAGTAATCCTGGATATAAGTCCTTGCCTTTCATGACTTGGAATACTTCTTGCCAGCCCCTTCTTGCCTGTAAGGTCTCTTTGGAGAAACCAGCTGACAATCATCTGGGAACTCCTTTGTAGGTAAACTGTGTCCTTTTCCCTTGCTGCTTCTAAGATTCTCTCCTTCTCTTTAATCTTGGGTAATGTAATTATGATGTGCCTTGGTGTGCTCCTCCTTGGGTCCAGCTTCTTTGGGACTGTCTGAGCTTCTTGGACTTCCTGGAAGTCTATTTCCTTTGCCAGATTAGGGAAGTTCTCCTTCATTATTTGTTCAAATAAGTTTTCAATTTTTTGTTTTTCTTCTCCTTCTGGCACCCCTGTAATTCAGATGTTGGAACGTTTCAAGATGTCCTGGAGGTTCCTAAGCCTCTCATTTTTTTTGAATTCTTGTTTCTTCATTCTTTTCTAGTTGGATGTTTTCTTCTTCCTTCTGGTCCACACCGTTGATTTGAGTTCTCGTTTCCTTCGCATCACTATTGGTTCCCTGTACATTTTCCTTTGTTTCACTTAGCATAGCCTTCATTTTTTCATCTAATTTGTGGCCAGATTAAACCAATTCTGTGAGCTTCCTGATTACCAGTGTTTTGAACTGTGCATCTGATAGGTTGGCTATCTCTTCGTCACTTAGTTGTTTTTTTTCTGGAGCTTTGATCTGTTCTTTCATTTGGGCCATTTTTTTTGTCTTGGCGTGCCTGTTATGTAAAGGGGCAGAGCCTTAGGTGTTCAGCGGGGCAGGGTAATGCTGGTCGCTGTGTTGTGATACTGTATGTGGGGGAGAGGGAGCAATGGTGCTTGCTCCACTCTGCAGGATTTCAGTCACTGCAGGATTTCACACACCGTCAAACTGGGCCCCTTTGGTGCTGATTCCCGAATGGGTGGGTTTGTGCACGCTCTAGGCCCCTGTGGGTCTCTCCAAGGAACTCTCCTGTGAGGCTGGGAGTTTCTCCCGCCTCCGTTTCAACCCCCATGGGTGTTTTCAATCAGAGGTTTGAGACTTTATTTCCCCACCTTGGAGCCCTGGGTTGCGTGGTCTGCTTCACTCCCCCACCATTCCTCCCGGTTTATCTATGCGCGAATGTGGGCCGCAGGGTCTGCTAGCTGCCCTGCCTGCCCCATTCCACAGTCCGCCACCTTGCTTGGTCCACCAGCTGCCGCCTTGCTGTGAGTCCTGTCCAGCCCTCCTACCGGTCCAGATGAATGTTTCTTGTTTATCTCCTTGGTTGTCGGACTTCCATACAGTTTGATTTTCTGTCAGTTCTGGTTGTTTTTAGTTTTTAAATTGTTGTTGTCCTTCTTTTGGTTGTGTGCCGAGGTGCAGTGTGTCTACCTATGCCTCCATCTCGGCCGGAAAAAAGTTGGAGATTATTTCAATTGGTAACAAAAGCAGCTAAAGACAGCTATCTGTGATCTGTCCAGAAAAAGTCCAACCATTGTTAATAAAACCAGAATGGTTTACGCAATATTGGTGTAACCTAGCAGCCAAGGAGAGTGGACTGGAATGCACGCAGGTGGACAATGACGACTTCACTGTACACATCAGTGGGGGCAGTAGGCGCTGTTGAGTGAGCAAGTGTACTGTGTGGCCATTGCTTTCAACGTGATTGATTGAGTACAACAGTGAATCTGCTTCAAATTTTGTGCTAAGCTTGAACATTCATCCTCAGAAACTATTCAGGTGATTCAGAAGGCTACAGCTATGAGCAACTGGTTATTGGCAGCTTCGTCATGACAATGTGCCCATTCATGCATTGCGTCTTGTGCAGAGCATTTTGGAGAAACATCAAATCACCCAGGTGATTCAGTCCCCCTACAGCGCGGATTTGGTACCCTGTGACTTCTGACTTTTCCCAAAACTAAAATCACCTTTGGAAGGGAAGAGATTTCAGACCGTTGATGAGATTCAGGAGAATACAAGGGGGCAGCTGATGGCAATTGGAAGAACTGCATGAGGTCCCACACTGTCTACTTTGAAGGGGACTGAGGCATCATTGTCCTATGTACAGTGTTTTTTTCATCTTCTATCTTCTTCAATAAATGTCTCTTTTTCATAGTACATGGCTGGATACCATCTGGACAGACCTCGTATACTTTAGGACAAATGTGGGGACAAAAACTATAGTCAATTTAAGAGTCAGAAGACATGAGTACAGTAAATCTTACAGTAGGTAAAAACTAGGAGTCCAAGAAAAACACTGTTTTCTGTTCTGAAGTCCAGTGACTAGGATGTTGTGTTCTTGCTGGGTAGGCAGGCAGGCCATGGCTCCCTCTGCATTTCTACATTAATTCCTTTCATCAGATAAAATTCAACATGCTCAGAAAGACTTCCTTCATAAATTCCTCTTCCTTTTTTGTTCTTTCTGTTTATGGCTCTACCACTGTCTTATTCACCCAGAATGAGGAATCCTTCGTGACAGACACCTTCTTTCCTTTGTCACATGTAGTCATTTGCTGTTAAATGCTCTACTTTTTGTTGTTCCCTTCCCACCTTTTCCCCCTCTCATCCTCTTGTTATTTTTGTCAAAGTCTTACCTATCTCTCCATGCCATTCAACATGCCACCTTAATATTCCCACCTATAACATCTCCTTTCTCTGATTTGGTAGCTTTGTAGTAGTGATTTTACGACTTTTTGGTTTTATTATTAACCTTTTACTTTTTTGTTTGGTGATATATCAGACGATGCACTTCTTGAAGTTAAGTACTGTTTCCTTTACATTTTTGTATCCTCTCCATTGCTTACTCTTCAGTGCATTTCACTTGTGGATCCGCAATGTCTTGGCTATTTTTTCAAAATCCAAAATGCTTTGAAAACCTAAAATTGTGTTTCTGTGTGTGTGTGTGTGTGTGTCTGTGTGTTTAGTATTATGCTCATTTTTCAGCAAAACATGACTTGACATGAGATGAGGCTGCTATTTATGTTGTACTATAAAAAATAGCTGTTTTTGTAGGTTAAAAACAGGTCTATAGTAGCAGTTTTCCATGCAGTCTTAATCTTTATTTAACCTACTTAATGTGAATATTTACAGATTTTGGTACAAAAATATTAGTGGATGTTGTGGGGATACTTAATAGGGCAATAAATCATTACTATGTCAAATGTATCTTTATTATGCAAGTCTCTAAATTCTCATGACATCTGAGGATCTAAAAGTGTGGTGACCAAATGTCCCGATTTACCTGAGGCAATGCTCATTTATACTTTTTGTTTAGATATAATAGTTAATAGTGCTCCCCCTTTCATTCTCAAGAGCCCAGAATTGAATGATAAATTACGTGTTAACCCTACTTTAATAGATATTCCTGCAACATATGCCTTTGTTATGGTAGGTGGGTTTAATTAAGAATGAGAATGTTTAGTCTCGTCATATAACTTTTGTTCCGGTCAGAGTAAGATGCACAGTAAGATGCATAAAACTCTTCTAATACATGTGATTATATATTAGGAGATAGGGTAACCTAAAAATTGATGGAAAGTTGAGATCTCTGTTTTCTTTAGTGGGGGGAATTTATTAAAAAGCACTGTGAAGAAACAGTTATAAAGACAAAGAGGCTGCCAAGATGGATATGGTAGAAGTGCCTTTTGATTAAAAAAAAAAAAAGTAACTACAGTTTTAGAGTTCCTTAAGTGATCATAGTATATGCAAAAATTCCACCCCCAACCCCAAATTATCTTTGGTATAGGCAAGGGTGAAAAATCATTCTTGTCTTCTTATTGGTTCAGAATTAACGTAGCCTAGCTGGCTAAAAATGAGGTACTCCTGAGCCTGAAACTTAATTCAAGGGAATGTTTTATATAATCATTTCATAGCTCCTCTATTCACAATCCTAAACACTAACAAAGTTTGTTGTTATTTTTAATTATAGCTATCGTTTATTTTTGTTGTTTTGTTCATTTATTTCCATCACCAGTTATCCACCCTGTACACTCTTCCACCTCTCCTGGAACATCTGTATTGATGAAACCCTGGTCCTTGTGACTAGTGAGAACTGAAGATATCCCTGGATGGGTTCTCGCTGCCTTTTGGGGATTCATTTTTTCAGGCAGTGATACAGGGGCTATGTACACTAACAGACTAGGGCACTTCATGGTGACAGAGGGAGGATAGGATAATGAATGATTTAAGTGAGCTCTGGGACCTCTTTAATAAAAGTACTAGGTAGCAATAGGGGTCCAAAAAAGGTTGGGAAGGTGAAGGATATAACCCTTATTTTGTTGGCTTTTTTTCTTCTCTCCACATACTAAGTTTCTAGTGTAGCGGTGCCTTAAAAAGACTTACCTTCTTTGATCTTTATTTTTTTTAGGAAACCTATTTTTTCTTTGTGTGTATGCGTGCACACATTCCAAAACCTGGGAAAATCTGCATTTGAAATATGTGGAAATGCTGTTGTATACGATTGATTTTTTAGTAAGTGGAGATGGACTGGTTTTTGATAGTTCTTCAGGCTACATTATACAAAATAATAAGACCTATTTTGTTACTAGGCAGAAATTGGTATTTGAAAAAAATCAAAAGCCCAGAAGCAACTTATCTGAAATAAGAGGAAAGAAAATTATTTTTCTCCTAACTTTAATGAAGCATTTTTTCTTTCTTGGCAGAATGAAATTAACACTGAAAATATGGTCAGCTCCATAGATTCTGACAAACAAGATTCTCCTCCTCCAAAACCACCAAGGACCCGCAGGTATTGTACGTCACACTTTGAAAGGATATTTTTTATTTTACTCACTGTTAATTAAAATAACAAATTCTGAATATATCTAGATTTTCTTTATAATTTTTATCATTCTTTTGTTTAGGATGTAGCATAAGTGTGGCAACTAATTTATACTGATGCACTACATAAATTTTGTTTCACTTTGATAAAATTAGTATACTGAGTAAGAACAGTGATCATAACCAGAACTGACTATAGCTCATGTTTTGGTATGTCGGACAACTAAAATTTTAGATATTCTAAAGATTACAATTTCTCTTAATGATTAATACAGGTAGTATGATTGCCAAAAATTATATGCAAATTGAAGAGGTTATGTGAAGATGTTTCATAATATTATTAACAAAAATTAGTTTATTCTGTACATTTTTTCTCATACTAAGTTTTTTGTTGTTTTTGTTTGTTTTTTAGTTTTTTTCAGTTAGAGTTGGCATTCGGTAATTTTTTTTTTTTAGTTTCAGATGTACAGCATAGTGGTTAGACAATTAAATAATTTTTGAAGTGATCCCCTCCGATCCCCTGAGTAATTCTAGTACACACCTGGCACCATACATAGTTTTTTAAAGTTATTTATTTATTTATTCATTTATTCATTCATTTATGTATTTATTTTTAGAGAGAGGTGAAGGGAGAGGGAGTGAAAAAGAAACATCAATGTGTGGTTGCCTCTTGTACGCCCCCTACTGGGGATCTGGCCTGCAACCCAAGCGCGTGCCCTGACTAGAAATCAAACCAGCAACCCTTTGGTTTGCAGGCCGGCACTCAATCCACTGAGCCATACCAGCCAGGGCTACATACATAGTTTTTTACTAAGCTCATTTATGGTAGTTAAAATCAACATAATTATACTGCTAGATTAGTTATGTGGTAGTATGGAAAAGGTATAGAAAGTCAAAATGATTTAGTTTCAAATCCTTTTTAGCCCCTTACTAGCTTTAAGGTCATAAGTAAGTCACTTGTTTGATCCTTGCGGCTTTTCTGTTTATGTATTGTCATAAGGATTAAATGAAATAAAATATGTGAAGTTACAATCAAGTTACTGGATTATTTTTAAAAGGAAGCACAATCAGAGATCTGTAATAAAAGTACGAAAATGATGTACTGATATATAGTGTCTTGTCTCAAGCACATATCTGCCCAAACCGATTGACCTTTCCTCAGAGTAAGACTTCTTTTATATAGGACTCACCAATTTTTTTCCCTTATAACCTTGATAGAAGTTGACTTATGTTGGTTGAAGTGAACCAGGGTTTGGTCTTGGCATTGAGTACCTTAACAAGACCATTCCTCTTTAAAAAGAGAAAAAGACTACAGCTATCCTCAATAACTAAGGCAAGATGTGGTAATTACTATAGTCTCTGGATTGCCTTTGTGGTGCTTCTCTAAGGAAGATCAGGATGCCTACATAGATGGGTTTAAGTCTCAGCATTTAAATGCTTAGGATGTTAACTGCATTAATAGAACTTCCCAGTAGTTCTTTCCTGTTTGATTTCCACTGTAGTATCTACCAGAATTGGAATTTCAATCTCCTATGGAAGATAGCCAGTTAAAAACCTGTAAACTGTTCTCTTAACTTCTTTGTCCCACATGTGAGTCCTAGAAGAAACTGTGCTGGCTGTAAATTAAATTAAATATTTTGCTCCTCTAATATCTTTTAATTTGTTTTTTGTGATTGAGCCAGTGTGGAGGTTTTCAAGCTGTACACTGAAATTTGTGGTTTATATGGTTTTCTACCTCCAACAATAAATAATGGTAGGCTCTTCCTAATTTTGAAGGAAAAGTAGGAATAGAATGTCCTAAATTTTAAGCCTTTCTTATATATCATTTCACAATTTCGGGTCCTGTTACTTCTTAATAAACAAAAGGATAATAAAAGTAGCAAATGTGTATTAACAGAAAAACGTTAATTCACCTTATGGTAGGATGTTATTTGGGGATATGTGCTCAGTTTTTTATGTATGTGACTTTATATTACATGTGTAGGTGGTCTTTTTTTAAATTCAGTCAGTAGAGCCAAATGGCAGAATTTCATTGTGTCTGTGACTAATAGGTTGAGATGAGGTTTGGAACTATTGTAAATTGTTAACTGAAAATAAAATCACAAGAGCTAAGATTAATGAAAAGTAAAAATGAAACTCTGGTTAGTGTGGCTCAGTGGATTGAGTGTGGGCCTGTGAACCATAGGGTCACTGGTTCAATTCCTAGTCTTGGGCACATGCCTGGGTTGCAGGCCAGATCCTAGATTTAATGAGTCATATAATTATGGTTTATAAATACTTAAATCATATTATAGATTTTGAATAGCAGGTTTCAGTTTTCTATTTTCAAACAAATACAATTTTTGATATTTTTTTCACTAACACCAGCATGCTAGAAGTGTACTTTGTTAGCTATTTCTATAAACTGTCAATTGATTTAACTAGAGACACAAAAGGGTGTGTGCCTTAGTAAATTTTCCTTAAGTTTTTCAGAGACAATAACAGTATATTTGATGCTTTCTTAATGCTTCTCAATTCAAACAATTTTAAGTGGGAATACAATTGAGAAGAAGACAGAATGTGATTGATTCTCTTTTGGACATTTTGATATCTAGGCTGGAGGTAAAGATTTGAGAATAAAAATATAGGAAACTCAGGCATGAATAAAAATTTTCAGATTCGGGTTATAACAAAGTATCAAAGTACTATGGTAGGCACCGTAATTTGTAAAGAGCAGACTAAGAGAAAGCTATAAAAAGGAAAAGGAAAACCAGAAAACAGTGGCATTAAAGAGGTCATAAAGGAGCAAGTTTTGTATCTGGCAGAAATACATGACTATCAACTTCCTATAAGGGTTGCCTGGGAGAATGAGCTGGATTTTCAGACATCTATGACTCTTAGAATGACCTGGATATTCTAAAGTGAAAACATATGTGGGGTCAAAATCAGGAGTTGAGTTCTGCTCAAATTGAAGCATTTAAAGCTACCTGATTTTGGGAACCCTCATCTAGCACAGGATGTCATGGGATTTTTGGCAACTAAGGACCCTGGGGAAATAGCAAGTAGAAAATTAGGTAATGGGAGCAATCCCTACAACAGTTACTATTCTACTTCACTATTTAAAAAAAGAGTCTTTGGGGGTTTTTTTTGTTTTGTTTTGTTTTGTTTTAATTTTACATTTCTTTTGTTGACTGACTTATTTTTTTCTCAAAGCTGTGGCTAATCCTTTATAAGCTGTTGTGATTTTTTTTTTAATTTTTTATTGTTGACACTATTACAGAGGTTCCCCATTTTTCCCACTTTTGCCCACCTCCACCCAGCCCCCACCTCCATTCCTCTGTCCATCATCCCACTATTGTCTGTGTCCAGGGGCTGTGCACATCTGTTGTTTAGCTAATCCCTTTATCTAGTGCCCTTACTCCCTCCCCTCTGACGTTTGTCAGTTTGTTCCATGTTGTTGACTTTTTTTTATCCTTACCTGAGGACATCCTTACTAATTTTAGAGTGAGGAGATGCGGGGGGCTGGAGGGTGCAGAGAAACATCAATTGGTGCCTCTCCTATGTGCCCCAACCTAGGACCAAACCTGCAACCCTGGCATGTGCCCTGACTGGGAATCAAACCCTTGGCTTATGGGACGACACTCCAACCAACAGAGTCACCTCAGCCAGGTCCATGTTGTTGACTTTTTTAAACCCAAATATACTGCCTCAAAATGGTTAATTTATGAGAAAGAGGGGAGCAAAGTGGCTGAATAAAGGTAGAAGAAAATTAGTTCTGTAGTTCAGCCAAATAGGAGAAGAAAAGGTTAAAAGAATGATCCTTTTCAAAATATCAAATACCTGGACACAACCTGAAGTAGAAAGTAGGAATGTATTCATTTACATTTTTCAAAAAAAAAAAAATGAACTGTTCTTGGTTGGAAAAGTTAAGTTACTTAGCTTCTTTCAATGATATTTAAACTATCAGTTCTTTGTATATTTGATGTAATTCTCATCAGAATCCTAAGAAGCTCTTTTTTGAACTTGACAGTATAAGGTTAAATTCCATTTGGATAAATAAAGAGGCAAAAATACCAAAGAAAACTTTGAATGAAAATAATGATGAGTGAGAACCAACCCTTTAAAAAATTATAAAACAGTAGACCTATTTTAAAAGTTTGTTAGTGGTATAAGAATGTAACAGTTGACAGAATTGGATCAGCTAAGGAATTGGTCCTTTTATGAATTAATTTCACATATACTAAATAGGGAAACATAAAAGGATTATTTATTGCCATATAATATTAACCATTTGGGAAAAAATATATTTAGATCCTTATATCACAGCAAATATCAAAGTAAGCTTCAGGTAGTTAAATAAATTACTGGTAAGTATAAAAAGTCAAGTCGTTGAAACAAAATATAATTTAATGTTTGACAAACTTGAAGAAGTCTATGATAAAGGAAATCACAAAGGAGAAGATTGACTTATTTGACTACTTAAAAATTTTGAAGTTCCACTGGAGTGGCGGGGGTGGGGGTAGGAAATGGAGACTACTGTATTGAATAAGAATTTAAAAAGTGAAACAAATTTTTTTAAAAATAAAGAGAAAAATAATTTTAAAAAAGAATGTTAAAGTTCCAGTTGAATTATTTATTCCAAATTGGCATTCTTTAGCCCTGTCTGGTGTGGCTCAGTGGATTGAGCGCTAGACTGCAAAGCAAAGGGTCGCCAGTTCAGTTCCTAGTTGGGGCACATGCCTGGGTGCCAGGCCAGGTCCTCAGTGGGGGTGGGTGAGGGGCAACCACACATTGATATTTCTCTCCCTCTCTCTCTCACCCTCTCTCTAAAAATTAATTAAGTAAATAAGTAAATAAAATTAAGACCTTAAAAAAAACATTGGCATTCTTTAAGATAAATAAGGGTAGAGTTTGGCAAAATGCATGGTTATTCATGCTTATTGTCACTCTTAATTTTTATGCTTTCTGTGCTTTAATCTTAATTCTTGGGTTGTTCCTTATCATTGTTAGAAAATACCTTTGGTCTCAGGTATAATTTTAAAAGTTATTGGTAGAGGTCAGAGTACACAGTAAAACCAAGAAATAAAGATTAAACATAAGTGGAGCATCTTTCTTAAATGAATATTAATATAGTTGACCTAAAGGATCTGGCCTGCATAGGCTAGCTGACTTACCTGAGAACACAAATCTATCTTCCAGTCCAATACGTGTGTGTGTGTGTGTGTGTGTGTGTGTGTGTGTGTGGTATTACTGTGGGAGAATGGATCAGTTTGGAGGTGGGTTTAAAGTGTTCTGAAATTTTGGTTGTCATTTCTTTCACCTCTATAATCTTTCCATCCTATGTGGAAGCCAACCTATATTACTATAAAGAAAATAATTTTATGAATTTCTATAAAACATTAATTTGAAACAATTATAGAGTAACTCTTTAAGATTTGGTCAAACAAACTAAATGTAAATTTTCTATTATAAAGTCCAAACTTTTTACCATGAAATTCTGGGCCCTTATAATAACAGCTTCACCCTTTCCTTTTTAGCCTTATTTTTCAGTTTCTCTGTACTCCTTAGGGACCCAGACTATTGTGTTCACTGCTTTGTCATTTTCTGGTATTGGTATAATGCTTAGCATATAGTAGGTCCCTAATATTTTGTTTTGTTTCTGAGAAGTGAAACATGCCTTCCTCAGAACAGATGCAGTTTAGAACAATATTTAAAATTAGAATGATGCAAATCTATTGTATCTCTATGCTGGAATTTTTTTTACATCAGAATATCTAATGAAAATATGAGTGTTGAGTACCATAGTGGTAAATCAGTATGTAGCATATGTTTTTTGTGAATGGGCTTACAATTTTTGTGTGTATACAAGTGGTATAAATGTATACTAAGCCCTGTTTAAACCAAACTTAAAATAAGGAAGGATAAGGGGGAAAAAAATCTGTCAGTATAATTATCAAATTTGAATAGCCAGAAAGGACACACTAAAACTTTTGGAGGTAATGGATATGTGTTTTACCTTGATTGTGGTGATAGTGTCATGAGTATATGTGTCCAAATTCATTGAATTATATACATTAAATATGTGCAGTTTGTTTTGTATATCAACTCAACCTCAATAAAGCTGTTTTTAAAATGCGAGTAGTCAAGAATATATTTACTGTGTACGTATGAACATCATGCATAGACTGTTGCTTCTAAAAGCATTTTTAAGATCATTGGTTAAATAAGGCAGTTTGAACACTTACCTCTGGTCCCTTTCTAAATTTCCTAAAATTTAATGAAGAAATATAAAAATACATAAAGATTAAAGAAAAAAATAAAATTGGAGCAGAGATAGCATCAAATGAGATGTTGACAAAATATTGAAAAGTGAAGAGCACAGTGACCAATGAAAAGGGACCTAACAAAGAAAGCTGAAACTTGCTTTCCTGTAGGTGGGAAAACCAGTAGGAAGCAAAATGATTCTCTTCAAAGAACCTTCCAGAAAGGCACTCAGAAATTAGAGGTCTCACTTAAGCTGTTGTTTAGGATGACACTGAAAACAAGATTACTTGAATGTCTCTATAAAGAGGATTTAGAACCCCATATTCCATCACCCATACCTTGGCACACAGTAGGAAGGATTTACTCCGGAGTGGTTGAACAGGCAATCTCTGGATTCAAGGATACTAGGTCCAACTAATGGAAGTTGTAGTTAGTGTCTTACTCAGAACAGGAATCTGCCTACTGACTGATGAGATCCTTCAGCCCCCTTGCTCTTACCCTTTATTTCACTCCCAGAATACTGGTAGCCACTTCTAGTGTTGACAGAATTCTCTTCCTAAAAAACTAGCCAGCCCAAGAGAGGAAAGCTATCATCATTATTGATGGTAGTGCCCATCAATGATACTGCAAGGGCTGTGTTCAGTTCCCATGCAGTAAGAGATCACTAAGCCACAAGCCCTTTCCCATAACACGTATACACATCTTTCAGTAATTTTAAATATTTTATTCTTTTTTTCAAGGTACAATTTAAGAGATTGATTTTTTTATGTATACATTTGTTCAATAACAGTTTATATTCAACACTGTGCTGTGTTAGCCTCAGAGGCACAGCGTGGTAGTTAGACCATCATTCACTTTAAAAAAGTGAACCAAATTAGGAATGATCAGGCATTTGACAAAGCCTCTAATGTGAAAGTCAACCTCAAGTCAGCAGGGGAAAAAGGAACTGGAAGGAAATGGAGACAATACATAGTAGAAGAAAGATGGGGAAAGGGGACAGATGTCCGTTTTTTTCATTCATTAGGAAATACTGATACATGAAATAAGAATTGGATAGTAAAAAATAAGCTACTGGAAATTAAAATTATAACAGCATAAATTTTAAAAATTAAACAAAAAGGAAGATAATCAAGGATATCACCCATGAATATGAACAAATAGAGAAAATTGGAGAGCGAAGAATCAAACTAGGAGGTCTGTTAAATAATAGTAGTAGTAGTCTGGAAGGAGACAAAAATTAAAAAGTTAGCAAAGAAATAAAAATTTCCTAGTAACAAAACATTAATTTTAATATAGAAAGTTCCCAACATAGTAGATTAAAAATTAATACAGTGGATTTTAGACAGTTACATGAGGTTACATAACATCAAGAATAATAAAAAACTTGAAAGCATCAAGAGAAAAAAAAGCTTACATTCAAAGGAATAGGAATCAGAATTATAAAGTTCTGAAGGAAAATGATTTCTAATATAAGAATTATATATCTTCTCAAAAAAGTCAGTAACATTGAAAACTTAATAAATATACAAAGCCTCAAGAAATTTGCTATATATAGTTCTTTTTTTAAAAAAATGTTTATTGATTTTAGGGAGAGAAGGGAGAGGGGAAGGAGGAGGGAGAGAAACATCAATTAGTTGCCTCCCGGACACTGCCCAGCTGGGGATTCAACTCGCAACCTAGGTATATTCCCCGACTGGAAATGGAGCCCCCAACCTTTTGGTGTACTGGACTGATGCTCCAACCAACTGAGCCACACCGATTGGGGACTGTATAGTTCTTAAGAAGCAACTAGAAGATGTATAACCCACCAAAACAAAGGAGTATACCTAGAAAAAGGAAGGCAGGATGTGGGGAAGAGGAGTATGACACAGGAGAGAAATCATCTCTGTGGTGGCCCGAGGAGCCAGTATCCCATACTGGAACAGGAGGCCCGGAGTTTCTGAGCGGGTTGCCCATGGTGTTGATAAATTACCTGGTGTGCCTGGCTAGTTGAGAGGAGGTGTACAAATCTGCAGGTAAGTTGTAAGAAGGGCTGCATTACTGATGATACATAGAGAACCAAGCCATCGGAAACACAAATCAACTATTAGGGGGAAACAAGAAATTGTATAAGAGATAAAAAATAATTGTATCACTGATACGAATAATAACTACAGTCATAAGATGGAACTAAACAAAAATTACAATATTACAGTGTTGGGAAGATGAAGAAGACATAGTAGGAAGACAATAGAGAATATATGAAATAGATTAAAATAGTTTATGGATTTTAAAATATTTTGAGATAATGAAGGTAAAACAGCTATTAAAAAACATTGAAAGTCGATGTCTGGGTAGGTAAACGGCTATGTGAGGGGCTTCTGTTTTGCATTAAAATTCTTGGATTTGACTTTTTAAACTGTACATGTATTACTTTGTTAAACATTAAGTTTTTTAGTTTGACAAATTACAATTTTTGTTCATAACCACAGGTTAAGTCTATATAATATAGACTTAACCTGTGGTAATGATAGGTAATTGTTACCTATCAACTTGTTTTTAAAAGAATGAACATTCTTAAAATAGCCTTTTGTTAATCTTGTTTTTCAGTTGCCTTGTAGAAGGGGATGCTAAGGAAGAAATACTGCAGCCACCAGAACCTCACCCAGTGCCACCCATCTTGACGCCTTCTCCCCCTTCAGCTTTTCCAACAGTCACTACTGTGTGGCAGGACAATGACAGATACCATCCAAAGCCGGTGTTGCACATGGTTTCATCAGAACAACATTTGACAGACCTCAACAGAAATTACAATAAAGCAACAGAACTTCCAGGAAAAAATGAATCAACTATTGAACAGACAGATAAAAAATTAGAGCGAAATTTAAGTTTTGAAATTAAGAAGGTTCCTCTCCAAGAGGGACCAAAAAGTTTTGATGGGAACACACTCTTGAATAGGGGACATGCAATTAAAATTAAGTCAGCTTCACCCAGGGATCCAAAAGTTGATGATAATTCTCAGAATTCCTGTGTGGATTGCAGTGGATCACAGTCAAATAAAGCTGCAGTTATTCCAGCAGAAGAATCACAGAAGAATTCAGACACACCTCCAAGGCCAGACCGCTTGCCTCTTGATGAGAAGGGACACATAATGTGGTCATTTCATGGACCCGAAAATACCCTACCCGTGCCTGATTCATCTGAAGGAAAATCCTCAGATAACCACTGTCAAACAATGAAAACTGTGAGTTTGACACCAAGCCCCACAGTACAAGTTGAAACCCAGGATCTTGTGGATCATCGTAGCAATTCACCTCTATTCAGAGCACCCCTCAGTTTTACTAATCCTCTTCACTCGGATGACTCAGATTCAGATGAAAGGAACTGTGATGATGCTTTGACCAAGAATAAAACTAGTATTTCAACAGCAAGTGCCACAGTTTCTGCTGCTACTAGTACTGAAAGCATTTCTACAAGGAAAGTATTGCCAATGTCCATTGCTAGGCATGATATAGCAGGAACAATACATTCAGGTGCTGAAAAAGGTAATAATAGTATCTAACACTTAAATATTTTTACTATGTGCCAGTCACTGTTTCTACCACTTTAGCTGTATTAATTCATGGTGTTTTATTCCATACTTTACTCTAGAACCTACAGCAAAATTTTATTATTTTAGATTTAAAATTTTTTAAGTAATCTGTTTCTTACCTTAATTTGATCACACTGCATTGCTGGGTTTTCTGTTTTCAAAATGTTTCAATTGTTGTAGCTAAAAATTTTCTATAGTATAGCTTTCAGTGTTTTATATGAGTCAAAAATTTGTCTGACTGGCCCTGGCTGGAGTGACTCAGTGGGTTGAGTGCTGGCCTGCTAACTGAAAGGTCTCTGGTTTGATTCCCAGTCAGGGCACATGCCTGGGTTGCAGGCTAGTCCCCGGTTGGGGCCATGCAAGAGGCAGCTGATAGATGTTTCTGTCACACATCAGTGTTTCTCTTTGTCTCTTCCTCCCCTCCCCTCTCTCTAAAAACATACATAAAATCTTTTTAAAATTTTTTTTTATCTCACTGAATAACAAATAATTTTAAAACAATTGCTTAAAATAATGGCACAAATATGGTAGAATGGCTTGATTGGCCATTTAATTCCACCCATGATTATAAAAAAGTACTTTGTTATCTTTTATGCTATTTTAACTATAAAAACATTATTTAAATTTTTATTCACAAATGCTTGAGAAAGAGGATGCTTTCAATCCTGGGTTTAACCAAGACGAAATATTGCAGCTACTCAGCAGAAGTATGTGAATTTTAATCCAATAAGTAGTAAATGAGCTATATCTGTATAAAGTCATCACTGCTATTATTTAATTAAGGAGTCTTACCATTTCAAGATACACTCAGTTCCTAAGGTGTATTATTGTATACTTGGAAATCTTTGATCTGCTAAAAATAATCATTGGCTGCCTTCTTAAACAGACCAAAAAGTTGAGTGCAAATGAATAAACATGAAAGCTGTTTATTGATAGATTATCAGTGGCCATTAACTTGTCAGTGTACTTTGGTAGTAACACATGCAGACTTATTTGTAATGTGCTGGCAAATAAGTACTGTGAACTTGAAAGACAATTTTCTTTTTCTTACTGAAAGACCATTGAATAAGTACCACTCATACTGTGGTGCCTTTATTTTTCCCAACTCATACATACTGTATTTTTTATTTTGAGAATGTATCTGATGAATGGATGAGAGTCTTAAGTTAGTTCCCTAAATTTATAGGATTTTCAGTATTCTTGAGTCTTCTGTGTTTTATTTGAAAGGTCTTCAGGAGATAATGGATACCACAATAAATACTATTTTTACCAGTTTGCCACAGTTTAAAATCATTAATATCTTTTTCTTCCTCAACTTTAGAGTTTTAAAAATAACTATCAAGTTGTAACTACTCAAGAAAATGTGTAGACAAGAAATTTTCATTTGGGGCTCCCCACCCCCTTTTCAGTCATGAAGTCTTGGGCCTAGGAAAAATTTTTTTTAATGATTATTAGAAATAGAATTTGTTGAGGGCAGGAAGGATGGCACGATATGATATGCTCATTAAATTTACTGCCACATGCCCAGTTTTTTGGTGATAACAGAAAGAGTTCCTTTAAAATACCACATACTGTACAGGGATAGTTGAAAGTATCCTACTATTTATTGGCTCACTTCTGCTTTTTATTTAATTTGTATTTCAAAGCAAAGATAGCTATAAATGTGATTGCTGTTTCTTTTCACTCCCTCCTGACTATGCTAAATTAGTCTGGTGTTAACTGAAGATTTTCCTATGTAAGTGTTCTGTGCAACAACGGAACTACAAGCAGTTCTGTTCTTAATGTCATTATTTATCTTCAGATGAACCATTGGCTCAAGAATAGATTTTTGTTTGTTTTAGAACTTTGTTAGGGAGCTGAACAGAATAATTCTGTTTTGATACCTAAAACACCCTTTGGCATAAGTTACTGCCTGACAAATTCCTGGCTATGAATGTTGATTTTAACACTGACTCTGGTATACTGAAAGATTCTCAAACTTGGCTACACTAGGACCCCATATTTAGAGGTTAAATAACCTCCAAAACAAGTTTATAACGTAGGAAGGGCAATCCAGAGAAACTGAGGGAGAAACATGCAGTTTAAAAGCAAGTGCCACAGTTTGGAAATAATAAAGGCTTTAAGAGAGAAGAGGTATAAAGTTTCTGAAAGATACTTGATACTTAATGTAAACAAGCAAGACTGCCCTTCCTGATTTGTTCACTTAATTATGAAATGGCACCACAATGCCAGCATTATGCATCCCTTTCTTCCAGCAGCCATCTCTCTGTCACTGTGATTTGTTAGTAACAAAAGGGCAAGGGGAAGGATGATGATGGCTCAGACTGTTACTAAGTATTGGACCGGAACTTTGCTCTCAGCGGGAAGCAGAACTCTTAGTTTCCTGTAGATTCAGCTGAATAAATATTGAACGGACAATAGCAATCATACCTGGCTCGTGCTTCTTGAAAATTGAAAATGGTTTACTTAATTTTCAATGTCTTTTTAATAGATAGCCTGTCAGATGTGCTAAAATAGCAAAGTATCATGGCAAAATTTGAAAAAAAGAATTATCAAGGCCAAGACAAAATAATATAGGATCCTCAGATTTCCCTTTCCCTACCTCATCCTCCCTAACCTAAGAGTCCACACATGGAATTGTGTCCTCATGTTTTCTTCCTCTGCCTTTTGAGGTTCCAGTGAAACCTCAAAAGATTTAATTCACCCTATGCCGTAGTAAGGCTGGTGAGGCTTAAGGCATTGTGTTCTCTTAAGAGGTAATTTTGTTTTTATTGAAAAGCTTTTATATGGCTTCAGTCAATATTCTCATAGTCATGCGCTGCTGTTCAGAAGATTTTAGTCAATATAAGAATGGACATTCAAAAAAACTTATTTTTATGTATAGTAGAAAAATTACTACTTCACATCTGTTATTTTAATCACTGTTTTAAAAATGACTGAATTACATAATTAAAATGAGTGGCATTTAAAAATTAAAGAGGATAGATGCTATGAAGTGTGGCAGAACTCACAAAGTCCAGTTAGGTGGTTGATTCCAGTTTAGGCAATACTGGCTTCCATGGAATGACAAAGCTTTCCTTTGTGGATTCAAAGCATCATCGTCATACCCAGTAAAGAAGTAAAGAAGTCACCTGCCGCTGGCTTCTCTGGAGACTGCCTCCAGGCTCAGAGGCAGTGTGATGATGTTTGCAGGGTGTTGGGAAAGTTATGGGAGAGTCATTTTCTGTGGTGGATTCCATTCTTCTTTGCTGAATAGGCCTTGTAATTCTTGACAAGTCAAATGGTAAGGATTTCTTAAGTCTTGCATTTAAAAAATTTTTTCAGATACTTATGGTGGTAAATTGAGAATGTCAAGAAGGCTCTTTTGCTTAGATAATAGGATCATTTTTAATGAGTCAACATTTTACAAAGTTCATAATTTGTCTAAATTTTATGTATTTAATATAGATGTTGCCATTAGTGAAGATTTACCTCCTCCTCTCCCCGAAAGAACTCCCGAGTCTTTTGTATTAGCAAGTGAACATAGTGAGTATCTCTTCTGCTTTTATAAAAATACTTGTTACTCTAGTTTAAACTCTGAAAAACATGGCTGATGTTAATGTAGTTGATATTAAACTGTATAATTAAATTAAAAAGTTTGAATTGATATTGACGAATGTTTTTAATTCCTTGTATGAAAAATACTTTTAAAAATGTTGTTTTTACTTGCTAAGATAACTAAAATGACTGCATTTATGTTAGATACTATAATGCAGTTAAATGCAATTACAAATGTATTTGCAGTTTGGTGTCGTTTGTGCCAGTTCAGGTAAGTAAACATTTCAGTTGGGTTGCTAGTTGGGCATCATTCAGTTGGTATTAATTGAAGGACACTTAAGGCCACCAGAGTATCAGTGAGAACTGGGAATAGTGATCATAATTCAAAGCTCTGATAATACATTTCTCTTCTTCCCCTCTAGAAAAAGAGTACAGGAACATCTTTAATATATTTAGTGTCATTTTAACTGATTTTAAGAATGTTGCCCTGGCTGGTATGGCCCATTGGATTGAGCGCCCTCCTGCGAACTGAAAGGTAGCCAGTTTGATTCCCAGTCAGGGCCCATGCCTAGGTTGCGGGCCAGCTCTCAGGTTAGGGGTGTGCAAGTCAGCCCATTGACGTTTCGCTGTTTCTCTCCTCTTTATCCCTCCCTTCCCCTCTCTTTAAAAACAAATAAATAAAAATATTATTGACGTATATGGCTTCATTGTCATCATAAACTGATGACTGAATTTTTAAAATTGATTTTAAGAAAGGAAAACTTAAAGGAATGTTCTTAAATTAATAGAAGCAAGAAATTTTTTTATGAAAGTGATAGTTTCTAAAAATCTATAGAATGTGTTTGTAATTATCTAGTATAAGAAATTTCAGGAAGTAAAGATGTTAATTTTAATTGTAAGATTTCCTTTTTCTCAGGTACACCTGAATGGAGTGAACTTCAAAGTCAGGAAGAGTCTGAACAAAAAAAGTCTGAAGTGAGTCCTTTGGATTCAAATAGATAGAGCTCAATATTTTTGCTCTTTGGTTAATTTCTTATACGTTTATTTGTTATAATAACTGCTAGCTTAAGACTATTAAATGTATTTTTTATCAGCATTTCTTGTGTTAGATTTCAGGTGAAATGTGAGATCTGAATTTTTTTTAAAGGGTAGTCTGGTCTACTTATGACCATCATTTCACTTCAGAGTGTCATTTTCCCAAGCCGCTTTTGAAATGTGTAAATTATTCTGGGGGTATGAATGGAACTGGAGTTACTTTTTGAGGGTCATAGTACTTTCTTAGATTTTTTTCCTTCTGTTATGGTACTAGATACATTACCTCCCTTTGGTTTTTTCTGTGGTCACATGAGGTTTCCTTTCACATTTAGGAAATGTGTTGGTAGCTAAGTATTTTAGCCATGAAAAATAATCGTTTTTCATCAACATTAATTTTTTTGTATTTCTCCCATGTTTTAATATCCCTGAAATTGGGGTACATGTTACCACTGCTTAAAAGCATTGATACACTTTCTCATAAAATAGTAGTAACCTATGATAATTATGGTATGTTTCTAGCTTATGAATTATAAATATGGTAAAAGACTGGCAAAATGTAGAAGTACATATGTTTTTTTGTGTAGTAGCTCCTGCATTTTCAGTTTTTATCCAGAAGAAAAAAGAAAACGAATTTCCCTATCCTTTTACTCCCAATATAAAATAATGTACATTTAAAAAATTTAAGTCTAATTGAAAACATCATTGTTTCTTTTCCTTTGACACTGAGTATCTTGATAAGTCTTCATTTCTTGGGACCTATACTTAAAACAGACAAATTTTTCTGTAGTTGTTCATAAAGCTATTAACTGTCTTCTTATAGGGCTTGATAACCTCTGGAAGTGAAAAATGTGGTAAGTTAGATTTTGTTCCTTTTTGCTATAGATTATATAAATTAATTTTCATAAAATAGAATGTCTTATGGTATATGCTATTTATGTAGTTCTTTCTGTGTGTGCAAATATGTAGGATACCTCTTCTAGAACCTGAATTGTGTAGTATGTCTTCCAAATTAACTACTATTCCAGAGCTTATTGTTGATCTTGAAAATAACAGTATTTATTATCAGTAGTTTTAGGCTGATAGGAAAGAAACTTAAGTAATGTAAAACTTTAAAAGAAAAAAATTATTACTTTTAGGGGAAATACTAAGTCCAATTATTTAACTATGAACTTGCTTGCCATTGATTTCCATATAAAGGCATTTCACTTGCAATTAGCACACAATATAACTACTTCAAGGAAATATGCTGAGATCCAGGTTTGTTTTGTTTTTTTTTTTTTTTTAAGATGTTTGTTTGTTTGTTTGTTTGAAGAGAAGATGGGAAGGGAGGGAGAAAGAGGGAGAGAAACATTGATTGGTCGCCTCGCACACGGCCCCAACCAGGGGCCTAGCCTGCAACCCAGGCATGTGCCCTGACCAGCATGGAACTGAATATCCTGTGCTCCCTACCCTAGCATTTATATTTATCTGGGCCTCTAAAATCATGGTGCCCTGGAGAGAAAACTTGCCCATTTAACTTACTGTCCATATTAAAACAGTTAAGGGATTCTACATATGATGCTACAAATAATGGTAATTAACAGTGGCTTTGTTTTGCATTTTGTATCATCCAGCAGGAGGTATTCACACAGAGACTTGCACAGAATGTCCACCTGCTTCGAGTAAGAAGAAAGATCAAATGCCAGGAAGTCCAACAAAAGCCACTGATATTGGTAATTTCAGAATCTGAGTTAATGTTAAGTTAATGCTGGCAAGATTGAACAAAGTTCATTTACCATCATTATTGTAGGATATTCTTAAGACAAAGTTTATTAAACTTTGTATTATAATTTATTCAGTTTCTTAAATGAGATACCTCCCCCAAATTGAAAATTAATTTGTGTTTATAGTTTTATTTATTTAGTTTAAATTCTAAATTCCTATATGGAAATTTATTTGTTCCAGAAAATACGGATGTCTGGTATGGTTTTAACAGTACAAAAACATTTCTCAACACTAACCAGTTGTTGTGGTGTTTTGATTATAGGTTTTGGTAGTCGCTGTGGAAAACCCAAAGGACCAAGAGATCCACCTTCAGAATGGACATGATTCAGGGAGCCAGAAAACACTTTAAATTATACTGGAAAATTCAAGTGCCACTGAAAGCCAGATTAATAGTATTCCATCTGAAAAATGTGGGACTAACAGCAGTGTAGATTGTTACCTTAGCATTTTTTTGCTGGGAGCATCTACCTGCCTTATACTACACTTAGGAAAAAGTATTACATATGGTTTCTTTTGTAACTTCAAGTATTATTGCCTTAATGTCTCTTAACCCTGTTACACGCTGCTTGTAAACATGTTAATATAGTAATACTTTTATGATAAATTGAGTTTAAGGACTACTCTTTTGCTAATGTTTTATCATGTATGCATTATTTTGTATATGTACAGGGCAAGTAGGTATATAATTTGATAAAGTTGGAGTCATAAAATATTATTAACAGAAGATGTAAGAAATTTCTGCATGGTCTAATCCTTATGTACCTTATTTGTAAATTATTTGCCCTGAAGTTTTAGAAAATAGTTTCTGAGTTTTAAAATTGCTGGATTCATGCAGCCAGCACTGCAGGTTATCAGAGATCAAAGATTGTAATAATAATACATTTTGTAAATTGTAAGCAAAAAGTTATTTTTATATTATATACTGTCTAATTGTCTATTCTAATTGTCCTTGTTTTCATCTAGTCATGGAGATTCAGTAAGTGCCTTGGAACAATATTGAATTCTCTTAGCTCGTGTGTGTTACTTTAATATTTGAACTCAACTGGGATTAGAAGACTATCAAAATATATGTATGTTTCAGGATATTTGACCAGCCATTAAAAAGTCAGTTTTACAGTGCTTACTTGTCTTAGTTTTTCATTCCTTATTCCTAGGAAATTAGACTTATTTTCTGCCTTCCTGCTGGGTTAGTCTTACCTTACAGGCACGAGTGTGAACAGGGTTTAAGCTCTTAATTAAAGAAGAGGGAGCACCTTCTGCAAACACATGGCTTTGCAATTGTAATACTAATTTTGGTGCTAGCCTTTGAGTCAGCCCTAGGCATTACTGCCTACTAAGGTACTAGTAAAACACCAAACAGATGTGAGTTAGGAAAGGGAAATCAGTTTCTTTCCATCACACTACTGGAGCACAGGTCCCATCCGTAAGAACCAAGTTTGAATTGACATCATGGATTAAATTTGGTAGACATCTTCTATCTTTGCCCTCTGCATACGAAGGGGGAGAAATTGAGATAAAATGAGATAGAGTAACCTTATGTGAATAGAAGGAAAATCATTGTGGAAGACAAAATACAACTTCATGCCAAAATATTTTTAAAACCAAATGATCTTCTTGTTGATCCCTTAGAATTTCCAGTTTTTCTCCTTCATTTTGGTCATAAGGAAATATGAATACAATGGGCCCTTAACATTCACAAGAGATAGACACCTTTATAGCATATTAATTTTCCTAATAAAATTTATACTAAAGTAAAGTATAACTGAAAAATATTTAGTCCCTTCACACACTTGATCATTTGTGTAATACAGTCCTAAAATCATTTGTAAAGATTTTTTTCTTGGGACCAGGTTTCTTTTGGAACTCCTATATTGAAGCATAATGTAGACACACATGCCTCTGTGTGATCACCACCTAGGTCAGACAATAGAACAGATGAGCCACTGAGAAGATTCCCCCTTAGGCTTCTGAAATTTGTTATTCTATGTATAGCAGTTGTTCATTTTTCATTGCTATAGAGCTTTGCATTGTATGAATATATCACAGTCTGTCTAATCTGCTGTTAATAGACATTTGGGTGTCTGGTTTGGGAATATTACAAATTATGTTTCAGTGAACTATTTGATACACTTAAAATACGTCAATCTGCCCTGGCTGGTGTAGCTCAGTAGATTGAGTGTGGGCCTGTGAACCACAGGGTTCGATTCCCCGTCGGAGCACTTGCCTGGGTTGCTTGCGGGCCTGGTCCCCAGTGGGTGGCGTGCGAGGGGCGACCACACATTGATGTTTCTCTCCCTCTCTTTCTCCTTCCCTTCCCCTCTCAAAATAAATAAATAAAATATTTAAATATAAATATATATATGTATATAAATACATATATACACACACGTACACACATCAATCTTTTGGGTATATAACAAGAAGTGGGTTTTTTGGATTAAAGTGGTTCTGATTGTTCTATATCCTAACACTTGGTATTGCAATTAATCGTTGCAATGATTTTCATTTTAGCCATCCAAATGGGTACACAATGGTCTGACATTGAGATCTGAATATATATTTCCCTCATGACTGAGGTTAAGCACATTAAAATGTGCTTATGACCATGTGGATATTCTCTTTTCTGAACTACCTGTTCAAGTCTCAAGCAGATACTGTATGGCGCTATCTATGAAAGCTGAGTATGCACATATAATCTGGCAGTTTCACACCTGTTTTTCTTTTGAGTTGTTGGAATTATTTACATATTCCACATTGTATTCCCTTTGGATTTGACTGATTGGTATTTTCACGTTATTAATAGTACTTTGTTTTGTTTTTGATAAGTTCCTAAATTTAGTCCAATTTATCAATCTTGTATAATTAATGCCCTTCAATGTCCTCTTTTAGAAATCTTTGTTCATCCAAAATCAAAGATATTCTACAATTTTCTACAAACTTTAAAAAATTTTATGTTTTTATCTAAAGATTTTTATTCCTTTGACCCATCACCATTTAATGTTTTCTCCACTTGTTATATAGGTTGTCTAAGTTTTAGGTACCCACTGATCTGTGAGTCGTCTAGATGTTTATTCTTTTTATTCCATTGCTTATCTTTATGATGGTGTATTAAAATTGTGCTTATTTCCAGCTTTAGCTTTCTCCCAATGATTAATTTTTATATTGCCTGCAACACTGGAGAAAACACTTAATCATTTTTGTTTTTCTATGTAAAGCATGTAGTAACCTTATCTGTGTATGAGATAAGCCACTGCAGAATTCATCCTGCCACTTTATCCAAAAGCTCTACCTTTTAGGTAGGGCTTCAAGGACTTTAAAATGTTAATGTTTCCATCATAATACTACCAGTTAACTTTTTTTGGAAGCAATTTTCCACAAATAGTACTTTCCACTTTAGTATTTTTCACTTTCTAGACATTTTTTCCATATGTTGATAAGAGGAATAAAGCCATCTTTAATGTCAGTGCTGAGCTAGGCTCAGTTATCAGCTAAGTGACTTGCTTACATATACCAGCCTCATAGGGCATGTGGTTAACATTTTTGCCTAAGTGAAATTACAGACTATAAGTTCTAAACCCCTAGGGTAACTTGTTAAAACAATGTTAAATTCTTAAATTGAAGGATTTAGCCCTGGCTGATGTGGCTCAGTGGATTGACTGCCAGCCTGCGAACCAAAGGGTCACTGGTTTGATTCCCAGTCAGGGCACATGCCTGGGTTGCAGGCGAAGTCCCCAGTTTGGTGTGCATGAGAGATGACCACCATTGATGTTTCTCTCCCTTTCTTTCTCCCACCCTTTCTCCCACCCTTCCCCTCTCTCTAAAAAGAAATAAAATATTTTTTAAAAATAAATGTGCAGGATTTACTGCATGTAAGTTTGTCTTTGTCTTTTAACATTGAATTTATAATATGTCCTGTTTAGGTTAGTAGATAGATATGAGGGGTAGGGAGGGTCTCTCTTAGTTCCCAGGATTCTGGTGTGGAAAGGGAATCTCGATATTGAATATGGTGAATTGGAGATCCCTGGTACAGCCAGCACCTAGGAAGTTATGTGCAGTCCTCAGTAGATTTGAAGTTCAGAAGAAATGTCCAGACTGGAGATAAATGTTACGGCACCAATACAGACAGGAATGAAACTGAACGAGCAAAAGTCCCAGGGGGATATTGAAGTGAGATTTTGCAGTAATATGGTAAAATTAACATTTGTGTTTGTAAAAACATGGCATGGGTTAACCATGGGCACTATTGCCTATCTTGGTAAGTGGCATCATCTTTCTCCCATTACCCCTGCCAGTCATCTGGTTCATTCTGCACACTAGCTTCATAGCTGCTCTTCACTTCTCACTGTTACTTCTCCCTAAAGAATGTTTAATGGCTATTCATTGCCTAAGGTAATGTTTCTTCAAAATGTGGCCCAGGTTCTGAACTAGAATTATTTAAGGAGCATCCTGAAAATTCAGGTTCCAGGTACTAGTGTGGACCTGAATTAGAATGGGGTGGGGGAATATGTGTTTTAGAGGAGCACCGTAGGTGATTCTGGTGAATACTGAAATTGGAGGACCAGGCCCAGAAGATGAAGTCTCAAGTTAGATCCTGCAAGACTGCCATTCCAAAGATCTGTCTGCTGCTGACCTCTGGCCTTTCCTCCGCTTACACCTGTGTTCCAGGCATAACGAACCACTTAAAAGTTTCTTCAGGCCCTGACCTTACTCTCACTACACCCTCTGTCTTGGACTCTCTCTCTTCTGCCCTGGTGAGCTCGACGCATCTATCAAGATTTAGTCAAATGTAATTTCTTCTGTTAAACCCTTGATCTTGACCCATTTCCCACCAAGTCAGTCAACTAATCTCTGTCTATACTGTACACTTTTAATTTATCAATGCACTTGAACTTTCTGTTCTATTATACTTGCCCATTTGAAGTGATCATGCTATTTAGTGAAAATATTGGCATATGTATGTATACTTTAAAAGCAACTAAATGTGCAAAGTAGAACTAATTATAAGTATTTTCTTAAACATGGCCCTGACACAGTAGAAAGGAAATGACAGCTGAATCCAAGACTATAGCACGTGTTAAGGTGGCTAATCCATACTTGGTTTTGATTTACATTCCTAACCACCCTTCTATTAAGTGTTTGTACTTTCAAATATAATACCTCTTGACGTGATTTAAGGTACTCACATAAATACACTCATGGAGTAAAGCTTACCAATAGATTGGTATACTTGTCTCTTTTTCTGGAGCCAGCTCTTAGCACAAAGTAGTCAAAAACATCCACTAACTGTGATACTCTGCCAAGAATATATTCACAGTTTCTGAACTATTTCACTCTGTTCTGAAGATATCTATACATATATATTAAGAACTTTCTCATAATTAAACTAAAAAGAGACCATTTTGTGCTAAATGTGAGGAGGAACAATAAGAATGTAATTTGCAATCTGAAGCTTTCAAGAGAAAGTCAAGTGGAGAATGATAATTATATATTTAGCCTTAAAGTGTATTCTGACTGATGTTGTTGTTGAAATACGTATTTGGTATTCTGGATTGCAATCCATGAAACCACTCCAGGTTAATCCTAAATACAGGATTAAGTTGAATTAAATCAGTGTGCTAGTTTTGGGAAAGTTCTTGATGCTTTTTCTTACATAGATATCTCCTAATTACTTGCTTTTAGTAATATTATTTTAAATACCAAAAATTCAGATTCTGTTAATAGCTTTTTAAATGGTGAGGTGTGCATTTCAGTTTTTAAATACTCTCTCCCAATTTTATGTTGTTACGCAGCTCTTAAAGGCCAGAAGATCCTATTTTCATTGTGGCAGAGAATTACAAAAACTTGAACCTAGATTTCAGCACAAATCCACTCAATAAGCAGCCCTGCATATTATGTGAAAAGTGCAGAGTACACCTAGTTTTGAATAGAAACTGTACTCTTAACGGATTTGCTGTAATCTGTTTCCTCTGCTCTTTGTCTTTAAGGTGCACAAATCTTGTAAGTTATAAATGACCAATATAGAGATTGGAAACAGTTGAACCACTGAAAAGTAGCCATGCTTGGGTAACTCAAGGAGATGTGTCTCTGTGTTCTAAACTAACAAATCTAGGCTTTGTTGAATTAGTGGGGGAAGAGAATTCCAAAGATTCTAGTCATTTTACAGTTTTTAGAGATAACATGGCATATGTAGTTATGATCTCATATAATAAGATTTGTGACTTGAAAACTTTCACCAATATTTCAGCAAGAACATATTCTTTATCTACTAGTAGATTTATTCCCAAATAGTCAAATGGTAAACAAAAGTTCTATTTCTCCTTAAAATAAGTTTTCCTTTTTAAATCAGTAAAATTTTTTCCATACTAATGATTTTGGATTTGAATGAGAGCTTTAGAGATCCACTCTCAGCAACTTTTAAGTAATGTAATCCAGTATTATTAATTGTGTTCACCATGCTTTGCATCTCCACGACTCACTTTACAATGGGAAGATTGTACTTTTTGATCCCCTTCACCCATTTTGCTGACCTCCACCCCAGATACTATGTTTTTTCTCAGAAATTCTTCAGTAGCCCTGGTTGGGTAGCTCAGTTGGTTAGAGTGTTGTCCTGATAACGCCAGCGTTGCAGGTTCAGCCCTTGGTCAGACATGCAAGAGGCAACCAATGAATGCACAACTAAGTGGAACAACAAATAGACGCTTAACCTCTCTCTCTAATAAATAAGTGAAAATTAAAAAAAAAAAATTCAGTAGCCTTGACCGGTGTGGCTTGGTTGGAGCATCATCCTGTAACTGAAAGGTTGAGGGTTAGATTTCCAGTCAGAGCACATACCTAGGATGCGGGTTTGATCCCTGGTCCAGGTGCATATGGGAGGCAACCAGTCAATGCCGCTCTCTTGCTTCTCTTCCTTTCCTCTAAAAGCAATGAAAAAAATGTCCTTGGGCAAATATAAAAAATTATTTAAAATTTATTAAATATAAAATCTAAGAATTTAGCATTTCTTGTTGTATTTAAGGTAGGAACACTAAAACATTTTTAGGTCCTGGCCCAGTAACTCAGTTGTTACAGGGTTGACCTGATATACCAAGATTTCAGGGTTGACCCTGGTCAGGGCACATAAAAAAGTCAACTGATGAATACATAAATAAGTGGAACAACAAAATGAAGTTTCTCCTCTCTTTCCCTGCCTCTCCTTTCCTCTCTTTCTAAAAATGTTAGTACATAAAAAATCTAAAAATATTTTTTTGAATGTGTAGACACATTTTGTTAATAAAAGTGAAATGCAGCTTACAGGGAAATACCTAGTTCCATTCAGAATAACAATGTTGTCTTAGCATCTTTTCAACCTAAAGTGAGCTGTCAATTTTAATGTTATTCTATCTGTTAATATCAATTTCCTTGTAACAGAAACAAATTGAAATTGATACATAGAAATTTCACATTTAGACTTTCCTTTCACTTGAATTCACTTGAACTTAGGAGCAAACATATTTGAAAGCTGGATTCTTTAAGGATTCCAAATAATGACAGCTTTTATTTCTGTGGTTGCACTGGCTGGAACATCATTGAACTCTTCCTCATTCTACCAGAAGGGGGTAGTAAAGCAAACCAAGGGGAAATTTATGGGTAAACAAACAAAAAAAAAAATCAAGAAAGGTACTCCTGAAAATTTGAAAAGCTAATCGCCCAGAAGTTGTTTCGGGTGGCTTCACAGTGAGGGAATGTTTATGAAAGCCCTAATGTCAAGGGCCTCACTTCGTAAGAGGCATGAGTAAAACAAATCTTAAGGCATCGAAGTATCTTCATGCAGACTCAGGCCTATTAAATAAAAAGTATTAACCTTGCTGAATATTTACCATGTGCCAGGTACTGCTGATCTCTGAACACATATCTTACTTAAACTTCACAAAAACCTTGCCAGGTATATATATTCCTGTTTAATGGATGAACCTGAGGAATACAGACTTCAGGTAATTTAAAGTCACACAAAGTAGCAAAGCCGGAATTCATACCTAGCTCCTATTCCAAAATCCTTGTTTTTAACTACTCACCCTACTGTATGCCTCTAGATGTCAGAGAAGCTAGGCATGTAGGCTTCAGCAGGCATGTAGGCATGTGTGCTAGTTAACTGACTAGGGGCTACTTAAGTTAAATGTCACTCATAAACTTTAAAACGCACAGCTTGAAAACATGAAGGCCATCTGCATCCTTTCCCTCCCTGTTTACTTCCCATCCAGCAGTAAGTAGGGTAATTTCTGGGACAAAATGGGAAAAGCATTGTGTGGGCAAGTCAGAATCTGGAATTTTGCCAACTTGGTCAACTTGAATTTTACAGTTAACTTAGTCAGCTACTGCAGTAGGTTGGAAACCATGGCCACAATATTTTGCAGCTCCTCCGATGGAGGTGGGGTCTGTTTTCCCACCATTAGTATGTGAGCTGGCCTCGTGCCTTGCTTTGACCAGTAAAATGCAGCAGATGTGTTTCTGGCCTGATTCTGTTTGGGACCCTGCTGGCAGGTAAAGAAGCTCAGGCTAAACCACTGAACAGTGAGAGAATGAGGAGAAAGTAGATGGAGACAGTAATAGCCAATACCATGTGGGGGAGAAGCATCCAGCTGAGACCTCCTAATTCCCAGAACTGTAAGAAAAGAGTGCCGTTTTGAAGCCATTATGTTTTATGTAGTTTGCTATGTGGCAATACTGAAATAATTACAACAATGGAGAACAAAATGTCATTAGTTAAATCTACACATATTTAATGTAGATTCTGCCTTTTTCCTATCTACTTTCACTTTTCCACTGTCCAGAAGTGGATAAAATGGCCCTATGTGTCCTTTCTCTTTTCCTTTTTACAACATAGAGTTGGTGACGAACACTGAAAATGTCAAAAGGCTGTAACTAAAAGTCAAAGAACTTCCAAAGTCTTAAATCAAGCCTTAAATAATGCCGTTGAACCTAGCAATGTACTCACTCATTTAATAACACTCTGCAAACAGCTCCTAAGGCTGAAAAGTATTTGTCTGACCTCTAAATTAAAAGGGCATACTAGCAGTCCTTTTAGCAATCACCTTCTTTAAGGCTATAATGATATACATGCTTTTTAATGCAAAAAGTCTTAAGCCCTTGTTTGGGAGTTAGCACAGATCTAAACAGATCTAAATTCTTTATTTTTTTTTCTATGCCTCAAAACAATTGAGAATTTCTGATAGGTAGAACTATATCCATTGTCTACAAATTTATGTAACAAACTCATACTACATCCACATAAGTGGCTCTCTTAATGAAGTAGGTGTTATCTTTAATTTCTATTTTATATATAAGAAAATCAGGCTACAGAGAAAGGTTAAGTAACTTGTCCAAGATTTTAATTCAGGGAAATTTTGATCCTTCTCTGCTGATAAAGTGGGTCAGGGTGAGGGGTGGGGAGGTTAAGTGGTATGCATTCAAATAACAGCTCCATTGAAGTAATTCTTCCTGGGGAAGTAACCATGAGACCAGGGTTGCCTTTACATGTTTGAGATCCAAGATGTAGCTCATATGCTACCGCTGGCCCCTCCACCCTAATCTTCAACTATAACCCCCAAATACACCTTGGAATTTTTAGTTTTTAAAATTTATTTATAGAGAGAGAGGGGAAGGGAGGGAGAAAGAGAGGGAGAGAAACATCAATGTGTGGTTGCCTCTGGCATACCCCCAACCAGGGACCTGACTGCAACCCAGGTATGTGCCCTGAGTGGGAATCGAACGCCCTTCCACTTTGCAAGATGATGTCCAACCCACTGAGCCAGGCCAGTCAGGGCAGAATTTTTAATTAATTTTTTTAATTTATTGATTTGAGAGAGACAGAGAAATTTGTCTCTATGCATTCATTGGTTGCTACTTATGTGTCCTGACTGGAGATTGAATCCACAACCACTACCCTGCTAGGGCCACCTTGGAATTTCCAACCTCTGTGTTTTGCTCATTTGGTCCCACTCAACACCCACCCCTGCATGAAAAGCTCTTACCACTTTCTCCAAATGTAAAAGTGAAGTTACATACCTTTCAAAGACTTTCAGCCAGTAGCACTTTCTTCATAAACCCTTTCTACTTCGCAACACACCCGTCCCTTGACTTCTTGCAGAATCAATTCCTACTCCCGTCAAGTTCCCTTAGCTCTAGTATCCTAAACATTTTTTCTCACATCATTTTAAATTAGCTGTTTATAAAACGTATCTTCCACATTAGCTTACAACCTTCTTGAATGCCTGACCCAATTTTCTGCTTACGTTGAGTGCTTAGGTGCACATGAGTTGCAATGAAATGATTTGAATAGAGGTGACATTAAGTCAGGGTGAAGAGGGGACGTTTTTCAGACTCAATTTCTTTTATATAAACTTTAGAGACAAGCAGAGATGGCATTTCTGGTATTGCCTCAGGGGAGTTCAATTTCAGGGTAAATAATGGTCTCACATCTTCAGTTCAAGCTAGAAAATCCTACAGCAATACCATATAAGCAGGAGTAGTGGGGTGGAATCTAGAAGTATAGGACAATAACTCTAAACAGTTACTTACAAACAGGTTTCAAGATTGTTTATGAAGCCCCCGGCCAGTGGCTTAATTGGTTGGAGCATCATCCCTGAATGCCAAAAGGTTGAGGGTTTGATTCCCAGTTGGGATGTGTACATCGATGTTCCTCCCTCCCTTCCTCTCTCTCAAAAATCAATTAAAAAAAAACATATCCTCAGAAGAGGATTTTTTAAAAATATTGTTTATGAACCACAAAATTTAGTGGAGACTAGCAATGACAGGTTAATAAGTTCATTTTACATAGACAACTCAAGTCAACTGGGGCTGCAGTTCGCCAAAGGAGCTATCCAGTCATCCCTTTAATAAACTATTACCAGTTTGAGATAGAGATGCCACAATTTTCCTTGAAAAGAGTGGCTTTAGGTGGATCATTTTCAGAAAAACAAGGTAGCATTTTGATTTTGTAAGCCATTTGAAATCTGGGAAAAAAATGACCTCTATGTGCTTAAGAATGAAAAATATTTGTGTTTAAAATTAATTTAATTTAGCCCTGGATGGTGTGGCTCAGTGGATTGAGTGCCAGCCTGGAAACCCAAAGGTTGCTGGTTCGATTCCCATTCAGGACACACGCCTGGGTTGTGGGCCAGGTCCCTGGTTGGGGGTGCGCCATAGGCAATCAATCTATGTATCTCTCACACATCTATGTTTCTCTCCCTTTCTTTCTCCCTCCCTTCCCCTCTCTCTAAAAATAAATAAAATCCTTAAAATTAATTTAATTTAAAAAGTAAATGTAATGATATCCATTTTCAAGAATTAGAAAATATGATTGAAATGTCACTGTATTCTAAATAAAACATCCTTTGGCTGAGCAAGTGTTTCTGAAACCATTTTTCATCATCCGTCCCCTCCCCCACACATACAAGGGGAAAGTTTAAATTGAATTTAAATTCTCCCTTGTGACACAAATAAGGAATAGTATTTTGTTTGATAGGGTTGTGGCTTAGAGCGGCACAAACCATTGTAATATCTAAGATATTTTTCACCCCCAAGGACAAAATCTCAGAATGCATGACCGAAGTGCATTAATAGAACTGCCAATTCAAGATTGCGGCCATCTGGTTTGGGGGGCCCAGGTGCCCTCCCTTTGGGTGTGTCCGATAACACCACACCTCTCAATGTGCTTGTCACACTTTAATCGTGGCTAGGGGTGTGCTGTGGGTTCTCCCTCATCTTTGAAATGAGACAACAGCTGCTCTCTCACTGTTTCAAGGATGAAGGAACATTTTAAAAACACTTTGGACATTGAAACTGTTTCCTTTATGGAATCAAAAATAAATCTAAATATGTTTTCTTGAAAGAACACGCTATCTGAAAATTTTTCTTACCTCTAAATTAGCCAAGATGCCTGATGGTCTTCCTTCCCTGAAAGACTGCCTGCCTCCTTGTTCTTTCCTAGACATACCAAGTACTTTAAAATAGACATCTGTTTTTATCCACTTTCAGAAAAGCTGTAATAGGTGTTTCCCTTAATGAACACTGTAATTTACCTTTAACACAGGATTGTTACATGGATTACATTATTGAACATTGTAAAATGGGTAGCACAATAAACTTTCCAGTATAAAACCCAGAGCCTTAAATTATGAAAGAAACAATGTATAACAATCTGAAAAAGAAAGATTATTATGAAAGTGACTGAAGTAATTGCTGATATAATCACAACACTGTTATCTCATCTAAAAAGACTAACAGTAATTACTTAATATAATCAATTATTCAAGTACATGTATGTTCAAATTTCCCTGAGAGTCTCATAAAATATTTCTATTGGTTTGTTTGAATCAAGACCCATACAAGATTTACACACTGCATTTACTTGATATGTCTCTTCAATCTAATTTTAGGTTCCTCTCTCTTTTTTTTTCTTTCTGCCGTTTATTGAAGAAACTGTCATTTGTTCTGTAGTTTCCCACGCTCAAGATTTTGCTAATTGCATCCCTGTGGTGGTGGTAATGTGTGCACCATCCCTCTATTTCTTGTAAACTTGGCATTTGGATCTGGAGGCTTTCTCAGATTCAGGAATTCTTCATACATGCTGCCATCTACTTCTTGTCATACTCATCTTCATAATTTCTAATAGTCTCAGTCACAAAGTTGATCAGTGTGTTCAGGTACTGTCAGCCTGAGCTGTCCATTAAAGAGTTTCCAACAGCCTTTCATTTAATGCCACCCTCCTCCTAACATACCTTCCTGGCCTCTAAATGTATTGTTCGAACTTCTTTGCAGCTAGGGTTATGGATGTGATTTAAATTCTACTAACTAGAGGCATTAATGTTTAACAGCAAGTATAGTGAATAATCCAAAATTGAGTCGGGGAGGGAGGAAGGTTATGTGGCATCCTTCCTGATGGGTGTTTGACACTGAAGGTGATGTGGCTGTGGCCTTGGCTTCCCCATTCAGCAAGTGACTTCCTGATCATGGCATGAGCAGCAGTCCTTTGACAGCCCAGCTCCATGGCATGAACCTGTTGAGGCATTCCTGAAGCTCACTTTTAGGCTGTTTCTTCAACCCTGCCAACCATTTGTAATATGCAATATAATAAACCCCTTTTGGCTTAAATTACTTAAGGGTGGGTTTTGTTCTCTGCATTCAACCCTGATCAATGCATCTCCTCTCAGAAAAAGTATTGTTGGCAATTGCCAAACAACAGCCTCTCTGATTTAAAAAACAATGTGAATCTAGTTAACTTGGTAAGAAGTTATGAGTATGTAAAATAGATATTCTAGGAAGATAAAAATTTTTTAAAACAAGTAAATCAATTAGCTATTTCGCATTCCTGTTGTATAAACTTTCTGAATAGAAACACAAAAGTGCTTTTTAAGTATTTAAAAATTAATCCAATTCTAGCTGGTGTGGCTCAGTGGATTGGAACCAAAGGGCCCCCAGTTTGGTTCCTGGTAAGGGTACATGTCTGGGTTTCAGGCCAGGTCTCCAGTGGGGGGTGCTCAAGAGGCAGCCACACACTGATGTTTCTCTTTCCCTCTTTCTCCCTCCATTCCCCTCTCTCTAAAAATAAACAAAATCTTTTAAAAAATAAAAATGAAATTAATCCATGTTAAGAAAAATTAGTCCATGTTCACTAATGAAGACAATTTTATTGAAAGATAGTTTAAATGTTGTCTTAGCAAAATTATAATTCAGACAAGATTGGGTGCATTCAGGGTGGTATGGCCGTAGATAAAATTTTAATTCAATAATCTGAATTACAAGGTATAATCTTCAGAGTCTAGTGGAGATTTTTAGTCAATACTTATTATATAAATGTTCACAGAGAAGTTGAAAGAATGATATAGTGACTCATACACCTGTCACCTGAATTCTACAATTAACATTAATATATTTGCTTTATCACATATGTAACCATCTACACATCCCTCTATTCATACATTAATCCATTGATTTTCTGATACATTTCAAAGTACATTGCAAACATGGGTACAACTTCACAACTAAACAATTCAGTGTAATAGATTTTTTTTTTTCCCCTCAGGTGTAGTATTTGGCCACTGGAGGGCTTCCAAATGCCATAAAATGCATTAGTAAGTAAATTAGTCAATAGTGTCATGTACTGGGGAAGGAGTCACGTGGAGTATAAATGGCATCAGGAGTGAGAGACTCTGCAAGGGAGGGAGGTGGGTTTGGCTGGGGTGGGGTAGAGGGGTGGAGAGAAAATGCAGACAACTGTAATTGAACACAATAAAATAATTTAAAAATTGAAAAAAAAAAGAGACTCGATCCAAAATCTAGCAAGAATACTGCCACATCTTTTATCTTTACCTTTGCAACTCTGCTCTTTTTACATCTACTTTAATCATAAAAGAAAAAAAAACAAAAATGGCGCCCCCTTCCTCTCCAATGATTCGTGCTATTGAAGGTAGCCATTCTTTAGATCAGAATCTCAGAAAACTTGATGAAAATCAAGATGTTCAATCCCCTGTCTGGGAGTGTAGAGGAGACAACAAATTGAGGTTTCTCTCCCTTCCTCTCTCTTTAAAACAACAATGAAAAAATGTCATTGGGTGCAGAAAAAAATTTTTTTTTAAAGTGTAACCTAGAGAAAACCCACCTTTCCAAATGAGCCATCAGAGGCATTGAATATTGGTGGAAAGTGGTTGGCTGAGACCACATATTCATTTACTCTTTCTCAGAATGTTGTTTCTGTATGTCATAGTTTCCACCAGCCACTGGTGCATTCAGAAAAAATAAAAAAATACAGTGAGCAGCATTTTTATAAAGGTAAATTTCCTTTTTATCTGTCTTTATGGCTTTCCTATGTTTTTTGGTGTTAAGATGTCCTTTTTGTGCTCTGACTGGTGTGACTCAATGGGATGGTCATCGTCCCACAAACCAAAAGGTCTCCGGTTCAATTCATGGTCGGGGCACATGCCTAGGCTGCGGGTCAGGTCCCTGTTTGGGGGTGTGCAAGAGGCAAACAATTAATGTTTCTGTCACATATCAATGTTTCTCTCCCTCTATCCTTCCCCATCCTTCTCTCTAAAAATAAATACAATCTTTTTTAAAAAATTTCCTTTTTGAGAATAGTGGTGATAAAGGATAGTTTTTTTTTTTTCCATTGTACTTACCATGGCAACAATGAAAATAAAAAACTCCATGTCAGTCTCCAAAGTTATTTTGGAAATTTGACAGTGAACAACTCTCTCCCAAAGTAAGGTTCTAAAATGCAGTAAATAAATAAAATAAAAAAATATTTCTACAAATTCATTTTTCCTATGTAGGTACTGGATATGAGACTGAACAAGTGGAAAACTATAGGTAGAGAACAGGAATTCTCCCATTTTTAACCTCCCAAAGTATCTCAAATTCTCTCAAGGGATGTTAATAAAATTAACTGATAAAATATTGAGTTTCAGTCTGGGATGATGGAAAAGTTTGGGTGGTGGATGTTAGGGAGGGCTGCACAAAAGTGTGAATGTACTGGATGTCACTGAACTGTAAACTTAAAAAGATTAAAAATAGTTAAAATGGTAAATTTTGTTATGGACATTTTAGCATAATTTTAAAAAGAATATGTAATGTGGCATACACTACTATGACCTCAGAGTATTCATTCTTCCTTTTTGAATTATATATGTATGTACATGTTTTGCACTCCAGTATGATTTCCTGAGAGAAAAAGGGATAAAATTACAGCTGGTATGCAGTGAATTCTACATAAACCACAGCCTATCTTTGTTGCCATTTTGAATTATTTTTGTGTTCTTGAGTTCCCTTTTAATAATCCAATCCCTTGTCCACTCTGAATAATTACTTGTGATCACCTCAGGTCAAAACATGACACATCACTATGTTATTTCACCGAGGCTGCAAGTGCTGCATAAGAGGACACCCGAGAAAATGATGTAGAAGAGTTATTCTCTGAAAGTGAGAATTTCCTAGAGCAAGGTTAAGACATAAGCACTAAGGCTGCCTTTATAAAGCCCAGCATGTTTGTAAAACCATGTGTTGTATCTTTAAGGATTGGTGTTTTTCATTTTGTCATTTACCAGACTAGAAATATCATGAAATCTGAGTGGAGGGATTGAATGAGAGGTGGTTAAAGACAGGCTAAATGCACTTCACCAGCAACTATATTTATACTGAAAATTATCGGGAATGTCTGTTTTCTCTGTAACTAGGAGACAACCGGGAAGTCAGCCTTCAGAACATTTTTCCTTATAGCATGATCAACATCTGGTTTTATTTTCATTATTTGTGTATCTTTCTTTCCCCCTAGAGTGTGATGTTCTGAAGGGTGCTGATTGTATCTTATTGCTGTTAGGATCCCCCACTTCCACAGTGCTGAAGATCAGTGTCCAGGGTTTGAACTCTGACTAACTAGGAAACAGTCCCAATGAGATTCTACTTTTGGGAGCATTCTTGGCTTTTGCAGGTGTCCAAGCATGGTTCTCTAGTCTGAAAATCCTCTGACATCTGAGCATGGTTCTCTAGCTTGAAAATCCTCTGACGTCTTTCTAATAAACTCCCCTTTGCTTAAGTTAGCTGAAATCACTTACAGTGAAACTCGGACAGGATGAAACAAAGGCAGTCTGCTTACTCTACAGTTTTGGGCACTCTCTCCTGGTATGCAGCCATCTCAATCCTTTCCAATTTGTGTCACAAAAATACTTAGAATCACTCAAGCTTTACTTCTGGAGACCATGAGCACTAAGTTCACATTTATGCCAATTGTTCACGAAACAATCTTTGAAGGAAAAATATGTGGAGGAAATCATTTTATGGACTTAACATTTAATTTTTATTATGCTACTGAATTGCAACAAACATGTGGAAATACCGGCTAAGACAGCCATTAGCTGAAACCAAGCCAAGTAAAATCCAATAATTATGGTTGATGCTAAGCTGGATGAGTCTCTATGCTGAAATAAGAGACAAATACTTTATAGGATTGTATTAAGGCATGTGTGAAAAAAGAGAAGCAATTGTTTTTGATTTGCTTGGCATTGGTCAGGCTTCAGTTGGAACAAACTATATTTAATTTTACATGTCAGACTGTATGAAGACAAAAAACTTGGAGTATGTTCAGAGGAGAACAGCAACAGATTAAAGGTTTGTAAAATTAGACCCATGAGAAATTGTTAAGAGAACTGGGCATGTTCAGTCAAATGCAGTACATTAGGCAGATGAACAACTAACTACAACTACACAAAGAGATGGTTCCCAAGTCTGAAGTTTAAAAAAAACAGAAAGTTAAATCACGGGATTCAGAGCACAAAACAAAACAAAAAAATCAGAGCAATGGAAGTGGAAACTACATATTATGAAAACTAAAAAGTCTCAACGAATTAACAAGTGGAGCTAACTATAATCTGGAATTTTGCACATACAATTATTAAAACGAATTCAGTTTTGTACTTAAACAGAGGTAATGTAGAAAATAGAAAAAGTATTGATGGAGTAGTAATTTTAGTAGTAATTTTAAGTAAAAATCATCAGATCAAGTATGAAGAATGTTTTTAAGAAAAAATAGTATGTTCTTTGGGACCCAGGTTAGCGAGAACAGAAATGAGCTCTGATACTGTCTCTTGTCTCCTGAACTAGGGCCATTCTTCTGTGTATACAAAGGGGGAGGCAGCATGGTGGGCAGCTGCTCTGGCCTCTGGGAATTCACCATGAGATACATGATTCTCTCTAGAATGGTCCTGAACTATTAAATATTCTACCCCCATTGGCCAATGAACATAATTCCCTCTCTGAAGTACATTCTCCTTTTGGAAGTCATTGGGGGCAAAGCATGTAGACAAATATTTATTCTCTCATTTACACTCTACCACTTAAATGAAGAGGGAGAAAAATAAAACCACAAAGTTTCAGCACTTTCATTACCTTTTAAGCTTGTCTATTAGCCTGACAATAATTTGTGGTTTTGGGTTTTTTTTTTAAATTTTTTAAATAGATTTATTGATTATGCTGTTACAGTTGTCCCATTTCCCTGCCTCACTCCACTCCATCCTGCCCACCCCCTCCCTCCCACATTCCCCCCCTATAGTTCATGTCCATGGGTCATACTTATAAGTTCTTTGGCTTTTACATTTCCTACACTATTGTTACCCTCCCCCTGTCTATTTTCCACCTATCATTTATGCTACTTTTTCTCTGTACCTTTCCCCCTTCTCTCCCCCTCCCACTCCCCTGTTGATAACCCTCCATGTGAGCTCCATTTCCATACTTCTGTTCCTGTTCTACTTGTTGGCTTAGTTTGCTTTTGTTTTTGTTTAAGGTGTGGTTGTTTATAACTATGAGTTTGCTGTCATTTTTACTGTTCCTATTTTTTATCTTCTTTTTCTTCGATAAGTCCCTTTAACATTTCATATAATAAGGGCTTGGTGATGATGAACTCCTTTAACTTGACCTTATCTGAGAAGAACTTTATCTTCCCTTCCATTCTAAATGCTACCTTTGCTGGATAGAGCAATCTTGGATGTAGGTCCTTGCCTTTCATGACTTGGAATACTTCTTTCAAGCCCCTTCTTGCCTGTAAGGTCTCTTTGGAGAAATCAGCTGACAGTCTTATGGGAACTCCTTTGTAGGTAACTGTGTTCTTTTCTCTTGCTGCTTCTAAGATTCTCTCCTTCTGTTTCATCTTGGCTAATGTAATTATGATGTGCTTTGGTGTGTTCCTCCTTGGGTCCAGCTTCTTTGGGACTCTCTGAGCTTCCTGGACTTCCTGGAAGTCTATTTCCTTTGCCAGACTGGGGAAGTCCTCCTTCATTATTTGTTCAAATAAGTTTTCAATTTTTTGTTCTTCCTCTTCTCCTTCTGCCACCCCTATAATTCAGATGTTGGAACATTTCAAGATGTCCTGGAGGTTCCTAAGCCTTTCCTCATTTTTCCGAATTCTTGTTTCTTCATTCTTTTCTGGTTGGATGTTTCTTTCTTCCTTCTGGTCCACACTGTTGATTTGAGTCCCAGTTTCCTTCGCATCACTATTGGTTCCCTGTACATTTTCCTTTGTTTCTCTTAGCATAGGCTTCATTTTCTCATTTGGTTTTCGAACAGATTCAACCAATTCTGTGAGCGTCTTGATAACCAGTGTTTTGAACTGTGCATCCGATAGGTTGGCTATCTCTTCCTCCCTTAGTTGTATTTTTTCTGGAGCTTTGAAGTGTTCTGTCATTTGGGCCTTTTTTTTTTTTTTTTTTTTTGTCTTGGCAAGGCTGTTACTTAAAGGGGCGGAGCCTTAGGTGTTCACTGGGGTGGGGTAACGCTGGTCGCTGTGCTGTGACGCTGTAAGTGGGGGAGGGCCAAGAGGGAGCAATGGCACCCGCTCCACTCTCCACCGGACTTCGTCACTCCCTTGGCTACCCACAATCAAGCTGGGCCCCTCTGGTGCTGGTTCTCGAGTGGGTGGGCTTGTGCACACTCTAGGCCCCTGTGGGTCTCTGCAACGACCTCTCCTGTGAGGCTGAGAGTCTCTCCTGCTGCCACCCCAACCCCCACAGGCACTTTCAATCAGAGGTCTGAGGCTTTATTTCCCCGCGCTGGAGCCCTGGGGTACGTGGTCTGCTTCGCTCCCCTCCATTCGTCCCGGTTTATCAGTGCACGAGTGTGGAGCCGTGGGGTGCTATCCGCCTCTCTGCCTGCCCCGCACCACTCTGAGTCCGTCCCTCTTGGTTTATCTGTGCGCGAATGTGGGGTCACAGGGTCTGCTAGTGGTCCGACTGCCTGCCCCGTTCTTCCCATCCTCCGCCAGTCTGAGTCCACCAGGGCCACGAGTCCTCTCCACCCCGGTGCCCGTCTCCTTCCCTCCTACCAGTCTGGATGAATGTTTATTTTTTATTTCCTTGGCGTCGGACTTCCTTGCTGTTCGATTTTCCGTCAGTTCTGGTTGTGCGAGGAGGAGCAGTGTGTCTACCTACGCCGCCATCTTGGTTCTCCCAATAATTTGTTTTTAACTTAGATGTTTATATTCTAACAAATCTCACTGAAGTGTTCTTATTTCCTGTTTGGCACCAGAACCCTGCATCCATTTGCTGGTTTATGATGATTCTGACACCAATTACAGTGTGTGGGGTTTTTCCCATACCAAGCAATTCTCAGATAACAGCTGGGTGTCCTACAATTCAGCTTAATTCTGACACTGTCTACCTGGAGACAGCATTAGATCCCAGAAGTTAAGGGTTCCGTCCTGCAAGACTTTCCCCCACTTCAGATCCAGTCACCATTCCGATGGTTACCTGCACTTCTGACCAACTGGCTATATACATTGGAGGTCCCCACAAACCCACCCCTTGAGTTCAATTACTTCACTAGGATGGCTTACAGAACTCAGAGAAACAGTTTACTGACTGGATTACTGGTTTATTATAAATGGATATAACTCCTTCAATGAGCCAGAATTCTTTCCTTCCCTTTTGCCAGTTCCACAGCACCTCCCTACAACACACCTGACAAATGTTAATGATCAATTCAGTAAAAGCTGCATTCTCTTTTATTCACCATAAAAGGGCTGAAACCCTAATTGTAAAAGCAGGCTGCATCCTCAGGTCTGCGCTATCTTTGAGGATACTATGGCAACAGTTCTTGTGATAGAATATGCCACAGAGTTTTATAGGTCTGGCAGGACATTCTGATGAAGTTGTTAACAAGCTAAAACAAGTCCCAGACAACATTGGGGTCTGTTGGGCCCCAACTGAAAACCATATTAGTGATAAAGCAAATATGGTACCATATTTGTTACATATTCAGCTGGTGAAATCCAGGTGAAGAGTGTCAATATGGGTGTTCATTGTACTAATTGTTAGATTTCTTAAAATTAAAGGTTGGGATACACTGAATCTAGTTTCTTGTTTGGGCCCCATTCTTCTCATTTGGCTTCATTATACTGTTTTGATGTTTTCCTGCTGGTAATCTTTTTGTCGCCATTGTGCTATTTTTGTGTATGCTTATTGGATAAACCTTTAAGAACTAGAGAAATGTTTTAATGATTGAAAACCAAAATAACTACATATTACAATTCTGATAAGGGGTCTTTTTAAAAGTTATTACATAATGAACTAGTTAACTGTCTTATTTTTTAAAATTGAATATGCAATGCATTCAGGTGGCTTAAAATTCAATAAATACAAGAGGTTATACAATAAAAGTTTCTTGCCCTGGCTGGTGTGGCTCAGTGGATTGAGTGCCGGCCTGTGAACCAAAGGGTCGCAGGTTCGATTCCCAGTCAGGGCACAGGCCTGGGTTGCGGCTGTGTCCCCAGCAGTGGGTACATGAGAGGTAACCACATATTGATGTTTCTCTCCCTCTCTCTCTCTTCCCCTCTCTCTAAGAATAAATAAAGAAATAACTCTTTAAAAAAAGAAATAACATTTTTTCTTTCACATTGTCCCAGCCACTCAGCTCCTCTTCTCAGAGGCAACTAATACTATCAGTTTTCTGTGGATCCATCTTTCTAGAGACAAAGGAACTTGTTTTAAATTTACTAAAAGGATATTAAAAGAGCCAAAAGGTGATATAGGAGAGACTGTTTTTCCTTCCTTCCATCCTATTTTTCAGGGAAACAGTTTTCATTGTTATGCCATGAACATTTTAAATGTCAACAAATCTGGCTAGCTGACATGTTGCACTAGGGAAAAATGGTCAGAATATTCGTGTTCACAAAAGATGTTAACACAACACTAGACATCTGATTTCTAAGTGAACACTACTAAACAACCACATACAATCAGTTCCATTCACTCCACTGCTGAGGTGCGTTTTGCAACTAATGTGTCCTGAAGGCACAGAGATCAGGTTGGCATTTTTCCTTATGGTTCAAGCCCATATCAGATAATAGCAGCCTTTAAAAATACACAGAAAAAATCATTTCACTCATATGACATGGCAAAGAATTGAGTCTCAACTATGTGCTTGTTCAAATACTTGAGCATATTCAAACATTGTCAAGAAAAATGCAGGCTAAATAACCCTGTCTGGTGGTGCCTTTCTAGTCTAATTCCATTGCAAAGTGGATAGAATTTATCTGATCAAAAATATACATCCAACTGTCAATTTATTTTAAATATTAATATTTACAGTAAGAAATTATATTCTCAGTAAATATTTAAATTCAAGACAAAAATGTTGGGATTTTAACTTCAAATTGTATAAGAAGATGAATAGTGCTTCAAATTCTCTCAGAGAGACACAAATTTTTTGAGGATCACTGTTCTAACCTATGAATATTGAAATTCCAACTATTTCTGCCTCTGCTGGGGACTTTGAGCATTCCATTCTAGGCTTTAAAGGGAAGAAAAAATTGATGGGGAGGGTGAGACTGGGAGGCTGGGCAGACAGAGATGAGTATCTCTGCTTTGATGTGGCCACATGATTATTCTCTCCTGATGGCTGGGCTTGGTGCTGCTCTGTCTTTTATTACAACTCATGTCAAGGTCAACAGAGGATGAGGGAGCCTTTAAAGCTCACGGGTGTTCAACTTTGAACTGAATTACTCCCACATGACTAGGGCAGCTCAGTTCTGCATCATGACTAAGAAAGTCAGAGCCTCCTGACTTTCTCCTTTTTCTTTCCTGCCTTCCTTCTCCACTGCCATTAAGCCTATTAGAGTGTACATAGACAGTGCCATATTCTGCTGATTGCACTTATATTTAAATTGAGTGTTGAGTACCTAGTAAAGAAATTGTTAGACTTCCAGTCAAGATGACAGCATAGGTAAACATGGCTCAACTCCTTGCACAACCACATCAGGATAACAACTAAATTATAGAACAACCAACACTCAGAACCATAAGAAATCAAATAGGAAACCTGACAACTATGGAATTAAAGAAACTACATCCATCCAGATTGGTATGAGGGGCAGAGACACGGAACACTGGTTCCACATACATGTGTGATGGCTAAAAATTCGGGAGTGATGTCTTGGGAACAAGGAGTTCCAGCCCCACAAGGCCTGCCAGCCCAGGGTTCCAGTGCCAAGAATATAAGTCCCCATAACTTCTGGCTGCAAAAACCAGCAGGTATTGAGTCAGTGGAAGACACTTCTGGAGTCCAGAGCAGTTCCTCTTAAATAACCCACATATGGACTCATATATGCAGACTCACTCCCCCTGAACCAGCACCAGCATAGCAGCTTAAAAGGCACCAGTGTCATACCAGGAGGAAGTGAAGTGTCTGACATTAAGGCGAGAGCTGGGGGACAACATTCTCCCAACAGAAAGGTGGGCAGAGGCCTTTTCAGAACCATCTCTCCACAGAGACACAGAGCCAGCAGGCAGATGCCATAACTGAGACTCCATCAACCTGGCTAACACTGTTTGCCCCACTCTAGAAATCCCCAGAGACTCCGTTCCACACAACTTATTTACGGGCCCACCCAAGCTGTTAACAGAAAGTTTTCCATATAAGTGGCTGGTCTTGGCTCACGCTTCATAACTTCCTATCCTCTCAAACAGGCAACCGCCAGCCTCAGTGAGCTCCCAGCCCCTTTACCTCTTGTTAAATGGCCCTAGTCCCAGCATAGCAGCAGCTAGCCAAGATTCACTGCTTGGTTTCACCTGGGAATCTCCAAGCCCAGCACAAGTAGCAACCATCTCATATTGTTTTATAGCCCAGGCAGGTGACCCCAGCCAAAACACCCTGGGTGGGGTGGACCTTGGCTTGCACTACCTAGAAAACCCCAGAGCCTATGCACCCAGTGGACAGCTATAGACAACATCAAAGTACCACCACCCTGCTCCTGTACAGCTGATCCTCCATGGAGGGCGGAGGTTGGTGGTCAGGGCGGAGGTTGGTGGTCGTGGTTAGTGGTTACAGTCAGTCCTTGCAGCTGACTGGCTTGGGTAAATCCCTCCCATTGACCTGCCAACAGCAATCATGGATCAACTACAAGAGGAGTGTATACTCAGCCCACATGAAGGATGCACCTCGAGTACCCAGCTTGTGTGATAGGCAGGCTGTGCCACTGGACCCTACGAGACACCTGGTATATTAGGCCATACTACCAAGGCAGGGAGTTTTAGCAGCTCTACCTAATACATAGAAACAAACACAGGGAGGCTGCCAAAACAAGGAGACAATGAAACATGGCCCAAATGAAAGAACAGATCAAAACTCCAGAAAAAGAACAAAACAGAAGGGAGATAAGCAATCTATCAGATGCAGAATTCGAAACATTAGTTATAAGGATGCTCAAGGAACTTAGTGATGACCTCAGCAGCATAAAAAAGATTCAGTCAGAAATGAAGGATACACTAATTGAAACAAATACCGTATGATCTCACCTATTAGGGAACCTAATGAACAAAACAAACAAATGAGCAAAACAGAACCAGAGGCATGGAAACAAGGAACAGACCGACAGTGACCAGAGGGGAGGAGGGGTGGGGGAAAGAAGCAGAGGGTCAAGGAACATTTGTAAAGGACCCATGGACAACAGGGTGCAGATAGACTGTGGGAGCAGGGGGCAGTGAGGTGGGAAGAGCAATGGGGGAAAATTGGGACAACTGTCATAGAAGAAGAATAAAAAAATAAAATAAAAATAAAAATTTGAAAAAAAAGAACAATTTACAGGGAAACAACAGCAGAGTGGATAAAACTGGAATCAAATAAATGATTTGGAACATAAGGAGGCAAAAAACAAGCAATCAGAACAACAAGAAAAAAGAATCCAAAAAAACAAGGGCAGTGTAAGCAGCCTCTGTGTCAACTACCAGCGTTCCAACATTCGTATCATAGGGGTGCCCGAAGGAGAAGAGAAAGAGCAAGAAATTGAAAAATCTATTTGAAAAAAATGAAAGAAAACCTCCCTAATTTGGTGAAGGAAGTAGACATGCAAGTCCAGGAAGCACAGAGAGTCCCAAAGAAAATGGATGCAAAGAGGCCCACATCAAGACACATCATAAATAAAATGCTAAAGGTTAAGATACAGAGAGAATCTTAAGAACAGCAAGAGAAAAGCAGTTGTTTCCTACAGGGGAGTTCCCATAACACAGTCAGTTGATTTTGAAAAGACATTTTGCAAGCTAGAAGGGATTGGCAAGAAATATTGAAACTCATGAAAAGCAGGGACCTTTAGCCAAGATTGCTCTACCCAGCAAAGATATCATTAAGAATCAAGAGGCAGATAAAGAGCTTCCCAGACAAGAAAAAACTAAAGGAGTTCATCATCACCAAACCATTGTTATATGACATGTTAAAGGGACTTATTTAAGAAAAAGAAGATCAAAACTATGAACAACAAAATGGCAATAAATACATATCTATCAACAATTGAATCTAAAAAACTAAGCAAATAAGAACAGAGATAGAAGCATGGATATGGAGAGCACTTTTATGGTTCCCTGATGGGAGGGGTGTTGGGGGAATGGTGAAGAGGTGAGGGAATTAAGAAGTACAAATAGGCCCTGGCTGGTGTAGCTCAGTGGATTGAGCGCAGGCCTGTGACCCAAAGGGTTGCCGGTTCAATTCCCAGTCAGGGCACATGCCTGGGTTGCAGGCAGGTCCCCAATAGGGGGCATGCAAGAGGCAACCACACATTGATGTTTCTCTTCCTCTGTTTCTCCCAATCTTCCCCTCTCTCTAAATATAAATAAATAAAATCTTAAAAAAAAAGTACTAATAGGTAGTTACAGAATAGCCATGGGGATGTAAAGTACAGTATAGGAAATGAAGTAGCCAAAGAACTTATATGCATGACCCATGGACATGACCAATGTTGTGGGGATTGCGTGAGGGAGTTGGGAGTTGGGGGCGCTGGGTGAAGGGGAGCAAATGGGGCAAAACTGGGACAAGTGTAACAGCATAATCAATAAAATATAATTTAAAAAATTAAAAAGTAATAAAAATAAAAAAAATTGTTAAATTGGTCTGCCATAGTTGGGGAATCTGGAGGAAAGGACATCTTCCTACCCTTGGAAGTTGCACATACATTTTCTCCACAGGTGGATATGAGGGGACCCGAGACTTGTTTTGCAGCAAAGATTCTGAGCTTCTGCCATTTTGATCTCTCATTTTGAGGGACAATCTCAAACAGTAATGTAACACAATTTCTACTCAGAGAGCTTAATTTTACTTTATTTTGTGGAGGGGCTTCTCACACCATGTTGATTTTATTTTAATGACCACTTTTTGTGGTCCATATTCCACTTTAGTGTTTGAGTAGGTCCCTATGCAGTTGGCCATTTCCCAGCAGCCCAGACACTAGATGCAGCAGATTGTTTCAAGTCTCTGAAGTTTGCTCTGCAGGTATTGTTAGCAGGGATCTATTTTGAAGTGTTGTGTTTCTATAGGGTCCACTGGGTTTGGCCTGGCTGCCTTCAGCTCAGTCTATGGTAATGGTTGGAACTTGTTGGCCCGTCTCCCTCTCTTCTGCCTTCTTGAAGTAGTTACAACTTGAGGAGAGGGTTTTTTTCTTGAGGTCACGTGAAGTAGTCTTTTTATCTTCTTGCATACCTTCAGAACCTGGTAAGGCAACAAGGTCAGCCCAGAGAACACTGGGTTGGAAGAAGAAAATGGGGCTGGGTGGGGAAAAGGGGACCTAAGGAGGAGGTTGGTAGAGGCAGAGGCAGGATTATCTGGGGAGGGTGGCAGATACAGGACTTAGATGGGGAAGAAGAGGAGGAGCTTGGGTAGGGTCAGCTGACCTTTCTATTGTGTCTTGATCCAGGATGAGAGTGGGTCTTTTTCTTCTTCCACCTCCGGATGTTTGTGGTTTTTGGCTTCCATGATTTCTTGGTCAATTTTGCCATGTTTAAGTTCTTAGGAGTCCTGTGTTCTGTATTACATACGCCTCCCCAGGGCAATGAGGAGTCACACACCTTCAACTTTGTTTGGTCATCAGGGCCCTCCCCACAGCCAATGGTAGCTATGGGGAGCTTAGACATCACAAAGGACCACTCTTGAGGGATGGGGATACCGGGGAGGCCAAGATGCTCTGGTGGGAAAAAGTACCCACTGAAGAGCGTTCCCATACTGATCTCCCACACCTCTTCCTCTCCTCATGTTCAATTCTAGTTGTGCACATGGCAGAAAGGGGAGTTTTCTCCAAGCCATTCCCCATGCTGCATTCTACTGTCTCCTGCCATTTACTGTAACCTAGTAGTATGGATATCTTATCGAAAATCAGCATGATACAGGTATGGCCTGACCCAAAAAACCTAGGAATTAGAGAATGAGGGTAATGTGTTTGAGTCATGGTGACCTCATTGTAAGTTCAGACAAGAAGGCTTTGAAATACAACTCAGGGCAGGATGGGTATGCATGCATGTATGAGTGCTAGTGTTACTCATTCACAAGAAATCGGATTAAGGGTATGAAATAAAATCAAAATTTAGGTATATATGTTTACAGATATCATAGCTGAGTATCTTTTGGAGAGCAGATGGGAATTTCTGGAAGAAAATGTCAAAGGGACAAGGAGTTTTAACTTTGAATTTAAGGGTTAGAAGACAAGCAGAGATCAGAAGTAGAAGCTCACTTCTAGACCATAGCTCACCTTTCTCCCCATCTGTACCTGTCCCCACTCCAAACAGAAATAAATGACAAACCTAGGTAGACAGCAAATAGATTAATGATTGACCTGGGCTGGCAAAAGACTAGGGAAACTAGGGAATGACTGCTAATGGGTACGTGGTTTCTTTCTGGGGTGATAAAAATGTTCTAAAATTCAATTGTGGTGACGTTGCACAATTTTGTAAATATACTAAGAACCACTACATTGTAAAAGAAATATTGGAATATGATTTGGTTATACTTAAAATGTGACTGTGATTATAAAGAGAGCAGAAACCAGGCAAAGGCTAAAGTTATAGACCTTGAGTGGAAGCCTGAGGCTATAATTTGTAATACACAAAAAGGTATCAAATGAACTAGGCTTTCATTTTTTCTAAGGGGAGAGGTAGCATTACAGAAAAAAATATGAAGCAGTTTTTTTGAAAAGCAGGATTCTGGAAGGGGAAAGGGTGAGAGAGGAGGGCTGTGGGAAATGAAGAAGAGTTGAGTCAGGACATGAGAAAACACGCACACAGTCATTCTTATGGCCTAGGTCATGAGATGTCTGTCATGCGCTGTGTAGGCTGATCTATAAGGGACTGAAACAGCTGGACCAGGGTACAAGAGCTGATGATCCTCTCCCCAGACTGATGCTTATTCTGCCCTGGTTCTATTTTGGTGAGAGTGAGCTCTATCAGCTATATCACCCCTATTGAAAACTAGTGGGTGGTAAGGAGAACCTATCTACCCACAGCTGATGCTACAGTTGTAAGTGGAGAAGCAGTATAGCTACAGACAGGCTCTGTGAAGCATAAAAGGAACGGCGCTTGCTAATGTTCTGTGAATTACAGAACATTGGTATACTGCAGACTCAGGTTAAACATAACATAATCAGCCCTGGCTGGAGTGGGTCAGTGGATTGAGTGCTGGCCTACAAACCAAAGAGTTGCTGGTTCAATTCTTGGTCAGGGCGCATGCCTGGGTTGCAGGCCTCTGAGAGAGATCGATGCATCTCTCACACATTGATGTTTCTCTCTCCCTCTTTCTCCATCCCTGACCCTCTCCCTAAAAATAAATAAATAAAATCTTTAAAAAAATAACATAATCATATTCCTGGTGGTCAAGAAACTAGAAAAATAGCTTTGTTCCTCTTTTGTCACTCCCACTGTGCTGTAAGTTAAAAATAAAATAAAATAAAATAAAAGATATGAGTGAATAGAGTGTAACTGAAATGTATTAAAACACTATGATAACATTAAGATTCAAAAAGATACAAAAATATTATTAGTGATTATTTCTACCTGGCTACAATTCCCTCGCTAGACTTTAATTTGCTAGAAGGCATGGTGATTAGACTATAACAGATACTGATGTAAATATCTGGCGACTTGAATGAATATATAAGTGTACAAACAAATGGATAAATGGATTAATGTCAGTGTGGTGCAATTACAGATTTCTACTTCTCTGTTTTCCAAATTTCTTTACTATGCTTGTACAATTGACTATAAAAGTTATGTTACTGTTCCTGGTTCAAGTTGGCTGTCTGACAGTGGATATTTATCTCTTTTCCCCCAAGGAGTTCCAATATGATGATAATAATTTTTCTAAAGGTGTGAAACCACAACATGAAGAGAATGGCAGAGAGCAGTCCATGGCTGAGGGATTACATTTCTGGATTACAAAACTGACATTGGAACAGGTACTAAAGAAAGAGGACAGGGGACAGTGCAGTCTAGAATACGCAGAGACGAGGAACACAGCCAAGGGGATAGCCACTCCTTTCTGTAGAACCTAGGAGTGTCTCAGGAATGGGAAACACCAGGTCATATGAAGAGCAAGGTATTGAGAGCATGGGCATCCTAGAACTGGAAGGATGTTGATACTATTTTACCAGTCATGTAAATGATTTAAGAATGGGGTAGAGGGAAGGGAATAGGGCAGTCTTCTGGATTTTAATTATTTTGTTTATTATTATCCAGCAGAGGCCTGCCCACCTGGAAGCTGGGATTCCTTTAAGATCTGGGAGAATAATTGTGGCAGTTATGCAGGCTCAGACTGAGTTGCCCCATTAAAAAGGATGCGGTGACTGGCAAATCTTAAGACAAAAACTTGCCTTCACACAGGGCACTTGTCTACTGCATCTAGTAAATTCAACTCTTGCCTCTGCTTCGTTTTCTCTTGAAACACATTAAAAGATTAAAAGTAACCCAGGCAGCCATTCCAAAATAAATTATCTTTTTTTCCTAAGGATTTAATTTATTCTTGGAGAGAGGGGAAAGGAGGGAGAGAAACATCAGGGCAAGAGATGTCGATGCCTCACACATACCCCATCTGGACACTGGGCTCGCAACCTAGGCATGTGCCCTGACCGGGAACCGAACTGGTGACCTTTGGCTTTGTACGATGACACTCAACCCACTGAGCTATGCTGGCCAGAGCTCAGTGAATTTTTTTTGAAGACTCTTTCAATGCGTTTGCCCATTTCATGATGGGTGATTTACGAGCACACTTGCCCACACTGTGCTGAGTGTTCAGCAGTTTTTGACCAAAAACAGCATGACCCCCATGCTCCACACTCCCTATTCACAGGATCTCATCCCATGTGACTTTTTTTGTTTCCCTGGATGACAAAAGTCCTCAAAGTGAAATGTTTGCTGATGTGGAAGAAGTGAAAACAAAAAATGGCGGGAGCACTTAAAAGGCATCAAAATCGATGAGTTTAAAAACTATTTTGAGTAGTGGAAAAAATGTCTCAATAGATGTATTGCATCAAACGGAGAGTACTTTGAAGGTGAGTGAAGTTTAAACATTTGGGAATAAATACACAATTTTTTATAAATAAACTCCAATCTTGGGGCCCCCGCCTTACAAAACTATATTTAGTTCCAAATATTTATCAGCTTATAGCAATATGATTGTAAGTCACTGGTGAAGGAAAAATAACCATGTATTAAACTGGAATAAAATAGATTTTTGAATCTATTAGAGTCCAAAGGTAGCAACGGTGCAGTGAAATGAATAGAGGAAAGAAAAATTATTAAAATAATAATGGTGAAAGGAGGGAAAGGACATCCCTTAAAGAGGAATGTATTTCTATGGAGCAGTAAGCATTATAATCTTGAACAAGTAGTTGTAGGTCACAGACTGCTATGTTGGTCACAAAGGGTTGTTTTGTAATCAATACCAAAATATTTCACTATTTTACTGTTTTAATTTTAAAATATATTTTTACTCTTTCAAATAAAAATGTAGGTAATCATAAATAGGAATATAAGTAGGAGAGCTAAATAAAGAGATGAGTTTTGTAAAATGGATAAGACATTTGAAATTCCGACAATTTTTTAGTTAAAGCAAAGGGAAGTCTAATGTCAGAATTTCAACTTTCCTAAAGCATTCAGTTTGTAGAAAAACTGTGAAAACTGAAATAGTATTTAAGTATTACATGTATACTTAAAAGGCAAATGGATCCTGCACAGCATGCAGAAGTATTCAGATAAAGTTAGGAAGCAGTACCTGGTGAAGTTGGTGGGAAATTAGCAGGGAGTGAAACATGATTACATGAACATTTTTCACTCTTCCTCATTAAAACCCTGAAGTTAACAAATGTGTTCACCGACAAATGTGTTCACCGACTTTTCAGCATGCAAAGGCAGTCATCAGCAAACACCTTTCACAATCAGGCTCTAGTCCATTTTAGAGATTCCTTTTCTTTCATAGCACTTCATGTCCCTTATACTTGAACTACAGTGAACTTCTCACAAAGAACACTCCATTGAACATACCATTATTCCATATCTTTTCCCCAATGCTCTTTCCTCAGCTTCAAAAGTCCTTTTCTATCTTCTTTGCCAACTAAACTTTAAAAATTAAGCTCAAATATCATCTTTTCTGAGGTGCTTTTCCTCATTTCTCCAGCTAAGAGTTGTTAATCTTCCTTTTGTATTTTCATTGTACATAGTTCATGATACCAGTACTTTATTTCAGCCACAGTACTATAATTTATCTGTTGAGGTCTATCTTCTCAATTATCTCATCACACAGTGCCGGGTACACCACAGATACTCAGTACTGTTTGTTGTACGTATGAGTAGGAAATGAGATGACAATCGTGAATAACAAAGTACTGATGAAAAGCTTGTGTGGAAACAGAAATTGTGACAATGGAGTAAGGGCTGCTCCATGAGGACGGGGGCCGGGTCTGCCTTGTTTAGTGCTATATTCTTAGCACTTAGCTTACTGCTTAGCACCAAGTGAATGCTTAACAAGTATTTACTGACTAAATACTTAATGTATGTGGAAAATAGCAGACTATCTAATAATTACTTGAAGATAAATGGAACAAGGGGATGCATAAATATGTAGTAAGAGAAGCACCCATACCACAAGTGGTAGTACATAAAAGAATAAAGAAACTGTAGAAAGTAATATCATTTCTTATTGAAACTAAAAAATATTTACTGAACATGTCATTATAAACATGAAAGATTATTGGGAAAAGGACAGGCAATGTATCATAAATTGATGTAAATATGATTGCTTTCAATTAGTCATAGAGTGGTAACAGTCTGTCAATAGAAAGTTTCTGTCTGAGACATCATAAGTGGTATTTAGTTCCCAAATTAATTTATTCATTTATAAGGACACCATGTTATGACTGTATACCTGTAGTTCATATGACTGCACACATACTGCATTATTTTAGGCTTGTTTTCCTATGATAATCACTGAAGCACTTCCCTTGGCATCATCATCAAACAATATTTAAGAGAACGTGTAAACCTCTAATTCTTATGCCCGTGTACTGACAGTTCACTGTGAAGAAGCTGAAGAGATGAATGTCCACATTACTCACACTTTTGACCCAGATCAAAGTGATGGGCAAGGTGCACTGCTGGTATTTGTAAATTCAGATGGCAAGATTAAGACTTCCAGGTGAACTCTATGCAAATTTATAAGAACTTTACAAATAGAAAGGTTATCCTCTTTGCTCAGCACTTGGACTTGACTCCAGGTTTCACGTCTTGGTATTAAAAGTTTCCAGGTACCTGTTTTGTACCTCTTTTTTCTGTCCTCTTTCACTAACAGTGTAAAACTTCCAGTGACATTAGTCTAAAACTTAGTATACTCTACTCATTGAAATCATATACGGATTAAATTGGGGAAAAGCTAGGAACCCAAATCCTAAGAATCGTAATTATAATGTAAACAAATTTAAGCATAGCTTGGGTTAGATTTAAAAGGTAACTACAAGAGTGATTATTTGATGGTTCTTTAGTTTAGCTATTTTAATTATATATGTTTTTCAATCTAATGATACATAAATAGTTATTCATTTTAACAGAATCAAAAAGAGCCAGCACTTGAATCTGAGGCAAGATACATGTTACTTCCTGGCACTGCACATAAAATACACAGCCACATTTTTCAAAGTAGAATCTGTGAAACTAAAATAATGAAGTAACTTAGTGACAGTCATTGTTTTGTAACTTCCTGTCTCTAGGACACGTGCAGTATTTGCACAAAACCATTCGCTTCTAAATGTGGGTCATCCTCCCTTAGGATCTGTTAGATTTGCTTCAGGATGTTCAGGTTACCCAGACTTTCTTTGGGCAACTAAATTGTAGTGTCTCTAGAAGTTCAAGCCACTGTTTACACAGGTCTGCCTGTCTTTACTTTCTCCCACTCTCATCCTTCTCTTAGAAGTACTTTTGGCCTATTCTTTCCTGTGAGATAAAAGCAACTGTGTCTACCAGAGCAATAAAAAACACTGCATTATTTTTAATGTATATTTTCTGAATATAACAATTTAATTAACTGAAACTTCTAAAAAGGCCTGATCAAGTTTGGATTTAAAATTCTGATGCTTTAGACTTTTGCTACTTTTTGCAAGATAGGATAAATTAGAAAGAGTCAGAATGAACATGGAATTCCAGTTCAGTTTTGAAAAAAGCCTTTGAAGACTTTTCAAAGCATGGACTAAAGTGAAATATCCACAAATATGAAGCTTCTATGAGGCACTCAGTAAACATTATTTCCCTACCCACAGTGACAGTCTGATTGTATGGCTGAAACTATGATGAGACAACAATTATTCTGGAGATGAAGTTCAACAGTTCAAGAAGAAATGGAAGGATATGTAGTAAAGGAAATTCACAAATTGGGTACAGGGTTGGGTTTTCAATCCAGACATTCTCTGAGTTTATCATTTTTATTTTTTAAAATATATTTTATTGATTATACTATTGCAGTTGTCCCATTTACCCCCCTTTATTCCCCTCCACCTTGCACCTCCCCTCACGCCAGCATCCCAACCCCCTTAGTTCATGTCCACGTGTCGTATATAGAAGTTCTTTGGCTTCTACATTTCCCATACCATTCTTAACCTTCCCATGTCTATTCTGTGCCTACCATTTATGTTTCTTATTTCCTGTACCTTATCTCCCATTCTCCAACCTCCCCCTCCCCACTGACAACCCTTCATGTAATCTCCATTTCTATGAATCGGTTCCAGTTCTACTTGTTGGCTTAGTTCGTTTTTGTTTTTGTTTTTTAGGTTTGGTTGTTGATAGTCGTGAGTTTGTTGTCATTTTACTGGTCATAGTTTTGACCTTCTTCTTTTTCTTAGATAAGTCCCTTTAACATTTCATATATTAAAGGCTTGGTGATGACGAACTCCTTTAACGACCTTATCTGGGAAGCACTTTATCTGCCCTTCCATTCTAAATGATAGCTTTGCTGGATAGAATAATCTTGGATGTAGGTCCTTGCCTTTCATGACTTGGAATACTTCTTTCCAGCCCCCTCTTGCCTGTAAGGTCTCTTTTTGAGAAATGAGCTGACAGTCTTCTGGGAACTCCTTTGTAGGTAACTGTCTCTTTTTCTCTTGCAGCTTTTAAGATCCCCTCCTTATCTTTAATTTTAGGTAATGTAATTATGATGTGCCTTGTTGTGTTCCTCCTTGGGTCCAACTTCTCTGGGACTCTCTGAGCTTCCTGGACTTCCTGGAAGTCCACTTCCTTTGCCAGATTGGGGAAGTTCTCCATTAGTTTTTTCAAGTAAGTTTTCAATTTCTTGCCCTTTCTCTTCTCCTTCTGGCACTCCTATGATTTAGATGTTGAAACATTTAAAGTTGTCCTGGAGGTTCCTAAGCCTCTCCTCATTTTTTAAAATTCTTGTTTCTTCATTCTGTTCTGAATGTTCATTTCTTCCTTCTGCTCCAAACCGTTCATTGGAGTCCCAGTTTCCTTCTCATCACTGTTGGTTCCCTGTACGTTTTCCTTTTTTTCACTTTGCATAGCCTTCACTTTTTCCTTTATTTTGCAACTATACTCAACCCTTTCTATGAGCATCCTGATTACCAGTGTTTTGAATTCTGCATCTGGTAGGACAGCTATCTCTTCAGTGCTTAGTTGTATTTTTTCTGGAGTTTTGACCTGTTCTTTCATTTGGACAGTATTTTTTTTGTCTCAACGCACCTGTCATGTGTAAGGGGCGGAATTTTAGGTATTTGCCAGGGTGGGGCAACCCACTTTGCTGTGTTGTGACACTGTATGTGGGGGAGGGGTCCCAGAAGGAACAATGCAGCTTGTTCAGCTCTCCGCTGGCTTTCAGTCACTTCCTCTGCTACCCACAGGCAAACTGGGCCCTTCTGGTGCTGATTTCCCAGTGGGAGGTTTTGTGAACCTTTTAGGACCCTATGGGTCTCTCCAACAAACTGTCCTGTGAGGCTGGGAGTTTCTCTCACCACCTCAACCCCCACATGTTTTTACAGAGATTTTGAGGTTTTATTTCCCTGTGCTGGGAAACCTTGGTTGCATGGTCTGTCTCGCTCCCCAGTTGTTCCTCCTGGCTTATCTGCATACAAATGTGGGACCACCAGCTCCACCAGCCACCACCTTGCCTACCCCGTCCTCCAGCTGCCCTCTTGCCATGAATCCTCTCTACCCTACTTCCCATTTCCACCCCTCCTACCAGTCTGGATAAATGTTTCTTCTTTAACTCCTTGATTGTTGGACTTCCAAACAGTTCAATTTTCTGGCAATTCTGATCATATTTTGTTTTTAAATTTGTTTTTGTCCTTTTGGTTGTGCGAGGAGGCTAAGTGTACCTACCTACACCTCCATCTTGGTCGAGACACATTTATTATGACTGCAGTTTGAGTATATTTGCTTAGCATCTATTCCAGCAATTGACAAAGTTCAGGCTTGGATTAACAAACAAACAGACAAACAAAACTCTCAAAAGCTACCTTAACCAAACTAAGCCACTGTTTCCTAGATCAGACGTCAGACTGGGTTATCGGACCCACAGATGCTTTGTTTGTCTTGCACAGTTTCTTAAGAAACTTCACATTAAAAATATCTAGGCACTGGCTGGTGTGGCTTAGTTGGTTGGAGCATTATCTCCTAAACTGAAAGGTCGTGGGTTTGATTCCTGGTCTGGACACGTATCTAGGTGGCCCATGTCTAGGTTTCATCCCGAGTTAGGGTATATATGAGATGCAACTGATTGATGTTTCTCTCACATCAAATTTTTCTACCTTCCTCTCTCTCACCCTTCCCCTGTCTCTAAAATCAATAAGCCTGTCCTAAGGTGAGGATTAAAATATATATATATCAAATAGGTCCACTTCATTTCCATAATGGAATAAGTTGAGAAGCATATGTAACTTGTAGATAAGGCATGTATTCCCAGTTTTCCAGTCTTCATCACTTCCTATTACTGTATATTATATTTGACCTGTCTTTTTAAATTATATTTTATCAATTATGTTGTTACAGTTGTCCCAGTATTTCCCCCTTTGTGCCCCTCCACACAACACCCCCCACTCCCTCAGACAGTACCCACACCTTTGTTCATGTCCATGGGCCATGCATATATTCTTTGGCTACTCAATTTCCTATACTGTACTTTACATTCCCATGGCTATTCTATAACTACATATTTGTACTTCTTCACCATTCCCCCACACACCCCTCCCATCAGGGAACAATAAAAATGTTCACCATATCCATGATTCTGTCTCTGTTGTTCTTATTTGCTTAGTTTGTTTTGTAGATTCAACTGTTGATAGATATGTATTTATTGCCATTTTGTTGTTCATAGTTTTAATCTTCTTTTCCTTAAATAAGTCCCTTTAAAATTTCATATGATAGTTTGATGATGAACTCCTTTAGCTGTACCTTTTCTGGGAGGCTCTTTATCTGCCCTTCAATTCTAAATGATAGCTTTGTTGGGTAGAGCAATCTCAGCTATAGGTCTCTGCTTTTCATGACGTTAAATATTTTTTGCCAATCTCTTTGAGCCTGCAGTGTCTTTTGAGAAATTAACTGACAGTCTTATGGGAACTCCCCTATAGGAAACTTGCTTTTCTCTTGCTGCTTTTATGATTCTCTCTTTATCTTTAACTTTGGCATTTGCATTATGATGTGTCTTGGCGTGGCCCTCCTTGCATCTATCTTGTTTGGGACTCTCTGTGCTTCCTGGACTTGCAGGTCTATTTGCTTCACCAAATTAGGGGTGTCTTATTATTTTTTCAAGTAGATTTCCAATTTCTTGTTCTTTCTCTCCTCCTTCTAGCACCCCTATGATGTGAATGTTGGGACCCTTCTAGTGGTCTCAGAGGCTGCTTACACTATCCTTGTTTTTTTGGATTCTTTTTTCTTCTTCTGGTTCTTATTGGTTGTTTTTTGCTTCCTCATGTTCTAAATCATTGATTTGATCCTCAGCTTCATCCACTCTACTGTTGTTTCCTTGTAAATTGTTCTTTATTTTAATTAGTGTATCCTTCGTTTCTGAGTGGATCTTTTTTATGCTGCTGAGGTCATCACTAAGTTCCTTGAGCATCCTTATAACCAGTGTTTAAAATTCTGCATCTGATAAGATTGCTTATCTCCCTTTTGTTTAGTTCTTTTTTCTGGAGTTTTGATCTGTTCTTTCATTTGGGCCATGTTTCTTTGTCTCCTTGTTTTGGAAGCTTCCCTGTGTTTGTTTCTATGTATTAGGTGGAGCTGCTAAAACTCCCCGTCTTGGTATCATGGCCTAATGATGTAGGTGTCCTATAAGGTCCAGCAGCACAACCTCCTCTATTAGCCTAGCTGGGCACTCAACATGCAGCCTTCATGTGGCTGAGTACTCCCTCCTCTTGTAGTTGATCCTTGATTGTTGTTGGCAGGTCAATGGAAGGGATTTACCCAGGCCGATCAGCTACGAGAACTGGCTGTGGCCACTGACCACCCTCTGTGGAGGATCAACTATGCATGATCAGTTTGGAAGTGCTCTAAAGTGGTCAACAGCTGTCCACTGGGTGCCCAGGGTCTGTGGTTTCCTGGGTGTTGCATGACAATGTCAGCCCCCACCTGTGTTTTGCCCAGGACCACCCTGCCTAAGCTATAAAGCAATCTGAGATGGCTGCTACTTGTGCTACCAGGCAATGCCAAATTGTGAATCTAGGCTGGTTGCTCCTAGTGCCGGGCCTGGGGCTACTTGGCAAGAGGTATGGGGACTGGATATTCACTGAGGCCAGGTGTTGCTTGCTTGAGAGGATTTAGGAGGTTGTGATACATGAGACAAGGGAAAGCAGCTTGGGTGGGCTAAGTTGGGTGGGAAAGGGTCTCAGGATCTTCAGGGCAGGGCAAACGGTCTTAACCAGGTTGGTGGAGTCTCAGATGTGGCACCAGCCTGCTACTCTGTGGCTCTGTGCAGGGGAGGGTTAAAAAAAGGCACAATGGCCTATGTCCACCTTTCTGTCTGGGAGAAAGCTGTCCTCCAGCTCTCACCTTCATGGTAGACACTTCAGTTTCTCACTGAATACACTGGTGCCTTTTAAACTACTACCCTGGTGCTGGAGCTCAGAGGGAGGGAGTCTGGGTAAGTCTGTGTGTGAGTTCTTTAAGAGGAACTGCTGGGACTCCAGAAATTTCTTTTATCGACTCAATCCCCACTGCTTTCTGCAGCCAGACATTATGGGTATTTATCTTCTCGTCACTGGAACCCTATGCTGGATGTCCTGGTGTGGGGCTGGGATGCTTTGCTCCCAGGATAACTCTATCAATTTTTTAATCTATCACCTGTGGATGTGGGGCCAGTATGTTCAGTGGGGCCAGTCTGTTCAGTGTCTCCACCCCTCCTACCAGTCTGGATGGATGTGGTTTCTTTAATTTCATGGTTGTCAGGCTTTCAAACAACTCGATTTCTGATGGTTCTCAGGGATGGTTGTTCTATAATTTAGTTGTAATCTAGATGTGGTTATGTGAGAAGGTGAGCTGTGTTTATCTATGCCTGGAAGTGCCCTTTCATTGTTTTTTAAACTACCAAGGCCATTGGCATTTAAAGTTGTAACGTCTGGTCCTCATCTTATAAAGATCACAAATCTGTACTTTATATATATACCTCTTTTCAACACATACTTATTGAGCATTGACCATATTCCAAATACTATGCATACAAATATAAATAATGCATTATTCCTGCCCTTGAGGAACTCACAGGCTAGAGGCAGAGACCAATATGTTAAATGATCACAGGCAGAATGAGATGGTGCCAAAGAATGGTCAACTGTGAGTAGGCAGTCAGGAAGTATAGTGCTAAGGAGAGGCTTGAAGCAAATCTGGAAGGATAAGTATAACTTTGTTAGGGGTACCAGGCAGGGGAAACAATGCAGGGAGTCAGGGAGTGAAACCCTTATGGCAATTATACGTAGTTCAGAATAGATGAAACAGAGGGAAGCGATAGGTGTGTGGGAGAAACAGGAGTATTGCGGTTATATCAAGAATGGCTTTTGTCAGATCCTGTTGAAGATGGCGGGCACTGAGGAGGTGAGGGTATCTATGCAGGGGAGCAAGCCCGAACAGCCCGAGCTGTCACTGCCCTAGCAGCAAGTATGGTAGCTGAGGCTGGAAAAGCAGTAGTATCCCTTGTGAAAGACAGGTTCCTGAGCCTGGACTCACCCACATATGTTCTGCACAGAGACAGAGCAGAATGAGCTGATATAGATCCAGTGCCACAGAACATGGTTCCAATCCAGTGGCCCAAGTCACTTATAGTAAAAATTTGAGAGATGATTGTGATTATTTCTGGGCCATTCTGTAGCATGATGAAAGAAGTGAACAAGCTTTCAAACTAACCAGAGATGCTATTGAGTTAAATGCAGCCAACTATACAGTGTGGCATTTCTGCTGAGTTCTCTTAAAGTCACTTCAAATATGAGGAAATGAACTACATCAGTGCAATAATTGAAGAGCAGCCCCCCAAGTATGAAGTTTGGCATCACAGGTATTAGTGGAATGGCTAAAAGATCCATTTCAGGAGCTTGAGGTTATAATTAGGATGCAAAGAATTATCATGCCTGGCAACATCGACAGTGGGTTATTCAGGAATTTAAACTTTGGAATAATGAGCTACACAGTATGTAGACCAACTTCTTAAACAGGACATGAAGAGTAATTCTGTCTGGAACCAAAGATACTTTGTAATTTCTAATACCACTGGCTACAATGATTCGAGACAGAAGTCTGGTACAGTCTGGAAGTGATCAAACTAGTATCATATAATGAGAGTGCACAGAACTATTTGAAAGCCATATTGTAGGCTTGTGGTCTTTCCAAATACATATCCCAATTTATTAAATCAATTACTTGATTTGCAAGCAAGTCTCAGTTCCCCCTAATTGCCTTTCCTGTTGATATTTATGAAGATATGCTAGAAAACCAATGTGACAACAAGAAGGACATTTTTAGTAAATCATTAGAGTTATGTGAAATCCTACCTAAGCAAAAGGACACTTTCGGGAAGGAATATTGGAAATATATTGGAAGATCACTTTGAAGCAACACAGCACAGAATGTCCCACAGACAAACGTGCAGCAGTAACACCATCTAGGAGAAATTAATGGAATGCTTTTATTTCTTTAAGAGACTCGAATGCAGGAGTTTAACACTAGAGCAATCATTCCCTTTGCCTGTGGTGTAAAATATGGATTGCACAGGTATTGCTTTTTAACAAGGAAGTGTGATGTTCTTTGGTGCTGCTGCTATTCAGACTAGTTTTAAGTAATATGAGTCTTTTAAAGCAAAGTAATTCAGGGGGAGGGAGAAGAAACAAAGTCCCATAAAGGAGCTTTTGCAGTCGTATCAACATTTACTCTAATCCCTTAGCATCAACTCCTTCCTAAATGGTGTATGCATCAGGATTTGCAGTGTTAATGATTGCAGATAACTTGTACATAATGGATATGAGGTAACTTAAAACTTCAGTTAAGGAAGCAAGGAATGCAATTGTTACATTAGAGCTGCTATGCCGCACTCACAGTTATCTTACTAATACTGTAACCAACTAATGCCAAAAGAATGGCTTTGTAATAAAATTACAGATGTATCCTAAAACAAAAGACAAACACAAACACAAAGAATAGCTTTGATCTACACTAAAAAGTGTGACTTTTATTCCATCTGAAAAGGGACTGAAGCACAACCAGGTCTATATTTTATTTATATATATATTTATTTTCATTACATTAAAAATTTGTAATTATTAATTCAATATACATAGAGCAAGAGAAGGGGGGAGAGAGGGAGGGAGGGAGGAAGGGAGAGAGAAAGGGAAACATCAATTTATTGTTTCACTTATTTATGCATGCATTAGTTCATTCTTGTATGTGCCTTGACTAATGATAAAACCCACAACCTTGGTTATGGTGTCAACACACTAACCAACTGAGCCACCCAGCCAGGCCTACCAGGTCTACATTTTAGAAATATAATTTTGGTAGCAGCAAGGATGATAGTTTAGAAGAAGAAAGACTGGAGACAGATAGACCCAATTAGGAAGAAAATAACTGACATAATCCAAGCTGACTTGAAGCCTAAAGGCAAGAATCAGTGGTAATGAAGAGAAACTGACTAGAAATAGTGGCTGACTGAATGTGGAGAGTGAAAGAAAAATATAAGTCAGAGAAGAGTTCCAGATTTGTAGCTTTAATTGATAAGGTGGATAAGCAATGAAGGAGAGTGATACATGGGAGGATGGAAATGGGTGCTCTAAGTCTGAGGCGTCTGTGGCTATACTTTGGGATAATGAGCTGCAGTATGTAGACCAAATTCTTAAAGAGGATGTGAAAAATAATTCTGTTTGGTGGTGACGTCCACCTGGCATTTGGACAAGAGTCAGGACAGAAAGACTTGGGAATTGTCAGCATTGATATCAGAAGATACTGTGATGCATAGTATCACAAAGAAGTATGCAGAGTGAGATAAAGTGCAGTGACATATCTCTAAGAATCCCCCTCAGTTAAATAGAAGAGATGGTCATCAGCCTAAATGCAGAAGAGCAGGTAGAACTAATGACCTGAGGTTGGGGGTTACTGGCACAGAGATGAAGAGATAAGAGTGTGAGGAACTGAGGTGCTGGCAAGTGTTTTATACAAATAACATACCAAAGGTTCCACGTTGGATAGGAAAAAAATATAGAAAGCATACATTAGTGTAGGGTTGCCAGATTTATCAGGAAAAAAAGGGGACATCAGTTAATTTGAATTTCAGATACAGAATAACTTTTTTTTTTTTTAGTATAAGTATGTCCCAAATATTGTATGGGGCATACTTATACTAAAATTTTTTCACTGTTAATCTGAAATTCAAATTTAATTGGGTATCCTGTATCTTATCTGGCAACCATAATTAGATGGAAAATAAAGACCTAGAGTATGGGAGCTATTCCGAGGTCAAAGGGCAAGGGCATGGTGTCAAGGAGTCAGAAAGCTGAATATTCAAACACTGTCTTGTTTAGGACTTCAGAGATGGAAGAGTGATGAAAAAGATTAAGAAGGATCCATTGGAGTCTGTGGATGAAACAGAATAGAAATCAGGTCAAGAAGAAACATTGAGGCAAAAATATTGGACGGATCACTAGCACGGACACTGGGATTTAGTTAAAATGATAGTTGGAAGTCCCTGACTAGTGTGGCTCTGTGGGTTGGGCATGGCAAAGGTCATATATTCGACTCTGGTCAGGGCACATGCTTAAGTTGCAGGCCAGGTCTCTGTTTGCCGGTAGGTGAGCGCAACTGATTGATGTTTCTCTCATACATTTATGTTTCTCTACCCTTCTTTCTCCCTTCCGTCCCCTCTCTCTAAAAATAAATAAATATTTTTTTTGAAAAAAAGAATTACCGGAGGACTTCCACTTCAGGGGTGGGGAGGAGGTTGTCCAAGCAGGTACTGTGACTGTTCTAGACTTGAAAATTAAAAAGGTTACATAAAATGCTAAAAATAGATAGCTAGATATGACCTGTCTGGTTTCGGAAAGAATGTTCTGGGTAGAATGAAAAACAGATTTGAGAACACTAGAATATAATGAGGCAAGAAAAAAGGACAGTGTAGTCTTTCAGGTGTGAGAGGGTGGTACTTGGATAGGGTAGCAATAGTGGACATGGAGAAGTAGATGGTTTTAGTGCTAGTAGAGATGAAGCCAGTAAGAATTGGTAACAGTGGTGAGAATTCTCTCCTAGTACAATGTTGTTAGGAATGTTCTAGTTGAAAGGGGATGGCTGAATACATGGGAAACAGATAACAGTATGTTTTACAGTAATAGGACTCCCCTTAGACCTGGGTAAGGACCCTCCTTCTGCTGCAAATGGCAAGGTGTCTATGAGATCACTGGGCCATGCCTACCTGGAGCATGCACTCCTTTTTTAGACTGGCTAGATCTAAGGGCAGACTCAATTGCTGATTACACATCACCATTTGCAGGGGTGAGGGGTGTGGACATAAGCTTGGACACGTCGATTGCATGCATGCATGTGTGGTCCCTTTTTGTGTGGTAGGTGAAGAAGCTAGGAATGGGAAGAGAATGGAGTCAGTGTGACATCTCTAAAAGTCCGAGAATGTGAAATTTAAATCTGGTGTTCTGGATGATTATTTAAGTAGATTTCTCCAGGTAGTAAAGTAGAATATATATTTTTAAAAAACTCATCATCTTGATTTATAACTTACACATTTGGACACGTGATATGTGAGCCTCCATTGCTATTCTTGCTCAGGCTCTGCAAATTTAAAACAGTATGATGCAAGGAGTAACAAATTCACAGATGAAAGTTCACTTTAGCTGGGCCCTTATGTAGTCAGATTTTCTAGGCTTCTGTGTAGGAGATGAGGAAATAAGCAGTGCAAGTTGCCAGGTACTACATTAATATATATAAAAGACAGTTTTCTCCATCTGGAGGGTCACCAATTAGAAAGCTATTTTGATTGTAATGGTTTCAGTGTAATTTTTAAAAGCTTCTTGAATATGGCAGGCAGGAGTTTAAAGTGTGGCAAGGGACCTTAGTGATCAGGCAATCAAATTCACTCACCAAATAAAACATAGGTTCTGACAGATGAAGCACCCTGACTAAGGTCACAAAGTTAGTAGCAGATGATTTCCAGCTCTATCCTCTCTGCTCACTCTTCCACAAATGCTACTTTTCATGAAGACATCTGCTGCCAGACAATTCCAGCTCCAAAGTTTTCACTTGCTTTCACTGCTATGTATTAGAGGAAGTGAATACTTTCACTTTAAAATTTGGAGGCACCTAACACACAAAAAAAACAGCCTATAAACCAGTATTAAATTTTGACTACAAATTATTCTTAAAAAAGAAAAAACAAAAGGCAGGGGGGGCAAGAATCCAACCTCATAAAGTCACAAGTACTGGCAATCCTGGATAGTTACTTTTAAACTATTTTTCGGAAAGTTTACAGGCATGTTAAGTCCCCTTTTAGGACTCAAAATACCCCCCGAATGGTCATCTCCTGATTTGACTATTTTTACCATCTATTCCTTTGACTTTCGATCTCATGTGAGACCTTAGAGTTAAATTAAAATCATGCTCCTCGTTTGGGTTGCAACTGTATTACCGTAACCTATCTTCCCAAACTCCTTATCTTCTAAATTAGAAATCCAAGTGCAGGCTTAGAAAATACTCAACACTCAAGATGATAACTAAATGCTAAAATACACTTTAAAAACACCTTGCTTTTCAAACACTTACAAATACCGCTAACGGATTTTTCTTAGCGAGTCTGAGTTATACTTATAATAAAATTAAAATCTTTAAGGGTCCCATGACAAAAGTTTAAAAACATCTCCACAGAGACTCTTACCTTCAAGTTCAGAAGTAATCCCAAAGTTTAGGTTTGCAGGAAGTTATCTCTCTCAAAATTTAGGAGTTGATGGTTTTAGCAACAGTAACAAATTTTGTCAAAACACCAAGTGACTTTAAACCCCTCCTATCAACGGACCGCTGCCAATGAGAAGGAACAACTTAATTACTGGAAAAATTTTTTCCCCTGAGCTGAGCATCTGCGAAATGCAGCTTCCTGGGCTCGAAGAGGCAGGGAGGGACCAAAAGGACCCACTGGGAAAAAAAAAGAGAAAGTGATACCACAAAGTCATTGAAGCAGAGACGAGCGCGACCTGGGCCCGGGCAACTTTTGGGGTCCGCAGTGCTGGTTCTTCCCAGACACTCACCGGCCTCCGGACTTCACGCTGGCAATAATCGGGAAACCCTGCCTCGCAGCTCTCTCGGGCACTAGTCGCGTCCGTGGAGTTGTGAGCTCCTCCGCAGGTCCGCTTGGTGACCCCGCCCCTTCGGCTCGAGATTCGCGCCTTTGACTGGTTTCTACAGGGATCCCTCAGAATGGCTCGCCCAATGAAGGGCCCGGCCGGTGGCCCGGACGCTCCGCCCCTCCCCCCGCCCCAAGCTTTGGGTCCGCCCCTGCCCTGCTCCGGGGAGCAGAGGAGAGTAAATACAACAGGAGCGCAAAATGGCGGAGCCGCTGAGTCCAACGCACGGCGCTGCAGCCGCCACCACCGTCCCAGAGAAAGAACCATTTGGCAAACTGCAGACTGCCTCACGGGACCCACCAGGTCCTCTGTCCGCCAAGAAAGTCCGGACTGAGGAGAAGAAAGCCCCGCGGAGACTGAACGGAGAAGGGAGCAGCGGCGGGAACAGCAGGCAGCTGCAGCCTCCGGCTGCACCTTCGCCTCAAAGCTATGGCAGCCCCACGTCCTGGAGCTTCGCCGCTCTGTCTCCTGCCCCCTCCCCGTCCTCTGCTCGGAGCAGTTTCTCTTTCTCTGCTGGCACGGCCGTCCCGTCCTCAGCCTCTGCTTCCTCGTCTCAGCCGGTGCCGCGCAAACTGCTGGTCCCTCCTACGCTGTTGCACGCTCAGCCTCACCCTCTCCTGCCAGCCGCCGCCTCCTCGGCCAACGCCAAGCCGCGCAGACCCAAGGAGAAGCGAGAGAAGGAAAGGAGGAGGCACGGCCTCGGCGGGGCGGGTGAGGCCGCCCGGGAGGAGAACGGGGAGGTGAAGCTGCTGCCGCGAGGTGGGTCCCGGTACCGGGAGGGGTGAGGAGAGGGAACCCCGGTCCCCGCCACCCTGTTGTGCCCACGGGGTTGGAGCAGGGGGAGCGTGGGGGCCTCGTGCGCCAGCCTGGAGGGGGCGGGAGGCGTCCGGTTTTCTGCACGCAGTCTTGCAGCCCTCGTGGGGACAGGAAATGGAGCTTGTAATTTCGGTCGCAGTCGAGGGGAATGGCCGAAACTCTCATTTTCTATATCGTTTCTGCCTTTCGCTTAATACGCGGCAAGATTTGTAGAATTCGGTCTAGAAGACCGGTCTAGGAGTGTTTGGCTACCGAGGGAGATGGGAGGAAATGGGATCGTGAAGGGTTTTGTCTTGTAAAAGACGGTCGATTGATTATTAGACCGTTTAGTCTTGATCATGGAATTCATATTTTTGACAAGGCTCTAGCGCCAGAAAATTCTGTCAAAAAAAGGGGTGTGGAGAGTATTGGCGTCAGCTGGAAGCTACCGGAGGCCTGAGCGTTTCAACCCTATTAGGGAAATGAGGTAGCGTGCAGGGCCCGAAGTGTGCTGTTTTATGAGGTACCCTCCCTCCACTCTCCTTTCCGCTCCGTAGGCTTTAGTGTTTTGAGTGGTCTTGTTTGAAACACCATCCTTCAGAAAGGATTTTCAGCCATGTTCTTTTTTTTTTTTTTTTCTTTTTTCCTGCAGCAAATGATATAAAATCAGGAGTGTTAACGTTTTAGGGTCAGAGCAAGTGGCTGCAAAATATTTTAGCAACAGGAAAAGGCAAACTATTATCTGTCTTTTTCAGACACGGCTAGACAGTTTTAAAATGTAGGCTAGCCATATAATTTTTCAGAAAGCATTTCTTTTAAATAGATGTCTTCCCTGCTTAGCTGTTGATACATGAAGATCTGACAGTGAGTGGTACAATATGGAGACTGGTTGAAAATTAGATATTTATATGACCAGAAGCTTAAAAGTGCATGATGATCTTTAATATGCATTGATACACAGTATTGTCAAAGTATTTTTGTATTGAAAGGAAAAATGAAATGTCAAACAGTCCTAGCGTTGCTGATCGAATGGTACCTTACATCATAAAAAATTCTCTATATTTGAATTGGAATGGCTATTTTCACAGTTTTTAAAAATGCTGTAAACGAGTATGTAGCAACACTTATTTCTTGATGTTTGGACTGTAATAAAGCTTTGACATCTAAGCATAGCCATCAGGTACTCTGGCACAAGGTAAAGATCTAAGCTTTGGAGAGTGTTGCTTCTAGGAAAGTGGTTTTTGTACTACTTTTAGTCTGGAATTTTAAGTGGTTAGTATTTTAAAGCTATTTTGTCTTAATGGTTACAGTTAAAAGTTGTAAGTGCGTGGAAGTCTTGCGTTACTATGTGTAAACAATGCGTTTGCTTTTGTAAGTTCTTTGAGGAAGTGAATATGGATATAACATTGTCAGGTATTGGAATGGCTGAAAATGAATAAGCATTCTTTAACAATTCTGACTTAAAATATGGAGCACATAAATGGACCTTAAAGTGAAATGGCTCTTAAAAGAGAAAATTTTCTAGTCTTTTAAATTACATTTAGAATCCTTTTGAAGGCTACAGCTTACCTTACTAAGCCTGAATATAAGCAGAGATAGCTTTTCATTAAGATGTGGGGAAGCCCTGTCCTGTGTGGCTCTGTTGGTTGGGTGGTGTTCTGCAAAGGGGAAAGGTCACTGGTTCTGCTCCTGTTAGGGCTTATGCCTGGGTTGTGGGTTCAGTGGCATGAGAGGCAACCTATGGATGTTGCTTACCCTCTCTTTTTCCCTCCCTTCCTAAATATAAATACATAAAATCTTTTTAGCCCTGGCTGGTGTGGCTCAGTGGATTGAGTGCCGGCCTGTGAGTCAAAGGGTCACTGGTTCAATTCCCAGTCAGGGCACATGCCTGGGTTGTGGGCCAGGTCCCCAGTAGGGGGTCAGCGACAGGCAACCACACACTGATGTTTCTCTCCCTCTCTTTCTCCCTCCCTTCCCCTCTGTAAAAATAAATAAATAAAATCTTTAAAAAAAATCTTTTTAAAAAAGCATGTGGGGAAGATGTTTTTCTGTGACCTATTTAGGTTTCTTTGATTAATGACTAGAATGTTAGCACTTGTAAGATTTTCTTTCTTTTTCTTTTTTTGACAAAAATGCTATTTTTATTGAGGAAAACTAAAAATTAAAAGGGGTTTGCTTTTCTGCGTCTTGATGGTAAATTTCACGGTGAAAATACTAATTTGGGAGGTACCTATATCCTAAAACTCAGATATAACTGAATTAAGGTTCTGTTTTAATCAATTAAGGAAGATTCATAAGCAACAGTGGTATTAAAATAACATGATTACATAATGCATTCAATATAGTTATGATTGCACATATAAAAGTCCTAGTTTGTAATATAGTTCTTATTTCTCTGGGCTTTTTGTGAAGATCTTAGTGAGTGGATAACCAGGTATCTTGTTTTAGGTATATATACTTCTTTTTGGTGTTACTCTAAGTTGGATAGTTCAGTGCACCCCCTCAATTATCCCATAGCTCACCGATTGAACAATCTGAATCAGAACTAGAAGTTAGCTATTAAGACACCTACGCAAGGGATAAATCCTTCCTTCAAAAAACAAATAAAAATAAAAAAGGTCTATCCTCTCAACTTCATTAAGCAATTAAACTCCTTTATTTATTTGTAGTAGGGCTTTTTTTTTTTTTAAAGTCTTTAGTAAGGACTGCTAATTGTGTTAAATGAAAATGTGTATGAAAAGGCTTGGCAGGGCATCTAGTAAATTTTATTTGAGTCAGAAGAATGATAATTTGTTTTTGTTAACCTCATAACAAATTAAAAGGTGGGTCAATTCAGATAGAGGAAGGATCAACAGTAAATTTGAAAGTTAGGAGTGATGAACAAGAGAATTACAAAAACATACCAGTCTGGGCCAACTTAGTACGTGTTGATGCCTTACACACCTAAAAGCCTCTGTCACTGCTGCAGCTGTCTGGCATGATAGCCTGAGTTATAAAGTAAATGTTACTATAAAAAGATAATGTGCAAAACATTTTAGATTTTTAAAACTAGAAAATAATCAGGCTTTGGTTCTTACAGAGTTAATTTGCTGAAGAGTTGATAGCTTATTTTCCTGTAAGAGGGAATTCATTACTGAATCAGTAGATGTGGTAGTAACAGTAGATGTGGTAGTAAAAGTGGAACAGGTACTAAAGGTATCCAAGATTTAGAATTATGCTATAACAAACAACAGAACAAACACATTGTTAGGTAACAAAATACCTTAACTGGTTCCAATAACCAATAAAACATACACATATCTTCTAATTTTTGTTAGTGTTTGCTTTGCACTTTATTTTCTTAGAATGACCCTATGAAGTATCCCAAGACAAAACCAGAGCATTTTATAGCATTTTTGACTTGAAAGTGTAGTTACAGAATTTAACTCTAATGAAAATAGAGGCTTTTCTTAGAATTGATTAATTTGAGGTAGAAATGCCAGTGATTTTAAAGGGATAAGATGTTCAAAAGTTTTTCAAACTAGACTTTTCCCCATCTTTCTAATATTGTTATTCCATCATTTTAGGTTGAATCTGTATTCATAGTTTTTATCATTATGACCAGATATTTGTCACTACTGGTATAATTTACAAAGATTCATTTTCTTTTGTTGTTGTGTTGTTCTTGTGTAACCTTTTGTTTTTCATGCCTCGTTTTTTCATTTGGTTAGTTTTGTCTGGCAAAGCCTGTCTGTACTCTCCAGCAACTTCATAAAATGCGTCTCAGTACAATTTTCCACATGGTCAGATCTGTCAGATGCTATTACTAGTTCCATTTTTTCCTGTACACATCTATCCCTTCTGTAGTTATCTTCCTGCTTTGGTCTAGATTGTTTTCTTTTAGGCCTGCTGCAAAGCTGTCATTTTGGGACTTCCCTTAGCTGACATTCTGGGAATTTCTTTAGTTTTAGTTGAGTACTTTTTTTTCTGGATCCTATGTCTTCTTTTGATTTATTCCTTTGTTTGGTTTCCTCTACTATTACCATGAAAGACTGAATGGGAATATGTTTTTGGGATTTTATTTTTACCCTCACACTTGATTATTTGACTGTTGAGAGATTTCTATATTGGAAATCATATTCCCTCAGAAGTTTGGAGGTCTTCCCTTATTGCCTGGCTTGCAATGTTAATGTTTCAAAATTTGATCTTCATATAGTCTTTTGTTTAACTTTTGGGGAGATTTGAACCCTTTCACTGGATTTTAACATTTCAGGTATCTTAAATGTTTTATGAGCTCTTGTTCATTGTTACTGTATTATAGCATCTTGTTCCTTTTTCATGGGGTACAATATTTATGATCTCTTCAGGGGTGTTAATCATAGTTTGTTCTTCTGTTTTTGCTTTTTTTTTTCTTGGTTCCTCTGACTTTTCTATTTGTTTTGATCTCTTGTTAGAGGCTTTCTTCGTATCTGTGTGATCCTTAGAAGTTTCTTCATAATCAAGAGAAAGTTTCAAAGGTAGTAGGAGGCTCACTGGGCATGCACGAGCATGGCTTAGTGATTAATGAACTCCCATGTTTTTACCTTTACTTCTTTTCACTGGCAGTGAATAAGAAGAAGATTCTCAGTTTCTTCAGATAAAAGTCCTTCATTTTTCTGTCCGTGTGTAAGTGTAATGGTGAAGAGAGGAGGGGATTGGCAGAGGTTATGAATTTAGATGGCAGGGTACTTACTAGTCCTGGGTAGAAGAAGAAAGCCAGAAGTTTCACCATTCAGTTTATAAATTTTCACTTAGTTTCCCTGTTTTCATACCAACATTTCACTTCTGTGTGGGATGCCCTCAAACCTGGAGCCACTCTGATTAAGTTTTGCTGGATACCATATCTCTCATTCCCTTAGGAATGTGTGTGTGGGGGGGCTGGTTTTGGGTAGTTGGTTCTCCCCTCTTGCCTATTCCAGGGCTCCAGTTTCTAAGCCTTTCTAGAGTACTGCAGAGTAAATAAATTTTTTGTTATCTCTTTTGGTAGGGACTTGACATTAACCTTCTGTTTTAAGTCACAATTCCACCATCAGCTTTCTGTCTTTATACATTATATTGCAGGTTATAGTTATAGTGTCTCCTACTTCCATCAATGGTGGGATTTCTGATTCTTTTTCTTCCTACTTTTTGAGTAGGCTTTTCAAGAGGAGATCTTACATGTTAGCCTTATTTTGAAAAGAATTAAATGAAATATTGTGGCTTATATAAATTTTTTGTGTGTGATTGAGAATTGATAAAAATGCATTCTTACCAACTAAATTAATATTTTTATAATTTCAAACATTTCATGTTTGAAGATACACTAAATATATACATATTTTTTCTTGAATTGTAGGTTGAAGATAATTAACGTTTTATCATGAAATTTTTTAAAGAAGATTCTATTTTATTTATTTTTAGAGAGAGGGGAAGGAAGTGAGAACGAGGAGAGAAACGTCATTGTATGGTTGCCTCTCCAGCCCCCACAGGGGACCTGACTGGCAGCCCAGGCATGTGCCGCAACTGGGCATTGAACCAGCGACCCTTGGGTTCACAGGCCAGCACTCAATCCACTGAACCACACCAGCAGGAGTTGTCATGACATTTTTAATTAATACAAAAGAAACCAAAATAGTGTTATGAATTCTGGGTCTACCCGTTATCCTTCTTTAACAATTATCAACATTTTACAATTCATTTTTTATTTCCCCTCTTCCACTTACTCTTACTGTTTCGCTCTGGTATTTTAAAACACATTCCCAACATATATCATTTCACCCCAAAATAACTAGGATTGAAATTTTTTCCGTTACAGAAAAAATGGTGCTCATACAAATTTTAATAACAAGTATATGTATACTTAAGAGTGAAATTCTCCCCTAGCGCCATACTATCATTAACAATTTGGTATGTCTCCTCTGGAATAGATGTGCTTGTATATTTTTAGGTTAACTGTTTAAAAAGTTATTGTTTACATTTATGATAAAACAATACAACATAAAATTAACTCTTTAAGCCATGTTAAGTGTATAATTTAGTGGCATTTAGTATATTCACACTGTTGTGCAACCATTACCACTGTCCATTTCCAGAGCTTTTTTCTCTTCCCAAACTGAAATTCCATATCCATTAAAGAATAACTGCCCCCATCATCCACCAGCCAGCCCCTGGTAACCACCATTCTACTTTCGTCTCTATGAATTTGAGTGCTCTAAGTACCTCATATGAGTGGAATCATAAAGTATTTTTTTCTTTTGTGACAGGCTTATTTCAATTAGTGTAATGTCTTCAAAGGTTCATCCTTGTTGCAGCATGTGTCAGAATTTCCTTTTTAAGGTAGAGTAATATTTGCAGGAATATACTACATTTTGTTTACCATTCATCCTTGATGGATACTTGGGTTCTTCCACCTTTTGTCTTTTATGAATAATGCTGCTATGAACATGGATGTACCAATACTGTTTAGTATCAGGAAAGTAAATAATCTAAGCATACATAATACCCATAACAGCTAAGTGAAGGAGATGCTTGTAAAGTCAGTGTACATTTAGCCACATCAGCATAGGAAATAAAATACTAGGATTAGGTGGGCCTTTATTGAGTGCTTGCCATGTGCCATGGTATTATCTCAATAGTTTTAGATTAAAATTCTGAAGTTTTGGTAACTTGCTCAGATTTGCATATAGCTAATATGTAAAGAATTTTATGGTTCCCTGATGGGAGTGGTGTTGGGGGAATGGTGAAGAGGTGAGGGGATTAAGAAGTAAAACTATGTAGTTACAGAATAGCCATGGAGATGTAAAGTACAGTATAGGAAATGGAGTAGCTAAAGAATTTATATGCATGACCCATGGACATGAACAAGGTATGGGTATTGTCAGAGGGGGGAAAATTGGGACAACTCTAAGAGCATAATCAATAAAATATAATTTAAAACTAATTTGTTAATACACAAAAATTCAGAGCCACAAATACTATAAATTCATTGGCATGACTAGAATCTTATGGTAAACACTTTTTTTTAAATAAGATTTATTTTTATTTATTTTTAGGGAGAGGGGAAGGGAGGGAGAATGGGAAGGAGGAAAACGTGTGAGAGAAATTTTGTTGCCTCTTGCAAGCCCCCAACTGGAAACCTGGCCTGCAACCCAGGCATGTGTTCTGATCGGGAATGGAACCAGCTACCCTTTGGTTCTCAGACCAGTGCTCAATCCACTGAGCCACACCAGCCAGGGCAAAAATCTTATGGTAAACACTTTTCTTGAATTTTTAATTAACTGTAGTTTGATAATTTAGTTCACAATAGTTTGAATTTTGAAAAGCTACATACAGAATGCTTTAAGTTAAAAGTTGACAGTATTCCTGTTACAATTGGTAATTATTACAATATTGGTAACATGGGCCAAAAATAAAAAATCCTTACTAATTTCTTTTTATATAGTGGATATATTATTATATATAGTGTGTTAAATACTATATATAGTTCAAAATTATTGTGTCTATTTTATAAAGACACTGTTGACTAATATAAATTAACTTATTCACCTATATAAATTCCCACTTGACTAGATTACATCAATTCTTTCTGAGCAAGTGTCCTTTTAGTCTTTGTTTTATGATCTTTGCCTTGTACTTAATGATTGGTTTGATGAAAAAAGGAAAATAATTTTTTTATTAATAAATTTTATCTGTACTCTGCGCATTACAAATTAGGTATCTACTCTTTAGATTTAAAAAAACGATTTTATTATATTTTTAGAGAGAGGGGAAGGGAGGGAGAAAGAAAAGTAGAGAAACATCAGTGAAAGAAAAACATTGATTGGTTGCCTCTTGTACCCACCCCAGTTGGAGACTGAATCTGTAGCCCAGGCAGTGCCCTCTACTGGGAAATGAACCAGTGACCTTTTGCTTTGCAGGAGGACACACCACCAACTGAACCATACAGGTCAGGGTCTCTTTAGCTTTTTATAGCATGGGTATACTTTCTTCAGGTGTTACTTAATTTAGAGCCACTTTGACTGGTTGGACATGTGTAGTATTCTGGAAAGCAAATGTCTTGGGTTCATTTTCTGGTGAATCAGTGATGAACTTTATATCTTAAGGGAATAAATATTCACCATTTTTCAGTTTTCTTCTTTGAGGATAATGAAAATATTGGAATTAGTAAATTCTTTCAACGTAGTCTGAGATGGGCAACAAGCTCAGGTGAAATGAGTACTTAGGCACAACTTGAACTAGACTCTAGCTTCTTGAATACAGAAACAACCATAACAACAATACTTAACATTTATAGAACTGTGTTCAACACTTACATATATTTTATTTAACTTTCACAACTTTTAAGAAGTTCAGTCAGATATTAGCCTTTTATAAGTGCTGTCTGGAAGCTCAGAAGATTTAGGTAATTTGCCCAAGGATATGAAGTAAATAGTAAATCTGGGTTTCAGATCTTTAGATAGTTTGATTTCAGAGTTCCAGCTCTAAGCTGTGCAAATTGTGTTAATATTTTTTAAAGTCTTCATCCAGAAATGTACCTCTCATTGTGAGATAGTTTGCCAAATAAATGAACTGGGTTTTGATGGAAAAATAGGACTTTGATAAATGGAGATGAAGGGATAGTGACTTTTAGTCAGGGGGATGGTGTGAACAAGATTGTAGAGACAGGGGTGTGCATGGCACGTTCAGTAGCCTGCGAGCAGAACCATTTGGCTGGGTTGGTGATTTGTACAAAGTGGGGAGGTAGGATGAAATGGCAGTTGAAAGTCTTCCACAATCTGCCTTTTATTTGCCAGGATATGGAGTTTAGACTTCATTCTCTGGTCAAAAACAGCAAGGCACTAAAACAAGTAGGGTGATAATATATTCAAATTGGTAGTTTTAGTAGCATTGTGTGGGATGATTGAGAAAAAAATTAGAGACTGGAATATTGAAGACTACTGTAGTAGTGAAATGATGTGATTTTAGTGACAAAATGATTGGTACTCCTGGACACAGAAAGGAAGAGATTTTGAGAGGGAGTATATGATAGGCCACTATGATTATCTAATACATACTTAGCAAGAAAGGAAGATTTATATATAATTCTGTGGTTTCAGATGGAGAGAATAAGCATATCATTGAAAAAATGTGGATATGAGTTTGAGATGCAGGCAAATACCTCATGTAGAGTTCTTTTATCAGATGAGAATCATATTAGTGGTGAGTCATCAGGTAAGGTTTGAAAATGTTCTGTGTATAGATCTCTTCAATTAGTGTCTGCATGCAGGTGTGGAGGGGACCCTTTTAAAAGTCTCCTTACAGTGGCAGATAGCAGTGGTTGTTTTTTTGAGGAGCAGATAATCTCAGACTCTCTCTTAGTTCTTAGGTAACTGGTTGTTCACTGCCTTTATTTTTTTAAGAACTTTTTTTTTATCTTCACCTGAGGACATGCTTATTCATTTTAGAGAGAGGGGAAGGGAGAGGGAGAGAGAGGGAGAGAAACATCTGTATGAGAGGAAAAACAGCAATGTGTTGCCTCTCCTATGCACCTGGACTGGGACTGAACCTGCTACCTATGCATGTGCCCTGATGAGGGAATTGAACCTGTGACCAGCTTTACAGGAGACGCTCCAACTGAGCCAAATGGGTCAGGTCTGTTCAGACTTTAAAAGGTCTCTAAAAAACCCAAGATTAGCCCTGGCCAAGTGGCTCATTGGTTGGAGTGTGGGTTCATACACCAGAAGTTGAAGGTTCAATTCCAGATCAGGGTACATTCCTCTGCTGCAGGTTCAATCCCCAATCAAGGCACAGACGGGGAGGCAAGTGATTGATGTTTCCTTCTTGCATTGATGTCTCTCTCTCACTCTCTCAATCCCCTCACCCCCCTTTTTCTCCCTAAAATCATTAAACATATCCTAGGGTGAAGGTTAAAAAAAAAAACAAGATTAGGCAAGGTCTCTTAACCTTTACTCTGGTCTAACAATTTAGCAGTTTACCTTCTATTTGTCCTTCTGCTCTTGATCTCTCCTTCCATTGCCCTTATCTCTGCTGCTACTTATTTTAGTGTTTAATTTATGTTTGGGCCCTTTTACAGTGCTCTTCTCTCTGGCAGTTACTTTCTCTATCTATTATCCTTCTATTCCTAGTTCCGCACTTCTACATCTAGCTAATGTACACTCATCTTTTGGGATTCAACTTGAAAGGGAGTGCTTTTATATTCTTTGAATTAGTTTAGGTCCCCTTAATGTTTCTTTCCATATCTCTGTACACTTCTGTCTTGACTTTCTTCACTTCATTTTAATCACTTATTTAGTTTTCTTCAATAGACCGTTAAGCTATGTGAAATCAGGAGTTAAGATTGTCTTGTTTCAGGTCAGACCCTTAACCTGTAGGTAATCTATTTGGAAAGTGAATGAATTACACTGCATTTCAGTCCTTTTTGCCTGCTCAGAAGACATATCTGATAGTTATTGAGGAAAAATTTGGCAGGTATTTTTTAAAATGAGAAGAGTTGAAGGTGATAATAGGATGAGAAGTTGATCAGCAGCTCACAGAAATGGACAGATTGTCAAGTAAGCAGAAGAGGCAGATACTAGTGGTATGAAAACTAGAAAGGAAATGAACTGTGTGGATAATGCTAATTAAATTATATTTGCCTAACAAGTTGCTATTTTGTATACTTTTAACCTCCAAAAAATGAAACTCATTGCTGCATTATACAAAGAGGATATTTTATGTTTTTAATCTTACTTTGCTTTCTGTCACCTCACAAAGTTCCTTTTTGCCACTCAGTGCTTGCTTACCCGAGGATGATGTTTTCGGTTCCAATAGTTTTGGCTTTTCCAGAATGTTATACAGTATAAGTTGAATCATACACTACCTAGCTATGTTTGTGTTGGACTTCTTTCACGTAGCGTATTGCTTTTGAGTTTCATCAATGTTGTCTCATCATTCACTTCATTCCTTTTTATCTCTGAGAGTTAATTCATTGTATGGAGCTGCCACAATTTGTTTTTCCATTTGCGAGTTGATGGACATTTGGATTGTTTCTATTTTTGATGTTATAAATAAGCCCGCTACAAGCATTCACGTACAAATCTTGGGGTGCATGTATGTTTTCATTTCTTTTGAGTAACTACTTAGCACTGGAATTGCTGGGTTGTATGGTAATCTGCCATACTTTTCTAAAAGTGGCTGTACGGTTTTCCATTCTCACTAGCCCTTGATAGTCTCAGTTTACTGAATTTTAGCCATCCTATTAGATATGTAATAGTATTTCACTGTTGTTTTCATTTGCAGTTCTCTAATAACTAGTCATTACATTGAACATCTCTTCATGTCTTTATTTTCCATACCTATCTCTTCTTTGGCAAAGTGTGGATTCAGATTGTCTGTTATTGAGTGTGTTCCTATTATTGTGAGAGTTTTTTTTACATATTCTTTGTACAAGTTCTTTATGAGTTATGTATTTTGCAAATACGATCTCCCATCCTGTTGCTTTTCATTCTCTTAAAATTGTTCTTCATACATTTTCACAGTAGAAAAGTTAATTTTGATGAAGTTTACTTTATAATTTCTTTTTTTTATTTTTGATGTTCTTTTTTTTTATATATTTATTGATTATGCTATTACAGTTGTCCCTTTTCCGCCCCTTCACTCAACTCCATCCTGCCCACCCCCTCCCTCCCACATTCCCCCCTTATAGTTCATGTCCATGGGTCATACTTGTAAGTTCTTTGGCTTCTACATTTCCTACACTATTCTTACCCTCTCCCTGCCTATTTTCCACCTATCATTTATGCTATTTATTCTCTGTACCTTTCCCCCCGTCTCCCCCTCCCAATCCCCTATTGATAACCCTTCATGTGATCTCCATTTCTGTGGTTCTGTTTCTGTTCTAGTTGATTGCTTAGTTTTCTTTTGTTTTGGTTTTAGGTGTGGTTTATAACTGTGAGTTTGCTGTCATTTTTACTGTTCATATTTTTTATCTTCTTTTTCTTCGATAAGTCCCTTTAACATTTCATATAATAAGGGCTTGGTGATGATGAACTCCTTTAACTTGACCTTATCTGAGAAGCACTTTATCTTCCCTTCCATTCTAAATGCTACCTTTACTGGATAGAGCAATCTTGGATGTAGGTCCTTGCCTTTCATGACTTGGAATACTTCTTGCCAGTCCCTTCTTGCCTGTAAAGGTCTCTTTGGAGAAATCAGCTAATAGTCTTATGGGAACCCCTTTGTAGGTAACTGTGTCCTTTTCTCTTGCTGCTTCTAAGATTCTCTCCTTTGTTTCATCTTGGGTAATGTAATTATGATGTGCCTTGTTGTGTTCCTCCTTGGGTCCAGCTTCTTTGGGAGCTTCCCGGACTTCCTGGAAGTCTATTTCCTTTGCCAGATGAGGGAAGTTCTCCTTCATTATTTGTTCAAATAAGTTTTCAATTTTTTGTTCTTCCTATTCTCCTATGGCGCCCCTATAATTCGGATGTTGGAACGTTTCAAGATGTCCTGGAGGTTCCTAAACCTCTCCTCATTTTTCCGAATTCTTGTTTCTTCATTCTTTTCTGGTTGGATGTTTCTTTCTTCCTTCTGGTCCACACTGTTGATTTGAGTCCCAGTTTTCTTCGCATCACTATTGGTTCCCTGTACATTTTCCTTTGTTTCTCTTGGCATAGGCTTCATTTTTTCATCTACTTTTCGAACAAATTCAACCAATTCTGTTAGTGTCTTGATAACCAGTGTTTTGAACTGTGCATCCCATAGGTTGGCTATCTCTTCCTCGCTTAGTTGTATTTTTTGTGGAGCTTTGAAGTGTTCTGTCATTTGGGCCTTTTTTTTTTTTCTTGGCATGTCTGTTACTTAAAGGGGCAGAGCCTTAGGTGTTCCCCGGGCCGGGGTAACACTGGATGCTGGGCTGTGATGCTGTACACGGGGGAGGGGCTGAGAGGGAGCATTGGCGCCTGCTCTACTCTCCACCAGATTTCAGCCACTCCCTCTGCTTCCCACAATCAAATTGGGCCCCTCTGGTGCTGGTTCCCGAGTGGGTGGGCTTGTGCACACTCTAGGCCCCTGTGGGTCTCTCCAACGAGCTCTCCTGTGAGGCTGGGAGTTTCTCCTGCTGCCGCCCCAACACCCACGGTGTTTTCAATCAGAGGTTTGAGGCTTTATTTCCCTGAGCTGGAGCCCTGGGTTGCATGGTTTGCTTTGCTCCCCGCCGTTCCTCCCGGTTTATCTATGCACGAGTGTGGGGCCGCAGGGTGCTACCCGCCGCTCTGCCTGCCCTGTTCTCTGCCACTCTGAGTCCGGCCCTCTCGGTTTATCTGTGCGCGAATGTGGGGCCACAGGGTCTGCCAGTGGTCAGACTGCCTGCCCCGTTGGTCCCACACTCCGCCAGTCTCGGTCCCACCACGGCCACGCGGGTCCTCTCTGCCCCGGTGCCTGTCTCCGCCCCTTCTATCGGTCTGGATGAATGTTTCTTTTTTATCTACTTGATGTCGGACTTCCTTGCCGTTTTATTTTCTGTCAGTTCTGGTTGTGCGAGGAGGCGTAGTGTGTCCACCTACGCCGCCATCTTGGTTCTCTTATAATTTCTTTTATGGTTCATGCTTTTTGTGTTTTACCTAAGAGATCTTTGCCTAACCGAAGTCTACACACAGGTTTTCTCTTATGTTTTCTTTTAGATACTTTATAGTTTTTAGATTTTACAGTTAGGTCTGTGTGAATTTTGAAAAGTTTTGTATTTGAGGTTTGGATCAAGTTTCCCTTGCTTCTTACTTTTCCTTTTTGATTGACTTGAGAATGATTTTGTGAAATTACCCCACCCTCCACAATCCCGAAGGGGATTTTTATTAAATTCATTGATTAAATTACAGGAAGATTGTAATCATTGCAGAATTATCTTTATACTTAAGCTACATGTATTCTTTATCTAGTTTTATTCTTTTATATCTCCATAAAATTTATTGATAGTTAATACAGATTATGAGTTTTCTTCTGGCATATTTTTAAAGATTTTTTGAAATTTATTTTATTTTTGATTGCTTAGAGAGGGGACGGGAAGGAGAAACAGAGGGAGAGAAACATTGATGTGAAAGAGAAACATTGATTGATTGCCTTCCGAAGGTACTTTGACCTGGGAGAGAACCTGCAACCCAGGCATGTGCCCTGACTGGGAATTGAGCTATGAACCTTACAGTTAGCGGAATGACTCCCAAGCACCTGAGCCATACTGACTGGGGCTGGTATTTTGTTTTATTTGGGGAGCCTCTGCAGATTATTTATGGCATATAAAAAAGCTTTTGGTTCTTCTACATATATTTATAATTTTATAGCAATGAAAGGTTATTTTTAATTAAGAACAGGTTAAATTAAAGTAAGACATTTTGTAATATTCAGGATGTGATTTCTGTGTGGTTCTTCAAGCATGTGTTTATCTTTGAACAATTTGAGTTGTCTGTTAGCAGAGTATAACTATTCAACTTGATAAGCATTTCTAGTAGTGAGATGCTGTGGTAGGTGTGAACAAAAATGACAAAATTATTAATATACAGTACTTGTCTTCAAGTAGCTTTCAACATTCCAGCATGATACTAGAAAAAGTATAACATTTAATGCAGTAAGTTAAATACTGTAAGACAAATAGAAAGTACTGGTAGTACTAGTGGGAGTAGGGGCAGGCAGATATTAAGAAAGGGAGAGGAATGCAGGAAGGAGGAGGAGATGTTTGAGAAAAGCTTTGAGTGGTAGTGTGGTAGGATTTCAGTAAAGAGATAAAGGAGTTCTAGGTAGAGAGATTATCTAGATCATGGGAACTAGATAGGAAAACTGAGCTATGCAGTGTCACAAAAGTTAAGGGAGGACATAATTTTGAGATACTTGATTGTCTTTATTATATAATAGCTCTGATATTATATATTGCTAAGCACCTTTATTCTAGCCCTTTACTCTTAAATTTAAAAATATCTGTGTCTTATAAGACAAATTCTGTTTTAACATTTTTGTTAATGTCTTGTACATACTGCGTTGGCCAAAAAGTTCGTTTGGGTTTTTTTTGTAAGATGGCTCTATCTGTCTTTAACTTCATTTGAAACAATTTTGTTAGTTTGTATTGTGACAGCTGTCATATCAGTGTGCATTAAAAAAATCTTATCAAAATTGGTGAATTTTTTGTAGCCATTTTAATCTTGAAGATAGAAGAAGATTGAAAGGTTTTCTTAGGCTCCGCCAAGGAAGAAATGCCAATCAGCCACAAAATTAGGCAGTACAGAGCTTTATTGGGGTTTGCACACCTGGGCGAGGTTCCCCGGCCTGTAGAGCAGGGCTGAGGAAGTCACCCCCAAGCAGAGAACGTGGCGGGGTTTTATGCACCAAATTCTGGTTGGCTCTCGACGTGGAGGCTAGGGATTGATCTCTTTGAACCAGGTGGCAATCTATCATTGGTGGTTCCCTGGTTTGAAGTCAGCCGTCTCTTCTGGGTTATAGTTTGGCTGCCATTTTGTCCTACCCCACCCATCCTGACATTCCGACCTCTTCGATAGGATAAGGGGCACCGTGTTAGATCTGGCTACTTCCGGCTGTCCCCGGGGTTTTGAGGGGAGGGGCTGGAGATCAGCTGTTTCAGGTTTGTCGGGGAGGGGCTAGTAGGTTGGGGCCTAAAGAGGCATCTGAAGGCAACCCAGGAGGCTTTGTGGATTCTTTCCTGTAAGAATCTCAGGAAATGGGCCAAGCATTAATAGTATGCAGATTATTATGAATGGCCCTAGGACCGGGGCCAGGGTGGTAAAGAGTAGGGAACGCCACCATGGGGTTATTGCTTCTAGGGTGTCTGGGTCTCAGCGTAATTTGTCCCTGAGGTTTTGTAGGGTATTAATATTCTCTCCCACTACACCGCTTTCATTCACATAGAAGCAGCACTGTTCCTGCAGAAAGAGGCATATTCCCCCTTTTTCTGCTGTTAGTAGGTCTAGGGCTCTGCGGTTCTTCTGGAGGGCAACCTGGGCTACTGAAGTATCTGTCTCTACAGAGATGCTAGGGAGATAGCAGAGGAATCTAGGGCCTGTTCTAACTCAGCTTGTAGTTGACGAGTGGTCTGGAGACTGTGTGCTAACCCAGCTCTGCCTATTCCAGCTGCTGCCAGGGTTGTGGTGAAAGTTAGGCCTACTAGCATGGGCAGAGAGACAGCTCGTTTTTTTCTATGCCTGGTTAGTTTATCTCTGAGCTCCCCTCTGTAATGCATAAGCTGTGGGGTAAGCACAGTCGGGAAGCAGGGGAAGGCAGAGGAGGAGTTGGATTTTCTAACAGCGGAAGGATAAGGGAGGAGGAAGGGGTAGGGTTTTGCGTAACCTGGAGAGTGGCGCCTAGCAGTTGGAGAACGTCCCTTCCTAGAAGGGGGATAGGGCAGGAGGGTATGACAAGGAATGGATGGGAAAAGGGAAAGCCGTCCAGACTGCAGTTAAGCAGAGGAGTTCGCCACGGGTGAGATGGGGTCCTGTCAACCCCCATGACTGAGATCTGAGAAGGAGTAAGAGTTCCTGAAAAAGATGGTAAAACAGAGTAGTTAGCCCCTGTGTCCACCAGGAAAGAGATGGACTTACCCGCTACCTGCAGTGTTACCCTGGGCTCTGCGAGGGTGAGGGGGGTCTTGGAGTCCAGGCCGCTTCAGTCATCTAGGAGTCTGAGAAGTTCCGGCATGGCCAGGGAAGAGTCCGCACCTTGATCGGCTGGTCACCCGTGTGGAGGCACCTGGAACAAGCCTCTAAGGGGACAGGCATCCCTCCAGTGGCCAAGCTGTCAGCACTCGGGGCAGGGCTTCTTTGGTGGCTGAGGTTGATGACACTGGCGGGTCCAGTGTCCTTCTTTGCAGCACTGGAAACAGGCCCCCGGTGGGGCATTTTTCGGCCTGGACTTAACTTAGGCTTCTCCCCCATGCTGGTGTTTGCTGCCGGCCGCAGGGCCGCTAGCATGGCTTGGATCTGCAGGGCTACCTTTTGCTGTAGGTGTGCCTGGCAGGCAGCCTCAGCCTCTGCTTCCTGATGATTGAAAACCTTAAATGCCATATTTACCAGATCTCAGATGGGGGTTTGGGAGCCATCCTCGGCCTTTTTTAATTTTCTTATAATGTCTGGGGCCGACTGAGAGATAAAGTGAGTAGCTAAGACAGTGGCCCCAGCGTTAGAAGCCGGGTCAAGGCGGGTATGGAGCACCATTGCCTCAGTTAGTCTGTTGAGAAATAGGGCCGGATTTTCTCCGGGGCCTTGGGTGACTTCTCTGAGTTTATCGTAATTGACTGCCTGAGATGAAAGGCAAGGGGAAGGCAGAGCCCTCCTTTTGGGAATTACAGTTGTTAGAGGTGGAAAGAGCCTAGGCGTTTCTCAATTGAAGAGAGGTCAGTTAGTGAGAAGGGGACATGGACCTGAACGACACCTTCTGCTCCTGTCATTTCCCGGAGGGGGCAAATACGGAGTCTAGGGGCTCTAGATTCAGGCGAGAGCAGGAGTGTGAGCTGACTGGGGAGGAAAGGTCTTCAGAGGGAGGGGAAGAATCCGGCTGAGAGGGGAGGGCCGGGGCTGGAGTAGCCGTGGGTGGGAGCTGATGAGGAGGAGGAGGAGGAGAAGCAAGATCTTCAGGAGAATCAGAAAAGGAGGAAGGGGTTTCTGGGGCAGTTGGCTTAGGAGGCCGTACAGGTCGGGCCAGGAGAACCTGAGCTGTGGAGCATTGGGCACACAGATCAGGGCGGGAGCACAAGGGCCAAAAGCCCTGAATGTGTGGAACCTCAGGCCATTTGCCAGTCCATCTGCAAAAATTATCTAGGTCAGTAAGGTAGTGAAATCGAAAGTACCTTCAGGAGTCCAGGTTTCACGATTATCGAGCTGATACAACAGCCTGACCGTTAGAAAAATCAGCTGTTTTCACTTGAGGCCAGGATCAATAGCTGGCAAATTTTTCAGGAGGCACCCTAGAGGAGACTTAGGGTCTGGTTTGGACTCCTGGCCCCCCCCCCCCCATTCCTGGTCCTGTGAGGATTAGCAAGTGGGAATCCGTGTCCCTCAACCCAAGTTGCTGATCTGGTCTGGTAAAAATGAGGATCTAGGCCCATGGAGGTCTCCTCTGGTGCCTAGAGCCCCTCAGCGGTGGGAGAGCAGCCTCTCCTGGAAGGGTCACCCCGACGCAGCGCTGCGATTTGGTGGGAGAGCAGCCTCTCCCAGCAGACGGGGGCCTGGAATCAGTGTTCGGGGACCAGAAATGTAAGGGCAACGGCACTTATCCTGGTTCTTAGTCTGGACTGATGGGGTGGCTGCGAGGCCTCCTTGGGGAGTATAGGGAGAGGAGTGGTCTTCAGCAGACAACAACTCCTCCTGGGTTTCAGCACCAAGTGAAAGGTTTTCTTAGGCTCCGCCAAGGAAGAAATGCCAATCAGCCACAAAATTAGGCAGTACAGAGCTTTATTGGGGTTTGCACACCTGGGCGAGGTTCCCCGGCCTGTAGAGCAGGGCTGAGGAAGTCACCCCCAAGCAGGGAATATGGCAGGGTTTTATGCACCAAATTCTGGTTGGCTCTCGACGTGGAGGCTAGGGATTGGTCTCTTTGAACCAGGTGGCAATCTATCATTGGTGGTTCCCTGGTTTGAAGTCAGCCGTCTCTTCTGGGTTATAGTTTGGCTGCCATTTTGTCCTACCCCGCCCGTCCTGACAAAGATAAGCAACATTTTTGGCATACTATGCTTTATTATTTCAAGAAAGGTAAAAATGCAACTGAAACACAAGAAAAGATTTTTGTAGTGTATGGAGAAGGTGCTGTGACTGATGGAACAAGTCAAAAGTGGTTTGCAAAATTTAATGCTGGAGATGTCTTCCTGGACAATGCTCCACAGTTGGATACATCAGTTGAAGTTGATAGCGATCAAATCGAGACGTTATATGAGAACAGTCAACGTCATGCCACACGGGAGATAGCCAACATACTCAAAATGTCCAAATCAATAAAGTTATTGGTGAAAATGAAAAGTGTCTTTTATTTGACAGAAAAAAACTACGTGAACTTTTTGGCCAACCCAATACACAACTTACTCAAAAAAAACTTCATTAACTATAAGAAGAATTTGTAAAGGCTGCATTATCTATTGCTGTGTTACAAACTGACCTTAAACGTGGTGGCTTAAAACAACTACCATTTTATATCTGATGATTATTTTTTCAAGATTTTATTTATTTATTTTTTTATAGAGGGGAAGGGAGGGAGAAAGAGTGGAAGAGGAACATCAATGTATGGTTGCCTCTCACGCATCCCCTACTGGGGACCTGGCCTGCAACCCAGGCATGTACCCTGACTGGGAATCGAACTGGTGACCCCTTGATTTGCAGGTCAGCACTCAACCACTGAGCCACACCAGCCAGGGCTATATCTGATGATTTTGTGGGTCAGGAATTCCAAGAAGATTGACTAGGTGATTTTGCTTCATGTGGGGTTGCTCAGTGGTGTTCAGTTGGTGACTGGTCTTGTCTAGTAGGTCTAAGATGACTCTGCTCATGTACCAGTTGCCTTGTCAGATGCTGAGCTAAGCCCCTCTCTCTTCATGTCATTTCAAAGCCTTTCCATATGATCTCTTCATCAGGATAGTTGGATTTCTTACATGGCAACTTAGGATTCCAAGAGACCTAGGTGGAAGGAAGGGTATTTATAATCTGTCTTTGGAAGTCTGAACTAGTTCCTCCCTATACATATATTAGGGCCTTAGGCCTTAATATGTGGGAGAACTCTGTCCCACAGAGCTCTCCTGGCCTCTGTGGATGAGAATAAGACTACCAAGACATGATCTGCTCAGGGAGAAAAAGCTGGCTAATCTCTCAGAGGAAAAGAGCCCCGAGTACCTTTTTCCTTGGGCTTTAGCTTGCATAGGAATACATATCAAAGAAAGGAGATATGGTTTACAGATAACATTTCTGGGACCAGAAGGTCCTTTTGAGTCAGAGTCTGGTAGACAAGAGTGATGCCAGTCAGCCATAAAATCTGGGGAAACAAACTCATTTTGTGATTGGACCCTAAACATTTAGTATACATTGACTTGAGGGCATTCTTAACAAAGCAGGTTTCACAGGATTTAATGCATTCTTTCTCAGGCCTGATTGCCTTTGGGAACCACCCATTCCAGCACAGGGCTGCACCCACCTCTGGCATTGTTTCAGGCCTGAGTCAGGTGGGAGAAGCATGGCTGCCAAGAGATTAGGAGACTTTTTACAGATAGAATGAGGACTCAGACTATGACAAAGCTGAGGGGTAAGGGTCTTTTGCCTCTTCTCCATAGTCCCCTAAGTCCTTCCCTGGTGGCCCCTTTGAGACTGTGCCTGTCTTAGGTTGTTCCTTCCTTGAGGAATCTTACCCGTCATTGGCTAGCCAGTTATCTGGCCAGGCCAAGCAGGGTGAAGTAAAAGGCAAAAGATTTGTACCTTCTGAAGAGAAACCAGAGTATGAGCAAGGTGAAGTAAAGAGAGGCAGAGGCTGCGCCTGTGCTGGGATGATAAGTTTTGTCTCCTTAGTGGCTTATGGTCCCAAGGTCTCTTCACTTAGTCCTAGCCTTGGGACCTTCTCACCTGTTGGTGAGGTTACAGCTCCTGAAACCAGGTAGGATAGTTCCCAATGTTAATAGATATATCTGTTTTGTAAAATTTCACTTAGAGCATATTCTAAATTGAACTAAAAATAGATGAAGTACCTATATGAGAGTTACACAGTGATATTAGCTAAATATATGTTTTTAAAATTTATAACTTTGGCTCTATGGAAAAATATAATTGGGAGTTAAAACAAGAGCAGTGGTTCCCGCATATATTGTTATCATTAACCAGAAAGAACTATATGATTTATAGTTTTCATTATATGTTAGAATTTTAATTAAATTATATAGTTGTATAATGTTGATTTAGACATCTAGAATGCCCCAGGTTATATATGAGTCACATTTTATATGATAACTATAGTAGAAGACTCTGTGACCATAGTGTTTAATTCTGTAACTGAGCTATCAAGTATAATATCTCTATTTCATGTCTTGATTTTACAATATACTGAAAGCAGAAGTAATTATACTTCTGTTTTGGAGGCATATCTTTCCTTGGTAGCTCAGTGAGGAAAACCTGACCTGAAATTTTTCATAATGGCAGGAAAGGGAGCCCAAGCCATTTTTTTCATGTTGTGCCTGGATTGGCTTTCATGTAGGTATATATGTATTTATTTTTTTGTTTTCCATTACTCTCCTTTCTGTGTTTTTGTGACTATATTGCTATACTAGATGCTTTCCTAATAGAATTCTCCTATTTGTATTTAATAATAATATGTTTGTCAAGTACCTACTATATATTGGACATAGTGTTGGATATAATGCATTTGTTGCCTTTAATCCTCATAAACTATAAAAGATAAGTGCTATTTTCTTTGCCTGATAAGATTATCTGTCAAAACAGTTAAGTAACTTGTTTTGTGTCAGTTGGTCAGTTAGTGGCAAAGGTGGAATTTGAACTTACACATGTCTAACTACAAAGCCTCAGCTATTTCCACTGTATTAGACTACAGTTAAGGTCTCTTAATCCCCAGCTGTCTTAAAGTGTCCATTTTCAATGTTCTGTTCCTTTGGGGTTGGAGCGATGCTTGAGTATGTTAGTAAAAGCAACAGATCTACTCCCAAATCATAAGAGAGATAAGTGTTGTTCTGTTTGAATTTCCTCATAATATCTATAGGAAGAATGTTTTTGCATTACTGTACAAAATATGGGAAGTTGTTACTGTATGAGTCATTGTACTAAGTTTTTCCCATTATAAAATAGAAACATAGAGTGCTGGCTGGTGTGGCTCATTGGATTGAGCACCAGCCTGTAAACCGAAAGGTCACCGGTTCAATTTCCAGTCAGGGCACATGCCTGGGTTGCAGGCCAGGTCCCCAGTTGGGGGAGTGTAAGAGGCAACCAATCGATGTATCTTTTGCACATTGATGTTTTCCCCTGTCTTCCTCCCTCTCCCTCTCTCTGAAAGCTAATAAATAAATCTTTAAAAAAATAATAAAAATAAAATATAAATATAGAGTCAATGAATATTGCAAAAGAAAAGGGGTCTTCAGAGATCAGTTAGTATAAGCCCCTTGCCCCTCTCCATCCAGCCCCTATATCCTCCCACCCCATCCTGGCCTTTACCACGTTGTCGTCTGTGTCCATGGGCTATGCTTTATATACATATATGTTCTTTGGCTAATCTCTCCCAGGCCCCCCATCCGCCACCCCCACCCCCTCCTCTCAGATCTATCAATCTATTCCATGTATCCTTGCCTTTGGTTTTATTTTGTTCATCAGTTTGTTTTGTTCATTACATTCTACATGTAAGTGAGATCATATGGTATTTGTCTTTCTCTGACTGGCTTATTTCTGTCAGTATGATAATCTCTAGGTCCATTTATGCTGTTGCAAAGGGTAAGAGTTCCTGTCTGCCTCATGTTTGTCAGATCTCAGCCATCTCTTAGTTAGAAAAGAAGGGTTTTCTTTTTTTTCTTTTCCCCCAGTTTCTGGAACCCATTTCTACATTATTCCTTGTTTTATCATAGAACTATGAGGTCTGTCCAGAAGGTCCTTATTACTGCATCATGGCTAGAAGTGGAAGCCCCTATATATTAAGTTCAGAGTGTTAATTTAATAGAAAATACATAAAGTACTATTTTTAGGATTTTTTAAATTAAATACCGTGATTTTTAGAATGTACGAGGTCTGTCCAGAAGATATCCAGGCAAATAATATGAAAAATGGAGACATTTATTGAAGAAGATACAAGATACAAGAAACATTGTACATAGGACAATGATGCCTCAGTCCCCTTCAAAGTAGGCACCTTGGGACATCACACAGTTCTCCCAGTTGCCCTCAGCTGCCCCGTTGTATTTTCGTGAATCTTATCAATGGTCTAAAATCTCTTCCCTTTCAAAGGTGATTTTAGTTTTGGGAAAAGCCAGAAGTTGCATGGCATCAAACCTGGACTCTAGTGGGGCTGAGTCACCTGGGTGATTTGATGTTTTACTAAAAAACTCTTCATGAGATGTGGTACATGAGTGGGTGCGTTGCTGTGATGAAGCTGCCAATCACCAGTTGCCCATACCTATGGCCTTCTGAATCATCCAAATAGTTTCTGAAGAGGAATGTTCAAGCTTAACACAAAACTTGATGTAGATTCTTGTTGCTCTACTTGCTCAGTCATTTTGAATGTGATGGCTACACAGTACACATGCTCATTCAACAATGTCTACCGCCCCCACTTACTACTACAGTGAAGTTGTCATTGTTCACACATGTGCATTCCAGTCTACTCCCTTGGCTGCCAGATTACATCAGTGTCACGCAAACCGTTCTCATTATATTATTCTGGACAGACTTCACACACATACACACACACACAGAAAAAAGACTATATAGCTTATATTTAAAAACCTAAATATACTATATGCATTTTTCTATAATATGCTCTTTTTACTTAACAGTATTTCTGTCCATTACATAGTGTTAAATTTATACACATACATATATACCTGTGTGAATCTTGTGTATTTCTTTTAATTAACTAAGTTTTACCTTTATAAATTTATATAAATATAAATTTTAGTAAGCTTTTAATTTTAAAATAATATTAGATTTACAGAAAAGTTCCAAAGTTCCCCAAAACTCTGTACTCACGCTCTTTAATTTCCTGATTTAATTCAGTTTAAGCATATTAGGAAAGTATAATCAGCTTATTTTGAGCTCTGACCTTTACCTTACCTGGGGAACCTGAGTTTTGAAGTCTGTTCATTTTCTGCAGAAAATGAAAACACCATGTGTGCCTTAAGGAATGAGATTGAAAGGATTACTAGACTGTTTGGGGTGAGGGTGGTAGGATTTGGAAGTATAACTCTTAAATAACCTTTTAAATAATTTCTCTTGTTTTAAGATCCCTCTGTGTGTGTACACATATATACAGGATAGGGCAAAAGTAGATTTACAGTTGTTCTTACAGAAAACAATACAATAAATAATACAAGAATAAACTTTTGTGTTCTCAACAACTGTAAATCTACTGCTGCCCCACACCTGCATGTATGTGTATTACAATTGTAATACAAATAAATAATACAATAATTAATTTAAAATAATACAAGAATAAACCATTTTGCATATTCACAATTGTAAAACTTACTTTTGCCCACCCCTGTGTGTTTGTGTGTATATATGTATGCATATACACATATATGAGAGGTTTGGCATCCTTTTATAGATTTACATTTATATATATATTAACTTGCAGTTTTCCTCTAACATGCCATGAACATTTTCCCATGATGTTAACTGTGATCAAACAATTTTTAATGGCTTAATAATTTTCCCTTTATGAATATACTCAAATTTATTTAACCAATTTCCATATTAAACATTTAAGTTATTTATAGTTTTTCATTATTATAAATAATATGGGATGAGGACCCTTGTGCATGTGTATTTGTGCAGATGTGGTTATTTTATTTCCTTTTAATGAAATCCTAGCAGTGGAACAGTGGAATCAAAGGAATGATGAGTTTAATGCTTTTCAACATATTTTTAAATTGCCCTCTAGTAAAACTATCAGTTTATACTCATTATCATTGTGTAGACGTGCCTGTTTTGCTTTTTACCCTTTTTAACAGTGATTATTATTTTTAAGAAAATTGGTCAACTTGATAAGTGAAAATTATTTTCATATCATTTTAATTTGTATTTCTTTGAATACTGATAAGGTTGAACCTTTTAAATGTTTTTTCGACCTTAACGTTCTTTGAAATTTGCACTTTTTTCTATTTTCTATATTTTAATTTTTTAAATTAAATTTTATTGTTTTTTTTTTTACTCTTTTTAGGTATTAAGTTTTAAGAGTATTTTATATAAAAAGAGCTCTACATAAAAAAGGAAATTAGCCCATTATCTTTTGGGGTGGGGTTGCCTTTATTGAGATTAAGCCAGAAAAATCATGGATCCCTAATATTATTGGAGGAGTAGCTTTATTTTATTTTTTATTTTAAAAATATTTTATTTATTTTATTTTTAGAGAGAGGGGAAGGGAAGGAGAAAAGGGAGAGAAACATCGACGTGTGGTTGCCTCTTGTGCGCTCCCTACTGGGGGCCTGACTTGGCTCAAAACCCAGGTATGTGCCCTGACTGGGAATCGAACCATCGACCCTTTGGTTTGTACGCCGGTGCTCAATCTACTAAGCCACACCAGCCAGGAAAGGAGTAGCTTTATTAAATCCTAGAGCTTTTGTCAAAAATAACAGTACAGTTAGAAAATGGAAATAATTTTAGGAACCACTCTTGGGAGGTTTTGTGGTCTAAGAATTCCCTTCTTTGCTGTGGCATGGCAGAGGAAAACAAGAAAAGATGAACAGAAATCCACTGAGAGCATCTTATAGGGGAGAAAGTCATAATGTACACTATCACTAGATCTATTTCATGTATCTAATACACATTCATTGAGGGAGAGAGCCTTCTCTATCCTCAAGATGGTATATTGGTGGGGACAGGGATGATGATAAAGAGAAAGATGTTTATAACTAACTAGTTGCAGTGTGAAATTTGCTGTAATAGAGCTATAAGAACGTACTTACTATATTATACAGTATAATACTAATGGACCTGATCTCGTTTCTTAGCACAGAACAAATGAGAATAAGCCTGTAAATGACTGTCAGAAATTGCAGCTGTCACTTGTCTGACCTCGAATGATAACTGATGGCTGAGACAGTAAAAATGAAATGATACTCAACTACTATTTTATAGTTTTGAGTAGTTAATTTTTCCTGTTTTTGAAGCCATCAATATGAGTATGATAGTGAGAGTTAAAATTTTTGTCATGCTAAAAAGACTAAGTTATATTTCTCATTTTTTTAAACTTCAGGATTTTTTTTTTTTAAAGATTTTATTTATTTTAGAGAGGGGAAGGGAGGGAGAAAGAGAGAGAAACATCAATGTGTGGTCTCTCACATGCCCCACAGTGGGGACCTGGCCTGCAACCCAGGCATGTTACCTGACTGGGAATTGAATTGGTGACCCTTTGATTCCCAGGTCAGCACTCTACTCAGCCACACCAGCCAAGGCATATTTTTTTAAAGCATGAAAGTATGTAGTACGTTTTTGAAGGTTATTAGGAGGTTTTAAAAAGTGGCAATCTTCTGCCCTGGATGGTCTGGCTTAGTAGTGGATTGAGCACTGGCCTGTGAACCAAAATGTCGCTGGTTTGATTCCCAGTTAAGGCACATGCCTGGGTTATGGGCCAGATCCCTAGTTGGAGGCGTGCAAGAGGCAGCCAATGTTTCTCTCACAAATAGATGTTTCTCTCCCTTTTTCTCTCCCTTTCCCTCTCTCTCAAAATAAATAAAAAATATATTTTTAAAAGTGGCAATCTTCTGTTACCTGGAAATCTGTGAATTAATTCTGAAGATTCCAGATAAATAGGTTGTTGATGTATTATTTAATAATTCTCTTAAAAGGATTCTCTAACAAGGCTTTTTGTGTTTTACTTGTGATTCATTTGATATTTTTATATGTATGTATGTGTATGTATTTTTATTTCTATATTATTATGACTTTTATACTGGCGTAGACTAGTGGATTTTATTATAACCAGATGAAAAAAAGGTTTTGTTATTTCAGAGCTGGTTTTCCAAAGTGGTACTTACAATAAGAATCAACTTATATCTAGTTAGTTGTAAGATTTTTTAGTCCAGCACTATTATTTATTTTTTTCTCTTGCACATAAGTGCACAACAGAAATGTATTGGGTAAATGAAATACATGGTACACTTATGCACATGTAGCTTATGGTATAAAATCATAAATTGACCATACATTTGAAAATCCAGTTTATGTTTTGTTTTAAATTATTTTAATAAGCTTTCTTTTTTATATCTTTACTTTGGCACACAATGTAGGCCTTTAGCCCACTGGTGTTTTTCCACATATATAATTTATAGTTTGTTCTGGGTTGATAATGACTTAGTCATTTATTCCTTCTCCTTTCCTCCTGTCTTGTATTTCTTTTGCCTCTTCAAGTTCAAACTATGTCATCTATTTGTATCTGTTTTCCCTCTGTGCCGCTTTTTATTTTAAAATAAATTGTACTTATATCAAGTTGTACTTTTCAAAACAGATAATTTCTTGTCCTTATAGTGTAATAACTTTTACTGTTATTCTGAGAATTGTGATGGGAAAGTGACCTAGAAATTCTTCTCAGGCTTTAGATAGACCACAAAGGATAAAACTACAAATTTTTGGTCATGAAAATAAATGAATAAGGATAGTATTTTTTTAAGGAAAATATATTACAGTAAACATGATGCCAAGGAGTCATTTTCCCTGTGAAAAGATCTGGCAGTGACTTTTATAAGTATGAATGCATAACAGTGTGGTAGTGGCTGACTTGAGATTTTATAGACAGTGGTGTTCTGATTTCTCATGACCAGAAACATTTATATGGCTCACTATTGGTAGATACCTGTGTCTGTCTAGATATATTCAGTAGATAATGTTCTACATTCATAAGGCTTATATCTTTATAAAATGCTTTTGTATATATTTCCTATTTAATCTTTACATAAACTTGATTTTACAGCTGAAACTGCAGATTTGAAAGTTTATTAGTTTTCAGGTTTACAGAGTTTGAACTAACCTAGGTGTTCTGAGCTTGTAGGCTTCTCATTTTCTTGTAGCTATACATATTTACCTGTAACATGTAACATAACATCTTTGTTATCTGTAACATGATTACAGAAAACTTAATTGAAGAATTCAAAGTTAGATTTTGAAAAAGTATATGCTCTGACAAACAAAAATTTCTAGGAAGAGTAAAAGGTAGATTGAAAGACCTATATACGTATATAGTTTGGGACAGCAGTTGTGCCACAAAAATGCTTTTCTATTAGGTGTATATGGATGATATGTGTTTGCTTCATTTACTTAGAACATTTTGGGTGTGTGGTGGGAGATAATTGCAATTATGTTGTCAGTCGCTGTTCTTGTCTTGGCTATGCCATTGTTTTTGTTTCTATAGGTATTTTAAAACATTTTTTGATTTTTAAATTACAGTTTTACAATACTCTGTTAGTCTCAGATGTACAACCCTATTGTTAGACATTTATGTAACTTAAGAAATGATCATCCTAATAAATGTAGTAACCATCTGACACCATACATATTTATTATGTTATTCACTATATTCCCTATGCTGTACTTGATAGCCCCATGACTATTGTATAATTACCAATTTGTACTTCTAAATTCCTTCACCTTTTTCACCCAACTTCCCAACCCTTGCCCTATCTGGCAACTGTCAAAATGTTCTCTCTACCTATGAGTCTGTTTGTGTTCTGCTTGTTTGTTTATTTTGTTTTTTAGATTCCACATATTAAGTGAAATCACCTGGCATTTGTCTTTCTCTGTCAGATTTATTTTACTTAGCATAATACCCTCTAGGTCCATCCATGTTGTTATAGATTCCATTTTCTTTTATGGCTGAATTGTATTCCATTATGTATATGAACCATTGCTTCTTTATCCATTAATCTATTGATAGACACTTAGGTTGCTTCCATATCTTAAATAATGCTGCAATAAAACATGGATGTATATGTCTTTGATTTACTGTTTTTGTTTGTTCTGGATAAATACCTAGAAGTGAAGTTATTAGATCCTTTTTTCTCTATTTGTTATAGCTTTTGTTTTAAAGTCTATTTTGTTGTAAGTATTGCTACCCCATCTTTATTTTGTTTCCATTTTCATGAAATCTGTTTTAGTATCCCTTTCTTACTTTCAGTCTGGGTGTCTTTTGATCTTAAGTGAGTCTCTTGTAAACCACATACGTAAGAGTCTTGTTACCCATTTAAACACCAGATGCCTTTTGATTGAAGCATTTAATCCATTTGCATTTAAAGTAATTGTTGATATTTATTACGATTTTATTATTCATTAAAAATTTTTTTTCCTATTTCTTAAAGAAGACCTTTTAACATTTTTTATAATACTGGGTTTGGTGGTGATGAAATAACTCCTTTAGCATTTTCTTGTTTGGGAAGTTCTTTATCTGTCTTTCAGTTCTAAATGATAGCTTTGCTGGGCAGAGTAATATTGGTTGTAAGGCCTTACTTTCCATCACTTTGAATATTTTGCACTAATCCCATTTAACCTGCAAAGTTTCTATTGAGAAATCAGACAACAGTCCGATGGGAACTCCCTTGTAGGTAACTAACTGCTTTTCTCTGGCTGCTTTTAAGATTCTCTCTTTGTCTTTAACCTTTGGCTTTTTAATTGGTATGTCATGGTGTGGGTCTCTTTGTGTTCGTATTGTTTGGGACTCCACATTTCCTGGAATTGTGTTTATGTCCTTCACTAGGTTAGGGAAATTTTCTGTCATTATGATTTTTAATCCTCACCTGTGGATATGTTTTTTTTTTATTTTAAAGCGTGTGGGAGGAGGGAGAAAGAGGGAAGGAGAGACGGGAAGGGGGAGGAAACATCTAAGTGAGAGAGAAACATTGATTGGTTACCTCCTGTATACATCCTGACCAGGGATTGAACCTGCAACCTAGGTATGTGCCCTAACCGGGAATCAAACCCACAACCTTTTGGTGTACAGGATGATGCTCTAACCAACTGTGCCACCTGGTCAGGGCTCTGTCTTTTTTTTTTCCCAAATAGGTTTTCAATTTCTTGCTCTTTCTCTTCTCCTTCCAGCACCCTCCATGGTACAAATGTTGATAACACTTGAAGTTGTCTTTGAGGCTCCTTACATTATCCTCATTTTTATAGGTTTTTTTATTTTTGCTGTTATGATTGGTTTTTTCCTGCTTTCTTATATTCCAAGTTGCTGATTTGATTTTCCTCTTCACCTACTCCACTGTTAATTTCCTGTAATTTATTCATGTAGTTAGTATATCCTTCATTTCTGACTGGTTCTTTCTCATGGTTTCCAGGTCATTTTTATGCTGTTGAGTTCTTATTAAGTTCCTTGAGCATCCTTATAACCATTGTTTTGAACTCTGTATCTGGTAGTTTGCTTGCTTCTATTTCATTTAGTTCTTTTTCTGGAGATTTATCCCCTTCTTTTATTTGGGACCAGTTTTTTTGTCTCATCTTAGGCTGCTTTCTTGTGTTTGTTTTTATGTATTAGGTAGTGCTGCTATGTCTTTTGTACTTAATACAGTGGCTTTATGTATTGGGTGTTCTGTAGGGCCCAGTGGTATAGCCTCCTTGGTCACTTGAGCTGGGTGCTCCAGATGCACCCTGTGTGAGGTGTGCGCACTATCCTATAGTAGTCGAGCCTTGGTTCTTGTTGGCACATTGCTGGGAGGAATTGACACCCAGGCCCATCAGCTGCAAGGACCGACTGCAGCAGAAGAACTGCTGTATAGGACCTGACCCCATGGAGCAGGACTTGCTTCAGTGAGACTTTGGTGCCATGAGTCCACCCCTTGAGTTTCTCACTAATGGGGGTGATAGGTTTGTAATCCAACATGGTCTGAAGCTGTCTACCAGGTACACTGGTTCTGGGGCCTCCTTGGAGGCACAAGGTCGGTCACTCCCCATGACCTACTGGGGCCACTTGGGATGAGCTGATCTGCAGATGGCTGGTATTTGTGCTAGGCTTGGAGGGTCCCCGGGAGAGGCCGAGGTTGGAACCGAGGCTGGCTGCTGAGGAGCCAGCTTAGGGCCATGCTTGGGGCCACTTAGCAAGAGGTATGGGGTATACTGAGGCCAGATGTTGCTTGTTTGAGAGATTTTAGGCAAGTCCAAAGCATGTGCCAAGAGAAGCCATTTGTATGGAAAAGCCACTGGAAATGGCTTGGGTGGGCTGACAAATTGGGTGGGGCAGGGCCTCAGGAAATCACCAGGGCAGAGAGAATAGTCTTAGCGAGGTTGATGGAGATTCAGATATGACACCTGCCTGCCAGTTTTTTGGGGAAGGGCTCAGCAAAGGAACAGCGTCTCTGCCAATGCTTCTGTCTGAGAGAAAGCTGCCCCTCTAGCCCTTGCCCTGAAGTTAGACAGTTTATTTCCTCCTCGTGTTTCTCTGGTACCTTTAGAGCTGTGGCAGCACTGGAGCTCAGAGTGAGAGAGTCCCAGAAAGTCCGTACTTAGGCTGTTTAAAAGGAACATCTGGGACTCCAGGAGCCTCTGTCTCACTCAACCACAATCCCCACTGGTTTTCACAGCCAGAAGTTATGGGGACTTCTCTTCTTGGCACTAGGAACCTGGGCTGGGGTTCTGATGTTGGGTCAGAACCCCTTGCTCCTCTGGGGGGACCTCCACAGCAGAGATATTCCTTCCTGTTTTTAACTGCCACATATGGGTGTGGGGCCAGCCCATTCTACTTCTCCACCCCTCCTGCCAGTCTCCATATGGCTTCTTTATATCTTTCTCTTCAGCTAGATTTCAGTCTTCTGAATGATGGTTGTTCTGTAATTTAGCTATAATTTTGATGTGGTTGTGAGAGGTTCTGAGCATTGCATTTCCCTATACCACCGTCCTGACAGGAGCCTCACCTCTATAGATGCTTTTGATATAATGACCTCACACCTTCGACTTATCTTTAATTGAGCCATTTCACTTTACTTGAACTTGAAGGAATATTCCAAGGCCTTTTTTTCTGTGTTGTGAAACTTACATGTTCCTATTACAGCATCTTAAAAACTTTTGTCACTTAAAAAATAATGGATTTTAATAATTTGAATTGTTATCGTTTACTGTGTTTTCTGAACGTGCATATTAATAAATATTTAAAAAAAGGGATGTGTAAGGGCAGGAGGTATATGTGGGAAAAACTGTACTTTCTGTTCAGTTTTTCTATGAACCTGAAATTGCTCTAAAAGTCTACAAGTATATTTATAAATAGTCTATAAAAACTTTGGGTTATACCATATTATTATAGTTTATTTCCTGAGAATTTAATATAATTTTACTCTAAAATATTTTACAACTGTAGTAGATTTATAGTATATCATATTCTTTATGTGTGCCAGTAAAATTGTGTAGTTTTAATCTATGGGGTTAGAAGTCAGGATCATGGTTAACCTTCCGGGTGCTGCATAAATACTAGAAGGGAGGATAAGGGAGGTTTGAGGTGCTGTTCATTTTTGTGAAAATTGAACTTACATGCTTTTTTCTGTATATGTATTAAAAGATTAATAGTACTGAAATAACACTTTAGGATAATAATATTAATAGAGATAACTGGGAAATGAATTGCAGAGATATTTCAGATGACTGCTTTGGTTTTTATTTTATTTTTACTATTCCATGTATGTATGTATGTAGGTATTTTTTCTGTTACCATTTATCCCTCCATACCCTCTTCCACCTCAACTCCCACCCCTGCCATCAGTTTTGATTTTAAATATGTAAATAGTTTGTTTTTAAAAATGTATGGTTATTTAGAAAATTGTAACATGTATGTGTCTAATATAAGCCCGAGCTATTTGGAGTAACATTTTAAGGGTAGATGACACCCTATAACAGGACTTTAAATATCAAAAAGTAAAAGTAGCCAAGTAATAAAAAATGTGAGAATAGCTTAATTTAGTCTGTAATTTACATTATATGTAAAAAATGAGGACCTTATATATTTTACTCACCTCTGTACCCTAATCCTTTCCTTATACTCAGCGATGCATCATTAAGTCAGTGAATCCCTTGTCTTCTCATCTGCTTTCAGTATTATCACTTTTAAAAAAAGCACACTGTCAGTTTGATAGGTGAAAATATCTTATTTGAATTGGTATATTTTTATCATTAATGAGTGTAACTTTTAAGATTCTTACTAAATGGCAAGGATTTAATTTTTTTTTGAGAACTGTCTCTTCTAGACCTGAGTTACTGATTATGGTAGCCACTAGTATCATGTGGCTATTGCACACTTAATGTGCAGCTATTGATACTTTTAACTAAGTTGTGCTGAATGCATTGCATTTTGAAATCTTATTATGAGAAAAGAATATATAATATCACAATATATTTTTTTTAGTATTGCTTCCATTTTGAAATGTTTTAGATATATTGGTTAAATATATTATTAAAATTAATTTCACCCATTTCTTTTAGTAAATTTTTAAATTTACATATGTCATGAACATTATATTTCTATTGGACAGTGCAATCTAAACAGTAATCTAGTTGTTAGGTGATCAGGGCCTGAATGAGGGTACAAAGGAAAGTAAGGAAGGGTTTAAGAACTCATGCAATATGCATAGAACTGTATAATTTCTATTACATTGAAGGATATTTTATGTTTTTTGTGTCCTATCGTGGCTTTGTAATCAGTAGTACACTTTTTGAGGGTAAGGGCTGTATCATTATTTTAAAATTCTCTTCTACCTCTTGATTTTTGATGGGTACGTAAGTGCTTGAACAAACAAGAATTATTAGGACATCAATTAATTTTATAAACTCAAAGTTTTATTTTTAGATAGTAGACAATAATTCCTAAGTTTTTCATACTCTTTATTTTAATATAATATCACCAAATAGCCAGATCTGTGATATCCTTTTTAAAAGGTGTCAGGTTAATGGAACTAACATCTGGTAGTATGTAATAGGCTCTAGGAATTCATTTTGTATTTTTCTCCATTTAGTCTTTGTAGTAACCAATGAGAAAGATATTAATTACCATCTTACAGATGAGGAAACTGAAATTGAGTAATTTTTCCAGTGTTATGTTACCAGTTTAGATATGTCCAAATCAAAGCTAGTACTTTGTCCTCTGTAGTTTACTGTGTCAATTCAAGATTATTTTAAGTGATTTGAAGTTAGTCTAATGTGGTTGACATGAAATAAGTGAAAAATAATCTGTAGGATGAAATGTATAATGATTAATTTTGGCCATTTATGACATGTATTATGTATTCCATGTTCAATATATGAAGGAAATTTTAGAAATTGTACTATAATTCATTGGAGAAAAAAATTGTAAAATAGTTTAAAATACTTCCTTTTTTGTCTTTTAGATAAAATCAAAGACAAAATTAAAGAGAGAGATAAAGAAAAAGAGAGAGAGAAAAAGAAGCATAAAGCAATGAATGAGATCAAAAAAGAAAATGGAGAAGTAAAGATTTTGCTGAAAAGTAAGTTGATATTCAGTGATACTAGTTGTACTGTACTGTTCGGTATACTTACTGGCTTAGGTATTAAAATAAATGTTATTTGGTGCTGAATTTTCTGAGAATAAACAATGGTCAGAATATGAAAATTAAATATAATAGTGGGGAATTTGAATCTGTAGAGTAACATGTCTTTAGTATATTTATTTAGTGAGCCATTAAAAAGTAGTACAGGTTAAGCTCCATTGAACTGTTAGGTTCTTTAAATTATTTAAAAATGGATTATCTAATTTTGAGTTTGCATTACTGGTCTTCATTCATATTTAGACTATCTAAAATAATAGACTGAAGCTATTGTGTAGCTAGATAGGGATGATGAAGGGAGTGATCTTATAAATATTTGATGGTCATTATATCATAGCCTGGGATTTGGAGGGTACATTTTACTCTGAGCTAAATTAGAATGTGTACTGTTTTACTATATGTTTCTTAGATGCTTAAGAATATTTTCTTTTTGTTTCTTGTTTTTACTTTATTGTTACAATTGTTTTTAGTTGTTTATACATGGAGGTGGGTGATTGGGTAATAATACAAATGCTATCAATAAATTTGAACTATTTCAGAGAGAATTTGTGGTAGAATAGAGGTAAGGACAGTCTTAAATTCCCTCAGCAAGGTAAGAAGAAGAATCAGTGGTGTTTGGTTGCTAGGCAGCTAACAAATTCATTAGTTGCCTATCAAGTTGACAATTTGCAGAGCAAAACATTTTGACTTCAATTAATTTCATATTGAAGTTACTGGTTCATAAGCCTTTATATTTACATAAAGGAGAAAAGGCCATAGTGCTACATGTACAACGAAATAACTGGTTAATTTATATTATTTTGGATAAACAGAGTATTAGATTCTGTATTTGCATTTCATTCTTTGTCATGTTTCCAGATGTTCTTTGGTGCCACTTTATTTAAGGTCTGTTTTCTACTGGTCACAACTTTATTTTCTGTAAAATTATGTCAACATTGATGAAACATGTCAGAGGTTAAGTTGATGGCTACTTAGTTCATGCTTATGGTTCTTTTGTTCTATTTCTTTTGCCAGTGTGTTTTTTCTGTGTTGTCTAGTTAGATTGTAAGCCTTTGAGGCAGGAATCAAGTCTAATTACACCAATGCTGTAACAGTAGCTAATGATTAATGCTTGAAATGTTTACTTTACCCTAGTGGTTTATTCATACAGTCATTTTTTTACTGGTTCAGTCAGATAGTCATTTTCTTATCCATATAAATGTAGTGATGTAAATTCCTGTCAGTCGGTTAAATGTTAGATTCCTAACATACCATTACTGTGAAATATGTGAATCTAGAGGTTACATATGAAAACAAATTTAAAATAGCCTTAAAAAATGGACTTTTTTTAGTAACATATAATAGTAACCTTGAGTTTAAAATAGATGAAAAATTTAGGAGATATTTTGAACTGAGTTAAAATGAAACTTACTGATGGTAAGGAAAAGAAAATGAAGTACATGTGGAAATGAATTGGTTATCTCTGGGATGACAGTGGGAAATACATTTACTGTAAAGTGTAAGTAAATAATAATGTAATTACTGCCTTACACGTCATCAAGATTAAATGAGATAAAGTATGGGGGAAGTGCCACCTACAGTGTCTGGCCCACAGATTTTAATAAGTACAGCCTATGTATGTACCCTGACTGGGAATTGAACCCTCAACCTTTTGATGTACAGGAGGATGCTCCAAGCAACTGAGCCACCCAGTCAAGGGCTTTATGACTTTATAAACCTATGTAATCAGTAATGTTGAGAGATTTTTATTTTTGCTTTTATGATATTAATTTGGTCTTCACTGCATACTTACAAATTTTATGAAGTGATAGTTTATTATTAACACTAAACTTCCCCTTTTTAGAATTGCTATCAACTTGAGAGAATTTTTGTTTCCAGGCTTGGGATTAAATGGTATTCATATGGTGGAAAACTTTGAAAAGGACATAAGGGAAAAACCTGTAAACCTCAGGTAGTCTGTTGGTAAGAGAAATCTTTTCATTCGTAGATTCACTAAATGTTCATCAGTAGCAATGTTCTGAATGCCATGAGGGACACATTGATTGGGGGGGGCTATCATTCACTCTGAATTTATGTGAAAGTTATTTGTTTCACTCATACTGTACAGTGTCCTAAAGGACATATGATACATAAGTATCCTATGAGTGAAACAAATAACTTTATATAACTATATCACATATATTCATATGTGTGGAATATAGAATAACTTAAGAGTGAAGTGATTTCAGTCCCAACTAGAGAGATAAAGGAAAACAAAATGAAGTAAATGACAAGAGTTTTTATAGGATGGACAAGAAGGAGTTAAGTAGTAGTAAGTATTGGGGCAGGGTAAATGTATTTTAGGAGAGGAAATACCTTTGTCAGTAGTAGAAAGATAAGGTAAAACTAGGTTATATATTATAAGAAATTGTAAGTAGTGAAGATGGATCACAGCATGAGTTTCTTGAGGACATTGTCTTCTACACTGGAGAGGTTATATTATTTATTTGGTAGGCATCGAGACCTTTGAAAGCAGTTGAATCAAGGGATGAATATGATTAAAACAATATATAAAACTTAAAGATTAATATGGCTCTAGAATTGAAGATGAGAGACAGTCAGTCATGAGGCAGTTAGACCAAAAATTAAGGCAGTAGTAATCAAGGAGGTCAAAAATAATCAAAGATGAGCTGGATAATTCTGTCCAACCTTGGGAAGATCAGGAAGAATAATTTGAGAGAATATCACTGATAATTTGAAGATTCTGGGAAAGAAAATTAGAGTAGACTGGAAGCAGACCCACAGTTTAAGGGATGGGAATGGTAAGGTAAAAAAGAGAAGGCACTGGACATAGACTGTTGTTTACAAGAAGTTTGATGGTAAAAGAAGAGGAAAGAACTATTAAGCAAATGTTTTTGGAATGGTAGGAGGGACTTAGATTTGGAAAGCAGGCAGGACATCTTACTTGCTTGAGAAAGGAATAAAAGAGATATGTAAAGATGGAAAAATTTAGGTAAAGAAGTAGGTGGGACCATTAAATTCAGGAAGGTTATCTATAAAGTGAAATAAGTGAAAACAGTGAATGCCTCTTCAACTTACCAGCTTAATGGCCTTTTCGTAATGTCTTAGGAAACATAATTTCTTGTGAGAATTTTCACTTTTTTCTATTTTTCCTATTGTATAGAAATAAATATACTGTGATAATATTGTGTTTATATATATACTTAGATTCTATAGTTTTAAAGTCTCTGTGGAATAATTTTTTTTGTTCTTTGGAGTTCTAAATTTTTGAACCCAGACTGTACTTGCCTTTGGTTATAGAAACTCATTAATATATAAGCTTATAATACCCAATGTATTTTTTTTTACCTTTTAATTCCGCTCTTTATTAGTACATGGGTATCATTTGTGCTTAAGACATGAGAAATTATTCTAGTTTTGTCATTTCCTTTATGGTATCTTGTGACGTATTCACTGGGAACTTTGTAAACTGTAGTGTACCTAAAACAGCCCATTTTAGATGCAAGAGTAGTTTTCTAAGGAAGAAATATAGTAAAAAGCTAAGGAATTGCTGTTTGTTGCTTTTATTACTAAGCAAGTATTTTCTCCTTTTATGATTTTTAGATCTTGATACCTATATGCAATTTTTAAGAACTTAAATGTGATATATATTATCTCATATATATATCATCAAATATATCATTGGGAAACATCTGGAAAGCGTTGTATTCACTTTTGTTCAACTTTTCATTTCTGATTTTCTATATTTAAAATTTGAAGATTATGCTTTCTAAAACATTCGCTCATTTCATTATTTCAGTAAACACTGATTCAGTGGTGTAATTTTGTCTTAAGCGTTGGTCTGTATTTGTGTGTGTGTAGAGAGGAGCAGAGAAACTGACTAAATAATGATTTTCAATATTGTGTAAAATGAGTCCCAAATATAAACTTAATTTTAAGTAAACTTTGCTTATTTATTATAAAACAGTTCCTAAAGCATGGTTTTTTTAAGTAACTAAAATACAGAGTTTCAAAAAAAAAATGTTTTCCCAACAGGTGGGAAGGAGAAGCCAAAAACAAATGTAGAAGACTTACAAATTAAAAAGGTAAAGAAGAAAAAGAAAAAGAAACACAAAGAGAATGAAAAAAGGAAGCGTCCAAAAATGTACAGCAAATCTATTCAAACCATCTGCTCAGGATTGCTATCTGACTTTGAAGATCAAGAACCCAAAGGCATCCTAAGTGATAACATAAAGGATTACAGTGGAAAGAATTTGGATACCAAGAACTATGATTCCAAAATTTCAGAGAACAGTGAGTTTCCATTTGTCTCACTAAAGGAGCCACGGGTTCACAATAACCTCAAAAGGCTGGACACTTTGGAGTTCAAACAGCTCATTCATATTGAGCATCAGCCTAATGGAGGTGCGTCAGTTATCCATGCCTACAGTAATGAACTAACCCATCTGTCTCCTGTGGAGATGGAGAGGTTTGCAGAAGAGTTTGTGGGTCTAGTATTCAGTGAAAATGAAAACTCTGCAGCTTTCTATGTAATGGGTATTGTTCATGGGGCAGCTGCTTATTTACCTGACTTTTTAGACTACTTTTCATTTAATTTTCCCAATTCACCAGTGAAAATGGAGATTTTGGGAAAGAAGGATATAGAGACAACGACTATGTCCAATTTTCATGCTCAGGTAAGAAATTTTTAGCTTTTTTTAAAAAATAAACTTTTAATTATATTTTTAGACAACTTTCTGTTCTTCGTTTCTCATTTTGCTATGGGTTTGAAATAAAAGGTTAAGAATATAATGGTAAGAAACCTCTTGGCATTACTAAGAATAAATTACATTCTTGATGTGGACATAAGAATTTAAATTGGTTTCTATATATCTGTTTTTTCTTAAAGTTAATTAACAAAATAATTAAGATTCTGTTGTACTCTTTTGCAAGGATTTGCCTTGGAAATGAAATGAATGAATTCAGTCATGTATTTTTCAGCCCTTACAAGAGTTTTCTTACCTGAAAATTACCTAAAATTATCTTCTTGGTTTATGTGATAATGCCTTAAAAGTGCTCAGCACTGGATCCATCACATAGTAGATGGTGAATAAATTTTGGCTATTAAAAATACTGTGAAAAAGAGGAGTCATCAGTTAATTTTGTGATTATGTGAGAAAATTCCCATATCAGTGCATATATCAAGCTAATTTTCATTGCCTATCCTTCTCTAAGGTGAATATACATTATTTTAGAAAGCAGAAACAGAATTAAGTCTGTTGGCTTTCGAAAGTGAATGTACGACCATCTAAAAGATTGGTAAGGTTTTCTCCCACTCTCAGATCAGGCATTGCTTAGACCATGAAATCAGCCAATTTTCATACTTATGGGCGCTAAAATGTCTGATTTTCTAGGTAATAATTGTATCATTCTAGTTTGGAAGGAGGAAAAAAGTAAATAAAGTTTCAGAGGGATCTTAGTAATCATATATTCCACTTTTCTCAACTTACAGATAAACAAACAAACATAGATAGGAGTAACTTACAGTTTTAAGGTTGGCAACAATGCCATAAAGATGGAGATCAAAATCTCCATCTTTATCTAGGACTCTTTTCCTTATTCCGAGTATGTGTGTGTATGTAGATACACACACTTGTGTGTTTTAAATTACAGTCTCCATTTTAGGTGATAGTCTGGATGGCTGATCACTTACACATATACCAAACCTCCCACCCCTACAGTGTGTTTCATGTATATTCTTTTTTAAAGTATAGTTTATTGATTATGCTATTAAAGTTGTTCCATTCTTTTTTTCCCCCTTTATCCCCATCCACCTGGTACCCCCATTCCCTCCAGCATTCCCTCCCTTTAGTTTATGTCCATGGGTTGTACATAAAAGTTCTTTGGCTTCTCCGTTTCCTAAACTGTTCTTAACCTCCCCCTGTCTATTTTGTACCTACCAATTATGCTTCTTATTCCCTGTAACTTTTCCTCCATTCTCCCCCTTCCCCTCTGATCTCTCTCCATGTGATCTCCATTTCTGAGAATCTGCTCCTGTTCTAGTTGTTTGCTTAGTTTTTTAAAAATATATATTTTATTGATTATGCTATTACAGTTGTCCCATTTCCCCCCCTTCACTCCACTCCATCCTTCACACCCATTCCCTCCCACATTCCCCCCTATAGTTCATGTCCATGGGTCATACATATAAGTTCTTTGGCTTCTACATTTCCTATACTATTCTTACCCTCCCCCTGTCTATTTTCTACCTACCATTTTTGCTACTTATTCTCTGTACCTTTCCCCCCTCTCTCCCCCTCCCACTCCCCTGTTGATAACCCTCCATGTGATCTCCATTTCTGTGATTCTGTTCCTGTTCTAGTTGTTTGCTTAGTTTGCTTTTGTTTTTGTTTTAGGTGTGGTTGTTAATAACTGTGAGTTTGCTATCATTTTTACTGTTCATATTTTTTATCTTCTTTTTTTTAGATCAGTCCCTTTAACATTTCATATAATAAGGGCTTGGTGATGATGAACTGCTTTAACTTGACCTTATCTGAGAAACACTTTATCTGCCCTTCCATTCTAAATGATAACTTTGCTGGATAGAGTAATCTTGGATGTAGGTCCTTGCCTTTCATGACTTGGAATACTTCTTTTCAGCCCCTTCTTGCCTGTAAGGTCTCTTTTGAGAAATCAGCTGACAGTCTTATGGAAAGTCCTTTGTAGGTAACTGTGTTCTTTTCTCTTGCTGCTTCTAAGAGTCTCTCCTTCTGTTTCATCTTGGGTAATGTAATGATGATGTGCCTTGGTGTGCTCCTCCTTGGGTCCAGCTTCTTTGGGACTCTCTGAGCTTCCTGGACTTCCTGGAAGTCTATTTCCTTTGCCAGATTAGGGAAGTTCTCCTTCATTATTTGTTCAAATAAATTTTCAATGTTTTGCTCTTCCTCTTCTCCTTCTGGTACCTCTATAATTCAGATGTTGGAATGTTTAAAGATGTCCTGGAGGTTCCTAAGCCTCTCCTCATTTTTTTGAATTCTTATTTCTTCATTCTTTTCTGGTTGGATGTTTCTTTCTTCCTTCTGGTCCACAGTGTTGATTTGAGTCCCAGTTTCCTTCGCATCACTATTGGTTCCCTGTACATTTTCCTTTGTTTCTCTTAGGATAGCCTTCATATTTTCATCTAATTTGCAACCAAATTCAACCAATTCTGTGAGCCTCCTGATTACCAGTGTTTTGAACTGTGCATCTGATAGGTTGGCTATCTCTTCGTCACTTAGTTATTTTTTTTCTGGAGCTTTGATCTGTTCTTTCATTCAGGCCATTTTTTTTTTTGTCTTGGCACACCTATTACGTAAAGGGGTGGAGCCTTAGGTGTTCACCAGGGCAGGGTAATGCTCGTAGCAGTGTTGTGATCCTGTATGTGGGGGTGGGGTCCGATAGGGAGCAATGGCACTTGCTCCACTCTCTGTTGGTTTTCAGTCACTCCCTCTGCTACCCATAATCAAATTGGGCCCTTCGGGTGCTACTTCCCGAGTGGGTGGTTTTGTGTGTGTTCTAGGACCCTGTGGGTCTCTCCAAGGAACTCTCCTGTGAGGCTGGGAGTTTCTCCCACTGCTGCCTCAACCTCCACAGGTGTTTTCAATTAGTGATTTGAGGCTTTATTTCCCCACGCTGGAACTCTGGATTGTGTGGTTTGTCCCCTGGTCCACCAGCTGCTGCCTCACTGGCCAGCTGCAGCTTTGCCCACCCTGCTCCACAGTCCACCACCTCACTTGGATCTGCCAGCTGCTGCCTTGCCGAGAGTCCTCTCCTCCCAGCTGCCCCGTCTCCGCCCCTCTTACCGGTCTGGATGGACGTGTCTTCTTTATCTCCTTGGTTGTTGGACTTCCATACAGTTCGATTTTCTGTTTGTTTTTTGTTTTTAAATTGTCGTTGTCCTTCTGTTGATTGTGTGAGGTGGCACAGCGTGTCTATGTATGCCTCCATCTCGGCCAGAAGTCCTTTGCTTAGTTTGTTTTTGTTTTTGTTTTTTTAGGTTCAGTTGTTGATAGTTTGTTGTCATTTTACTGTTCATAGTTTTGATCTTCTTCTTTTTCTTAGATAAGTCCCTTTAACATTTCATATAATAAGGGCTTGGTGATGATGAACTCCTTTGACTTGACCTTATCTGGGAAGCACCTTATCTGTCCTCCCATTCTAAATGATAGCTTTGCTGGACAGAGTCATCTTGTCTTTCATGTAGGTCCTTGCCTTTCATGACTTTGAATACTTCTTTCCAGCCCCTTCTTGCCTGCAAGCTTTCTTTTGAGAAATCAGGTGATAGCCTTATGGAAACTCCTTTGTAGGTAAGTGTCTCCTTTTCTCTTACAGCTTTTAAGATTCTCTCCTTATCTTTAATCTTTGGCAATTTAACTATGAGGTGTCTTGGTGTGTTCTTTGGGTCCACCTTATTTGGGGCTTTCTAAGCTTCCTGGACTTGTATGTCTATTTCTTTTACCAGGTGGGGAAGTTCTCCTTCATTATTTTTTCAAGCAAGTTTTCAATTTCTTGCTCTTCCTCTTCTCCTTCTGTCACCCCTATAATTCGGATGTTGGAGCATTTAAAATTGTCCCAAAAGTTCCTAAGCGTCTTATCTATTTTTTTTTTCAATTATTTTTTGTTCATTCTTTTCTGGTTGAATGTTTATTTCTTCCTTTTGTTCCAATTGTTGATTTGAGTTCCACTTTCCTTCCCTTCACTGTTGGTTCCCTGTATATTTTGCTTTATTTCACTTTGCATAGTCTTCACTTTTTCCTCTATTTTGTGGCCATACTTAACCATTTCTGTGAGTATCCTGATTACCAGTGTTTTGAACTCTGCATCTAATAGATGGGCTATGTCCCCATCGCTTAGTTCTTTTTCTGGAGTTTCGATCTTTCATTTGGGCCATATTTCTTTGTGTCAGGGCACCTGTTACATTGTAGGGGGTGGAGCCTTAGGTATCCTCCAGAGTGGGGCAACCCACTTTGCTGCATTGTGACATGGTATGTGGGGGAGGGATGAGAGAGGGAACAATGCCGCTTGCTGGGCTCTTGCCCCACTTTCAAGAGACTGGCAGTTTCTTCTGCAGCCACAACCCCCACAGGTTTTTACAGTCAGAGGTTCTGAGGCTTTATTTGGCTGGTGCTGAAACCCTGGGTTGTGTGGTCTGGTTTGCTCCCCAGTTGTTCCTCCCTGTTTATCTGCACTTGGATGTGGGCCTGCCCAGTCTGCCTACTGCTGCCTTGCTTCCCCGGTACACCAGCTGCCACCTTGTCTCACATCCTCTCCACCTCAGCTGCCCCTCTCTGCCCTCCTACCAGGCTGGATGAATGTTTCTTCTTTAACTCCTTGATTGTTGGACTTCTATACAGTTTAATTTTCTGGAAGTTCTGGCTGTTTTCTGTCTTTAAATTGGTTGTTTCCTTCTTGGTTATGCAGGGAGGCAAAGTGTATCTGCATATGCCTCCATCATGGCTGGAACTCTTGTTTCATGCACATTCTATAATATACTATAGTCTTGAAAATATGGTAGTATTTAAAGTTTTAATGTATGTGTGTGGGAATTATTCACTAATACAATTTTTGAGAATCAGAATTGAAATATTTTTCAGACCCCTGTCATTTTATAGAATTCCAAAATGACTAGTAACTTGTCTGAGATTATACCTGAATTTAGTGGTAAAACTTGACTGGCAGTTGGTAATAGTGTGTACTATTTATTGAGTACTGACTGTGTGAAGAACTGCTCTAAGCACTTTATATGTAGTAACTCATTCAATCTTCATTTCAATCTAATTTTAGGAATAGGAAGCAGATGCAGTGAGGGAAGAAATAACTTGTCCAAAGTCCTTCAGTACTAGATCATTCATTTGCCTGTCATTTATATGTCTGCTAAGGTTTGGCAGATTTTATACTAGGCCTCTTGACTTCCAATCCCATTTGTTTCCAATATATCACAAACTTTCTCACTATCATACTATGCAAGTTTATTTCAGTCATCTTTTAAATGTCTTATTATTTTTTATTATTACCTTTTACCCTTACCCTTACCCTTTTATTTCATTGCTTTTACAGAGAGAGGGAAGGAGAGAAAGGAACATTGATGTGAGAGAGAAACATTGATTGATTGCCTTCTCTTATGTACCCCAACTGGGGATTGAACCCATAATCTGGGTATGCGCCCTTATTGGGAGTCAATGGGACAGTGCTCCAACCAACTGAACCACACTGGCCAGGGCTGTCATAATTCTTACATTTGCTTTTGAAATTTCTTTTAAGGTTAGGAATTACTAATTTTTTTTGGTTGATAAGAATTTTTATCTAAATATGTAGTAAATACAGCACGAAAACCATGCTTTTGTTATTAAGTGAAACGACATGGTGATACTCATTAATCATGACAGTATTTGGCTAGGTTGTGGGTCTCAAACCCTTCAAAGAGCCGCCTACCCTGGTTGCTATTACTTGTTTAAGGTGCTTGGCTAATACATACTGCACAGAGAAACTCTAGGCAGATGCATCTTCTCCATTACCAGCTGTGACTCTGGCACATACCTATTTGATCTGTCAGTTGCAAGGACTCCTTTTACCTCTTTAGCTTTAGACTTAATGGTTGGAAGGTGCCTGTACAAGGTCCATGTGTTATCCCAAGACCCTTCAGATCTGGCCATTCCTATGTAGTGGGGAAGACTATCTAGTGAAAAGCTGCCCTGAACTGTTCATTTGATATTTCCTCCACAATGGATTCTTAGTTTGGTTGGTTTTTTAAGAGCTTAAATGTGGGAGTGTTCTCTCTAGACTGGGAGGTAGCCTTGAGTTTGTCCCTATAAACTGTCTTCATGAAAACGAACGAGATCCAAAAGAGCAGTAGAACAAAAATGAACATACTTATTTTGGTTTAGTTCTATTTCAGTTTCTTGACTCTTCCACTAAAAGCTCTGTCTGTCTCTTAACCTAATTTGTGTTACCCTTACAGGAAATGTTTTTTTAAAACCATTTATACAGTTTTCTATTTGGGAAAATGCTTTGTGAATTACAGGACTCTTATAGACATAGATTTAGAGCTAAACCAGTTTATAACTTGAGGCTTGTCCTGAATGTGAGAGCCTTTCTTTCAAATTTGATTTGTAGAATTATTTTAAAGTCTCAGTGTAGTAGTAAGTTGTGACTGGGTTAGTGTGGGTAGTTGAATGAACTCTGATGTGGGGTGGATGGAAAGGATTTAGTCCTGGTTTTGCCATTTACCAGCCGTGACAATGAATAGCTACTTAAGGTCTTTATGTCTCAGTTTCCTCACCTACAAAATAATAATAATAATAATAGTACTCAGTTGACAGGGTAGTGGTTAGAAATGCTCTGTAGACTTAACAGGTTTTACAAAGAGAGTTATACTGATTTAGTGTGTTACTACAAAAGCTTTACATTTTGTTGAATAGGTGATGACTAGCTTCTGACAGAAGACTTCTAAAGAGTGTGTTAATTGATGGTAGGGAGTTCAGGAAGTACTGAAGATCAAAAATTACCATAAATACTTATGTAGATAAGAGTTGATTAAATTCTGGTATGTACACACAATGAAATATAATCCAGCCATAAAAAGTAATAAAATACTGCTAATGCTACAGTGTGGATGAACCTTGAAAATGTTAAGTGGAAGAAGCCGGTCACAAAAGTTCATATGTTGTGTGATTCCATTTATATGAAATATGCACAATAGGTAAATTAGAAACTGAAAGCAGATTGGTGGGTGGCAGGAATAAGGGGGAAATGGGAAATAACTGCATAATAGGTATGAGTTTTTCTTTATTTTTTTAAATTGATATAATTCACATAACATACTAGTTTTAGGTTGCAACATAATGATTTGATACATGTATATATTGTGAAATGATTACCACAGTTTAGTTAATGTATGTTACCACACATAGTTGCAAATTATTTTTCTTGTGATGAGAACTTTTAATCTCTACTCTCTTAGCAACTTTCAAATATACAATAGAGTATTGTTAACTGCAGTCAACATGCGGAACATTACATCCCATGACTTATTTATCTAATAACAAGAAGTTTGTACCCTTTGACCACTGTTATCCTTTTCATCCCTCTGACAACCACCAGTTGTTCTCTGTATCTGTGAGGTCAGGTTGTTGTTTTAAGATTGTACATATAAGTTAGATTATGTAATTTGTCTTTTCTCGGACTTATTTCACTTTGCATAATGCCCTCAAGATCTATCCATGTTGTCATGGCAGGATTTCTTTATTTTTTTAATGGCTGAATAATATTCCTCTCTGTGTGTGTGTGTGTGTGTGTGTGTGTGTGTTCTTTATCCATTCATCCATCAGTGGATACTTGGGTTGTTCCTATTTCTATGTCTTGGCTATTATAAATATTGCTGTAGTGAACATGGTGGTCGCATATCTCTTTTCAAGATAATGATTTCGTTTTCTTTGGATAAATACCCAGAAGTGGAATTGCAGGATCATGTGGTAGTTCTATTTTTTATTTTAAACTTTTTAAAAATAAACATTTTAAAGCTTTTCAAAACTGATATTTTAAAATAACCTTTTTACTGAATTATAATATGTTCACAGAATGCACACATTCTAAATGTATAGCTTGATTAATCTTTATAAAGTGAACATGTCCATGATTTTTAAAAGTAGAATATTATTAGTAGCTAAAAGCCCTCCCCAACCCTTTCTTATCACTATTCTGCCCATCCCCACTACCTAAAATATATAAATAAACACCCAGGTTACCACTTGCCTGAGTTGGAACACTAGAGATAAATTTAGTCTGTTTTGAATTTTTATATAATACAATCAAATAATAGGTACGTTGTCATATGTGGCTTCTTTCCTTTAGCATTGTTTGTGAGATTCATTCATCTTGTGTGTAGTAACAGTTTATTTTCTCATTGCTCTATGGCATTCCATTGCATGAATATACCATGGTTTAGTTATCCTTGTTTACTGTGGATGTATTTGAGTTCTTTCCAGTTTGGGGCTATTATAGTTGCAACAGCTAATTGTATTTTTATACATGTGTTTTGGTGAGCATATGTATTTGTTTCTGTTGGGTATATATGTAAGATTGGAAATTTAGGATCAAAAGGTGTGCAAATGTTCAGGTATACCAGCTACTGCAGTTTTCCAACATTATGTACTAATTTAATTCCTACCAGTAGTGTTCCACATCCTTGGTTATACTTGGTCATATCTTTCATTTTAGCCACTCTGTTGGCTTTCTAATAGCCTGTCGTTATGCATTTAATTTGCATTTCCCTGAGGACTAAGTCAGTCAAGCTCATTTTTATATAAAGATAGTAGTTCAGTTGGATATCCTCTTTTGTAAAACTACTGGTTTACTCTTTTGTCCATTTTCTAGGGGGCTTTTTTTTTCTAATTGATTTGTTGGAGTTCTTCACATATTATGAATAGGAATTGTGTCAGCTATATGTGTTGCAAATACTTCATTTCACTTGTTGGCTTATTTTTTTTTTTTACTTTTAAGAGTTCTTTTGATAACTGGAAGTTCTTAAGTTTAATGTAATCTAATTTATAAGCCCCCCCCCACCATGTATTATTAGTGCTTTTTGAATTGTATTTAAGAAATCTTTGCCTACTCCAAGGTAGTTAATGTATTCTCCTAAACTTTCTTCTGGTGTTATTGTTTTACCTTTCATGTTTAAATCTACAGTTATTCTGGAATTAACTTTTGCATATGGTATAAGATCAAGGTTCATATTTTTCCATACGGTATTCAGTGGCTACAATCATTTATGAAAAAGACATTATTTCCCATTAAATTGCATTGCCACCTTAGCCATAACTCAGTTTATCATATATGTGTGGGTTTCTGGGCTCTCTTTATTTTTATTCTGTTTGTCTTAATTGGTATAGCTTTATGTGATACTCTTTATATTTAGTAGAATAAGTTTATCATTTGCTGTTATTCAAGATTACCTTGATTGTTTGTATTTCCATATAAACTTTATGGTTGGCATGTCAGATTCCACAGAAAAATCTGCTGGGATGTTGATTGGGATTACATTGAATCTTTAGGTGAGTTTAAGTAGAACTGCTGTCTTTACAATATTGAATCTTCAGTCTGTGATCATGGTATTTCCCATAGTATTTTTTTTCTCTTAATATATTTTGGTTTTCAGCTTACAAATCTTGTACATCTTTTGTTAGATTTATTGCTAGGTATTTGAGGACCTCATTTTGTTAATCACTCTTTTTGAGAACTTGGAAGCTCTGAGCATGTATGAGTGTGATAACGCTCATCTTCAGAAATTGAAAATATATTTTTTACTTCATTTCTCTTCCAGTATCCCCCTCCCTCTTATCTATGGCATTATCATACATGTTTTTTAGTAAAATCACAAAGGGAAGCTACTGGGTTGGCCAAAAAGTCTGTTGAATTTTTTCTGTAAAATAAAAGACACATTTTTCATTTTCACCAATAACTTCATTGATTTGGATGTTTTGAGTATGTCGGTTATATTTCACTATTGGCTTCTAGTGGGTAGAGGCCAGGGGTGCTGCTAAACATCTTCCAATACATAAGGCAACCCCGCAGCAAAGAATTATTTGGCCAAAATGTTGGTAGTACCAAGAAACTTCACAAACCACTTTTGACTCGTTCGATCAGTTACAGTACCTTTTCCATACACTGCAGAAATCTTTTTCTGCATTTCAGGAAATCTTTTACCTTTCTTGAAATAATACACCGAAAATGTTCCGTATCTTTCTCCATCTTCAATATTAAAGTGGCTGCACAAAAAAATCACCAGTTTTGATGAGTTTTTTTAAAAAAATACACACTGTTATGACACCTGTCACAATACAGTCTAACAAAATTGTTTCAAACGAAGGTAAAGACAACTAAGCACTACTAGAGCCATCATATGGAAAAAACCAAACCAACTTTTTGTCTAACCCAATATATATTTTTGATGTGAAATAAGCCTACATACTGCCATGCAAATTTGTGTTCAAAAGAACTGGTTGTGATGATAACATTAATTGAGCTAATGTGTATTAGTATTCTAGGGGAAGGAAGGGAGATATTCATATCGGAATGTAGTTTCACTTAATATCAATCATAACAAAGACAAGTTGTGGATAATAAAGCCAAATTCACGGTCCAGTGGTTGCTCACAAATAAAGCTTTATAGTTTGATTATGATATCTTCTCATTAACTAAGTTCAATAGACAAAACCCTTGGTAGTTTTGAGATAATGCTTTTTATACAGCACAGGAAAGCAGGCCTATAGAGAAAAGTTCCAAGTTGTAGAATTTTGTAATCCAGTAACTGTCCATAATGCTTTTCCTATGTTTTATATTCTGAAAAACCTTTGATCCAGTCAAAACCAATCCAAAAAGGAGTATCCAAAAGATCCAGAAGCATGTAAGAAGAGATAATAGAGAAGAGTATGAATCTAATCTTTATTCTTTTTATTTAATCTTAGTTTGGAAAGTACATTTAGCAATGTCAAACAAAGATATTCATGATAATGGTAATGAATATATGTAATTAATTAACACTTTAATAGATAAAATAGTATATATAATAGTGTTAAAATATGTATTTTGTGTTTTCTTGTATTCTAATATTATAATTTGCAAATAGTGAAGTTTGGAATGTTGTTAATAAAAACCCATTCATTTGAATTTTAAGACAGGTTTCCCTAATCTTATGTCCAGGTTTCGATCAGACCCAAAGAATAAATACTACCAGCATGGCACTATACTTGTATGATGGCATAAGTCGACACTGCAGCCATTCACAGTAATGTAAATAACATTCCCCAGAATATGTAACCTGACGGCACTGACTACCAGTGTCGTGTGGAACCTAAACCAAGTTCATGCTGAGTTTACAACCTGAAGAGACTAGGGTTTTTTTTTTTCCTTTAAAAAAAAAAATAGTAAAATCAGAGCAACCAAAATAAATTGCCCTAAATTCTGTGTAAACAAAAAGACGACAAATTATCAGCAATTTCTGTGTTCTTTATAGTGATGGTGTTTATCTCTCTACTATTACTCTGTATGAAGTTTAAAAAAAAAAACCAACTCATTTTGTACCTGTTTAGCCTTTATCCTTGAAACGTGTTAGTTCAAGGGGTTTTGTGTTTGTGTGTGTACACACATATACACACCATAGTGACCAAGGATCAAGACATCCTGTTCTTTGGTTTTCCATCTTCCTCTATATCCTTGTAGGTTACCTGAAAATTTTGAAGACCTTGTGGAATTATATATTGTGATAATAGGTTATGTCATTTCTTTAATGTTTTGGTTCTGAGGTAAGTGGTATAATGTCAACTATGTAATAAAAATCTTTTGGAAATAGAAACGTACATACATGATTTGCTGAAAGTTTGTAACCTATCTATATCAGTTCATTTGCTGCAGTGAATAAAAACCCTCAAAGCTTAACGGTCTAATGTTATTTCTCACAATTATTTTGTCTTTGTCAGCTCTACTAGGGCTTAATGGCTTCATTCACTTATCTGGTGGTTGGCAGATCCATTTGTCTTAGGAGATCTCACTTATGTGTCTGCTGGTTGGTGCAGTGTCAGCTGGGTTGATGATCAGATTTATTTCATCATCTAGCAGGTTAGCCTGGGCTCCTACCCATGGTAGTAGTTGCAGGGTTCCATAGAGCAGAAAAAGGGCAATCCCCAGTGCTCGAGCTTCTGCTTGTGTTGTGTTTGCTAATGTGTCATTGGTCAAAGGAAGTCACATGGCCAATCGGAGTCACTTATTAATGATCGGCACAGTCACATTGCTCAGAAACAAGCATACATACTTGGGAAGAATTTTTGGCCAAGAATTTTGCAATCTTTCACATCCATTCTAGTTTTTCTGTCTTTATTTTGTTCAAATTCATTTCGATATTTGTTGTTCTCCTATTTCTTTGATGGTAGGGAAACAAAAAGGCAAGTAAGAAGGGAATTTTATCTGTTAAGGAATACATGAAATTTCTATTTTGTCTCTCAATATTTAATCAGCACATAGTCTGAATCCTTTAGTATAAAGACTTGTGGGAAAATGAAAAATGAGGCAATTTTTAATTTCCCATTCCCCCAAACTTTAAATCTTGTTTTATATTTATCCTGGTCTTAAGTTGTTTGTATCAAATAACTTAAGTCAAGGTGTTAATTCATGATTAAAGGCTGATATTTTAGTAGTGAAACAATTATAAAGCCTGGTGTGATCTGTCAGCCTTGCTTCTCTGCAGAATGAAGAGAGAAAAGTAACATTTATTGAATTCATGCTGGGGTTATTCAGTGTGCTAGGTCAGTAAAGATGATTTGATATGCCATCTTTGAACCATTGCCTGCCTTTGTACTCAACTTTAATTTTGACTAATTGTGCCTGTCACATTCAAGGGAATGCTTGTGAACTGGTGTATATAAAATATTATGGCAGGTACCGGATGAGAACCATTTTTCCTTTATTGTACTAATTTTTAAATGAATAACACTGCCATTGTTATTGTAGTTGAAGTTATATGGATATATTTGAAATAGAATGTTGATTAAATGTTATTACCTATTTTTATTTGAAAGGATATGCCAAGTGTTTTGGGGAATGCCTCCCCCTTGTGGCATGCTCATTTATATTCAATGTTTGGATTGCCTCAGTAAGAATACAATGAGCTGGCCTTGTTTTTTAAAGTAAGAGAGTCCTGACCCGGCTGGTGTGGCTCATTGGATTGAGCGCCAGCCTGTGAACCAAAGGGCTCCAGTTCGATTCCCAGTCAGGGCACATGCCTGGGTTGCAGGCCAGGTCCCCAGTTGGGGTTGCATGTGAGGCAACCACACATTGATGTTTCTCTCCCTCTCTTTCTCCTTCTCTTCCCCTCTGTCTATAAATTAATAAATAAAATCTTTAAAAAATAATAAAGTAAGAGAGTTCCCTTTCTCATTTTCCTCCTCCACTTTCCCTCACGAAACCAACCAGAAGAATTGAACTAACAGCCTCTACTACCCTTACCCCTTTACATTTTTGGCTATAATAATTATGCTATTTTTGTATTTTCTTCAGATTGATGATGCTACTAGCTAGAAACAACTGTAGTATCTTCTAGGGGAAGAGAGAGAGTTAGGAATATTGAATGACTTATGGATCACTATTAAAGTATTCCTTGTAACTTTTAATATCTTGGATATGGCTAGGTATAGTAAAATAGCTATAGGAAAAACAGGTTTTTGAAGTCAAAATGGTTTGTATAATGCTGGTGAACTCTCTAAACAGGAAGAGTTTTCCACACTTACTAGACTATAGAATTCTTACCTTCAGGGATTGACACATTAGGGAACACATTTTGGGAAACAGCAAATGGTTTTAACTGAGTCATTCTTCATGGTTTTTAAAAATTACTTAGTACCATATTTGCTTCTTCCCTTGTTGCAGCAATTTTTGAAAGAAAAATAAGAGAAAGCAGTATTAAGCCTTAGAGATTTATATTTGGCAATCTGTTTCCCGTCAGTAAGTGCACTTTTTTCTTTTTATAGTAAGCAACTTCAGAATCATAAGTTGTGTTTTTTTTTTAAGATTAATGATGTATAGGATTTTAGTTTAAACGTAATTTAAATAAATCATTTCCCATTAACTAAAACTTCTAAGATTTTGTTAATGACACTTACTGGTGGTGGGTACAAGAAGTATCCTATTTCCTGCTTTTTTCTTTCCTTTTATAACATTTATAGAAAAAAATACAAGGGGAAAAGTTAAAATGCAGTTATGATGGTGGTAGGTTTTTGCCGGGGTACAGGGACTACAGGGAGATTTAGATTAAAAATCTTATATCCATTCATAAGCCACTAATTAAATATAAATTTATTTAAATTAAGCTTTGCAAATATACACATATTATTCCTATCTTTTATTATGTCATCTTTTGAGAGTGTTATACCTAAATTGGGAAGAATAGTGTATGTACTGTATAGCTCTACATTGCTCTTATAGGAAGCATATAGGATATGTTTTAAAAGTGGCATGTTTTTATATTTTCAGGTTACTACTTTAACTGTATCAGAAAACTGATGGTTAGGTTAATGTTTATGGAAGTGAGTAAAAAGAAGCCTAGTAATTAATCTAACGTCCAGTGTCATCACGTTGTGAGGTTTTCCAGATAAGTAGTTCTTCTAGGTAATGGAAGCATATATTTTAAGTATCAAGATTTTAATGAAGATAGCCTTTTTACTGAGCATATGCAGCTTAATTTATTTTCGATCTAGGTTTGCCATTATGATGTTATAGTACTGTTGTCCTAGGGGAGCTATAGCTATGGTTGCCTCTTGCCCCTCTCCCCCTTCTAAACTTATGTTTTTTATCCTTTATCATCTTAAAGATTAGTTAGAATTATGCCTAATGTAGAAACATATATATGTTATAAGAGCACTCTTTTAGGAATCACAGTCTTTGTGGTATTTATTTTAGCTCTTCAGAAATTCTTTCAACCCTTACTTGTTACATCTGCCCACTCCACTGCCCTTGAGTTGTAATTGTTAGATAGATGAGTTTTGGGAGAATTGAAATTTATTTTCTTTTTAATGATATCATAGATTTACTTTTATTCCATGTAATAAGGGAAACTGGGTATTTACTATATATAGTATTGGAGTAAAATAATTGTCACGTAAATCAAGGAATATTTTTGTGAAGTGTGTGGATTATATTGTTATATTTTGTTTTAACAGCTTAAGTGCTATATACATATTTCATTAAGAGGTACATACTTTTTGAATTTGAATACATTGTTATATGCAATTTGCCATGTTTAAAATATTAAATAATTGGTTCCAACTGATTTAGTATATGTTTGAAGTACTGGGTTATTAAACTAGAAAGTGTTAAATGGTATGTAATTAAAAGTTATATTACAGTGACATGTATTTTAAAATTCAAATTAGTTTCACAACTAATATTTTGATGATTTTCATTTAATTTTTAAAATTTAGTTTTAAATTTAAATATATTTATATTCATCCTACTGGGTTATCAAGTACTAACCAATCAAACTCTGCTTACCATATGAGATCAGAGATATTGAGCACATTCAGGGTAGTATGGCTATAGATTTCCTATTAGATTATCAGAATAGTATCTTGAATATTTAGAGAATAAATGTTTTAGAAGAACATTGCTATTTTGTTTCAAATATGATAGCTAAGTATACATAAGTTTTGTTTTTTGTTTTGTGTTTTTTTAGTTTTGTTTTTTTTTTTTTACAATATGTGGTTGCCTCTCCTGGGCCCAGGCATGTGCCCTGACTGGGAATCAAACTGGTGACCCTTTGGTTCACAGGCCGGCACTCAAAATCCACTGAGCCACACTAGCCAGGGCCCTATACAGTTTTTAAAAAGGCTATACTTTATAGTGGAATTTACCTGTGTTTTTAATAGTGGACAAACAGAATGTACTTTACAGTTTTAGCACATTTTGCTGAAAGAGGAGAGGGACCTGTACTTTTATTGTAGCAAATTATGTGTGTAAATGAATTTTACATATAATACATATGTACTTTGCTATGAGGTGACAAGAACTATAAAGATTCAAACACAATATTTAAGATTATAATCCAAGTAGAGTGCATGTTACTTTTTGAAATTCAGTTTCTCACAAATATCCTTTTGAAATGTTTATGAATTTTAATAGGGCCATACTTTTAAAAAATCATCAAAAGATATAGCCTCTTTCTAGGTAACCCCAAGAGAGACAGAGGAGTGGGGAGGGAAATCAAGTTTGTCTTACTTTCTGTTAAAGTTTTTAATATTTAGTGTACTTTAGATGTATGTTCTATTTTAATTGTAAAGAACATTTGTAAACTTGGAAATTAATGTAAAGGTATAATCTGAATGAAGTGACATGGCTAGGTCAGTAATCTCTTCAGTCAACAAAGTGATCATTCTAACCTAAAGTAACAACATGTGGTTAAATGAAAATTAGTAAAGTACTGAAAGATACCAGATAAAACATTATTCATCTTTACTATTACCACCCAAGAAGCTTTACCCATTTTTGGTTACTAAATGATAATATGTTTTTACTTAACACTTAAACACAGAAATTTTACTCCAGGAAGGCTGAATGTTAAATTTGTTAATAATTAGAACTGGCTTCCTGGTCATTAATTGTATTTGTTTCTTCTCTGTAGCTTAATAATGTTATAGTAGGGTTTTTGTTTTATTTTTTAAAACTATGATAGACCCAGGAAAACTAAGACAGCTTAATCTCCCTAAATGTACTGTCCACAAAGGCTGATCCAGAGAAAAAAATAAGTAGGGTTTAGGTTAACATTTGTTTATGTAAGGAAGTTGTTTACTTAAAAAAAAGACTTGTTTACTCGTGTTAGTATAGAAAAAGCATAGGTCTCTTTGCAGGATTTACATGTACTTACGAAAACTCAAAGTACTAATGATTTTTGAGGTATAGGCTATTTTATTTTAGTTGATATTTGAATAATACCCATTTGCTAACACTATGCAGGTGACTATATAATTATGACATTTTCCTAGGCAATCCAAGGTAAATTGTTACAATTAATAAAACTAAAACTCAAAGAATTTAAGTGATTTCTGAAGGTCACATTGCTGGTCGATAGCAAAGGTAGATTTGGGACCAAGGCTTCCTGGTTTCTTAATCTCTAGTAGTTTCATCAGAGTTAGAAATGTAAACTGGATCCTAATTAATATAGTAAGATTTAGAAGGGAAGATCATCCCTGGTGGCCTTTTAGATATGCCAACCACTGGTGGAGGTTAAATGTAACATTTTTACAGTGTGTACTTTGGAAAAATCTGATTGAAAGATATGAACCATTAGAAAAATGTAGATATATGAACTTTTGAATATAATTTCAGTAGCACCATTGATCAAATAATGAACTCGTGTATTGTAAGAAGTTATGATCAGTTGTCTAGAATTATGCTGTTTATCTCAACTTTTTATAAGCTGTGCATAGGTATAGGTAGGGAAGGTAAAATAGCTTGATTTAGTGCAGGTTTTTTAAAATGACTTTCTTTATTTTACTGTTTGTAAAAGCTTTTTGTTTTGTTTTGCTCACCTCACATTATGTTCTAATACTTTGGGACAATATAATTTAATGTTACACAGTGAGAGTAAGCATTATCTTACTTACAACTTTTAATTCCATATCCTTCAGGTAAAAAGAACGTATTCTCACGGTACTTACAGAGCTGGCCCAATGCGACAAATCAGTTTGGTGGGAGCAGTTGATGAAGAAGTGGGAGATTACTTCCCTGAGTTCCTTGACATGTTGGAAGATTCACCATTTTTAAAGGTGAGAGAAAACAATGTCAAGCAATCTGAATTGTGGGTGTTACTTTCATGCTACAGGTGATATAAATGGTTGTTTCAGAATTGTAAAATTTTTTATTTTATTTGAATTGGAGGGAAGGAAAGGAAGAAACTAAATTTTAGTGTAGTGTAGGTTTATGACTTCTCTGGTATTAATTGTAATGCAAAGCTAAGTGGCGGACAAGAAAATAACACTTCCCTGTTGCTGCCACTTTAGGAAATTTGGTTTTATCTGTTATTAGCTATAAACTGAGTACCAGAGGATTTAAGAACTAAAGAAAGGAGGTCTCCTAAATTAAAGTGCTTAGGAGAAAGGAATGGCCATATGGCATTGCGGAAAACTGTCTTGGGAGATTGTATATCTGTAGTTCATTCCTGGGTATACTTAGCTGGATTGGGCAAGCCATTTAAACTTTTTGGGCTTCATTTTCTTCATAAATAAGACATTTAAAATACAATTAGTAATTCAAATGTCAGAATGTGACAAGATTACTTTATCACTACTGTTTGCCACTTAATTTGTTGAATATCTCTTCTTTCTTCACTTCTCCTTACTCAATTTTCTAATGTGTGTGTGTGTGTGACAGTGTATTTTTCTTTTCTTTTTCACCCCATTCCATTTCGTTTTTATTTCCTTTTTTATTCTTTTAAACTTTTTGTTCCTTTTCTATTTTTCCCAACTAGTGGCATCATGGAATTTGATTGTATTTCTCTTGAGTTGTACTTAAAAAAATACATTATTTAAATATCCATGTTTCAGATCATAAATGACAAATGAATAATGCATTTATTCTGGAGAAATTTAATTTGACAATTCTCCCATATTTGAGAAGGGGTATGGGATAAAAAAAATTTTTTTTAAATACCATTCTTACCATTCCGTTGATTCTTTGTCATTTTTCTCTCTCTTCAAAGATTTTAATCTCTGCTTTTTAGACTAGCAAACTCTTCAAGCAGCTACTAAACAAATAAATTTGACTTTGGTTAGGTTTTCCTTTTTGTTTTACTAGGTTTTGATTATAACTAATCAAAGAAGTATCTATGTTTTTGGTAACCATTTTTTACCTAAGTAATTATTCATTTATATAGATTCTCCTGGAGAACACTTGCTTAATTACTTTGGCAACTTATTAACATTACATATTTGGTAGGAGGAAGAATAACAAATGATGAATATAGTGAATCATCTGTGACAGGGTTGGGGGAAGGAATCATCCAAAAATAATTACTCTCTTTATGTGTTTGAAAAAGAATTTTTTGATAGAAAATGTGTGAATATATAAGAATATATTCAATATAGGTATATATTTCAAATATATAAGTATAAAAGTATATATGAAAGTTTGTCAAAGGGCAACATTCTTTAATGTATATTTAAAGATAAGTTTTGACAATAATTGCTTTCTATGTAATTATTTGCCTTTAGTGTACACTGCCATGGGGGACACTATCTAGTCTAAAATTAGAGAGTCGAAAAGATAGTGATGATGGTCCCATCATGTGGGTACGCCCAGGAGAACAAATGATCCCTGTGGCTGATATGCCAAAGTCACCTTTCAAAAGGAAAAGGTATGTTGGACACAAATTTGTATTGCTGGGAGTGGGTGTTTGTATGTTGGGTGTGTGTGTCTGTATGTTGGGTGTGTGTGTCTGTGTTATTTGAAAATCGGGAGGAAGAATGAGGTCAAAGTTCAGGGCATAATTGGAATGTAAATTAAAAAATGGCTACACATGCTGATACGATTTTTAAAATATATCAAATTTTTTTTTCATGCCCACCCAAAACCCATTTACCATATCTATCTTTGGTGATCCCATGGTCAAATATTAATAAGACACGAGAAATTAGGCAAATGACAATAAATTATAAGAATGGAAAAAATGTCATTCACACTACAGACATTATACAACTATGGAATAAATTTAATAAGAAATATTTAGAACCCTTATTAAGAAAATTAAAACATAGAGGATATAAAATAAGATCTAAACAAATAAAAAACCCTAGTATATTTTAGGTTGGATAAAAATGATAGTCCTTTGAAATTTAGCATAGACATCTAGTACTGGATAAATGATTTTAAAGTTTATAAGGAAGAATAAGTAAAGCCAGCAAATGGCGAAGAAAATTGTGAAAGAGAAGGTAAGTGAGGGGTCCACGTGTTAAAAAGATCATTTATAAAAGGATAGAGTACACAAATAGATCAGAGTATACTGGGAAAGGGAAGATTTATTTAATGAATAATATGACATAATTGGCAGTCCATCTGAAAGAAGACAAAGCCATACCTCATATAAGGAATAAGTTTTAGATTTAAACATTAGATAAAAAATAAAAATAATAGAATAACATTTATTTTATTTTATTTATTTATTTTTAGTGAAAGGGGTGGGAGGAAAAACAAGAGGGAGAGAAACATCAGTGTGTGAGTGATACATGGACTGGTTGCCTCCTGCATGCCCCCAACTGGGGACTTGGCCCTACAACCCAGGCATGTGCCCTGACTGGGAATGAGACCAGTGACCTTTTTGGTTTGTAGACTGACGCTCATCCACCGAGCCATACCAGCCAGGGCTAGAATAAAATTTTTAAGCCTAGGAGAGACCTTTCCTCAGCAAGATAAAAAATATAATGGCAGTAATATTAGTGAGAGAAAAGACATCAACAACAAATTTCAAAACTATGATAGATTGACTAAAATATTTGTACTACATGGCAAACTAAGGTTAATATACAAAGAGCATTCCTAACTTGACAAGAAAAATATAAACAAACCCAATAGAAAAATAGGCCTCAGGCAGTCAAGTGTATATTAAAATATTGTGAGATACTATTTTTATTCATTACATTGACAAAAATTATTAATAGGGCAGTAATATTTACAGGCTGGTAGGTAGGTGAGGAAAACAAAGTTATTTACACATTGTTGGTGAGCTGCTATAATTATTTTGTGAAAGTAGTTCAGCAGTAGCTTATAAAGTTTAACATACTATATATATTCTTTAATACAGCACACCCACTTTTGAAATCTGTCCCAAGACATAAAAGCCCTGAAGGAAAATGTAATAAGAATATTGATTGCAGCATTATTTGTAGTGAGAAAAAGGTTTAAAGTGGTCTGAAGGCCCATTAACAGGAATGGTTGACTACATTTTGACACATTCCTATTAAAGAAAATGGTGAAATAGATAAAATAAATGAATTATTTGTGTTTGTTGATCTGGAAGGATATCCATGACACTTGAAAAGAGTAAAATGTAGCGTAATATGCTCACTATGATTCTCTTTTTAGAAGAGATGAAAAATATATGTATAAATATATATTGGGTTGGCCAAAAAGTCCATATGGTTTAGTTCCATACAATAAAAGACACATTTTTCTTTTTTTTTTCTAAAGATTTTATTTATTTACTTTTAGAGAGAGAGGAAGGGAGGGAGGAAGACAGGAAGAGAAACATCAATGTGTGGTTGCCCCTCTCGTGTCCCCTACTGGGGGCCTGTCCTGCAATCCAGGCGTGTGCCCTGACTAGGAATCGAACCAGTGACCTTTTGGTTGGCAGGCCAGCACTCAGTCCACTGAGCCACACAAGCCAGGGCCAAAAGATATATTTTTCATTTTCACCAATAACTTTATTGATTTAGATATTTTGATTATGTTGGCTATCTTCCCCATGGTGTAACGTTGATTCTTCTCAATTAATGGCTTGATTTGATCACTATCAACTTCAACTGGTGTACCTGACCATGGAGCATCAACCAGCAAGAAATCTCCAGTACAAAACTTTGCAAACCACCTTTGACACATTCAATCAACCACAGCACCTTCTCCATATACTGCACAAACCCTTTTTTGCATTTCAGTTGGGTTTTTACCTTTCTTGAAATACTAAAGCATAATATGCTGAAAATGTTGCTTATTTTATTCCATCTTCAATATTAAAATGTCTGTACAAAAATTCACCGATTTTGAGAAGTATTTTTTAAATGCACACTGATATGACAGCTGTCACAGTATAATCTTAACAAATTCATTTCAAATGAACTTAAAAACAACTAAGTGCTAACTAGAGCCATCATATGGGAAAAAACCGAATGAATTTGTTGGCCAACCCAATATTTATGTGAGCATAGAAAAAACTATGGAAAAATGTACACTAGGCTAACATTGGTAGGAATAGAGTGGGTGATGCTGGGGGAAATGATACCTTTTTCTTAGATAACAAAAAATGGTTTCACTGGTTACAGTGATTATTAATTTCAAAAGGAAAAATGGTCACTGGGCAACTGTATGGTGCATGAAGGCAGGGACTACCTTGTTCTTGTTACTGATATGTCTCTAGTACCTAAGAGGAGTGCTTACTGCATAATAAATTTTTATTGGTTGAATGAAACTTTTATAATATATATGTTGGTAGTAAATGGTAAAATTGGTGTTTCTCACTGGTTCTTAATTTGGATTTATGAATTGTTTTGAGAATCTGAAAGCCTCTGCCCAGGATGATACAGATACATACACCCTTTTCCATGTGATCTAAGGGAGTTCAGCAGCCCCTTAAGGAATTTGCCTGCACAGCAGTGATTATAAATCCATCATATATCCAATAATTTCATATGACATTACAGTTTGACCAAACTAATAACAACATTGCCCTAGCCACCATGCTAAAGTCTTAATTCATTAGAATATGGTGTTAATGGGATAAAACTTGTGGGCTCAAAAGCCTATTTGTTAGCTTTCCACGGAAAGCAACATCATTGTCTAGCTTTCTGACACCTGTAGAACGTAAATCAGAAAGATCGAAAAAGTATGTTGTATCATCATCTGTGTATGTGAGTGTGTAATAAGACTAGTGCAGGATTGCACAAAGAGCAGTAAGTAGTAGAGACTGAGGGTGAGAAATCAAAGAACTAATAAGGAAGAGACCCTATTAGAGAGAGACTGGGATGAGAAGAGAAAATTATGGGGCAATCTGGATTTTTCTTTGGAAAAGAAAAACCATACAGGAAGATAAATAAGATGATGATTTCCAATCTAAGAAATTCTTCTCACTCTTTTTCCCCTTCTACGGCAAAATTTGAGGGAGTTTCTGCAATGGGTGAAGCTAAGTAGTCAGCAGCTTCTGTGTGTATGTGTTTTCTAGGTGGTGAGCAATGGAGGAGAGGGCCAGTGGGTGATGACTGTCCTCTTAAGAGGGAGCTAAGGTTTTCCTTTCTACCTCCAATAAATCATAAGTGTTTTGTGGAATCACTTACTCTTGTTGTTTTCTTGCTATTTTGTTTTGTTTTTCTTTTGTTAGAATATAAACTTCCACAAGAGTAGGGAACTTGTCTTATTCACTATTGTCTTGTTCACTAGCTCCGGGGCCTAGATCATAACTGACATATAGTAGGTGCTCTATAAATATTAAATCAATGCATTTTTTAAAGTTACCTGTTTGTTCAAGATCTATACCTTTTATTAGCCATGTGACCTGATTGGGGCCATGCTTCCACAGGTTAGACTCAAACTTCAGGTAAAGATTGTGGGTACAGGGAGAACTAGGTAAACAGCACCACATGTAATTTCTTTTTCTTATCCAAGTATATATTGCCTTTAAACTTCCACGTATGAAGGGTGTATGAAAAAGAGTGGATTATATATGTGCTCTTGTTTGTTCTTGTTCATTTTAAAAAGAACACTTGATTTAGGAGCAGATGATTTATAATTTCATTTCTCTGAATTACGTGATTACTAAATGCTTGATGGCAGTTAAACCTTAATACAAATGTTGGAGGGTAATTAAGCCTTAATACAGAAGCCTATCCAACCCGTGTTTCTCCCTTTACCTCCCTTTCTCTCTATGGAAAATACATATAAAATTTGTAAAATTTTGTAAAAACATGTAAGTTTAATTTTTTTTTTTAAAAACAGAACTACCAATGAAATAAAAAACCTGCAATACCTACCTCGAACTAGTGAACCCCGTGAGATGCTCTTTGAAGACAGGACAAGAGCTCATGCAGATCATATAGGACAAGGTTTTGAACGACAGACTACAGCTGCTGTTGGAGTGTTGAAGGCTGTGCACTGTGGAGAGTGGTATATATTAACTACTGCTATTTTAATGAAATGTGTTCTTGGCTTTAAAATTTGGGGAAGTTTCTCAGTAATACTGTTTACTGGTGGGGGATTATTTTCCCATGTATTTGGATATTGTAACTATACGACTACACTAAAGAAGATTTTCATTGCTAAAATCTAGTTTTTCTTTTGGATTTGGCTGAAATAATTTCATTTCTAAGTGACTAGAGATGAAAGCAATTGTCTTATATAAGGTAAAAGAAAAACTAAGATTTATTTGGTACTTACTATATGCCTACTTACAAATATTCATTTGATTTTCAACTACTTTTAAGCCCATATTTATCTCACAAGGAAACTGAGGCTCAGTACTTTCGAATAACATTATGATAGTTATATGTTAATAAGTGATAGAGCTGAGACTGAGTTCAAGATCTGACTCCAGACTCATGTTTCTCTTTATACTGTTCTACCTTGTTGCTCTCTGCTAAGACTTGGTATCTATAGGATTAACTATTTGTTCATCTTATATATTTTTTTTTCCAGCTTCACCTGCGAGCTTCACTTTGAATCATTTCATAAATTAAAAAATGGATAATTAATTCTCTTAAATATACTTAATGTATCCTCTCATAATTAAGAACTTTTCCATTTATTGCTAAATAAATGGATATTGTAAGATAAGTTTGCTCAGTTAGGTTTCTATTTTCAAACTGAGTGTTTAGGTATGAAACTTAAGTTGGAATATGCTATTTTACTTATTAAAGCTGTTGAATTAGACATTAAATATGCAGGAACATTTTCTAATTGTAAAAGAAAACTTTTAATTCTTAAAATATAAAATGTCAATATTGTTGCATAGTTTGCTAAGATACAATGAAAAATATAATCTACCTTGGCTGGTGTAGCTCAGTGAATTGAGCAAGGGCAGTGAACCAAAGGGTTGCTGGTTTGATTACTAGTCAGGGCACATGCCTGTGTTGCAGGCCAGATCCCTAGAAGGGGGTTCGCGAGAAGTAACCACACATTGATATTTCTCTCCCTCTCTCTCTCCTTCCCTTCCCCTCTCTCTAAAAATAAATAAATCTTTAGCCCTGGCTGGTGTGGCTCAGTGGATTGAGAGCCGGGCTGCAAAGTTAAGGTGTTGCTGCTTCAATTCCTGGTCAGGGCACATGCCTGGGTTGCAGGCAAAGTCTCCAGTGGAGGGTGTGTGAGAGGCAACCACACATTGATGTTTCTCTTCCTCTCTTTCTCCCTCCCCTCCCCTCTCTCTAATATTAAAGAAATAAAACAAAAAATAAAAAAATCTTTAAAAAATATGTAATCTGTATTTTATATATGAGGAAATTTTATTTTCAAGGGTTTTTACAGAATAGACTATTTGTTAATTTATAGTATTATAAAAATTTACAATATTTTATAAATTAATAATATGCCAGGAAGCCAGTGTAAACTGACCTTCCTTTTTTTTTAAAAGTATATTTTATCAATTATGCTATTACAGTCGTCCCATTTTTCCTCTCCTTAATTCCTGTCTGCCCTGTATCCCCCTTTCCACCATTATTGCCCCACCTTATTCCATGGGTCATACATGTAAATTATTTTGGTTTCTCCATTTCGCATACTATTCTTAAATGCCCCCCGTCTATTTTATATCTACCATTTATGCTTCTTATTCCCTGTACCTTTTCCCCCATTCTCCAACCTACCCCTCCCCACTGATAACCCTCCATATGATCTCTATTTCTTTGAATCTGTTCCTGTTCTAGTGCTTTTCTTAGTTTGTTTTTGTTTTTTAGATTTGGTTGTTGATAGTTGTGAGTTTGTTGTCATTTTAATGTTTGTATTTTTGATCTTCTTTTTCTTAGGTAAGCCCCTTTAACATTTCATATCATAAGGGCTTGGTGATGATAAACTCCTGTAACTTGACCTTATCTGGGAAGCACTTTATCTACCCTTCCATTCTAAATGATAGCTTTGCTGAATAGAGTAAACTTGGATGTAGGTCCTTGCCTTTCATGACTTTGAATACTTCATTCCAGCCCCTTCTTGCCTGTAAGGTTTCTTTTGAGAAATCAGCCATAGTCTAATGGGAACTCCTTTGCAGGTAATTGTCTCCTTTTCTCTTGCTGCTTTTAAAATTCTCTCCTTCTCTTTCATCTTGGGTAATGTAATGATGATGTGCCTTGATGTGTGCTTCCTTGGGTCCAACTTCGTTGGGACTCTCTGAGCATCCTGGACTCCCTGAAAGTCTATTTCCTTTGCCAGATTGGGGAAGTTCTCCTTCATTATGTTTTCAAATAAGTTTTCAGTTTCTTGCTCTTCCTCTTCTCCTTCTGGCATCCCTGTGATTCAGATGTTGGAACGTCTAAAGATGTCCCAGAGGTTCCTAAGCCTCTCCTCATTTTTTTAAATTGTTTCTTCATTCTGTTCCAGTTGAATGTTCATTTCTTCCTCCTGCTCCAAACCATTGATTTGAGTCCCGGTTTCCTTCCCTTCACGGTTCCCTGTACATTTTCCTTAATTTCACTTTTCATAGCTTTCACTTTTTCCTCTATTTTGCAACCTTACTCAACCATTTCTGTGAGCATCCTGACTACCAGTGTTTTGAACTCTGCGTCTGATAGGTTGCCTATCTCTTCATTGCTTAGTTCTATTTTTAGAGTTTTGATCTGTTCTTTCACTTGCGTCACATTTCTTTGTGTCCGTGTACCTGTTACATTGTAAGGGGTGGAGCCTTAGTTATTTGCCAGCTATGAAAAGTGAAATAAAGGAAAATGCACAGGGAACCATGAAGGGAAGGAAACCGGGACTCAAATCAATGGTTTGGAGCAGGAGGAAGAAATGAACATTAAACCGGAACAGAAAGAAGAAACAAGAATTCAAAAAAATGAAGAGAGGCTTAGGAACCTCTGGGACATCTTTAAACGTTCCAACATCTGAATCATAGGGATGCCAGAAGGAGAAGAGGAAGAGCAAGAAACTGAAAACTTATTTGAAAACATAATGAAGGAGAACTTCCCCAATCTGGCAAAGGAAATAGACTTTCAGGGAGTCCAGGATGCTCAGAGAGTCCCAAAGAAGTTGGACCCAAGGAAGCACACATCAAGGCACATCATCATTACATTACCCAAGATGAAAGAGAAGGAGAGAATTTTAAAAGCAGCAAGAGAAAAGGAGACAATTACCTGCAAAGGAGTTCCCATTAGACTATCGGCTGATTTCTCAAAAGAAACCTTACAGGCAAGAAGGGGCTGGAATGAAGTATTCAAAGTCATGAAAGGCAAGGACCTACATCCAAGTTTACTCTATTCAGCAAAGCTATCATTTAGAATGGAAGGGTAGATAAAGTGCTTCCCAGATAAGGTCAAGTTACAGGAGTTTATCATCACCAAGCCCTTATGATATGAAATGTTAAAGGGGCTTACCTAAGAAAAAGAAGATCAAAAATACAAACATTAAAATGACAACAAACTCACAACTATCAACAACCAAATCTAAAAAACAAAAACAAACAAAGAAAACAACTAGAACAGTAACAGAATCACAGAAATGGAGATCACATGGAAGGTTATCACTGGCGGAGTGGGAAGGGGAGAGAGGGGGAAAAGGTACAGAGAATAAGTAGCATAAATGGTAGGTACAAAATAGATGGGGAGGTTAAGAACAGTATAGGAAATGTAGAAGCCAAAGAACTTACATGTACGGCCCATGGACATGAACAAAAGGGGGTGGGGGGGGAGATGCAGGTGGGAGGGGTTGTGCAGGGTGGAGGGGAATAAAGGGGGGAAAATGGGACAACTATAATAGCATAATCAATAAAATATATTTTAAAAAATTGTTAAAAAAAATAAAAACAAAATCTTAAAATTCAGAAAAAAAAGAATTAGGGTGAAATCTAATGTACAGTGTTTAGCTAAATTAGCTACATATTTACACTTTTTTTCAGAGATAAATATTCCTGCTTCATGGCTTTAGCACTTTGTTAAAATCTTTTAAGCTTCTTTAAATTATTGTCAGTATATACTAACTCCTCCACTTTATATGGGATTTGAGTTTAGAGATTGCGTCCTGTCCTTCATGGGACCATCATAGTTCCCAATAAATACCTATTAATAAAATAAAACACTTTTGTGGCTAGTAACTTCATAGGATAGTGGCTGTTGCCAAACTAATATACTAATACGTTAGTTGGCCAAATTTAAGAATATGCTTGAGACAGATTTTGGGATGAGATGTTGCTAGTTACGAGTTTTCCCACTATTGTAAAATCCAGTTTGCTTCCAGTGCTGCTTTAATTTCTTAATACTAAAGATGATGAGAATATAAGTTTGTTGGTGCTGTAAGAGGGCTTCATGGCTCTGATGCAAACATGGTTTATTATCCCTTTATTATAATAAATTACTTGGTGTTAAATTAAGCTATTCTTAGGAAGTTGGTACTTCCTTTGTTTCTTAGTGTTTTGAATTCTACTCTTTGTCTCAAGAAGATATTAGGTATTAGAATATTAGATTCTTGTCTTTATCGTAGAGTCAGGTTTAACACCAATTTGAAATTGACTAGGGTTGATTTAGACTATATAAATCTTCAGTTAGGTCAGGCTTAGGAAATATTGATCAAATTATATCGCTCTTTAGGTATTATGAAGAAAAGATTCTTACACAGGGTGCCACAAAAGTAGGTTTACAGTTGTTCATATAGAAAAATACAATAAATAGTAATAGAAGAATAACTTCTGTGTTTTACGTACTTACAACTGAAAACCTACTTTTGCCCCACCCTATAGATTTATATATTCGAGGTGGCTTCTTTGAAATCGTTTTTTGAAAAATCAACCATTGAAGTATAATTTATATTCAATCACATACACACACACTCATTATAAATATTATATAGTTTGATGTGTTTTGACAAATGTATACAGCCATGTCACCACTACCTCAGCTAAGGTAATAGAACATTTTGTTTCCTTCATATCCTTTGGCAGTTAATCTCCCCCATTGTTACCCCAGCTCCAGACATCCTTTCATCTGTTTTTCTTTTTGGTCTTCATAGGTTAGTATTGTCTAGTCTAGGATCTTATGTAAATAGAATCATACATGTTGCCTGACTTCTTTAACTCAGCATAATGTTTTAGAGATTCGTCTTTGGTGTTACATGTATTAGTAGGTTCATTCCTTCATGTAGCTGAGTGATATGTCATTGAATGGACATATCATAACTGATTTATTCATTCACCTGATGGTAGACATTTGAGTTGTTTCCAGTTTTATGAATAAAGCTGTTACAAACATTCACTTACATGCCTTTTTATACATATAAGATTTCATTTCACTTTAGTCAATACACAGAAATGGAATTAGAAGAGTAAGGCAAAATAAGTGTGTACAGAGAAAATTTTAAGTCTACAAAAGACGTACTAGAATTAATAAGCAATCTTATCAACGTCTCAGGACAATATTGAAAGTCAATCGTATTTCTCTATATTAACAATATTCATGGAAATTGCCACTTACATGGTCTTACAGTAGCATAAAACTATATAATACTTAAAGAGAGAAATTTTAAAAATATGTAACAGGTGCTACAAAGTATAAAAAACTAAAGAGAAAAACTAAGGACTTACATGTACAGCTATACCTTGTTTATGGATTGGAAGACTCTATTATGTCAGTTCCTTCCCAAATGATCAACTCAATCAAAATCCACAAGGTTTTCTTACAGAAATACAAAGAACCAACTATAGGCAAAACAGTCTTGAGGGGTGGGGTAAGAATAATGTTAGAGGATTTATACTACCACTACCTGTCATTTTAAAGCTTACTTTGAAGCTACAGTAATAACAGAGGGTGGTGTTGGTATAAACTTTAAGATTAATGGAACAGAAGAGTGTCTAGTATTCATTGATTCTTGGTGAAGGGTCCAAGATGATTTAGTGGGGAGAGGAGTCTTTTCAAGAAATGGTGCTGGAACAATAGGGTATCCATGCACAAAAACAAAAATTAAGAATAATGAACCTGACCCTTCTCCTACTCCATACAAAAAAACCTTAAAATGGATTATAGGATGAAATGTAACATTAAAACAATAGTTTGTTAGAAGAAAACAATGGAGGAAATTTTATATTAGTCAAAAACTTAATGAACCATAAGAGAAAATGATATTAAGATAATGACAAGGTAGGCTACAGACTGGGAGAGAATATTTGAGGTGTGTGTGTGTGTGTATGTGTGTGTGTGTTGACTTATTCAAATAAAGAACTTACAATTCAAAAATAAGAAAAAACAATCCAATTAAAATTGGGTAATATATGAACAGGCATTTTACAAAAGGTACACAAATGCTGTTTTTATTTCTTTTAAGGAAAGAACTTGCTTTTCTCTTTCTAGCTTAAGTTAAAAGTTTAGATTATTGAGACCTCTCTTCCTTTATAAGTATTTAAAACTAAATTTCTAAGCACTCCTTTAGCTACATTCCACAAATGTTGACATTAAAAGTTCTTCAGTTGTACCATAAGAGAGATACAAATTCAAATCACAATGAGATAGGTCCATATACTCACTAAAATTGCTAATAATAATAATTTTTAAGACCGTAACAAAATGTAGTGAAGATGTAAGTTAATTAGAACTTTCATATAGTGCTCTGGAAACCATAAAAAAGTTTGGCAGTTTCTTACAAAATTTAAATATATACTTACTCTAGGACTCTGTAATTCCATTAATTCCATTTCTTTTCCTTGGATTAAAAACCTCTCTTGGTTATTATGTATTATCATATATCTCCTATCTCTATGTAATTAGTTATATACATATATTACAGTATGGAGTAACCAAGAGAAGTATGTGTGCATATCTGTTATGTACCAAATTTTAAACATATGGTATGAATATTATACACACACAAACACACCATATGTCTGATATTTATAATACTATACTAATTAGTGCTGGATTCAACATGCTAATATTGTTAATGATTTTCATATTTATATTAACGTGTTGCCAGAATTCAATTATTGATCTTTCCAATGAATCAGCCATTTATTTCATTGATTTTTTTCCTATTTTTCTGTTTCATTATTTCTGCTCTTTATTTCTTGTAAGGAAAGAACTTGCTCTTCTCTTTCTAGCTTAAGTTAGAAGCTTAGGTTATTGATTTGAGCTTGCTTTTTTCTAATATAAATATGTAAAACTAAATTTCTAAGCACTACTTTAGCTGTATCCTACAAACATTGATAATTGTGTTTTCATTATACAGTTCAGAATTTTTCTAATTTTCTGTTTAGTGTCTTTTTTTAAAATCATGGATTATTGAGAAGTCTTTTGTGTACTTTTCATTATTTCAGAATTTATTTCCAGATTTTGCAGGATGTTTTTCTTTTTAGTTTAATTCCCTGTGGCCAGGGAATATACTCTGTATTTCTTTTTGATTTCCTGTGGTTTGTTTCATGGCCTATCTTGATGGATAGTCTTATGTGCACATAAAAGAATGTATATTATGCTTAGGGGTATAGTGCTCTATTAATGCCAACTAAGTCAATATTGTTGGTAGTGTGGTGCAAATTTTATATATTCTTACTGATTTTTCTATAGTTATTAATCTCCAACTGTAACATTGGATTTGATTGTCTTTCTTTACAACTTTGCTAGTTTTTTTTTAAGTACCAGTATCTTTTATTGATTTTGCTGTTACAGTCATCCCAATTTTTTCTCCTTTGCCTCTCTCCGCCTGGTAACCCCCCCATTAGTTCATGTCCATGAGTTGTGCATGTAAGTTCTTTGGTTTCTCGGTTTTCTATACTATTCTTAACATCTGCCTGTCTCTCTGTTCCTACCAATAATGCTTTTTGATCCCTGCACCATTTACCCTTCTCTCCTGCTTCCCCCTCTCAGCTGATAACCCTCCAAATGATCCCCATACCTGTGATTCTGTTCCTGTTCTGGTGTTTGCTTAGTTGGTTTTTGTTTTTATTCTTTAGATTCAGTTGTTGATATTTGGGAGTTTGTTGTCATTTTAATGTTCATAGTTTTGATCTTCTTTTTCTTAAATCAGTCCCTTAAACATTTCATGTAATAATGGCTTGGTGATGATGAGTTCCTTTAGCTTTACCTTGTCTGGGAAGCACTCTATCTGCCCTTCCATTCTAAATGATAGTAGAGTAATCTTGACTTTAGGTCTTTGCTTTTCATCACTTTGAATATTTCTTGCCAGCATCTTCTGGCCTGCAAAGTGTCTTTTGAGAAATCAGGTGATAGTCTTATGGGAACTCCTTTGTAGGTAACTCTCTGCTTTTCTCTTGCTCCTTGTAAGATTATCTCTTTATCTTTAACAATTGGCATTTTAATTATGTGTCTTGGTGTGATCCTCTTTGGGTCCAATTTGATTGGGACTCTCTGTGCTTCCTGGACTTGCATGTCTATTTCCTTCCCCAAATTAGGGAAGTTTTCTTTCGTTATTTTTTCAAATAGATTTCCAAGTTCTTGCTCTTTCTCTTCTTCTGGCACCCCTAGATTCAAATGTTGGAATGCTTGTAGTTGTCACAGCGGCTTCTTACACTGTCCTTGGTTTTTGGGGGGATTCTTTTTTCTTCCTGTTCTGATTGGTTGTTTTTTTTGCTTCCTTTTGTTCTAAATCATTGAATGATTGTCAGCTTCATCCACTCTACTGTTGTTTCCCTGTAAATTGTTATTTATTTCAATTAATGAATCCTCCATTTCTGATTGGATCTTTTTGTGTTGCTGAGGTCTTACCATGTTCCTTGAGCATCCTTATAACCAGTGTTTTGAACTGGGCATCTGATAGATTGCTTATTTCCATTTCATTTAGCTCATTTTCTAGAGTTTTGATCTGTTCTTTCATTTGGGCCATGTTTCTTTGTCTCCTTGTTTTGGCAGCCTAGCCTCCCTGTGTTTGTTTCTGTGTATCAGGTAGAGCTGCTTTGACATTGTGTCTTGGTAGTGTGCCCTAATGTAGTAGGTGTCCTGTAGGGTCCAGTGGCACAGCGTCCCCTATCATCCAAGCTGGGTATTTGAGGATGCTCTCTTCGTGTGAGCTGAGCACACCCTCCTCTTGAAGTTTAGCCTTAATTGCTGTTGGCAGATCAAAATGGAAGGGATTTATCCAGGCCAGTCAGCTGAAAGGATTTGCTGTGACTACTTACCACCAACCTCCACCCTCTGTGGAGGATGAGCTTTGCAGGGACAGAGTTGTGGTGCTCCTGCGTGGTCTGTATCTGTGTACTGGGTGCACTGGTCCTGGGGTTTCCTGGCTGATGTGGGCCAAGGTAAGCCTCCACTTGTGTTTTGCCTGGGGCCACCCTGGTTGAGCCATCAAGCATTCTGAGAAGGCTACTACTTGTGCTTGACTTGGAGATTCCTAGGTAGAGCCAAGCTGTGAATCTGGGCTAGCTGCTGCCAGTGCCCAGCCTGGAGCTCACTGAGGCCAGCTTTTGCTTCTTTGATAGGATTTAGGATGTTGTGAAACAGGAGCCAAGACCTGGCATTGCTATGGAAAAGCAGTTTCAGTAGACCTATAAGTTGGGTGGGGCAGAGTCTCTGGGGGTCTCCAATGTGTGTCAAACAGTGTTAGGTTGATGAGTCTCAAATATGGCACCGGCCTGCCAGCTTCATGGCTCTTTGGTGGGAAGGGCTCAGAAAAGGGACAGTGGCCTCTGGTCACCCCAATGTCAGACATTTCAGCCTCTCACAGTATAACACTGGTGCCCTTCAAGCTGCAACCCAGGTGCTGGAGCTCTGAGGACATGAAATTGAGTAGGTGAGTCTGTGTATGGGTTCTTTAAGAGGAACTCTTTTGGGTTTCAGAAATTTCTAATACCAACTCAATCCCTGCTGATGTTTGCAGCCAGAAGTTGTGGGGTCTTATCTTCCTGGCACTGGAACCCTGGGCTGCCGTGCCTGGTGTGGGGCTAGGCCTGCTTGTTCCTGAGATACCCCTCCCGAATTTTTATCCACCACACATGGATGAGAGACCAGCCTGTTCCGTGTCTGTGCCCCTCCTACCAGTCTCAACGGATGTGGTTTCTTTAATCCCGTAGTTGTAAGACTTCCATTAGTTCTATTTACTTATGTAGTTGTCTATTTCTGATGGTTCTGAGTGATGGTAGTTCTATATTTTAGTTGTAATTTTGATGTGGTTGTGAGAAGAGGTGAGCCATGTTTACCTATGGTGCCATCTTGACCAGAAGCTCTTTTGTTTGGGGTTTTTTTACTGCATGTATTTGTCTTTGGTAATGGCTTGACATATAATTCACATAACATACAGTTTACCTTTAAAGTATATATAATTCAGCCTTGGCTGGTGTGGCTCAGTGGACTGAGCGCTGGCCTGCAGACCAAAGGATCACTGGTTCGATTCCTGGTCAGGGCACATGCCTGGGTTGTGGGCCAGGTCCCCAGTAGGGGGCATGTGAGAGGCAACCACACATTGATTCTCTTTCTCTTTCTCCCTCCCTTGCCCTCTCTAAAAATAAAAAATAAAAATAAAAATAAAATATAAATACATATATATATAACTCAGTAGTTTTTAGTACACTCACAGAGTTGTGCAACTCTCACCAGTATTATAGAATATTTTTATCAGCTCAAAGAGAGGTACACCTTGTTTATGGATTGGACTTTTTAGAGATTCGTCCCCAATCCTACACCCTCTTCAGCTCTAGGCAACCATTTATCTCATTTCTTTCTGTATTTGTCTGTTCTAGATATTTCATATAAGTGGAATGACATAATATGTTGTCTTTGGTGATGAGCTTGCGTTTAGCAAAATGTTTTCAAGGTTCATATATTTTGAAGCTCTGTTTAGTAGATGACTACATATTTAGAATGATTATTTCTTCTCCATGAATTGATCCCTTTATCATTATAAAATACCCTTTTTATCCTTGGTAATATTCTTTGTCCTGAGCTCTACTTTGATGTCAGTACAGCCATTTGAGCTTTCTTATGATTAGTGTTTGCATGTTATATATTTTTCCATTGTTTGGCTTTTCACCTACATGGTTGATTGTCTATATTGTTTAATGTAGATACTATATATTTTGTTTTTAGTCTTTTCAATGATAATCTGTCTTTTAATTGGCATATTTAGACCATTTACATTTAATGTACCAGTATATGTGGATTTAAATTTACCATCTTTTTGTTTTGCCTCCTTTTTCTTTTTTTGCCCTTTCCTGTCTTTTTAAAGCATTCCATTATACCTTCACTATTTCCTTATTAGTGATTGCTTAAAGTTATTAGTCTACCTTCAAATATACCTCTGTATGGAATGTGTTAACCTTTCAATAGCATACTGCCATTTATTTCCCCCACCCCCACTTCTGAACTTTGTGCTAATTATTGTCATACATTTGTACTTTACATGTGCTATAAACCCCCAATATGCTACTTTGGCTATAAGTATTTCCAAAGAGAGTTTAAAAATGAGAATAAAATACCTTTCATATTTACTATTACTTGTGTTCTATATTCCTTTGAATAGACTTATATTTTCATCTAAATATCATTTCCTTCAGCCTGATGAGATTCCTTTATATTTTTCATTGTGCTGGTCTTCTGGTGACAGATTCTCTCAGCCTCTGTCTGAAAATGTTTTTATCACATTTTGAAGGTATTTTGGTAGATAAAGAATTCTAAATTGACTTTTCCTTGCAATACCTTAAAGATACTCTGTTCTCTTCTGGCTTGCATTGTCCCTAAAGGGAAGCATGCAGTCATCCTTATCCTTTCTCTGTATGTTGATGTAATGCGTGAGTTTAGTTTTTTCTCTTTATCACTATTTTTTAAAAAATGGTTATGATTTACCATGGTATTTTTTTTTGTATTAAGTTGCTTGGAATTTTATTCCAAAATCTATTTCTTAAGCATTTTCTGTAAACATGTATTTGTGTATTCCTAATTAAATGGGGGGTATTTTAAGGTTATATTTAAAGACAAGAAAATAAAGTGGTAATAGTTTATTTCATTAGTACTTTTTAAATGAGTATCTCTTAATTTATTACGGGTTGTTTAGGGGCTTAGGTACTATTGCAGTTACATACATCTTCATTGAAAGAAAATATTTGCTTCCCCCATACTTAACTCTAATTTTTATGTAGTACTTTCAACTTGGGCACTTACTTTGTTGAAGTATTGACCTTAACTCTAAGACAAAATAGTTTTTTTATTTGTACAATTAACCATTTCAGATCTTTTTAATTTTTCAAAATATTGTTACACATAACTATAATATAATAAAGTGAGCTGTTTTTTATCTCTATAGGTTGAAACTCATGCATGGCAATATCCCTTTGTTTAAATATGTAAGGTGGTCTGCTGATTATAATTTAACTTTATTTCTGAGTACTTTGGTTTTGAATGTAAACTATTTTTACTTTGAATTGAATAAGGACTTAACAGAATGAAACATTAATGGCAGATTATTATCTCATGTTCTTTTTTAGGCTTAATCAACCCCGAATAACCAAAGATGTCATTTGTTTTCATGCTGAAGATTTCTTAGAAGTAGTTCAACGAATGCAGTTAGATTTACATGAACCTCCACTATCCCAGGTATATTTTAAACCATTATTGTCTTCAGTTTAATGTTTATTGTGAAAATGACTTACTGGTATTTCTTGTTTCTTTTTTTAGTGTGTCCAGTGGGTTGATGATGCAAAACTTAATCAACTGAGGAGGGAAGGCATTCGCTATGCCAGGATTCAGCTATATGATAATGACATTTATTTTATTCCAAGAAATGTTGTTCATCAGTTTAAGACAGTTTCAGCTGTATGCAGTTTAGCATGGCATGTTCGGCTCAAGTTATATCACTCAGAGGAAGACACTGCTCAGAATACAGCTACTCATGAAACAGGCACATCACCAGATTCCACATCATCAATTCTTGGATCTCACACTGACAATATAATTTGTGCTGTAAGCAAAACCTCTTTGGAGTCTATTTTTTCAGATAAACTTCATTCTAAATATGAAGTACAGCAGATTAAACATGAACCTGTTGCATCTGTAAGAATCAATGAAGAATCTGTGAATGTTTATGTTTCTGAAAAGACTAGAACACCGAATAATACGGATGGCAAGAATGTTAAAGCAAAATTGGATCATGTTCAATTTACAGAATTTAAGATTGGTGTGGACTCCAAATTTGAAAATAGCAGCAAAGATTTAAAGGAGGAATTGTGCCCTGGCAGTCTCTTAAGTCTAGTTGATACAAGGCAACATAGTTCAGCACATTCAAATCAAGATAGAAAAGATGATGCTAAATATGTACATACCATTTAAAATCCTTTTTTAAAAAAAAAAGAAAAATTTAATAATGTAATAAAGATTCATGAATTATGAAAGCAAGCCAAGGACTTGCTCCCAAGTCTGTTACAAAATATAGTTTATGTAGCTTTGTAACATTCCTCAGTGCCTGTCCATAACTGTGAAGTATCAAAGCACTTAGGGCCAGATGCACTGTAAGCATTGCAGGTTTAAAGAAATGGAGTCTTTAAAAAGTTATTTGAGTTGGAGTTGTAGGTTTTAGGATAGAGCTGACATTAACATATATATATATATATATTTTGTAATATGAGCCAGAATTCTTTTTGGACAATTTAAGGCTTTTCCATAGAGCTTATTTATACCAATTTTTTTTTCATTTTAAATGTGTCAGCACTGTAGTGTAAATAGCTTTAAAAATTTTTTTTAGTGTGATTTATACTGAAATGTGAGCCACTTAATAAAGGTTCATAGTAAGTTTTCTGTCGGGTATGCAAAAAGACAAAGTGAAAATTCAGTTAAATCATATATTTGATCTCATGTGTCTGCTGGTGTATCCATTTAGAGTGGTAAAGGAGTGCAAATGTACATATTCAAATCTAGTGAATATTTAAATTCCCCACATTGTGCAAGCATTTTTAAAACTAAGATTCAGTTATGAAAGCATATTTATATATGTGTGTGTATGTATGGGAATATATATGTATATCTTATTTTACATAACTTCTTGAATTGCTGAATAAGATGAATATGTGAAACTTCCTAGCCCTACTCCCTGGCACACATTTTAAAATATTTATAATCAACATTAAAAAGGCAGTTTAGGTAATAGAAAGAATTTTATAAAGTTGGGCAAAAAAAGGTCTCTTAGTGATATTTAATTAACCCTTCTAATTGATGTTTTGTGGACAGAATACATAGCCCCTAACATAAATTTTCTTTATAGTGTATGGAGTGATAAGAAGTTGAGAAAATTTTCTTATTAATAGGCACATTTGTTCTACTTAATAGTAGCTGAGTAAAAAATATTTACAGAAAATTTAACTGTGAGCAGTTAAAATCCTTATACATTTTTCTTGCACAACAGGAAGAAAATAACGACAAATATAAAATCTTAAAATAAGGGCAGTACTCATACAGAGATGTAACTAACAAAATAAGATGTGTTTATCTCTTCTTTCTAAGGATCCCTCTGCCTACCCTAGCAAGGTAAATAAGAGTACAGCTGATCCTTAAACGATGTGGGTTTGAATTGCACATGTCAATTGAAAAAATCTGTGTGTAAGCAGACCCACACAGTTCACTTGTTCAAGGGTCAACTGTACTTTTTCAAAAGAAGCTCTACAAAGTAAAATTAGGGTAGGAAACAGGATTGCCAGTGCCTAGCTAAAGAAAAATAAATGTCTTCAATGATGGACTTTTCAGCACTATTTCAGCTGCTTCCACTACTGTAATTAAAAGTCAAACAAATGTCTTTAATGTATTCTTCGATATAAGGAACTCTGCTCGTTGCAAATCAGTTTTTATTTGTCTTTGTTATTTTTCTGGGCTTATACTTTGGTTGATGACTTTCAACTGGGGTTCTTTGTGCTGCCATTTGAACTAGAGTTGCTATTCCCATTTCAGTAGTTTCTACTCTAGCCTCATTTATGGACCCATAAAACGGCTTATCTTTCTGGTTAGGAAAAAGCCACTTAAGAGGCATTTCATCAGAAAAAATAAACTGTAGCAATGACGTTATTTCTGTCCCCCAGTTTATAAAAAGGGTAGATACATATTGTTGGAAATCTCAGTGGTTTGTAGGAAATCAATATATTTGCATAGGAATTTTTATGGAATGAGGAAGGTATAAATCATGGTAATATAAATAGGACACTCTTTTATATCTTACTGTCTTACCCTACTCCTCACTTTAATCTCTTTAAAGCTAAATTTATGTATTTGCACCTACCATTTCAGGAGACAAAAGTTTGTAACAAACCAGTATTGAGATATAGTAGGGGAGTTTTCCTGGTTTTCTTCTTTTAATTGAAGGGTAGTATATTTAACAAGATTTGTCTTAGTTCTAATTTTCCAGTAGCATACACATAGATACATAAGATCATACTGTAATAAAATATACTTAGAATATCCCTCCAAAATATATGAGCCTTAAACTTTTAAAGATATATCTAACACAACAATAGCAGATAGTTTTAGTTACTGTTTCCTATATGGCCTAGAGTCAAACTTCTCCATCTTTTGAAAATTTGTTTTGTAAAATGCTTACATCCCTCTGGATGTGAAATATAAATCAGTGAGTTCAGATTTCAAGATAAAGCCTTGTCACCTTGGATAATGCTTAATGTTCCTCATTTTACGGGTTATAATTTTAAAATCCTCTTCAGATGCAGTCTGAAAACTTTTTGACTACCTTTTTACACACAAATAATTTGTTTCAATATTGCATTATGTTGATGGTTTCCTAGGTAGTACATTCCAGTTCTTCATCTGAACACACTTTTTTTTTTTTTGCTGTTATTTCCAATTTCTTGGGCCCGAACAATCAAGCGCTTAAAATACACAGTTTCTATATCACCTTATACTATATAGAATAAAGAGTTCTTACATAAATTATTGATACACAGACCTTTAAAAAAAAACAACTAAGGTACCTCCTTGGTGTCTATGATAGTACTTTTTTTTTTTTTAATTACTTTTGATCATACCCTTTAACTATCTAAGTGATACATGTTCCATACTCAGGTTAGCTAGTTAGGTAGCAAAATAATTAAACATTTGTGATAGTTGAAAACTTTACAAAAGCCATATTCATTACCTTCTTTGTCACTAAGGTTGTTGACCTTCAATAAAGATTAGGTTAATCTAGCACAACATTCTGTCTGTGTGTGCATGTGTGTAAGATTATTGGAAATAATTATTTCCACATGTATTCATTTTTAATCCATTCTATAACTTTGGGGGGGTGGTCTTGGAAGGTAGGAAAGATTTTATGTCTTGTGTTAAGCCTTCAAGGTATTTCATTAGTATTCTTGAGTGTAAAACAGTTTTTTTTTCCTTAAACATATGGCAGGTAAGATCATTTGTGTAAATAGTAGATTAGCACTATTTTGATAAGTTGCATTCAGTTATTTTTTGGACAAGTTCATTGTCATGTAAAGCAAGTATCTCAAAATTCATTTTACATTTAGCAGAGGTGCAAGATTTGTTTTGGAGTTTGAGAGGAATTTTCCATGTCTTCCACCTTTCAATAAATACTAAAATTGATAATCATAATCTTTTTCCCTTTGTTTTGTAATTAATTTTTTACATTTGACATTTTCATCTCATCTTTAAAAGTTCTTGTTTTTCCGCCTTCAACAGAAGCCATAAGGTTCTGGAAGTGATTCTGTGAGTCTTTTTGTCCTCTTAACTGATTATCAAAAATTGACTTACGACAACAGACTTACGACAACAGAAAATACTGAGGTTATTACTTTAAACAAGTTTGTTAAACTAATTAGCTATGGGTGCTGGGATGTCATGGTAAATAACCTCCCTTCCTTCTAGACAGGACTATTTACGTCTCAGGAGGGGAGGACAAAAGTCCCATTGTTCTGAAGATATTTTTAAGCTGGTAAAAGTGACAGGAAGGATTTTAGGTCTTCAGAGTAGTTTTTACTTAATCTTTCTTCCATCTGATATAATTACAGTCATACCTTGGTGCTTGTGGGCTTCAGAACTCGTCAAACTCTGTACTTGTCACAGGTTTTTTAAAAAGATTTTGTTTATTTTCACAGGGGAAGGGAGTGAGACAAAGAGGGAGAGAAACATCAATCTGTGGTTGCCTCTCCTGCACTCCCTACTGGGGACCTCCAGCAACCCAGGCATGTGCCCTGACCGGGAATTGAACCAGTGACCCTTTGGTTTGCAGGCCTGAGTTCAATCCACTGAGCCACACCAGCCAGGGCTACTTGTCACATTTTGACAAAAGATGTTTCAGCATTGGGCGCTGTTTGGGATTTGTTGCAATTGCTAGAACTTGTGAGTCACCATGTACCCTGCAAGAGAAAATGCTTCATCACTCGTCACTTGTTTGGTACTCATTAGTTTCGGCACTCATCAGGAGTTCCAGAATGAATTGATGAGTACCAAGGTTCCACTGTACTTTAATGTGTCAACAGAATTTTTGTGGTTTTAGAGTATGTCTGTTTCATGAGTTATATTTGGTATGTTTGGCACAGTATAACTCAGATAATTAAGAGGACAACTCAGATGTATAAATCTCTTTATCTCTGCCTTGGCTTTTCTGTTCAGTTCTTCCTATAACCCACTGCACACTGCAGATGGAAGTGATCACTGTTTAGAATGCCAAGCACAAGGAGGCTAGCAAGGAGATCTTTTCCTGTTTTAAGTTCATAGACATTGTATATTGTATCTATTAGGAGAGCAGGGAAAGGAGAGGAAAGCATCTTATAATTCAGCTTATTTTCCCTTCTAGGACTTAGACCCAATCAGACAATGTGAATGAGCTGAGGATAAAATGTGGGGAAACAATTTATGTTAAGTAGAAATAAAAAATAAAATGTACTAGTTGTATGCTTTATTACTATTACTCGCCTTCTAAGAAATGTGCTATTAAGGTATGACACATTCTATACATTTTGAAATTCAGAATTTGTGCATCTTTTTTTTTTTTTTAAAGATTTTATTTAATACTTTTTAGAGAGAGGGGCAGGGAAGGAGAAAGAGGGAGAGAAACATCAATGTGTGGCTGCTTGTTGCATGCCCCTACTGGGGACCTGCCCGTCAACCCAGGCGTGTGCCCTGATTGGGAATCGAACCTGTGACACTAGGGTTTGCAGTCCAGCACTCAATCCACTGAGCCACACCAGCCAGGGTGCATCCTTGTTTTTAAAAAGTGTTTACACTTTTCTGTAAAGTTCATTGCTGTTGTGCTACTTCAGACTACAAGTGTTTATATTCAGAGTCAAGTTAATATAGATGGAAATATTTTGAGTAATACAGCATTTATAGTTTTGTTGGGACAGTTTGATCTCCACCAAGTCTGTTCTTTCGTTGAAATTTTTTGTTTTTAACTGAGCCAGATTTTTATATGGAAAAATCTCAGGTCTTGTCTTTTCAAAGAAACCCTTCTCTTGAGTTTGGCTTTTGTTTATGTTCCTGTTTCATCTCTACTCCTGATTGGCAAAGTTTTTGAAAAATCTGTTTGCCTTCATCTCCTCACCAAACTACAGTTTCATTTTAATCCTCCAATTTAATCACTAAGGTGAACTATTTCAAAGGCCACCATTTGCCAAATCTAGTGGGTGCATTTCTTAATTCTTCTGTTTAACTCTTGTGTTGTTATCAGTAATTTACTCCCTAAGACTGTATATGAGCTATCTGCTCTTTTTTGTTGTTTTTCTACTCCTTTGGGTGGCTTCTTTTGCCTTTCCACCACTAGTTAAAGTAGTCTCCATGGTTACCTTTAGGTCTCTACACTGGGTCCCTGAACAGTCTTCATAATCCCAGGACTTAAATCAGCTTTGGTTCTCACCTAAATTCTAATGACCCTTGTAATCAAATCTAAACTCTTCTCTCTTGACCCCAAACTTTTCTCCTAACACGGTTACTGGCCTCACTGTCTCTCTACACAGTCTTTTCATAGTAATCTGATTTCTCTATCTTTTCCTCTGTGTACAGTGTATCATGAGATTTTCTTGAGTTGACCTCAGAAATGTTTATACTTTTTCTACTCCTGTTACAGATGTTCATCTCCCCTGGACTTTTAAGGTCACCTAAAATGTTCTAGCTGCCTGCAGTCCTCAGTCTCAACCCCCCATTCCAATCCATTCTTTTAAAAAAGTTGTAGTTGACATACACTAGTTTCAGGTAAACAGATTTATTTTAACATATACATTACAAACTGATCACCACACTAAGTCTATAACCATCTGTCACCTCAATCCCTTCTTTGCTATCACTAGATTAACCTTCCTAAGATAGATATGATTGTTACTCTTCTGCTTAGAAATATTCCAAGGCTGCTTTCCTAAAGAATTAAGGCCAAATGCTCAGCATAGCACTGAAGAGCCTTCATGATATGGCCCTTCCTTTCCAGCCTCATCTACTACAATCTCTTCTTCCATTTGATATGCCTAATTTTCAGCTTTAACAGTGGCAGGACTTGCCACTCCCTTTTTGTTCTTTTAAAATTCTTTGCCTTTTCTGGGGGAAATCTCTGCCTGGGATACAACTTAATGAAATCTTACCTTTTCAAAATTCCAGTGAGACACGTCTGTATATATTTTTTACTGATCTCATCTCCAACTGTCCCCTCACTCCACAACTGGTATAAAACCAATTCTTCCTTCTGCTTATTGTATCTCTTTGTGTATTAGTTAAGTACATGTTGGGCTGTAACTAAACAGTGAACTAGACTTAGAATTTTCTTTTTCCGTTTGTATTCTCAACACCTAATATATAGTACACTTGATATTTAATAAATATTTGAAGGAACAAAAGTTATTTTATTGGGGATGGTAAAAACGTTACAGGTTTCTATAATTTAAAAAGTTTGTCTTTGACATTAATTCATAACGTAATTCTAGAATTGCGAGAAGGAGAAGGAAAAGTTGAGAAAATTAGATCAATGGGAACTATAAAGAAACCAAATTTCAGCTCTGCTCAGGTGGTTCAGTGGGTTGGAGCATCGTCCCAAACACCAAAAAGCTGCGGGTTCAACGTGCAGACCATAAATATTGTACTGATAATGAAACCTATAAAATTTACCCAGGTTTCTTCCCCCCTTCAACTAGTGATACATTGAAAGTTATTACAAATTAAGGATTAAAATTTAATTAAAAGGATTAGATGGCAAATATGTTAGAAGCACCTTAATATTTCATAACTTAAGTGGAATTTATTCCTAAGTCTTATTTGGCAAGGTAAAAATCTGATTATTTGGTTAACAGGTATTTTCAATTTAGGTTGTAAACATTAGTTGAAAATATTGAAAGAACATGCAGTAGTTGTTTTAGTCTATGGTATGTATTGTGTTACACAGTGAGACAAGGACATAAAGTTGACACATTTTCACAGACATCCTACTGTAAAACCACTTCATCACTGGGATATTATGCTGAGGGAATTCGTAGCAGTGGGTCAGGAACATATACTTGTTTAATGTTGAGAAATTAGTCTGTATTACTCATTTAAGTGGGGGGTGGGGTAATACTTGGTGAAAATTAAATGACAACATGCAAATGCTTACTTAGCACATTGCTTGGCATATCCTAAACACTACAAATGTTAGCTTCTGATCCTGGAATTAACGCAGTAAAAAGAATAGAGCGCTGTGTGCTGTGTCACCCTAATTTCACATCTTCCTCACTGTGTCTTCTATGTGTTCTCTCAAATTTTGGGCAGAGGATAGGCATCTGGGCAGAAAATTTCATCAAGAGTATGGTGGAGAGATAGACATCAAAAACAAACCTTTTCCTTCTTTACTATTTGCCTAGGGCTGGAAATAAAACATCATGTCTTGTCACAGACTACTTTTTCCTCATATAACTGAATTACAAATTTGCAGTATATAGATGATAGTTGTAGTAAATTTGCTGTGTGGTATGATTACCAGTGTGATTTAGCTGACTTGAATACAGGGCAAGTAAATGAGGGCAAAACATTTAGTGCGTTAGGTAGATCCCTCTCATAAAAGCCTTTACAAGTGTTATCTTTATCTAGCATTTGAAACCTATTTGTGGAAATAGTATTTGGAGTTAGATGGCTCCATTTATCAATGACCGTTGGCTAATTTCATTTATCTGGGCTTCAGTTTATCCATCATTATAATAAGGAGTTGGGTTTTTTTCTCCCTTTGGTTCTAACATTCTGTAATTCCTGAGGAAGAGTGATGTTTACTGTACAAACATGACCAATCAGAATTAAACTCCTTTGGTTATTTGTGTCTTGTTTGGTAATGTAAATACTAAAAGGACTCTGATTTGTAAGGTTAACAACTTAAAATTATAGAAAGCTTTAGCTCTCTATGTACTAAATATCTATTTAGCTATTCATTTGCTATTTTCTACTTTACACAGTTTCGAGTCTTTCAAAAAGTTATTTGTACAAAGTTGCTTTTAGACTTTTGACAAATCTTTTGCCCAAGCAAGATTATATTATTTCTGGTCCGTGCTGATCTACAAAATAATGGCTTCACTAAGAGCCTTTCATTTTTCAAGTTTCTTTCTTAAGGCAGAGTGTTAGTTCTTTTTATAAACACCATTAACAAACATCTCTGTACTATAAAGGAAGTATCCTATAACTAAAAACAAACATAGGAAGGTATTTTTCTGCAATACTAATTGTTGATGTATTCTATTTTGCTTTTTCCACCTGTGAGCATAATAATCTCTATCCTTTATGTATTTTATTACTTAATGTTTTAAATGTATTCCAATTACTGAGGCTGTGAAACTGATTACTATTAAATGTACCTGGTCTTCATCCCCATTCCTGTCACAGGAACTTAACACCCTTGTAATTTCTTATGTGATAAGTGTGATAAAGGTGTCATTTGAGCTTATGTAAATAAGGTGACTTGGAAAGCTCCTAAGTAACTAAGGATGGGGGCTGGTTGCCAGGGGAACCAACCCTGTGATTAAAGGGCTGTGATTTTTCAGTACTCCCTTAACCCTCATCCCCTCCAGTAGAGAGGCTGGAGATTGAGTTCAGTCATCAATGACCAGTGATTTAACCAATGACTATGTAATCAAGCCTCCATAATACCCCAAAAGGACAGGGTTTAGAGAGCTTCCAAGTTGGTGAACAGGAGATGGGGGAAGAGTTGTCTCCTAGAGAGTATGGACCTCAGTACCCCTACCCCATACCTTGCCCTATGCATCTCTTCCATCTGGTGGTTTCTGAGTTACATCCTTTTATAATAAACTGGTAATCTAGGAAGTAAAATGTTTCTCTTGAGTTCTGTGAGCTGCCATAGCAAGTTAATCTAACTTGAGGAGGGGGTTGTTGGAACCTCCAATCTATAGCCTGTCAGAATTACAGAAAACCTGGAAGTTGGGTTGGCCTCTGAAGTCTGAGGTAGGAATTAGTCTCTGAGACTGAACCCTTAACCTGTGAATGTGATGCTATCTCCAGGTAGATAGTGCCAGAATTAATTCTTCGGTGGTGTAGGGGAAAAAACACATCTGACTTAGTGTCAGAATCAGAGGCACACATCAGTAACTTACTGTGTGGTTTCAAGTTTATTTAATGTGGCAATATACCAAATTAAGAAAATAGTTATGCTGGTGCCTTTTACATATGATTCTTACCCAATTTCCTTGGAGACCTAGCTCAGGGGTCAGCAAACTACTGCCCACTGGCCATAATTTTTTTTTTTTTTTTTTTGGTATGGACTGTGAGGCAAGAATGAGTTTTAAATGGTTGAAACAAAAATCAAAATGTTTTGTCATATGTAGAAATTATATGAAATTTATATTTCATTGTCCAAAATAAAGATTTATTGGAACATATAGCCATGGTCTATTGCTGCTTTCTCACCACAAGACCTGAGTAGTTGCAACAGAAAGTTTAAAATATTTACTCCATAGCCCTTTACAGAAATATTTTGCTGACTCCTGGACTAGCTGCTTGCATGTGGGCTTTCCTTCTCTTTTGTTGTGAGAGATTGTATTTAGATACTATGTACATGTGTACAGTTTTAACTGCACTACAAAATCGTCCTGTCCAGCAAGGTTCTGCACTGGTTTAATATGCCCCCTCTAATTTATTTCCAAAGAAAAGGCAGTGTGGTAACAACGAACTTAGCCTAGACAAAAAACTGTCAAACTGATTCTTTCTGAATGTAAACATGAAGTAGCACTCCCTCATTCTTTCAGTAACTAGTTTTTCTTCATAGTTATTTAGAAGCACAAATGATCATTTAATTGGTTGTAATGGGGCCATGACATATTAAACTTCTACCCAAATATGTAGGTTAAAAGGTTCTTATTTACTTTAAATACTGACCCATCCTTACAACAGATTATTAAAAGTCAAGTAGAAATATAAGGTCCAAAACAAACTTTATTTAAATAGGGATAATAAAGATATTAATAACTCATATATGGAATAATTAAGCTTTGGGTTGACTAGAAGTCCATGATTCACCAAGACTTTTATGGAAGCGGTATAAAATACATTTGGTATTTTTCTCAGTTTTCTGGTATTCTTCAAGCTTGCAAAGATTCAGAATGCTTTAATGACAGCTTGTTGAAGAGCAATAAAATAAGATGATGTCCTTAGAAGTCAGTCAGTCTCTCACAAAAAAGACATTATAGCCAAGCTCTATTAAAGCCCCAGCTAGTAAGGTCCACAAAGGAATGAAGACATAGGACAGATTCATGGTAGTAAACTGTTCCAGTTTAGCACAGAGTGCAAGGCAGAAGGCTAATTTAAGTAACATTGCAATGAGGTACCAGGTTTTTTTTTTAATATTGTGTGATCCATGTCGAGGGTCAAAGCCCGACTTACATCGCCCAGCCATTTTCACAATCAGCATGACCAGAAGAATAGTATCAAATATCCAGACTGGAATGAATATGAGGAACCAGTTCCAAGGTGCCTTCTCATCCAGTTTCAACACCAACATGATCAAGAAGAGTAATGTGAAAAGCCAGGTGAGTAGTACTCTCTGAGCCAAGGACATTCTCATTTAAACAGTTTAAAAAGGCTGTTGCAGCGTCGAAAAGTGGGAAATATATCCTAAGAGAAGGAAAGAAGGTCAAGATGGTTTTGATACCAGAAAAAAAAAACAAATCACTTCCTGGTGAACAAAGCTGGCTCTTTCTCACTCACAGATTTCCTAATTTTGAAAACATTCTACTATTCTTCCTTTCAAAACCTGTAAAATTTGTAGCCATCTTTGACAGCATTTTATCCATTGTTCATTTTAGCCCATGACAATAAAATGTTTAGTATACCTCCTCCTATACTGTTGCTTTTCATTACTATCACTCAAATCTAGGCAGTGATGACCTTATTCCTGCATCCCATGCATGTTCTTAACTTCTTTTTGTACATTTGCACATCTACAAATTTTCATTCCATTTCAAGGAATACTAAGAAAAACCATCCAAAATCAAATCAGTGAGAAAGAAGGTGGTATCAAGTGAAGAGAGGAGAGTTTTAGTAGGGAGGGAATGGTCAGTAAAAAAAAAAAAAACTTTAAGTAGAATTATGAGTATAAAGAGTTCATTAGGCTAATACAGAATACATTGATAATACTATATTTTCATATAGTTTAATCTATGGGTCTTATTTTTTAAGTTAAATTTGCTATTTTTACAAATACCTATTTTAGTCTAAAATTTTTTTGGTTTGTGGTATAAATCATAATATTTTTACTACTATTAATAATTAAGACCACTTAAAAATTGACATTTTGTGATTATTAGATGCTATATTACTCAATAATTGGGGCTATTTCTTGTATCTCTCTTTTGTGTTACCGCTGTTTATTTCTGTTTTGAACTAGTACTAGATGACTGTTTTTGGATATGTTCTAGAGGATATAGTCTAATATCTGGAAGGCCTAGTACCTACTTCCTGTTTTCTTTTCCAGAATATTTTCTGATATTTTGTCCTTTCATTTTTCACTAATTCTTAAAAACTTAGAATTTTGATTGGGAAGGCATTTAATCTATAATACTTAGATATAAATATTTGCTTAATCTTCACATATAGGTTTACAGTATGTATTATACATATTGCAGTTTTTTTATATCAATCTTGTGACCATTTGAAAAAAAAGGTAAGTAGAATGGGAAATCAGAAGATAGACTGCAAGCAGTGGGTTGAGTTGTCAATAAAAAGTAATACTAGCTGACAGCACTTTACTCCCCCTTGAAACATTTGAAGAAGATGAAAGGTAAGAGGTATAATGAGACTGTGAAAGTGTTAAGAAATTTCCAGTAAAGGAGAAACCTAAGTATGATTTTGAACTCAGGGATATAACCACTGGGGAATGATACCTGTAGATGGAAGATGACATTGGATACCTGATGGGAAGAGGAAAAGATCAGATAGTTGTGATGGTAACAGCACAGGTGATAGGAGTAAAAATGCAGAAAGATAAACAAGGAAAGGGTGAGGCTGGCTAGATGAATCAAATGCCCTTGACTAGCATGTTCAATAAATTATATTTTAGAAATTTGATGTTTTCTGCTACATGTCTACTACTTTAAACAGTGGGTGGTTACCGTGGTGCAAGACACACATACTCTTTTATTTCAATAGTGCCTTACAACAAACTCGTAACTCCCCTTCCCATTATACCTATCTGCTTGCACTCAGCTTGTTTATGTAGCTGGCAGGTGCTTCATATTGCAGTATGAAAAGCAGATGCTTTTGCTTTACTGTGCTGGCGTCTTTTCCTGGCCAGAGGATGCATAATGGGATGTGGGACTGAACCTGAACAAAGGCGGAAGGGTGTGTACTTATTAGTGACCACAAATGGATTTTATCCTGTAAATTAAGTTTGTTCAATCCCTATCTCTAATCTATCTGGCATTTTGTGAACCTTTCAAAAATTTACAATAATGTACTTGCTTATACATAACTTTTCCATCAGCCATTGGATGAATCAAGCTTCATTTTTTTCTTATATAGGGCTGAGTAGCAACTAGTCATAGGAAGGGTAGCTGCCCTCAACACAGATACTTTAGGACTGGAGGTGGAAAGGATGAAAAGGACAAGCTTGTCGCTGTTAAGTTTTATAAAGTGGGAGGCAACAAAGTTCTTCATGCACTTGTACTAAAATGCCCTCAACCAGGGAGCACTCCGTTGATACTGTGTTTCTGGGCGACAATGATTATATGCAATCCCAAATTTATTAGTTTACTAATATATCTTCATTAATTTAGGCAGTCGTATTTGTTTCCGACTACTTACTATTCTCAAAGGAGGGGTTTGCATACTCCAAAACAAAAATTTGCTTAACTTAAATATTTTCTGTTTGAGGGGGTTATTTCTGGTATTTTGAAGAGAGTTAAGTATTAGTTCATATGCTTTCTTACTCACTGTTAGAACTGTGTTGCCCTCAAATGAAAAAAATGAAGGGCCCTGCCCATAATTCCAGTGTCTCGGTGGTGGTCTGTGGACTCATTTGTCCACGGTGCTTCCCACCCCACCCCCATTTCCCTTCTCTCGCTACTGCCATTACTCTTCCAAGTGAATTCGCTTCATAGCAAAAACTGCTTTGTTTAATGAGCCCACAACACAGCACTCCTCCAAAGAGTCGCTTTCGAAAGGCCCCTGCTGCTACATCCTTGGCCAACTTACCAGTTAGCCATCCTTCAAAGGAACAGCGTTCTGCTTACAGCTTCTCTGATTTTCGCGCCTCCTTGTCCCTAGAACTTTAAGACGTTTCTAAACTAGCCTTGTCCTTCGTCTTCGAAAGGCGGAGGTCAGCTCTATCCGGACTCACCCCCACCCCAATTTTGCTCTGTGGACCAAGTACGGTCTGCAGTTGAACGCCGTACCGTAGAAAAAGATCCACAATGCTCACCAGCCTGGTGCGTTTGGGACTGGGAATGTGAGGGGGTGGGGAGCGGCGGCGGCACAGCCCACCCAGGCATCTGGAGGCCCGTGAAGGATATCAGCCCGTCGGAGCCCGAGACTCACCTGGCAGCGCCGTTGGCCGGAGAGCGGAGAGAGGCGCGAAGATCAGGGAATTGGCCAGTTTGGATGCTTGGCCTACTCCACACTTTACCCCCCATTAAATCCAGAACCCGTCACATGATAATCAAGAAAACGAGCTCAGCTCCGCCTCTCTAAACGACCGTGGTAAATGATTTCTCACTTCTACCTCAGGGCCGCGCCCACATCCGGGGAACGTTCTCACCGCCCCTGGGCCTACCCTATAGGTAGAGAGGACGTCAATCTGGGTTCAGAGGCTCCTTTCCCTGCGGTAATTGGACTTTTGGCCGCCAGTGGAAACCAACCGACCTTTTTTAACGTTCGGGTTTGTCAAAAGGGCGGCAATAAAAGAGGCCACTTGCTCCGCCTCTCTATTGCTACAGGCTACAAGGAAAGTCAGTCAAAGTACAGTCTGGAGTGTCCGTAGTCCCATTGGACAGACAGATGCCAATCAAACTAGCCAGCGCTGGGATACGCCCCCGCGGGGCGCTCCGCCCCACCCGAGGTCCTCCTCACCAGCGCGCGGAGACTGTAGGCTCCGGCGCAAAGACTGCGGGAGAGGGGGTGGGGCGACGGCTGCTGGAGGCTACGCGCCCGCCGGTAGCCTCGTTGTGAGTTTTAGGTCTCTCACGGCGGTGGTTGTGCTAGGTTCGGCTTCTCCCGCGCACCCCAGCCGCCTCCAAGCGGCGTGGCGCCCGCTCCTAAGGTGAGAGACCGCATCACCTTTACGCTTGGGAGGGCCGTGTATAGGTCGTTGGGTTCTGACAGAATCTGGAGGATGGAGCTGCGACTGGGAGGGGAGCGACGGGCGGGATGGAGGTGGGGGCTTCGGGGCCAATGCTTCGCCCTCTACCGCCAGTGACTTTCCCAGCAGCCGCTGGCACCTGCACGCCGCGGTCACCGCGGTTCCGTGCCATCATTTGGCGGGCTGCAGCGGCTCAGCTGCTCTCCTCCTGAGCCATCGCTGTCTTCGATCCTTGATGGTGAGGGGACATAGCCCAGCGCCGCCTTCCGTCCCTTCGCCCTCTCCCGCGGCCCCTCTTCTTCGATTCCTTCCACTTGTGCTGTGCTCGGGGTGCGTCGAGTCCTGGACGGCGTGCAGTGGCATTGGTGGCGGAGCCCGGGCCGGCGTGGAGCGGGTTCTGGAGGGGGGGTTGACTCCGCGTGCTGGAAGCGGGGTGGAGGGAGGGTCGCTGCCCTGCACCCACTGAACAGGCAACAGTTTGGTTTTCTGATTCCAGCCCTGAACAAACGGGTGCTTAAATCCTTCGCTCCGGCCTTAAGTGGTATTTCCCGCCTGGAAACCTTACGGCGGCACATCAGAGTGTTTCATCTTTTCTTATTTTTATCTCTCTGATGTTGACAGTGTTCTGGTATTGTCCCTTCTAGTCGGGGATTTTCCAACTCAACACCTTCTCTATAACTTAGGGGATCATTTTTAGCCTGGCAAGAAAAAAAAAGGAACTGCTTTATAGCAACATATACTGAGTAGGGAAGGACAGAATCTGGAATAATTTACTAATCTAAGTATCTAAATCCCAAATAATTAAGAAATTCATTGTAAATGTATTAACATTTTGAATTGTACACTTGTTCCTTTTGTTAATGGTATATACTGCTTACTTTGAGTTTTTTTGTTAATCGTGAAACTTTGATTTTATAGATTTTGGTTAGCTTTAGCCCACTAGACAATTTAAGATTTCTCTTTTTTATTTTCCCCTAAGACTTTGGCTATAGCCTTAGTATTTGCTCTTGTTGTCAGGGATTATTATTTTTTTAAAGTTGTTTTTTCCCAAACTGGACTTTTTCTTAACAGTTTTAAAGTTAGGGAGAATTCTGAGAACTTGGAAACGATGCACTCTAGCCTAGGGACCCTTAAAATTGCATAACAATTTGAAATGGTAACTTTTGGAGTAAGGGTTGCTAAGTTTAAGAGAATGAAATAGGTATTCCCAGTTAGTTGTAGTGGCTCAACCTTCAGATTCTAGAGGAAAGGAATGAGAGGAGAGTGAGAATGAGGAGAGAATGAGCCATGCCTGAGACCAGACACCAGCTGGTTCCAGGATAATTTATTTCTGGGGAAATAGCCTGCCTCCCACACAGGTTAGTCGTCAGCATGCATCAGGTAGTATTAACAGTTAGGTGTTAGCAAGGTAGAAAATCTCTGTGTTTTAATTTTCACTGCTTTCTGGTAGGGCATGGAAGTGTGGTAAGCAAATCAAGCATAGTTTACAACGGAGGCACTTCTTCATAGTCAAGTTTCCAAGAGTAAACTCTTTTGTTGAGTCCAAACTGGCACCCGACAGAGAGCCCTAAAAATGAAGTAGGTGGCCTAAATAAATTTTAAACCATAAACCTTTTTGGCTAGTTCATTTCATGCAAAATTGTAAAGAAGTAAAAAGGCTTCAGTAGATTGAGGCAAAGAAAATTCACAGTGGCATGTGCAAAAATGAGGATCAAAGAATAGTTGGATTGCTTATACAATATATTATCTCATTTAATCCTTATAATCATGTTGTAGGTACTGTAATTACTGTCCTCCCTATTTTATATGAGTTAATGAAAACTAATGTTAACTTATTTGTTCAAGACTTCTCAGCTAATGAGTTGGTGCAAGTGTGAGTCACATCCAAACAATCTGATTACCAAGCCTTCTTGGTGGTTATGCTTTACCACCGCATTAAAAGTGGCTTCCTAGAGACTTGGTAGAAGGAGACTAATTATTGGAAAATAATGCTGCAAAACCATAAACTGAATAAGGGTATTGTACATATGCAGTAATACTTTGAGATCATTGTACAGTAGGTAGTGTTGAGTTTTGCTGTGGATATAAGGATGGAGTCATCTTTCCTGTCTTTGAGGAACTTGTTTAGTGGGAGAGATAGATGTTTGAACAAATAATGATGACATATGCTATAAGAGAATGCCGTAGAGTCTGTGGTTTCATGGAAAGAGAATTCAATTAAAGCTGAGACAAATCAGCATTTGAATTCCTGTTTGGCTTCATGACCTTAAACCTGATACCAAACCTTTTTCAGCTTCAGTTTTCTTATCTGTTAGGGGGAGAGGATAATACTTCAAAGGAGAGTATTAAGCATTAAACAAAATATGTAAGGTACTGGCATATTGGAAAGTCCTGAATAAAGAAGAAAGAATAAATAATTTTAAGAGACCGAGGAGAAAAGGGGTGTGGGGGTTGAGCTGGGAGCTATCACTGGAGCTTTAAAGGGCAACTGGTAACTTCCATCAGTAGGGAAGGAGGGCATTTTACACAAAACGGAACAGGAATATGGGTGGTTGAGGAATGGCAAAAAATTATGGCTTTGTATAAAAAACTATTTGTGAAAGCCTGACTTAAATGGTAATTGTATATAAATATGACTGGGCAAAGTGAGTACTACCCAGTTTTGCTGGTTGGAAATTCCATACATAGATACTAAAATTATAGGAAAACCTCAACCATTTGTGCAGTGTTATATTTTTATTCAATATTTACCTTTAATATTTTATTTTCCCAGTGTCAGGTAAAACTTCATTTTTAAACCTATCCACCTAAGCAATGATTTCACTGTTTTATTGTGGTATTTCATTCTGGCTGGTAAAGAACACTAATACCACTGGAGGAATTTGCACTTAATTTGTGGAAAGTATTTTGGGATTATTTTAAAAAGAAGAATCATCTTAAAATGACTCTTGTCCTTCCCCACCTCCTTGACCTAGACTGTAGCCACAGGGAGTCAGTATTGCAGGGTGCCCTTTGCATATACGTTGACTCCCTTTTCAAATCCAAACTTGAGACATGACAGTGGGACAGAATATTTCAAACTGGGGCAGTCCTTGAAAATCCAAGAAAATGGCCCATGCTTAGATTGAATATCTTCCCTTTAGGTTAGCACAGAGCTGTAAATATGTTATATTTATAAATGTGGATCACTTGATGACCAGAATCACGTAACTTAAGCAGAAAATATTAAATAACATTTAGGAAAGCTACATTCTAAAAAGTTCAACTTGTTAGCGTCATGCAAGTTGCTAAAATGACACAAAATATAGAAGTGAGTTTTCAGATGAGACAAACCAACTACTTCCTAGAACAGGTAGTTTGAGAGCACTAGGAAATAAAATATGCTGGACTTCATGCTGAATAGTGAACAGGAACTGGGACAGGAAATGACTGTGGCTGAACCACCACCTGATAATAATCATAGCGTGATTAATTTTGACATTTAATGAGAGGAAGTAAAAGGCGGAAAAGTGCACTGTATGCAGCTTTCCACTTTCAGAAACAGTAGAGGAAAGGGTCTGTTAAAAGTATATCTACTTTTAGCAAGATATGTAGTAGGCAGTCGTATTTGTTGCATGAATAAAAGCATCTTACTAAATAAAACATTCAGTAAAAGGTCTATTACAGATAGCAAAAAACCTATGAAAGTTATTTGATACAAGTTTTGGTGTTCTATAGACCTAGGTTCATCTGTCAGTTTGCAGTCTATTTGTGTGACTTTGGGCTCATTATGTAAACTTTTTGTGGTTCAGTTTTATTTAATCATATACTGAAGATAACTGCATGATTTTGAAGACTAAATGAGCTAATGTATGGAAAGCCCTTGACACATTGCCTGGCTTATCAGACTTGCTCAAAAAATGGTTGCTGCAATTATTTGACTAAGTTGAAAAAATATATATATATAAAATCTCAAATAGAGTAAGGAAAGCCAGAAAATGGCAAACAAACAAATTAAGCCTTAAAAAGAGGCAATAGGTTACAGGCAGAGTTACTGGGTTGGCCAAAAAGTCCACTTACTTTTTCCCTAAGAGACACATTTTTCATTTTCACCAATAACTTTATTGATTTAGATATTTTGAGTATGTCAGCTATTTCCTGCTATTGGTTTCAAGTGGGTAGAGACCAGGGGTGCTGCTAAACATCTTTGATTGCATAGGACAGCCGGATAGCTTATCTATTTGGAATTTGGCCAAAGAATTATTTGGCCAAAATGTCATTAGTACCAAGAAACTTCGCACACCACTTTTGACACATTTGATCAGTCACAACACCTTCTCCATACACTGCACAAATATTTTTTGTTTCAGTTGCGTTTTTACCTTTCTTGAAATAAATCACAATATGCCAAAAATGTTGCATATCTTCTTCCATCTTCCATATTAAAATGGCTGCAAAAAATTCAGTTTTGATAAGTTTTTTAAATGCATGCTGATATGAAAGCTGTCAAAATACAATCTAACAAAATCATTTTGAATGAAGTTAAAGACAATTAAACACTACTACTGTCATCATATGGAAAAAATATTGGACTTTTTGGCCAACCCAATAAATAAAGAATTGAATCATTGCAGCCACATACAAAAGAAGAGGTAGGGAGAGAGCTTCACATTCTCAAATTTTTTTCTGAAGAAAGTAGGTCAGGCTCATTAAGCCAGAGTAAAGAAATAGGGTTTTCCTATTGTAAATGACAATAAAAAGATCACTGAAATTGGGTTTCTTGTACTGTAAATTAAGTATAGAGAAAGGGACTTACTTTCTCAAATCTCTCTACCTTCTTATACCTAAAATTCTTCTGAGAAAAACCATTAATTGTACAGTTATAAAGAAGGCTTTAATTGCAAGTAATCCTGGGAGATAAGTTATTTTAACTACACAGATTTCCTAAGTGTTATTTCCATATATCTCATTGCCTACTGTATATCTTTCAGGCACTGAATGTCTGTCTAAAGGTGCCATATGTTGAAAAAAAAATACCATCTTGTTCCCAAATGTTTCTCCTCTTTTATTCCCTGTCCTAATGAATGGTTCTTTCTAGTGTTTAAGCCAAGAGTTGTAGAGCATCCTTATTCTTTTACTCCCCATACCTTTCATGTCTAATCAATCACTGCATCTGTCTATTCACTCTACTAGTTATCTTTTAATTATGCCTGTCCCAGCACCCACACCAATTAAAAAAAAATTCTGCTTGCCACTGACTTATTTCAGACCCTCATCATTTCTTCCTTAGATTATTGTCATTAGTCTCCTCACTTTTAATTTAGCTTCTTACTAATTAATTCTCCACACAGCTTCCTTCCAGAATGATTTTGCTGAAATACTAACATAATTTATCAAACTTATATATGTAAGTGTCTACACATGATAGTTAATAAATATTCAGTCCCTCAATGGATCTTAAACTTAAAACAGTTCTAACTGACTTGCATACTTATGCCTGGAGTGTGTGTGTGTGTGTGTGTGTGTGTGTGTGTGTGTGTGTGTGTGTGAGAGAGAGAGAGAGAGAGAGAGAGAGAGAGAGAGAGAGAAAACTACAAAGAAATTTTAACTACAAATTCAATGTCTTTAATAGATAAAGGACTATTTATTTCTTTTTGAGTGACTATCCATAGTTTGAATTTTTCAAGGAAATTGTTGTTTTAATATAAGTAGTTAAATTTATTGGTATATATTGTTTATAATATTCCCTTATTTTACTTGTAGTATCTATAAGAACTATAACATTATCTCCCCTCTCTTACTCCTGACTGTTAATTTGTGTACTTTCTCAGTTTTTCCTGGTTAGTCTGGCTAGAGGTTTGTCTGTTTTATTGACATTCTCAAAGAATCAGCTTTTGGTTGTCTTCATTGATTTTATGTTTTCAGTTGCATTGATTTCTAATCTTTATTCTTTCCTTTCTGCTGTTTCCTTTGCATTTTATTTGCTCTTGATTGGACTAAAATCTTAAAATGGAAACTAAGTTTATTAATTTATTGTCATCTAAAATAAATAAACATTTAGTGCTATAAAATCCCCCTATAAATAGTGCTTTGGTTGCAGTCTCAGAATTTTGTGTCATGTTTTAATTTGTACTTTCAGAAATCCTTACTGATTTTTTTGTGATTTCTTCTTTGACCCCATTAGTTATTTAGAAGTATGTACATGAGCTCCCAAATATTTGAGGATTTTTCAGATACCGATTTCTGATTTAATTTCATTGTAGTCAAGGAACATATATTGTATGATTTGAATTATTTAAAAATTTTTAAGGCTTGTGTTATAGTCCAGAATATGGTCTGTCTTGGTACATGATTCATGTGTACTTGAAAAGAATTTTGGGTGTTCTATAAATGTCAGGCCCATCAAGTTGATTGATACAACTGTTAACATCCTCTCTATCCTTATTGATTTTATGTGTACTCGTTTTATCAACTTTTGAGATAAGGGTGTTGAAATTTCTGACTATGAATAAGGACTTAGCAATTTTATTGTAGTTTTGTAAGTTTGGCTTCTTATATTTTGAAGTCCCATTACTAGATACATGAATATTTAGGGTTGTTATCTTTTGATGAATTAGATTCCTTTATCATTGTGAAATGGCTCTATCTCTGGTGACATGCTGTACTTTGAAATCTACTTTGTCAGTGTTGCCACTCCTGCTTTCTTTTGAATAGTATTAGCATGGTATATCTTTTTCCATCCTTTTACTTTTTACCTATTTATGTGTTTATAAAGTGTATTTCTGGTGGATAGCATATAGTTGGGTCTCACTTTTTAAATTCAGTTTCCTAATCTCTGTCTTTTAATTTGGACCATTTACATTTAATGTGATTATTGATATTGTTGGGTTTAAATGTACTATCTTGCTATTTGTTTTTTATTTGTCCCATCTGTTCTTTGCCTTTTCTGGTGTTATTTGAGTATTTTTATGACACTTTATTGGCTTATTTATTTAGCTCTTTTGGGGGAGTTGTTTGTTTATAGTGGCTATATGTATCTTTAACTTATCACAGTCTACTTCACATATCCTATAAGAACCTTATTACAGTATACTTCTGTTTCCTCCTCTCAACCTCTGTGCTAATTGTCATACATTTTAATTTTACATATGGTATAAAACCCACAATATACTTTTCATTTTTTAGTTTTAAAAGCTCAATTGTCTTTTAAATGAATTTAAAAATACTTTTTAGAAAAAAGGCTCTTAAATTTAACCACATTTTTATCATTTTCAAGGCTTTTCATCCCTTTGGAATTCCTGTTCCATCTGTTAATCATTTTCCTTCTGCCTGGAGTTCTTTCTTTAGCATTTATTGTAGTGCTAAACTACTGCTGATGAATTCTTTGAGCTTTTGTATGTCTGAAAAAAAAATCTTTTCTTGACTTTATTTGTAAAGTATATTTTTGCTGGGTATAGAACTTTACATTGATATATATATATATATATATTTTTTTTGCTTTCAGGACTACAGTGATACTGCTTCACTGTTTTCTCATTTGCATTTTTCCAACATGCAATCTACTGTTATCCTTATTTCCTTATATTGAAATTGACTTTTTAGCTGGCTACTTTTAAGATGATCTAACACTGGTTTTAAGCACTTTTATTATGATATATTTTGGTGTAGCTTTATGTTTCTTATGCTTGAAGTTTTTTGAGCTTCTTGGGCTTATGGATTTATCATTTTTATCAAACTTAGAAAATGGCCATTGTTTCTTTAAAAAGTTCTCCCTTCTTTCACTCTGTCTTCTCATTCTTGTATTTTATTTATATATATATTAGGCTACTGGATATTGTCCCACTGCCAACTGATGCTATTTATAATTTTTTTTAAGTCTTCTTTTCCCTCCTTGTTTCAGTTTGGGTATTGGTTATTGCTATGTCCTCAAGATTACTAACCTTTTCTTCTACCAGTTTCTCATCTGCTCGTAGTTTCATCAAGTGTATTTCTTTTAACAGACATTGTATCTTTCATCTCTACAAGTTATATTTGAATCTTGTTTATATCTTTCCTATCACTCTTTAACATGCTTATGTTTTCTTCTACTTTATTGAACATATGGAGTCCGTAATAGCCAGGTATTCTTAAATTGTGCTAAAAAACACATAGCATAAAATTTATCATCTTAACCATTTACAAACACACACTTCAGTAGTATTAAGTATATTCACATTGTTGTGAAAGAGCTCTCCACAACTTTTTCATTGGGCAAATCTGAAACTTTATACCCATTAAACAACTATTCTTTCTTCCCTGCCCCCAGATCCAGGCATCTACCCTTCTACTTTCTGTCTCTACAAATTTGACTGAATAATTTTAAACAAATAGGGTGTGGTATTTATTCTGCACAGCATTTCCATGAAATAATATCCTCATTCCACATGAAGAACTAAAAACTTTCCAAGAAATTTAAACTATGTATAGGTTACATGAGTAGAAGGTACTATACCTGTAACTAGTACAGTAGCTCTCCCTTCTCTCTTATCCACGATTTAGCTTCCCATGGTTTTTAGTTACCTGTGGTCAATTGCAGTCTGAAAATATTAAATGGAAAATTTCAAAAATAAATAACTCGTAAGTTTTAAATTGCTCGTTATTCTGGGTAGCATGGTGCTACGTTCAGGGGGATACACATCATCCCTTTGTCCAATGTGTCCACAGTCCTGGCCTGGTAGTTACTTGGTAGCCATCTCAGTTATCAGATCGACTGTCCTGGTATCACAGGGCACCTGTGTTCAGGATACCCTTATTTTACTTAATAATGGCCCCAAAGCCATGTGTATAACTTTTATTACAGTATATTGTTACAACTGTTCTATTTGATTATTAGTTACTGTTTTTTAATCTTACTGCGCCTAATTTGTAAGTTAAACTTTCTGGTAGGTGTTTATGTATGGGAAGTAATATAGTAAATACAAGGTTTAGTACTATTTGTGGTTTCAGGCTCTCATTGAGGATTTTGGAACGTACTTTCTGTAGGTAAGGAAGGACTACTCCCTATGAGAGTTTTCACTTTTTTTCTAATTTAATTATTAGTACAAAAAAATTTGATTTGAACCTAGCATTTATTACTTTTTTAAGGACAGAACAGCTTTGTTTCCAGTTTCTGAAGTCTAAAAATTGCTAATTTTAGCTGTGGAGGAGGCAACTGAGTTATATTTAACTGTGGCATTTGAGAATAGATTTAGACTAGACTTGGCAGGTTTGACCTTAACTCTCTTCATTGTACTTTTTGTGTTTGCAAATCATTATATATAGGTTGATTGAGTCATATATCATTAAATAAATCAGCCATGTTTATATACTTCACAATATGTTTGTACCTTTCAGTGCTAGGAAAGAGTATGGTTTCTGTCTTTATGCTCATGTTGGGGTAGTATAGGAGTTGGACTGGTAGAATTCTCAGTTCTGGTCCTTAAATTCATTCCTCTTTGATGGTGCTTTGGTTGGCAAGTTTTTATTTGGTTTGTAAGCGTTGTGTTTAATACAGTTGACCTTTAACACCAGGGGTTTGAAATGTCAGTCCACTTATACCCAGATTTTTTTCCAATAAATATATAGTTGGCTCTCCATGTTCCCAGGTTTCACATTTGCAAATTCAACCAACTGCAGATCTAAGATAGCATTTTCAATCAGCAGTTGAGAATTGGCAGATATGGAGGGTCAACAGTATGCATTGTTCTATGCCATTTTATGTAAGGGACTTGAGGATTGCCATTGTTTATGTAAGGGACTTGAGAATATGTGGATTTTGGTATCCGTGGGGGTCCTGGAACCAATCCCTCCTCCCTGCATATACAGAGGGACTACTTAACTGTGGGGGAGGAGTCAAAGTTATCCACAAATTTTTGATGGGAAACAGGTGGGCTCCCTTAACTCCCACATTGTTCTAGGGTCAGCAGTATATATATAAAACTGTGAATGTAGAGATAGTGAAGACATTGGATTGCTCTTTAAGAAACTAGGGATAGGGGTGAGGGCACATATGGACAAGTACAGAAAAGTCTGTACAGAACAGAATATATGTGTAATGGAAACACTGAACAGGATGAGAAATCTTTAATGGAGGAATTTTGGAGAAATTTTTAGAGAAAGTGGAATTGAGGAGGTATTTTTGAAATCCCCTTGTTTTGGAAAGAGAAGAAATGTTCACTTTGGCACAGGTAGAAAAGTGTAGGAAATGTGGTAAGGTTGAAACATAGGATATATGAGAAGATGGTGGGCAGTGATGTTGTGTAAATAGGTTAGGATGAAATTTTAGGTGTTCTAAATACAATTCTGAGAGGTAGAATCTAAATATGATTCTAAGAGCAGTAGGGAGTGATATAAATAAAGGTTTTTGAGGATCACAATTTGTTCAGAGCCTGAGGGGAGTTACAGAAACTTCTTTTAATAATATGTTATCCATTTTGTCTAATGGTTTCCCTATGTTACACTCCATAAATATAGACCCGATTTCACTAATATTAATGTTTTGGGGTACATTGGTAAAGAAATTCAGAGGAACTCTGTAAACTATTCATATTGTTATTTATTTAACCTTTATTGAGTTGTGGAATGTTTGGCTCGGTGGTACTGGTGTGAATTGAGTCTGAGAGAACTCAGTAACTTATTCAAAAGCACATAGCTCTTGGTGTCAGAATTTGAATCTAGAACCTAATTCTCTTGATGCTTAGTCTTTTTTTTTTTCTCTGCTCTAGTTCCTCTACTGCATATTATAATTTACTGGGTACTTAGTGAGACACAAAGGAAGAAAGATGCCTCTTTCTTTGCTTAAGAGTTTTTACATGTGATCGAATAACATGTATGTCTGTAATACTTGGCATTTTATTTTAAATGCAAGATTTATTACTATAGATCAGTGCTGAAAGAGACATCAGGCTTCAACATTTTTTAGTCCAAATGAACACTTATAGGCAACTTCATCTTAGAAGAAGTTGTATTTGATCTGAGTTAGAAGGATGGATAAGTAGAGAAAGGAAATGGGAATAACAGCACCAGCAAACTGTCAGAAGTGGACATAAATTGTTTTCTGAGCATAGTGTAAATCATGGCGGAACAGAGAAACTTGTTTCAGAATAATGAGGGAAGTATTTTGCAACATAATGTATATTATTTGATAGTGATTTTTTTCTGACATAGGGAATGGTTACAAACCTGATATCTTTGGTTACAGTTGTGCGAAGAATACCCCTCTATATTACTCTATTTGTAGTGAAATTCTATAAGGCGGACTTAACATACTATATCTTTGTAGTCATTTTTTCCCTCTATCCTGGTCTTTGAGATCATAAATGCATTTTGTGTGAACCTTGCATTGTAAAGAATAATTTCAGACGTTTTGAGAAGGTGTGATGATTAAAGCAGTGTCAAAGAGAGAATTACACATAGGCTTATTTTATGAAGCCAGAGTTATCCTAATTCCAAAGCTAGATAAAGACACTACAAAGAAAGAAAATTATAGGACAATATCCCTGATGAACATAGATGCTAAAATCCTCAACAAAATATTAGCGAACCGGATCCAGCAGTACATTAAAAAGATCATACACCATGATCAAATGGGATTCATTCTGGGGATGGAAGGTTGATACAATATCTGCAAATCCATAAACGTGACATACCACATACCACGTGACCATATCAATAGATGCAGAAGAAGCGTTTGATAAAATCCAGCACCCATTTATGATTAAAAACTCAGCAAAGTGGGAATAGAGGAGACATACCTCAATGTAACAAGGGTCATATAAGACACACCCACAGCCAACAGCATACTCAATGGGCAAAAACTACAAGTGTTTCCCTTAAGATTGGGAACAAGACAAGGATGTTTTCTATCATCTCTCTTATTTAATATAGTACTGGAAGTCCTAGCCTTAAGCAATCAGACCAAAAAAAAAAAAAAAATCAAAAGCATCCAAATTGGAAGGAAGAAGTAAAACTGTCATTATGTGGAGATGACATGATACTGTATATAGAGAACCCTAAAGATTCGAGTAGAAAACTACTGGAACTGATAAATGAATTTAGTAAAGTAGCAAGATACAAAATAAATATCCAGAAATCAGTTGTGTTTTTATACACCAACAATGAACTATCAGAAAGGGAGACTAAGGAAACAACCCATTCACAATTGCTTCAAAAAGAATAAAATACCTATGAGTAAGTTGAATGAAGGATGTAAAAGATCTGTACTCAGAAAATTATAAGACACTGAAGAAAGAAATTGAGCCCTGGCTGGTGTGACTCAGTGGATTGAGTTCCAATCTGTGAACTCCAGGGTCGCCAATTTGATTCCCTGTCAGGGCACATGCCTGAGTTGTAGGCCAGGTCCCCAGTATGGGGCTCGTGAGAGGCAACCACAAATTGATGTTTCTCTCCCTCTCTTTCTCCCTCCCTTCCCCTCTCTCTAAAAATAAATAAACAAAATCTTTAAAAAAAAAAAAAAAAAGAAATTGAAGAAGATGCAAATAAGTGGAAGTATATTGTGTTAATGGATAGGAAGAATTAACATCATTAAAATGTCCACACTACCCAAAGCTATCTATAGATTCAAAGCCATTCCTATCAAACTACCAATGGTGTATTTCACAGAATTAGAACCACAAATTTATATGGAACTACAAAAGACCTCAGATAGCCATGGCAACCTTAAGAAAGAAGAATAAAGTTGGAGGAATTACACTACCTGATACCAAACTATACCACAAGGCCATAATAATCAAAACAGTATGGTACTGGCATAAATACAGACATGGAGAGCCCAGAAATAAATCCACACCTTTATTATCAATTAATATTTGACAAAGGAGGCAGAAACATACATTGGGGTAAAGGTAGTCTATTCAGTAAATGGTGTTGGGAAAATTGGATAGATACATGCAAAAAAATGAAACTAGAATACCTTATTACACAATACACAAGAATAAATTCAAAAGCGGATTAAAAACTTAAATATTAGACTCAACCATAAAAGTCGTAGAAGAAAGACAGTAAAATCTCAGACATTTCTCATAGCAATTGTTTTTTTTTTTTTCTTCCTTATATATCTCCTGGACAAGGAAAACAAAATAAAAACATAAACAAATGGGACTACATCAAACTAAAAAGATTTTACACAGCAAAGCAAACCATCAACAAAATAAAAAGACAATCCATGGAATGGGAGAATATATTTGCCAATGATACATCTGATAAAGGGTTAATACCCAAAATTTATAAAGAAGTTATACAACTCAGTACCAGGAGGACAAACAATCCAATTAAAAATCGAGCAAAGGACCTGAATAGACATGGAGGACATACAGTTGGCCATTAGACATATGGAAAGATGCTCACTGTCACTAATCATCAGAGAAATCCAAATTAAAATTACAGTGAGATATCACCTCACGCCTGTCAGGATGGCTGTCATCAATAATCAACAAACAACAAGTGTTGGCGAGGAGTGGAGAGGTGAACCCTCGTGCACTGTTGAAAGCAGTATGGAGTTACCTCACAAAATTAACAAATAGAACTGCCTTATGACCTAGTGATTCCACTTCTGGGAATATGTCTGAAGAAACCCAAGTAACTAATTTGGAAGAATATATACACCATTATTTATAATAGTCAAGATTTGGAAGCAGCTCAGGTGTCCGTTAGTAGATGATGGGGTAAAAAATATGTGGTACATTTACACAATGGAGTACTACTCAGCCCTAAAAAATAAATCAGGAAATCTTAGTTTTTGCAACAGTGTGGATGGATCTGGAGAGCATTATGCTAAGTGAAATAAGCCAGTCAGAGAAAGACACATAGCAAAGAATTTCACTCGTGTGGAACCTAATAAAGTAAACTAACAAAATAGAAACAGACCCATAGAGAACACACTGACAGCTGTCAGAGAGTATGGGGGTTGTGGGAATGGGTGAAAAATGGGAAAGGATTAAGTAAAACAACAGCGACAACAAAAAAGACTCACAGGTATAGATAACAGTATGGTGATTATCAGAGGTAAGGGGGGAGTGGAGGAAGATTAGAAGAGGAGAAGGGGGAATAAATGGTGATGGTCGGAGACTTGACTTGCAGTGGTAAACACACAATACTATGTACAAATGATGTATTATAGAATTGTACACCTGAAACCTATATAATTATATTAACCAATGTCACTACAGTGAATGCAGTAAAAAATAAAATGTGAAAATGCCTCACAAATATTCTTGCACAAAATTAAAAAAAATAAAAAGATAATTAATGTCTATAATAAGGTTTAAATATTATGTCTGCAGTTAACTCTGTGGTTTTATTACTGGGTCATTTCCATATCTTAATATCCATTTATCTGTCAGATTGGTTGATTGAAAAAGATTGAGATTCTCTGTTCACGGTACCCAGTAAGCTTTCTTTGCTACTTTTTTAGTGTAAATTAACTTGAATGTCATAATTTAGCATTAAAAGTTATATAACATGACCTAACATAAAAGAGATTATAAACCTGTATTTCCGGACTGTCAGAATGAAAGAAATTGGAAAAGCTTTAGAAATAATCTTTATTCATAAAATCATTTGTTGATTTATTACTTTTTGTTTTTTATACTCATGTGAAGTTTGCGTGTCTTCAAGTGCATTTCGTCAGATGTCTGATTCAGAAATCTATCTCATCATGCTGTAGAAACTGTTTTAAAAATAGGCGTGAGCCACTTTGTGTCACAGAAATGTTGTTGACACAGTGGAAAAGGTATTATAGGAGTTTGCAAGGCAAACTTTACCATTACTAATGAAAGGTGTTTTTCTGTTTTTAAAACAAAAGTGACTGAATTTTTATTTCTATAAATCCAAATAAATATAATTGAAGTGTTTAGAACATTTTATATAGTTAGTGTAGTTGATTTTTGAAGTTTCTTTCTAAGTGCAGTTGGTATAAATCAAAGTATATAAAAAATTACCTTTCAGATCATTTTATTTGAAGCAGGCATTTTCCTCACTTTCATTGACAATTTAAAAAAATAATTACTATTTACATGTGACCACTTAAGTATTCTCCAAATATATTAAATATCATATACATTTTTTTAAAAAGATTTAATTTATTCTTTAGAGAGGGGAAGGGAGGGAGAAAGAGAGGGAGAGAAACATCAGTGTATGGTTGCCTCTCCCGAGTCCCCTGCTGGGGACCTGGCCGAAACCCAGGCATGTGCCCTGATTGGGAACCAAACCAGCGATGCTTTGGTTCGCAGGCTGGTGCTCAACCACTGAGCCCCACCAGACAGGGCAAATATCATATACTTTTAATTGATTGGGTTAATAAAATATCCTTTCACATTTTGTATATGAAATGCATCATTTTTGCACTTCTGAGGGATTAAGAGAGAGGATCTTTATCTTGGTAGATAATCTGGAATAACCCTAAAAATTGGGTAAAGTGAAAAGGCAGTAAAGTGAAAAGTTAATATTGTCATAATTTTTGCATCATGTTTTGTAGTTTGCATTTGGCGAGGCATGGGGGCCAGGAGTAGGGAGAGAGGGAAAGTTATAACCAGTTTGGAAAACATACACGATTGTCTTGACAAACAAATACAAGGATGGGCAAAGGTAGGTTTACTGTTGTGAGTATACAAAATACAGAGTTTGTTCTTGTATTACTACTTATTAATTTTTATTTTTCCAAACAACGCTAAACGTACTGTTGCCCACTCTGTATAATGGAGGTGAAATATTGTATTGAATAGTCTCCTAGCAGAGTCAATGGAGAAAAACCTCTAGGATGAAATATGGATAAAGGTAAATGAATCACTGCCAGAACTCTCCAGGACAGAAAAACCAAAATGGGAGATTAAAGTGAGTAAGAGAAAGCTTCCTCAAAAAACTGTGATGAGAGATATGGAGGTAGCCATACCTGACTAAGAAACTTCAGCAGAGGTGACCTTTGAAATCTAAATAATCCATGTGTATGTAGTTGAGAATTGACATTGTGATTTTATGATAATTAGCTAGCTATTTTTATTTTAAAGGTCAACAAAAACTGATTGCATGTATTCCTTCTCTAAACTGTTTGCCATGTTTAAAACATATAAATACTTGCCAGTTCCTGGATTGCAGTATTTAAAAAAATAAAACAATAATAAAAATAATTATAATTGAACATTCATTGTATGTACTAGACTGTGGTAGCATTTATGTATATTATATTATCAGTCACAAAACTTCTAAGGATATTAAACAAAAACATAACAGAAGGGTATTAACATAATGGTGTTAAACAAAAATTTTAACTTCTGCCCTGGCTGGTGTGGCTCAGTAGACTGAGTCCTGGCCTGTGAACCAAAGGGTTGCAGGTTCGATTCCCAGTCAGGATATATGCCTGGGTTGCAGGCCAGGTCCCTTCCCCTCTCTCTAAAAGTAAATAAATAAAATCTTTAAAATTTTTTTTAACTTCCAAGTTGAAATTATTTTTATAAGAAAGGGTTTATTAGGCAATTGGTAGCAAAAAAAAAAAAGAAAGAAAGAAAAAGACAACAAAGAAGATTGGTTTGGGGCATGGGGTCTAAACCACCACCAGCATGGCTAGGGAGGAAAGACAGCATGTCTTGTCAGTCGTTCTGGAGTTTTGCAGGGGTTTTTTATACATCAAGCAGGGGAAAGAAAGATGTAAGCCATTTGAAAGGATTTACTACTTTAGTTATGGACAAAGAGGATAGGAGAAGTTGAAATGGGGCTAGTTCTAGGATAGATGCAGCCAGAATCTGCAAGGAAGATGTATCCACTTTTGTGAATTAACTGTGGGCAGCAGATTGGAAGGTTCATGTGTAAATAAGAAATGGAGACTTCTGGGTTTCTATGGTTCCTGGCTTTTCTCTTTTGGATAATTGCGGAAATAGCCACCTGGAAAATAATTCTAAATTCCAACAGAAATGCAGAAATGTGAGCAGTCTTTTGTCATAGCTGATCTACAGCTATTAACCGACTGTTACGTCACTTTCTTATTGTTCAGCAGCTGTTAAATTTAACTTAGAACAGCTCAGATTTTTTTCCTTGATAAGAGATGGATAGGTACAGTTATCTCTATTGTGCAAGTGAAAGCAACTGATGTCCAATAGATTAAGTAACTCCTTCAATATTACCTATTAGATAGAGGAAGACAGTATTTGAACCCAGGTCTTTGGACTCTGCTCCTCCTATGAGAAATGCTAGGGCATTTTTTCAGGAATTTCAAGACATGATTTGCTTGAATTTGATCAGTTAAGGATGGCATCAGTATCTTAGGAAAGGTAATAAAATAATTGATATATAACACTATAAAACATACATTAAGTAAATTCCGCCTTCAATTTTACAGGTTGATCATTCTAACATTTGAACTTGCTGATCACAATTATTATATTTGAATCTTGATATGCGCCCAAGAGTGATAAAGAAACATCTGGTATTATGTTGAGTCTGGTCAAATTGTACAGTGGTAGAATCTCTCCATTTGTAGATCTGCATGTGCTAGGATCAGCTCAGCAGGGTGCTTTACTTCCAGGATTTCCCTGAGCTTCTGGTAGCTTTGAGTGATCCTGGTTTGTAATGAGTTCTGGGGAAAGTACCTATGTTTGAACCTTAAGCTCATCCTTAATAACACACCAGAGGGATCCTTAATAATAACTTCTATCCAGCCTGGTGATTCAACTAGAAAAGTGTTACTGGAATCAGTCTGGAATTCTCTCTAGGAATTATTTCTTCTCTAAAAACTGTTTAGACAAACAAAAAAGATGCTTGTGAAATGGTCTGTGGTAAATTTCTAAATATTAGCAATCTGTGATATCTGGGAAGTCCATATTAATTTTCCTATGTAATGAACTCTAATGTTGGCTGTATTTAACATAAATTAATTAGATTTCTCTGGTTATTTAATTTTAGTTCAATTTTGTGTTTACTATCAGGGAAAATGAAATGTGATTATAAATTTTGGCATCTCTATCAAGCCGTCCTTTAGCAACAATAGTTGACACCAGTTCCTAGACAGAAACTGCAGCAAAACTCATCTGTTGCTGAATGAATTCCTATCATATATGAATTTATAAATGAAAAACTTCCAGTATAATCTAGGAAATTCTGAAATTTATATAAAGAGCTAATTAAAAAAAGATTCAGCTATTTTGTAAGAAAATTCAAGTGTTATATTCACATTGAAAGATCCTTCTTTTATTATGGCAACTGATTTTGTTTACTTAAGAGAACCTGTTGCTAAAATAGTAATGAGGAAGAGTGTAATGTAAGTGTAGTCATACACCCTTTGCTCTACAAGTAACCAGAGTGCTAGATATGCATGTTGCTCAGTTTCCTTTTGGAAGGTGGAAGTAAAGTCATTAGCATGTTTTTCTCTCTTGCGCAGCTTAAAATGACGAATGTGTGATTTCAGTGGAATAAATGGCGTCCAAAGTCACTGATGCTATAGTCTGGTATCAAAAAAAGGTAAGTTGATAATCAAAGCTTTTAACCTCTTAAATGTTTTTATTCTAAAAATGCTTTCTGTGTGTATGTAAATACTGTGGATTTATGTCAATTACCTATAATAATGACAAATAGATTTCAGGATCTTTTGAATGGAAAGGGGAATATTTTTCCTTGTGCCAATTTTACTTCTAAGTAAATTAGAGAGATGATGCCTAAAAACATTTTTTCTCCATTTTGAAATCCACATTTTCAAAGTTGTTAGAGTAATTATTTCCAGTCATAATGTAAACCAAATTTCCAAGATTATGAATATAATTAGCATTTTATAAAGGCATTAAATGTTTTCTTGTACTTCTTTTAAAAGAAAGCTAGGTTAGTAGAGCTGTTATAATTTTATAACTATTTTATTTCAAGAGATAGAATAGTTTTAATCTGTTTCTTATAAATTACAATTCAACAGCTGAATCTTTATAGTAAAATTAGCCTTTGGAGATTGTATTCTTCAAACTGTAGTATTAAAATGTTTATTTTGATGTTGTAGTATTATTGTCATAACTACTTAACTACCTGCGTCATCCTATACATTTCAAAATATGCTTTACCAATGTAATATTCTCTTTATAAAATTCAAGAGAATAAATGCCTTTTTACAAAAAAATACAGTGTACTGTTAACTCCTGAAGAGTGTTGTTTATACTTTTTAAAATGTATATTGTTAAATGTAGTATCTTAGACTTTTGGTGTATGTAGTGAATTATATTTTTTTCACATTTTTAAAACACTTTTGATTCTTATTTTTCAGGTCCCTATTAACCAAATAATATATTTAAAGCTTTTCCTATCCGTGGGAAGATCAAACAATTTTAAAATTTAGTTAAATTGGCCCTGGCTTGGTGGCTCGATTTGGAGCATCATCCTGTGCACCAAAAGATTGTGGGTTCAATTGTGGTCAGGGCACATATACCTAGTTGCAGGTGTGATCCTCTGTTGGAGCGTGTGCAGGAGGCAAAGAATCAGTATTTCACACTTCGATGTTTCTCTCTCTTTCTCTCCCCCCAAAACTCGCTCCCTCCCTCCATTCCTCTCTCTCTAAAATCAGTAAATATATCCTTGGTGAGGATTAAAAATAAAAATAAAATAAAATTTAGTCGAATTGGAAGTAAGTGGTAATTAGAACACTTTAAAGATTAGTCACACCTAAGGATATTGTCTATCTTAAATGTGTTATTTCTTTTCTGGGTAGAACATATCACAGATATACAACATCACATTGTATTTATTTATTTAGTATTTTATTTTCAAATAAAATACTAAATTGGAAGTACTAAATGGAAGTGTTGATCATACTATTAATTCAAAAATAAAACAATAAAATAAAAACAAATTTTTAAAAATTTGTTATATAGGTCTTTGAAAACTTTTGATGTTTTCTTATGAGAGTTAGTAATGTTTGTTAAACATTTTATCTCTTTGGCTTTTTATGTTAAACATTGAAAACTTCACTGAAGATCATTTGTAGAATGTGCTAGATTGACTGACTTTTCTTGGGATCTAGAGGTTGGAATATAACATATACATTCAGTTATCACAGTGACACTGTTCTTATATGAGAGTCATTTACTCAGCAGCTTTGTATGTGTACAACCAAAATATTCTTCAGAGCAAATGCAACAGACGTCACAATTTAAATCTAGAAAATGTAATCACACATTTTATATTAGAGAGTCCCCAGAATCATTAACCAGATTTGATTCCTGTATATATTTGTTGCTTTAAAATTTAATTTTCTTGAAGAAATATATGTGACTACTTTGAAAGATTAATTAGTGTTTCAAGACCTATTGAGGGAGGGAGCAGTCCTTAGTAGTTTCTCTCCCTGTCCTTACCTAGTCTCTTGAGTTTTGCTCCCCAGGGACAATCATTTTAAATTCTTTATAGCTTAGTGGTTCTCAAACCAAAGTTTTACTTCTGGACACTAGTAGGGAGTTGGGGAGGGTGTGTTGAAAATGTAGAGTGTGAAATTTTGGTTTTCATAATTACTTTTGGGGTAATACTGACATTTGTGGGTAGGAATCAGATACTAAATGTCATGTAATACGGTAAACTAGAGGTTGGCAAACTTTTCCTGTAAAGGGCCAGATAGTTTAGGCTTTGAAGGCCGTAAGTCTCTGTGGCAACTACTCACTGATGTCATAGTACAAAAACAGCTGTAGACAATATGTAAATGAATGAAATGAATGAGCATGGCTGTGTTTCAATAAAACAGTTTACAAAAACGTTCAACAGGCTACATTTGTCCTATAGGCCTCATTGTGCTGACCCGTGCTTTAAGACAGCCCCATGAAACAAAGGATTATTACCCTACTCAAAATGCAATAGGGCCCGGTTAAATAACACTATTTGAGTTTTTTAATACTATTTTCTTTATGTTTTTAAACACATCTACCTTGCCTTGACTATTTTATTGTAGATGTTATTTGTTGATTTACGACTGCATGATAAATGTCTTTATGTCTTTATCAACTTAACTTTTTTATGAGCTCCCCTCAATCGCCCTCCCTACCCCACCCTCTCTGTGACTACAAATTTTGATTAAATCATATTCAGGGCTTATGTTTGCATACGTGTCATTTAGAACTGTGTCATAGTCTCAGTATCATGTACTGTGATAATATTTTCTGTCTGTGCAACTTTTTCCCCTTTTGCTTGGTTTTTCTAATTCTCCAAAGTCTCTGTTGGAGCTGTAAATTTCCTTTTGTTTCAATGAGTTACGTTCAGGTATTGTATCAGTTTTTTGTTTTTTTGTTTTTTTCTTTCTTGGAAATGGCCCTGTTAGAACTCTCCTCTATTCTGGATGAATTGTTCTGAAGTCATGCCTCTAATTTGCCATCTTGATATTCTTTTTATCATCAGATAAAAAGGATATTCTTTTTATTGTAATTTGCTCTTATACAGATTTGTTTTTCTTTTAAGTGTATGTTTACAAAAAAAGTCTTTTAAGAGCTGTTAAAGAGCTGTTAAAAGTCTTTTAAGAGCTTTTTCTCCACTGTGTTTCAGTGGAGAAAAAGAAAGCTTAAGTACCAAAACTGATACTTGCTGATTATTTGACCATGGGCAAATAATTTCATTTCTGTGAGTCTCACTAGTCATATCTCTACATTAACTAGATAATGTCCCCAGGACTTCTTCTCCCTCTCCTTACCCAATCTCAGCCTCTTTTCAATCATACATCCCTTTGAAATTGTGATGAAATTTTAGAAAAATTTCCAGAAAAATGTACACATATACGAATTTCACATCTGATTTGAATTCCAGATGAAGAAGTCCTGATTAGATGATTTTAAAAGTTTTAACATTATAGCATTCTTTGATTTTATTAGTATCCTCCAGGAGTATCCAGCGTATACTAACAAATATTGCTGTAGATAAAAATCAAGACATGTTCACATTGATTTTCTTGAATATTTGTTTGCTTGGTTGTAACTCACTTTATTTTTTTTTATTTTTTTTATTTAATTTTTATTGTTATTCAATTACAGTTGTATTACTTTTCTCCCCACCCCTCCACCCTACCCCAGCTGAACCCACCTCCCTCCCCCACCTCCACCCTCCCCCTTGATTTTGTCCATGTGTCCTTTATAGTAGTTCCTGTAATCCCCTCTTCCCACTGTCCCCACCCCACTCCCCCCTGGCTATTGTTAGATTGTTCTTAACTTCAATGTCTCTGGTTATATTTTGTTTGCTTTTTTCTTCTATTGATTATGTTCCAGTTAAAGGTGAGATCATATGGTATTTTTCCTTCACCGCCTGGCTTATTTCACTTAGCATAACGCTCTCCACTTTAGAGTCATCTTTCCCACTTGAAAGCGGTAGCATTTTCATCTTTTTGTTTTGAGTACTGAGCACTAGCTAGCCCAGATACCATTACTTAATTTGTGGACTGTTGTAAACTTGAGTTCTAATATCAGATGTGAAATTTGTAGGAGAAAATAAATAAAACCAAATTGTTTTAAAGTATTAAAATATGTGTAGAAGATCTAATTAAATATCAGATACCTTTTAATAAATTATTCTCTACATGGCTTATTTTGAGATTTTTTGAAGTCCTTTAATATCTGATTTTAAATTTCATTTTGTACTTATAGACATTCATAGTCATAAATAATTTGTTTTTTGTCATAAATAATTTGAATGTTCTTTTTTTTAAATATATTTATTGATTATGCTATTACAGTTGTCCCATTTCCCCCTCCACTCCACTCCATCCTGCCCACCCCCCTCCCTCCCACATTCCCCCCCCATAGTTCATGTCCATGGGTCATACTTGTAAGTTCTTTGGCTTCTACATTTCCTACACTATTTTTACCCTCCCCCTGTCTATTTTCCACCTATCATCTATGCTACTTATTCTCCGTACCTTTATCCCCCTCTCGCCCTCCCACTCCCTTATTGACAACCCTCATGTTCTAGTTGTTTGCCTAGTTTGCTCTCGTTTTTGTTTTATGTGTGGTCGTTAATAACTGTGAGTTTGCTGTCATTTTTACTGTTCCTATTTTTGATCTTCTTTTTCTTAGGTAACTCCCTTTAACATTTCATATAATAAGGGCTTGGTGATGATGAGCTTCTTTAACTTGACCTTATCTGAGAAGCACTTTATTTTCCCTTCCATCCTAAATGATAGCTTTGCTGGATACAGTAATCTTGGATGTAGGTCCTTGCGTTTAATTTTGGGTAATGTAATTATGATGTGCCTTGGTGTGTTCCTCCTTGGGTCCAGCTTCTTTGGGACTCTCTGAGCTTCCTGGACTTCCCAGAAGTCTATTTCCTTTGCCAGATTAGGGAAGTTCTCCTTCATTATTTGTTCAAATAAGTTTTCAATTTTTTGTTCTTCCTCTTCTCCTTCTGGCACCCCTGTAATTCGGATGTTGGAACGTTTCAAGGTGTCCTGGAGGTTCCTAAGCCTCTCCTCATTTTTCCAAGTTCTTGTTTCTTCATTCTTTTCTGGTTGGATGTTTGTTTCTTCCTTCTGGTCCATACCATTGATTTGAGTTCCAGTTTCCTTCTCATCACTATTGGTTCCCTGTACATTTTCCTTTGTTTCTCTTAGCATAGGCTTCATTTTTTCATCTGTTTTTCGAACAGATTCAACCAAGTCTGTGAGCATATTGATAACCAGTGCTTTGAACTGTGCATCCGATAGGTTGGCTATCTCTTCCTCGCTTAGTTGTATTTTTTCTGGAGCTTTGAAGTGTTCTGTCATTTGGGCCATTTTTTTTTTGTTTGTCTTGGCACGTCTGTTACTTTAAGGGGCGGAGCCTTAGGTGTTCACTGGGGCGGGGTAATGCTGGTAGCTGCGCTGTGACATTGTACGTGGGGGAGGGGCCGAGTGGGAGCAATGGCGCCCGCCTCACTCTCCTCCGGATTTCAATCTTTCACTCTGATACCCACAATCAAACTGGGCCACTCTGGTGCTGGTTCCCGAGTAAGTGGGCCTGTGCACACTCTAGGCCGCTGTGGGTCTCTCCAACAACCTCTCCTGTGAGGCTGGGAGTCTCTCCTGCTGCCGCCCAACCCCCAGGGGCGCTTTCAATCAGAGGTTTGAGGCTTTATTTCCCTGAGCTGGAGCCCTGGGTTGCATGGTCTGCTTCGTTGCCCGCCGTTCATCCGGTTTATCTGTGGGCGAATGTGGTGCCGCAGGGTGCTACCCGCCACTCTGCCTGCCCCACTCTCCACCACTCTGAGTCCGGCTCTCTGGGTTTATCTGTGCAAATGTGGGGCAGCAGGGTCTGCTAGTGCTCGGACTGCCTGCGCCATTTGTCCCACACTCCGCCAGTCTCAGTCCCGCCACAGCCACGCGAGTCCTCTCCACCCCAGTGCCCGTCTCCGCCCCTCCTACCAGTCTGTATGAATGTTTATTTTCTATTTCCTTGGTGTCGGTCCCCCTTGCTGTTCGATTCTCTGTCAGCTCTGGTTGTGCGAGGAGGCGCAGTGTGTCTACCTATGCCGCCATCTTGGTTCCTCTCTCTGAATGTTCTTATTGAAACAAATATTTAGTCATTAATTCAGAGGAACAATTTTTTTTTTAAGATTTTATTTATAGACAGAGGGAAAGGGAGGGAGAAAGAGAGGGAGAGAAACATCAATGTGTGATTGCCTCTCACGCACCCTGCACCAGGGAACCTGGCCTTCATCCCAAGCATGGACCCTCACTGGGAATTGAACCAGTGACCCTTTGGTTCGAAGGCTGGTGCTCTATCCACTGAGCCACACCAGCCAGAGCTCAGAGGAACAATTTAATGCCCTAAGAATAGTGACAGGAGAAAATCATAGTTTTGGTTATTACTGGGCTGTTGAATGCTTTTTTTTTATTTTAAATAACACAGTACTCGGCTGTGATCTTTCTAGTTTTTTGTTCCTGAGAAGAGAGCATTTTTTATCTTGTGGAAGGCATCCTAAATAGGGGCCTGAAGTCATAGGTTCAAAGATAATTGACACACTAAGTATTCCTTTAAAAAAAAATAATGACCCCTAGGATTCTGTTGTAAATATATGCAGGTCTGATTATGAAAGAATGAGGTGGTATCTTCAGAAGAATATATTATAAAAGGATGGCACAGAAATAATCCCCAAATTTTAAAGGAAAGAAAAACACTAGCAACACTGTATGGAGATAGTAAAATAGTGAATTTATTATGTAGAGTTGAGGAGGAACTGTATGACTTAGATCTTGGTCATTGCCTTTATGGAGTCGATAGCCAGCAAGAAAGCTTGAATAAATGTTTAATGGCTTCTAAATATGAGCCAACAGTGGGATATATTTAGTAATATAAATGAGAAGCTAGCCTAAGTAACATGAACTTGACTGATAACTGCTGTCAACTATTAATAGAAACTTTAAAATCCCTCCCTTTTTAGTAAAATTTAGTTTTGTATATCTGCATGTGTGTTTGTGTGTATACTAAGTACATAAGTAGGGCATATAGGAGCAGCAACTTGCACAGATGGTTAAGAAGTATTAAATCTCAGCTTTCAAACTCCGAAAACTGTGTTGTTGTTTACTTTTAAGTTTTCTTTTTTTTGCAAGTAAGACAGACTGTCTTTAGCAAAACAGGGACATTTTTTGGTTTTTGAACTAAACCATGTGAAGTAGTGAAGCTTATCTCAGAATTAATGGAACTCCATCACCAGAGCACATTCAAGAGCACCATCTTGAGGACTCAGCCTCTTTTTCCTTCCCTGCTTTTGTAGAGTAGGTATATTTCTTCCTATCACAGAAAACTTTCTCCAAGTTGGGGAAAAATGCCCCGAGGCACCTCCAGACTTTTATTCTTTTAGGTCTGTAAGAAGAAAAGATGTACAGTGGAGAGGAATGGAGTAAAGAGAGTTTCTCACGCAAAACTATTCCCAGCCTTTTTCCCTGTTGGAAGAACTACTTTGTGACAGAATGTTATCCTCCACAGAGCCTTATGGTCAGGGAGTGTGTTGCTAACTTCTCAGAGGGGATGAGTCCAGATTAGGCTAAGCCAGTCATGGACTTCTAGTTTCCTTGCCAGTGACTGGCTCAGATAGGGCGCATATATTCCAACTCTGGCTAATGAAACATGAAGGCATCTGGGATAAGTCTTTCATCTCTTAAAAAGAGGCCCAACAACAATAACAGCAAAAGTTACATAACATTTATTATGTGCATTTTCTAAGAGGTTTATGTATATTAACTAATTTAACAAAGGTAAATGAATGAAATGAAATAGAGGATCTGTTCCCTGTCTCTAGACATTGGTAGGTGAGGCTCTGCTGCTTGAAGCTGTTACTGTAAATTTGCCCCCATGAGGGGAGCTTGCCAACAACCCAAGGATGGCAGAGTACAAAGATGGAAAAAACCTCATTTTTTTCAGGACATTTGGGACACAAAATTAATTAACAGGAAATATTTTACTTTGGGGCTTCTTACTGTTTGAGGTAATAAATCCCTGATTTTTTTTCAGTCACTTGTAGTTTTTTTCCCTTGAAGCTGAAAACATTCTCAGTGATACACAAGAAATTCTGATGGGATATAGTTTCACATACAGTCCTCTTCTGGTTGGTTATAGTAGTAGATAGAAAAGTAAAATCTACCAAAATAGAGATACTTAGCCTCCAACAAATGGGTTAATTACATTTTCTCTAAAATACAGGTTTTTTCTTGAGCCACATTCTCATATGAAACATTAAATCTTTAATGTAATTTTAAACTACTTTGCTTTATAGTATTGGTATGGTTGAAAGAGCATTTGTATTTGATTTTGTGACATATTCTAGCTTATATTATTGAACTGTTACTTAATCTCTTCAAGCTTTTTCTTCTTTAATAAACTGAGAATAATAATAATTCCCCTATGTGCTTCACAGGGTTGTGCAGAAGAAAATTAACTTTAAATATGATTTAAAGAAATTTTTAGAGTAGTTAAAGTGTTCAATAATTATGAAGTATCTCTTTAAAAGAATCTTAGTATTGTATCTTATGAATTAGAATATAATAGATGAGAAATTAGCATGTCTTTCAGTACTCAACAATTTCTTTAATGACCTTGTCTGTGCTGCACACACTCCTTTTTCCATGTGGCCAAAGAGGTGAGTATTAAGGCAAGACCAGAGATGGTACCTCATCTCCTTGGCCACAGTGATTTGTCCAGGTGTATCTGTTGACCTACTTGGTCCTTCTACAAACTTTTTTTTATTAGAGCTCATGGAAAAGACTCTTGCTTCTTTCATTGAGGACCTAAAAGGATAAAAGCCTATAAGCGTGTTACCACTACGTGGAGAAAGTTGTGGACAAGAGAGAATGAGACAGCATCAGAGTGGGTCAGGAATGGGGAGAAAAGAGACAACCACAAGTCAGTGTGGTACTGGGGTCTCTGGGTTCACTGCACCCTGAGATTACCTTCACTTGACCTTTGAGTTATTTAATCGCATTAACCAGTAAGTTCCTCTTTCTTGTTGAGGCTAGTTTGATTTGGATTTTACTTGTAAAAAAGAGCATCCTGCCCTGGCCAGGTGTAGGAGTAATTTCATGAGTAATTGATGATACATGTGTTGTACACAGGGTAAGCCTTCAGTAAATGGAAATTATTTCTGTTATTATTATTTCATAGTCCTTATATCAGGGAAATTGCTCTGGGGTTGATTTCATACATTCTGAAAATTTTCATGAGGCTGAAAAGATTCTTACTTATAAATGAAAAACCTAAAATGTCAGACTGCTAATATCCAACATTAGAACAGTGGGGATTTAGTTGATGTTGGTTGTCTCACAGCAAAATCATGATTAAGTATAATTCATAAACCTCAACTTTCTTTGCTTCAGTCAGTCACTGATCATGTTTTCTACCTCTTCCTTTTTAATGTCACTTACTTGTCAAAAATAGAACTGTTCTAGCAAAAATAGATTGGTTAGTTTCATTTCTGAAATACGTTCCTTTTCATTTAAGATTTTTCTCCCTATTTTGATCATGAAATTCTTAATTTTCCATCCTCACACTCTCCACTTTGGGTATCTCTAGCATAAATAATTTAAGTTTTAGTTTTGTTACAAGAAGGAAATAAACTACCAAGGTAGTTTGATTTTAGAAATCATCTAGTTCTTGTTAAACTTTTTGCTTTACGGATAAGAAACCTCATGCCTGTAGACCTAATACCTTGATCATAGTCATAAATTAGTGATAAAACCCAAACGTAGGTCTGCTTTCAGTACACTCTTTTTTTCTGTACTAAAGGTGTTTTAAAAAACACACCAAAAAATTTTATAAAACAAATTGAAATAAATCTGTGAGCATTGTGATAAATCATACATCATGGAAATATTTATAACCACAAAGATTTTACTATCATTTATTTGATTATTAAAGTCTTATTTGACAGTGACAGCAATTCAAAATATTAAATATCTAATGTACACACCACTAATATTTACTTTTACTTAAAAGTCAGTACATTAATACAAAGCAACATGACAACAAAGAAATTAAGGAGATTGCAAAGTGTTTCAACCTTACATAAAGTATTTCTAATATACACACTAAATTTTCCCAAAACTTAGATTCATGTGTCACCTTTCAAGACATTAAGGCAAGTATCAATAACCTGTGAAATGCTTGCCCATACATGGAAATGGAATTTCTAGAAATTTTTTTTACTCCTTCAAAAGAGTTTAGTTAAGTCCAGAGATAAGTAGGAGCCACAAAATGGAAGAGGAACAGAAAGAAAGAATTTTGCAAAGGGAAGAGGAAGAACATGGTTATTTGTGCCCAGGGAGTGAGAATGGGAAATGGAGACCACTTCCTTTCAAATTTCTTTTCTCAAAGTTTTAAAAAAGACACACAAAAAAACCCTGTTATAAATTCATTTGTTTAATTCGAGAGTTGTTTTTTAAAAATGGTCCCCAACCTTTTTGGCACCAGGGACTGTTTTCTGGACAACAATTTTTCCACGGACTGGGGGCAGGATGGTTTTGGGATGATTCAAGCACATTACATTTACTGTGAACTTTATTTCTATTATTATTACATTGTAATATATAATGAAATAATTATACAACTCACCATAGTGCAGAGCCCTGCACTATGGAGCCCTGAGTTTGTTTTCCTGTAACTAGATGGTCCCATCTGGGGGTGATGGGAGACAGTGAAAGCCGAAGTGTGTTGCTTATGCTTATGTCCAGTCTACTCTATAATCTCATTTTGGTTGCTGTCCCTGCAGAAAACCCTGCTTCACAAAGATAGGATGTTGGAAATGGAAGCAAGCTTTTCCGTGTTTCTGTGGAAATCTCAGGATATTCCGCCTTGACTTTAATCTAGAACATGGAGATTTGAAGTTGTCTCAAACATAATTTTAAGGCCACTGTCATTTGCAGTCTCAAGCAGTTGATCCTCTTCTACCACGGACAACGTTGATTCCACCTGGCTTATTCACAAAAGGGTTTCAGATCCATTCCTTCCCAGTTCAGGGGTCTTTTGTGGTTCCGCAGTAATGCTCAAACTCTTTTGAAAGCTGAGATAGCTCAGCTGAGATAGCTGAGATAGAAAGCTGAGATCATGCACCAGCTGGGAGAAAGAAGGCCCTGGCTCAGTCTCTTTCAGAATCTCTGCTAATGTTTGAAAGATATCAAGAATCCCAATGTTCACTTGCCCCCGTAATTCCAGTTTGACTTTGAATGCAGCCACTTTATCTGTCAACTTGAACACAGTTGTTCTCCCGTGAGGTGACAGATTGAGTTCATTGAGCAGATTGAATATATCACACAGGTAAGCAAGTTTTGTGACCCATTCTGTGTTACTGAAATGTGCTGCTAGAGGTGACTGTTTTTCTAAAAGAAATCTCTGGAGTGGCTTTCGTAACTCAGAAACTCTGGCCAGTGATCTACCTATAGAAAGCCATCTCACTTCTGTGTATAAAAGAGAAGTGTGTGTTCTGCATCCATCTCATCACAGAGCCATGCAAAAGATGTGAGTTAAGGGCATGTACTTTAATGTGGTTGATAATTTTAATCACATCCTGCAAAACGTTAAGTTCAGGTGACATTTTTTAGCTAGCCGGCATTTCTCTGTGGATGACACAGTGCCTAGACTCATATTCAGAAGCAATCTCTTTGACCCATGTAGTGAAACCAGAAAGCCATTCGGTAATGGCAGCCACTCTGTCCGTGCACTTACCAATTCAGTTTTCCTGATAAGTGATCAAAGACTTGAATAGTTCTGCAGCTGTTGTATTGGTTTGCAACAAAACTGCATGTAAGTCCTAATGCACATCCTCCTGAAAAATATATTGCACAAAAACAAGCATCTTTACCTTGTTGTCAACATCGGTAGACTCAACAACCTGGATTGTGTACCATAGTGATTCATTAATCCTCTCTAACAATTGTGCCTCAGTATCCTCTGCTATTTCATCAGTTTGTCTAGTTATGGTGATAGCTGAAAGAGGAATATGTGTCACCTTTTGAACTGCAGCCTCTCCTAACAGTTCACAACAAATGTCCTTAGCAGCAGGCAGGATCAACTCTTCATCAATAGCGAAGTGCTTCCTAGCTTTAGCAATGTGGTTAGCCACTAAGAATGATGCTGTCAGTGCAGACACATTTGATGGAGTGGTGGCCTTCATCAAATAATTGCTTCTGTTCTTCATGTTCATGTTTTTTATCTTTTGAAAAACTCCAAAGGCTTATCTTTTAATGCAGGGTGCTTGGTCTCCATGTGGCGAAGCAGTTTTGAAGATTTCATGGCTTTGTGGGATAGCTGGTCACCACATACTATACAAAGTGGGCTTGGAGAACGTAAATCACCTGTTGCAATGAACCCATAATTTAAGTAGGACTCTTGGTGTTTTCTTTTAAAGGCAGCTTTCTTTTTGTTGGCAGTCTTAGAGTCTTCTGCTGTCTCATAATTGGGTCTTTTCCCCTTTTCAAAGAAGCTCTCCAGCCCTGGCTGGTGTGGCTCAGTGGATTGAGTGCCAGTGTGTGAACCAAGGGAATGCTGGTTTAATTCCCAGTTAGGGCACATGTCTGGGTTGCTGGCTTGGTCCCCAGTAGGGGGTGTGCGAGAGGCAACCACACATTGATGTTTCTCTCCCTCTCTTTCTCCTTCCCTTCCCCTCTCTGTAAAAAGAAATTTAAAAAATCTTTTTTGAAGAAGAAGAAGCTCTCCAGTGACATTTGTTTTTTACTCATTTTGGCCAGGGTTAGCTTGTGGGATTACCAAAACTGACTGAGGCAAGTGTGTAGTGTGGGAAAGAGGCATAGATGGAAGTGGTAAATAAAATAATGGGTGGGTGACATGCAGACTAAAATAAGTGTCAGATTCTGACTAAAGCCTTCCACCAGATGCAGCTGTACGATTGAAGTACATCAACTCACTTCCCACTATAAAGCCTGCCACTAGATGCAGCTTAATTTGTTACTTGCCACTCACTGATAGGGTTTTGATATGAGTCTGAAAGCAGTTGAATTATGGTCTCTGTGCAGTCAAACCTCTCTGCTAATGATAATCTGTATTTGCAGCCACTCCTCAGTGCTAGCATCACTGCCTCAGCTCCACCTCAGACCATTAGGCTTTAGATTCTCATAAGGACCACGAAAGCTAGATCCCTCACGTGTGTAATTCACAGAGGATTCGCGCTCCTGTGAGAATCTAATGCCACTGCTCATGTGACAGATCAGAGCTTAGGCAGTAATGCGAGCGATGGGGAGAGCAGCTGTAAATACAGATGAAGGTTCGCTTGCACACCCACTGCTCACCTCCTGCTGTATGGCCTTGTTCCTAACAGGCCACGGACTGGTGTGTGGCCTGGGGATTGGGAACTCGTTTTTTAAGATGACTTCTAATGAGAGAATGTTTGGGGAGGTGTACACCTTTTAAAAAAGATATAATCAGTATTTATATATACAATGGTAGTGATGATGATGTTATAGTACCACCATGCTTTTAAATAGCATTTATTTTTAGAGTGTTTCCATATATATTTGCATGATTTAACTTATAATAATAAAATATATTAACTCAGTGATTATATCAAGATATTATAAGAAAGTTTTATAAGTTTTCTAGGACTTTTGTAACAAGTGACCACAAACTGGGTACCTTAAAACAACAAGATTTTATTTTTTTTCACCGTTCAGAAGGCCAGAAGTCTAACATCCAAGTATCAGCAGTATTGGTTCCCTCTGTAGAAAGGCTCTGAGGGAGAAACTGTCCCATGTGCCTCTGCAAGCTGAATACAGTCTTCAGCATTTCCTGCCTTGTATATGTGTCAGTACAATGTCTAACTCCATCTTCACATTGCCACCTTCACTTTGTTTCCGCATGCTCTTCTCATTATCAGGATACCTATCATTGAATTTAGGGTCCACCCTAAATCTAGGATCTCGTCCTGAGATCTTAACTAACTACATCTGCAAAGACCCTATTTTCAAATGAGGTAATATTCCAAGGTTCTGGGCAGACATGAATTTTTGTGGGACACTATTCAACCCATTGTAGGAGTATAACTAAAGAATATGATTGGTTTTAGTGGATTCCATGTGGAGATGTGTAACTTTTTATTTTCTTCTGTGTAGCTGTATCTAGACCACCAATATTGAACTGAGTAAAAGAGGACCAGGATCCTTAATATATTCTTCATTTCTTATAAGTTAAGATTGTTGATCACTTAGCTCCTCCTATATGAAATGTTAAGGAATAAGTTTGTGCCATATTAAGCACAATTTTCTGCTTCTTGTTCTTATTAAATACATAAGTGTTTGGGTTCTTTATTTAATCTAACTGTTATGAGGTTAATGTCTTAATCATAATGAATAACAATAACATTCTTTCCTTTTAAAAAAAGTGCATGTAGGTTGAACCACATATTTCTCACTGTTTTGGTCTTGGGGATCATCAAAGCTACTTTTTGATAAATTATTGACTGTATCAAAATACTGATTGTTTCTTTTAGGTCCAAACAATATTTTATATATATAAGTAAATATTTAATGGTATAAATATTAATCTATTATTTTAGACATTAAAATGGAACAGTTGAGTAGAAATATGAAGTTTTAAAACTTTAAACTCTTAATTGAATTAAATTTATGAGAATCTTTTTTTTCTGTTAATGGTATAGGCAGTTGAACAACCATGATCTCTTTAATACTGCAGCATTTTGTATTTGGGGCTAATTCTCTATAATGCTATAGACTGATTATGTGCTCGAGGACATATTTGGCTTTACTGAATGACCTTAGGTTAGCTGGTTTTATTTTTATTAAGCTGAGTTTCTTAATTATTCTGAGTCTTAGTTCCTTTATAATATTGAGATGAGAATCCTTTTAAGATTGCTCTGATGATTAAATGAGGTAATGGGTAAACACCAAGTATAGTGTTGCTGTACAGTAAGTGTTCAATAAATACTGCTAAACAACAGTTCTTTGCTTTCTTTTCCCTTTTGCTAAATATGGAATGTTCTAGTTAATAATATATTTGGATAATTAAAGGTTTTAGTTAATAGTTCTTTTAAATTGAACATTTCTATATCTGTTAAAGTAGAAAAACACCATTAGAAGTAGTCAAGTTTCTTTGGTATTTTTGAGCTTTTGTACTTGCATTTGATTGCTCTTTCCCTTATTTGTTTTACTTTCTAGCACAAATAGTGTTTTTCAGCATATATCATTTGAAGTATTTTTTTTTCATGGTAAGGATAGATGTCTTAGAAAGAAAACAAATGAAAAGTGGATAAATTAAATAAATACAGTGGATAGAATAAATAAATACAGACAGATAGTTTTTTAAGTTTAATACCACTTAATTTGACATGGTAATTTGGAGAATCCCTGAAAGAAGCTGTCAGCAAAATCAGTTCATTAAAGTACTTGAATTTCTACCCAAAGGAGAAATTTTCTTGAGATTTCCCTAACATACAGTGGCAAAAGTAGACTAAATTTTGGGTGGTGAGCACACAATATGATGTATTATACAGATAATGTGTTATGGAATTATACACGTGCAAGTTGTATAATGTTATTGACCAGTGTTACCCCAGTACATTAATTAAAAAAATAAATAAATAAAACCAGCTGGTAAATGGTTAAAAACAAAACAAAACAAAACCCTTATTTATTTATTTATTTATTTCCTTTTTTTTTTCTTTCTTTTTTTCTGAGGCTATCACTGAGGCTTCCTGTGCTAGAATCTAACTTCTTACCAAGAAATCAGAAATGTAGAGAGGGAACGGGAACCTTAGAATTTTGCCTGTCTAGTATCTTTATTTTTGCAGGGATGAAAACACTGAGAGACAAGGCAACTCAAAAAGGTCTTTTTCTTTTGCATTTTTTTTTAACCTAGTCTAGAAATCCAGTCAACTATATCCTGAGTTACAGAATTTCACTTACTGAGTGAGCACCTACATGTACGTAATTGAGATGGCAGATTTAACTCCCATGGGTAAAGAAAATGGAAAATAGAAAAAAATACCTTCCACTGTTCCTTAGCAATATCCTTTTGGGCTGCTACATAGTAATGTTTATAGATACCAAGTAAATATATCCTCAGTACTTCTGAGTATGAAAGTATTGGGGTCACAAAAACAATGTCAGAAAAGTTCTTTTCTGTTTTTAAGGTTTTTGAGACATCTTTCTGCAATGTTCAGATACTGTGAATACATAAATACTCAGATGCTTAGTATTTATTTTATTTCCTCTTTACAAGTTCAGTATTGGGTAATACAAAGTTTTCTCTTTTTTTTCTTTTTGTGGTGTGCCACAGAAATTTTCATATTTTAATTTTTAATTACATTTATTGATTATGTTATTTCAGTTATTCTGATTTCTCCCACTTTTGCCTCTCTCCACCAAGCCACCCTCACTCTCTCAGACAATACCCACACGTTGTTCATGTCCATGGGTTGTGCATATAAACTCTTTGGCTACTCCATTTCCTATACTGTACTTTACATCCCCATTGCTATTCTGCAACTACCTATTTGTACTTCTTAAAAGTACACCTCTTCATCCATTCCTCCATACCCCTCTCCCATCTAATAACTATCAAAATGCTCTCTGTAACCGTGATTCTGTCTCTGTTTTTCTTGTTTGCTTAGTTTGTTTTTTAGATTCAATTGTTGATACATATGTATTTTTGGCCATTTTACTGTTCATAGTTTTGATCTTTTTCTTAAATAAGTCCCTTTACCATTTCATATAATACTGGTTTGGTGATGATGAACTCCTTTTTTTTTTTTCTTGTCTGGGAAGCTCTTTATTTGCCCTTTGATTCTAAATGATGTATTTGCTGGGTAGAACAATCTTGGCTGTAGGTCCCTGCTTTTCATGACTTTGAATATTTCTCGCCAGTTCCTTCTAGCCTGCAAAGTTTATTTTGAGTAATCAGCTGACAGTCTTAGGGTAATTCCCCTGTAGGTAACTAACTTCTCTGGCTGCTTTTAAGATTCTTTACCTTTAACCTTTGGCATTTTAATTATGATGTGTCTTGCAATGGGCCTCTTCACATCCATCTTGTTTGGGATTCTGTGCTTCCTGGACTTGCATGTGTATTTCTTTCACCAAATTAGGGAAGTTTACTTTCTATATTTTCAAACAGATTTCCAATCTCTTGCTCTTTCTCTTCTCCTTCTGGCACCCCCATGATGCAAATGTTGGACCTCTTGAAGTTGTCCCAGAGGCTTTTTATACTGTCCTCATTTTTTTGGATTCTTTTTTTCTTCTTGTTCTGTATGGTGGTTTTTTGCTTCCTCAGGTTCCAAATTAGTGATTTGATCCTCGGCCTCATCCATTTTACTGTTGTTTCCCAGTACTTTATTTGTTCTTTATTTCAGTTACTCTATCCTTCGTTTCTGACTGGTTCTTTTTTATGCTGTTGAGGTCTTCACTAAGTTCCTTGAGCATCCTTGTAGCCAGTGTTTTGAACTCTGCATCTGATAGATTGCTTATCTCCCTTTTGTTTAGCTTTTTTTCCTGCAGTTTGGATCTGTTCTGTCATTTGGGCCATGTTTCTTTGTCTCCTTGTTTTGGCACTGTCCCTGTGTTTGTTTCTATGTATTACGTAGAACTGCTTTGACCCTGTGTCTTGGTAGTGTGCCCTAATTTAGTAGGTATCCTGTAGGGTCCAGTGGCACAGCCTCCCCTATCACCCAAGCTGGATATTTGAGGGTGTGCCCTTTCTGTGGGCTGAGCACACCCTCCTCTTGTAGTTGAGCCTTGGTTGCTGTTGGCAGATCAATGGGAGGGATTTACTCAGGCCAGTCAGCCACAAGGACTGGAGGTTACCATTTACCACCAATCTCCACCTTCCATGGAGGATCACCCATGCAGGGGTAGGGTGATGGTGCTCCAACGTTGTCTGTAGCTGTCCACTGGGTATGCTGGCCCTGGGATTTCCCAGGTGGTGCAGGCCAAGGTCATTCCCCACCTGTGTTTTGTCCAGGGCCACCCTTCCTGAGCTATAAAGCAATCTGATATGGCTGCTACTTGTGCTGGGCTTTGAGATTCCCAGGCAAAGCCAAGCTGTGAATCTAGGCTAGATGCTGCAAGTGCCATGCCGGGGCTCACTGAGGCCAGCTGTTGCTTGTTTGAGAGGATTTAGGAAGTTGTGCAGCATGAGCCAAGCTATTCATAGGAAAAGCTGCTTGGGTGGGTCAGAAGTTGGGTGGGACAGAGTCTCTGGAAATCTCCAAAGTGGGTCCAACATTGTTAGCCAGGTTGATGCAGTCTCAGATAGGGCACCAGCTTGCCAGGTCTGTGGGGAGAGGGTTTAGAAAAGGGACCATGGCCTCCTCTTGCCTTGATACCAGATACTTCAGTTTCTCCCTGTATGTCATTGGTGCCCATCAAGCTGCTACCTGGGTGTTGGAGCTCAGAGGGAGTGAGTGTGAGTAGATGAGTCTATGTGAGTGTTCTTTAAGAGAAACTGCTTGGGGCTTCGGAAGTTTCTTCCACTGGCTCAATCCCTGCTGGGTTTTGCAGCCAGAAGTTTTGGGGACTTTTTTTCCTGGCATTGGAACCCTGGGCTGTGAGGCCTGGTGTAGGGTTGGACATACTTGGTCCTGAGATATCCATCCCAAATTTTTATCCACCACGCATTGGTGAGAAGCTAGCCTGTTCCACGTCTGTATCTCTCCTATCAGTCTGGATGGATATGGTTTCCTTAATTCTGTAGTCGTTCAGAATTCAACTTGATTTCTGACTATTCTGAGTGATGGTTGTTGTATATTTTAGTTGTAATTTTGATGTGGTTATGTGAAGAGGCTAGCTATGTCTGCCTATGCCACAGTCTTGACTGGAAGTCCTCGTTTTTGTTTTGCAAATACTTTGGTACGTCAGATTTAGAAATTCTACATAGTACACAAGTTTTCTTAAATGCTACATTTCTCCTACTTATTTGCTTATGACTTTTTTCTTTGATAAATGGAAGTTATGTCATAAATGGAAACATTTGTCTATAGCAATTGCCAAATACAGTGCCTAAAATGAAAGTAGTTCCTTACACAGGTGTAAGGGGATCCAGGAAAAAATATTATATGAATAGAGTTGAAATTCTTTAATGAAAAAGCTTCTTATTGCTTTTCGGAGTTGGTAAGAAAAATATTTTGACATACTACTGGAAAACTAGTTTCTAATCTTTTTCATGTTCTGATGAATAGATTTCAAGCAGAAGTGTTAGTCAGGAATATAGTGTTTGCCAGTTACAGTCCAAACATCTTGTAGTCAGTTTATCTTTAACCATGGTAACAGACTTAATGGTGAAGTAAGTTTGTAGGTTGCCATTGGTAGCCTAAAATTAGATCAATGTACCAAATTTGAAAAGGCCTGAGAATATCTAAAACACTGGCGTTAACCTGCTGTATGTTTCTACTTCCACAAAGAATGCCATTTGTAAATGCTATACCACAGGGTAACTTGGAAACATTGCTCTGTCCAGTGGCCCATAGAGTTTATTCAAATGAAACTTGTTAATGTAATACCAAGGATTGATTCACAAGAATAAAATACTGGAGAAGGTATACAACCTAAAAATTTGCCATATGAATTTTTGCTCCAAATTCATATCCTTATTAGGGTATATTATACCTGGTTATTTAAAGTGAACTCTTCCTTTAGTTTCCTTTCTGTTTTTGACAATCCCTACCCCCACCCCACTCCCTGGATGAGATTCAAATTATAAAGACTTCTGGTTTAAGTGGTTTGTGGAGAAATAGGTCAGTGCATAGCTCTAAACAAGTAAAGTACAGTATATAAAGAGAAAGTAAGGTGGCCATATTAAAATTTAATTATTTTATTATCAAACTATATTACAAGGCCACTGTAATCAAAAGAGTCTGGTACTGGCATAAGAACAGACACACAGATGAATGGAACAGAATAGAGAGCCCAGAAATAAACCCATGTCTATCTAGTCAATTAATATTCGACATAGGGGACAGAACCATAAAATGGAGAATAAATGGTGTTTGGAGATCTGGACAGCTACATGCAAAAAAAGGAAACTCTACCACCAACTTACACCATACACAAAAATAAACTCAAGATGGAAAAAAGAGTTAAAAGTCCTAGAGGAAAACATAGGCAGGAAATTTTCAGATATTCCACTCAGCAATATTTTCACTGATATGTGCTGTAGAGCAAGGGATATAAAGGAAAGAATAAACAAATGGGACTACATTAAATTAAAAAGGGTCTGCACATCTAAAGAAAACACCAGCAAAATGAAAAAGGAACCAACCATATGGGAAAATATATTTGCCAATGATAACTCAAACAGGGGTTTGATCTCCAAAATATATAAAGAACTCACATGACTCCACTCTAGGAAGACAAACAACCCAATTAAAAAATGGACAAAGGACCTGAACAGACACTTCTCCAAGGAGGACATACACAGGGCCCAGAGACAAATGAAAGAATGCTCAGCATCACTAGCCATCAGAGAGATGCAAATCAGAGAGATGTTTTGATGAAGCATCTGGTATGAAGAGATACCCCTTCATACCAGTCAGAATGACCATCATTAACAAACCAACAAACAACAAGTGCTGGTGAAGTTGTGGAGAAAAGGGGACCCTAGTACGCTCTTGGTGGGAATGCAGAGTGGTATAGCCTCTGTGGAAGACATTATGGAATTTCCTCAAAAAAACTAAAAAGGGAACTGCCTTTTGACCCAGCACAATCACTGCTGGGATTATGTCCTAAGAATCCTGAAACACCAATTCAAAAATACCTATGCACCCTAATGTTCATAGCAGCACAATTTACAATAGCCAAGTATTGGAAACAGCCTAAGTGCCCATCAGTAAATGAGTGGATCAAAAAACTGTGGTACATTTACACAATGGAATACCATACAGCAAAAAGAAAGAAGGAACTCCTACCCTTCATGACAGCATGGATGGAACTGGAGAGTATTATGCTAGATGAAATAAGCCAGGCAGTGAAAGAGACATACCGTATGATCGTACCCAGAAGTAGAATCCCATCAACAAAACAAACAAGTTAGCAAAATAGAACCAGAGACATGGGAAGAAAGAACAAACTGGGACTTCCAACCAAGATGGAGGCGTAGGTAGATACACTTTGCCTCCTTGCAGAACCAAAAGAAGGACAACAACAAATTTAAAAACAAAAATTAACCAGAACTGCCAGAAAATTGAACTGCATGGAAGTCCGAGAACCAAGGATTTAAAGAAAAATTCATCCAGTCTGATAGGAGGAGTGGAGATGAGCAGTTGGGGTAGAGAGGACTTAACCTGCAAAGAGGTGGCTGCGGGACTCAGGTGGGCAAAGCTGGAGGACCAGGCAAGGCAGGGGTGGAGGACCAGGCAGGCTGGTCCTACATCTGTGAGTGGATTACCAGGAGGAACAGCTGGGGAGTGAGACAGACTGCACAATCCAGGGTTCCATTGCGAGGGAATGAAGCCTCAAAACCTCTGACTGAAAAAATGTGTAGGAGTTCAGGCGGCCAGAGAAACTCCCAGCCTCACAGGAGACTTTGTTTGAGAGACCCACGGGGTTGTAGAACATACACAAACCACCCCCGCCACCCCCGGAAATCAGCTCCAAAAGGGCTCAATTTGCTTGTTGAAAGCCTGCTGAGAGCCCAGCAGGCGGCATTGTTCCCTCTCTGACCCTTCCTCCCCATCCAGAGCCACCATGCAGCAACGTGGGTTGCCCTACCCAGGCAAATACCTAAGGCTCTGCCCCTTATAACTTAACAGGTGCGATGAGACAAAGAAATATGGCCCAAATGAAAGAACAGATCAAAGCTCCAGAAAAAATACAACTAAGTGATGAAGAGGTAGCCAACCTATCAGATGCAGAGTTCAAAACACCGGTAATCAGGGTGCTCCCAGAAATGGTTGAGTATGGTCACAAAATAGAGGAAAAAGTGAAGGCTGTGCAAAGTGAAATAAAGGAAAATGTGCAGGGAACCAACAGTGAAGGAAAGGAAACCGGGACTCAAATCAATGGTTTGGAGCAGGAGGAAGAAATGAACATTCAACTGGAACAGAATGAAGAAACAAGAATTCAGAAAAATGAGGAGAGGCTTAGGAACCTCTGGGACAACTTTAAATGCTGCAACATCCAAATCATAGGGGTGCCAGAGGGAGGAGAAGAAGAGCAAGAAATTGAAAACTTACTCGAAAACATAAGGAAGGAGAACTTACCTAATCTGACAAAGGAAATAGATTTCCAGGAAGTCCAGGAAGCTCAGAGAGTCCCAGAGAAGTTGGACCCAAGGAAGCACATGCCAAGGCACACCATAATTACATTAGCCAAGATTAAAGATAAGGAGAGAATCTTAAAAGCAGCAAGAGTAAAGGAGACAGTTACCTACAAAGGAGTTCCCACAAGACTATCAGCTGATTTCTCACAAGAAACCTTGCAGGCAAGGAGGGGCTGGAAAGAAGTATTCAAAGTCATGAGAGGCCAGGACCTACATCCAAGATGACTATCCAGCAAAGCTATCACTTAGAATGGAAGGGCAGATAAAGTGCTTCCCAGATAAGGTCAGGTTAAAGGAGTTCATCATCACCAAGCTCTTATTATATGAAACGTTAAAGGGATTTACCTAAGAAAAAGAAGATCAAAAATACAAACAGTAAAATGACAACAAATTCACAGCTATCAACAACTGAACCTAAAGAAGAGACAAAGAAACTAAACAAACAACTAGAACAGGAACAGATTCACAGGAATAGAGATCACATGGAGAGTTATCAGCAGGGAGGGGTAGGTTGGAGAATGGGGGAAAAGGCACAGGGAATAAAAAGAATAAATGGAAGGTACAAAATAGACAGGGGGAGATTAAGAACAGTATAGGAAATGGAGAAGCCAAAGAACTTACATGCATGACCCATGGACATGAACTAAGATGGGAGGTGGGGAATGCTGGTGGGAGGAGGGGTACAGGGCAAAGGGGAATAAAGGGGAGAAAAAAATGGACAACTGTAATAGCATAATCAAAAAATATATATTTAAAAAAAAAAAGACCGACTGTGACCAGAAGGGAGGGTTGCGGTGAGTTAACTGGGGAAAAGTTAAGTCAAGGTACATGTATAAAGGACCCATGAACAAAGACAATGAGGAGGAGGACTAAAAGTGGAAGGTGAGCAGTGGACAGGGCAAGGGACAATAATGGGGGGAAAATGGAGACAACTGTAATTGAACAACAATAAAAAAAATTTTAAATAGAGTTTAGGAGAATCAGAAGTTGAGGTCTTACTTTTCCAATCTCAAAATGGTAGACAGCACAACATATATTACTGTTTTTGGCCACTGTAACTTTTTTTGGTTCATTTTTATTAACTGGTATAAAACTAGGGACAATTGCTAGGTGAGGGCTCATTACATAAACTTTATGTAGGAAAAATTTGATACATTTAGTTTTATCAGTACAGTGTGACTTTTAGAATTAAAGACATTACCAAGACTTTGTCTTGCCCTGGCTGGGTAGCTCAGTTGGTTGGAGCATTGTCTTGTACACCAAAAAGATTGCATGTTTGATCCCCAGTCGGGCATATGTGGTAGGCATCTGATCAATGTTTCTCTTTCACATTGATGCTTCTGTCTTTTTCAAATCAGTAAACATATCCTCAGGTGAGGATTTAAAAAAAACCTTTCTCTGTACAAAAAAATTAACGTTTTGGTAGAATTTGCACCCATCTACATTTAGATAGCATTTCTATGTATCAGACACTGAGTAGTACTTCATCTTTAAATCCACTCTGCATCATTGTCCCCAGTGACGCAAACAAATAACTATTGTACTTTATGAGAAGTGCTACAATAGAATTATCTTTAAAGTGCTATGGGAAATCACATCAAGTTTCATCTAAATTTGTTCTTCCAGTTACCATTTTGTTACTATTATCTCCTAACTATTGCTGTGATCTCCCTTCCTTCATTGTTTATTCATTCTTGTTCCAGTTGAATATTTTCTCCTCACAGTCATCAGATACCTTAAATAAAATTTGACCTTATCACTTACCTATTTAATAACACTTTTCAAAAATTTCCTCTCATATATGGTATAAACTCCCGTTTCTTCAAGGCCTTTAATAATTATTCTGATCTAATTTCGGTCAGCTCTTTAGCTTTGTCTAGCCCTCAACTTTTACTATCTCCATCCTTCAAACAAATACAACCTTTTGAAGAAGTCTCCCCAAACTGATTTTCACCTTACTGCTTAGGATGCCCACTTCCGCTTTTTCTTCCCCCCTTTTAATTAACTCAAGTTGGTCCTTAAAATTCAAAGCTAGGATCCTCAAGGACATCTTTCATAATGCAGTGGAGACTAGATTAGTTGTCCCCTGCTATACTTTTTTAGAAAAGTTGCGTGTTCCTTTTTTAAACAGTAGTATAATGCTTTTTTTCTCTTCTAGATTCTTTCTCTTTGTATAAGTTTATAAAGTAATGTGGTAGTTACCTAGCATCCACCGAAGTCACCACTGTTGTTGGTTTTTAACTCTTTCTGAACTCTTGGCTTTAAAGTGATGTGTTTCAACCTGTTGCAGTTATTGATGCTTAGGTTGTTCTATTTTGCTAGTAGGAGGTTATTCAGGTTGGCTTCTGTGTCTCTAGTAATAGAGCCTATCAAACAGACTTATTTTCCTCAAGGAAACAAATTTGAGATGGGTGCAATTCTTTCTGAATAGGGACCGGGAAAGCTACAGAGAAATCTTGATTTTTTTTTTTTTTTTTTTTTTTTTTTACTGTCATAGAAACTTGAGATGTTCATGGTATAGTTATAAACTAAATTTATGTTGCCCCATCTAACAGCATTATAGAGGATCTCTTTTATAAATTCAGTTATTCTTCTACCTCTGTTACAGTGACATTTTGTTTATACTAGCACTTCCCCACAGCCTGATTTGCAGTATGATTAATCCCCCCGGGTAATCCATAATGGTGGGAATCGTTATCTTTGTATCTCCATTATTTAGTTCAGTTCCTTACCGTATAGTTTGTACTCGTTTGCTGCTTTGACAGGCAGTTCTGTTAGGCAATAAGCACATTACATTTTTAGTTTACGTAGCTCTTCATTATTATGTTGAGTTCCTATAATGTGCCAAGCTATACTCTTACTTCACGTGACTTACTTTACGTGATTTATTTTTAATTATAAAATGTGATACAGTCCCTGTATGCTGAATATCTATTACATTAAGTACCAAACATAATATGTTAATCTGTAGTAACTGTCCAATGGTAGGGCAAAGGTGTAATGGCCACCATAACAAGACGGTATCTTCAGATGGAAAGACAAAGCAGGCAACTCCACAGAACATAACAGAGTTTATTATAGGGTAATTTACAATTTACTTATGGGATGATAGGGCTGGAGCAGCAGTTTTACATAAATTATTCTCCAAGACTCCTGTTACTGTACTGTTTTTAATAATATCACTTAGGTACTAACGATTGAAAAGACAAAGGCACAAACAGTGCAGTAGCCCCACAGGCCATAACTCTGGGTAGTCTTGCCATACCTCCTGGCAGTTGATACTAGCACCAGTTTGATACTTGGCTGTTATTCTGGCCATTACTAACAAATGTATTTATGGTTATATTTTAAGGAACACAGATAATCATTAAGTGGAAATCTTTGATGTGCTTACTAAGGACAGTGAGGTTGGTCAAAGGTCACAGCATGAAAGGACACAAAGATGGAGATGGTTTTTGTTCACATCCACATCTATATAAGTAATATTTCCTAAAATGTGTTCTGCACAATGTTACTAGGTAGGTGTTTGAAGAATAGAGAGATATTTTGGTCAAATAAGTTTGGGAAACACAAAGTTAGACAAAGGTAAACAAGTTTTATGATTAGAGGATTTCATAGTGTGAATAATGTGCAGTGTTAGAGGCTGCCTAAGGGACAAAGAAGGTATCATTTCTTAATTTATTTGACTTAATTTTTTTTCCTTGAGTATCTGTGGAACATACTTAGGAAAATGTTGGCTGGGTTATACAAACAGATGTGATCCAGTGGAAAGGGCATGGAGTTATAAATCAAAATTTGGGTCTCTGTCCCTAAATACTAGATGTAGAAATCTTCTGACATCTTATAAAGCCTCAGTTATCTCATTAGTACAAAAAGTTAATACTGGTCTGTACAGTGTAAGATGGCAGATTTTTCACAAAGCACTTGACAAAGACTTTAACGCAGTCTTATTATGTAGATAAATGGTTCGTTATGAATTTAACAAATACTCTGAATATTTTATTTCCTTCTCTGCACAGCTTTTCCTGATCTTATCCTGAAGATTAAAAGTATTACTTCTGTAGGCATACCTGTAGTTATTTCTTAGCAGCCAAAATTTTGTAGCCACCTGGATTCTTGTAATTATAGCAAATCTCTTCTTGACCAGTGATGGCAGTGATCCAGGTCCCTTAGATCTGAACTAAACACCCAGGAGCAATTTATCTTAACTATCTTCCATTTTAATTTTACCCTATGTAGATAAGTAGAAGGAAATCAAACAATGTATTCAATTCTGAGTAATTTAGATCTGTTTTATAATCTCATTTTTTATTTCAAATAATTGAACATCAGTAATCTGTTAGGTATTTTCTGAAATATAAAGATATTTAAATAACCAAGATATGTAATACTCTTGACATTTAAATTGCTCTAAAAATATAGTACAGCTTTTTATGCTATTTATAGTAAATGGCAGAATTATGTAAACAAGAAAGGTGCTGTAGTCTTGAGTCATATTATGTACACATGGTTTAGTCAGGATTATGTTTTAGAGTAACAAACCAGAGTATATCCTATGATAAATACTAGAAGAATGCTAATAAGGCATTGACATTCCTTCCTTGTCTTGTGCTGCAGTATGAAGAAAAAGATGTCTTAGGTAATTCATTGAAATGACATTTATTGAGTCTGTCACACCTTCTTAGCTCACTAACACATTTAATCCTATGGTTACCTTATGATTACTAATAATATTAACTGGTTTTCATATTTTTAGGACTAAGTTGGACTTCATGATGAGTTTTTTTCTTTATTATCACTTGCTTTCTTAACAGGGCCTGATAGCTTCCCTCCTGGCAAGGTAGCAATGGGGTATCAGTGGAGGCAGAAGTATCTGGTAAAAATTAACAGATTAAATACTGCCTTTCCTCTTAGTGATCAGAGCCGAGGCAAGAGAACATAGGGTGGTTTTTTGTGTGATGATATAAATGAAATTACTGGTTGGCAAGGGCTCAGTTGTGGAGCCAGATCATCTGAATTTGTATTCCTGTACTCTACTACTTAGGTTTAACTTTGTATAATTTAAGTATTTTAACTATAAAATAGGAATAGCAGCAATATTTACTATATAGAGTTGTGAGGATTAAATGAGTTAACACATGAAAAGTGTGTCTGACAACTGATAAATAATAAATGCTAACTATTTACTGTTGTTACTATGATCAACAACCTTAACTTACCTCTACTGGTAAGGGAGGAGAAACCAGCAACCCTAATACCTTTCAGTAGCAAGTGGGGCTTTCCATCCATGTTAGGATCCCAGTCAATCCATGCTGTAGTGTTTAGATGGTTATTTTAGAGATAGACAACATGTTATTGCCATCTTGGGTGGTATAAATGTTATTTTTTCAATGAGTATTACCCAATACCAATACTTTTTTACTTTCAAGTTACCCGTACTTTTTATACATATTATTTCTCAAATAAAACTCCTAATGCAGATGTTATTATTACATGGTTTCCTGAATGGAAGGAGGGGAAGAGAGATTCCTAAAAAATGGGGAATTTCTTCCAAAATCTCTCTCTACTAGAATAAATGAGAGATCCCAGAGAGGTCAAAGTATTTTGAATAAGGTCATAGAGTTAGTTAAGTGGTAAGGCTGGAATTTAAATCCAGGAATTTAGTTCTGTGCCCTTACTACTACTTAGTTCCCCTGCTTTTAAAAAACACACAATAAAACAAATTATTTTAGAGTGGATATGGAATTTCTGATTTAATTTCTCTTTGTGAACAAGATAATGTCCTAAGTTAGTCATAGGACTAGATTCCATTTTTTTTAATTGCTTCTATTTCTAAGTATAGAAGGATGTTTAGAGAAATGCTCTGATCTGCATTGATTTGTTGAACATATCAAAAATTGCTGGCTTGGTTTTGGTCATTATTATTTAACTGATATAAGTTAATTCTATAAATGCATGTTTAGTTAAGAGAATTATGGCCTCTGTTTTCAATGACTACCTTTTCTTTGACTAGGTTGGAAGAGGAAGTTCATGTTTTTTGGAGGGTTTTTTCTTTTTTAAAGTTTGATATATAAAATATGAGTAGCACTTTTAGTGGTAAATGAAGACAAATTAGTTTGTATTTGGTCTTTCACTATGTTTCTATTACTTAGAAGCTTGAGAAGTAAATCCTTAATTTTTTTTAACTAAGCTGTTCATTTTAAGCAATAAATATCTTTTTAAAAAGTATTTTTAAAGTAATTTACATGATATAGTATTTTTTTAATATTTTTTAAAGATTTTATTTATTTGATTTTTTAGAGAGAGGGGAAGGGAGGGAGAAAGATAAGGACAGAAACATTACTGTGTGGTTGCCTCTCACATGACCCATACCGGGGACCTGGCCAGCAACCCAGGCATGTGCCCTGACTGGGAATCAAACCAGCAACCCTTTGGTTTGCAAGCCAGCACTCAATCCACTGAGTCACACCAGCCGGGGCTAAAAAACTATTTTAAATGGTTCAATGATTTATTTTTACTATTTTAAAAATAATTCCCACTCTGAAATTGTTGAAATAACATTTATTGAAAAACTGAAATAATTATCAATCGAGTAATGTTAAATGTTACGGGCTTGGCTGTAAAAGCTTTAATACCTGGAAATTAATATTATAGGTTCATTAAATACAACTTTAGTATTTATCCTGGATAATTTTTTGACCCTCCAAATGATTGATAAAGTAAGGTATATGTGAATTATTTCATACAATTAATAAAAGAAACTAATGATCTTTTTATTGCACTAGCAGGGTCTTCACAGTTCATGATGAAGTTTAGATGAACTAGAAAAGAAGTTATCTTTGCAAGATGACTTCTTGTGAAAGGTTATTAACCGGGCAGTGCCTTTATTAATAAATCTACTGAGAACATACTGCCATGTACCAGCAAGTCAGAAAATAAGCAAACTTCGTAAATTATGCAAAGTGGTGCTGGGTTGCATTAACAGCAATGTTCTCATTAAAGCTGGGCTTAGGAAAAAATACCCATGTATTCTGCTTCTACTTTTCACTACATGAAAACTGTGCCAACAGCAGACAGCCAAGACCTGGGAAAGAAAGGCACACAAGGGCTGTGTTGGGCCTTTCGGCAGAATTTCTAGAAACTTCTCTCTAGGACTATTCCCCTCTATTAGCCATCTCTGTTTCTTCTGTTTATCTGACATTTAGAAAGGAGAAAGAATCTGATTGGCTCACTTGAGTCAGCAGCTGTCTAGGTTTGGATCAGTGTGAGAGAGGGACGTGTCCACCATCAAATACAACAAAGTCATGATCCTTGGTAGTCTTCCTCAGAATAAAGCAGGCCTTCAGTCCTTTTATGCTTAGTGATTTAATGATTTTATTGGTCAAAAACTTCATTTGTTTTTCTTTGTAAGATGACTAGTATCGCTTAGCTGTCTTTAACTTAATTGGAAACAATTTTGTTAGATTGTATTGTGATAGCTGTCATATCAGCGTGCATTTTTTAAAAAATTATCAAAAGGTGAATTTTTGTGTAGCCATTTTAATATTAAAGATGAAAGAAAATACACAACATTTTTGGTATATTATGTTTTACTATTTCTAGAAAGGTAAAAATGCAATTGAAACACAAACTTTTTTGCACTGTATAGAGAAGATGCTGTGACTAATCGAATGTGTCAAAAGTGATTTGTGAAGTTTTGTGCTGGAGATTTCTTGCTGGATAATGCTCCACAGTTGGATAGAGCAGTTGAAGTTGATAGTGATCAAATTGAGGCATTAATTGAGAACAGTCAAGGTTATACCACATGGGATATAGCTGACATATTCAAAATATCCAAATCAATGAAGTTATTGGTGAAAATGAAAAATGTGTCTTGTCTTTTATGGAAAAAGCCATACAGACTTTTTGGCCAAACCAATACCTAAGTATAAATGAGAGACAGGTGTTGAATCTAGGTACTTAGTTTTCAATCTTTAAATCAAAGATTAAAGGTGGGGGCTTGGGCCTTTTGGGGGGTCATTGAGGGACCCCTGAAATCACACTGTATCTAATAAAGTCTCACTAGCTCTGAGAATCTTTTTAATCTCTTTATTAAAGGGGAATAGAAGAGAGGAGTGAAGTGAGACAGTCATGGCTGCTTCTTTCTCTTATGTGGTTGCTAGTGATGGCCTTCTCTCCTTGGCTTCTTCCAGAACTTGAGTTGTCTCAGTTTTACCACAAAGCTGTTTGCCAGGCTCTTTCCTTCCATTCCCTCCCTTTCCTGTGTTAACCAATTGAATTCCTCCCATCACCACCTAATGCAATTTAAGTTAACCTTTTGTTGTAAGGGTCCCATATGGAATGCTGTTCTTTTCTTGGGCACTTGGTATTTAGCATTTTGATTCTTTAACTCATTTTTTTGCCCTTGATATCCTAGGATATAGGTAAGCCTATCTGCCCTTCATACTAGTGTTTCTCACAGTTTCTTAATAAGATACAACTTCTTAGCTGAAAACTTCTATTATATAACTCATAGGGTTATATGAATTAACCCTAAGTCTTATTTATTTTCATAATAAGACAAATTGATTTTGAGCAGTGGCAGTTGCTTTTTAATGCCTTCTCCCATATATCCACAGTACTTTTCAATGAGAAAATGTATTCAAAATCAACTAGCTCAGTGCCTAGCACTTGATGCTACTCAGATGCTATTAGCTTCTTATTTTTAAATGATGTTTTTATCATAATTTAAAAGTAATACATGTCTATCATAGGAAACGTGGAAAATGCAGATAAGAATAATAAAGTGAAATCACCAGTTACCTGCTGTTAACATTGTGAATTTTTCCCAACAAGATTAGGAGCATATTGTACATAGTTTTTTATTGTTCTGTTTTCATATAACATACCAAAAGTACTTTCTCACATCACTAAATATCCCTTTGAAAAATAATTTTAATGAATATAATATTTCATTGTACAAGTATGCCGTAATTGATTTATTAAACCCTTCAATTAACATACTGCATTCATGTCATTAACTTAATCTCATTTCTTTTTTTTAAAGTATATTTAATTGATTATGCTATTACAGTTGTCCATTTTTTTCTCCCCTTTATTCCCCTTTGCCCTGTACCCCTCCTCCCACCAGCATTCCCCACCTCCCATCTTAGTTCATGTCCATGGGTCATGCATGTAAGTTCTTTGGCTTCTCCATTTCCTATACTGTTCTTAATCTCCCCCTGTCTATTTTGTACCTTCCATTTATTCTTTTTATTCCCTGTGCCTTTTCCCCCATTCTCCAACCTACCCCTCCCTGCTGATAACTCTCCATGTGATCTCTATTCCTGTGAATCTGTTCCTGTTCTAGTTGTTTGTTTAGTTTCTTTGTCTCTTCTTTAGGTTCAGTTGTTGATAGCTGTGAATTTGTTGTCATTTTACTGTTTGTATTTTTGATCTTCTTTTTCTTAGGTAAATCCCTTTAACGTTTCATATAATAAGAGCTTGGTGATGATGAACTCCTTTAACCTGACCTTATCTGGGAAGCACTTTATCTGCCCTTCCATTCTAAGTGATAGCTTTGCTGGATAGTCATCTTGGATGTAGGTCCTGGCCTCTCATGACTTTGAATACTTCTTTCCAGCCCCTCCTTGCCTGCAAGGTTTCTTGTGAGAAATCAGCTGATAGTCTTGTGGGAACTCCTTTGTAGGTAACTGTCTCCTTTACTCTTGCTGCTTTTAAGATTCTCTCCTTATCTTTAATCTTGGCTAATGTAATTATGGTGTGCCTTGGCATGTGCTTCCTTGGGTCCAACTTCTCTGGGACTCTCTGAGCTTCCTGGACTTCCTGGAAATCTATTTCCTTTGTCAGATTAGGTAAGTTCTCCTTCCTTATGTTTTCGAGTAAGTTTTCAATTTCTTGCTCTTCTTCTCCTCCCTCTGGCACCCCTATGATTTGGATGTTGCAGCATTTAAAGTTGTCCCAGAGGTTCCTAAGCCTCTCCTCATTTTTCTGAATTCTTGTTTCTTCATTCTGTTCCAGTTGAATGTTCATTTCTTCCTCCTGCTCCAAACCATTGATTTGAGTCCCGGTTTCCTTTCCTTCACTGTTGGTTCCCTGCACATTTTCCTTTATTTCACTTTGCACAGCCTTCACTTTTTCCTCTATTTTGTGACCATACTCAACCATTTCTGGGAGCACCCTGATTACCGGTGTTTTGAACTCTGCATCTGATAGGTTGACTATCTCTTCATCACTTCATCTTCATTCTATTGAGATTTTTAAAAAAGATTTTGTTTTTATTTTTAGAGAGAAGAGAAGGGAAAGAGAAAGAGAGGGAGAGAAAATTCCATGTGTGATTGTCTCTCATACACCCCCTACTGGGGACCTGGCTCCCAGGCATGTGACCTGACTGGGAATCAAACCCACAACCCTTTGCTTCAGGGGCTGGCGCTCAAGCCACTGAGCCACACCAGCCAGGGTGGATGTGGTATCTTTAATTCCGTAGTTGTCAGACTTCCATTCAACTTGATTTCGGATGGTTGTTCTAAAATGCAGTTGTAATTTTGACATGGTTATGCAAGGAGGTGAGCTGAATTTACTTATGCCTCCGTCTTGACCAGAAGTCACCATTGGTATTTTAATAGGCATTGCTTTGAATCTATAGATTGCTTTAGGTAGTGTGGACATTTTAATGATGTTCATTTTTCTAATCCATGAACAGGGGGGTATATGCTTACATTTATTTGTATCTTCCTCAGTTTCTTTCTTCAGTATTCTGTATTTTTCCGAGTACAGTTCTTTTACCACCTTGGTTAAATTTATTCCTAGGTATACTATTTTTCTTGTTGCTATAGTAAATGGGATATTTTTCTGGTTTCTCTTTCTGACAGTTCATTGTTGGTATACAAAAATGTCACCGATTTTCGTACATTGACTTTGTATCCTGCTACCTTGCCAGATGTGCTTATTAGGTCGATTACCTTCTTTCTTGAAATGCTTTCCTGTTTAGCTTTTACTACAATATATTGTCCTCATTTTCTTCCTACCTCTCTAATTTTTCTAAGTCTTCTCGCCTCACTTTGATACTTCTCTCCATTTGTGTATTTATTTCTCTTAATATTTTGTTCTTGATTTCATTAAGCTTTTCTATTTCCCTACATTATCAAATTGCCCACTTAATATTAAAATACCTAGTTTATGCTGCTGAGTTCCAAATTTTGTACCTTCCCCACCATCTAGAACTCCCATCCATAATTTCTAGCTGTTATGTAGCTCCAATTATTCTGTGTTGTGGTTAGTGATACTAGTACAGTCCCAGGTACTTAAGCCAGAAATTGTCATTTTTATTTTTTGCCATATCCCATATCTAGTAAGATATTGCTCTTTTTTAGACCATTTATCACTAATGTATAGTACGATAGTGCTTATTTTATTCTGCTTTGAATTATTACTAACTCTCTTTGGATTTGACTCTTCTTAAGAGTTAGATTCTACCATAACCATACCATCCCTCTTTGTTGAATTAAAGATACTCTTCGAGGCTTTCTTTCTAAACTTGAGTCAGTGTTATGCTATATCATTAACTGGCTTTCCCTGGTAATGGAAACTTAGTCATGATTCATTATTTGATTATATGTATGTTGCCTGTAATACACTATTCTTAGGGTTAGTGCAGGAATGGGTTTGGTTTTATTTGATGCATAACCTGACAGTATGTGGGAAGATATTTAAATGGATTTAGATGTTATTACTTATAATGAATGGAATCTTTGCTAATTAGCTAGCTTTTTGATGACATATGTACAAAAAATAGTCACAGATAGTATAGAATATATTTACTCTCAGTCTAGAGAGGGAGAGGATCACCAAGAACACAAGTATCTTTTACCTTTTCTCTTTTTTTAAAGGAGAAATTGTCTCCAGATATTCTTTAAACTCTTGCCTTGAGGGTATTCTTGTCATGCTTTTAACATATTCTTGCTAACAAATGTAGGCTGCATTTGTTCTGTCACCTGATTGGCCTCTGATGTTTTTTGAATAGACCAGGCTAAGAAGGGATTTGGCTCTGTTAACTGTTTGAATTAAATTTGATGTTTGTGGGAATTAATAGCTTGCTCTTCAGAGTTTCTGAAATGTGATTCCAAAAACTGAAACCGAGCATGGTAGTTCTAGGAATGATGAATACTTCAGTATACAGTATTATTGTATGTCTGTTCATTAGTTAACAAAATTAGATGCTTAATACATGTGTGCAAACCTCGGCCTCCATTTTCCCTGCTTATTTTTATTTGTGAACTCTAAATCTTTTATCTAAACACTTAGTCTAATTAAACTATTGGTAACTATGTTTTTTGAAGTAAGATACCTTCTCTTTAGGCTCTTGATACCTGAGCCAGTGCTCTTCTGAATGTGATGACTTAAGGGGTAATCAGATCACCTGAGGAGTAATTAGATCACCTAAGACTAACAGTTTTTAAATTGTTTTTCAAAGATACTTCTTTTCTGGAATTCCTGTTTCCCATTTCACCAGCTATTTATCTAGATTTTAACATTCGTACTCTTGATACCTTCATATTCATTAACAAAAATTTTCTTCTTAGAAGCTAGAGCTAAGTAACTGACAGATACCTAGACAGTCTTTTTTTCCATCTATAATTCTGCCCCTTCCTCATCTCTCTCCATCCCTGACTTTACCTCATCTTCCTCTCTGTGTCCTCCCCTCTTTTTCTCCTTCCCCATTTTGTTTGTCACAGTGTATAGAAATGTAGGTGGGAATAGATGTAAAGATACTGTTCAGAAACATATTAATTTCTTAGATAACTAGTTCAAATTACTTCGGAGTCACCAGGCCTGGGTTAGAATCCTATGTTATAAAAGTAGTATGGATCCATTGTAGAGCGTAAGGAGTGATACAGTATCAATGATTATGAAGCAGAAAGAAAAAGTGCTGTTCTCTTCTATACTTCTTAGAGATAATCACTATTAATGGCTTTCAAGTACCCTTCTAAATGCTATATATATTTACATATATTCAATGTAGCATTTATCTACATTAATTTCAAATTTATTATGTGTACATTTTTCTTTTATAACAGTCTTCAGTAGGTCAGAAAGCATCTAGAATATTCACTTTGTTCAAGTTTAATTCACTTGATATTACTAAGTTATAGTATCTCAGTTTTCTCTTTCTCTCTGCCACTTTCAGGACACTGCTCCGTCAGTTATTTATTTATTTATATCTGTTTTAAACTTTGCAATGGCACAAAGTTCATTTATAAAGATAGGAGGAAAGTAAATAAATTAGAATAGAAAACCAGGTACAAGATGTAGAAGACAGAAAATGAAGATATTTCCATCTTTGGGTTCAGTCTTAGTAGTTGAACTAGATGGGTAAATGTTCTGCCAGGTGTGTTAAGATTCACAGTAATTAGGAATTAAAAGCCTGTGGAAGAAAATTTAGAATTGTTCTTGCTGTCATTTGGGGAAGTCTTGTAAGAGGTCAATATAGGATTGACAGACATTTTGAAGATACAGAATGAACCTGTAGAGTGCAAAGTAGTCTTCTGGGATCAGGGAAAAAGGAAAAAGGACTGTAGATAGCAGTGCACCAGATGCTTAAGGTATTCAGGACACTGTGAGAGTAATAAATATAGCATTGATAAACTTGCTTACCATAACTAGGCACCAGAAAATGAACTTTACTTTCCTAATATGTATAAAACTTTGGCTGCACATTAATGTAAATCAGGATTTCAGGGTCTTACAATACAATGGAAAAAAAACGTTTTTCCCTCTTTGAAACACATCATCACTTATGAAGTATATGCTTGGAAAGTCATTGAACTACTCATACATTAATTACTTTGGTAGTCTTAAGTCTGTCTACCTATAAAGCATTATTTGCATATATATCCTTTTGTTCTCATAGAATGCTAGGCACTTTTTTAAACATCCAAACATTGGAGGTGTTGTGGGGGGGCAGAGGAGAGCAGTTAGGAGGTAGCTGAAATAAGACAGCAGCCAAAATAGTACATAATATGTTTTAATCAGTTGAAGAACTGATTAAAATTTTCTGATTAAAATTCCTGTTCTGTTAGACAGATGTTACTTCTGAGCTTCCTTTAATCTGTTCTATGGCATTTAAAAATAATTTTGGAGGAGTCTCAGCCCCATACCAGGTCCTCCAGCCCAGGCTTCTGGTGCCAGGAAGATAAGTCCCCACAACTTCTGCCTGCCTAACCCAGCAGGGATTGAATTGGTGGAAGAAACCCAAGCAGTTCCTCTTAAAGAACCCACACATGGACTCACCTACTCAGATTTTCTCCCTCTGAGCTCCAGCACCAGGGTGGCAGTTTGAAAGTGGCACCAGTGGCATAAAGAGAGGAACTGAAGTGTCTAGCATCAAGGTCAGCAGAGGCCATTGTCCCTTTTCTAAACCCTCCTCCCACAGAGCCAGCAAGCTAAGGCCATATCTGAGACTCCATCAACCTGGCTAACACTATTTGACTTGCCTTGGAGATCCTCAGAGACTCTGCCCCAGCCAACTTGTGGGCTGACCCAACCTACTTTTACATATGAATGGCTGGTGTTGGTTCATGCTGCACTACATCTTAAATCCTCTCAAACAAGCAATAGCTGGCGTCAGTGAGCCCCAGGCATGGCACTTGCAGCATCCAGCCCATCCAAGATTCACAGCTTGGCTTTGTCTGGGAATCTCCAAGCCCAGCACAAGTAACAGCCATCTCAGATTGTTTTATAGCTCAGAAAGGATCGCCCAGGGAAAACACAGGTGGGGGCTGAACTTGGCCTACACTATCTGGGAAATCCCAGGGCCAGCATACCCAGTGGACAACTACAGACCATGTCAGAGCACCACCACCCTGCCCCTGCACAGCAGATCCTCCGTGGAGGGTAGAGATTGGTGGTAAGTGATCATAGCTGATCCTTGCAACTGACTGGCCTAAGTAAATCCCTCCCATTGATCTACCAACAGCAACCAAGACTAAACTATAAGTGAAGGGTATATTCAGCCCACATGAAGAGTGCACCTCAAGTACTCAGCTTGGGTGATAGGGGAGGCTGTGCCACTGGACCCTATAGGACACCTACTACATTAGGCCATGATACCAACAGAGGGAATCGTAGCAGCTCTACCTATTACAAAGAAACAAACGTAGGGAGGCTGTCTAAAGGAGGAGGCAGAGACATGACTCAAGTGAAAGAACAGATCAAAACTCCAGAAAAAGAACTAAATGAAATGGAGATAAGCAATCTGTCAGATGCAGAGTTCAAAACACTGTTTGTAAGGATGCTCAAGGAATTTAGTGATGGCCTCAGCAGCATAAAAAAGATTCAGTCAGAAACAAAGTATACACTAGTAGAAATAAAGAACAATTTACAGGGAAACAAGAGTAGAGTGAATGAAGCTGAGAATCAAATTAATGATTTGGAACATAAGGAAGCAAATCACAATCAAACAGAACAATGAGGAGAAAAAAGAATCCAGAAAAATAAGGATAATGTAAGCACCATCTGGGACAACTTGAAGAGGTCCAATGTTCACATCATAGGGGTGCTAGTAGGAGAGGAGAAAGAGCAAGAAATTGGAAAAAAAAAATGAAAGAAAACTTCCCTATTTTGATGAAGGAAATAGATACACAAGTCCAGGAAGCACAGAGACTCCCAAACAAGATGGATGCAAAGAGGCCCACTGCAAGACACATCTTAATGAAAATGCCAAAGGTTAAAGGTAAAGAGAAAATCTTCAAAGCAGTGAGAGAAAAGAAATTAGTTACCTTCAGGGGAGTTCCTATAAGACTGTCCCCTGATTTCTGAAAAGAAACTTTTCAGGCTAGAAAGGATTGGCAAGAAATATTCAAATTCATGAAAAGCAGGGACCGACAGCCAAGATTGCTCTACCCAGCAAGTATATCATTTAGAATCAAAGGACAGATAAAGAGCTTCCCAGACAACAAAAAAGTAGAGGAGTTCATCACCCCAAAACCATTATTATATGAAATGTTTAAAGGGACTTATTTAAGAAATATAGAAGATCAAAAGTATGAACAATAAAATGGTAAAAAATACATACCTATCAACAATTGAATCTAGAAAACAAACTAAGCAAACAAGAACAGACAGAATCATGGATACAGAGCATTTTTTGGTTGCCAGATGGGAGGGAAGTGTGGGGAAATGAACAAAGAAGTGAGGGTATTAAGAAATGCAAATAGGGAGGAGAACCAAGATGGCGGCGTAGGTAGACACACTGCGCCTCCTCGCACAACCAGAACTGACAGAAAATCGAACGGCAAGGGGGTCCAACACCAAGGAAATACAAAATAAACATTCATCCAGGCCGGTAGGAGGGGTGGAGACGGGCACCGGCGCAAAGAGGACTCGCGTGGCTGTGGTGGGACTGAGACTGGCGGAGTGTGGGAAGAACAGGGCAGGCAGTCTGACCACTAGCAGACCCTGTGGCCCCACATTGGCGCACAGATAAACCGAGAGGGCCGGACTCAGAGTGGCGGAGAGCGGGGCAGGCTGAGCAGTGGGTAGCACCCCGCAGCCCCACATTCGTGCATAGATAAACCGGTCTAACGGCGGGGAGCGAAGCAGACTGTGCAACCCAGGGCTCCAGCTCGGGAAAATAAAGCCTCAAACCTCTGATTGAAAACGCCCATGGGGGTTGGGGCAGCAGCAGGAGAGACTCCCAGCCTCATGGGAGTGGTCGTTGGAGAGACCCACAGGGGCCTAGAGTGTGCACAGGCCCACCCACTCGGGAACCAGCACCAGAGGGGCCCAGTTTGATTGTGGGTAGCATAGTGAAAGATTGAAATCCGGAGGAGAGTAAGGCAGGCGCCTTTGTTCCCTCTCGGCCCCTCCCCCACGTACAATGTCACAGCGCAGCAACCAGCTTACCCCGCCCCGGTGAACACCTAAGGCTCTGCCCCTTAAAGTAACAGACGCACCAAGACAAAAAAAAAAAAGGCCCAAATGACAGAACACTTCAAAGCTCCAAAAAAAATACAACTAAGCGAGGAAGAGATAGCCAACCTATCGGATGCACAGTTCAAAACACTGTTTATCAAGACGCTCACAGAATTGGTTGAATCTGTTCGAAAACCAGATGAAAAAATGAAGCCTATGCTAAGAGAAACAAAGGAAAATGTACAGGGAACCAATAGTGATGAGAAGGAAACTGGGACTCAAATCAACGGTGTGGACCAGAAGGAAGAAAGAAACATCCAAACAGAAAAGAATGAAGAAACAAGAACTCGGAAAAATGAGGAGAGGCTTAGGAACCTCCAGGACATCTTGAAACGTTCCAACATCCGAATTATAGGGGTGCCAGAAGGAGAAGAGGAAGAACAAAAAATTGAAAACTTATTTGAACAAATAATGAAGGAGGACTTCCCCAGTCTGGCAAAGGAAATAGACTTCCAGGAAGTCCAGGAAGCTCAGAGAGTCCCAAAGAAGCTGGACCCAAGGAGGAACACACCAAGGCACATCATCATTACATTACCCGAGATTAAACGCAAGGACCTACATCCAAGATTACTGTATCCAGCAAAGCTATCATTTAGAATGGAAGGGAAGATAAAGAGCTTCTCAGATAAGGTCAAGTTAAAGAAGTTCATCATCACCAAGCCTTTATTATGTGAAATGTTAAAGGGAGTTACCTAAGAAAAAGAAGATCAAAAATAGGAACAGTAAAAATGACAGCAAACTCACAGTTATTAACGACCACACCTAAAACAAAAACAAGAGCAAACTAGGCAAACAACTAGAACAGGAACAGAACCATAGAGATGGAGATCACATGGAGGGTTGTCAATAGGGGAATGGGAGGGGGAGAGGGGGGGAAAGGTACAGAGAATAAGTAGCATAGATGATAGGTGGAAAATAGACAGGGGGAGGGTAAAAATAGTGTAGGAAATGTAGAAGCCAAAGAACTTATAAGTATGACCCATAGACATGAACTATAGGGGGGAATGTGGGAGGGAGGGGGTGGGTAGGATGGAGTGGAGTGGGGGGGGAATGGGACAACTGTAATAGCATAATCAATAAATATATTTTAAAAAAAAGAAATGCAAATAGGTAGTTAGAGAATAGCCATGGGGGTGTAAAGTACAGTATAGGAAATGGGGTAGCCGAAGAACCTACACGTATGACCCATGGACATGAACAGTGGTGTGGGGCTTGTCTGAGGGAGTGAGTGGTGCTGGGTAGAGGGCAGCAAAGGCAGAGAAATCAGGACAAGTGTAATAGCATAATCAGTAACATAATTTTTAAAAACCATGAAAAAAATACAGTTAATTAAAATAAATAATAATTATTTTAAAATAGTGTTTTTCTTACTAATTTTTCACAGAGAAGTTGGCCATGTGACTTAATTTTATGGAGAAGAAATACAAAAATAGTAATAGCTGTCAAGGTTAGGTGACTTAGTCAAGTCTGCTAAGTATTTGTGTGTCAGAGCACAGCTCTGGAAATTATTCTTGACCCATGAGTCTTGAGAAGATGGTTCTTTTTATCTTCGCCTAACTTTCACTTCTTTTCTTGTTCCATGATGATTGACCAGAAGAGATTGCGATTCTTCAGGAGAAAAGCTTGACCCTAGGCTCTGGTGTTCTGATCTTCTACTATCTTCCCAGATTTCAATGTCGAATAAAGTGAGGCTTTAAGTTAGAAAGTGTGTTTAGAGTTCCCTCCTGTCCCTTCTAGTATCCTGCCACCACCTTGATTTCATGATGCCTCTGATGTACACACATATCCCAAGAAACACACGATTTTCAGAGACAATTCAGTCTGAACTCTTATTTAAGAGTAATTTTTTTAATGGCATCCACATCACTAAGCAGAACCTTGAACATCTCCTAAGCACCCTCACAGTTTACTTTTTTTCCCCTCAGTTTTCTTCCAGAAAATGGTTTATTTGCTTTTTTTACTAAAGGGCCTATTCTTGTATTATTTTCAAAACAAAAAGAAAGTTTGCTGCAAAGGAGAACTCATGTCCACTTGTGCACACATTTAATTGCTTGTAATTGAAGTAACACTTAGGTAAAAAAATATTAAGCCCTGGTTGTTGTGTCTCAGTTGAATGGAAGATTGTTCTGTAACTGAAGAGGTTGCAGGTTTGATTGTGGGACAGGGTGCATACGATCCCCAGTTTGGGCACATACAGGAGGCAACCAAGCTATGCTTCTCTCACATCAGTGAAAAAAAATGTCCTCAGAAGAGGATTAAAAAAAATATTAAGATTATACAAAGTATTCAATTACAGTAAAAGTTTTATTTCCTCTCACCTATCAAATCTTTGAAAACAGTGGACCCTTCAGTAAAACAAGCCATGTTTATCTGTTTTCCCTTCTTATTAAATTTATTCGGGTGACACTGGTTAACAAAATTCTACAGGTTCAAGTGCACAATTCTTTAACACATCATCTGTACACTGTATTATTGTTTGTTCACCATCCCCAGTAAACTCACCATCCATCACCATTTATCCCATCTATAGCCTTCTCTACCTCCCCCAGTGGACCTCCCCCTCAGCAGTCACCACCCTGTTTATCATGTTCATGAGTTTTTTTCTCATTGTATCTTTTTTGCTCAGTTACACCCCTCCTCCAGCCTAGTCCTGCCCCCCACAGCTGTCAGCCTGCTCTCTATGTATGAATCTGTCTCCGTTTCACTTTTTGGTTAATTTTGTTTGTTAGATTCCAAGTATGAGTGAAATTATAAGCTACTTTTCTTTCTCTGACCACCTTATTTCACTTAGCATAATGCTCTCCAGGTCCATCCATGCTGTCACAAAGAGTAAGATTTCCTTCTTTTTTATGGATGAGTAGTATTTTATTGTATAAAATATACCACAGTTTTTTTTATCCACTCATTGACTGATGAACACCTGGGCTGCTTCCAAATCTTGGCTATTGTAAATAATGCTGCAGTGAACATAGGGGTGCATATATTCTTTCAAATTAGTTATTCAGGTTTCTTCAGATGTATATTCCCCAAAATGGAATCATTGGGTCATAAGGCAGTTCCATTTTTAATTTTTTGAGGAAATTCCATACTGCTTTCCACAGTGGCTGCACCAGCCTGCATTCCCACCAACAGTGCACTAGGGTTCCCTTTTCTCCACATCCTCACCAACACTTGTTTGCTGAGTTATTGATGATAACCATTCTCAAAGGTGGGAGGTGATATTTTGTGATTTTAACTTGAATTTCTCTTTGCAGAGGTGTCTGTCCAGGTTCTTTGCCCATTTTTTAATTGAACTGTTTATTTTTTTTGGTGAGTTGTACAAATTCTTTATAAATTTTGGATATTAATCCCTAATAGATGTATCAATGGCAAATACGTTCTCCCATTCAGTGGGTTGTCTTTTTATTTTGTTGATGGTTTTCTTGAGTATCACGTTTATTTATTTGTGGATATTATACCAACCTGACATCCCAGGAATAAATCCCACTTCATCATGGTGTCTTATCTGTTTAACATATTGCTGGATCCAGGTTGCTAATATTTTGTTGAGGATTTTAGTGTCTTAAGTTATTCAGGGATATTAGCCTATAATTTTCTTTCTTCGTAGTGTCTTTATCTGGTTTGGGGATTAGAATAATGATGGTCTCATAAAATGAGATTGGGAGTCTTCCTTCTTGAATTTTTTTGAAAAGTTTGAGAAAGATAGGCATTAGTTCTTCTTTGAATCTTTGGTAAATTTCATTCTTCAAGCCATTCGTTCCAGAACTTTTGTTTGTTCGTAGTTTTTTTAATTACTGCTCCAGTTTCATCCATTGTAATTGGTCTTTTTAGATTGTCTGATTTTTCGTGATTCAGTTTTGGAATATCCTTTGTTTCTAGAAATGTATCCATTTCATCCAGATTGTCCAATTTGTTGCCCTATAGTTGTTTGTAATATTTTCTTACAATTCTTTGTGTTTCTTGGGCATCAGTGGTTACTTCTCCTCTTTCCTTTCTGGTTTTATTTATTTGGATCCTCTCTCTTTTTTCCTTAATGAGTCTGGTTAAAGATTTGTGAATTTTGTATATATTTTCAAAGAACCAGCTCTTGGTTTCATTGATGTTTTGTATTTTGTGTTTTTTTTTTTAGAATGTATGTATTTTTTTTTTATTTCTGCTCTGGTTGTTATTATTTCCTGCCTTCTACATTTTGGGCTTTGTTAGTTGTTCTCAAGTTCCTTTAAGTGTTAAGTTAGATTGTTTGAGATTTTTTCTGTTTCTTGTCATAGGCCTGTAATGCTATGAATTTCCTTCTCAGGATTGCTTTCACTGTGTCCCATAGATTTTGGGTTGTGTTATCATTTTCATTTGTTTCCAGGTTTGTTTGTTTGTTTTCTTTCTTGATCTCACTTTTAACCCCTTCATTGTTTAGTGACATGTTATTTAGTTTTTGTGTGTTTTTGAGTTTTTTTTCCTGTGCTTCAGTTCTAGTTTTTTACCACTATAGTCAGAGAAGATGCTTGATAGGATTTCAGTCTTCCTAACTTTAGACTTGCTTTGTGTTTTAACAAGTGGCCTCTCCTAGAAAATATTCCATGTGCACTGGTAAAGAATGTCTGTTCTGCTTCTTTGGGGTGAAATGCTCTGAAAATATCAATTAAATCCATCTGATCTAGTGTGTCATTTAAGGCCATTGTTTCCTTTTCGATTTTTCTTTCTGAAATATCTATCCATTTATATCAATTGGGTGTTAAAATCCCCTACTACAGCTGTATTATTGTCATTCTCTCCTTTGATGTCCATCAAGATTTGCTTTACATACTTTGGTGTTCCTATGATGGGTGCATAAATGTTTATAAGGGTTATATCCTCTTGTTGGATTGCTCCCTTTATTATTACGTATAGTGCCCTTTGTGTCTTACTGTAACCCTTGTTTTAAAGTCTATTTGGCAGCTGTAACTGTTACTACCCCGGCTTTTTTTGAATTTCTATTTGCATGAAACATCTTTTTCCATGTCTTTAGTTTTAGTCTGTATGTATCTTTCATTCCGAGGTGGGCCTCTTGGAAACAGCATAGACTCACATAGGGGTCTGGTTTTCTTATCCATTCAGCTACCCTGTGTCTTTTGATTGGAGCATTTACATTTAAAGTGATTATTGATAGGTACATATTTATTGCCATTTTATTCTTTTAACTATGTTCCTGTTTCTCCTCCTCCTCCTCCTCTTCTTTTCTTCTTCCTCCTCTTTAACATTTTCTATAATAGTGGTTTGGTAGTAACGAACTCCTTTAGCTATTTCTTGTCTGAGAAGCTCTTTGTATCTCCATTTGTTTTAAGTAATGCCTTGCTGGATAAGGTAGTCTTGGTTGTAGGTCCTTGCTTTCCATCACTATGAATGTTTTATGCCAGTCTGTTCTGACCTAAAATGTTTCTGTTGAGAAATCAGCTGACAATCATATGGGAGCTCCTTTGTAGGTAACTGTCTTTATCTTGCTGCTTTTAAGATTCTCTCTGTCTTTAAATTAGGCATTTTAATTATGATGTGTCTTGGTGTGGGCCTCTTTGGTTCATCTTCGCTCTGGAGTTGTGTGTCTTACTCTTTCACCAGGTTAGGGACATTTCTGGTCATTATTTCTTCAAATAGGTTCTTGATCCCTTGGTTTCTCTCTTCTTTTGGTACCCTTATCATGCAGATGTTGTTACACTTCATGTTGTCCCTAAGGTCCTTGAAACTATCCTCATGTTTTTTAATTTTTTTCTTTTTGCTGTTCTGATTGGGTGTTTTTTTGCACCTTGTCTTTCAAATTGCTGATTTGATTCTCTGCTTTCCCAACGTACTGTTGATTCCTTCCAGTGTATTCTTTTTTTTTTAGTTTAAATTTTTTTTGATATATTTATTGATTATGCTATTACAGTTGTCCCATTTCCGCCTCTTCACTCAACTCCATCCTGCCTACCCCCTCCCTCCCACATTCCCCTCCTATAGTTCATGTCCATGGGTCATAAGTTCTTTGGCTTCCACATTTCCTACACTATTCTTACCCTCCCCCTGTCTATTTTCCACCTATCATTTATGCTATTTATTCTCTGTACCTTTCCCCCCTCTCTCCCCCTCCCAATCCCCTATTGATAACCCTCCATGTGATCTCCATTTCTGTGGTTCTGTTTCTGTTCTAGTTGTTTGCTTAGTTTGCTTTTGTTTTTGTTTTAGGTGTGGTTGTTAATAACTGTGAGTTTGCTGTCATTTTTACTGTTCCTATTTTTCATCTTCTTTTTCTTAGGTAACTCCCTTTAACATTTCATATAATAATGGCTTGGTGATGATGAACTCCTTGAACTTGACCTTATCTGAGAAGCACTTTATCTGCCCTTTCATTCTAAATGAAAGCTTTGCTGGATACAGTAATCTTGGATGTAGGCCCTTGCCTTTCATGACTTGGAATACTTCTTGCCAGTCCCTTCTTGCCTGTAAGATCTCTTTGGAGAAATCAGCTGACAGTCTTATGGGAAGTCCTTTGTAGGTTACTGTCTCCTTTTCTCTTGCTGCTTCTAAGATTCTCTCCTTCTCTTTAATCCAGTGTATTCTTCATTTCAGATATTCTTCCTTTCTGACTGGTCCTTTTTTATGTTTGTATGTCCTTTTTCATGATGTTGAGCATCCTTATAATCATTATTTTGAACTCTATATTTGATGAGTTGTTTGCCTCTATTTCATATAGGTCTTTTTCTAGAGATACCTCCTTTTTTTCCTTCTCTCCCCATTTTGGCTGCCTCTTTGTTTTTGTTTCAATGTATTAGATAGAACTGCTATGACTCCCAGTTTTCGTGGGGTGGCCTTATATAGTAGGTGTCCTGTGAGGTCCAGTCTCCTCGATCACCTATGCTGGGTATGTGGGCCCTCCTGTTGTAATTGAGTTTTCGTAGCTATTGGCCTATTTGTTCATGGATGACCCTCAGGCTGGTTGACTGTGAGGCTCAACCCCAACCACAGCATGCGAGCTGCTATGAAGTTGCTGACCATATGAAGTGGAATTCATCTCAGTGGGGTTTGGTGCTTGCCGAGATCTCCCTTTGGACATGCTACTTGTGAAGCTTATTCGATACTGCTCTGATGTTCTTTGAAGCTGGCTACACTGGTTGTATTGGTTCTTGGCCATTTGGGAGGGACTCTGGTGCAGGCCAATGCCAGATGCTACCTGTGATGGGCCCTGGGCCAGCTGTTTGGAGCTACAGTCAGTCCACAGTTTGTGGCTGCTTTTGCTGGACCTTGGTGCATTCTGGAAGGACCACATTATTTTATTTTCCCTTATTTTAGGATTGAGGGACATATATTCCCATGCCCATGTTTTTTAATCACCTTGTAATAAAAGTGTGGTTCTTTTGAAAGAGATTTTAGTATATTCCTTCTACATGAGAACATGAAACTGCCAAAATAATCATTAAAACATATTGTTATTTATTCTTTGTTAGTCTTGGTTATTGTTTTACAAATAAAGTATGTAGTACATTGAAATAGTTATACATTTTAAAAATAAATTTTGATTGAATTAAGCCTAGTCATTCTGAGTTACCAAGTTAGAACAGATTACTTATGTGGAATCTTTGTTCTCATACTTAAGAATCTTTTCTAACTGTAAGGATGATGATTGTTTGAATTCAGAATTAAAGACGGTAAAGAGGAACTGGTCACTGTAAGTCATCTCTACCAGTTTGTCTGATGAGTTGGTTATTGCTTACCTGTGCCTTTTTAACTTTGCTTACATATAATGAGTTGTTCATTCTATGTGGGTTGGTCTATGTATTACAAAATTTTAATCTGCAGGTTATATTATATCATAAAGTGATGTTAAAAATAAGAAAGGAGTCATAGGGACGAGATGAAAGAGCACAGGATTTAAAGGACCAGAGAAATCAGTATGAATAAATAGTATGTAAGAGAGAATAATAGAAATGAACAGTTCTCATAGAATCATATAAGTTTATGCTACCTCCATTTATATCTTTAAATGATTCTCATATTCTCAGTTTCTCAATCCTTGAAACAAGATTTTTAAAAATAAAAGGACTTTTGGGTAGAATGATGTGAGTCAGGAAATACTTTACTAAATTTCCTCATAATCCTTCATCTCTGGTCTCTGTTTGTCTTTAGTATTTTAATTATAATTATCTGAAGTGATTGTAAGTTTTTATTTAAAACTCTAGGCTCTTGACTCATTGTAGTGTCCTGTTGGATATAGGGAATTAAGTGGAAACTGGAAATAGGAGCTAACAGCAAAGAACTTCATGAAGAGCAGTAAGAATGGTTTGTTCATCCTGCCCAGGTGAATGTATATAGTTAATAGAACTTTCCAGCATCTAAAAGTAATAGGCATAGAAGCTAAATTTAAAGCTTAATTCAAATAGTATTTGTGGTCTACATGTTTATGAACTTTTAATTCTGTAGCACATTGGTATTTTTTCTTAAAACAAAACAAAACAAAACTCCCTGAAGGACTTATCACTTGGGAGTTTTTTCTCGAATATACCAGAATTGTGTTTATTTAAAATAAAGGGTTTCTTAGAGCAGTGGTTTTCTAATTTTAGTAGTGTATTGGAATCATCTCGAGGGATTTTTAAAACATAGTTTGTTGAGAGCCACACTATATTTCTGATTCAGTAACTCTGGGGAGAGGCCAGAGAGTTTGCATTTTTTTTCCACACATGCCATTTAAAAAAAAATTTCAATTACCCTTTACGTTCAGTATTTTTCTATATTAGTTTCAGATGTACAGCATAATAGTTAGAAAACCATGTACTTTACAGAGTGGTCCCATTGATATTTCAACTACCCACCTGGTTCCACACATAGTTATTACAGTATATTATTGACTGTATTCCCCTATGCTGTAATTTACATCCCTGTGACTATTCTGTAACTACCAATTTGTACTTCTCAATCCCTTCCTTTCTTTTATCCAGTGTCCTAAACTCCCTTCCCTATTTCAGCTGCCACTCTGTTCTCATTGTTTGAGTCTGTTTCTATTTTGTTTGTTTATTTTGTTGTTAAGATTCCATATATAAGTGAAATCATATGGTATTTGTCTTTCTCTTACTTATTTCACCTAGCATAATACCCTCTAGGTCCATCCATACTGTTATAGAAGGTAAGATTTCATTCTTTTTTATGGTTGAGTAGTATTCCATTGTGTAAATGTACTAAAACATTTTTTATCCACTCATCTACTAATGGGTACCAGGGCTACTTCCAAATCTTGGCTATTATAAATAATGACGGAGTGAACATAGGGGTGCATATATTCATTCAAATTAGTGTTTCAGATTTCTTCGGAAAAATCCCCAGACGTGGAATCAGTGGGTCATAAGGCAATTCTGTTTTTATTTTTTTGAGGAACCTTCACACTCTTTTTGACAGTGGTTGCACCAATCTGCGTCCCCACCAGCAGTGTACTGGAGTTCCCTTTTCTCCACATCCTTGCTAACTCTTGTTTGTTGATTTATTGTGATAGCCATTCTGACAGGTGTAACATGGTATCTCATTGTGGTTTTGTTTTGATTAGCATTTCTCTGATTATTAGCAATGTTGAGCAACTTTTCCTGTTTATTGGCCATCTGTATGTCTTCTTTGCAGAAATGTCTATTGAGGTCTTCTGCCCACTTTTTAATTGGATTGTTTGATTTTTTTATATTAAGTTTTATGAGTTCTTCATATACTGTATTTTTCTATGTACAATGGAAACTTTTTTGTCCAAACTTTTGAGGGAAGAATAAAGATGTGCGTTATACATGGGTATAATGATTACATACCATGAGTATAATAATGGGCATAATAATCCCATGTATAATGTGCACAAAAACTGTGGGTGCATATTATGCATGGGAGCACATTATACATGGCAAAGTACAGTATTTTGGATATTAACCCCTTATTGGATTGTCATTTGCAAATATCTTCCCCCATTCAGTAGGTTGCTTTTTTGTTTTGTTGATAGTTTTCTTTGCTGTCAAAAGCTTTTTAGTCTGATGTAGTCCCATTTGTATATTTTTGCTTTTGTTGCTTTTACCTAAGGAGATATTTCCCAAAAATATATTTCTAAGATTGATGCCAAAGAATTTACTTCCTATTTTTTTCTAGGAGTTTTATGGTTTCAGGGCTTACATTTAAATCTTTAATCCATTTTGAGTTCATTCTTGAATGTGGTATAAGGAGGTGGTCTAGTTTCATATTTTTGCATCTATCTGTCCAGTTTACCCAACAACATTTATTGAATAGACTGTCTTTACTTCATTGTATGTTTTTGCTTTTGTCTTAAATTAATTGACCATATAGGCATGGGTTTATTTCTGGGCTCTCTGCTCTTTTCCGTTGATCTATGTGTCTGTTTTTATGCCAGTACCATACTGTTTTGATTACTGTGGCCTTGAACATTATTTAATATCAGGTAGTGTGGTCCCTTCCACTTAGTTCTTCTTTTTCAAGACTTCCTTTGCCATTTGGGGTCTTTTGTTGTTTCCATACAAAATTTTGAATTACTTGTTCTGTGAAATATGCCATTGGTATATTGATAGGAATTGTATTGAATCTATAGATTTCTTTGGGAAGTATGGACATTTTAATGATGTTAATTCTTCCTATCCATGAACATGGTATATGGTTCTATTTGTTAGTATCTCTTTGGATTCTTTCTTCAAGTCTTATAATTTTGTGAGTACAGGTCTTTTTACTCCTTGGTTAAATTTATTTCTAGGTTTTTTTTTTTTAATGCAATTGCCAATGGGATCGTTTTCTTACTTTCCCTTTATGATAGTTCATTTTTGGTGTATAATAGTGTGTAAAAATGCAACCATTTCCTGAATATTAATTTTTTATCCTGCTACATTACTGCATTAATTTATCAGTTCTAGTAGTTTTTGTTGGAGTTTTTAGGGTTCTTTATATACATTATCGTGTCATCTGCAAATAATGACAGTTTCACTTCTTCCTGTCCAATTTGGATATCTTTGTTTTATTTTCCTGTCTGAAGCTAAGGATTTCCTGATTGCTGAAGCTAAGACTTTCAATAGTACAATATATTGAATAAGCATGGTGAAAGTGGATGTTCCAATCTTGTTTCTGATCTTAAGGGAAGTGCTTTTAGCTTTTCCCCACTGAGTATGATGTTGGCTGTGGGTCTGTCATATATGACATTTATTACATTGAAGTATGTTCCCTCTATTCCTACTTGCTGAGAGTTCTTATCATAAGTGGGTCTGGATTTTCTGAAATGCTTTTGCTGCATCTATTGATTTGATCATGATTTTTATTCTTTATTTTGTTTATCTGGTGTATCAAGTTAATTGATTTGCAGATATTATAACAATCTGGTATCCCAAGAGTGAATCCCACTTGATCATGTTGTATGTTCTTTTTAATGTATTGCTGGATCCCATTTACTAATATTTTTTGAGGATTTTTGCATCTATCTTCATCAGGGATATTGGCCTATGATTTTTTTTCTTTATAGTGTCTTTATCTGGTTTTGGAATTATGGTAATGCTGGCCTTGTAAAATGAGATTGGGAGTTTTCCCTTTTCTTGAAGTTTTTTGAAAATTTTTGAGAAGGATAAATGTTAGTTCATTGAATGTTTGGTAAAATTTATCTATGAAGCCAACTGGTCCAGAATTTCTGTCTTGGGAGTGTTTTTATTACTGCTTCAATTTCATTAATTGTATCAGTCTATTAAAATTTTCTGTTTCTTCTTGATTCAGTTTTGGAAGATTGTGTTTCTAGAAAGGGAGTTTGTATTTCTAACAAGTTCTCAGGCAGTGCTAAAACTGCTGCTCCTGAAACCATACTTTGAGAGCCACTGAAGTACAGTATTGATCACAGAAATCTGGAACAGAGCTGAAGCTAATTTGTGCTGAATGAATGCTGAGTTGCTTCTAATGAAAGCAGTTATACCTTTAGGATGGGCACTCACAGTGATCATTTAATGTAGTTATCCTTTATTTATTTTCATAGATTGGAGCATATGATCAACAAATATGGGAAAAATCTGTTGAACAAAGAGAAATCAAGGTAATATGTATATTTCATTTTGTATTCTGAAACAGTTTTGTAAGTTGATTATTAACCATATTTTATGTAATATCTTCACATATACTTTTAAGGTATAAATTAATATAATTTTATCCAAACTTTTAAGTAAAGAAGGTAAACTTGTTTTATAATGGCATAGTTCTGTGTCTTTACCCTTGATTTTCTTTTCTTTGCTTTTTAGCATATTTCTGTTCTTTTAAAATTTAATATTTAATGATTATTTTTTGTCAGCTCTTTTCCACTTTCACTTGTCACCTTATACTTCTAGTTTGTATTTCCTCACTTTTGATGCTGTCATTGCTCTGTACAGTTTATTAAACTGGTAAGTGTTTCAGGACTTTGCCCGCCTGAGTGATCCTGTGCAAATGCTGTTCTTCTTAATTGAGATCTGCTTTTTTGTGCTACTAACAGAATGAGTTGGATGCAAATAGAACTGCTGAAAATTTGGTCATCTTAAAAAAGAATTTAGGAAAGTAAAGCATTAATTAAGATGCTTTTGTAGTAGGTAGTTTCTTCTTGAACATGTAATCACATATGCTAAGATATTCTCATAGGCTACCTTGCTAGCATGAAAATTATTTTTTTAACTAAATATATTGTTCTCAGCAATCACTCTTCCTTGGTAATAAGATTTATATTTTTCATTTGCATAGGTAATACTAATCAGTGTGGTCCTGCACGAGCTAAATTTAATCTGGGCCCAGAGAATGTTATTTGAGTTGCTTCACATTTTCTATTTTGTACAGAAAGGTTTACATTAGATTGAAAACCACTGTCTCTAGTTACCTTAAAAATCTGTCCTCCAAAAACCTGTGTTTGGAAAACTTAGTCATCTGTAATAAAGAGCAAGATTCTTTGTCATTTCTTAATTTCAATTTTTAAACTATTTTCATGAGGAATTAATACAGTTAACAATGTTTTATTAACTATCTAATATGTGTTAAATATAGAATTAAATCATAGAAACAAAATAGTGCAATAGATTTTAATTTTTTAGACGAGATACATAATTACAGATGAGACTAATCCAGTTAAGAGAAGGATGTGTAGGTCTCTTTGGGGAAGCTCTAGGGGAAGCAGCCTTGCAGAGGTTAGAACAGATTTCACAAAGGAAGTGATTCATGAGCTATGATTGAGAGACATTAGGGAGAATGAATAAATCATTCCAGACAGAATGAATACCATATGAAAATAAACATAAAGGAAAGAAGGAACATGGCTCCTCAAGGAGCTTGAGTGGTAAGAGGTTGGATAGAGGAGGGAAATTAGAAATGAAAATGTAAGTCACAGCATGAAGGAGCTTGACTGCCTTACCCAAGAGTCTAGAAATAATTTGGAAAACAATGGGGAAACAAAAAGATTTTAAGGAGAAAAGATTACCTGATTAAATTCATATTTTTATAACTTTACTAAGTATGATGGCAAATATTAGAAGAGGAGCAGATAAAGAATTCTGTTTTAGAAATATTCAGGTACGTGGGTAACAGACTTAGGAGTCCTCAGTATTTAAAGTGTGTATGTGTTATATATTATATATTCTACACATTGTGTAGATGCAGCTATAGGAGTGAGTGTATTTACATTTAATGATGAAAGAAGAAAACTGAGAATGGGATATTGGGAAACATCAATATTTAATGGGCGTGTAAGGAAGAGGAGATGTAAATGAAGTAGGAAAGAGAAGTAGGAGATTCATGAGACAGTAGTCTGGTGAGTTGAAATAGTCTAGAGTTGGAATAGTCAAGCAAATAAAAAGCAGCAGAGAAGTCTAGTAAGAAGCCTTAAAATCTCTTATTCTTTTTGACAATCTTTATCATGTTGGACAGGGAATATTAAGTATTTTGAGAAGTTGTGTTACCAGTTGGCACATTTGAATGTTTTATGAAATTTAAATAAACATCTGAAATATATGTATGTGTGTATATATGTAATTTTTTAGTTGTAAGTCACTATCACAAATTACTACATTAGTTATGTAATTTCTTCATTTTTATTTTATTTATTTATTTCAAGCCCTTGTGTCGAGGGCTGACTTTCAATGGATCTCAGTGAGGGAGCTGCTCTGACAGCTAGGAAACCCCAACCCAGGAGGAGCAGGTCATCTACAATGGTCTATCTGGCACCACGTTCCCCAGAGCATGCCCTGTGTGACATTTAGTGAGGGGGCATCCTCCTTTTTGGCCACACCCCATTTCCAGGAAAAGGTGTTCTCTGTACTGGACCCTGGTCCTAGTAATTTTCCCATTTTTAAAATAACTATTTTTAAAGCCTAAATAAAGGTTAGGATAAGAAAGGTCTATATTAGTTGTTTCTTGGTATGCTGACAGGATGAATTTAGGGAAAGCTAAGACCTGTAACTTGTTTCTGAAATATGTCTGCCTTTAAAGATAATATTTCGTAATAGTAACTGAAGAATTAAAATAGTAATAAAAACCATTCTTACTAAACACTCTAGTGGAGGCATATTCTTTATAATGTAAAATAATTTTGCATTTATTCTAAAAAAGGTAGACAAGTGCATAATTGGTGTATTAATGTTAACTATTTGATTTAAAAAAATAAAAATACTGTACCTGTGGCATAGAGAATACTGTTTCAAATGTATTGAATTCATCTTTCTATGTTACCAATTTGCTCATGTATCAAGCAATGAACAACAATTAAAGAAATCAATGAAAGCCATGAAATTATATTTCTTGGAAATGTTTATCTTTTTAAATTAAAAGCCAAGAGTTTATATTGCTAAAGTGTTAAATCTTTGTTAGCTGCAAATTATTTTTTCTTAAGCATTTAAAAAGTTATAACTGAAAGCTTTTATTTTCTGTTCACCTTGACCCAAATTTAAAATTAAATGTGGAATTTCCTCTTGGTTTAGCACCTAATACAATTTTAAAGCTTCAGCAAAAAGAATTAGGCTGTCTAAAGTCATTACAGAGGAAAAATGGGATGGGGGGAACTGAACAGGAGTTCCAGAAAGTGCAACTGATGGTTACATTCTTTAATGGAGTTATAATAGGTCTGTGCATGGAAGTCTGGGTCATTGAACCAAAGTATTTTCTAAACTTAAACAGCCCTTTTAAGCTTTTTGGCTTAACATTATCTGTGTACTTATAATATTTTTAAATTAAAAACTTCATACTATTTGTGTCATTGCACTTTAGGAATGTACTATAGGAATTTAAATGTATATTCAATAAAGAATACATTATTTGAATTCTTGGAGATTAATTGTACTAGAAGTACTTGATTGTTTCTACTTCCTAGTTAAACTAGTAAGTTTTTAAAGTCTTTTTTTTAGCTTAGTTTTCATTTTTTGTTTGTTCACCTAAACTCTTTTGTTATATTTTCTTTTTATTGAGGTAACATTGGTTAATAACCTTACATAAGATTCAGGTGTGCAGCATAATTTGTTATCTATATACACTATAGCATGCTCACCACCAAAAGTCTATTTTCACCACTTAAAAATGTTGAGGGTCCATAATTATATTTAGTACTGAAAGCTGTGCTACTACTTTATATGAATCTAGTTTACTATAAACCAATTAAAAATTTTCCAACTTAAAATATATACTTAATTGAGGTCAGATTTTATGAATGCTGCTATCTTGGTGGTACTATCTTATTTTTGTGGACAAAATAATTAATATTAGAAAATTAATCAGTATAATTTTTCTTCTTTTTTTAAACCCTTGAAATACTCTGATAGGCTACCTTGAAGGGGACATTTTATTAAAACTGGTAATTACATTGTAACTTTACAATGTAACTCAAATGCTTTAATGAAATATAAAATAGAAAAGTAACACATATAAAAAGTTCAGGTAGAATGAACATGGTGAAAAACAACATAATTGCATAAGACAAGATAATGTTATTCCTCTTGTAAGGACTTTAAGTTCTTAAAATAATCTTGATAAAAATTTTAGGTATACAACAGTAAATTTAGTTTTACATTTGTGGTAAAACATTGGCTATAAGGTTATTTTCAAACTATTTTTAAAAGAATGTATGAAAACAAGTAAATTAAAATGTTACTGTTTTCACATGTGTTGGCACTAATAAAGGTAAAAATCTCATAATAAATGTCATTCCAAATCTAAATAGTGCTCTATTAATGAAATTTTGTTAAATGTATGTATTATTAGAATTGCCTTCCCAATTTGCAAATTATCAGGAATGATTTATAGTCTTTCACCACTCTATCATGACATTAAAATGGGAAATGAAATACAGGTACAATTGATTTTCATTCACAGTAGTTATTTTCTATAAAGTCACTGTGAATAACTATTTGGCAAATACTGAACATTGCTTCTAGAGGAAATAGAGTTAAGTTCCTGCAAGCTTCTACTCACAACCCTTTCTTCAACTCATTAGTACATAACCTTGTTTAACCTGTGTGTTTCTGTTGAAAAGCCCCTTATTCAATATGTATTATTGGTTTTATTAACATTGAACTCATGGCCAAAAATGCTGTATGAGGGGGAATCCCAAAAAGCCCAGAATTTATTTATAAAAAATTGTGTATTTATTCTTATATGTTTAAACTTAAGTCACCCTCAAAATACTCTCCATTTGATGCAATACTCCTATTGAGACTTTATTCCACTGCTCAAAAACAGTTTTTGAACTTGTTGATTTTGATGCTTTTTAGTGCTTCTGCAATTTTTTGTTTCACCTTTTCCACATTAGCAAAACGTTTCCATTTGAGGACTTCTTTCACCCAGGGAAACAAAGTCACTCAGGGCTAGATTGGGTGAATAAGGAGGGTTGGGCATGGGGTTGTGACATTTGGGTCAAAAACTGCTGAACACTCAGTATGGTGTGGGCAGGAGCACTTACAAATCCCCCATCATGAAATGGACAAACAGCATTGAAAGAGTCTTCAAAAAAAAAATTTCACTGAAGTTGAATGCAGCCTCTCAACACCACCACCAGTTGGTGCACTGATACAGATGGGTTCCTAGAACACTAACGTAGCAGGGGAAACCTGTACTATAAGGGGCCCATCTGCCCTCCAGAAAATAATTCTGTGTTTTTGGGGTCCCACCTCTAGCTATGCCTAAATAGATCTTATCTATAACACATTTTCTTAGAGGCACCGCAGCCTGTTTGCACTTAAAAGCACTAGACAGGACTTCAGCAGTATGCTAGGGAGCCATTTTGAACAACAAAATTACCAACAAGAAGCACCAAAAAAAAGCAAAATCTATATATAGCAGTGAGTAGACTGTGAAAAGGACACTTAATTACAATATTGAGATCTGAAACAAGAAGGCAGAGCATTGCCTTGTTTGACCTCAGCTGGGAATGTGCACGTTGGGTGACTCAATTTTTACCACAGTCACTCTGCTTATGTTTGCAAAGGACTGCAAAAGCACAGCAAGTGTCGCTTTGGGGATTCAAATAAATTTTATTGAGTAGGTGAATTTGCAAATGTGAAATCTGTGAATATGAAGACCAACTGTGTATAAAATTATCATGGATATATTTTCAACCCTGACCCTTTTTTTCCCTTTTGTTTTTGTGTCTTTGTATCTCTGGGTTGGTTGTAACTTCAGATGGACAGACTATTTGCAGGGGTTCAAAGTTTAATTGCATCTTGATTTCAGGGTACATTTTTGCTTTAAACTTCTCAGTTAATTCTGAGCTCAATGCTCTCTGCTTTGCATTGGATGCAAACACTATTTAATCAAATTTTTACTTTAGGTGGTCATTGTTAGTTACTTGGATTAGGACTAAACAAAGCACTGAACAATTACTTGGTGTACTGAGTGAATAATAAACAGATCATCTAAACACTGTGTCATCTCTTAGCACTTGGCTCCTGAAGAGTTTAGCTTAAACTCTTCTAATTTTTAACATGCTAGCCTTAAGTCATAAGGTGTAATTTTTTTTGTAGTGTTTTTTTAATAATTTTGATATCTACCCTTTTCTGTATATTGATGGCAGAAACTTAGTCTTGGTGTTCAGTAATTCCAAGTTTTTAAACTAATTTGTGATTCCTGCTGTCCCCTCTTCCACCAACTGGACATGACCTCCAATTTCTGAGCTGATTAGGTGGCATTTTGGTCTGGTTACGCATGTGAATATATTGGCAAGCCTGAGATATACATCATTCTCAGCGGGTCTCAGCCAATACCATCCCATACATGGCTGGCATATGCTTAGAAGTCTGCATCACTGTCTGTCCTCAGCTCTGTGGTCCACTGCTTTCTGCAGCAATGTCCCCAGCATCACACCTTGAAAGCCTTTCAGAGTCACTGTCACCCCAGCCATCCTCAACACTGTCCTATGCAAATCTGGGGGCCAGCAGTTTCCTGGACTATCTCAGGCTGTATGTAACAAATCGATTGGTAGCAGTAGTCTTTGTTTTAGAATTTTACTTTTAGTAATAAACAGGCACCATGTATTATACACATCCCTAAATTTTTTTGGAAAGTAATAAAATTTATTACAATACTACACTTATGTTCCATTTATAATAAATATATAGTGTATTACATTTTTGTCCAGTATATCAAATTTTTTAATTGAAATCTTTAGATGATTCTTTTCTGTTCTTCTGGATACACACACACACACACATATAGACATATGTATGTAATTTTAATACTTTTTTATTAAGGTATAGACATAACATAGTTTCAGGTATACAACATAATGATTTGATACTTGTATATATTGAGAAATGATCACCACAGTAAGTGTAGTTAACATTTGTCCCCATATATAGTTACAAAAAAACCCTTTTTTTGTGATGAGTAGTTTTAAGATTGACACTCTCACCAATCCTGCTTTTAATATGTTATAGGGTTTAAGGAATAAACCAAAGAAAACAGCGCATGTGAAACCAGACCTCATAGATGTTGATCTTGTAAGAGGTGAGCCCTAGATAAATAAATGGTTAATGCAATTAGAAATTGACCTTGAAGAAACAATTCAAACGGGTTAAATATATGTTTATAGAAATAAAAGTGACGTGAGCCTAAATGATGCAAGAATAGTTTTAAAAACAGAAGTATTTAAATACCATTGACTAGTCTTTCCTCCCACTGAAGATCATTCCAAGAAATAAGTACAAAAGAAAAGCAGCTTGTGTTTGCTTAGCAAACTATAAGACTTGGTTATAAAAATGAAAGCAGTAACACTTTTTAAAACTTATTTTTAAATTATAATTGACATACAATATTATATTAGTTTAATGTGTTAACGTGGTAATTTAAAATTCCTAACTAGAACTGGCATTTGAATATTGTCTTATATTTATAAAATATGTGGGAGAAATTCTGCTGTTATTTCAGTTAAATTTTTCTTCAAAGTACCTGAGTTAATATGACAGCATGAAGAATGTTTTTTAAGTGTCTGCTACCCAAAGTGGGACATTTCTCATTCATAACATAGTACAAAATAAAATTATACGTTTTATTTTTCTTCAAATGTTGACATTTTTTTCTCTAAGGAAATAAAAGACTAATAAATGTACTCAGTCATTTTATTTTACTTTTCTCAGGCTCTGCATTTGCTAAGGCAAAACCTGAAAGTCCTTGGACTTCTCTGACTAGAAAAGGAATTGTTCGAGTTGTATTTTTTCCCTTTTTCTTCCGGTGGTGGTTACAAGTAACATCTAAAGTCATCTTTTTCTGGCTTCTTGTCCTTTATCTTCTTCAAGGTACAAAATTAAATGATAGAAATGCATTTTGCTTTTATCTTTCAGGTTATTATTTTTTTAGGGTTACCAAGGCTATTATAAAAATATGTAGTACTATTGAATATGAAGATAATTATTGTAATATTTCATTTAATAAGACACACTGACATTAAGAATGTTTGAAAAAACAAAGCAGTTATTTTTCAGTTTAATTTTGTGAAAATTTGAATCTGTGCATGGCTAGGAAAAAATACAAACTGAGAAGATTTTAAAAAATTAGAAAGTCTCTTCAAAATGTATCCCCTCCCCTATATACATACCACACCACTCCTTTTTTTTTTATATAAGTTCATTTTTCCTGCGTCAGCCAGGATTTATTTTTTCTTTTAACCATTGTGATCTGAGACTGCCCTCATTCTGTACTGAAATTCCGTATACCATGAACTGTTGTAAGTGCTTTTCACAGATTATGTAATTCTCACAATATCCCAGTGAGTAGGTACTATTATGCCTAGCTGATAGACATGGGACGCTGAAGAACCTTATGGCCCACAGTCACACAATCACCAAGTGTGGTAGAGTCCAGGTTCTAGTTTAAACCATCTGACTCAGAGCCATATGCTTAACACCTCTGTTACACTGCCTCCCATCTCAGCAGCATTCTAGTGCATGGTCATAGCAGTATACAGTGCATAATATACAGCACTCTAAAGCATTTGGAGTCTTGAAGAGAAAACCACTCACATTCCATCACTCTAACAAAACAGTGATTTTAATTTGGTTGGTGCTCTTTCAGTCTTTTTAATATCTTTTTAAAAAACATTATTTTAATCCTGAATGATTATTTAAATATGTTTTATTAACAAACTCTAAGAAAAAGATAATTTCTTTTAAGTAAATGAAAATAAATTTATAACTACAGACTTTTTGTTTAGGTAAAGTTGTTTCCTTTAAGCCAGGGTACATCTTATATACATAAAAGGGAGTGAACTATGAAGATTTTGGGATTGTTGTTAGAGTGTATGTGTGTTTCTGAATAAAGAAATGATAAAAGTTCATTACAGAAAATTTGGAAAATATAGGAAAAAACCCAAGAAAAAAACTACCTATAATCTTGCATTTCAGTTTACTTTTTAACATTTTTATGTAGTTGAGATTATTCTTTGTAAGCAATTGTATTTTTTTACCTTGTGTCATACCAAGTATCAGAGTCTTTATGAATATAATTTTAAATTATTATTGGAAAATATCCTATCCTACATCAATATTGGACATTGAAGCTTTTTGCTGTCTTTTGCTGTTATAATTGATGCCGAAGTTTGTGAATTATTTTTAATATTTTTAATTTCTTATGATAAATTCCTAGAATGCCTGCAATTAAGTATAATATCATTTCCAAGGATTTTCATGCTGCTTATAACTGCTTTCAAGAACCTGACCTTTTTTCTTGCTAAGCAATACCATTACATTATGTGGTAGTTCTTCTAAATGTATTTTTATCTTAATTTTATTGAGTTACTTTCTTATGTTTCCTTTGCTCCCAAAAATATTTAAGAGAGCTAAGTATAATTATCTTCTAGTGCTTTCTAACTTACCAAAAGGAGCAAACTTTATTCTGAAGCAGTCAGAAAGTGAAGTTTCCTATGAAAATCAGTACCATTGATTGTAACCACTGTACATTATGCTTTTTTAATTGTCACTTTCTAGTTTCCAGTGTAACTAAAAGTTAGTGAAATATTATGTATGAAATCTACTCAGTGGCTTTCCTAAGTTAAATAGGGAACACAGGTTAGAACAGGCATGAAAAGGTATTTGTCAGTTTCAGAACTGAAGTGTAACATTGTGTGTTCGTAAGTTGAATGCTGAACATTCTAGTAAAACTTAAAGAAGTGACTTAATTGCTTCAAGTTACACAGCCAGTGACAAAGTCCTGCTATGACCCTAAGGACCCTCAGTGGTCTGCTAGTACCTTTAGAAACTCCTCTGCCTCCATTTCCATGTATATAAAAGTAGGGTACAGTACTCTTGAGTTATACCTTCATTCTCTATCTAGCCCTTACCTCCCAAAAGGTAGAATCATGAGCAGTTAGATTTGGTTTTATATAGCTCCATATGGTTTTTCTTTTTTTTACTTCAGTTACATGCCTTTTAAGTATCTCAACTTCATATTCTCAGCTATATCCCTACTTTTTGCTTATATCATTTCTTTCCAGATTACCACCAAGAGATCTTATATCTTCTACCTTTTTCTGTCCATTTACCTTTATATTACAAATGCAAACCAGCTGTTTAAGGTCTAAATCATTCCCTAGTTATCAATGATTTCAAGATATAAGGCAAGTTTTTTAGTCAGTCTCTTGTGCCTCTCCCCAACTTCAATCAAACTAAATTAGCTCTTTGCTGCTATTTCTCAAACATTCTGTGCTCCACCCCCCCCCCATATATATACCTTTGGACATGCAAATCATCTTTGCCTGGGTAGCCCTCTTCCCTTTCATTTACCTAGTCAACTCCTATTTGTTCTCTCAGAGTTAAATTAGGCTTCACCTATTACCTTCTTTCAGAATCCTTTTTATAACCTCCCAGTTCAGCTACATGTTTCTCCTGTGTGAGAGGGAACTCCCCCCAAAAAACAGAATTGTCTTTTTGAAGGTGGGCCCCTTGTAGAACAGGCTTCCCTTGCTAGGTGAGTGTTTTAGGAATGCATCTGTATCAATGTACCAGCTGGCAGAGGTGTGAGAGGCTGTGTTCAGCTTCAGTGAATTCTTTTTGAAGACTCTTTCAACGTGTTTGCCCATTTCATGATGGGTGATTTACTAGCACACCTGCCACACCGTGCTGAGTGTTTAGCACTTTATGACCCAAAACATCATGACCCCCATGTACCACCCTATTCACCCAATCTTGTCTTGAGTTACTTTTTTTTGTTTGTTTCCCTGGGTGAAAAAAGTCCTCAAAGGGAAACGTTCTGCTAATGTGGAAGAGGTGAAACAAAAAACAGCAGAAGAATAAAGGGCATCAAAATTGACAAGTTCAAATACTGTTTTGGGGGCAGTGGAAAAAAGTCTCGATAGGTGTGTTACATCAAATAGAATACTTTGAAGGGGATCTATGTTTAAACATGTAAGAATAAATACACAACTTTTTATAAATAAATTTATTTTTATATTTTTGGTCTCCCTTTGTATATTGTGGCATTTATCATAGGTATTCTATTAATCTGCTTGGGCTCCCATAATAAAATACCACAGGCTGGATGGCTTAAATAACAGAAATTTATTTTCTAACAGTCTGGAGGCTGAAAGTCCAAGATTAGGTGCCATCTGGGTTGGGGTCTGGTGAGAACTCTCTTCCTGACTTGTACTTGGTAGCCTTCTCACTGTATCCTCACAGAACCTTTCTTCTATGTGTGAATGGAGAGAGATCTCTGGTATCTCTTCCTCTTCTAAGGATATCAGTCATATTGGATTAAGGCCCCACTCTTATGACTTCATTCAATCTTTTATTATATCTTATGGGTCCTGTCTGTAAATATAGTCACATTGAGGGGTTAGGGCTTCAACATACGAATTATGAGGCTGGGTACACAATTCCGTACATTATAGGATGTCGGGGGGCTTTAACTCAGCCCCCCGGTTCCACCACGGATGAAGAAAAAGACTACCAAGACATGATCTGCTTGGGGAGGAAAGGTGGCTGTTTCTCTCAAGGGGAGAAGGGCCCAGAGCCTCTCTCTCCAGGGGCTTTTATTAGGTTCATTTGCATAGGAATACGGATAAAGCTCATCAATCATTGTCAGCCAGTAAGGGTTAAACAATACATGATTTACAGAGAACTTTGAGGGCTTATTCTGAGTTACAGCCAATTAGTTAGAGGTCCATAAAACTTTAGGCTCCAGACTCATCTTAGGTCTGGACCCTTATCTCTTAAACTGAGGGTACAAATTAAGTAGGTTTCACAGGAATGTATGTATTTTTCTTAGGCCTGATTCCCCAGGGAATCCGCCCCTCCCAGTATAGGACTGCACTGCCCTCTGTTATTGCTTCAGGCTTAAGTCAGGCAAGGGAAGTAAGGCAGCCAAGAGATTAGGAGACTTCTTGCAGACAGAATGAGGACTCAGGCTATTTCAAAGCCGAGGGGCGAGGGTCCATCACCCCCTTTTTCCACAGCCCCCTGAGTCCTTCCCCGCGGGCCTCTTCCGTGACCAGAGCCTGTCTTAGGTTGATCCTCCCTTGAGGATTCTTACCCGTCATTGGCTAACTGGCCAAGCTCAGGGCCAAGCAGGGTGAAGTGGGCAGAGGTGGTACACCTACCACGGAGACAAGCTTTGTCTCCTTAGTGGCTTATGGTCCCAACTCTGACTCAGCCTTAACCATGAGGGGTTATAGCCTCTGAAACCAGGCAGGGCGGTTCCCAGCAATAGGTGTTTTAATTTTTCTTTATATGTCCACCTTTTTTCCTCTAAAGTGGAGAGGGACAGGAAACATAGACTGTGTTTACTTGTCTTTCTACTCCTAATACCTAACACCAGTCACTAAATCCTAAAAATTAACATACCTAAAAATTGAACTTCAGAAATTTTATATTCCTGATGATTGTAGAGTTCTGCTTGGCCAGTATATGAAGCTCTGCCTGGAACTGCTTGTGCCCCAAAAAGAACATTTTGTTTTAGTTGACCTCTTGGAGAAATCTCTAGATGTACTGTTTAGCAGAAATCTTCAACACTACTATCTAGTTCACAGGACTTCATTAAATGATCAAAAAGTATAACAGAAGTGAATGTTTTCTTCTTATATTTCCTAATCCTTTACTCAAGGAAGAACAAAAGGGATGGGGTGATACCAGGACCATCTGCTCAAGAACTGAGGCCATGGAGGGGAAATGGCTACTTTGAGGGACATAGCCAGAAGGAAGAAGGAAAAAGGGAGGAATGAAGCAGCTTCCTTCTCCCCTTTTCTAATGCTTTTCATTGGCAGAATTTCACAGAATATAACAACTTTCTGTTGAGACAGAAAATACAGTTTTTAGGTTCCCAGCCATAGCACTACAGAAAATGGTGGTCAAAAGGCTGAAAGATAAATAACCAGCAAAAAGTATATCAAATCTGAAGTTCTTTAAGATGTTGGTCTTTGTGCCTAAAATTTTGAACCTCTTTTCAAAAAATAGCATTTGCATCCCCTTCCTTTTTAAAGATAGTTAATAATAGCTAATGGTACTATTTATCAGTGTTAAGTACACATTTACTGTATGTAAGGAACTTTTCAAAGTGGTTACATATGTGTGTTACTCCACTTGAAACCTGTGTAGCTATATACTATTTTTGTACAGAGGAATAAACCAGGGCTCAAGAAAGTTAAGGAACTGGATAAAGGTCACATTACAATTCATAATAACAACAAAAACTCTATATTTTTCCAGATTCCAGACTCTATTATAAAACTACTAGAGAACATGAGTTAAATTCCAGGGTAATTCATAAAAATGTTTGGCATTTAAAAAAATTTAAGTGTTTTTTTTTTTCTTTTTAAAGAATCTTATTACTCAGGAGAACATAAGGCTGAAATTTGTTTTATGATAATTCTTAAACATCTTAGAAGATAAAGTGGTGTTTTAAGCTTAAATCTTGGTATGCTAGACCAGGATTCTTTCAGTTGCAGGTGGCAGAAGCCAAATGTAAACTAGCTTTTGCAAAAAGTTTTTTATTGTCTTTACTGTTATCATAAAAGTTTTCCAAAAACCTCCAGGAAACTAGATAGACTTGTGCAATAACTGGAGTGGCCATATGTTCCAAGTTGTCTGGGAGTATCTAACTACCCAAGTTTACTTGTGTTGTCCTCATGTTTTTAACAGCTCTCATCTCACTTTCACAAGAGTCTTGATTTAAATGATAAGTTACATAGTCACCCTAAATACCCATATGCCCATCTCTTGATTTAATATAATTATTAACATTTTGGCATATTTACTTAATCTCTTGTTAGAGTAAATTGTGTACATCGTGACATTTTACTCTCGAATGCATCAATATGAACCTCTTCAAAATATTAAACAATCACATTCCAATGACCTTACCTTACAAAATGAACAGAAGTCTCCTAATACTTGCCCTGGCCAGGTGGCTCAGTTGGTTGGAGCATCATCCCGTACACCATAACATTTTCAGGTTTAATTTCTGGTCAGGACACTATATGGGAGACAACCAGTCAATGCTTCTCTCTCTCCACCCACCCCCTCTTTGCCGTCTTCCCCCTCCCTCTCTCTCTACAATCAATAAACGTATCCTCAGATGAGGATTAGAAAAATTATTTTCAAAAAATAAAAAGAAATCTAATACTCAAATTCTTCAATTGCCTCAAAACCAAATTAGGTATTCCTAGGCTCTTGATTCAAGCAATAGAGGCTTAGATGATATCTTCACTTTTTATGCTGTTTATGCTGTTTTTCTTATGCCGGTCTCATCCTTAGGGAGGCTTTTTTTGAGTGATGGCTGTGGTGCCCCTGGCAATTTCTTATATTTATAGTCCTTAGTGTTTGATTTAGGAGAAAAGCCTTCAAGTACCTCTATTTCTCCCTGTGAGAGATTCTGATTGGCCCTGCTTGGGTCACATGCCTATCTTTTTATTAATTACTATTCCCAGAGTTAAAACTCTGGCAACCGTAGAGTACAGGTCTATCCCTGAGATGGCAGAAATAAGACCATTTGACAAATAAAGGAAGCAGATCCCCAAAAGGTAAAGAGAGTTTATGTCTACAAACTGAGCGATGCCGAGCAGGCTAAAACAAGATTTCTTCTTCATGTGTCAATGGTTAGCATTAATGGCTTTTTAGGGATTTCCCTGAGAAATACACTCAAATAAATTTGTGCTGTTAATTCTGAGCAGATAGACCTCTATTGAAAAGAAGCTCTTTACAGCCTTATTATACCCTTATCATAGACCTTCGTGTTTGTTAATCAAAGAAATAAGTGCACTTGAGATTAGTGTGGTTCTATTGGCTGTCTGGGATCTTACCAGGAATGGCCTTAGATTCATATGTGTCTGTAGTATTAAAGTGTGTACTTTAGAGACTATGTTCATTGTTATCTTGATCTAAGAGTTTATTACTGCCAGTGTGAAAGAGCTTGCCTGGGAAAACATTTAAACTTATTCAAATTTAGAAAAATAATCTGTTAGGAAGCAATATTAAAACAATTTTTAAAGTTTAAAAGAAGTGACTATCAGGTCTATAACATATTTTCTTCCCCTTTTTGTAGTTGCTGCAATAGTATTGTTCTGTTCCGCTTCTAGCCCACATAACATACCTCTGACAGAAGTGATTGGGCCAATATGGCTGATGCTGCTCCTGGGAACTGTGCACTGCCAGATTGTTTCAACAAGGACACCCAAGCCTCCTCTAAGTACAGGCGGTAAAAGAAGAAGGTACTGAATAAACTTTTTTGTAGATTTCTGTAATTTGAATCTAGAATTGTTCTTGACTTGAATAAAATGTTACCTTGTAAAGTTACTGTTTCAAATAAAACAGTGACCTTCAGAATCAAATACTAAATATGATTTTGTTTATATATTTGTTTCAAGGTCATTTTGAAACCACATACCTGTTTTTATTTTTATTTTCTTTCTTGAAGCTAATTTCTAGGCACCTAATAGTGAAGCAGGGAATATATTGGACTGGTCAAAAAGTTTGTTTGTTTTTTTCTGTAAGATGGCTCCAGTGGCACTTAGTTTGTCTTTAACTTCATTCGAAACAATTTTGTTAGTTTGTATTGTGACAACTGTCATACCAGCGAGCATTTAAAAAAAACTTACCAAAATTAGTGAATTTTTGTGTAGCCATTTTAATGTTGAAGATGGAAGAAAATACACAACATTTTTGGCATATTATGCTTTATTATCTCAAGAAAGATAAAAACACAACTGAAACACACAAAAAAGATTCGTGCAGTGTATGGAAAGGTGCTGTGACTGATCGAATGTGTCAAAAGTGATTTGTGAAGCTTCCTGCTGGAGATTTCTTGATCAGTGATGCTCCACAGTCCCATAGAGCAGTTGAAGTTGATAGTGAAAATCGAGACATTGAGAACAATCAACATTACACCACAGTGGAGATAGCTGACATACTCAAACTATCCAAATCAATAAAGTTATTGGTAAAAATGAAAAATACGTCTTTTATTTTATGGAAAAAACTAAATGGGCTTTTTGGCCAACCCAGTATGTTAGTTGGAGTTAGTAATATCCACTATTTAAAAACTTTTGTACTTATATGATGATTTGGCAAAAACAAGAGACAAGAAAAAAATTAGCCAAATTCTATTTATTAAATGCTATTTGAAGCTGTTTAACATTGTCTCTAGATTAAGTAAACATAGCAAGTCTCACTGGCCACTCAATACAATGGAGTTCTGTTTTAAAGGTCTTTTAGAGCAATTTCTCTTTTTTATTTTTATCTATTGTTTTAATCCTCACATGAGGATATGTTTGTTGATTTTAGAGAGAGAGGAAGGGAGGAGAGAGAAACATTAATGTGAGAGAGAAGCATTGATTGCTTGCCTCCCGTATGTACCCCGGCTGGGGAGTGAACCAATAATCTAGGTATGTTCCCTGACTGGGAATTGAACCTGCAACTTTTTTGGTGTATGGGCCGATGCTCCAACCAAATTAGCTATGCAGCCAGGGCTGGAATAATTCCTCTTTGGAATATTGTTACTAAAAGATTGTGGCATTTGCAGTTTGGGGATGTTGAGATTTAAGCCCTTTTCATTTTGAAAATATAAATAGATAAATAACATTGCTGATCAGTTAGATTACAGTTCTCTTTGATTTAAAATTTTTCTTTCTTTATCTGCAGATAGTGGCATTTAAATAGGGAAGTAATGTAATCCTTACTACCTAATATCCACTGACCGTCAGTATAAGCAAGGGATAATACCTTAACATTTATAGAACTTGGTCTTGAATATGTACTTTATCCAGTAAATCTAAATTTTATCATGTAGTAAAGTTCCTATGTATATGTTTACCAAAATTTTGAACATACTACCACGAAGGTGATTTAAAAAATTTTAAAGCTACCTTCTGTTCTTAATCTCTTTTGTTAAAGGAAATTAAGAAAAGCAGCCCATTTGGAAGTACATAGGGAAGGTGATGGTTCTAGTACCACAGATAATTCACAGGAGGGAGCAGTCCAGAGCTACGGTACAAGCACCTCATACACCGTTGGCGCAGTCTTCAGAGATCTCTGGCATGCTGCTTTCTTTTTATCAGGGTTCGTATTTATTTAAGGCTTTATATTGGCATAGAGATGCACTATCTATCCCTTTTTTGGCACTTTATTGTTGGGTAATGAATATTAATGACTTTACATATGACAGCCCTATTACAGATTTTGTTTTGATAAATTATATTACTGTAGATTATAGAAAAATAAACGATATGTGTAGACATATTTATATGAGAGTGAATATATACCATCAAAATATATTTAGTTGGGTTTCTTGATTTTGGTTTCTTTTGTGATTTTGCAAGTCCTATTTTACTTCTGTTAAATTGGTTACTTTATCTTTATGAGCAGTACAGATCAAATTGGCTTTACTAGTATGTCATGAGAGTTGTATGATTTTTAAATTTAATTCCTGTCTCAATTATCTAAAATTATCTGATATAAAACATAGGCATTTTTATTTAAAAGAATAAAATAAAATACATTATTGGATGAAATTCTGTTGTTATATATTGGGCTTTTTCTATAGTTTGTACCACAATAAGTATTTAAAATGCCAAGTAAGGAAATGCAATGATAGCAAGCTTCAACAGTAAATTAAAACTAACTCAATCTTGTATAATTATTTTGAATAGTTAATTTAAAACACTTAAGGGTTATATTACTAGTGTACATATATATAATGAATTTGAAAAAAGTTAAAAAGCGATTATCAAAATACTGAGTATAACTGATAAAAGTTGCTAAATTAATGAATGCATCTACATTGTATGTAGAATGCATCTACATTGTATATCTCTTCAGTGTAATGCCTATTTCAGAATTCAGATATATCTTAAGTTTTCTTTCATATCTTTTAAGATTCATTTGACCATCACAATATTATTCATAAACAGACAGTGAATAAGAATTATGCTCTTTTTTTAGTAGAAAAAGTAACATATTCAGGGGTGTCAAACTCATTTTCACCGGGGGCCACATCAGCCTCACAGTTGCCTTCAAAGGGCCGAATGTCATTTTAGGACTGTATAAGTGTAACTCCTCCTTAACTAGGGGAAAGGAGCTCAGTGCTGCTGCCAGGTAGAAACAAGGTGCAGGGCTGGATAAAACAAGGTGAAGGACTGGATTTGGCCCGTGGGCCTTATGTTTGCCACCTGTGATATAAGTTGACTTGGTGCTTAAGACAGAGAAATCAAAATAAAACCAGGTCAACATATTAACTTATATACTCTCTGACCTACTTTAAAGATTTCTGTCCCATTTAATCTCCATATTTACTGTTTTTAACACTAAAGGTAAAGTTAAAGATTAAATAAATTGATCTTCACACAATGCAGTCCACTGTATAAGATAAAATGGCATATTATCCCACTAGAAATGTTTGGTATAAGGATTAAAATTTCATTTGTAGTGAGTTTAGTTTAAATAGTTCAGTCATTTAAGCTATAAGCTGGGTGAAACTCTGTTGCCTATTTGCCACAGACAAGGATGAAGGCCACATAAATGCCACATAAATATCCCAGATTTTTAATGATTATTTTATGACCACTAGATTATTTCATTAAATTTGCTAAAGTCACTTATTTTAGAGTTGGACTGGTCCTAGAAAGATTACAGGTATCATAAATAAACCTGATTTGTCACATACCTCTCAAACTATATTTTGTAGAGGATACTAGGGACCCAAGGGTCTTTGAAGGGCTATGTTAGCATGTAGTCAAGGTGTACGATAGCTCCAGATAGCAGTGATGGTAATATGTAGGCTCCTGTTGTCTTTTTCTTATATCTGAAATTGTATGCATTCTGGTTCTGTAACCTCCCCTTCCCCTTGATGTCTGTCTTACCTTGTTGAAATGAAAGCAGAACTAGAAATACCATACTATGTTCTAGAACAAGAGTTATTTTCTACTGTTAAGTAGCAACTCTGTAATGTGCTTTAATACTGAAAGGATGATCTTCATTTGGATCTGTTTATATACTGCATATTTTTGAGAACACCAACAAATAGTTCCGGCTTTTTAAAAAAAATTTATTGATTGATTTTAGAGAGACTGAAACAGATCTATTTGTTATTCTGCTTAATTATGGATTCATTGGTTGATTCTTTGTTTTTGTTTTTGTTTCGTTTTTTGAGATTTATTTGTTTTATTTTTAGACAGAGGGGAAGAGAGGGACAGAAACATCAATGTGTGGTTGCCTCTCATGTGCTGCTTACTGGAGACCCAGCAGGGGACTGGCCCACAACCCAGGCATGTGGCCTGACTGGGAATCCAACCGGGGACCCTTTGGTTCACAGGCTGGCACTCAATCCACTGAGCCACACCACCTGGGGCCTACTTCCACCTTTTTTTTCCCCCCCATGGCAGTATAGAGTACCATGAGTGTTTTTGATGACGTGACTAGGTTTTTGATATAGAAACACACTGGCTTTCATGTTTGGTACAGATTTGAGATTTTATGACTTAGTAAGCTCTTTAAAAGTTGTGTTAACTTTTTGGTTGAAGTTTTTAATGTGAAAACCATCTAGTTTTATGATTTATTTATGGTGTAGATTGTATATTTGTTTGCGTTTTTTCAGAAAAGACTAAGATCGTCATTTATCTCACAAAGGAAGTAAGGTAATTGTATATGTATATTTCTAAAGGTCCTTTCTTCCTAAGGGTATTTTTGACATAGTGCTATCCCTCCTGAATGTCAAATATAATATTTTAAAGAAAATTCTACACAGGTCTTGCCATCCAAAGATTAAAGTGGTAGTCTAGTTATAAAACTGTAAACCTTGACCATGGCCATGAAATTGCACATTGTTTCTTTGCAAATGCTTTTTTGTTCAAAATCCAGTGCAGGGAATACTGTTTCTGCCATGAATAAATAAAATTAGTATGGACTTGTATGTCTCCTGTTTTCAAGATACTACTGCTAACCTCACAGCCCTAATGCCTGTGATTCATGGTGTTTGGGTTGACTTAAGAAAATATTGTCAACTCTGGTTTTATTAAGTGAAAGTATTTAATATATGCATTAAGGATAGCTATAGATAGGTAGATATTTTCTAGATAGTACTAAAAAGTACCTTTTCTTTCTATACCTTAGTACTTTAATTCATAATACCAGCTTCTTTCTACCTTTTTATTTTTGGTAGGGAATGATGATTTAGATGTGTATGTGTTTATTTTAAAATTGAAATTGCTTCAGTTTATTTTTGTGCATATTTTAAAGTTCACTTAAATAGAAGTAGCTTCCCTTTAGAAAATAAGTCTCTTTAGAACTTTACAATATCTATTTTTTTAATTTCTCACTCCCCCACCTTTCCCTAACTTTTTTACTTCCTAGAACAAGGAAATGGGAAGAATTACTTAAACATCTGAGCCTTGATAGCCTGTGTTCCTTTTGATAACTTAATATGCTGTGAAGTTTTAATTTTCAGCTGTTAATTTCAGTATGAATGATGTAGTACAGTCAGTGGTAAAACTAAACTTCACCTGTAGAGGTCTCAATTTTTCACTCTCTTCATCTGCGTTAAGTGGAATTTAGCTCTCCTATGGTTTCTGCATTCAGCATTTCCTCTAAACTCACATGCAGAGAATACCCTAAACAGGGTACAAATCAGTTTGTACTTTTTAAAACAAGTTTTGTGTTTTTCACATTTTTGAAGACTATAGGGCTTCACTTTCAAGAAATCCCTTAATTTGGGTTTGTGCCAGTGGTGTTCTAGATCTGACTCCAAGTGACTTATGAGAGTTGAATACTTGTATCTCTCACTATTTCCGTGTTTAGTGCTGTCAGTTGATACTTGAAATTGGTCATGGGGGGATTATTTACACCATGGAAGTCAAGAAACATTACAAATAAGAGCTTTTTAGCCCTGGAGAGCTGGTCGTTCAACATTTAGCAACACACTACTGGGTTAATAGTGTGATATTTCTTCATGATTAAACCCAAGTTATGCATTTTGGGCAGGAATGTCATAGATGTGATAATTTGTTCTTCCCATTGTATCCTGTCAGGTGGCAAACAATGTAGGCTTGTTTCCTTAGTAGTGATATTTACATTAATCACTTGATTAAGATACTGTCTGCCTCTGCCAGATTTCTTCACTGTAAATTTATTTATTTATTTTCTTTATAATCAATGAATGTCTTGTGTGGGGATACAAAAATATTGTAAAAATAACTCAATTCTCATCATATCTTTACCTTCTAGTTTTAGCACCCATTGAAGATTCTTGCCTGAATTATTATTTTGAGGGGGGAGATTTTTTCTTTATTGTTGACACTATTACAAATGTCCCCATTTCCCACAACTTTACCCACCTCCACCCAGCCCTAGCTCCCCATTTCTCTGGCCATCACCACACTGTTGTCTGTGTCCAGAAAGTATCCAGCCATGTACTATGAAAAATAGAGACACTTATTGAAGAAGATACATGATACAAGAAACATTATAGATGTTACTCCTCAGTTCCCTTCAAAGAAGGCACCTTGAGACCTCACATAGTTCTCCCAATTGCCATCAGCTGCCCTCGTATTTTCCTGAATCTCATCAACAGTCTGAAATCTCTTCCCTTTCAAAGGTGATTTTAGTTTTGGGAAAACCTGGAAGTCACAGAGCCTCATAGCTAGGCTGTACGGGGGCTGAATCACCTGGGTGATTTGATGTTTCACCAAAAAACTGCACAAGACGTGATGCGTGAGCGGGTACATTGTCATAATGATGCTGCCAATTACCAGTTGCCCATAGCTTCGGCCTTCTGAATCATCTGAATAGTTTCCACAGAGGAATGTTCAAGCTTAATGTAAAATTTGATGTAGATTCATTGCTCTTCTTGCTCAGTCATTTGGAATGCGGCAGCCACATAGTATACACATGCTCACACAACAGCCCCATTGACTAGTATAATAAAGTCATCATTCTTCAAGCATGTGCATTCCAGTCCACTCTCCTTGGCTGCCAGGGTTCATGTCACACAAACCATTCTCATTATATTAACAATGGCTGGACTTTTTTTGGACAGACCTCATACATTCTTTGGCCAATCCCTTCACCTAGTTTCATTTAGTCTTGTCTGAATTATTATAAATTACCAAATGGTGATTTTTCTAACTCCATCATTCCTTCTACATTTATTGTCATTCTACTTTAAGGAATGATTTTCTCTTTATTTACTCATGGATTTCTATTTTATTTAATTTGTTACTGTCATTTGATGATCAGATTGTCCTAAATTTGGCCATCGGAGCCCTTTGAGCAGTTTCTTTGCCTTTTTGACATGTCTCTATCACTCTTTGAGGACTTCCTTATTTTCTGACACATCAGAATGTTTCATGTTCAACTTGTACTTGCATTGCCTCAGCCCTAGAACCAGCCATTTCTTTAAGGGGAATGGTATATAGAAACCAAGATTTGAGTACTAGATGTGCTCATGACTATTGGGGTGTTGCTACGCACAGGCCTTCTTCAGTGAGTAGAGCTAGAAAATGTGAGTGTGTGTTTATACCTTTACATTCATATTTATTTCTATATCTAGATATATTATTAGTTTGGCCAAAAAGTTCATTCAGTTTTTTCCATACAATGGCTCTAATAGTGCTAAGTTGTCTTTAACTTTATTCGAAACAATTTTGTTAGATTGTATCGTGACAGCTGTCATATTAGTGTGCATGTAAAAAAACATCAAAATTGATAAATTTTTGTGCAGCCATTTTAATATTGAAGATGGAATAAAATATGCAACATTTTTAGCATATTATGCTTTGTTATTTCAAGAAAGATAAAAACACAACTGAAACACAAAAAAAGATTTGTGCAATATATGGAGAAGGTGTTGTGACTCATCAAACGTGTCAAAAGTGTTTGTGAAGTTTCTTGGTACTCTTGCCATTTTGGCCAAATAATCCTTTGCTGTGGGGCTGTCTTATGGATTGAAAGATGTTTAGGAACACTCCTGACCTCTACCACTAGAAGCCAATAGTGGGTGATAGTTGACATATTCAAAATATCTAAATCAATAAAGTTATTGGTGAAAATGAAAAATGCACCTTTTATTTTATGGAATAAACTAACTGGACTTTTTGGCCAACCTAATATAAAACATGAAATTGCAGTGATAGCTCCAATTCAAATACAATACCACAAGAGTACATTTCATCTTTTCTTCACTTTTATATTTTTGTTCTCTATCACTGAAAAATCAATTTCATTGTCCTCAGTATACTTACTTATTCAAGTAATCCTCATTGTGTAGCCCATCTCCCAATCCTTCGGGGCTGCACCTGGCACCCTGCCCTAAAATTGTCTTCAAATGGGCTGCCCCTGTTGTCCCACTCCAGTGATACTCTTGTAATTGCCATAATTACCAATCACTGCCAAGCTGCATGATTTATATTTTGATTACTTTGTAAATTCTGAGAGTGGCACTTACATTTATTATTTTCTTCTTCATTTCAGCTTTGTTTGCAACTTATCTGCATTTAGTTCCTGAGGTGCACCAGATAGTTTCTATAACTTAGTAACTTCTGTTCATGTCTTCTGATAGTGTTACTCATACTTAGGGAAGATAGGAGAGAAGCAACCCAGAGAAGGAGGCAGAGATAAGGAAAGAATAAAGTGGGAGATAGCTGACAGGTGTCAGTCATGTGGAATAAATGCTACTAGTACTCTTTCCCCTGGCTTAATACAGTCTTTACCCTGTCATAGTAAGGAAGTAATCATCCTTAAAGGAGCAGTTATTACTAATTCAAAGCCCTTTTCACTGGGTCCTTAACTTTTACCCTCTCGGGTTCAGTCTGCAAGCTTTCAGCCACTTTTCCTACTTTGACTACTGGTCTTCAGCCATATGTTTTCAACTATCTGCTGATCTTAGGATGTTCCCCGGGCACTTCAGCTCTAACATTTCCATCTTTCTTCCCAAATAAATTTTTCCTCTTGTATATCCTATGTGATTAATGGTTCTACTAACCTTGCAGTATATCCATGAACTTTCATAAATACCTTTTCAAAAAACTTCTCTGAGTTCTCACATTTTCAAGATATCAAGTAATTTCATCTCCTTTGGTTTTTTCCCACATCTCTATGCTCAAGGGAGAGATAAAGGGAGCAATTGATAACTGTTTCAGTCACTTTTTTTCCCCAGGCAGAGGAGGTAATGAGTTTTCACTGCACCTTATATTTTTTGTTTTTACCCCTTCTCCTCTCCTGTATAATCCATTTTCCTCCCTCCCTCTGCCACTCTTAAATGATCTTTGTTTGGTATCTCATTCTGTTGGTCTCTTAATTTCTCTTAGAGTCATGTACAAAGAAAAGGGTCAGAAGATTGGGCTTCTAAGTCTTGGTAACTCTATGGAGTTTGTGTTCTAAATGTCTAGAAAGTGTTGGAGCTCTGTAAGAACATATGGGAAGTATAGTCTGTCTGTACCTTTTAGTAACCTTGCAGCAGAACATCAGGAAGGAGAAGGGCCTATTTGTGTAAGACAGAAACTTTCTAGGCTTTGATGAGTGTGTTAACAAGAAATCCTAATGGGCATTTTTTTTTTCCAAAAGAGTGGGCAGTTGGAGGTAATATGCAGAATTAAATTAAACTCAAATTCAGAAGGTCTGTAATCTCGTGCCATTTTTGCCTGTATCTGGCTGTGTGACCTTAAATAAATCATTTAGATCTTTTTATACTTCTGATTCCTTATTTCCAAAATTAGCATTTAGAATAGGGGATTTCTAAGGTCTTACACAGTTCTAAAAATTTCCAGTAAAACTGAGTAACTGTAATGTTAAGAATAACTTTTTTGGTACATTTTTTAAAACTTTTGTTTTTTGACGCACACGAAGTCAGTATACTAGTTTTATTTTTTCTTTCTTGCAAAACTGATACTCTGGAGAAAATTCGAGGGGACTTATTTAAGTATAACTAAATACAATTGTTTTTAATAATGTTCTGTGATAGACTTAATCTACATTGAGAACATTTTAATTTTGTGTGGTACTTACATTCGATTTGTACAATACCATTTCCTTTGGATAGCCATTTTTCATTCACTGGAGTCTCTGAAGGGAGTCCTCAAGCATTTGCCTATTAATAAAAAAAGTCTTATTTATTATTTTCTATGTCATATCTTAGGTATTGAGAAAAATTTAATTCCTGTAAATGAAGAACCTCAATTTTAGTCTTTTAGGTATTTACACGCTACATGATTACTAATATTTTTTCAGAGTATTTCAGTGGATGAAAGAGGTTACTTCTTTACTTTTTGTTCTTTATTTATACTTCTTCCATTATTTAGAATCTTGTATAAAGTTTTTCCTTTTTCCATATATTTTTATGTAACAAAGGCCCTATGTCTCCATTGTATATTAAAATAAATTTATCAGAGATATTTATGTGTGTATACTAATGGTAAAGTATTTGGGTAAACAAGACTATTAATACTAAGTTAAACCACTAAATGCAACTTAACCTAATAATTACTGAGGGTTTTTTTTAAAAAAAAACATATTATTAACCATAATAAAATGGGCAAAATTTTGATTCTAGATTTTGCTCAAACACCATTTAATTTTCATCAAGAATTATTTGATAAGTTAAAACATGTCTCTTAGAATTGTATTTGTATGACCTCAGAACCTATAAAATAAGCTAAAGTAGGACTCTGATTTATGTGTTTATTTTGTATGATGGATACTATATTTCTAAATTATTTATTGTAAAAATGAGGTGGCCATTAAAATTCATAGAAGTAACTATCAGATTTTATTAATCACTAGATCATAATTTCTATCAGTGACCCATCTAAAATAAGCAAAATCCATATAACACACTTCTCAATATTTTCTTAGCTCAAAGAAAACAAAGAATTCAATTGATAAATCAACTGAAACTGACAATGGCTATGTATCCCTTGATGGGAAAAAGACTGTTAAAAGCAGTGAAGATGGAGTACAAAGCCATGAACCTCAGTGTGAAACTATTCAACCAGAAGAGACAACTTGGAACAAAGGAACACTGAGAAACATCCCCAACAAAGTAAGTGTGATTTTTTAAAATAGTTTTCATGTGTAGTTTTACATTAGTTAATGGGAAATTACTTAAGACAGAGTGGTTTCCCTTGAACTATATGTTTTCTCCAGAATTTATTATGTGAGTCTTTACAAATCACACTGATGAAGCTGAAAATCGAATAAACATGAATAAACTTTTTTGCCAGTATAACTTAGTAGCTTCTTGAATTACTTAATGACTCAAATTTTTCTAAAATGTTAAAGCACTTTATAATATCATGGTTGATGCTTACCTTTTCTTGCCCTATTTTTGTAAGTGTAAGAATTTGTTTTAAATGGAACACCTAAATTATTCTAGAAATGGAACTAGGAATGCGATTTTCCATTCATGTTTTCCATAAGAAAATATTACCTTGTTTTTCCTGCCTTTATTACCTTTGGTATTAGTACACTTGTTTTTTTGTTTGTTTACTTTTCCAACATAAAAAATATATCTTGGGTTATTGTAACAAAGCCTAATATAATATCTCTATCTCTTTGTTTCACTGAATTTTTGTTGTTAAATAACTTATTTAAAAGCTGTTGTAGTAAAAAAAATGTGGTCAAATTAAAAGATGTTAACTGTTAGATTTAGGAATGTGAGCATGAACATTTGTATTGAAGAAAATAAATAAAGAAAAGAAGACTCTCTAATTTTGAATGAAGTATGTGTTGCTCCTTGACAGTACACATGTTTTCACTACCAGTAGCTATACAATAAATAGCATGGGACTGCAATGAAATATAGTCCCTTACTTGATTTTAGATTGTTGAAGCATTTAGCTCTCTGATAGTGTGAGCCTCACATCACTGTCATCTCTCAACAAATAAATTTTCAATCATTCAGCTTTCAAATACACTTTCAGGTATGTGTTAACTACTGAAGCTATATGAAAGTGTCAGTAACACTTATGTTCTGGAGTCTGTCAATTTTGGAATTTCTGATGGATGTCTCTTTCAAATTTATATGTTTAAAATGTCTAATATGTGCACACATTCAACTACCCTTCACCTCCTCCTGCTTCATAAGCCATTATTTAATCAGTGATGGTTTTATAATTGATCACATTATCAGTTTGTGAAAATAGTATAATTCATCTCAGGTCTCTCAGCTTTTTTAAATGGTCTCTGTTCTGCTTTTATCATATTTTATATATTTTTAATTTTGTAAGCTATTTCAAATCTTGTTGTGAACAGAAACATTATAGAACAATATTTGACAAATGGCTGTGGAATTACTCTTAAAATTAAAATACCAGTATAGCCACTGATTAAGATATTTTTTTTAGAAAATCAGGTAGTACATTTAATCACATGGAAATTTTTGAAGGTATTTCAAGCTGTCTGTGTGTATGAGGAAGGACCCAAAGAAACAGAATTTATTTATAAAAAATTGTGTATTTATTCTTACGTGTTTAAACTTCAGTCATATTCAAAGTACTCTCTGTATGATGCAGTACACCTATCAAGACTTTTTTCCACTGCTCAAAACAGTTTTTGAACTCGTTGATTTTGATGCCTTTTAGTGTTTATGCTGCTTTTTTCTTACGCCTCTTCCATATTAGCAAAACATTTCCCATGAGGACTCTTTTCACCCAGGGAAACAAAAAAAGTCTCTAAAGTCCGATTGGGTGAATAGGGAGGATAGGGCACAGGGGTCATGCCAGTTTTGGTCAAAAACTGCTGAACACTCAGTGTGGCGAGGGCAGGTATGCTCATAAATTGCCCATTATGAAATGGGCAAACGTGTTAAAGAGTCTTCAAAAAAAGTTCACTGAATTCACTGAAGCTCAACACCCCCTCTCACAACAGTGCCATCTGGTGCACTGATAGAGATGGGTTCCTTGACCATTCACCTAGTGGGGAAAGCCTGTACTACAATGGACCCACCCTCCAGAAGATAATTCCAGTTTTTTGGCTCCCCCTCATAAGTATGTATAATTTTAAATTTTGCACTTTTAAAAATACAGGGTAAGTCAGAAATTACCAATAACCCTCTTTTTGTATCTTCCATTTTAGGATACCCAAAGGACAAGGACAAATGTCTCTGATGAAGTCTCAAGCGAGGAAGGTCCTGAAACAGGATACCCATTACGCCATCATGTGGACAGGACTTCTGAGAGCATTCTTCGGAATAGGAAGTCACACCATTATAAGAAACATTACCCTAATGAGGTATATACTTTGGCCTTACATATGTACATATATGTATATATATTCTGTATTATTCTATATATTCTAATTTACAGCTTCTTTCAACAATTGAATATAATTATTAAAGTAACATATTTCCCATGAGTATCAATATCTTATTGTTATATGATCTGGATTTATAAAATAGCAGTTTTAGATTTACGTGTTGCACACATAATAAATAGCCACACATTTGTACTCATTTTGTATATTATCTCTGAAGGCTCGTACATTCAGTTTCTTGTCTACTTTTAAAGAAGCCTATTCTGAAGAGATAGTCTGTGAGCTCCTATGTTAGTCTTTCCCATAATTTGAAAGGCTGTATAACTATTTGATTATAGCAAAGTTGTTATTCTAAGTTCTTATGTTCTTATCACCAGTTATTAAGTTGCCCATACTATTAGATTCAATATTTTTCTTCTTTGATTCTATTTTTTATTCATATTTGTTTTTTCTAAACCCCTTTCTAACTTATCACATCTCTTGATGTTATCATATCTCTTGAAAGGAATTTAAATGGAAAAAGAGTTTTATTCAATTTTATTTTCAGTTTTTATTCTAAAGATAGAACATTTCATTATTTGACTTCCAAATAAATTAATTACTGTTTCTGTTACTTCTTTTTTTGGACTGTACTAGCTTTTTTTTGTTAATGATTTAGGGTTAAACTTTTGCAAAAATCAAATATGCTGATCTGGAATGTTGAATAATTAGGGTTTTAAGAAGTGAAGAGTTACTTGTTCTTTATATATTCTTCTTTGTGTTTTTATCTCTAGTTAATTTTCTGGTGACCAGATATTTTTCTTCTTCAGTAGCTGTCATTATACAGACACTCATGCCAGTGTGCCTGCTCTTTGTCTCTTCACCCACATCATCTGGTGTACTACTGTTCTATGTTCCAAAACTGGATAACCATGCTCGTGAAGTCCAAAATCTTACTGTACAGACAGAAAAGTCATTTGGCCCTGGAAGGAATTCAGGACCACTTATAGAAGATCTCCACTTTCCCATAGAATAAATTATTTGGCTTTACAGATACTTTTCTCACTCCATAATCTTTGCTGTTCTGGGCTTGCAGCTGTGGTTTGAACTGTTGAGATTCTTGAAGGGCAGGGCATTATCTACTAATTAACTTTTAAATACGTATGTTGCTTAAAATCTTCTAGATTTCATGCTTAAGTAAGGCTGTTAATTAGCTAGGAGGCATTGGTTGTTTTACATCTTTTTTTAATGATATAAAAGATTACATAAAAATAAAATCTAGTCTTCAAATTCTTCATCTGTAAGTTAAGGAAATTTAGAATATTTAAAAAGCTGCATTCAGTTCCAAAATATTTTGACTCAAGTCAAACCAACTTCAAAGAGTATTTTACATAAAGCAAAACAAAACCTCCTTTAAGTAAAATAGAGACAGGATATCTGTATTGTTGTTTTGTATTTTTATGTATATATTACCATACTGTCCTCAAATTGCTGGTGATAATTTTTATTTAAAGATGAGGCACAAATAAATTATTTGTGGAAGCACTTTGTGTGTGAGATCTATAAATAAGTGATCACTATAGATCTACATTTTTAGGGGCATTTGAGTTTTCAAGAAAAATCATCCAGTCTTTGGTCCATGGGAATGCCAGATATTATACTAGGCTACCAATGTGTTTAGCACCAAGGGGTTTGAGCATGAGGTGGTGATCTTATCATTCAGTGTGTCAACTTTTACTCAGCCCCCTTTCCATCACCCCTCACCTCCCACCCCTAACCCAGTTTCTTTCCTTTTTCTCCTATTTCTATATCTGGTTGGCTTCTTTCAGTCACCTGTTGGGAAGATGATGGAATTACATGATTATCTGGGATATAAAAGGTATCCTTGGGAATTGTGATAGCTTAGAAGCATTTGTCTTATTTTCTATTCTGTCCTGCTTTTAACTCTACAAGTGTCTTTTAATATTTATTCTCTATTGTAGATAAGATTTTCAATAAAGGTAGCATTTGATGGAAAACAATGAAGAGAATATGGGCTTGGAATCAAATTATTTAAGTGACTTTGGAAAAATTATTTAACTTCTCTGAGTCTCAGTTTCTGCCAATATAATGGAGAGAGGAGAACAGCAGCATCAGATTGTTAGGATTAAATAAGATTATGCATAATTGCCTGACACAAAGCCCTCATGTTATAAATGCTTATTCCTTTCAAATAAATAATCCTTCTCTTAATTTGATTATATGCTGTTGTAGCTATCTAAAGATTTGAAATAAGCAGAGCAAATTAAATTAAATGCTCTATTAATTTGAGCTGTTTTCTTTAACTCTATAATTTCCTATTTTTAGTCTTTATTCAGCAGTTTGTAATGAAATTCCAAATGGCCATTTATTGCCTAAATATTGCAGGTAAAATACTGTTTGAAATGTAAGCTATTATAGGCAATAATTTTTACATTATACATTCATAAATGGCCACACTTATTAATCAGTATTCGGCAAAATACTTCTATAAGGAATTATAGGTATTTTCTTATTCCTGAAATCACACATTAGTGTCAGTTAAACAGTCATTGGGCATTTAATCTGTTCCTTATTTATGTATCTGATTAGCAAGTCTGCATCAGAAATTGGCAATAGATAATAAGCTAGCTTTATAAAAAATTTTAAGCAATTACTGATTGCTTAATACATTCTGTGCCTTGTTATCTTATGAAAACTGTTGTGAAGAAAATTGCTTATGCTTCAATTATTCTGCTTGATAGTGAATCAGAAATGTTTTTAGAGGGTTTTTTTTGTAAAAAAAAAAAAACACTCTGGTTTTTACCCTTTTTCTCTGAAATTTTTTCTTTTTATTTATTTATTCATTTTCTCATTCAGTTCTTTCAAAATAATTTTATTTATCTCTCAACCCTCCCACAAATATTCTTTCACATTGAATATACATAGTGCCCCATTCTAATATTTATATGTTAATTATCAATAATATATCTAATTTATTAAAGATATTACCTATCGTAAGGATGGTTTCTGTCTTTGATGTACATATAGTGTATTTGGGAGTTACAATTTGAGAATATGAAATACATGAACATTTAATTAACAGATAATATTGTAGATGTTGGATAATAAGACAGAATTTATTGTCAAATGAATATAATAATTCACTTCAAGGACAAAGTGTTCACTCTGAATTGAGGGCTTTAAAATAACATTTGTTGAACCCCAGGTTCATACATGTTTGTCTTAAAAGCTATAGTGCTCATTTAATTTTCAATATCTTTTTAAGGTAGGTAGTTTATTCCCCATTGGTATCAGTAGATGACTAAACTAAGGCTCAGAAACAAGGTAAGCCATCTAGAAAGGGGTAGAGATGGTAATTTCCTGACACTTTGCTGAGTAGGCTTTAAAGGAGAGTAGAATTCATAATGAGAGGTAGGAGCATACTCAGAGGCTGCAGTGGCAAAGAACAAGCTGTGTTTAGGAGTTAGGGAGTAGCCCACTGTCACTGGAGGAGAAGACTGTGGTACAGAGAAGTGGAAAACAAAGTCCAAAAGTAGCCATTTGAAGGCAAGCATGCGAGGTGAAGGAATTTGAATTTTATCCAGGAGAGCAGCAGTAGGAAGCCACAGAAGGGTTTTGGTCAGAGGAGTGAAAGAACAGCTAGCTGTACTTGAGGAAGGTTTGTCTGGAAAGAGGGAAGGCCTTTTAGATAGGGGTCACTTAGGAGGCTTTCATAGCAAACAAAGTATGAATGATATCTGGTGACAGCATGGAAAAGAGAAAAGAGATAATTATAAAACATTTTAAAGGTGGAATTGACAAATCTTACTGACAGGATAGCTAAAAAACAAATCTAAAATTTCAGCACACTTCGATATAAGGATGGCTATTATTCTTTATCCTGTACAAGGTATTTTGAATTCATTTAAAATTTTACTTTATTTATTGTGTACATTAAAAAACTCCTAAGAAAAAAATAAATTGATTAGAAATTATTTAACTTGTGTCTTTTAGTTTTTCACTTTTATATCATAGACTATCTCAAAAACATGAACTGACATTTATCTTTGTGGTATAGATTATATGTTAATTTTATGTCAGTTTATAGAACCTGCTGTTTGAGAAACAAAACAATAGATAAGGAAATCTATTGTTGTTAAAAAAAAAAGACTAAGAAAACTCCATTAAACACATCAATTACAGTGGGTAATTATGCAGTCCATATCAATTTAGGCTAGTCTTTGCCTACCTGAATTCTGAACTTTGTATAAAGTTTAAGAGAAGGCCTAGTCTTTGCATGCAAAATAACACTTGAGCTGAAATGTGAAATTTTGATATGAGGAAATTTTGTTACTCCTTAAAAACTAATTTGCATTTTTAATGTTTTGCTACCTATTTCACTGTCACTTGACAGTGTATTTGTTGTTTTAGCAAAAACGTAGCAATTTATGGTTCCAGTAGAATCCTTTGAATTGGAAAGGGTACATAAATTGTATTAATGTCAAAGAATATCTTGATTTCAGGATGCCCCTAAATCGGGTACTAGTTGCAGCTCTCGCTGTTCAAGTTCCAGACAGGATTCTGAGAGCACAAGGCCAGAATCTGAAACAGAAGATGTATTATGGGAAGACTTGTTACATTGTGCAGAATGCCGATCATCTTGTACCAGTGAGACAGATATGGAAAATCCTCATATTAATCCATGTGTGAAAAAAGAATATAGAGACGATCCTTTTCACCAGGTTGGTTTACAGTGTTGGATTATGTGGGGCTATTTGTCCATCTCCTTTGAATAAATGTACAAATTTTATAGAAGTAAAGAAAAAGCTTACATTCAATTAAGATAATAGTCCTATAATTTTTTTTTTTTAACTGTGAGCTGTGGTCTGACTTCATTGGAACATAGAATCTCAGTATTTATGTTGTGGTTGTATTTTCACTTTGCAGACATACGTCCCTGAAAAGCTCTTGGTAAATGGAGTTTTATAAGTCCAGTTGTGTTTTAGGTGCACTAGTCTTTTTCTCAACATACTTCATGATCAGATTTAACTACACCTGGGGCCTTAGCTTTACCTATAAGATTATAATTCACAAAGGTATATTTCATGAATGTCAGATTTGTATCTCCAAGTGCCTATAGTAATGCTGTCTAATAGAAATATAATGAGAGTCACATATGTAATTAAAATTTTTCTGGTAGCCTCATTAAAGATATTTAAAAAGATGAAATTAATTTTAATATCCTTTCTTTAATCCAGTATATTCAAAATATCACTTCAACATATAACTAATATAAAAAATATTAATGAAATAGGTTTATTTTTTATACTGTCTTCAAAATATATTGTGAACACGTAGAGCACATCTCATGTGGACTAGCCTCATTTCATGTGCTCAGTAGCCACATGGGAGTAGGGTATACCATCTCGGACAACACAGGTCTATGGGACATCTTCCTTTGAATGACCCAGCAGTACCTCAGATTTAACCAAACACACCATCTTCCCCTATAAATCTGTTTTTCTAACAGTACTCAAACTCATGATGAATGACATCTCCATCCATCCACTCACTTGTCCAGAAACCTGGTAGTCATTTAAAATCCTCACTCTTCCTTACATTCTTCTTTCTCTTATTCAAGTCCTCCTGAAATCCTAACTTATAAAACCAGCAAGTAAACTCTTAGAAAACCAGAGATCGAGAGGAACTTCCTTAATCTGATCAAAGTTAGCTATCAAAGAACTTTCTAAAACCCTTCATATTTAATGATGAAATTTTAGGAGCATTATCACTGCTTTTTCTATCAAAATTCTACCAGTATGTTTGTCTGTTTTCAGTTGGACTTGGATTTAGAAGTTCACATTAAAAAACAAAATGTGTCAATAGCAGGAGCGTTTTTGAAGACCTACAGGGACTTTCTATACTGGATGTAAAAATTTACTTTAATGGTGTAATAATTAAGATAATATGGTATAGGCACTGGCTGGTGTCACTCAGTTGCCTGGAGAGTCATCCTGTAGCCTAATGGTTGTAGGTTCAATTCCCAGTCAGGGCATGTACCTAGGTTGCAGGTTTGTTCCCGGTCTAGGTGTGTACAGTCCCCAATTCAGGTGTGTGCAGGAGGCAGCTAGTCAATGCTTCTCTCTTGCATCAATTTCTCTCCCTTCTTTTCTCTCTAAAAAGCAAAGAAAAACTATCCTCAGGTGAGGATTAAGAAAAAAGATAGAATGATGTAGGTGTATGCTATAGACTGAATGTTTGTGTCCCCACCAAAATATATATGTTGAAACAATCCCCAATATGATCATATTTGGAGATGGGGTCTTTGGGGGGTAATTAGGCCATTGAGGGGAGCCCTCATAAATAGGATTAGTGCCATAATTAAAGAGGCCCCAGAGAGCTGCCTTGCCCCTTTCACCATGTGAGAGTATAGCAAAAAGAGGGCAGATCTCACCAGACACCGAATCTGTTGACACCTTGATCTGTAGACTTTGCAGCCTCCAGAACTGTGAGAAATAGATTTCTGTTGTTTCTAAGCCATCCAGTCTATGGTATTTTGTTATAGCAGCCTGAAACAGACTAAGACAGCATATAAACAAATAAACTGATGGGTCAGAATAGAAAACTCAGAAATAGATATATTCTTATATGGATCCCTAACATATGGCATAAGTAGTATTACAAATCAGTGGGAAAAGGATGTACTATTCAGTATATGGTTGTGGGTCAAATGATTATCCATACATGAAAATTTATTCCAGATAGTTCCTAAAAGAAAAAAAAAATCTAAATATGAAGAAGCAAAACTTTAAAATACTTAGAAGAAAGTGTAGGAGAAAAATCTTTGTTTCTTCAGGTATGAGAAGAACTTTTTAAACAATACAGAAAGTACAAGCAAACATCAAAAATTAGGGGATTGACACATTTTGAATATCTTAAAATGTAAAACTTTGAGCTACAAATTAAGCCATAAATATTTTTAAAAGACAAGCCACACATAGTGATAGAAGATAATCCCAACACATAAACTATCAAAGTCTTACTGTACAGAGCACACAAAGAACTTCAACAGATGAACAAGTAAAAGACAAATGACTCAGAAAAATGGACAAAGGATGTGAACAGGTTATTCCCCTAGAGGGCTAATATATAATAAGTAAAAATGGTCAGCCTTCTTAGTAATCAGGGAAATGTAAACTAGAATGAGATACAATTTCATATTGATCAGATTGTCAAAAATTATTTAATCTGATAAATTTCAGTATTGGCAAGAATGTGAAGAAAGAATCATTCAGTGCTGATGTTAATTATGAATTTGTACAATTACTTTGGAAAGCAGTTTATCATTATGTAGTAAAATTGAAGGCCTTCATACTCTAGGACTCTTTCATCTCTAAGGAAAACTTAGAAGATGGGCACAAGGAAACATATCAAAATTTTTATGTGTATGATGTTGCATTGTGTATGATACTGAAAAATGAAAAATAATGTAGTAGCCAACAACAGAATTAATGCATCATGGTTATATGATAAAACAATATAGCAGTGAAACTGAATGAAAGCTTTATATATCAAAAGGAATAAATCTTGTGAATTTTGAGTGAAAAAAGCAAGTTGCAGAAATATACATACAGTATACCATTTATAAAAAGTTTTAAAACATGCAAGGCTATATTATATATTATTATGGATAAAACCATATGTAGTAAGAGTATAAAAACATACAAGGGAATAGTAAACAAACTTAGGGTAATAAATCTGGGGAATAAAAGGAGGGAATGAGGTACAAAGTGAGTTTCAATTTTCCCTGTAACATTTTTTAATTAAAATATCTGGAGCAAATAAGAGGGAAAGTTAAAATATGATAAAACTGACTGGTATTACTCTATCTGGATGAAATGTTCCATTTTAAAATATATACCTTAGTTTTGGCATCGGTTAAAGGAAAGTGTCAGGGAAAGAAGTTCTGCTATAGGGAGGTGACTGAGAATGAGGAATGAGGTTCAAGAAGTAGGGTTGGGAAAGTTTGGGAAAAAGGAAGTACTAGTTAGATGAGGAAATAGAGTTTTAGTCGCCACCCCCCTCCCAAAGATGTGAAATATTTGAGCACATATGTACATAGGAGAAAACTAGTAGGGAAGAATTGAAGAGTTACCAGAGTCAAAATTGAATGATGTTAGGATTCTGGAGGGAAAGCATAATTAGGAAGCTTAAATTTCTCTTCAGCAGGAAGAGGAATACATCTTCTGTTGAAGTAGAAGGAGAAGGAAAAGTGTATGAAGCAAGTAAGATGATGAGAGAGTTACCTCCTGATGATCTCTATTCTGTGCAGGAGTTTAGTGGGTCTATTAACAATAGGTGGATGATAGGATAGGGGATTGGTGGATGATGAAGGCTTGAAGTTATCATTTGAGGGAAATGGAGATAGTGGAGAGAGAGTATGTGTGTCCATGTAGTCAATGCCAATTTAAAAAGTCACAGTGTCATATTGTTGAGGGTCCAGTGAGAATCTGAAACCATGAATTTGTAATTGCTCATTCCACACAGTTGTGTGATATTCTCTAGAATATAGTCATACTAATCGTAACAGCAAACATTTAATAAGCATTTACTATATGCCAGGTACAGTGGAACATAATCTAGATTCATTATCTCATGTAATCCTCACAACCTATGACAGTGTGGTTTATTTTTTATTTTATAGATGAGAAATTTGAGGCCCAGAATTAAATAAGGCACCCAAAGTCACACAGCATAGGTGCTCACTAAATAAATAGCTGTTGTTCAAGAGACAGGAGAGGGGATGATATACTGATTCAAATAATGGATGTGCTAAAAGTCTAGACATGTTAGATTGAGAAGGAAATGAAACCAAGAAGAGATTGGTAGGTTGAAGGATAGGTGTGTTCAAGGAAACAAGTGTTTTGGAATTGAAGGTTTGAGAGACCTGGTAAGATCAGAGGTGTGGTTAAAGACTCATTTTAGAAGTAAAAAAATTCTGTGTGATGACAAGGTCAAGGTTGTGGCCATGGCAATAGCTAAAGTTCTTTGGAATTTAAGAAGTGAAAAGGCAATGAACAATTAATCAGTGAGAATAGGGTTGATCCATGAGGATGAATGTGCAGTTATTTGCATTTCATCCGAGTCACTGAGGATAACACCTGGAATTGAGGTTTAAGAAAATGCCTGTGAACTCTTTTCCCAGAGATACCATAAGCTGCACAGAAGCAGGGACCATGTGTTCTTTTGCTCATTGTTGTATCATACAGTGCCTGGTATACATAGTAGGTGTTTGATAAATATAAGTTGAGTGAATGAATGAAATGAAATAAAAATTTTTAAAAGCATGCTAATTAGGCCTTTCCTAAATGATTAATAATTGCTTTTAATGAATCCTATACAGAACAAACTTTCCCTAAATCTTTCACATCATCCCGCCTCTTTTTTGGTAAGATAAAGATTTTAATGTTCTATGTTCCATATCTAATTATAAAACTCTAGTTTTCCATTGGTTTTGCTTTGGGATGAAAGACTTGATTTTTTATACACATTTGTTATTCTCAGACTTCTGAAAAATAAGCCCAAGTTTTAGTTTTAATAGTAGCCATGTAATGGAAATTAGCCCTCTTTAATGAAAAGCTGCCAGGTTTTTTTTCTTACTGGGTTTGGAGGGCCCTTTTTAGTTTCTCATAAAGACTGAAAAATCCCTCATGAAGAAACACTGAGCTTTTGAATCAGTGTACTCTAGTCAAATTTGTAGTTTTGTTTTATTTTCTTTTTAAATAGTAACTCAAACATTTCTGTAGGGGAAAATTTGTAGTTTTGTTTTGTTTTGTTTTCTTTTTAAATAGTAACGGAAACATTTCTATAGGAGAAAATTTTCCTCCTCTAGTAATGGCTGAATATATAATAAAATAAAAAGCCATATTTAAGTGAAATTCATCTTTCAGTAGGAAAAGCCAGATTTTAATGGAGACAGCTCCCACAGGTAGAAACTGCAGTAAAGCAGTTGTCATGGTGAATTTATTTGAAATAAAATCTGCCACCATTTAAGTGTTACGGTTTTCAGGCAATTTTGGTTGAACAAGGAGCAAAGTAGTTAAGATTTTGAATGAGGATAAAAACAATCATTAAAAGAGTTTCAAATTTCAGTTTGAACAACATACAAAGAAGACCTATGTGATAAAATTATAAAACGGTATTATTTGTTCCTATGCTTCCTCTGAGCCTTTAAAAAAAATGTTTTATGTAATACTGCTCTCCATACATTTAGGCAGTACATGTTTCAACAAGACATTTTCAGACTGATACATACACTTGACAAACACACACACAGATGTGTATTTGACAAATACACAGGCATAGGGTTTTTTAATTAAATAACTTTTAAAGTCACCAGTTTCTAGTTGCTCTCTTATTTAATGCCTTTTTTTGGCTTTTTAGAAATGGGAAAATGATTAACAAATCTAGTTAGAGTAACTGGGAAGTTACTTAGGCAAAATGAGTATGGTTGTAAGGAGAGTGAAGAACTTCTTGATTTTCTGTAAATGGACCTTTATGGAATTGATATTCCTTGCTTCATGTAATTGGAAAAACCTTTAATTCACTGTTACAGACTGAATTAAAAGAAAGGGAGGAAGGAAAGGAGAGACGGTGGGGAGAGAGATAGACTGACTGTGTCAGTGGTTGAAATCTGTGGTTGGTTAACTACCAGTATCTCATAGCTCTTAAGGCTCTCCAGTAGTGAAGTATATACCATTAAGGCTAATATATATTAAAATACCATGTCCTTGGGGCCCTGGCTAGGTAGCTCAGTTGATTAGAGCATTGGAGCATTGTCCTGATATGCCAAGGTTGCGGGTTCAATCCCCTTTCAGGGTACATACAAGAATCAACCAGTGAATGTAATGTGTAAATAAGTGGAACAATAAATTGATGTTTTTCTCTTTGTCCTTTCCTCTCTCTCTCTCTCTTAAATCAATAAAAAAATTAAGACACTCTGTCTTTGGGAAAGATAAATGTTTAGAAGAAACCTCTTGATAGTCAAATAGCTACATGCAAAAGAGCTTTGCCAATAGCATGACTACTGGCATTGTGGTTTGCCTGTAATTATTCCTCAGTTTTTATGCTGTTTATAGTAAACATGGTATATATAGCTTTACATAAATGAAATTAATGAGGTCAGAATAATAATTTCCCTTGCCTGCTTTCTTACATATTGCTGAATTATTATTTTATACCTTTAATTGTAATGAATCAGTGCAACTCTACACCCCCTAGAGGAAAATATATTCCTTAAATTTACAGAAACAGCCCTGGCTGGTATGGCTCAATGGATTGAGTGCCGGCCTGCAAACCAAAGGGTTGCAGGGTCGATTCCCAGTCAGGGCACATGTGTGGGTTGGGGGCCAGGTCCCCAGTAAGGAGTGCATCAGAGGCAACTATACATTGATGTTTCTGTCCCTCTCTTCCTCCCTTCCCCTTTCTCTAAAAATAAATAAATACAATTTTTAAAAAAAATTACAGAAACATGTCTTAAACCTATTTTAATCATCTTTGGTCCTCCAGAGAATAAGTAAAAGTAGAAATGATTATTCTGTTCATTATTAGAAGTCCTTTTAATGAAATATGTTATAAAATCAGTGTAGAAATACTATAATGTCAGCAAAGAAATTCATCCCATTCTGGGTCTAATCTTTTAGCGTTACTTCTGTCAGTATCTGATAATGTAAAGATTATTGTTTCACTAATTGTGTTACTATCTTTAATCCCCAGCTATCCTGTTTTGAACTTTATTCCTTTAATTATATATCTAAAGCAAACAAAAAACTAACATAAGCATCTGATCCTTTGTATTAAAGCTTTCGATTTTTCATTTTTACCTTTTTTTTTAATTCCTTGAAACTTTGAGAAACACTTTATATTACTTGGGAGAGTACTTCTAGTTCTGTGTGCTTCAGTTTGTAGTATTTGCTCTGAGGAAAAGAAAGTTAAATTGATCCTTTAGAGAAATAATAGAGTAAAGTATCAGAGAAGTAAGTCAAATGTTAGGGTAGGTGTATGAAGAAGAGTGTTTTTCAGGATGATATTGTATCACTATTTAGTCTCTCAAAGAAGTTCACATCTCAGTTGTCATATTTTTTTGTATTGAATGATCATAAGTGAACAATCAGTAATATGAACAGTGTGTTACTCGTTTGTCTTTGAACATTAGTAGCTGTGTCACAACTAAGCTCATTAGAGCTTAGAACATTGTGAACATTAGATCACAACTAAGTGCTTTTGCTGACACATTTTAGAGTATTTTTGAACATGTTGCCTAATATGTTACGGAAAGTTCTTAACATGTTTTTATAACTATAATATCTTAAGAAAAAATTTTAGTGTCATTGAATTCTGTGTGTATAGATACATACATAGCTATGTATAGTTACATATGTTCTATTTATAAAATACAAATGCATTCACCTATTTCTGTTTTTAATATAGTTAAAATTGTGTGTGTATATATATGTATATACAAGCATATGTGTTGTTTGTGAAATGAGATTAACGTATTCACCAATTTCTATTTATTTTTTATAGAGTCATTTGCCCTGGCTCCACAACTCCCACCCGGGATTAGAAAAAATAAGTGCTATAGTATGGGAAGGCAATGACTGTAAGAAAGCAGATATGTCTGTACTTGAAATCAGTGGAATGATAATGAACCGAGTGAGTTTTTAAATTTTTATTCTTTTAGTTCAAAGATAAACCGGTGATTATTAATATTAATATATTAATTAAGTACTGGAATGTTATGCTTATAACCTACTCACCTCATTTATCCAACCTGAAAAAAAAGTTATTTGTAGTTGACTTTGTCATTGATTTAAACAGTGAGTTGTCAGCAAACCACTCTCATCTTTTATCATTTTCATTCTTGTGACCAAGAATAGATACAATCTAAAATTTTCTTGTTTTATATTATTCTTTCTTTTGCTTTCAGTGGATTAAACTGAGGAGCTGCTAGATATTTAGAAGTTTTGATGAAGATTTATTTTTCTTTATCATCTCTCCTGGCTCATTTATTTATTAATGCCCAGACATAAAAAAAAATTCAAAGAAGAAAATTCATATTGATACTTGCTTGCCTAGTTAAATATATAGAAGAAATTCAGCTAAGGGTAAACATCTTGAGTAGTTGAAAGTAGAGTACAAATACTGTGGATTTTAATTTCAGTTTCTATTACAATTGTTTTTTTTATCAGATCATTGCTACTTTTAAATTTTTACCTGATTCCACTGGACAACTAGTCGCGATTTAACTTCCATTTCTAAATTTCATATGTGTTGTTATGCCAGAACTGTTGTACACACTTTACATAGGACCAGAATTAAAATAACTGAGTGTGGAAATTGACCTACTTCCTCTTTCATACCTCACTGTAAGCAAATGAAAAACTATCAACAAGGAATCTCTAGTTGGTGCTCTACATCTTTAACTATTGGTGAACTTAGCAACTCACTTACATAATATATAAAATGATTAAAAAGTTAGCTAGATGATACTTAAGGTTTTTTCCAAGTTCTGCCATTCTTATATTTTCAAATGATTTAATTTCTAGTTTCCTTTTTTATAATTACCCTACCCTGTTTTCCCCTCTCATTTAATCGTCCCCTTTCTACCATTTTTTCTCTTCTCAAATGGTTTTAGAATTTAAGGAGAAATCCATATGTATTGAACTCTTTGAAGAAAACACAAATTTCAAATGTATCAAATAAATACAGAACTAATTTAAGTGGATATGAGATCTCATTCTTACTAATATTGCAGAGTTTGTGAGTGTTTCTAACTTTTGAAATAATGAGATACATAGAATTTTTTTAACATCTGGGTAAGACCAAGATGGTTCATCCTTTTTTCATCTACTCAATGAATTAGAGATCTGATAATGAACTGTTTTTAAAAACTGAAGAAATAATGACTTACGTTTTACATGTAATAGGCTCTCAAACTTTGAGTAAATTTAAATTTTATTATTCTTGTATTAAAACTAATGTATTTTAACAAACTGATTTAATATTGCTATAACTAAAATCATGCTTTAATAGGAATTCATTTTACTGTAGGTAAATTTGTGTAAGTTTTTTTTCTTTTCTCTCTCTAAAGGTGAATAGCCATATACCAGGAATAGGATACCAGATTTTTGGAAATGCAATCTCTGTCATCCTGGGTTTAACTCCCTTTGTTTTCCGACTCTCCCAAGCTACAGACTTGGAACAACTCACAGCACATTCTGCTTCAGAACTTTATCTGATTGCATTCGGTTCTAATGAAGATGTCATAGTTTTTTCTATGGTTATTATAAGTTTTGTGGTTCGTGTGTCTCTTGTGTGGATTTTCTTTTTTTTGCTCTGTGTAGCAGAAAGAACTTATAAACAGGTGGGTATATTATAGACTTCTGAATAGAGAATAATTTATCCTTTTCCCAATATTCAAAGTATTCCTGAAATATCTTAGTATTTCATTAAATCATTTTGATCTGCTAATTCATTTCTTGTTTTGTTTTTGTAGTACTTAACCAAATAAAATCATAACAATCCACATTTTGTAATCTACTTCAAAATTAATCCTTATCTTTATCTTTTTTAGCGCTTACTTTTTGCAAAACTCTTTGGACATTTAACATCAGCAAGGCGGGCTCGAAAATCTGAAGTTCCTCATTTCCGGTTGAAAAAAGTACAAAATATAAAAATGTGGCTATCTCTTCGGTCCTATCTTAAGGTATAATAATAGTGATATAAGTACTCTTAATGTGCTGGCTCCCTCTCAGAGTTCCCCTTTCTTTGTCAATATGAAAGTGTGTCTAGATGTGTACTCACATAATGCTGTGGGGCCATACTTAGTATTTTTTGTGCTCCATATGCAGAAATCCAAAGTAAATGTTTAACTGGTTCTTTGTAATAAAACACCTGAAGTCTAAAAGGTGTAAATGCATTCGAACTAGATGATTCAAGATCAGATTGTCCTAAATTTATCTTTGTTCATATATCTCACCTTTTGTTTCTACCTGGGATGGTTATCATGAGCCAGCAGAGGGAGCCCACTGCTTAAAAAAGAATCTAAAAAAAATAATCTGAAATCAGAGTCCTCTCAGTGAAGTGACCTATTACTATTTAAAAATATTAGCTTGCCATTCTAAGGCATTCTTTTAATGCTGTACTTTTTCTTTAATCTTTTTAAATAACTTTCCTAATTATGGAAGTAAGATATTAAAAAAAACCTCAGGTGGGGAATGGGAGACTTCTTAATTTTGAGAAAATACTTCTGACAATTATTTCTTTGTTGCCTAAAGTAGCAATGAATTTCATTATGTAAGGAGTTGACCAAATATCCTCCAACATACCTAGATCTTTTTTTTTTTAAATATATGCACACAGTTTTATATATAATGCAGCATCACACCATGTAGGGCATTTACTCTTATACATTCAGATATGTTTGAAACACTTGTTAAGGCTACAAAACAGAACATAGAAAAATAAACAGGAATATATTCAACACTTACAAAAAGTGATATGATAAAGATATAAAGTACTATTTCCTTTCAACACTTCAAAAGATATATATACTTTTTTCTTTTACAAGTAACATCACGAATGATCACATCTTCACATGCTTTTAAGTATTATTTGTACTCAGTGTAAGGCTATTATCATTTTTCATACTTATATTTTTTTCTAGCTCTGTAACAACGCAATTTTAATCCATTCAAGTAAATTCAACCCCGAAGTTGCTGTTTCCCAGCATTAAGTCATGCACCCGCCCCTCTTCTAGATTTTCTAAAATTTATTTCAGGGGGAAACAAATCCCAATTAGTGGGAGAGTAAAAGGCTGACACTAGTAGCAAAACCTTAGTTCTTTGAAACTGACATGCTGGAACTAAGCCATTATTATTAAACAAAAATAGCATTTAGACATTAAATAAGAAGCAAAATATAGTAAACAGAAATAGTGTAGCCAAATATGCATTCTCTTCAGCTACACTAAAAATGGACCTTGCTTAGTACCCACAAGTGAAAGACTATGGTTCCCTCATCTAAAACTAAAGGTAAAATAAATGAGACATAAATAAATATTGCTAGTTTCTAGGATGGCTGAATGTTTTCTAAACCAGAAGTGGTCAGAAAGGAACTTTATTGCACCAAGTCAAAAAATATGGAACGCTTCACGAATTTGCGTGTCATCCTTGCGCAGGGGCCATGCTAATCTTCTCTGTATCGTTCCAATTTTAGTATATGTGCTGCCGAAGCGAGCACCATACCTAGATCTTTAATGCTTTTTTATTTTGAAGTAACAGTGAAAGAAGTGAAAAAAAGTTTGCACTCTTTGTCTACCCTTCTATTTAAAATATTCATTGTTGTGCTTATATAACTTGTTAAGTTCAACTAACAGTCTCCATTGGGAAATGCTACAAACTGGCATAGATTATTTTTTCTTACTGTGACATTTCTGTTATACGGAGGGATGAATAAGTCTTCATTGCATGACTTAACAAGAAGCCATCCCAATTTCCCTTCTTTATCAACTCTACATAGTATTGCATTCTTTTGTATGTTGCTTAATTTATTCAGAAAACATTAATTTAATGTTAACCACGTGCCATCCACTGTCCATGAGATGATATTCCTTACCCTTACACTTCAGTGACATTAAACACCAGACCTAGAATTATCCTTGGAATTTACTTCCCTCTTTTGCATTTCCAACATCCAGTTTATCACCAATTTCCACCCTTTTCTGTTTCCATAATATGTCTTGAATTCATTTCAGTATTTGTATTTGTCTCTATTTCCACCACCCTAATTGGAACCAATTTAGACTACTGCAGTTGCCTCTTAACTGGCCTCCCAGTGTTCATATTTCCTCCTTCCAATACTTTCTTCAGTCTGCCGCCAAAGATCTTTTTAAAATGTAGATTTGACCATATAATTTGAAAACTTTGTGAAGGTTCTCCATTGCTCTTAGGATAAAGAACACAGTGTAACAGGGCTTATAATGCCCTTCATGACCTAGCTCTTGCTAGTAGCCTGTCTTTTCTTGTCTAATTTTGAAACACTTTTCTCTGTACATTCCAGCCACACGGACTACTTCAGTTCTTTGAATGCAGTACAGTTTTTCCTGTTCTGTGCTCTTGCAAATGCTCTTCCTTCTGCCAAGAATATTACCATGTGCCATCTTACCCCTGCACCTAGTTTGGTATAAATACCACTAGGAAGATCTTCCTAGGCCCACATAATCTTATATTGGGAGTTAGGGTTGGCCTGGGAAGATCTCTCTAAGGAGTGACTCCCTACCAGTTTTCTCAAAGCAACCTATACTTTTCCTTCATAGCACTCATCACAACTTATCACATATATCTGTGCTTAGGAGATTGATGTCTGACTTCCTACTGGTTCCTGTGAAGGTACTGACTGTGTCTGTTTTATCTTCTGCTGTATTTCCACCATCTAGCACAGTACCTCCTTCTGAGCAGGTGCTTAAGGAACATTTGTTGAATGAATAATTAGTGTTTGAAAAAATGAAATATGCTAAGAATTTAGGAAGTTATGCTAAGAGTTCCAGGCTATATATTCACCATTTTCACTGTGTTGCAAATCCTCAGGAAATAGTAACCCTTTATAATTTAAGTTCACTTGACAAATGAGGTATACTTTCAACATTGTAAGTAATGACCAACCTTTAGTGATGGATCAGCACCTTAGTTGAAATCATGGAATTAGCTGCTAATTAGTAAATACATTTAAAAGTGTTTTCCTTTTTATCCCCCAGCGTCGAGGTCCTCAGCGATCAGTTGATGTAATAGTTTCCTCTGCTTTCCTGTTGACTATCTCAGTTGTATTTATCTGTTGTGCCCAGGTGAGTTAACTTGTTTTGTGTAGAAATTAAATAATCAGAACTATAAAGATCCAGCTGCAGAAGGTTTTCTAATAATAAACAAAGTAATAATATAAGTAAGCCTAGTTACACAATTTTGAAACTGGCTTTTTGCAGTTGTTTTTTTTTCAGTGGAATAAATAAATGCATCTTACTCATCTCTGTGTCACACTAGGGGCTAGCATAGTCTCAGATGTATGTTGATTAGGCATGTAACATCAGTTTTTGTCTACAGTTCACCTGTTTGTCTTTATTTCCCAAAACAAACTTACGAGTGACTATAGTTACGAAATTGTTTCAGACTATTTTCCACGAATCTCTGCTTTATTCACATTTAACATTTAATTATTTTACATCTGAGTTGTCATTGTGACTTGACTGCCTCATGTCTGTAAAAGCATTCTTGTTGACCAAGATTAGTCAGGAAACGCAAATGTATCTAGGGATATATTTTGTACTATGAAATTTAAATTTCTGCTTCAAGTAATATGGCATACTAGATTACCTGAAAATTCTTTTGCTTTAAAACATTATATAATGCTAGAAAAATAAAACCCAGCTTTTTAATATACATACTATATACATATCTGAGTTTATAAGACAGTAAGGGACCAAAGTGAAGATAAAACTGAAAAACAGAGCAATTAAGTATAAGTGTTAATGCCCTAAATTAAGGAAGTGAGGTACATCGTCAATTTTAGTACCCTAGAAACTTGAGATTTTTATGCCCACGTGAGGACAGAAGATAAGGCCTTAACCTGCATACATTCTTACACATGCTTACACATAAAACCAGAACCTCAAAAGCCTGTCATCTCTGTGAAAAACTGGAATAAGAAAAGCACTCTGCCCACCAGCACAGGAAGGGGATAAGGAAGCTTGTCTCTGACTCTGCTTGAACTCTGGCCAGTAGGTGAGGAAAAGTCCTAAGAACTGTAGATCTGCACTTAGTACAGGTTCAGGTTCAAATGTACATTATAGGTCTTGTCCTGTAACCCCTGTTAATATAGAAAGTAGTTCTGGACTCTTGGGAACCTAGTGGAAGCAAAACTAAGACTGTTCTGGGATATGTGACTTCAACCAAGGACTCACAAGATATCCACAAATAAAGCCTCTTCAGGTTTTAGAATACGTGAGGAAGCAGCACATGAGTACATTAACAGATCAATAAACAGCAGAAGTAGATCTCCATCTGCTTCAAATAATAGACTGATCAGATAGAAACTCTAAGATAAGCTTGTTGAAAATGATTAAACACATAGGTAATACTATTAAGAAGATAGATTTGAAAGAGGAACCAAACAGTACTTCAGAGAAATAAAAAATATGGCATTGACATTAAAAATGCAACACACAGAAAAAAATAGATTGAAAACAGATAAAGATAGTTAGTGAACTGGGAGAAGAAGTGAACTGGGAGAAGACAGTGATAAAGAGATGGAAATATGAAAAGGGGATTGAAACAGGAGATCCATCATTCATCTAACAGGACTTTTAGACAGAAAGAAGAGGGAGAGCAATATTTGGAGCGATAATGGCTATGAGTTTTTCTGAATTGATGAAAGACATTAATTTTCACTACACTTAGACACATCATATAGAAATTGTAGAACACCAAAAAACAGAGAAAAATCCTAAAAGCAACCAAAAGGAAAAGACTGAATTTTGTACTGTACTCCCAATTTCTAATTACATCTCAGTCTCTTCTTCAGGGTTTAATTTTCATGTTCCTGAAGTATATCTGACTTTTTGTCTCTTATAAACATAAAATCTATTTATTTATAGCAACATGAAACATCATAATATTGAAAGGTCTTCAATGTAAAAGGATAGAAAAGACAAACACTAGCCAAGAGAAAACTGGTAGACTTTCATTAATATCAAGTAAAATAAAATAGACTGTAATCAAAGAAGCCTGACAAAAATTAAAAGAATAATTCATCAAGAAGATCAGTTTGTATGCATGTGACCCTATAACTTCAAATATATCTATTATAGCCAAAATGATTAGCACTGTAGTGACAAATTGACAGAATACCACATGGGGATGTATCAGCACTTTTTTTTTAAGTAATTGATAGATTAAGCAGACAAAATATATAATGAAGTTATGTATCTAAACAAGGTAGTCAAACTTTTATTCTAAAATTGGAGAATACATATTCTTTTCAGGCATAAGGACAGTTACAAAAACTTTCCCGTGTTCTAGGCCATAAGGTAATTCTCAGCTGATACACAGACCACTTGATTTAGCTGTAACACTATTAGAAAATAGTAACAACAACAACAACAAAACTCATACATTTAGAAACTTTTAAACATAAATAACAAATGTTTAAAAAGAAAAAAAGCAGAGTATTAAACTGAAAATACTGGCACAGATGAGGGTTTTTTCAAAAGAATATTGGTATAAGTTACTTTATGTCATTAAATTTAAAAGCTGAGGTGGAGTTTTGTAGAACTGCATAATTTATTAAAACAGACTCAAAACAGTAATTGAAAAACTGAGATCTATAACCATAAAGCAATATTGTTTCAGTAGTTTAAAAATCTACGGACAACAAATACCCTCTAGACTCATGTGCTTTTACAGGTAATCCTAATCTTACACAAAATAACGAGAGAAAAATGGCATATTTCCCCAATTCATTTCTCGCATCTAATATAACCTTGATACCAACACTAGAGAGATAGTATGAAAATGGAAAACCATGATTAAATTTCCCTTACTAACTTAGATGCAAAATATTAGATGATGAAGCCAACAGTTTAATAACAATAAATAGGCCATGAACAAGATAGTTTATTCCTGGAATGCAAAGATTTTCAACTTTAGAAAATCCATTAATCACCCTGGCTGGTATGGCTCAGTGGATTAAGCACAGACTGCAAACCAAAGGGTCGCCAGTTTGATTCCCAGTCAGGGCATATGCCTGAATTGCAGGCCAGGTCCCCAGTATGGAGCACGTGAGAGGCAACCACACAATGATGTTTCTCTCGCTCTCTCCTTCCCTTCCCCTCTCTCTAAAATAAATAAAATCTTAAAAAAAAAAAAAAAAGAAAGAAAATCCATTAATCTAATTTGAGCTCCTTTAGTTGGGTAAAGGAAGATACATCTAATCATTTCAATAGATGCAGAAAAAACAAAGTGGTAAATTTCAATCGATATTTATAATGCAGTGACTGGAAAGTACTGTCCCTAATATGATAAATTGTATCTCAAAAATTGGAGCAAGCATTGTACATACAATATTCATTACCTTAGAGGTGTTCATTTTAAAATCAGAAATAAGACACAACCTCTCTACCACTTCTAGTCAGCATTTTGATAGAGGGTACTAACCAGTGAAGACAGGAAAAAGAAATAAATGGTGTAAAGATGAAAAAGGAAAAAACAAAATCATAGACTATATGATTGTATATATAGAACACCCAAGTGACTTCACAAATTATTAAAATATGATACATTTTTTAGAAGATGAAGATTAACAAAAATGATTACATCAACATTTAAAAAAAATCGATTTTGTCCTTTAAGCCAGAGATCAGCAAACTACTTCTGTAAAGGGTCAGTTAGTAAATATTTTAGAATTTTGCCTGACTCATACAGTTTCATATATTCTTCTACCCCACCCCACCCCTTAAAATTTTACATTCTACAAAAGACACCATAATAACAGAATGTAGTCTGAGGAAAGATTGGCAAAATATGTGACTTAAATGGCATTGTTATTCAGAACATACAAATAACTTCTATAATCAATAAGAAAAGCAGGCAAAAGAGGAAAAGTAGATATGAAATAGAAAAACTTAACTTACAGAAGAAGAAACCCAAATGATCAGTACACATATAAGACATATACATTTTCCCTAAGAATCAGGAAAAATAAAGTCAAAAAAGTAAGAAAACAATTTACACAAATCAGATTGGTTTAATAATACCAACTGTGGCCAAAAATGAGGGGCAAAGGAAACTCTGAAAACGCTGCTGAGAGTACAAATTGGTACAAACAACTGTTTTAGAGACAAATTCATAATATCTAATAAAGTTGAATATCCAAGGACCCAGCAATTTTACTTTAGATATTAACTCCTAGAGAAAGTCTTACATGTGTACACAAACAGAGCATAACAGAATGTTCATTGCAATGCTTTTGTAATAAGGAAAATTATCAACAAAATAAATGTTAATGGATGAGAGGAGGCCAATACACAGTGCTTAATTCTTTCACTGTAATACCTTATAGGAGTTAGAATGAATGAGTTTGAGCTTCATGTATCAACATGGATAATTCTTGAAACCAAAGTTCAGTGGAATAAAGAGTAAATTGAAGAATGAGGTGGTCCTGATAACACTTATAAATTCTAAAATATATATGAAATAAGATAGTTTAAAGATATATATGTAGCTAAATTATAAACTGCAAAGAAAAGATAAACACAAAATTTATTACCCTTATAAAGGGGATAGAAAAAGAAGGGGAATAATGATTAAGGAAAAGTTTAAAAGAGCTTCAACTGAACCTTTTATCTTTTATCTTTCAATAATCTGAAAAATATTGCAAAATATTTAAGATTTGACACAAATGGGTAGAGGCCCCATGGGTTTTGATTACATTACACCTTATACTTTCTATGTGCTTGAAGTATTTCATAGTATATGTGAAATGTTTTGAAAATGTAATACTACATTCATGATCAGTTTGTGTGAAGTAAAATGTTATTTTCTCTTAAAAAGGAATTGTTTGAATAACATTGCTTCTTCATGTTGCCTTTTTCAAACATTTTTAGTTGCTTCACGTGCATGAGATCTTCTTTGATTGTCATTACAATTGGGAACTGGTAATCTGGTGCATCTCGTTAACACTTTTCCTGCTGAGATTTGTTACCCTTGGATCAGAAACAAGTAAAAAATATAGCAATACCTCAATATTACTTACTGAACAGGTGAGAATACATGTTTATTTTGTTATAAATTAATGTATGTAGTGTACATATGAAACTAAAATGTTTTGATTTACTTCAAGTTATTGAGGAACCTATGGTACTAGGTTAAGACCATTTGTTATAAAGCAAAACTTGAAATTTGATAGGATGCAAGCCTTTCTTCAATGTTCCTGCCTTGATGTAGAATTCAAATCTAACCTATTGTTTTTATGTCCCATTTTCATTTAACAAGAAGTACTATTTATAGAAATGATGGATTTTAAACCATTTGTAGGATATGTTTGCTGTTCAGTATAGCAGAGCCATGTTTGAATAAGTATGAATTTTTATTCAATAGAAAGGATAAAGCATAATAATGTTGATGGTTAACTTTATTTTGTATGAATTTGTTTAATGTTTTCTTAATCATTTTATCGAAGTTATTTAAAGAGACTTATTTCCAGTGAACTTGTTGAGTATTTTTGTCTGGGATAGTTTGATTTTAAAAAATGGGTAACCTTGTCAAATGAGCTTGGTTAAAATGAAAGGGAAAAGTAGCAAACAAACCAATTGATTTACTTTAGGTATTATTTATTTTTTAGGTTGGTTTGGCTCTGGGTTTTAAAGTCTATCACCTTTTAAGTAATGACATTCAGTTTTCATTAGTTGTTGCAGCTTTATATTTAAAATTTTTAAATATTTTCTTATAAAATAAATTTATTGTAGGAAATTTGGAATATACAGTAAAGTATGAAGAATATCAATATTAATATCAAAACCAGAGAACTACCATTAACATTTCAGTGAATATCTTTCCATTTCTTTTACAAATAAGTATTTGTAATAATTTTAAATATTTTTAATTTACTTTTATTTTTATAAAAGATAAACCTATACTTGAAAATGGAGAAGAAACCTAACAAAAAAGAGGAGCTGACACTAGTGAATAATGTTTTGAAACTGGCTACTAAACTGCTAAAGGTAAAAAAAAAAAAAAAATAGATATAATGTAGAATATGCTGTTCTGATATTACATCTCTCTTTTGTTTGTAGATCCTACCTTGTATTTGGTTTTTATGATTATCCACATTATTTCCAAATTATATTTGAGCATATTCACACAATTTACATTTTATTTCACATTGCAAAACTAAACAAAATAATCCAAATTATCTTTATTGTGAAATTTTAAGACTTTTAACAATGTTTAGACTATTGTAGCATTGGCATCTTGGAAATTTTTGCCCCCTAAAAGCTAAAATAGATTTCAAAAAATAAGATTTGATGTCAATTTGGAAATTTTTTCTCAGAGCAGTCTTCTTGCTTGGCCTGCGTTAGCTTAAAAAATAGTAACACATGATCATTATAATATGTATCACCAATAAACACATATTTTCAAATCATTTTTGGTAATAATCAAAGGGAATATAATTTCAGTATATCTGATCTCATAATAACTCTTTGGAGGTAATTTAATAAAATGTTTTGAGTGTTAGTAATTCTTTTCTTTCTTAAAAGGAATTTTCTTTTAGTTCTCAATTTCTATAACAAATATAATTCTTAGAGTTGTTTATAAGTGTTCAGAAAATAGTATGAAATTAGTTATGTCAGTGTTATGGTTAATTCTTTCAAAAGTATTAATTTGGTATACACTGCACCTTTGGTATACACTGCACTTTTGGTATACACTGAAAGGGTTTAGAAGAGGATAGTGGGTTTGTTTGGTACATGTATATTGAATATCTTCAGAGTATAGGCACGATGCTAGACAGGAAGACGCTATAAAGAAGAGATTTTTTAATTTAATTTTATTTTTTTAATATATTTATTGATTATGCTATTACAGTTGTCCCATTTCCCGCCCCCCTCACTCCACTCCATCCTGCCCACCCCCTCCCTCCCACATTCCCCCCCTATAGTTCATGTCCATGGGTCATACTTACAAGTTCTTTGGCTTCTACATTTCCTACACTAGTCTTACCCTCCCCCTGTCTATTTTCCACCTATCATCTATGCTACTTATTCTCTGTACCTTTCCCCGCCTCTCCCCCTCCCACTCCCCTATTGACAACCCTCCATGTGATCTCCATCTCTATGGTTCTGTTCCTGTTCTAGTTGTTTGTCTAGGTTGCTCTTGTTTTTGTTTTATGTGTGGCCGTTAATAACTGTGAGTTTGCTGTCATTTTTACTGTTCCTATTTTTGATCTTCTTTTTCTTAGGTAACTCCCTTTAACATTTCATATAATAAGGGCTTGGTGATGATGAACTTCTTTAACTTGACCTTATCTGAGAAGCACGTTATCTTCCCTTCCATTCTAAATGATAGCTTTGCTGGATACAGTAATCTTGGATGTAGGTCCTTGCCTTTCATGACTTGGAATACTTCTTGCCAGCCCCTTCTTGCCTGTAATGTCTCTTTGGAGAAATCAGCTGACAGTCTTATGGGAAGTCCTTTGTAGGTAACTGTCTCCTTTTCTCTTGCTGCTTCTAAGATTCTCTCCTGTTTAATCTTAGGTAATGTAATTATAATGTGCCTTGGTGTGTTCCTCCTTGGGTCCAGCTTCTTTGGGACTCTCTGAGCTTCCTGGACTTCCTGGAAGTCTATTTCCTTTGCCAGACTGGGGAAGTTCTCCTTCATTATTTGTTCAAATAAGTTTTCAATTTTTTGTTCTTCCTCTTCTCCTTCCGGCACCCCTATAATTCGGATGTTGGAACGTTTCAAGATGTTCTGGAGGTTCCTAAGCCTCTCCTCATTTTTCCGAATTCTTGTTTCTTCATTCTTTTCTGGTTGGATGTTTCTTTCTTCCTTCTGGTCCACACTGTTGATTTGAGTGCCAGTTTCCTTCACATCACTATTGGTTCCCTGTACATTTGCCTTTGTTTCTCTTAGCATAGGCTTCATTTTTTCATCTGGTTTTCGAACAAATTCAACCAATTCTGTGAGCGTCTTGATAACCAGTGTTTTGAACTGTGCATCTGATAGGTTAGCTATCTCTTACTCTCTTAGTTGTATTTTTTCTGGAGTTTTTTTTTTAATTTTTATTGCTATTCAATTACAGTTGTATGCCTTTTCTCCCCATCCCTCCACCCCACCCCAGGTGAACCCACCTCCCTCCCCCACCTCCACCCTCCCCCTTGGTTTTGTCCATGTGTCCTTTATAGTAGTTCTGTAATCCCCTCTTCCCACTGCCCCCCCCCCCCACCCCCCGGCTATTGTTAGATTGTTCTTAACTTCAGTGTCTCTGGTTATATTTCATTTGCTTTTTTCTTCTATTGATTATGTTCCAGTTAAAGGTGAGATCATATGGTATTTGTCCCTCACCGCCTGGCTTATTTCACTTAGAATAATGCTTTCCAGTTTCATCCATGCTGTTGCAAAGGGTATAAGCTCCTTCTTTCTCTCTGCTGCCTAGAATTCCATTGTGTAAATATACCATAGTTTTTGGATCCACTCATTTGCTGATGGGCACTTAGGTTGCTTCCAGTACTTGGCTATTGTAAATTGTGCTGCTATGAACATTGGGGTGCACAGGTTATTTTGGAATGGTGTTTCGGGGTTCTTAGGGTATAATCCCAGCAGCGGAATTGCTGGGTCAAACGGCAGTTCCATTTTTAGTGTTCTGAGGAAATTCCATATTGTTTTCCACAGTGGCCGCACCAGTCTGCATTCCCACCAACAGTGCACTAGGGTTCCCTTTTCTCCGCATCCTCTCCAACATTTGTTTGTGGATTTGTTTATGTTGGCCACTCTGACTGGTGTGAGATGGTACCTCATTGTGGTTTTAATTTGCATCTCTCTGATGGCTAGTGATGCTGAGCATCTTTTCATATGTCTCTGGGCCCACTGTATGTCTTCCTTGGAGAAGTGTTTTCTGAAGTTTTGAAGTGTTCTGTCATTTGGGCCTTTTTTTTTTTTTTTTTTTAGGTCTTGGTGTGTCTGTTACTTAAAGGGGCGGAGCCTTAGGTGTTCCCCGGGGCAGGGTAACGCTGGTCTCTGCACTGTGACACTATGTGGGGGAGGGGCCGAGAGGGAGCAATGGCGCCCGCTCCACTCTCCACCGGACCCCAATCTTTCACTCCGTAGTTTCTATCTCAGAGCAGAGAGAAATATAAAAATAACTAAAATACAGAGAATGACAGCATGATTCTTTTTGATCATACACAGTTTTGTAGTTAGACACCTAGGACTTAATATAAATTGCTCCTTCTCTGTCATTGTTCACAGCCAAGAAATTCTCAGGCACATTGATTCATCCTCTCAATTATCTTCCAGTTCGCCCGGGCTGGTGTGGCTCAGTGGATTGCATGCTGGCCTGCAAACCAAAGGGTTGCAGGTTCAATTCCTAGTCAGGGTACATGCCTGGGTTGCTGGCCAAGTTCCCAGTAGGGGGCAGGCAAGAGGCAAGCACACTGATGTTTCTCTCCCTCTCTTTCTCCCTCCCTTCCCCTCTCTAAAAATAAATAAAATCTTTATTAAAACATCTTCCAATTCATCTCCTCTTCCCTATCAATACTGCCCTAAGTCAGAGCCTCATCATCTCAGTTAAGCTTTAGATATACTGAACTCAAGGCCTTCCTGCTTCCGGTTTTACTGTTCTCACTCCATCCTCCATGCTGCTGACCCTGTGATCTTTCTCATGTGCACATCTGATATGCTACTCCTCTAATTAAAGTCCTTTAGTGCCAGTCTGTCAATACAAACTAAAGAATCTGCCTAAAGAATGACCCTTACCTACATAAGTAGCCAGTTTTATAAGTTTGAAGTAATTCTTCCCTTGTACTTGGCTCTAAAAATGCTGAGCAGCCTCTAGCAATTGAAAAGTAACATGTTCTCAGATGTCTTGATAGAATACCTACTCTCCCTACTCACTAAGTTTCAGGAGCACCTTCCTCTATGGCCCACTGCCTTTTATGCATACCTCTTTTGTGGGACTCTGATAGTTTAATTATTTATTTGCAGGTCTGTAAGACTGTAAGGTCCTTCAGCACAGAAGCTGAATCTTAACTTCCCAGAGCCTAGCACAGGGTCAGGCCTAAAATAGAACTGTAGCCCTGGCTGGTTGGCTTAGTTGGTATGAGTGTCATCCCATACACCAAAAAGGTTATGGTTCGATTCCCGGTCAGGGCACATACCTGGGTTGAGGATTTGATCCCTGGTGGGGATTCATACAGGCAGCAACCAATCAATGTTTCTCTCTCACATCAGTGGTTTTTTTTTTTTCTCTCTCTCTTTCTCCCACCCCCTAAAATCAATAAACATATCCTCAGAATTTTTTAAAAAAGAACTTTAAATGTTTGAATCAGTCAATTAATTCATGTATTGGAAAAGTAATTGTCTCAAAGAGGAGTTTTTACGTATGTATTAAATATTGTCAGAAAATTGGCTAGTTAAATTTCTAATTCTTCTGTAAAAAGATATTAAGTTCCTATTCTTATACTAAAAAAAATTCTCAAACCTTGCAGATACAAGACTAATACTTTTCTCATCATTCATTTGGGATAGAAGTTGGAGTTACAAATTTAGATTATAGAATGTTGTTTTTTCTTAATTGTAATGGACATTCAATAGTATATTAGTTTCAGATGTATGCATAGAGCCTGAGCATTTATATAACTTACAAGGTGATCCCCTGATAAGTCCAGTACCCACTTGACACCATACATAGTTATTATACTATTACTGACTATATTCCCTATACTGCACTTTATATCCCTGTGACTATTTGTAATTGCAATTTGTACTTCTTAATCCCTTCACCTTTTTCACCCATCCTCCTAACACCCTTCCCATCTGGCATCCATCCATTGGTTATAGAATTCTTTTAAAGGAAGTCACCTTCTCCTAAAAAACCAAAACAAAACAAAAACCTCTTAAAGTATATTTACTTATTTCAGGTTTAACCAAATTTATCCTTTCTAAAACTATCCATAGTTTATAATGGTTTCTTGAAACAGTTTTTAAAAAGATTCTCATTGTCTATTGCCCTGAATTAGTTTAACTGATAATCCTTAATGAATCTGGGCTCATGGGTTTTTTTCTTCTTCTAGGAGTTGGACAGTCCCTTCAGGTTATATGGGCTCACAATGAATCCACTGCTTTATAACATCACCCAGGTTGTCATCCTGTCAGCTGTTTCTGGTGTTATCAGTGACTTGCTTGGATTTAATTTAAAGGTAAGAACGTACAGGGTTTTTTTCTTACTTAGTGGCCTGTGACATTTCTTTTACCCTAGCACTCTTTTAAGATCTCACATGTACAATAATTGAATCATTTTGATAATATATACAATTAGTGAAAATAATTTCACATTTAATTTCAAATAATGATAAACATTCTTGGTTTGTAATACTGTGAAACTCCTAATTTGGAGTAGTATTCATTACAAATAGGACTCTGTATAAAATAAGAGGAAGTATTTCTTTTTACTCATATAATTTGAGTCCAGTTTAGGTGATAAAAAAAAGAGCCCTATTTCTTTTTTCTTTTCCTTTTTTTGGCCAAAAGTTATATTATTTATCTGTATAGCAATGCATATGTCCTCCAATATATGTTCAGCTGTTAGTGAATAAGGTATAAACTATTCGCATTAAACTAGTTGTATATCTATATTGCCACTTCTGTGTAAAAGAAAACAAGAGAAATCTGATTTTCACTCTACTTGTTTAAGGTGAATTCTTCTTGACAATAAAAGGTTAAAAGAGCTTTAAAAAATAGAACATAGACTTGTTTGTGAATGAAATTTAGGTAAAAATAGTATTATGTGATATAATTTAAGTTGTGATATTAAAACTGGCTTTAATGGTCACTACTTCTATTATTTTTTTACTAGCTGTGGAAGATTAAATCATGACAATTCAGAAAAAAAGAAGATGTAGCCTCTTTTCCAGAATAAGAGTACCAACTAAGCTGCCTGAATGTAGTCACTGACTCGTTGCTTCAGGAGTCTCAGCTGGGAAATTGAAGTGTTTACATCACACTGTCTTGTGCAATTCTTATATTTATTTTACTTGTTCACTGTTTTTTACATTTACTTTAGTCTTTATTTTTATTTTTAGCATTGATGTATACTCAGTTGTTGATGAAAAGGGTGATAAAACTGATATCCAGATACTTGAGATCCTGGTAATTGTTCATAAATAATTGACAAAACAACAAATCGTGAGAATAGAAGCCATTGCTAAGCACTGTTTCTCCATCGATGCCGTAAACTTGCCTTACTCGAGGAAAACTTCTTCAACTTTGGAATATTGCATTAGACTCATCTAAACCCATAAAGCATTTTCTTCAGTAAATCAAGATCCAGTCAGTGTTTCTCTTGAACTATTTTGGAACAATGCCAGGATCTAAACTGATTAAGCTGCAGTTAAGCACCCTTCAGTATTAATATATATGGTATTACATAACAGGTCAACGAAGTGCTCTTTGATGATAAAACTCTTAATAGAGCAATAATTGTAAATGGTTACCATACTGTAAGATATTTTGATAAAAATTTACTAGTGATAATTGTATTTATTTGAAACACTGGGCTGTTTGCACAGCTCTTAACTGTGCATGCTCAAAATGTGCACTTTTTAAAATTGTTACTTTTAATGCGTTTCTTTATATGGGATATGTTATAGTGTACTAGGGCATGATATGGTATCCTTTTGAGTGAGGTATATACTCATCTCACAAGTGAAGTGCCTATTGATATTACTAAAGTACATTATGTTTACTCAAGTAAAATAATTTTCTCCCCATGGTACGCTGTAGTGTATGCTCTTCATCCCACATTCAAATGAATAACTTCAGAACCAATAAAATACTCCTTTTATTAATAGTTATAAAAGTACTGTATACCCAAATTTTCAGAAGAGGCAGCTTCACCTTGCAAATTGTGTCCTCTAAACTTAATCTGATATATCTCCTCCCCCCATCACCATCCAGTTATATAAGGGCTATTTTAGACGTTTTTAACCTGGAACATTAACCCACCACTCCAACCCCCACTGCAACCCCGAGATAATTTTCCAAGTGTCCAAATGAGAACTTACTGTGTTGGCACGTTACGTAAGTAGGGCAAATATGATGGTATCTTATTGGGCCTTGATTTTAAGTTGTTACATTTGTACAATCAAGAAAATTTTAGAAAATAATTGAACCATGAAATGTATTTGCAATTCTTTTTTAACTGGGCATCTAGTTTCTAAAACAAAGAATTTATTTGAAACAATCTAGAATTTCCTTGGTGCAAGGTGTATCATGTTGAATATCCTCACATTTTTTAAACATTTTAGGGAATTTAAAATAATTCATTGTAAAATTATGTATTTGATTGGTGCAGTTTTAATCCCCAAATCACAGCTGTAAGATTGGGGATGTGTAGAGAGCAGAGCCATGTCATGACATCACTTCATTCTTACCGTTCCTTTCCATCAGCCTCAGTTCAGCCTCTGTGCTGTATTTTCTTCTGTAGAAAACAACAAAAGCATTTTGTTTCCTTTGCCTATGTTCTAATATGTTTAATAATGACCAAAGTGCATTCTGAGTTTTTTCAAGGAATGTATTACTGAGCTTTAAGAACATACTTATTTTCTCATGTGAAAAATTAGGCTTTGTCTGATATGTTTCTTCTTCCTCTACTGTCTAATGTTGAGGTTGTTTTTAGGAATTATATTTTATAAACTTTTTCAAAATAAGGTACAAAGCTATTCAGAACTTAACATTTGCACAGAATATGTCAAATATATTTTGAGAAAAAAAGTACAACATGAGTTCTGTTAGAATAAAAGAGGAAAGAAACTATTGTATCTTACAAAAAAAAACTTATTTCAGAATGGAATTATTTTTGAGAAAAGTAGCTAAATATACTGATTTAGGAAAATGATTGTTTTGGATTGAAGTTTATTTTAACTTGGAGTTGAGAGTTGACTTATTAAGTACCATATACCTCTCAACAGCTTATTAATAATATGTTGAATTATCTCACTAATGTGGGCAACAGTAAAATACAAAGGGAAAAAGTCATTTTAAGCAATTCCAGAACATTAATGAAACTGTTTTCAAAGCAGAAAAGTGGACATTGCTGCCTTTAAGAATACCATGAATGTAAGAAACTCAAAGAAATTGTAACATATCACATAATAAAGAAAAGGCAGTTCAAAGATAGAATCGTGGCAGATGTGTGTTAACTACTTCTTTGCCACATGTGTTGTATTTTAAAGTTTGAAAAGCAGGTTTAAAATAAAACATTCTATGACTGACAGTTAAACTAGAGGTGTTTTTTTAAGTTTTCAAGTCATATACATTTCTATGGTAATTTTGTTTGACTATAGCCTGAACTTTAGAGATAGCTTTTAAGAGTTGAGGGGAGTGGAAATAAATTTTTTAAAACTTCCCAACATTTCAGATTTTATTATGATCCTCAGAACATGAAAGCATAAGTAATACATACACAGGCCTTTATTAATGATGTTATGACATCATTAATGTTTGTGTGTTTGTTTGTATTTAAATACAGAATACTGGCATATTAAAACTCATTGTCGGAAGGATAGTGGTGTTTTGTTTTTTTAATTTTATTTATTTATTTTTAGATAGAGGGGAGGGGAGGGAGAAAGAGAGGGAGAGAAAACATCGATCCTTTGCCACTTATACATGCCCCAACCTGGGACCGAACTCGTAATCCAGGCATGTGCCCTGACCAGGAATTGAACCAGCAGCCTTTCACTTTCCAAATGACAACCAACCGACTGAGCCACACTGTTCAGGGCAGATAGTGGTGTTTTTAATCAAAAAAATTTTCACATGAATTCAACCTACATTATGGCTAACAATAAGAAAGGTAAGCATTCTGATTGGTTCAAGTGTTTATAGGACTTTAATCAGGGACTGATAACTCAAGTGCATTTTCAAACTTCAAGCTTAGAATTGGCAGCTTTAATGTCTTCCTTCAGACTTCAAAATAGAGCAATATGACTGGCACCCTTTAATTTGCTATGTCACTTAGAACACTGATTCTCAACCTTTTTTCTGCCAAGCCTGTATGAAGGGTACCACAAATGTTTATCAGTAGCACTAACTCCCCACAGTGCTTCTTGTGGAGTAGACTGCATTTCAAATGATGGTATAGGTATACTTTAAAAAAAGTATTCCCAAGCAATTTGGAAAATTTGCCCTACCTATCACTTCTCACCTCATTGAGAGTTACTATCTCAAAAACAGGAGTTCTAGAATGTAAATTCAATGAAATTTTCATTGTATTTACCACTGTATTTGCAGAACAATAAATACAGTGCCTGATACATAGAAAAATCTCAACCTATTTACTATATGAATGAGTGGATGGATGGATGAAGTCAAATAGGGCCTTAGACGCCACCTAGTCCAAAGTCCTCATTTCACTAGAAAAAAAATTTAAGGTTAGATTCACAAGGTTAAGAAGCTTGCCTAAGGTTGCACAACTAGTTAGTTAGTGATAGAACCTACACTCTCCTTTATTCCTGTTGAAGATATATTCTGTAATAGTACATCTGTACCTCTTGACCGATTAAAGTACTTAATCATAGGCAAATTCTGGAGGGAACGAAGATACTGATAAATTATCTGCCCTTATGGTAATGAGCTTTTACATAAATAATAAGCCTTGGCAATAGAAAAAGTAAGAATTTATTTGATATCTCCCTGATTCAACTCTGTAATGTCGTCTGTGGAGAGAACATATGCTTTGGAGCCAGACTTGTTTTACATCTTGGGTAAATTACTTAATCTCTGTGAGCTTTGGTTTTCTCAGCTATAAGTTATGGAGAATAATACCTATTTTACAGGGCTATTTGGAGGGTTAATGAGATAATATGTAAAGCACCTACTATAGGAAATGACATATATTGGTTGTGTAAAAATATTGGTGATTTCCCCCTCCAAGTAAGTAATCACCTGGAACAAGTCTCAAAAATTTCCAAGCAAAACCATTTCTATTACCTAAGATGTATGCCTGCCAAATATGTGATACTATTAAGAATCATCCTTCATACACATTATCATGCATGACCTTTTTACAAGGAGTGGATATTTAATTCCTTCAAAAACAAGTATGCAAAAATGTGGGAGAGAAGTTTTTCTTTTATAAGCCTATATTTTATATCCAATTATGAATAGTTTCACTAAAATCTCAGGCCCATATTCCATCATATCTATTACTAAATCTCTGTCTCACTAAAAACATCCTAGAGTCTTTATCTTCTGCCTGGTCTGAACCCTCAGCCTTAAGTCGTCTGCTTTGAGTTGATGGAGAGCATCTGACTTGACTTTCTACCAATCATCCTTACAAAGATATTCCTGGAACTTCTGGTCCTATATTTGGCATTTTAAAATTAAATCTCTTGTCCGTTTATATGCTCCCTACAATGGCTCTACTAACCTTATCATCCTCAAGCTCCTAATCCCTCTCATTCTATAACTATCAGCATTTTTCTTCTCTAACGTTACTAAAAAGATAATCATCGCACATGAATTCTGTCACCTTCCCTTCTTCAGCTCTGTGGAAGAGATAGTGCTCTCTCAGACCAGCTCCCTATCAGTGCTCAGGATTCTCTTCCGGCCCTTCCATGTGCTACCTCCTCAGTTCTACCCCTGCCATCACCTTTAATCTTTTCCTTTCCTGATTTTATGTTACCAACCATTTAGATTTCAGTGGGAAGTGCTTGAATCTAGAGTATGAGAACACTAATTAAGGTTTATAGGTTAGATGGAGCCGTTGTATACTAGATGGCACAATAAAGACTGGCTACACTCTGCACCCTCATCTGAACAAGACAGGAAGGTGTTTTTTCGTGTTCAAGTTTTGTTGGACTATATCACTATTTCTTGTCCACAGCTGGGTTGGTCAGTGATTGGTACCTGGTCCTAAAGCAGTCAGTTGTTTACAGGCCTGTGATTAACCTGTGAGACCCACTGGCATGAGAACTTTGCCCAATAGAGGCACCCACTTTTCTAGGTGGTGACCCGAGGCCCCACATTGATGCAAGTTTGGTTGGGACAGAGGGTTAAGAAGGGAGAGTTGCTAGGAAAGCAGAGACCTAATAGTAGTCATTGAATTAAGCAAAAAGTAGTAGAGAAGAGATAGTATTAGTGGAGAAGGGAGACAAAACCAAGAGAAACTGCCCCAAACTGGCAGAGGCAGAGTACTGATGGTAGCTTGGCAGGTGTGCTGTTGATTCGTTAGAGCTGGTCCCAGACTGTGGTATATACATCTTGTGTCCTGAATTGTGAGGCCAGATGCTTTATGTTAAACTGAAGTAACCAAAGGATGACTTTTCAACCTAAAGGGGACTCACACATTTTTCTGGCTATTGAATCTTAAGCCCTTTTTACCCCCTCTAATTGGCTGTCCTTCTATATCTTTATGTTCATACCTATTAAAGTGTAGTACTTGGCTATCTGTACTACCTACCCTTCCAACACATTTGGCTACTATGTCTACACAACAGTTACTGATCTCAGTGCTAAGAACGTTGCTTGTCCCTTTTTGTAATACTCAATTCTGTGTATTCGACAATGATCTGAAATTTAAATTAGTGGCTTTTTTGTCTTTTAAAGCTAAATTCAACTCTTACTGCTAAATTCAATCATTGACTTTTCTGTAGTTATTTAATAATCTTAAGAGGTTTTCAGGGGTTTGGGGTTGTTTTACTCAAATCTTACAAGTTTTCATCAATTATTTGTATGTGGGAGTTTCTGGTTTTCCTAACCTTGGTACTGCTAAGAGATGTGCATAAGGCAACATAGACTTGTTGCCAGAGCTTATAGCCAATTGCATCCCTCTGAATATATACCCAGTGTTTGCAAATACATTTACTTGTTTTTGACTGGAAATGCAGACTGTGAGCAGGAAGCTACCCTGCTCTTTATTTGTACCCTTCTTGCCCTCAGCCAGCATTGCTGGGTCAGATGAGTGCTACTGAAAGAGTCTCATAATGTGAATTCTGCTATTTAGGGGAAGACATTAGGGTGAGAGATTAGCCTAGGAAGTATGAGAAACAGACCAAGTACTCCAATTAAAATTCCAATGTTAGGTTGCTTCCAGCACTTGGTTATTGTAAATTGTGCTGCTGTGAACATTGGCGTGCATAGGTTCTTTTGAATTTGTGTTTCAGGAGTCTTAGGGTATAATCCCAGCTGCAGAATTGCTGGGTCAAAAGGCAGTTCCATTTTTAGTTTTGTGAGGAAATTCCATACTGTTTTCCACAGTGGCTGCACCAGTCTGAATTCAAAAAACTGTGGTACATTTACACAATGGAATTCTACACAGCAGAGAGAAAGAAGGAGCTCATACCCTTTGGGACAGCATGGATGGAACTGGAGAGCATTATGCTAAGTGAAATAAGCCAGGCGGTGAGGGACATATACCATATGATCTCACCTTTAACTGGAACATAATCAACAAAAGAAAAAAGCAAACAAAATATAACCAGAGACATTGAAGTTAAAAACAATCTAACAATAACCAGAGGGGACAGTGGGGAGAAGGGTTTTCAGGAACTACTATAAAGGACACATGGACAAAACCAAGGGGGAGGGTGGAAGCAAGGGAGGGAGGTGGGTTTAGATGGGGTGGAGATGAGGGGCGGGGAGGAAAATGCAGACAACTGCAATTGAACAAAAATAAAATAATTTAAAAAAATTCCAGTTCAGTGTTTCTTTCATCCATTCCATGAGTAGTTCTTGAATATTATGCGCTAGGCACAAAATTAGGTGCTAGGGATATAGAAATTAATATATAGTCCTTCATTTAACTTGGAGGCTTGAAGGGCATAGAGTCATCCAAACAAATTACAATTTGTGGAGGGTACAAGCTGTAATGGAGTTGCCAGTATAAGTGTCAATGCAAGCAGTTTGCTATGGCTGGAGAAAATGATGTGTGTGGGCAAGGAATGGGAGATAATGCTGGGAAATGACTTTGTGAAACCAAGGAATTTAAATTTTATCCTCAAAGATTAGGATTGCCTAGTAATGGCATGTTGTAGCTGCTTGGTGGATATTAAACTGTAATGTCACATTCTCCATTAGGATACTTAATGAACAGCTGCAGTCTGAGAATTAATTTAAAAAAAAATTTTAATCCTGAGATGACATTTTCATTACTATTAGAGATAGTGGAAGGGAGAGAGAGAGACACTGATGGTTTGTGCCCTGACCAGGAATCGAAACTGACCCTTGGTTGCACAGAACATCACTCCAACCAACTGAACCACACTGACCAGAGCAAGCATTAATTTTTATAACTTAAAATTTTAGTGTATGTTGAAGACTCTATGCTACAATTTTTGTGTAATTAAAAAAAAATGGCCTGACATAGCACTAATTTGTATCCAATATATGAATAAATTTACCTTAGTTTGTTTCTTCACGTGTGGGTGGTGGAGTTAAATTATAATTATTTGCAAAGTGAAATCGTTCTTTTAAAAATTACTGAGTAGGAGCAAAAGGCATGGCTGCTGTCTTGTTTGCACCACTGCTTTGTGCCAGCTCCGCTTTCTGTGACACGTGCTTCCCTCCTGTCCACAGAAGTCCTACTCCACTGGGGCGTGGGGGCAGGTCCCGCTCTTCCCTGGACTCCTGAGCAGAGGCATATCTTGCTCTAGAGCTTTCAGTCAAGGTGGAGGCATAGGTAAACAGGGCTCACCTCACACAACCACAGCAAAAATTACAGCTAAGCTACAAAACAACTATCACCCAGAATCATGACAAAATCAAGGTGTGTGAAAGGAAGCCCAATAACCAAGGAATGGTGGTTTTCTTTTTTTCTCTCTTTAAATCAGTGCAGGGATCTTTTTTTTACACTTGCCATGCCATGAATTCATGGGGAATGGGCTCTGGCAGCTCAGACTCCTGTCCATTGGTTCTCACACTGTGCTTCTCCGGCTGGAACCCAGGCACTTTCTCTTAGGCTCCTCCTCCTTTTCTGCCACTTTCCCGTCACACATGTCAGGGGCTGTCTCGGCTGCTAGAGTGCTCAAGATGCCCAATACGTACGTTACTTCTCTGGGCAAGAATCTTGTCTTTAGCTTGTTCGTTTCCAACAATGCCCACTGTAGACTTGTTCCGCTTTGCCGTGGGAGCATTTGCGGGCATTCCTTTTTGAGCAGTGCCCATTCTCTTGATGTCGACAGTATCGCCTTTCTTGTAGATTCGCATTGTATGTGGCCAAGGGAACCACTCCATTTTTCTAAAAGGCCCAGAGAACACATAGCAGGTGCCTCTCCTCTTTCCCTTTGTGTTAGTCATTTTGGCAAATTACCGGAAGATGGTGGTTCCAGTTGGAAAGGATTTGTGTTTTGTCTTCTTAAAAAAAAGACAAAAACAAAAACCCTACTGAGACTACTAATCCTATAGTGGAAGTTAGGGCCTCAGTTTTTTGTGTATTCTACTATAACTAGGTTAACTTTTATATTATATTTTTCTCTGGTTAATAAAACCATCTTCGACACTCGTGGTCACTAAATGGGTTTGTTTCTCTAATAGAGTAAAACATGTTAGAGATGATGGAAGCCTTCAAGCATCTGGTTTTACCAGAAACTGAGTGTAAAGTGGCCACAGTGGAATGGAGCAAAGGAAAACATCCTTTGAATTTTCATTACATCATAGACATATTATGTACAGATAATCTTATTTTCCACATGCATATGCTAGTAGAAGGAAATGGCTACATTCTATTTTTCCCCAAAATTATACATACAAGTAGCTTGCCAGACAGTATTTTATTGAATCTAGGATGCCATCTACCGTAAAATATATCATTATTCTTCATGTTACTAAGAAAGAAAAGTCATTGCCATTGATTGAAAGAAGTATGAAAAAGTGAGTCTTGAAATCAAAGATGGTGTATCCTTCAATGCTCGATGAGCTCATTTTAACATCCTTTGTGTCTTCTCTTTCCCTTAATACTTAAAGACATTAGTTGACTAGTTTGAAAGCATTAATCACAATTAAAATAGATGTTTCACTTTATACAACACAAATACAACCATTCACCGCCGAATGTCCTAATCTTAATAGCATTTTAAGTACTAATGAAATGAAGCTAGTTTATGTTTCTTGAATTGATTGAATAAAACAAGGGCTCAGTCATTAAGCAGATCGTGACAGCCACCACCAAGGGGGCCTGCTGGGTCTTACAGTGTTCAAAGGGTTTATGAATGGCAATGCTATTTTGTCTTATTCCTACCTTGTTGAGCACTTGTTCCTAACAAATCCTTGAACTAATACCAGATCTCCTCCTCCCATCCCCACCTCTGTCCCCCACCCCTCACCCCGGACTAGTCACAGAAGAGCCCCCGTTAGGCTAATATTAATGAATTCACACCATGCGGTTATGGCATAGTTGTCAGGAGCATAACAGGCAGAATTGTTTCAGCAAGAGATTTAGCAGAAAGATAAAAAGAACTTCAGCAAGGAGAATGGTAGATAGAAAATGTCAGGAGAGAAATTGGGTTTCTATTTTGAGGATAGTAAAACCATTGTGTTTTAATGTATTCAGGTTCAAACTAATTCATAGCCAATGACCATGCAAGTTAAAGCCACAGGGTGCGTGCTCCCACTGAGATGCAAGGAATTTAGGTTCTGCCTTCAGGAGTCAGAGGATGAGAGGTGGGGGCTTGATCTTTGGAAGCCTCGGTTTTTTAATGTAGGCTGTTGGACTGCAGGATCTCCAAACCCCCTTCAGTGTGTGGTGCTGTGGTCTAGCTAGAGGTCATTGTTGAAGGACCCAAGGCAAAGCCCAGGCCTTGGGCCAGCCTCCACTGGAAGGAGGTTAGGACTGGGTACTGTCATTTTGCCAAGGACTTCTGGCTTCAGATTAGTGCAAGACCTCAGGCATCAAATTTCTGGACCTTGCAAAATGGTTCCTGTGACTGTGGTTTTGGCTGCCTGGTATCCAAACACCCTTTTTCCTGGGGACAACCCCAGATTAGGTGGAGTGCAGGGGCAGCCAGAAGGTGGGCACGTGCCACCGCTTAGCCAAGCAGAGGCACAGACATGAACCCACTGGGAGAGGCAGAGATTTCTAAGGTGGGCTCACAGCAGAGGGGCGCCTGGAGCCGCACACCATCTGGCATCTTGTGGTGGCATTCTGGCCAGACAGTTCTGGAAACAGTCCGGCTGTACTCTCACTGTGTAGTCTCTCCTTGTTCCCGCCCCTCTCAGAGCCTATTTCTTTCTTTTCTCCTTTTTCTTTTTTTAAAAATATGTTTATTGATTTTAGAGAAAGAGGAAGGGGGAGAGAGAGGAAGAACTATGAATGTGAGAAAGTAACATCAATTGGTTGCCTCCCAATTTGTGCCCAGTCCAGGGATCGAACCCTTATCCTAGGGATGTGCCCTGGCTGGGAATCTAACCCTCAACATTTTGGTGTGCAGGATGACACTCCGACCAACTGAGACGCCCTGGCGAGGGTCAGAGCCTATTCTCCCCTTCCCACAGGCTCTCATTAAAGCTTCCCTTGGTCCCCAGGACTTTACACTCTTTGCCGTTAAGTCTGACTCCCTGATCTCTGCAAGGGCAGATCTGTACTGAACTCTGGAAAGCCTGAGATAAAGCCTTAAGCACAGGGGTGGCCAGGGGGTGCTGCTGGGTAAAGTAGCCTGGGAGGACACCTGGAGGGGCCTTGTCAGGAAGTCTCCCCACGAAGAGTCAGGCTACCTAGTAGATAGTCCACACCCTTAGTCTGATCACCTGCCTCTTTTCTCTGATCCCTTCCCCCTCTGTCTATAAACCCTTCCCGATGTCGTGGCCATGCAATTAAATACTGTATTTAAAATCAAGTTTCATCTAAGCTCCTTATGGGTTATCTCTGCTGCCGCAGAGGTGTAGGAAGCTGACAGCACAGTAAGTAGACCCAGCTTGGTAGGGGAAGCCTGGGAAGCTAGGGTGGATGGGCTGCTGTCTTCCTGGCCTGCCCCTCTGGGGGTCTGGATCCTTGTCTCTTAAGCCACTGAGATTCTCCTTGTAGTTTCCCCACAGCACAGAGCATTCCCTACATCACAGCGCTGTGCTAAGGTGGATTTCTTTCTTCTTAAAATATCATGCTTATTCAGCCACTGGGGTACCTGGTTCCTGGCATTTAAGAGAAATGCTTATTAAACTCTGAATAAGGCCATTTCCTCTGCAATTAGAGACTTTTGGCTCAAACAAGATCTTTTCCGAGAAACCATAAGCCAGTGTTCTGGTATTTCAACATTTCATCCCTCTCTTTTCCCTCACTCCTCATTAGGGTTTTGTCCTAAAAACTGAATACCACCATGAAGCAATCACCCAAACGAATTCTTCCACTTCGCAGGCTTAAGAGAATGTAGTTAAAACGCACATAGACCACCCAAACCTGTGGTAGAGCTTTAGACCTAATGTATGTGAAGGGCCATTTCCAGAAGGAATAATGACTAGAAGGCACAAATAAAGCACTGAAATAAAATCACCCTTTGAATTATGTATAAGCAAAGTAAATCAGTAAAATCCAAGTGCACTTTAAGAATAGAGATTTGCCATTTGCTGGAATGGGGATTTATTTCATCATTAAGAAGGAAGGGAAAAGTTGAAGTAACAAAGTTCATTGTACTTAGTGTAGAGGACGAAGTGCTTCACATTTTCCACGATCTTCTCTCTGGTCCATCAGTATGTTGTCTGGGGTGCACATGCTTTAAATTCTCATTAAGAGAAGAGTTACCTCATTGCAAGGGGTTGACAGTCTCTCGAGCTGAGAAGATGGGACATAAAGTTCTGATATTCCTTTCTTTTGTTCACTCATTCATTCATTTGTTCATTCACTCATTCCCTTATTCATTATGAAGCCCTTTCTCTGTGCTTGGAACTGAGGGGGATGGTAACACAACAGCAGAACTCTCCTCCTCTCCAGGGTTTCGCAGTCTCCTCAGTATTTAAGAGTGGACCGCCTTGTGCTGTGCGCTGTCCATCTGATGAGTACAAAAGATGTTTAACCAGTGAATCCCTTTGAATGTCAAGGGAGAGCCTCTGCTTCCTGTTGGGGTGATCAGGGGCAAGCTCATGAGAACAGTGATTTGAACTGGGTTTTCAAGGATAAGTAGGGTTTTGACAGGTGGACACGGGCAGGGCAGCGACACTTGGGGAGAGTGGGGATGATAAGTGTCTGGGACATTTCAGCAATATCCTGCGGGAAGAGGCTCCCACGGAGTACGCTGAGAAGAGTAGTTTGGAGCCACCCAGTGGAGACCTTTGAATGGAGAACAGAGTTTGTTATGGGAAAGTTTGGGGCAGAGAAGCCCTAGTTTCTTTTCTGTCCTTGAACTTTCCTACAGGAATTGCTCTTGTGTTTTGTAGTTGATGGGCCTGGCTAATGAAAAACTGGAGGGCTTGCTGTTGGATTCTCCCCCTTCCAATTTCCCTGCTACTGATGAAACCTGAAATTTCCACATTTAGGAGTCTGAAGAGCCAGAAAGTTCCTGAGGCGGGGCTGGACTTGCTCTTCCCTATGGTGCCTTCTTACTGTGATTTAGTCTACCTTGCATTTCTCATTTTGATGTGGAGCCCCTGTCTCAATTGCCATGGAGTTTACAGGCCTACAGGCTATAGTTTTCTGAGCTCTCCTGCTAATATTAACAATCAGCCCTGACCTGTGTGGCTCAGTTGGTTGGGCGTCATCCGCGAAGTAAAAGGTCATGGGTTTGATTCCTGGTCGGGGCGCATGCCTGGGTTGTGGGCTAGGTCCCCAGTAGGGGGCACATGTGAGAGGCAACCGATTGATTTTTCTTTCCCTTTCTTTCTCCTGCCCTTCCTCTCTCTCTAAGAATAAATAATATCTTTTTTAATCACATTTTGTTTATTTTAATTGTTTCAATTTTTAGAGATTAAGCAGTGTTTTTTAAAAATGGCACAGTTAAAGTCTCAAGGCATCTTAGAGGCTGTGATTCTCCTGTAATTACAACTCCCTCGCCTTATTCACAACTCTGATCATCAAGTCTTCTGTTACACTGGATGGTTAAAGTCATGTGGACATCAGGGGCAGAGCAGCCTGGGAGTGGCATTTGAAGGGCTAGATCAGCCTTCTGTAGATCAGGTGAGTCAGGCACAGGGTTCTGTTAAAACTCTAACTTCTGATACTTTGTCACTGGGTACAGGTTCTGTCTAACATTCAGAGGTTTTTGCTGCCCTTTGAAAGCTGCCAAACTCATAATCTCATGCAGATAACACAGTAATAGTGATATTAGCCCAATTTACTGTGTGCACCATGCTACCCAATCTACAGGCATTAGCTCATTTATCATCAAAAGACCCCAATAAAATTAGCCTATTTCACCAAAGGAAATTGCAGTTACCAAGATTACATGTGGGCACTGGTCAAGATGGTAGAGTAGGTAAATTTGCTCACTTCCTCCCACAACCACATCAAAATTACAACTAAATTATAGGACAATCAACCTGCAGAACCATTTGAAGACTAGTTGAGCAGAAGTCCTTTAAATGAGGATAAAAAGAAGCCATGTTGAGACTGGTCAGAGTGGCAGAGACACTAAATGAGCAGGTCGTACACCCACGTGTGGTGGCTGAGAATCCACAGGGATCTCTCAGCTGCAGAGGTCCCCCCTGGGGAGCGAGGCACCCCAGCCCCACACCAGGCTCCTCAGCCCAGAACACCAGTGCCAGAGAGAGGAAACCCCACAACATCTGGCTGTGAAAATCAGTGGGGATTCTATCTATCCAGGTGAGAAGAAAGGCTGCAGGTATCTTCTTAAAGAGTTCGTGTAAAACTCACTCGCTCGCTCGCTCACTCGCTCACTCACAGGCTCTCATCCTGGGCTCTGGTGAAAAGACAGTGGCTTGAGGGGTGCCAAATTCATACAGGGAGAAACTGAGTTGTATGGTTTCAGGGCAAGGGTGGAGGGACAACCACCGTTGTCCCTTTATAGAGCCCTCCTCCCACAGAGCCAGAAGGTGGTCACTGTCTTCCCTATGTTGAGCCCTCCCCCCACAAGGCCAAACCTGAATATACTAACCTGGTGAACATGACTCACAACACCCTGATGACTCCCTGAGACCTGCCCCACCCAACTGGAGCAGCGCCAGAGGCATTTTCCAAGGCTGGGTCAGCCAGCAGGCAGTGGCGGCCTTTGGGGTGCCCTGTGCATTCTGCTGAGCAGCCCCAGTCCTGGTATTGGTGGCAGCTGGCCTTGGTTTGCAGCGTAGCCTCTTCCAAACTCACTGGGCTCACTTAGCACAGGCAGCTAAGTGATCTGTGACCAACCACAAATCACTTAAATCTCCAAAAGATAGCCCTGGACTGGTCGCAGGCAGCATCTGGCATTGGTCTGCAGCAGAGCTATTTCAAAACACAACAGAACACCACCTGATTAGCTCCACAAAGTGGCACACCCAAAAGGTAGTCTAGCAGGCACCAGCGCCCACTGGGTCAAATCCTGCTCCACGGGGTCAGCCTTGGCACAGCAGCTCAGAGCACACACGGGAATCAACCCATGGGTGCATGGGTGGGTGAAGCAACAGGTTGATCTCTCTCTCTGTTCCTTTCTCCAAAATCAGTAAATAATTTTTTAAAAGAATAAAATAAGTGAACAAACAAAAGAAACGCAGCCTCATAGATACAGAAAACAAACTTAGTGTTGCCAGATGGGAGGTGGATTGGGGGCTGGGTAAAAAAGGTGAAGGGATTAAGTACAAAGTGGCATTTACAAAATAGGCATGGAGATGCAAAGTTCAGCATAGTGAATATAGTCAGTAATACTGTAATAATTATGTATGATGCCATGTGGGTTCTGTACTTATTGGGAGATCACTTAGTAACTCATATAAATGTCTAACCACTATGCTGTACCCTTGAAAGTAATGTAATATTAAAGTTCAACTGTTATTGAAAAAATTAAAACAAAACAAAACATTAAAAAAATTAATGTATATGCTCTTGGCCACTCACAGGTGAGGGACAGAGCCTGGCTAGGAACTCTGAGTTTGCTTTTAATTCATACACAATCCTACCTACTTCAGAAAAGCGAGATAGTACCCTTCTTATTTTGTGTCTGAGGATTAAACTTTCCTGAACCAAGTCAGTGGAAATGGCTTTAGCTCTGGAGTTTTGGCCGACCTGTGAATTCTCAGCCATGGAAGGATCTAGGCAGGGTCGCAAGTGAGGGAAGATGATAGAAGATGAAAAGCTACCTTATTCCTATCGTATATGATGAAATTTAAACAATTATTTGAATTTATTTTCTTTTTCTGATTTAAAAACATAAGGAATGTTAAATTATCTAATATCCCCCAATGTGAAAGAAATCCTTTAAATTTTTTTGTGTACTTTCTTATTTCTGTGTGTGTGTGTGTGTGTGCACATTTATTATTGAACCAATTTTTTTTTCCTGGCAAACCAATTCAAAATACAAAGCATTTTTGTAATTAGCTATGTATGTCATATTTGATTTTTCATTCTTTCTTGTACCATAAGAACTTATCTTTGCCAAGTTGTGCTGACTCATTCCCTGCTGTATCTCTCGAATTCTCTCTATGCCCATTGCCACTTCCATGTACAACCCTCGTAATCTTTCTCCCTTTCCATTCCTCCAAGTACTGCTCTCATCAAAGTCACCAAAGTCCTGCCCATTAATAATCCAGTGATGTTCAATTTATCTTTTTTTTTGTTACTTGTGCTTTGGCGTTATACTTAAGAAAACACTGTCTCATCCAAGGTCATTAATATTTATGTGCACATCCTCTTCTAAGAATTTTAATTTTAGTTCTTACATTTAAGCCTTGATCCATTTTGAGTTTATTTTTAAATATAGTGTGAGGTAGGGCATCCAATTTCATTTTTTGTATGAAGATGTATATTTGTCTCAGTACCATTTGCTAAAAAGACTAGTTTTTCCGTAAGGTATTGTTCTGGCAACCTTGCCAAAAATCAGTTGATCATAAATAGAAGGGTCTGTTTCTGGACTCTCACTTCTGTTCCATTTATCTATATATCTACCATTATTCCAGTACTACACTGTCTTAATTATTGTAACTTTGCAGTCCTTTTCGAAATTGAGAAATGTGAGTCTTCCAACTTTGTTTCTATTTTTCAAGAATATGTTGGTTATTCTGAGACCCTTGAATTTTCTTATAACTTCCAGGATCAGCTTCTTAAGAAGACGTCAGCTGGAATTTTGATAAGAATTATGTTGAATCCGTAGATCAATTTGGGAAGTGTTACCATCCTAACAATATTATATTTCTTTCCATTTATTTAGGTCTTAATTTGTCTCAACCATGTTTTGCAGTTTCCAGAGTAAAAGTTTTGCATTTAAAAAAATTCTAACCTAAATATTTTATTCTTTTTGAATTGTAAATGAAATTGTTTTCTTAATTTCATTTTTGTTTGTTTATTACTACTATAGAGAAATACAATTGCTTTTTGTATATTGATCTTGTATCTTATAACTTGGCCAACCTTGTTATCACTTCTAATAGTTTCTTAGTGGATTTCCTAGAAATTCCTTTATACAAGATCATGTCATTTGCAAATAGAGTTTTATTTCTTCTTTTTCAATCTGAATGCTTTTTTTCTCTTTTTCTTGCTATATTTCCCTGAATACAACCTCTAGCACACTGTTGGCATCAAAAGGCAGGTGTCTTTATTTTGTAGTTGATTTTAGGAGGAAAACATTCAGTTTTTCATCATTAATATAATACTACTTGTGGGTTTTTTAAAAAATAGATACCCTTTGTTAGGTTGACAACGTTTCCTTCCATTCCTTCCTATTATTTTTTTTTCTGTGTTTATTGAGATGATCACATGTTTTCCCCCTTTTCTATGGATATGGTGTATTACATTAGTTGACATTTTTAGATGTCAAAATAGTCTTCCATTTTGGGGATAAATCTTACTTAGCCATGATGCGTAATTTTTAATATTTTCCTGGGCTATATTTGCTAGTATTTTGTTGAGGAGCTTTGCATCTATATATACAATAAAAAATTAGTCTGCAGTTTTTTGTTTTGTTTTGGTATGGTATCAGGGTGATAGAGGCCTCATTGAATAAGATGAGAACTGTTCCCTCTTCTAGTTTTCGGAAGAGTTTGTGGAAGCATTGGTAGTATTTTTTCTTTAAATTTGTAGAAATCAGTGCTGACCACTGTGGTTCAGTTGGGCGTCATCCTACAAAGTGAAAGGTCGTCAGTTTGATTCCTGGTCAGGGCACATGCCTACGTTGTGGGTTCTTCCCTGGTCTGGATGCATCTGAGAGACAACAGATTGATGTTTCTCTCTCACATCAATGTTTCTCTACCTCTATTTCTCCCTCCCTTCCCCTCTCTCTAAAGATAAATAAAATCTTAAAAATATATATATTTGTAGAAGTCATTGGTATAGCCATCTGGGCCAGGAATTCTCTCTTTAAAAAAAGAATCATTTAAATCCCTGGCTGGTGTGGTTCAGTGGATTGCGCACCAGACTGCAAACCAAAAGGTCACCAGTTCGATTCCCAATCAGGGCACATGCCTGGGTTGAGAGCCAGGTCCCCAGTTAGGGTCATGAAAGCGGCTCACACATTGATGTTTCTCTCCCTCTCTGTCTCCCTCCCTTCCCCTCTCTCTAGAAATAAATAAAATATTTTTAAAAATTAAAAAATTTTCAGTTACAGTTAATATATATTATTATATTAGTTTCAGGTGTATACCCCAGTGATTAGACATTATATAACATACTAAGGAATCATCATGATAAATCCGATACCCATATGACACCATACATGGTTATTACAACGTTACTGACTATATTCCCTATGCTGTACTTTACACCTCCACGACTATTACGTTACTACCAATTTGTGCTTCTTAATCCCTTCACCTGTTCTACCCATCCCCCCAACTCCACTCCCATTAGGTAACTGTCAACGTTCTCTGCATCTATGAGTTTGTTTCTGATTAGCTTCTTCATTTATTTTGTTTTTAAGATTCAATTGTTGATAGATACAGATTTATTGCCATTTTGTTGATTTATTTTCTCCTCCTTCTCCCCTTCCTTTTCCTCCTCCTTCTTGTTGTGTTTTCCTTCTCCTCCTCCTCATCTTCAGGAACACTCTTTAACATTTCACATAATACTGGTTTGTGGTGATGAAATCCTTTAACTCCTGAAGCTCTTTACACTATCTTCATTTTTGGGGTTCTTTTTTTTGCTGTTCTAATTAGGTGTGTTTTGCTCCCTCATATTCCAAATTGTTGTTTTGATTCTTATCTTCATCTACTCTACTCTTGATTCCTTGTAAATTATTCTTTATTTCAGTTAGTGTATCCTTCATTTCTGACTGTTTTTTTTTTATGGTTTCCATGTCCTTTTTTATGCTGTTGAAGTTCTCTAAGTTCATCTATTCTTTTCCTAAGTTCATTGAGCATCCTTATAACCTGTGTTTTTAAAAGATTTTATTTATTTTTAGAGAGAGGAGAAGGGAGGGAAAAAGAAAGGGTGAGAAACATCAACGTGAGAGAGAAATATTGACTGGTTGCCTCTTGTATGCACCCTGACCGGGAGCCCGACCTGCAACCCAAGCATGTGCCCTGGCCAGGAATCAAACCAGTGGTCTTTTGTTTTGTGGAATGATGCCCAACCAACTGAGCCACACCAGTCAGTACTATAACCAGTGTTTTGAACTCTGCGTCTAGTAGATTTCTTGTCTCCATTTTGTTTAGTTATTTTTCTGAAGTTTTGTTCTGTTCTTTCTTTCACTTGGGACATGTTTTTTGTCTCTGCATTTTGACAGCTTCCTTGTATTATAGTAGGTTTCCAGTGGCACAGCCACCCCATTCACCCAAGCTGGTCACTCCAGATGCACCCCTCCTATATGGGCTGTGTACACCCTCCTGTTATAGTTGAGACTTGATTGCTGTTAGCTCATCAATGGGAGGGATTTATCCCCAGGCCAATAAACTGTAAGGGCTAGCTGCAACCACCGTGGAGGATCAGCTGTGGAGGGGCCCACCCAAAAGAGCAGGACTTACTTCAATGGGGCTCTGGTGCCCACTGAGTGTGTCCCTTGAGTGTTGCTTGTGGAGCTGGGTGCATGGTGCTTCAACATGTTCTGAAGCTATCCATTGGGTGCACTGGCACTGGACCTCCCAGGATGTGCAAACCAAGGTCACTACCACCTGTGTTCTACCTGGGGCCACCTGGCATTAGCTACAAAGCAATCTGCAGGTGGTTGCTACATATGTTGGGCTTGGAGGTACCCAGGAGAGGCCCACCTGCGAACCAAGGCTGGCTTGCAGTTTGGGCAGGCTTTATGTCATTTGAAGGCAAAAACAACCTAACTGGCGTACCTCCTGCTACCTCTGTTCTCAGTTCTCCCTTAAGTCCCTGAGGTCTCTGTCAGAGAGACAAATCAATATCTAGGCTCTGAAGGCATTGTTTTGGCTCTCTCCTCATCCTTCATGGTTAGCTCTATTGCTGAAGCATTATCTTCACAACCAGCAAATAATATACATGTTCTCAAACTAGTATAGGTAAGGATCACAGGGACAGGGTTTGGGGGGGAGGCTGTTAAACAGGGAATGTGATTAAGTTTGTCTTGGGTGGGTCATTGGAACCTGCATGTTAAATAGCTTCCAAGTTAATTTTGTTGCAAGATATATGAAGACCACATTTTAAAAGCACCCGTACCTTATCTGACCATCTTGCTGTCTATTCTCTACTGATTTTATTACATCAACTTCCTGCCCACTTCTGGGCCTTATTCAGGCCTTCATTATTGCTGATTCTCTTTCTAATTTTTTTCTTAAGATAAAGATATTTCTCCAAAGGGGCTCTGTAAGCATTTAGAGGGGACAACCAGATGCATCATTCATTTCTGTGATGTTGCTGATAATAACTGCTCTGTGTGCGGCATTGGTGGATCCTGCCATTCATCCATTCATCCATTTGTCCACAAATATTCACTAAATTCTCGCCACACACCCACTGTAGTTCTAGACAATGGGGGATCTTAAAAAGTTAAAAACAAAGTTCTGGGTACCAAGCTGAGTAGACAATGTGCTTCTCTCAAGGGAGCATATGTATGATGTTTTTCAATGACTACAGTAAGGAGGTCAATTAATCCTGACATAGTAATATATGCAATGTAATAGAGAATATTAATATTACTTTAAATATGGCTTTCTTTTTTCCCTAATGACCTCAAAATATTTTATGATCTGTTATTTTATTTTATTGTCAGGATGTCAGTAGAAGGAAGCCCACAGTGCTCTTTATTCTTATCTCCAATTTCCCCTTATCCTGAAACTAGCAATACTTTCCACCATCTTCTTTGCTAGCCCTCTACTGCCAGGTTGTAGTTTAGTTCTGATGCCTGAAACGTGGCTGTGACTAGGTGTACTGGCCAGATTCTTAGTTGCAGATAACAGAATCAGTCAGCACTAGTCTACGCACACAGGCATTTATTAAGGGAAATATTTTACAGAATTGGGAGGGTTTGAAGAAATAGACTCTAGGTCAAGCTTCCAGAAACAGCCCTCCAGACTACATTATATTGTGTTGGCCAAAAACTGTATTTGTTTTTTTCTGTAAGATGGTTCTAGTAACATTTAGTTGTCTTTAACTTGATTTGAAACAACTTTGTTAGATTGTATTGTGACAGCTGTCATATCAGCGTGCATTTAAAAAATAACTTAGCAAAATTGGTGAATTTTTGTGCATCCATTTTAATATTGAAGATGGAAGAAAATACACAACATTTTTGGCATATTATGCTTTATTACTTTAAGGAAGGTAAAAATGCAACTGAAACACAAAAAAAGATTTGTACAGTGTATGGAGAAGGTGCTGTGACTGATTGAATGTGTCAAAAGTGGTTTGTGAAGTTTTGTGCTAGAGATTTCTCGCTGGATGATGCTCCATGGTCGGGAAGACCAGTTGAAGTTGATAGCATTGAAATAGAGACAGTAATTGAGAACAATCAACATTATACCATACCAGAGAGAGCCAAAATACTCAAATTATACAAATTAATAAAGTTATTGGTGAAAATGAAAAATGTGTCTCTTATTTTGTGGATAAAACTAAATGGACTTTGTGGCCAGCCCCATAAAACATGGCTGCCAAATGCTGTCTTGACCAGGAAGCTGCGGCAGCGCCCTGGCTCCCCACCTCTGCATGGTCTACACCAGCAAAATGGACGTCCTGTGCCCTTCCCCTGTTGCCATGTAACTCAGAGCCTCCATCTCTGCATTTATAAATTGCGAGTGGCATCTACCTACAGTCCATATTTAATAGAATTCACAACAAGTGTGGCATAGGCACCAACCAGTGAGAATGTATGTAGACTGTAAATCACTCATTAAAACTGACTAGTGCCAACAAGCTGAATATCAACCCTGTTGGCAGTATTACAAGAAAGAATGGGCTTGGCACAGTGAGGCCAAGTGGTCAGGGTGACCACGATGGTCCTGGGAGCGTAGTGCATGAGCGGTTTCGCTGAGATTACACAACAAGCCAGTGGTCAGACTGAGGTGAGAATTTTGTGGACAACTCTAAGACCTTAAAGGAGTGAGAACATTCTCACAGCTTTAGAGAAGAAGTCCAGGATGGCAGGGACAAGAGGTGGGCATCCTGGGCTCGGACTGTGAACCTTGTGGCATCTGCGCCATCCACCTGAACACAATGCCCACACACCAGGAGGAGGGATGGTGGTGATGAGGGGTGGGGCAATGTGAATGGTCAGTCAAGGAGGAGGCTGCTCCATTTCTTGACCATTCTAGTGAAGCAAGCGGATAAATTTGAGCCTGGGAGACATTAAGTATAGAGAATGACTGGGAGCTTTAGGCTTTGGGTCCCCTCTGCACGAGAATGATGGGCACTAAACCTGTCAGAGAGAAAGGTATGGCCAGGAATGAAGACATCACAAACTGGAGTACAAAGCCTTGAAAGTTTAATGAGGGCAGTCAGTGAAGCAATTTTCTGTGATTTATTACATCACAAGCATCACTTAAATCAAATAGAATCATGGTGGACAATGACCATTTAATTTAGCTACTTAAAGGTCATTTTCAGAACTCTTAAAATGGAACTCTTAATAGTGCACTGTCAGTAGGACTGACTTCTAAATCCAGACAGATCAAGGCCCGTTAAGTCCCTGGAGAGGAGGACTTCATATCTGAGCCCACTCAACAGATCTGATGCACCTGAACACATTAGAAAAGGCAAAAGGAGATATTTCAAAGTAAAGCGGAATCACTGAGGGCTTTTAACTTTTTGTTTGTTTGTTTTTTATTTTTGAAAGATCTCATTTGAGGTCATAGAAAAATGATATAAAGAAAGGCAATAACTGAATTCAAGACTTAGAATATTCCTATCATGTTTTGTGAGCAAATGAACAAGTCACATAAGCAAGTTATACGGGCTATGCATAAAGTACAGAGTTTACTATTATCAGAAAATAAAACTTACAACTGAATGTGTCTGATGCATGTTTAATGAAGAGCATAATCAAGGGATATTAGAGCTATTAAAGGACATGGCCAATTGTTTGGATCAACCTCCTTGTTCGCACAGATGAGGAAAATCAATGCAGAGGTGACACCTGTGTCCTGAGTTTGGACGAAGGGTGGGAGGGATTGGTACTAGGGACACTCAAGTCTGGCCAGGCCCATCCACTTCCTTGCTGTTGTGCTGCAGGACACTGGCTGTAACTCAACAAAGACTTGGGGGCCAGCTGGGAGAGGGGGAGTTGGACTGAGCCAGAGATGCTCAGGAGATCCTGGAGGTCTGTGGATTTGGAACCCAAAGCGCAGACAGAGCCTCCCTGTTCTCTGAGGAGGGGGTGTGAAGAGCTTGGGCACTCTGACGCCCACCCTTTGCTCCCTCCTGCCCATCCACCAGCCTTGTGGCTACAGAGCTTGGAGACAGCCTTGCTTAAGTGGTAGGGGGTGGGAAAGAATATTTTTCTTTCAGATACCCCAAATCAGACCCATCCTCCTGGTGACTGTCCTCTATTTCACCATTTAAATACACACCTACTTTTTCTCATCTTTCTTACCTTCTTGTGAGTGGATTTCCTTTCTTTGCTTGCTTGCTTTTCTTATTCCATTTCTCCCTCTTTACTGGTTGGGAGGTTATACCCTCTATTTCTACTTTTTTAGTGTTTGTCCTTGAAACTTTAACGTGTATACTTAAATTATCAAAGTTAAAACTTAATCATATCTTAATTCCTTTCTTGTAAGGAATTAAAGACATTTGACTCTTTAACTCAGAGCCCCCCTCCTTACTTCTAAGCCAGGGATGTCAAAGTCATTTTCACCGGAGGCCACATCAGCCTCGCAGTTGCCTTCAAAGGGCCGAATGTCGTCTTAGGGTGGTATAAATGTAACTCCTCCTTAACTAGGGGCACGGAGCTCAGCGCTGCCACTGGGTAGAAACAAGGTGCTGGGCCAGATGAAACAAGGCGGAGGGCCAGATTTGGCCGGAGGGCCTTGTGTTTGCCACCTGTGCTCAAAGCTATTGTTGAGTGTTTTAATCCCTTTTCTCACCTTAAAAATTAGAAATTATTATTATTTTGTACAGTTAGTGTTTATATTTACTTCCGTGTTCACCCGTTTCTTTACTCACAGTCCTTATCAGATCAGTCTTTTCTTCTGACGTACGTCCTTCCTCAGTGCAGGTTCTATTGGTACAAAATGCTCTCATTTTGGTTATTTTATGTCTTCTTGAAAGATAGCCCCCTTCCCCCTGACTCTGGCAACTACCAATCTGATCCCTGTTTCTATGAGTCTGGTTATTGTTAGATTCCTCACATAAATGGGACTATGCAATATTTGTCTTCATCTTCTGGCTTATTTCACATAGCATCATGCCTTCAAGGCCTATCCACATGGTCGCAAACATCAGGAGTTCCTTCTTTTATATGGCTGAGTAACATTTCTGGGTATGTGTATCTCACACTTTGTTACCCATTCATCCATTGATGGATACTTAGGTTATCTACTTATCTTAGCTATTGTAAATAATTCAGCTGCACTTTAAAAAGCATATTTGTCATAAGTAACCCAGGACCTTCTGTTCTCAGGGAGGGATTTTCATAATAGCAATCCACAATCCTAGCAGAAGAGGAATCCCCACAAATCTGTTGATCTATTCAGCTTTCATACCCTGACTAATTCCAGAATTATTTTAGGTGGCTCCAATGGTGTGCTGGAGTTATCTTTTACAGCCTCATAAAAAAAATTTATTGTTAAACTTTCAGGAATCTTGCAAGTCGTTTGTTAAATACAGCCATTATTAAGAATTAAACTATATTAACTTACAATTAAATACATTATATAAGAAACAAAGGTAATAAATATTCTTATTTGGTACTTCCTAATCATGTTTCACTATGATTTATACCATTGAGTCCATTGACGCCTGTGGATTCTGTGAGGCGAACATGCTGCAGAATGGTTCCTACTGCGCACCGTCCTAAGTCCGTGTTCAGCAGCCTCCTGTTGGTGTCTTGAAACTGGCCTGCTGTAAATCCTGAAATTACACTATGCAAATGCGCAACCACTACAAATCAAGGCTGTATTTATTGCTTTATCGGTGGGCAAGACTTCATAAAATGATGGCTAGAACGATAACGGTGCAGAGTAAACTTAAAAATGTGTCTTGTCTCTCTATAGCAGTTACATTTTGAAAGAATCGAGGAAATATCCTTCCAGTATTTTAAAACAACCAATTTAGCAGAGAATGTGCTCACATCATTGAGGAATGAGTGAAGTTCTGACATATGATACAGGTCTTTGTTGTTTCACTTTTGTCTTCCTTGTTACAGTAAATAAAAATAACAGCCAGCATTCCTGTCTGAACTATTGGTGATTATTGATTGCAGCCACAGGTTAGCTATGGACAAAGAGTTGGGCAAAAACCAACAAAAGCATTCTATGAGAAACAATTGGTTGCATGAAGTTTATAATAATGAGCATTGTGTATTTTATTATTATTTGCTTATTGTGCATTATACACTTATAGCAACAAAATTTGAAATAAATGTATGGATGTATGTATGCATGTATCTATATGCATTTTTTTCAGAGAACCAGTTGTGAAGCACTCACTAGCACATCTCTGCATACAAGGATACACAAATGCAATAAGGTAACGTGGACTGGAAGTAGATGAGAAAGAAAGAGGAACGACAAGGAGAGGGACATACTAGAGTTGGAAATGATGTTGGTACAAAACTTGGTATTACAGTGTGCAGATATGTGCTATGGTTGGCCACAGATTTGTCTCTCAGCTTCCTAGCACATCTTGTATGAATTTTTGGTGTCTCGGTGAGAAATTATATTTTTCCTAACCTAAAAGCAGAAGGACTTTTATCCTGAGGGTTTGTGTCGAGAAGCAACGTGTTTTTATAAATGTTGATAATATCTTCAGAGCAAACCCTCAGCTAGAGTCACAGAGATGTCCTGTTTGAGACCCTCTCTGAAGGGAGAAAAGTTTTGTCAAAGTATATTTCTGTAAAAGATACATATTGATGTATTTATAGATGAAATAACATGAACTCTGGGATTTGTTTTAAAATTCTTCACAAAAGGAACAAACAAAGAAACATCTTTCAGAGTCAATAATTGAAGCCAGAAGAGTAAAAATATTGATAAATGTTGAAGCTGGGTGATGGGTAACTGGAGATCCATTTTACTTCAAGACAAGATTAAATCTGATTAATGTGTCCTCTGTCTTCTATTTTATAACAGCTCCTCCTCCCCAGTCCCCAACACACCTTTATTCCACTATCCGCATGCTATTCACATGGTGGCAAAAACTGGCTCATTTGACCTGCAGAATTTCCTACATTGTAGATTTGCCTGTTGCTTCCTCGTGGTGACAAAAAGTGTAACTTGAGCAGAGAAATCCGTGAACTTTATCTATTATTCTACAGGAGGGAGATACAAGGCAGGAATGTTTTAAGGTCAACAAAAGGGAAGAGAGATGAGGCCACCTGACCTTAGGCAAGAAATCACAGTAAAGAGGGCACAGCACACAGGGAAGGTGAGGGCGATAGGGGCCAAAAGGGAGAGGAGAGAGAAAAAGAAATGTTCTAGAACATTCAGTTACTCCTGATTTCTCTCTGAGATCTTTGTTTTCCTGCCCCTTCTTTCCTTGGTGCCTCAACCCTCGGGCAGAGTGGGCAGGGGCAGGGCAGCAAGGCGGGTATGTTCCCTCTTTTGGTTGCATTTCTGAGCTAAAATGAAGAAGGGTTTTTCTGTTTTTTTCTTTTGTCAATATATTTCTTTTGAACCACATGCTTAAAAAAAGGGACAAATGCATTTAAAATCAAGTCAGTTTTGAAGGGGCAGCATCTTTATCATCTACCTCCCTTGGGATTCATTTCACGTTCAAGTAAATATAAAACTACTTGCAAAATGGTAGATTAGACCCAGATTTACCCGCAGGTGGCATTTCATGCCGTAACTTAATGGCACTTCATCAACAACGGCTTTTCTGGGCTCACTAATTAGTTCGCTCTCTGTGAAAAGTGCTTTGCCATAATTTTTCATTAACTTCACGAATTACACCATTTGGAACCATATAAGGTGGCTAACGTTGAATGATTTTTAAAACCATTTTACAATCAGAAATTCAAGCACCAAATGCCAGTGACTCAGAGACCATTTAGACATTTGAGATATGACCATAATTAAAGATGAGTTGTAGCAGTTATTTGGATATTGTAGAGTCTTTGAAATGTATGGGCGCTCATACTGACCAACGGTGAGCATCAGCCCCAGTGCATGCCTGCGGCTCAGCTGCAAGCAGAGCGAGTGGGCTCTCCATTCAGGCACACTCAGCTCCAGGCACTTCGGTTTCACAAGAAAATGCCGGCCCCCGCCCACTCCCCCCACCCCCGACTCTCCTCTGAGCTAAGGCAGGTGGTTCCGTGTTCCAGGCAGCACAGAAGATGCCCTCCCCATACTCACCTGGAAGGACAAGGTCATGCCCACAACAATCCAAACCAGGGAGATGCTGGACAACAAAGGGGATTAGTGTTCACGGAGAACTGCCTGGGGGTTTCTCTAGGACCTATCAGTGGGTCTTATCCATGTTTTAGAAAATGGAGTACAACAGAAAGGTAAACGATCAGAGCCTGTTATCAGGATAAGTACTACTTTGTGAAACCTTTGTTTAAATTGTGTATGTGGATGTATGTGTGTGTACTGAGACATAATAGGGAATGTATGTTTTCATGTGAGTAAAAACCTCGGAAAACATGGGGGTGTGAATTTCTACTTTCTCAGAGAACCGGGAAGCAGAGTCATCTGCTGAGCGTGAGGACTGCTGAGGAGGCGTTAGTGCTCTGAGGGGCAATGAGGAGACATGAGACAGTCACCCACAGAGTGGTGGGAATGGGCTGATCCCTAGAAACGGACCAGAAGATGCCTGTCTGTCTGCCGGGAGACACGAGCAATCAACGGGATTGAGTGACATTTACAGGCATACCTCATTTTATTGTGCTTCACCTTGTTGTGCTTTGCAGATACTGCATTTTTTACAAATTGAAATGGTAAGACCCTCTATCAGCAAAAGAGTTTGACTTGCTGAAGGCTCATATGATAGATAATATTTTTTAGCAACAAAGCATTTTTAATTAAGGTATGTACGCTGTACTTTTAGACATAATGCTATTGCACACTTAATACTATATAATATAAACATAATTTTTATATACATTGGGAAACCAAAAAAAATCACATGATGTGCTTTATGCAATATTCATTTTATAACAGTGGTCTGGAACCGAACTCCCACTATCTCCGATGTATGCCTGTACAACGTGAGATAAACATCAAGGTACTTTATTTTTTTGCTTGTAATTATCCATTTGTTGAAAGGATTATTCTGTCTCCTTTGAATTACCATTGAGCCTTTGTTGAAAATTAATCGACCATATGCGTATGGATGTGTTTCTGGGCTCTCTGTTCTGTTCCATTGATCCATGCGTGTTATTTGCCAATACTCACAGTCCTGGTTATTGTAGCTCAGTGCTTTCCACTTGGAGGCAGTTTGTCTCCCCCCAACCTCGCAGGGTATTTATCAAAGTCTGGAAACAGTTACGGTTGTTGTAATCGGTAGGTGGTGTCCTAGAATGCGCAGGGCAGCCTCCCACAACAAAGAGTTATCCAGCCCAAAATATTAATTGGGCCAAGGTTGAGACACTCTGTGTAGCTTTACAGTAAGTCTTGGAATGAGATAGTGTGAACTTAACAAAAGCAGTACTTTGGAGCAGTGGGGAGAATATTTGTGAGAGTAAAACTGGACAACATAGGTAAAAGTGTTGAAAACTTATCCTATGCTAATTAACTGCTAATTTCCTCATTCCTTGTTATTGCTCCTGACCGTGACCACATTTTCTCCTCTTTGCTGTCCTTTCAGTGTGGCTTCTGCCCTTGCTTGGAGCCTACATATTTGACTTCGGAATTCTCACCATGACCAGTTTTCCACAACAGAGTCCTGCTTGTTTTTCCTCTTCACACACATGTGGTACAGAGCCTGGTATTTGTCATCAAAATGTTGTCTCCCCTTTGGCTGCCTGGTTTCTGAGGAGGTGTGCATGGTGAGGACACTTAATATCTACTGACTGCAAATTTCATGTATATAATCCCATATTATTAACTATAGCGACCATGCAGCTTCCTTCATAAAGGGGGTCCAGCCTTCTGGACAAGAAGATGAGAGCCCCAGCTTTCCTGTTCTGTGAGGGCTCTTCAGAGCCAGATTGCCAAAGATGAATGACCTTGATGCCTTTCTCTCATCTTATGCAGATTCTATGCTACATGGCCATCCTGACTATGCAGGTCCCCTGGCCAGGATGGGCCTCAGAGAGTTTGTTACACCTCTTCTAATCTGTAAACTTTCTCTTTTCTGCCATTCATTTAACCATTCATTCTTTCATCCTACGCATGTATCAGGTATGGTGTTATGTCCAAAGACCACAGTAAGGAAACAGATAGAAAGATTCCGGCTCTCACAGAGTTTACATTTTGGCTGTGAAGAGAGTCATCGAGTAGCTTAATAAATGCTCAGTAAAGGTTTTGGAATGAACTGCAATCAGCTCTCCCATGCCGTGTTTCATGGTTGCTTTCACGTTAGAACGGCAGAACTGAGTGACTGAGACAGAGACAGCATGGCCTAAAAGCTCCAAGTACTTATCACTTGGCGTTTTACAGAAACAGCTTGCTGGTCCCAGGTCAGATGCCTTGGATGTGTTCGGGTGACAAGGTCGCCCAGGGAGCCCTCTGTTAGCATGAGGAGGGAAGCAGCACTTGTGGAAACCACCGGTGGTCGGACCCTCACAGATGTGATGATTGGTGGGAAAACATCTTCTTGTCCCACACACCACAGGCTGGACTGGCTTTGCAGAGGAAGCTGCGGTGACTATGGTTAATAATACGGTGTTGTCTATTTGAAACTTGCTGGAAGCAGTTCCCACAATGCACACAAAAAGTCAACTCTGTGAGGTGATAGATGGGTCCATTACTTGAATCCTTTCACAAAGTATATGTAGATCAGACCATCACATTGTACACTGTAAATATATATATATATATAATTTTATTTGTGAATTCTTCCTCAGTAAAGCTGAGGGTAAAAACCCACAAAAAACCCCAAAAGAAACTGGAAAGATTCCCATGTCATCTTAACCTGAGGCAGTTTCCAGGGGAGAGGAGGAAATTTTCTTTCTTCTCGTGGAAAAAATACCCAAAACACTGTGAGTCAGAAATGTCTGTTTGTCTACCACAGTCTGCCCTCCCAATTCCATAGTGTGAAGTGGTGGCTGCCAGATGGCTGCGCAGTCAGGAACTACATCTCCCAGGGTCCTTTGTGTCCAGCTGTGGCCACTTGACTAGTTCTCATCAATGGAATGGGATTGGAAGTGACCCATCATTTGTCACTTTAAAGCCCGTCATTTGGGCTTTAAAGATGTGAGGAAAGGCCTGTGCTCTCTCCATGCTCTCTCTCCTGTCCTGCTATCTGGATGCAGAGTGTTCTGAGGTTCTAGGGCAGGGCTTCTCTAACTTCTGTGCATGTGAGTCGTCTGGAATGAGGGATCTTCTTAAAGGCAGGGCTGGTGAGTAGGTCCGGAGTGAGGCCAGAGGTCTTGCCTTTCTAACGAGCCCCTGGGGATGCCAGTGCTGAGGGGACTCAGACTGCTCTTTGAGAAGCAAGGTTGTAGGGGGTGGTGGAACCATAGAATGAAAGGAACATGGGCTTCTGAACCACTAAACAAAGAAAAGTTCTTCAACCGGCAACTCCTGACCTCACCTGAGTAATAAATAAGGCTTTTGGGGGGTGGGGGTGGGATTTATTTGTTACAACATCTTGCCTTCTGGGAGTGGTTCAGACAATGCACTGCTTCTGTTTGAAAGTGTCCTGGCAGAGTACTCAGGACAAAATCATCCCTGGCTGCCCCCTCCCCTTAATATATTCCAGATGCCTCCTTCACATTTGAAGACATCTATACGAAACTATACTTTAAAACCCTACCAAACTCTCTTACCATTACCTCTTTGATAAAAACCAAGAAAAAAGTCTTGGCTTGTGTTTGTTGACTCAGATTAAAAACAGAGAGTAAAAATATGTTTGGGGATCGGTTATGAATGATCTGCCTTATCTGGTGGGAAGGTCAGCGGAGAGCAGACCATGAGGGTCTTTGATCATGAGAGGTCAATGCAGGGAGCTCAGAGTCTCTTAACAAGAGTGGCCAGTGGGCGAGTAGTAGGGCCCCGGTACAGGCTGCAGGGCGGAGGTTGACTGGAACAGCCCAGTCAAAAGTACAGTCACTCAATGGCTGCAAGACACAAGTGACAGGAGCCTGGGCAGGAAGTCAAGTGGGATACGTGGTGTGTGTGTTAGTGGAAAGAGCTGCAATTAGAGCAGAGAGGCAGAGGGAGTCTGGACCAATCCAAGCTCAAAGCCACAGGGGCCTTTTGTACGCTTCCAGAAAGCATGTATGGGGCAGAGGCCAAATTAATCTAAGAAACTGACCAGCTGGACCCAGTGGGTTAGAATTCAGCCGAGGATACTAGTGGAAAGTCTCTCCTGGGTTACAAGCAAGGAAGGCTGGAACAAGAAGGCCTGCTCTGTCAGCATTGCCCTGATCCTGACCTTCCCTTTCCTAAGTATGAGCCAGAGGCAAGTTCCTCTCAAGCTCCGCTGCTGGCTTTGCGAAGAGGCTGGGCCTGAGCATGAGCAGGAGGAAGTCAGGAGAAGTAGTTACTGGGCTTGTTTTGGATAAAGCACCCGGGTGAGTTGCAGAAGCCAGCCTTCATCCCAAGCGGTGCTCAAATAACACCATCAAGTCCCTCTGTCAAAACATTGTAGAAATTGCAGCAAACCTCAGGAAAATGGCAAATTTTCCACCAGTGACTAGTCAGGGCCACTTACCATGTTGAAACCCATTCTGAATTAAGGGAAACTATATTGGATTTACAGATGAGGCCAGTTAAAAAAATTTCCAACCTTCAGCATGTATTGAGTGCCTATTAAGTGCAGTGTGAGGGTAACTTAGAAACAGGAGACGAATCTGCAACCTGTGCTGTGACGATGGGGAAAAAACAGAGAACCTATAAAGTAAGAGCTGTGAGTCTGTGTACCGATCAGGCATCTGCCCAGGAAAGTGCTTTGCCTTGTTGCAGACTCACCAGCAAGGCATCCTGAGCCCTCCCAGAAAGGCTGGCATCTGCCTGAGACAGAAGTTGGAGAAGGCTGAGCTCAGCGTCACCAGCCTGGGACAGAGGATGGAGAGGAAGGGAGAGAGGGACTAAATATCACGGACAGAGGCAGGGAGTAGGAAGCACAATGGTGCCCCCTCCAGGCCCAGTGTTAAGTACAGGAAACCCACACCTCATCAGGTTGTTCTGCCTAGTGAAAACCTGTCAGTGGCCTCTGGTTGCCTTTTCAATGGAGGCCCTATTGGGCCCCGTGAGATCAGGACCCCTTGAATCTCCAGACTCTTGCTAGCAAGTTCTCACCATCCTCTGGCCCCCTCCAGGAGACCAGCATCCATCCAGCCCTCAGATTTGCAAACCTGGTCACGTGTCCCTCCCTCTCAGGTGGCCAAACCATCCTGATGGACCAAGGGGTTTGCTGGGACACCACCTCAAAGTTTTAAAACCAGGCCAGTCCTTGTCAAACGGGGGTGAGTTGGTCACCTTCTTCTTGGAGGCCCAGACTCCCCCATGTGACACTTGCCCTTGATCAGCTAGTTCTCAGCCCAGCAGCCAATTGCTTAGGAGAAGCCTTCCCAGCTGTGCCTCCCAGCCCCATCAGGCCCCTGCTGGACCCACCTCTGGCTTCCCCACTTCTCCTGTGTAGCTCTTATCACAACCACAATTATGTAACTGGTTGTGGAGTTGGTTTCCTGATGCTTAAGAGACTGTCAGCTCTCTGTGGGGTGGGCAGCTATGGCTAGCTCACTGTGACGGTCTCGGTGCCAGCACCGTGCCTGGCAAAAGGCTCTCACACCTAAGAAATATTTGTTGCATGAGAATCCAGAGCACTACTGAAAATGTTTCTATATCCCTCAATTGACAACATAACAACAGTAATGAAAATGTATATGGACCCAATAGTTACCCTGTGCCAGACTTCAGAGTCCCTCACTGTTTTTCAGCCTGGATGATAACTACATATGCGCCTGCTTTAAAATTGACTAAGCTATCCATATGTTTGTATGTACTTTCTGAGTATATAAGTTATTTTGTCACGATTAAATTGGAGTTCTGGGTATATGTATGTGTATCTGTGTGTTCATGTGCAAGTTTTGTTTCTGTTTGCTCACATCGACTTGCTTTGAGGCACAGCTAAGTCGTTTCAGAGTTAGAAATCCAGATCAAGAAGCAAGACTCCAGGTGTCCCCGGTATGACGAGATAATATAGAAATAATGGGGTGGTATGTCACTGAATCTTATGACTTATCCTAACCTTTAAAATGTGAAACGGGTGGTGTACATGGATATCTGTGTTTGAAGTATGAATCTCTCCATGTCCATTGTTATTTCAACCGCTTGTAGCCCACTTCTACATCTTGTTAAGGACTGGAAAAATAAATTGGCTCATGTCTTTCATGGTGGGAAGTTAAATTTTTCCAGAATCCTTGTTTTCTGTAACAAAGCACTCCTTGTACGCTGATACTTCTGTGGATGTATTTATAATACAGAGGACATGTCTCCTCCCAAATGGTCCCAACTTGACCACAGATGCCAGAATCTCTGGAGTGAGGCCCAGCAGGGCTCAAGGGAGTTGACTCCAAACCTTTATCTTAGACTCAGTGTCTCACCTGAACTTCATTCTCTTTGGAGCATTTCCATCTCTAGTCTGTGATTATTGGCTGGATGAATATTTCCATTTGAGAGACCTGAGAGCCCCTCACACTTTACATGTCAAAAAACTTAGTGATGTCCCTTCTCGATCTGGTTTTCCTCCCATTTTCTCCTGTGATCATCCCTGACTCTTTGCCTCCCATGAGTTTGACGTCTGCTTGCTTGACCTCCTCAACGCATCCCTCCCCTCCATCCCAGGAGCTCAGGTGTCCTTGCCTCTCTCTTGGACTGGTGTTAGTACCTGCCACGCCACCTCCACTTCACTCTGGACGGGACTGCCAGGGCTTCCTTCCACAGCCAAGTGCTGATTTTATCTTTTCTCTGCTAAGAATCCTTCAGTTACTCTCCACTGCTCACTAATGGCATTTATCATCGGCTTGAACCTACCTGTTGTTTAATTCAGCCCCTTCCAATGTAGTCTTGGTCAAAATAAACAATTTACTATTTTTCTGACACCCTACACATTTCCTGACTCTGACTTCACTCGTGCTGTTCTGTCCCTTATGCCTCCCCTGCCTCTTAAAATCCTACCCAACCTTCAGGTCCCAGTGAAAATGCCGTTTATCCAGGATGACTACCAACTGCTTCCAACTATTTCCCTACAGTACCCAGACTCCTGTGTTACTCTTTACCGCGTTCTTTCCTGTGCTGATTGTCTTGGTCTCCTAACTAGGTCACAGACAACTTGAGAATAGGGACCGTGTTCTGTTCACCTGTGATCTTCTACAGAGCAGACACTCAACACTGTTTTTAAACTTTTATTAAATGAAGTTAAGTAGGTTTGTCTTTGTGAGTAGTTCCTTTTAGTTCATGCAGTCCCTACAATAATTTTATAAAAATCTAAATTCGATTTCACTTCTATTGATAACATCTACAAATTTTATTACAGAATTAAATATTTCAAAGGATATATTTTCTCTTATATGCATGCTTTATATATATTATATTTAAACTTTGTAGTTGTAGGCTTAACTAATTTAATTTATAAAAAATACCTGCCATGTAATCTGACTGGCAAAGCCAGTCCTTGTGGTCAAGCCAGACAAATAGCGAAGTGACACATTCAGTCAGAAAAAGTCTGAGTTTATTTTAAAATTCAGATAAATGTGGGTGCTAATTCTTAGAGAGGTAGGAGGCCTCCTGGGTGCCTGGGTGAAAGCAGGCATTGCCCACGAAGACAGCTCTTCGGCCCTTCCTGATGTTCTATTTTGCTCTCTCGATTCTCCCTCAGGAAGGCTGCATTCTCCAGTTGTTTAATGTGCGAAAGATGTTTACACCTGGAGATGACGTACCAGAGTAGAAGGCGGGCAGGTGATAGGTGCGTCTCTCTTCTCTAATGTAAAGGGTACTGGTACAGGGCAGGTGGAATGGGCCGTCCACAGGTTTGAAATGCATAAAAATGGAAGTTACAGTTCTAGATATGGATCTCCTTTAAGCTGTCTCTGCCTGTGTCCCCCCTAGAAAGTCTCCGTGTACCCCAGGAGTGGGTGATCCCTGGTGTGAAGGCAGCTGACCTGGCACAAAACCACAGAGGGGGTTCAGGTCCTTGCACACAGACAGAGCTTGTTAGAGTTGCAGAAAATGTGCCCTCCACAAGGGAAGCCACGCTGCTTTGTTGCTCAAAAGATTGCCAGCTTCTTCCAGGTGAAATCATTCTTTAAGAGGCAATTTCTTCAGAAGAAAAGATTTCATCAAACTCTTAGCGCCCTTCAGAATGGATACAGCTCATTTGTGGTTGCCAGGTGCCCTCCTCATGGTGGTGGGGCAGGCTCAGGCTTTCACGGAGTCTTCTCTCACTGCGCTGCCCGGGGGGGGGGGGGGGGGGGGGGGCTGCCCCCAACGCCGAGCAAGGAGAAGGTTTAATTCTAGGATGTTGTTCCACTGTTTGTTTATACCCAAATGTTTACAGCTACAGCTCTTATTACCACCGGCAGTCATAATCATAATCTCGACACATTCAATTAGTGTCCTAAATGAACTAGACACAATGCAGAACTTGTCATTAGACACGGGACCCTTACTATTTTAAGACTTGGAAAGCACTCTTGTGATTTTACAGGCATCCTGTCTGGCACTATGGTTGTCTGAAAAAGATCTCTCTGTTAATTCCAAATTCTTCAGCAATTACGTCATTTGATTTGGCTGGGAATTTGGCCTGAAAAGCAGTAGTATCAACAGGGCAGGGGCAGATTCACCTTTGGGGGGGCCCAAGCTTACATTTCGGGGGAGACTCTTTACGAAAGAGAATATAAAGTGTCAAATAAGCTTCAGGGCTCATGCAAGCTTCAGTTTCTTCAGCTTTACAGCAAATTCACTTCTACTGTGGGAACAGAGATCAGGCTTCTGGCTGAGGACTCACACTTAGGGTCCACATTTCTAACTATTCAAGGCACGTGTGAACCTCCAGAGCCACGTCTTTATGATCTGTGGGGTCTGTGTAATCCACAGCTTGGCCTGTGTATTAGACCCTCCAACTCTCTGCTGAAAGCGAGGATTTCTCTACTAAAAGCTTGGCTTTTATTCCAAGACAGAGGCTACAAATTGCTGGGCTGTGGGTCAGACTTGGTCTGCACTTAGTTTACTGTGGTAGTGTTTCGTCTCTGTTCAGTGTTACTCAAAAATGCGAATTAAACTTCTTGTCATACTTAAAAAACCATAAAATTTCAAATAAAGAACCAGTTTCTCTCCTTCCTTCCTTCCTTCCTTCCTTCCTTCCTTCCTTCCTTCCTTCCTTCCTTCCTTCCTTCCTTCCTTCCTTCCTTCCTTCCTTCCCTTGAGAGACTGAAAGGCCACACCACAGTGGACTTGGACTTGACAAGATGACAGCTTTTGAGGAGGGTCCGTTGGCCCTGCCCCACCTGGCTCTCTTCACCGTTTCATATCTGCCTGCCTGACCTGGGAGACATTTGATTCATGGTGAGGCCCTTGCCCAGGCCAGGGGCCTCCCTCGCCTTCACCCCAGTCCCAGTCCTGTCCTCATTGCTTTGGCTTCTGACTTTTAATCTTTTTGATATTTTAATGACTTTCTTCCTTTTTAAACTAGTAATTAGCTGTGCATAATTAATATTTATACCCCATTTTGTTAACTACATTGTTTTATAAATCTTTTTTTTTTCCAGCTTGCACTTGGTCATTCTCTGATGAGTTCACAAAGAATGATATTTTTATTACAAATATCTTTTGTGCTTCATTTCACACTTCCTATCAGCTTCTTCCCTTTTCTAAAAGTGATACATAGTACATTCAGCTTTTAAGAAATTATACTGGAATAAAAACCCGTCAGTTTGGGACTCTTAGGCCTCCTGTTGCCATCAGTCTCGACGGGACTAGGACTCAGGCTGTTTCTTTGGATTGTAATCCCCTTGACGGCACGGTTGGCACTCCCTGCCACCACGGAGCACTCTCTTCTCCCTGATGCACACGTAATACTCGGCAAAAGGGAGATTCGGCCATTCATTGTGGACCTCTACACTGCTGTTCTCGAAATTTAGTGTAGGCTGCTGCGTAAACTCCTTGGGATTTTTTGCTTGAAAAAAAATTCAGAATTAAAAGGAAAAAATGTGATGAAATTTACTGTTGATTAATTTTAAGTCCTTTTGGGAATAAGGCTCAGTATCACTTAGTGCAGCAAACCACAGGAATATACTACCAACCCATAAATGATACAGTGAGCTGACAGGAAAGTACCAACTACAGTACCTATGAGAAAACTCTCAGTTTACTTGGGTGAAAAATTCAAGTTTTTTTCCCCCTTGTAATTCCACTGCATTTGGCTTAAAGAAAGCTTCAAAGAAGTCCTGTTTGGGGCATTCAGCTTAAGTGTACTTAAAAAAAATGTATGAAAACTACAGTTAAAAAAAATTAAATCCCAGTAATTATTTACTCAAATTAACACACACCCTATATAGTTGGAAAAAGAAAAGATTTTTGGATATATATTTTATTTGACAGTGTTTTAGAATATCATACAGTAAACAAGATTTCTGTAAAAGTTAATTTATCCATAGTGGTGCGTTTCATAAAAATAGTTGCTCACTTACAGTCTTTCTGTGACTATTAATACATGGAATTATATTTATAGAGATACAGCTGTACAGGGTAAATTCACAGCTAACACTACACAGAAATATTATTTGGAATGGGATTTAGATGATGTGCTGTCTTCACAGGTTATGGATTACAGCTGCATAAAGCAATTACTGCACAAGTAGTAGCTGTGAACTGTGCAAATTAGAGTTTATGCAAGCGTAATCTCAATTTTTTTATCCTTTTGTAACACATGGAAAATAATGTCAGAGGATACAGTACCGGGACGTGCAGCTACACTACAGAAGCATTGTCCAAAACCAGATTCAATAAATTAATGGCAAACTACGCTGGATTTCTAGTCCAGGGGAGAAAGACTAATTGAGATTAAACCAAATGTACTGTAAACTGCTACATGTGTTTGTGCTTTTGTTTATGATGAATGGGCTCCATTTTTGGAAATTGCTTTACAAGCTGCAAGACACTTCACTGGAGGCTTTCAACCATATTTTCCTCTTGTCAAACAACCGCACTACTCCTTTGCTTCATGAAAATTAAACAGCGAGTGCTCAGGATACAGCAATTACAAAGAGGGAAAGGGTCAACACTGGGAGGCTGTTAGGTGAGACCTTGTGTGCTGGACCAGCTCTCCCTGCTTTCCTTATTTGACTACAAGTGCAGGGAGGTGAGGCTCATTTGCATCTGAACTCCTGTAAGGGGCAGTTTACCAGCAGGATGAAGCCTCATTCATTCAGACCATATTCAAGAAAAACTGCCCTCAGAGACATTTAGCCTTTTAATATGTGTAGCTACAAATAAGCAACGTTGTGTGAATAAAAAAAGGGGCTATATAATAAACCGAACGAGCCCAAGGGGTTACGTGGCAGACCTGAAATGCACTGTAACAAAAAGTTACCACACAGGATAGTCTGATCATAAATTCCCATTTCTCCTTTGACTCTAAATGAGTAAAATAAACTGGAAAACCAACACTCTCCAGAGCATTTTCTCAATCCATTGCAACTTGGCTTCTGGGCATTTTCTAAAAAATCCGGCTTAAATAAATTTTTATAAAAGTTTTCTATAAGTTTGGAGATTCTTTGGTTGACAAATGGATACCATTTTTTTTTCCCAAAGAAATATTAAAGCAGCAGGGGAAAAAAAGCAAGCCTTAGAATTTTACTAGGGGATCAAGCGTAGATCAATGAAGATAAACTGAAACATCTAGAGGTTGCTAAAGAAATAAAACTTGGCAAAGACCAGCAGGAAAAAAAAAAGCAAACCAAAAGGAAAGAAAAGGAGAAAGAATAAGGAAAGATAAGCAGAAAAGAATGCTAAAAAGATTTATGTTCTTTAATGAAAATAAATTGGTCATAATGATTTTTTAGTTATCAGGGATTCATTATAGTCTAAAAAATACAGGAGAAACCCTTTGCTTCTGCTCTATGAAAGTGAAAATGAAGTCATGAAAAGAGGGTTTTTAAAAAAGACAATAAAATAAGTAAAATATAACATTGCTGTCAAAGAAGCTACTATCTCTGCTAGCCCGAGACAATGGGAAAGCCTTTTTATAAAGGAACTGCAGCCTTGCCAATCTTGGTTAAACAAATTGTGGTTCTATGAAATTCATATTTTAGATGAAAACCAATTAAGATCTATGAGCTAAACCGCGAAATTCTGACTTACGGCAAACTTCCCTAGGATACAATTTTTAAAACCTTTTTTTCTCTACCACTGAAAACGTACAGAAATATGATTTGATCACAGAAATGGCAGTAAAAATGGCATCACACCAATGAATTCACTAGATTTCTAACTCATCCTGCACTACGCAGAGCACATTGCTGCTAATACCAGTGATGGATGCCACGGGTGAGCCATGGAAACATGTCGTGGGCGAACAGTTCCGAATGTTTCAAAGAAACCTTTTAACCCCTGTCTAGTTATGTCAAGAACAATTTATTTACAACTCTTTAGATCAATTAAAAGATATAATCTTGTCTCAGTTTCAGCTTGCTCCGTGCAGTTTGATTTTTTAAGGCGATATTCCAGTTCGTGATTGCTCTTAACTTGTCCAGTTTCTTGATAGAAAGTTTGGATGATATCCAGATCCTTCATGCAGTGGGGGGAATTTTCTTTCTTTCTTTTTTAAACTAAAGCTACACTGCACTGTCTCTCCGTGACGTTCTTCACGTTATTTTGGTTCTTCCATAGCTGCCAAAGCCCCCGCAGCGGAGCCGGGGGCTTTGGGGTCAGTTTCGGTCTGCGCGAGGAGGCGGGACCGCCCGTGCTCGGTGGACACCTCACGTCGGCGCTCCCAGGCCTCGCTGCCTAGTGGATCTAAGCGTGTGACAGTGAAAATAAATTAAAACGCCGCGAGACGCAACCGAAGAAGAACGGCCTGCAGGCGTCGAGGCGGGGCGGCGGGCCGGGGCCGCGCAGCTCATCTGCCCGCGGCCGAGGCGCCCGGTTTGAGGACGCCGGACAGCTTGTCGGAGCCGGGAACCTTCCAGGGCCCCGGCGCCAGGGCGGCCTTGCGCGCGGGGGCGCCCCCCGGAGGCCGCGCGCCCGCCCGGGACCCCGCGCGCGCGCCCGCCCGGCCCTCGGCCTCCCGCGCGCCGCCGCCCGGCCCCGTGAACGCGGGCGCAGCGCCTGGGCCTTCGCGGCGCGCGAGCTCCGGGCCCGGCGCGGCGCGGGACCCTTCCTTCCCGCCGGCCCGCGCCGCGTCCACCGCGGGCCCGGGCGCCCTGGCCTCCGAGGAGGGCCTGCCGGCCTCGGGCCGCCCCAGGCTGCCGGGCGCCTCCTCGAGCCTCGGCCGCGCGGCCCTGTGCGGGCTCGCCGAGCGCTCCCCCTGCTCCCCGAGGCGCTGCTTCTTCTGGCCGCCGGCTGAAAGCTCCTTTGGTTTCCTAACGTCGTGTTCCCTTTTGATATCCCAAGTCGGGTCTGGGCTTATCTGGTGGGAAGGGTCGGAGGGTGGGGCTGGATGTGATGGAGAGAATGGCGAGAGGACGTCTTCGGGGGAGACGCCTACTTCCTGCAGACCTGGGGAGGCGGCAGCGGGACCACTCCAGGAGTTGGGTTCGTCTGCGGGACAGGAAGCACAGGCGTTAGGAGCCGAGCCGCCGCGCGGGCTTTCGCCGCTCCCGCGACCTCTCTCTCTACGTTAGGGACAGGAGCAGGTAGCCAGGGGCGACTGCTCTCAAGGTCCCAAGCCACCGCCAACCCACCCTCACTGCCAAGAGGGCAGCCGGACGCATCCCTGGGCCTCCAAGTTCTGCCCCTGTCTTTACCCCAGCCCCTTGCCCTCACTGACAGATCAGGGAGGTCACTGCTGAGCCCGGGCCTAATCCATCCCTACACCTTGGCCACTTCTAACTTCTGCTCGTCATCAGGTCTGATGGCCCTCTGTGTATATCTGAATAACCTGGGGAAGTTGTGAAAAATACACATTCCTGGGTGGCCAGACACAGAGATCCCAGTAGGATAGGCCCCAGGAATTTCTCTGCATTTTTAACAGCATCCAGATGATTCTGAAAATGGTCCAAGAACCAAGCTTTGAGAAACACTTGGTCTGAGTTCTCTGGAAAAAGTTAGGAGAGTGACTTTTCCAACCATTAGGTGTCACTTGAAGCATAATTCTTAGCTACCGTCAGTCTCAGAATTTGGATATATTTATGTAAAAACTTTCATTGTTGTCTTTTGGAAATCATTATCCTCAATTCTTTTCAGTAGTTCTAACATTATAAAAGTTCTAGCATTAAGATAAATTATTCTTTCTAGGAAGCCTAGTTTCAACATTTATGTGGGATTTAAGATCTTTAAGAAAGGATTTGACATAATTTACAACAACAAAACACATACGAAATAGAATGATAAAAATGAGAAATGACTTTAAACAATGCAAACACTGGTCAGAAGCCAAGTAGAGGGAGAACAGATGAGTTAGTCACTACTATGAGCACTGACGTTACACTTGAGTTTCTGGCTACTAAAGCAAAATTAAAGCAGGGATAGCAAATACAGTGAACCCTTAATATTTGTAAGGAATATATCCCAAAACCTTGGGAAATCCTCAATTTTGGAATATCCTTCTAGAGTGTAATTGTTCTCCATAGAATTGGTGTATGGTCATGAGTAGGGAGCAAAGAAGGCACATTGGTATCTGGATGCTGCGTGGCAGGCCAGGCACCCTCACTAGCCAAGAGATTCAGCCCCATACACCAGCCTCAGTGCATGTCACTCATATTCCTGCCACTGTAATGTCATGGGTCAGAGTCTGTCTGGGCCCCTTATGCACACCCAGTCCACGGATATCAAGGGTCTACTTTGTTTACAAGTTGAGGATTCTTATCTGGTACCTTCTTATCTGATTCTTATGCTGAATTATAGAGAGAGAAGGAGAGGAAGAGGGCAGAATAGTTCCAGTAATTCTGGCCACCTGTAGAATATCAAATCAGTTGTAAAAATTTTTTTCCTTTGATGTTAAATTTGAATGGGGTATTTAGAGTACAATGTTCTCTTCCTTCTTTCCATAGACTGATATCAATTATTATGTCTACTCACTATGTAGTGGATAAAAAATCCTGAAAAGCATCAGGAAACTGGAATCCAATCCTGCCTCCGGCATTTACCACTGATGGGATTTGGGACCAACTACTCCATCTATCTGAGCCTCAACTTCTCCCTTTATAAGGTGAGGATAAAATGTCTGCCTCATCGAGGTGAGGTGTGGACTTTCAAAGGGCAAAGCACCTTACAATGGAAGGATTAGAACAAGTTTTTACACATAGTTGAGTCAGATTTTTCTCCTGTGCCCCACTGGCTGCCTGCGTACAGACTGGACCACGTTAACTAGTGCACTTGCCAGGCAGGTTTTGAATGAGTGCCGTAAGTCAGCCATTCCCACTGCGGTGATTCCCTGGAGTGGTTTTATTCTACCTCAGGTACCCCTGGTCACCTTGGAATATTCTGAAATCTTCAGATGCAAATGTTTTCTTTGAAAGTTGGAGTACATTCTGCTTCTGAGTTAGAATTTAGAACTCTAACAAATGATACCTCATGGCAATGCCACTAATACAGGAAGACATGGCTCGAAAGAGTTAAAAGTGCTGTTCAAAAGGCCTCACTCGAGGGTAGTAGTGCAATGGTCATCTCTAACTTGGACCACTGTGATGATGTTGCTCATTTTAATAGCTCCCCCTCCCCTGCCATTACATCACACACAGTAGGGTCAATTAGCTGGCCTCCCATTCATTAGTTGTGAGATTCAGGGAGGTTGAGATTATTCACACCATTTCCTGAAGGAGGAACTGAAGCAGAGAGAGTTTACGTGATTTGACCAAGATTGCTAAATGGGTAAGCCAGGAGTAAAATGTCAGGTTTCTTTACTCTTGTTACTTACTGAGAAAATTTTCCTAAGATGTAGCCTTGCAAATAGGATTAAAGTATGTGAAATGGTGCGCCAAGCCAGTGGCCGCTGCTGACCCCAGAATCAAGATCCCAGCAATGAACTGAAAACTTGGCATTTGTTTCTGAACAACTTGCTTACAACGGTAAAGTAGAAGGTGAAGTTATTCAAAATATAAAAATATAAAAAGAATCCCTCTTGTAAAAACACTTCTCAAGTGTTTGTTTATAGATTATTAAATGTTTAATGGGAGAAACTAAAAGCTAAAATGTTCTAAGCCACTACGGATTAAGCATATTAGTCATAAATTAAAATGAACTACCATCACAAAGTAAAATGATTTAAAAGATGGCTGTTTATATATGCAGCTTAATAGTTTTCATTTGGGGGGACAGGAATCTTCCAGTTCAGTGCTGGACATGCGGCATCTGCCCCCGGCTGAGCCACAGTGCTCCATGCAGCGCCAAGGACAGGCTGCAGCGGCCCCTGCCCTGCCCTGCCCTGCCGCATTCCGCATCAAGGTGACAAACAGCTGGTCAGCAAGAGGCCTTCTCGGACATTTCAAACTCCAGTTTTCGTGAAATCTTGATGTGCAATAACCAGAAGAATTAATCCCATTTAGTTCTCATATCTTCAAATCTTATTTTTCTTTCTTTCTTCCCCCTTCTCTTGCTTCCTCTCCCTCCACCTCTTTTTATTTTTTTCTTGAACCTGACCACCGACTAATGAGTGTGATCACGCTCATTGATGAAGTACCTGTCCAGGAGTACGAGCTCCAAACATCCTTCCTGTGTGAGATATTCGAGCTAGAATTAAAAATAACGGACATCTGGGAAAGATGAGAAGAGCCACATGGGCCTGCTGGGATTTCTGCAGCTCCTTTGTCCAACCAATGTCTCAGTCCAACAGATGACGTTAGAAAGGAAAAAGCCTTTTATTCTGAACCATCTTCCTCCACCCATACTGGCACCTGAGTGAAAATGCTCTAGTCAAAGTCAAATCCAGAGGCCATGGTTCTGTATTTATCTCAGGGCTTTATCTCACCACGTCCCCCAACAGACCACTCCCAGAAACAAGCTGGACTCTTGGCTGCCATACACTCCACTCTCCGGCTATCTGTCTGTCCCAGCACTCTGGCAGCTCCTTCTCAAGTTACTTTGCAGGTTCCTCCTTTCTTTTACCTAGCCTCTAATGTTGGCATTCCTCAAGGCTTGGTCTTAGGTCATTTTCTTTCCTCATAGTCTCCTAGGTGTTCTCATGCATTCATGTAGTTTTTATAGAACACCAGTCCTGAATGTTTCTGCTATGCTCTGTGCTGCTATGTCCATCTGTCTACCTGACCTCTCCACATGAATATATTAGCACCTCCACTTTAACAAGTCCAAAATGGAAATCTTTTCTTCCCAAGCCTATTTTGTGCTCTTTCCTTATTTCTGTATGCTGGTGAATGGCACAACTATCACCTGGCGTCATCCTTGATTGCTTTTTCTCCCTCACCTCACAAGTGCAGTCCACCTGCAAGCCACATTAGTCTCAGATATACATGGACTCTGTCAACTTCTGTTCACCCTCACTTTCGCCACCCTAGTTCAAGATATAGGACAGTCCCTGGAAGATGGGAACCAGTGTGGGCTGTCCAAGATCATCACTCTTAAAAGAAGGCCACAGTGTGAGCGGATATCTTTCATAAACCCTTGGCACATTCTTACAGACAGAAACTGTAAAAATGAAGTTTGGTGTTGTTCAGACAAGAGAAGTTAAGTGTGGTATACTGGGAACCACACACCCTCCCCCCTGAGCTCGGAGCCCAGGACAACTAACCTAGTTACCACATGCAAGAGGTGGGCCTGCCAAGCTATTGTTTCTCACATGGGCAACTGCAATAACCCACTCTTCCCTTTACTTCTACTCTTGCCTACCTCCAGAATTCTCCATACAGTATCCACAAGACCTCTTTGAGATATAGATTAGATCACACCATGCCCTTGCTGGAAAGTTTTGGTAAATTCTTACCACTTAGATTAAAATCCAATATTAGTAACATGATCCACAAAAGCCTGCCAGCCTCCCGGCTTCCTCTCCCTTCACCCCCCATTCTCCACACACCCTGGCCTCGGTTCACGTCCTCAAATGCACCAAGCTCATTCTCTGTTCTGGGATGTCACTGCTGACTCCTCTGTCCGGAACGCTCTCCCCCAACTATTCACATAGCACATTTCTTTTCACCCTTTAGGACTCCTGAATATCAGCTCAGGGAACCCCAATCCACAGCAGATGCTCTGCTCTCCTCAAGAGCATCTTGTTTTTGTTTCCTCATAGTACTTGCAATTTGTAATTATGTATTTGCCTCCTTATTTGTTTAATATCATCATTCAGCCTCTATTATGGAGGGCAGTGACCACCCTGGTCTTGTTTGTGACAGGGGACTTCACACCCAGAATACTGTCTGACACAAGAGTAAGCGTGCAATGAATATTTGATGAAGAAATAATTCTATTCCACAAATTGAAATGGAAGACTTGAAATCAAATGACTACTTGAGGGAATACTTCAAGGCAAAAGATCTTCAGTTAAAGAATAATCGGCCCCAATGAGGTCTGTGTTTGTGATTTTTGTCAGTTTTTAGAGAGAGAATGGTGATGAAATGATAATGCACATTTGAAGTAAGAGAGGAAATAAATTAGTTTGGAGGGAAGAATGCAGAAAGAGGATACCAGCAACAGAAACTACCAGGAGGGAACCCAGAAAACCTGGGATTTATTTACTTATTTATTTTTTAAAAAGTATATTGCATTGATTATGCTACTACAGTTGTCCCATTTTTTTCTCCCCTTTATTCCTCCCCGACCTCCACCCCTACTCCCACTAGCATTACCCTCCTTAGTTCATGCCCATGGGTTGTACATATAAGTTCTTTGGCTTCTCCATTTCCCATACTATTCTTAACCTCCCCCTGTCCATTTTGTACCTATCATTTATGCTTCTTATTCCCTGTACCTTTTCCCCCATTCTCTCCCCCCTCCCCCACTGATAACCCTCCATGTTATCTCCACTTCTGTGATTCTGTTCCTGTTCTAGTTGTTTGCTTAGTTTGTTTTGTTTTTGTTTTTAGGTTCAGTTGTCGATAGTTGTGAGTGTATTGTCATTTTACTGTTCACAGTTTTGATTTTGTTCTTTTTCTTAGGTAAGTCCCTTTAACATTTCATATAATGAGGGTTGGGTGATGATGAACTCCTTTAACTTGACCTTATCTGGGAAGCACTTTATCTGCCCTTCTATTATAAATGATTGCTTTGCTGGATAGAGTAATCTTGGATGTAGATCCTTGCCTTTCATGACTTTGAATACTTCTTTCCAGCCCCTTATTGCCTGCAAGGTATCTTTTGAGAAATCAGCTGATAGTCTTATGGGAACTCCTTTGTAGGTAACTGTCTCCTTTTCTCTTGCTGCTTTTGAGATTCTCTCCTTATCTTTAACCTTAGGGAATGTAATTATGATGTGCCTTGGTGTGTGCTTCCTTGGGCCCAACTTCTTTGGGACTCTCTGAGTTTCCTGGACTTCCTAGAAGTCTATTTCCTTTGCCAGATTGGGGAATTTCTCCTTTATTATGTTTTCAAGTGAGCTTTCAATTTCTTGCTCTTCTTCTTCTCTTTCTGGCACCCCTATGATTAGGATGTTGGAATGTTTAAAGATGTCCCAGAGGTTGCCAAGCCTCTCCTCGTATTTTTGAATTCTGGTTTCTTCATTCTTTCTGGTTGAATGTTTACTTCTTCCTTGTGCTCGAAATCATTGATTTGAGTCTCAGTTTCCTTCTCTTCACTGTTGGTTGCCTGTATATTTTTCTTCATTTCACTTTGCATAGCCTTCACTTTTTCCTCTATTTTGTGACCACACTCAACCATTTCTGTGAGCATACTAATTACCAGTGTTTTGAACTCTGCAACAGGTAGGTTGGCTATTTCTTCATCACTCTTGGATCAATCTGTTTTTTCACTTGGGCTGTATTTCTTTGTCTTAGCATACCTGTTATGTAGTAAAGGGCAGGGCCTTAGGTATTCACCAGGGCGAGGCAACCCACATCACTGCGTTATGGCTCTGTATGTGGGGGAGGGGTCAGAGAGGGACAGTGCCACTTGCTCGGCTCTCCACTGGCTTTCAATCACTTCCTCAGCTACTCACAAGCAAATTGGGCCCTTCTGATGCTGATTCTTGGGTGGACGGGTTTGTGTACATTCCAGGACCCTGTGAGTCTCTCCAATAAACTCTACTGCGAGGCTGGGAGTTTCTCTGACCACCGCAACCCCGACAGGTTTTCACAGCCAGAGCTTTTGAGATTTTCTTTTCACATGCTGGAACCCTGGGTTGCGCAGTCTGTTTGCTCCCCAGTTGTTCCTCCCAGTTTATCTGCACGCAAATGTGAGACCACCTGGTCTGCCAGCTGCCGCCTCACCGTGCATGCTCTCCACCCTGACTGGTCGTCTCCGCCCCTCCTACAGTCTGAATGTTACTTCTTTAACTCCTTGGTTGTCGGACTTCCATACAGTTCGATTTTCTGCCAGATCTGGTTGATTTTTGTTTTGAAATTTGTTGTTGTCTTTCTTTTAATTGTGTAAGGAGGCAAAGTGTATCTACCTACATCTCCATCTTGGCCAGAAGTCCTCCCTGGAATTTATTTATAAAAAAATGTGTATTTATTCTCACATTTACACTTCAGGCACCTTTAAAGTACCCTCCACTTCATGCAATACACCTATTGGGACATTTTTTTCCTCTGCTCAAAACAGTCTTTGAACTTGTTGATTTTGATGCCTTTTAGTGCTTCTGCTGTTTTTTGTTTCACCTCTTCCACATTGGCAAAATGTTTCCCTTTGAGGACTTTTTTCATTCCGGGAAACAAGAAAAAAGTTGCTCAGGGTGAGATTGGTTGAATAGGGAGGGTGGGGCATGAGGGTCATGCTGTTTTTGGTCAAAAACTGCTGAACACTCAGTGTGGTATGGGCAGGTACAGTTGTGAATCACCCACCATGAAATGGGCAAATGTGTTGAGTCTTCAAAAAAAGATCACTGAAGCTGAACGTAGCCTTTCATGAAAACACCAGCAAGTACCCTGATACAGATAGGCTCATAGAACACTCACTTAGTGGGGGAAGCCTGTACTACAAGGGACCCACCCTCCAGAAGATAATTGTGTTTTGGGGGGGTTCCCCCCTTATACATTGGGAAGAGTTCTTAGATTTCATCAGTGTTCCCTGGGATGGAGAGGGACAAAGAGAAGCTCTGGATACAAGAACATGTGGTCAAGTTCCCCTGACATTTAACAGCTGTTCTTTCCCTTGTTTACCTTACAGCCAAGGTGATGTAATGACTTTGCTTAAAGGAGCTCCATCCCTGGGGAGGCAACCAACTTGCCCTTGAAGGTTCAGATGAACCACAGGTAAGAGAGACCCTAAATATTTCACACTCCCCTGCGGGAGAAGCAAGGCCTTCTCCTAAGTTAGGATCAAGTTCTTCCCCTTCCTGCTGTCAGTTCTAGCCAGTTTGGATGTTTCGTATAATGCAGACTGATTAATACATAAATATATATTATTAGTATACGCACACACACACACACACCATTATCTTTAGTTAAAAGCTGTATTATTTCTTAAATTATCTTACAGGAACCCAGAGTATTGAAAAATAAAATACACTCTTTCACTTCATATGCCTGAGATGAACAAAACAAGACAAACAAAATACCTCATCTACTATGTTTCAACATCTAGTTTATCTTATGGAATGTAGCCCAAGTGACAGGAATAAACTACTTAATTGCAGACCTGCATTCTTGATTCTCCCAGGTGGCTCGTATATCCAGCAAAAATTTGTGCAGAAAAGGAAAATATAACTCAAATCAAGGAAGAAATAATTTTATCCAAATGCTGAAGGTAAGGGAGACCACTCAGAAGGGAGCCAGGGATTATCTCAGGGGAAAGGGACCTGCCTCTTGCCTCACCTAATAGCCTTAGGGCTTCCATCTTTGGACCGATTGATCCCCCATGCCCTGAATACGGGCTCCCACACTGCTTGCTTTCTTTCTCTCACTGCGGTACTGGTACACAGAGCATAATGGCTGCCTTTGGATTAGGGTGTTTAAGGAAGGCAATAAGACCACCATTGGTTACAATAATAATGGCAATAGCTGACATTGATTGAAGTGATTACTGGGTACCAGACACTCTTCTAAGACTTTGAAATGTATTTACTCACATGAAAACTTGCCCATTTTACAGATGAGGAAACTAAGGCACAAAGAGGTTAAGTAGCTTATTTAAGGCTGCATCGCTGGTAGGTAATAAGGCAGGGTTGTCGAATGACTTTCTGAAGTGGGTGATGTTCTACGAGCTCAGCTGAGGCACTGTTATAGGACTCCTTCACTACCCACTATTTTGAATGAAAAAGGGGGCTCATTTCCTCATCTGGAGCAGCATGACAAAAGCTAAAGTGAAGGTCAGAGGCAAATCTATCATTACTCCAAATGGCGACTCTGAAATGCAGCTTGTGTTTGAACTGTGGACACAAAAGGACAGTTGCCATAGTTAGGGTGTTGATTTGTGAAAATGCTGGAAGTATGAGTAAGAGTCAGAGAATAATGAAATTACATTTCTTAAGAACAGGGATAATACTATGAACTTTAAAAATATACCTCACAGTGTCACACCTTAAACCTGAATTGAATTGAAAATACTCATGCTAGATATTGGAAACACTGTCAGTTTGAGACATAAATACTTTTACTGCTCAAAATTATTCTGCAAAGAAGTTCATGGATTTTGTAAGTGTTACTTCTTTTGACAAAAACATTTCCCATTTCAACCAACAGTTGGCTGGGTTAGAGAATACTGATATGCCTGAATTGAATATATTCGATGCAGCTGAATATATTTCAGGTGCATTGAAATATGTTTTCTTCTAAATTAGAATATTGTGAGAAATATAAAAATAATTAGAGTAGATCAAAGGATAGTAATGTGAAGTCATTTGGTATTCAAAAAAAAAAGTCTTAAGGATGTGTTCAAACCATAATGGCTCATCTGGATCTGATCAGCCACTAAAAGGTGATTGCCTTTTGTAACACAATACAAATAAGAAAAATGTGCATTTAAAAATTTCAGAACAAATTATTTTACTTTGCTTCTGCTCTTTCTGAAGCATTGTTTCCAATCTAGAGGTATTGTTAATGGCCTTTAAGCATGTGTTTTTTCACCTTTATTACCAGAGAGATGTAAACTAGGTGTTATAAACATTAATAACTTCAAAAATTGTGCTCGTATTTGCTTAGTGAAGCTTCACACTGATACTCATTGTGGAAGCATAATCAAGGTGCAGCGGTGAGCTTGTGGCAAAGTCCAACCACCTCCGTGGCCGATGGGCAAATCTCGGGGCTTGAGGGGCTGTTCACAGAGCAACCACTGGCTGAGTGGCTCACATGTACCAGAAACCTTGACACATGTGTCATATACATGATCTTTTCATTCTCAGAACCGTTCTCAGAACTATGGCACTACTGTGCTCATTTCACAGATGAGGAAACTGATGCTTAGATGAATTAAGCAATTTGCCAGGATGGCTCTGCTAGTGTGTGAGAGTCAGAACGACTGACTCTGACTTTAGAGCCCAAGCCCCAACAACAATTCTATTTTGTGCTTTCTAACCTTTTCTACATCAGGACACCAGAGAAAAAGGTAATATTTAAGCAGTGCGCACTGGAGTAAACATGAAAATGTTCAAGGGCTGATGACAGCAGCCAAGCCCTTCCTGTACCCCACAGAGGCCAAAGGGAGTTGATACTTAGTATGACCGGGAAGAGGAGGAGCATGGAGAACAGATTAGGAAAAGTCAGTTCTATTTTTCAATGAGGTAAAATCTTCGTAATCCAGATTGATCTGGGGATGTGGGAATTTCGAGCGTTCAGTTTCAATTAGTAAAATATCTGCATTACAGGATATATGAGACATATGCTGGTTCATTTATTTCAAGCATATTTTGGAAAGCAATACATTTATTTTCTTTTCAAATAAAATCTTAAATGAAAGCCCAAAATGTAAAATAGGTCAAAACAAAGCTGCTTTGATTAGGTGGGGTGGATCCAAAGCCTCACTTCCATGTGCAGGGGCTCCGTAGCCCATTTCTCAGCAGCCCTGAAGAGAACAGTTCCAAAACCACAGCATGAAGAAGTGGCATCTCTAAAAGTCCTCATTTAAATGCAAACATGCCCACTCAAGGGTTGAGAAGAGGAGAAAGTCAGGGAAGATTTGTTTAAGATTTTTTTTTCTCAGCACTACCAGTTGGGAGTTGGACTCCAGAGGAGGGAGACAAAGCCCAGCGAAGTGTCACTGCAGGAGGGGTTGGAAAGGAGTGTAGGACAGACAGAAGGATAGACAGAAAGACAGACTTCACCTTTCCCTAACTTTGCCTTGGCTGGCTTAGTCACCTGCAGCCTCAGCTGACAGTTCAGTCTTGCGGAGTAGATCGTGGCCTCGTTTGTCTTCGGGAAGAATACGTCAGCAAATTGTGGAGGAAAGTGCCAGTGGCAAGCCTGGCTTCTGTCTCCAGTATTGCCACCTGGGGTGAACTTGGACAAGTTATTTAACCATTTCCATCCTCAATTTCTCAGGGAAATTGAGAATTGGGAACTGGGAATAATATCTGTTCTCCCAGAGTTGCGGTGATCAAATGAAATGATATATATGAACATTTATATACACACCAGCCATTCATTAAATTAATAGTTTGAACTTAATTTTTAAAATGGGCCAAAAATTTGGATCATCATTTCACCAAAGATGATATATAAATGGCAAATAAACACATAGAAAGATGCTCAACTTTATTAATAGCAAAATGCAAATTAAAACTATGAGATACCACTACTACACATCTATGAATATGGCCAAAATTTAAAAAAGAAAACAAAAATAAAAAAACCCGAAGAAAACCTGGCAAGGATGTGGAGCAGCTGGAACTCCTACACGTTTTTGTTGGGAATGGAAAGTGGAGCAGCTACTTTAGAAAATCAGTTTGGCAAGTTTCATAAAAAGTTAAACATGTAGTTAGCAGACAACGCAGCAGTCCCACTCTGAGGTATCTACACAAGTGAAATTAAACCTTATGTTCACACAAAAACCTGGATGTGAATTTTTATAGTGACCTCAACTCAAATGCCCAACTGGCGAGTGGAAAAGCACGCCGGGGTGCAATGGACAGTGCTCTGCTGTGAAAGGGAACACACTCCTGCACACCCACCAACACGAGCGAACCGCAGATGCACTGTGCTAAGTGAAAGAAGTCACATGCAAAAGGTCACGTACTGTATGAGTCCCTCTATAGGACATTTTCAAATAGCCAAAACTAATGGGACAGAAAACTGATTAGTGGTTTCCAGGAATTGGGGCAGGAAGAGGCTTGACCACCAGGGAGAGTGAGAGAATTTAGGGGATTATGGGGCTGTTGGAGTGATTCTATAACTGTGTGTTTTGCAAAACAGGCAGAATTGTACACTAAAAAGGGTGAATTTTACTATATAAATTATACCTTAATTTTTTATAATGTGAAAAAATTAATAGGGCTGATAAACTGTTTTTAAGCCTGGTGTGAAGAAGTCTTTTTAAACTGGTTATACCTTTTGCAAATAAGGTTTTCACCACCAATTTACTTAGTAACCTCCCTATCCCCTCACTGCTGGACTAAGGTAAGTCTCAGCCCAATGAAAATGATAATGAATTCTGAGTTCACTAAATCAGCAGACTCTGAATTAAAGAAGTTTTACTTTAATATTTCTATGACATCTTTAATTTCAAAGATTTTCTAGAATAATGTTCTTCATCACAGAAATATAGCCCTGTCTTGAGTAGCAGAGAGCAGAGATAATCAATTATAAGGTGCTTATTTCATGGGAGAAACAATGAAACCTATAATAGCTGGTTTGCCAAAGATGGAAGAAGTGGAAATGAGCTACGCAGGAGACTCTTGGAGTCCAGCTAAGTCTGTACCTCTGTGGTTCCCAAACAGGATCTTCGAGATCCTTTCATCAGCCTCTGGAAGCCATCCATGGGCAAGATGCAGGAGTAAGATGAATTCCCTTCTAGACTGAGGCCCTGCAGTGATATACAACTATATTCCCATCAACATGTCCCCAGGGAACAAAATCCCCTTTTAACAATCTGGCTGTGTAAAAACAAGTAAATTAGTGGAAGCAGAGCTCCTGTGCCTGGAGCCATCCAATTTTGTTGTTACCGTATTTCATCCAGGGTACCCTTAGACAATATATTTTTTCTGTATCCAATTTTATTTTTCAAAACACCGAACTCATATTCATTTCCCTCTTTATATTAGGACCCAGTAGCCAGATGCTCTCTCCATTCTCTCCCACCCCCTCTTAATATAATTTACTTCTGGTAACAAAACAGGGGAGGGGCAAAGGCAGTGCCAGTGCCCCTGGTGGCCTGCCTCCCCGCCTAGGTGCACCATGCGGCCCAGACTGCCCACAGCATTTCCCCACACTCTAACAGCTGCAGAGCACGGTATGTGACCGTGTGGGAAGCGGGTCCTCTCCCGTTACAGTTTTCTAGCTCAGTTTTGCAAATACTGAAACTGAAGTAACTAGTTGTTCCTAGTATTGATTTTCTGAAACTCTCCACAAACAAGTAAGACATGGACAAGTTATACCTGCACAGCTGTAGAGAGATTTAAAGTAACTTTTTAAAGGCCTTTCTTAAACAGGAGGAGTGACTAAGGCCCCATCTGTGTTCCCAGTCTTCTAAACGCCAGGCACCTGGATAGCTGCCCCATGGGTCCCTCACATCCCAAGATGGTGATGGTGGGAGGGCCAGCCCTGTCAGGCGTGAGGAATAAACAGTCTTCATTGTGTTCAGACCAGGAGTCCTGGTCTTGAGACTGTCTCTGTATTGGTCACTGTTCTCTATGCTATTTTTGGCCTGTTTATGTAGTCTCATGAGCTGTTCTTTCTTCCAGTAATGAATCTGGGCCTTCTCCTTCCTCTTCCCCTCCCAGGTGGCGGCTACCTCCTGGTACTTTTAGCTAAGCTTGTGAACCAGGTGCTCCAGGTAGACAAACTTTCATGGAGGCTCTGGACGCACAACCTTGAGGGCAGCAGGGGCCACCATCCGCTTTTTCTTGTTGGAGGGTGGCCTGGCCTCCCTTGGTTGGGTGGGGAGCATGCCTCCACTGTCCACCAAAAGATGTGACTGCAGCCTGATGTGGTAGAGGTTATAGAACTGGTTCGTGTTCATATGCTTTTGGAGGAAGGCCGGATATTTTAATCTGTTTCTACAGAAACTGCCAGAAATGTTCATGCCTTCCCAGTGGGTGACCACCACCTCTGGTCCTGGTTGGCCATCTTTGGCAAATGCTTAAAGAAACTTTTATTTTTTTAAACTATTCAACAAATATTTATTGAGCACCAACTGCTTATGTTATAAGGTCTAGTCATTGAAAATGCACCTGTGAAGAAAGCAACATTCCTCTCTTCATGGACCTTACTATAATTATAGAAGAGACAGAAAATTAATAAACAAATAGGTAATAATACCAAGTCTGATATGGATCAGTGTGATGCAGAAAAGCAAGGTAAGGCGAGGAGATGGAGAGAAATTTGGGCGGTTTTAAATAAGGTGGTCAGGGAAGGCCTCTCTGATGAGGTGACATTGAGCAGGGACTTGAATGCCCAGGAGCAGGTCACGTGGGCAAAAATGGAACAAGAACAAAGAGGAGCCTTGGCATGTTGGAGAAACAGTAAGGATTAACAGGTAGATGAGGGAAAGTGTGAGAGCAAATAGGGCTTCAGGAAGAAGTTTGAATTTTATTCTACGTGTGATGGAGGCCCCTGGATGATCTCCAGCAGGGGGATGATATTTTAATTAAAAAAAAAAAAAAATCCTCACTGAAGGACATGCTCATTGATTTTGAGAGAGAGGAACGGGGAGAGAGAGAAACATCGATGTGAAAGAGAAACACAGATCAGTTGCCCCCCATACTTGCCCCAACTGGGGACCGAACCCACAACCTAGGTATGTGCCCTGACCAGGGATTGAATCTGCAAAATTTGGTGTGTGGGATGACACTACAACCGACTGAGCCACCTGGCTAGGGTGGGGTTGAAATTTTAAAAGGCCGATGGCTTCTATGCACAGGATGGATTGCAGTTGAAATGAAGAAAACCAGCCAGGAGACTATTGTGGTGGCCCAGGCAAGATATCACGGTGGCTTGCACTAGGGGGGTGGTAATGGAGGTGGTGAGAAGGGGCTGGATTCAGACATATTTCTAAGACTGACTAGATTGTCTGATGGATGAATATGGGGTGTGAGGACCCGAGGTTTTCTTTTATATTCATGCATTAGAAAGAGTATTGACCTTCTATGCAGACTTGTGCTAGACACTGGAGATGCAAAGATGAATAGGAAACAATTAGTGCCTTCAAGGAACTTATTAGTGCAGGACTTCAAATTTCTACACTTTTAGAGGCCAGTACAGAGTGCTGTGGGGTAGGCAGAGAAAGAGAGCAGATTGTCCCACATTGGGGGCGCAGGGGAGGTTTTAGTTTGAGTTTGAAGGGAGGACAGTAGGTCACTAGATGCAGAAAGTAGAGGAGAGTTTTCCAGAAAGGGGGATCAGCAAGTGCGAAGTGGGGTCTGTGGGATGGTGAGGGTTGCCTGGGGTGGTGGTGGGAGAGAAGGCTGGGAACGCAGGTTGGGGAGAAGCCTGGGTGCCAACTAAGCAGTGACCACTTCACCCTAAAGACAATGGGGGCATTTGTAAGCAGGAGGGCAATAAGGGTGTCCCTCCTCCTTATCCAACAGGTGGGCCAATTCACTGATCCTGACAAAAATTATACTTGAACTAAAACTTATTAAATGTGTGTTGCTTCAATCAGACTCATGTTTTAGATTCCTTTGTCAGTGAAATGAAATTCCTTTCTATCTTACTGGTATCAGCAAGCAGAAGCATGATCACTCTTAGGGCAGAGAAATGCTATTAATCTTGTGGTTAATTAATATTTATTAAACATCTACTCTGTGCCAGACACTGTGCTAACTGCTGGGAATCCAGCATGAACAAAACGATGCCCTTGTCCTTGTGGAGCTTGTTAGATGTGGTAAATATAGAACGAGTGGTTTTGAATGTGATGGATCATCAAAAGAACAGTGAAAAAAATGGTAAAGGTGCTACAGAATAATGTAATGTGGAGTTAACTTCTTTTAGGGGTTCAGAGAGGCCTCCCTAAGAAAATAGTCTTTAAGTTGAAATGAGACTGATTATAATTTTATTATTAGCAGCATTGTCATCTCCTAGTTCTTCAATAATTAGACTTTCTTTCAAGTGGTTGCTTCTCTGCTGCTTTGAATCACGTCCACCTCTTGTGTACCTTGAAAAGAGAAAAAACCCCAAATCCCTGACTTTTATACAACCAAACTAAGCTTTTTCACCATTCTCCAGAATTGGCCTCACATGCATGCCCTTGCATTCATACGTTCACATACTCATTCACTGGTTCGAGCTCTACCCTATGTGCAGGGTATTTGAGGGGACGCCAAATAGACTGCCACAGCTGAAGCAGGATGTGAGGTGGGGGGACAGGAGAGGAGGCGAAGCCGAGTTCCTTCGTTTGCAGGATGTGCAGAGGACTGCGGAGTCCATTCTGCAGGTGTTGGAGAGCCGCTGGAGGGTTTCAGCCTGACTTTGTCATACCAGCATTCAAGAACACCAGACATGGGAAACACAACTCATATCTAGAGTTGAGGCAGTGTAGACTTAAATCTTAGCTTTACTATTGAACAGCTGTGTGGCTTTGGGCAAACTACTTGACTTCTCTGAGCCTAAGTGATATAGTATCTACCTGAGACATCTGTTAAGAAAATTGAGGGGAGAACCAAGATGGCGGCGTAGGTAGACACACTGCGCCTCCTCGCACAACCAGAACTGACAGAGAATCGAACAGCAAAGGGGACCAACACCAAGAAAATAGAAAATGGCCATTCATCCAGACTGGTAGGAGGGGCAGAGACGGGCACCGGGGTGGAGAGGACTCGCGTGGCTGTGGCGGGACTGAGACTGGCAGAGTGTGGGACAAATGGCGCAGGCAGTCCGAGCACTAGCAGACCCTGCAGCCCCACATCTGCGCAGATAAACCGAGAGGGCCGGACTGAGAGTGGCGGAGAGCGGGGCAGGCAGAGCAGCGGGTAGCACCCCGCGGCACCACATTCGCCCACAGATAAACCTGACCAACGGCGGGCAACGAAGCAGACAGACCGTGCAACCCAGGGCTCCAGCTCCGGAAAATAAAGCCTCAAACCTCTGATTGAAAGCGCCCCTGGGGGTTGGGGCAGCAGCAGGAGAGACTCCCAGCCTCACAGAAGAGGTTGTTGGAGACCCACAGCGGCCTAGAGTGTGCACAGGCCCACTTACTCGGGAACCAGCACCAAAGTGGCCCAGTTTGATTGTGGGTAGCGGAGTGAAGGATTGAAATCCGGAGGAGAGTGAGGCGGGCGCCAGTTCTCCCACTCGGCCCCTCCCCCTCGTACAGCATCACAGCTCAGCGACCAGCGTTATCCCGCCCTGGTGAACACCTAAGGCTCCGCCCCTTAAAGTAACAGACACGCCAAGACCAAAAAAAAAAAAAAAATGGCCCAAATGACAGAACACTTCAAAGCTCCAGAAAAAATACAACTAAGCGAGGAAGAGATAGCCAACCTATCGGATGCACAGTTCAAAGCACTGGTTATCAATATGCTCACAGACTTGGTTGAATCTATTCGAAAAACAGATGAAAAAATGAAGCCTATGCTAAGAGAAACAAAGGAAAATGTACAGGGAACCAATAGTGATGAGAAGGAAACTGGGACTCAAATCAATGGTGTGGACCAGAAGGAAGAAACAAACATCCAAACAGAAAAGAATGAAGAAACAAGAACTCGGAAAAATGAGGAGAGGCTTAGGAACCTCCAGGACACCTTGAAACGTTCCAACATCCGAATTATAGGGGTGCCAGAAGGAGAAGAGGAAGAACAAAAAATTGAAAACTTATTTGAACAAATAATGAAGGAGAACTTCCCTAATCTGGCAAAGGAAATAGACTTCCGGGAAGTCCAGGAAGCTCAGAGAGTCCCAAAGAAGCTGGACCCAAGGAGGAACACACCAAGGCACATCATAATTACATTACCCAAGATTAAACACAAGGACCTACATCCAAGATTACTGTATCCAGCAAAGCTATCACTTAGAATGGAAGGGAAGATAAAGTGCTTCTCAGATAAGGTCAAGTTAAAGAAGCTCATCATCACCAAGCCCTTATTATATGAAATGTTAAAGGGAGTTACCTAAGAAAAAGAAGATCAAAAATTGGAACAGTAAAAATGACAGCAAACTCACAGTTATTAACGGCCACACATAAAACAAAAACGAGAGCAAACTAGGCAAACAACTAGAACATGAGGGTTGTCATTAAGGGAGTGGGAGGGGGAGAGGGGGGTAAAGGTACAGAGAATAAGTAGCATAGATGATAGGTGGAAAATAGACAGGGGGAGGGTAAAAATAGTGTAGGAAATGTAGAAGCCAAAGAACTTATAAGTATGACCTATGGACATGAACTATAGCGGGGGAATGTGGGAGGGAGGGGGGTGGGCAGGATGGAGTGGAGTGGGGGGGGAAATGGGACAACTGTAATAGTATAATCAATAAATATATTTAAAAAAAAAAGAAAATTGAAATTACCTGAACTCTTATTATAGTTAAAAAAAACTAAGTTTTTGCACATAATAAGCATTTGTAAATAGGAATTATCATAGTAAAAACAGCTGACATTCACTGACACTTACTATTTATGCTAAATGTTATACATGCATTCCATCATTCAAATTTCACAACAAACTCATGAGATAGATACCCGCAGCTAGGTATGTGCCCTGGCAAGGGATCGAACCTGCAACCTTTTAGTGAACAGGATGATGCTCCAACTAACCGAACCACTGGGCCAGGGCCCTTTCCATCCGTTTAAGCCTTTATGTAATTTTACTTAAAGTTCCCATGAGGAGCAAAAAGGAGAGGTATGGGTTTAGCAGTCCTTTCACATACATCCTGCAGAAGATGCTGTGAGCAGAGTGACAGCCCTAGGGAAGGCTGAGTAGCTATAGATCCTGGTAGGTCTGCCCCCTGGACAATCTGCCTGAGAAGGGGCCAGAGCCCACAAGGCATCCAGATCAAAGTGCTGCCATATGGGCAAGCGGGGGCTGTTGCCAACACAAGCTTTGGGCAGAGCTGGTCCAGCTGGGATCCCAGGCCTCTCTGTGAACCTAGGGCCCTGGGGCAACTGTGGTCCTTAGCTCCAGTTACACAATCCTGGTTACTGCATCCCTTTTCCCCACCAGGCAGCTGACGATGCTGAAAAACTTAACTTCTCACCCATGGGGTGGTGACAGCCTCCTGCATCTCCCCTGCTTTGATAATAAAGAACAAATAATGATACTGTTTGAATCATCTGAGCTCATGCTGCAGTTCCCAAGGTGTGTGTGCTGTGGAAGCAGCAGGGTGGAAGGCAGGGGAATGGCAGGAGCCAAGGCTCGACAACCTGATGGAGATGAGCTGAAGGCAGAGGTGGTCTGGGGCAGGCGCTGCGGGGAGACGGAGGCAGTGAGTTTGCCTTGCTTTAGAAAGAACAGTTCTGGCTAGATTGGCATAAAGGCTGCCTGTAAATTTTTATTTCTTCAAGCAAAGTCTCAGACCTTCTTAGAAACAAACCGATGGGTATCCATTTCTATAGCATTGGGACTTACATATAACGACCAATTTCAAGCAGGTTTCATTTCATTTTAGCAAATGATAAGGCATTTCATTGGAATTACTTCTTCAGAAATAAAATTGAACTGAGAAGAAAGATCTGAAATGATTTGGCTATCACTGCGGATGATGGTTTATCAGGGCCTTGATTTTTACAGGTCTGTGCACACATAGGAAAACCCTAATGTGTCAGCAGCCCCCGCTGAGTGCTCATGCAGCGGCCTAGGTGAGGGGCTGCAGACAGCTAGGGAGCCCAAGGCCACCGTGGGGAAGGGACACTGGCAAAGTTAACACCGTGGACCCATCACAATTTCATCCAGGACAGGACAGTCACTGTCTCTTTTCTCAGGTATGACTGAAGAGAGAGAGAGAATCTGAGTGATGTTAGTGCATAGTGGTTTTTAATTTTTACAAGTAATTCAAATCGTTAATATTTTCATATTATAGGACTTAAAAAAAGTTAACTGTTGTTATAAAGAACAACAAGGATCCTGTTTATCCAGCTAACACAGTCACGGGACTGTCAGCCCCGCACCTTGCTCCTTTTCCTGGCAACACAATGAGGGAAGGACTAAAATGACGACAGGCTCTTTCCAAAAAAGCTCAGTTGCAAAAAACCTCCATTCCCTAAGTTGCAGATGTGATTAGTGGTGGGTAAAATAAGTGGTCTTGTCTCTCACACTTGCATTAATCAATTAAGTAAGCATTTATTCAGTGCCTCAAGGTGTCAGTGTGGGCTGGTGCTGGGGACCAAAGACTGATACCGGATTCCTGCGTTCAGTGGGATTATGTGACTTGGGTTTATCCATGACAAATCTCTTCCTGACCTGGTGAAAAGACGAGAATTCCCTCTTTCTCTAATCAATTTAACCAATGCTCTAGGTCAATAGGAGGATCAATGGCAATAAGAAAGCCTGGTTCTTTTTCATCTGGAAAATTAAACCTCCTTCCCCAAATGTCCTCAGTGACAGACCCTCATCGGTGAGGATAATCTTCCTTGTACTCTAAGCAGGTTGTTTTAGTATTTTGTTGGCCTCCAGAGCAGAAAGAAAAATCATTTTTGAAGCTTCTTATTCTGTTGAATATGTCTGGAACATTGGTGCTAAACAGGCAATAAATCATAATAAATGGAAATAGTCGCCCGTGGCATGATCTGATTGAGTTGTTTAAACAATCACTTTATGTTGACAAAGTGTAGGGTGATTATGTCAGATGAATTCAAAGGTGCTTAAAACAAATGAACTGGAGAAATTGCTTGAAAAATATGGGGGGTTCGTCCAGGGCAATAGACTTCCTTCATTCTGGCTCATCCTTGAAGTCCATTGACCTGGGTAATTAAGACGCTCCTAATTCTTCGTCCTCAAGCTGCATGGAGGGGTCCTGACCACAGAGCTGCCACCTGAGATTTGCCTTCTAAATCTGAGGTTTTGAGAAGTAAACTTCACAGGGACCTGCTAATACTCTTCTGCTATTTGGGAGATTAACTCACATTAATGTGGGTAGAGTCATTCGGAGGGCAGCTCCCAGCACAAGTGCAACCGTTTTAACACAGGTGTTAGACTTTAGCAGGGAAGTCAGTATTCGTAATAATAATAAATTATTATTTGGGCTCCTTTTCCCAGTGTACTCCCAAGGTGGTATGCATGGGGCAACTCTCCGGTGCTTGTTGATGGGAGCAATTTTTGTATTTTCCAAGGGAAACTGCTGGAGGATAAGGAACTTCCTCTGGGTCACCTTGCAAGCAGGGAGAGGTTAGAGCATAATTTTGGGGTTTCTCCCCCACTCCCCAAGACCACAGCGAAGGAGGTGTGGAAACACCTGCAGGGATTTGAGGGAAGACCGCCCCCTGGTGGCTTCCTGGCTGCACCGTGGTCTCCTCACTGCATTCCTAGTCCTCGCCTGGCTCATTCCACCACAGAAAGGAGGGCGCCCAGTTCCATCCCTCCCTCAACTTCCCTGGGTAGGTAAGGTCACCCCGCACAAGTTCAGATGGTGGTCCCTAGACTGGAAATGAGGGGATCCTCCTCAGCCTGCACTCCCAAGTGTTACCGGTACATAGTCTGGACTGTGGGGGAGTCTCCCCCATTGGCCAAGATGGTGGCAGGGGGAGGATTTTACACTGAGTGTGCAAAGCTGGAAGCATCAATGGATAGGGCCCACATGTGAAAAGCTAGTAAGATAATTGAATAGAAAAAAAAGCCCTCTCTTCCACTTCTGGTGTCAGATTGGGTATGGGATCAGGGGAAGGCAGGCACATGTGCCATGGAAGTCAAAATGGCACAGGGGGAGGTGCTGGATCAAAGAGGCCTGTCAATTTAGCCTGGAGAAAGAAGGGATTGGTTGGGAAGTAGACCCACCCAAAGCATGGGAAAGCTTGGGAAGTTGGTCATTTTGAGAAAGCACATGGCCCATCCCACACCAAGTTAATATAACCCTAGGGCAGGGGTGTCAAACTCATTTTCACCAAGGGCCACATCAGCCTCGCAGTTGCCTTCAAAGGGCTGAAATAATTTTAGGGCTGTATAAATGTAACTACTCCCTAACTGTCAAGGAGTTGAAATTACATCTGGCCATTTGAAGGCAACTGTGAGGCTGATGTGGCCCCCGGTGAAAATGAGTTTGACACCCCTGCCCTAGGGGGACACAGAGGCCCTCTTTTGTTCACTCTCACTCTCTTGCTGTGACCTGCACTGGCACAGTGGACTTGCCTGTCCTCGCCATGAGCCACATGGCTCATGGCCTCAAGGAGGGAACCTCTTGTTTTCTTGCCCACTTAGTGATGCACAGGCTGGTGTGTTTGCATGGTCTCCTGGGAGTGCGACGTTATGGTCCTAGCAACTGCACAGCCCATGGCTCTGCGGCCTCCACACACAGGCCCAGGAGGGAACCTGAAATGAACAACAGCTGGGAACAAGCTAAGCTACCTGGGTGGGGACTATGACCACTTAGCAGCCACCTGCGGCCTTGAAGGACTGGACTTTAAATTGGAGCAGGAACTCTGGGCACTGGCTTCTGTCCTGGTCTTGCTGAGGAGATGGGCTTTGAGACGAGTCCACCATTCTCTCAGAGAGCACAGAACCTGACTAAAATTTCTTTTCTTTTGCACCAGCATCTGCCTCACGGGTTTGGCCTTTGTGGTGGCAGGGAGCCAAACCTTTTTTTTTTTTTTTTTTTAATTCAGTCACACAAGTAGAAATAGAGCTGTGTGTCTCAGGCCTGGACACAGGGCAAATCCGCTGGGGAGATGCACCCTGGACCAATCACCTCTAACTCTGGCTTGGATCCCACATGCCATTTGGCAATTCCCACCCTCAGGCAGGGGACGACTCACTGCCTTAAAAACAGCTATGACTGGAATGTTAGTTGCAAACAGGAATCACAGTATACTTTCCATCTGAGAAGTCCACACGCTCTTTCGGTTTGCCTATGGTGACATCATCTCTGTTCGTTGGGTTGGACTCAGGGATGACTGCTCATCTGAACGGAAATATAAGACTTAACTGCTAAGAGGCTGATTGGGGCAGTGTTAATCCTCTGAGAGGACTTTCAGTCCAAAGGGACAAGATAATTCCAGGGAGCCTCAAAATATGTCTTTAGGCTACCTTCGTGCCTAAAGTGGAGGGTGAGTGGCATGGGCAGGAAGCTCATTGCCTTCCCGTGCATCCATTAGATCTCTCTGTCATCCGCTTTGCTGAGTGCTCAGGTGAGTTGGGTGCGGGGGAGAAGAAACATAATTCAAGCTCCTTGTGTTTTAGCACCAGAGACCATGTCTGCCTCTCATCTGAAGCCTGGCGCTTTAATGTGAGCTCCCAGTGGAGAGAAAAATCCACCACCAGTGTTCACTTAGAGCCCATTCATTACCTGCGACCGCTGCCTGATGCTGGAAGGATTCTTCTGCCTCAGACACTGAACGTGCCTCCTCTTGAGGCTTCCTGGACTAGGGGCATTTAGATAACAAAATAGAAAACACAGGAAGGGCACTTTCAAAATAGAGATTCAGATTTGCCTGAATGAGAAACAATAGGAAATTCTTGAGGCCAGGAGCTTTGCAACCTCTAACCAGCGTGCTGTCAAGCTGCTCATTAAAGCTTCTCTCAACCTGGAAACTCAGCACTCCGAATGCCAGTGGGTGGGTTGATGTCAGAAACTACTGGACTCCATGCCCTGCTGTCCCTCAGAATAGTTCAGTTTTTGGGCCTTCTTTAAATAAGCCTTCCTACCAGAAACAAAACAAAAAACACCCCAGAGCCCTACTCCTAGAGATGAGACTGCTCTCTGGGTGAAGAGGTTGGCACAGAGGAATGCATGGCAGCTGGAGGCCTTCCCACGCAGGGCTGCAGCACTGTGGGCTGGTCAGAAAGGAAGGCCTGAGCGGGCAGAGCTGCCCCCTCCACCAGGGTCTGTTTCCAAAGGCCGAAGGATACCCATTAAATAGGATACTCGAAGCTTCTGTGAGTACAGGAGACAAGGGTCTTAAATAGCTACTTTTGATCTCAGATCAGTAGTTTTGTTCCCCCTTTCTTTATCTTTTCTTCCTCTATTAAGGTCTTTGAAGAGTTTTGCTCTTGACCCCAAAGAGTCTGGGTCATGGGGACTTTGTTCAGATTCCCAGTGGTTGAGGAATGTGTTCTTTGGCTGCATTTACATGCTTTGATTAATTATCCAAAGAGAAGCAACATGTAGTTTTATAGTGCTAAAATGGCAGCTCTTTCCTGTTCTGGCAATGGTTCTAGGACCTGAGCCAAGGGGGCCGGCTCCTGCTTTGTAAGAGAGTATTCTCTATAATGGCTTAGAGTCTGTTGAACTTGGGGACTCCCTGGAGGGTTATTGGCGGATCAAGAGGGCATGAACTTCTCTGGGCTGTGGAATGCAGGTTTTAAAAGTCTGAGCTGTGGAATCAAGTTGCCCTGGTTCCCATCTCTGATCATCCTCCCTGATCAAGGCTACCCAACACTTTCTAAGCCTTGGTTTTCTTATTAGTAAAAGGAGAGTAATTGTGGTACCTACTCATAGAGTTGCTATGAGGTTTGAATGAGTTCAGTAATGCAAGGCACTCATTAGAGTGCCTGGCACATAGTCAATATGTAGTAAAAGCAAAATGAAGTAAATGCTGCTGTTATCATTGGTTGACCAAAAAAGACTCCATCACCTCCAGTCTCTCTGAACTCCTGACTGGAATGAATCTCCTGGAATTACACTGAGTGGGTCAGCCTCACTCAGACCAGGCTACCAGAGCTGGGGGACATCTGGAAATGCCAAATGCCACTGACTGACACCATTGCCAGACTCCCAAGACCCAGGACTTCATCAATACATCAATATATACAACGTGCTCAAATATACCAGCATCTCCTTACACAAACTGAATAAAACCTTTGAACAGGACAGCAGGGCGCAGCACAGTGGAAAGAATACTATCCTTTGAAGTAAAACAATAGGTTCACTTCGCTGACTGGCTGTGTGATCTTGGGCAAACCATTTTAACCCCTCTGGGCCCCAGTTTTCACAAAAGTTAAATGTTAACTCCTTCCCTTGCCATCTTCACAAAATTGCCTTGTATGGGATAATTAAAGACACTATACAAGTATAGACTGGGGTATTATTTTTCTTGCCTATATCACCTGACAGGAACTCTTTAGAGCAGTAGAATTTTTTTTGGCAGAGGGAGGGTGGGGCTACATTTTAGTGACTGAAATTCCTACAGAGGCTTTGGCTATCCCACAGGTGAGTTGGATGGGCCCACTGTTTCTGTGTGTGGCAGGTGGAGTGTGAGGTAGGGACTCTCTGTGTGGGGAGTTCTAGTCTGGAGCTTCATGTCAGCCTTAAAGAACAAGAGAAAGTTACACTGGAAACTTAAGTTTTAATTTTTAGAAGTACAGCCGTTCTTTTGACCTCTGCAGGTGAAAAGGATTGCTCAAAATCCCTGTTTATATCTACTCAAAATAACTGACAAAGCTGGATTAGGGGTCTGGGTTTAAAGAGTCCTACAGGAGGCCTCTCAGCACCTTCCTCTGCTTTAGCATTTCAGCTTGTCTGAGTGAAGCAAGTTAAAGGCATTTTAATGGATGGGTGGCTAATATCTTCATGGGCAACTTTTTATATTATTGTTTGTTTAGGAACTAGTGAAGGCCAATCAGTCTTGTGCTTTAATTTTAGCAATGCCTTTCGGTAGGATACAGGAACCCATAATTTACTGAGAGGAAATAATTATAAAGCTTAAGTTTTAGTCTCAAAAACTTAAAAACTGAGAGGTGATGTACCTTATGTATAATTATTACTTGTACTAAGTTTGATTTTTGCCAAACTCTAACCTAAAACAAATGCAAAAAGAGTAATGACAATGAATGGATCAGGTCAATTAATCAGGTATACATCTTATCTCTTTCAAGTTTAAGCTCATTCTCTTTACTCTTTCATCTTCCCAGGGTAGCTTGATTAAAGGGAAATGGGAAAAAGGAGTAATTTGTGTCATAACTTGTACTTCTCTTATAAGGAGGACATATTTATTCCATTATTTTATGAGTAACATTCATTAAAATAATGTGATTTCTCCCACAAAAATTTACACCACTATTAATGTACCCCTTTCAGGATGCAGAGTTCCCAGGGCATTCTTTTTCTTTGTAAGATAGCCATGAATTATTTCTAAGTGGACACATTACTGCTTTAAAAAGGAGGAGTGTGTCCATATGTGTGTGTGCTAGAGAAGAGACTTTTTCTTCCAACATAGCCACGAAGAAGACAGGTTGGTTCTTATCACAGCCGTTCCAAGGACAGAATGACAGGGCTGTAAGAGCCACACACAATGGTATTAACATGTCCTCAGATTCCAGAGTCACCTTTTGTTGACCACTAGTGAATCTCTCAATGTCAGTACAGAGTTTAATTTAGTTTTTTATTCCTCTCTCATTTTTTTCATAGCAGTATAGAAGATTGGTTGGTATGGCGGTGGACTGAGGAATCTCTAATTCATTTTCTCATTTGATGAATGTCTTTGGAGTAACTATCAGGTGATAGGCACTCTGGATACAGTGGTCAACCAGACAGAGTTGGTGCCCTTGTGAAGCTAACGTAACTTTTTTTTTTTTTTTTTTTGCCGAGGAGAGGGAGTGATTGGCAAATAGAGGTTCCCGCTGGGAGATGGAGTCAGAGAGTCAATGGCAAAGTCAATGTAACCATTCAAAGGACAGCAGAGTCATCATTTACTAAAAGTGGGAACAAAGGTCAAATGTGAATGGCAACTTAGGACTCAAGATATTTCATTTGGGAAGTCTCCCTCAGAAACCTGGGGACCAATCCAAGTGGCAGAGACGTGGGTACCTAGGACAGCAACAGATACATAATGATTTTTGGTTGGTGGGGGGCCGTCTCACTTCCTTTAGTTTCTTCATCTATCCACTAAGTCAAACATTGAGTAGCTCATTCCTATTCCCAAAGCAGAGCAATGTGCCAGCCACTGGGAATATGAAATGAATTACAAAACTGCTCTCTCTGACCTTATGGTGCTCACATTTTAATGAAGGGAACAGGCCATCTTAAAAAAATATGATACAACTTGTTAAGCACTTTAATAGAGTTATACACTGAATGATATGAAAATATAGAGAAATCACTTATAAATATATTTTTGAGACAAAGTACCTGAATAATGATGGTATTTTCATGGCAGTTCCAGTCAACAGTTTTATGGTTATGAATATACATGGGATAAGCCCTCTTTGCTTTCATGTGAAATCAAAGATTCACTTAATCAGAGCCCATTTCATTTACAACTATGTGCAGTTGTCTTAGTAGAGAGCATGGATGTGACTGAAAGTGCTTTACTTTTAAAATTAATAAGCATAGATGAGTTAGAAATGATAATACCATTTCAAGATCACTGACCCTCCTGCTTTACCATTTCTCTGATCAACTTCCCTTAAGAGACAGACTAGTCCAATTTTTCTTCTTTAAAAGAAAAAAGCGGTAGTAGTGTCACACTTACTTCTCAATCTGTTTGCCATTGTCTGCTAACTTTAATACAGGGGACAGTGTGAGGGAAAAACTCAATTGCTCTCTTGGAGGCCACATAGCTAGTTCTCCTTGCCTACAGCATTTAAAAAAATTTCTTATTTTCTCTTCTTTCCTTTTCTTTTTCTATTTATTTTTTCCTCAAAAGCTTCCATGGCTGGAACCAGGGTTACATTCAAATATAGATGCTGTTTGACTTACCATGGGGTTACATCCAGATAAACCCTACATCAGAAGTTGAAAATATCGGAAGTAAAAAATGCAATTCAATATGCTCAGCACTCTTGAGTTTCACCTCAAGAACAACTGCCTTCCTCTCTTTCCACCAGAAGCAGGAAACACATATGGGCATTTGTTACACATGATGGGAAGCCACGACCCACAACATCACATCCAAAAAGCGCCGACCACTCAGCGGGCTCGCGTGTCTGGGTTGTTTGCTGTCGTGGTCGCATGGCGACGGGGTGCGGAGGCTGGCTGCGCTGCACACCTCGCCAGGGTACTGACTTCCACCAGCCCCGGGAAAGATCAAAATTCAACATTCGAAGTACAGTTTCTACTGAGTACATATTTCTCTTGCACCATCGTAAAGTTGAAAAAATCAAAGTCCAACCATCATAGTCTGGGAACATCTGAACAGTTTTTCTGTTAGTTTTTCAGATTGGTATATTCCGGCTTTTCCTGTATTAAAAATGTTTGGTGACTACGGCAACATCCTCATTAGCCACCAAGGTCTGGGAGTTCTCATTGGTTGAAAATGGACAGGAGTCTGTCCTTCCCTTTGTGCTTTGCTTTCAGACAAGCAGCACACCCCTTTAGGCATGTTCAGGGTGCTTTGCAGCCTCATCTCATGGAATTTAAAATCTGGGGAATGTGACATCTCTTCTTCATCTCCTCTTCCTTAGCTCTTCCCTGCCTGCATCCATCCTGTACTATGTTGTAATATAAAAGCATTCGGATACTTGCTCTACTGGACACTGAGCAGTTTTGCATCCTCTTTGTAAATGCCAACGTCAAGAACCAGGTGGTGTCTGGTGTCCTGGACCTGGCAGCCTTGTATCCATAAAACCTGAATGAGGAGCACAGTTGAGAAATCGAGGAGGTAGGAACTGAATACCAAGGGAGGCATCCCACACTCTCTGGGGCCTAAAAGGGCCAGAAATGGGAATACCGCCAAGTATCAGCCCCAGTGAGGATGCTGCGGAGATGACCCAGGTCATCATAGGTCAGGCTGTTGACAACTCAGTTTAAATTGCCTTCAACATAGCGTCTGTGGGATAAAGATTATGACCATGGACTACATAAGCTAACAGCTTCGTCAGAGGTTAAATATCTGGCAAAATGAGCTACAGCCAAGTCATGGGGCCACAGAGGGACCTCTGGGGATGTTGCTTTTAATCAACTTCTACTACCAAATAATGCATGCTAGCTCTAAAAAGAACAAAGTTAGGTATGGACCAATCACATGGCACCTACAGTTACCCTTATCTTTCAAGCGAGAAAAAAGTAAATGAAAAGCTGTAATTAAAAAAGATAATTTTAAAATTAGTTCTTACTAATAGAATTAAGTCTTGAGATGGTATCATAAATATGCTAATAAAATGTTCTTCCCAAATGAAAACATATGTGGACTGAATAATTTTAAAGTCATATACTGCAGGTTGGCTTATGACATTAAATGTTAAATATATTAAGTGGCAATAAACAGTAGCTTGAAAACATATAGTATCACTGGCCAAGTAACTAGGTAACTGCTAATCAATCTTTATATAATATACAGACCAAACTCTACTGGCATGAAATAAAATTGTGATATTGACTGGTCAGGGAATGGGCATTTCTTATACAAACCACAGAATGAGGGGGCACAGTAGGTCTCTGTGTGTATCATCTGAATAGGAGAGGAAGAGAGATTGTGGCAGGATGATTTAGATTATCCACAAATAACCAGTTCTCCTGTGGAGGCTATTACCATGGGGTAGAATTGAAATGGCAGTAGAATCTCCTTTCCTAGATATCTGTCTAGCTCAGCTGTCTGCAGAAGCTCTGGCGTGGAACTGCCCGAGGAGAGGAAAATGAACAGGTTACCTCCTGGTGAGCCTGTAACTGCACTGGCCTGAATTCTGCATGGCAGCATGTGTCCTTTCAGAAGGCCACTGAGCCTTCTTGGATTCTCTAATGATGAACTTGTCATTTGCCCTACACCTGCTGCCATCTTGATTTCCCCACTTCATTCCTCTGCCAGTCACCCACTCAGGAGCCAAGCCTCCCCTGCTCCCCCTAATAGGGTAACTGGCAGTTCCTGTGGCTGCACCTTCCTTTCCACCGTCTCTCCAGTTGAGGCCCCTGTTTCTGCTCGTTGCAGTGGCTGTCATGCTGTCATAGCTGCCTCCACCTGCAGCCTCTCTTGCCATCCCACTGCTCTGATTGTCTCCACTGTCTTGTCTCCATGGGCCTAAATTGTAGGCCTTACCTCCCTCCCACTGTTTTTCTGGCATGCGCTTTACATTCTAGTCAAATTGCTTTACTTGTCTTAACTCTCAAGCCCTCACTGTCACTGATTTTGCAGATGACTGGATTGCCCCACTGCCTCTCTGCCTCCTAAAAGCCAACCTGCTGTTTAAGGCTGAGCTCAAATGCCACTGCATTCTTGAATTCTTCTTTGATAAGCTCACAGTGAAAGATGCACTTTGCCCATTTCTTTTGGGCACATATTGGCTGATATTTCTTATTGATAGATGTGTACGGGCCTTGCCTAGTGGATAAAACTGTGGTTAATTCATCTTTCTGTTCCTTGCAGTGCCAAGGGATGTGCCTTGCACCAAAAACTTTGGTGGCTCAAGGAATGAATCGATTCAGAGAGAGACTTGCCCAAGCGACATTTTGGAATGAAGGCTCTGACACTAAATGGGTAACCAAGTGGATATTATAATGTCCTCACTGGCATGTCTCCTAAATGTAGGTTGTGTAAATTGGGGTAATTGATTTGCTTTGCTTTTGATACTTCAAGGGATTACATTTCAAGAAGAAAGCCTGGGTGGAGAAAACAGTGACTGCCCCAGAAGTTGCCTGAAAGTTCTTGTGTATATGTTCATATTCTCACATATACATACACATATATCTGCATATGATTGTGGAGCCCTGGCTGGTGTGGCTCAGTGGATTGAATACCGGCCTGCAAACCAAAGGGTCACTGGTTTGGTTCCCAGTCAGGGCACATGCCTGGGTTACAGGGCAGGCCCCCAGTAGGGGGCGCTTGAGAGGCAACCACACATTGATGTTTCTCTCCCTTCCCCTCTCTAAAAATAAATAAATAAACTCTTAAAAGAAAACAAGAATATTAAAAAAAAAAGATGAAATGTGCCAGTTGGAGACACTCATCTTCCTCTTTGTTTCACATGTTCATTAAAAACATTGTTTCCTGATTACTAAAATAATATACTAGAGACAATTTGGATAATATATAAAAATGTATTATCTGTGTGGTAATGCTCATTAGTCAGAAAGAAAAAACTCTATTAAAAGTTTGTATTTCTTTCCAGTTTTTCATCCGACTCCCGTAGTTATGTAATCTGACTTGTCTTGCCGTGCTGCTTTTGGGTCAGAGGAGTGGTTTGTCCTGGGGCTTCCACTCACCCATGGATGGGTCTCAAACCTAAGGAGTTTCACTGATATATGTTCTTAGTTTTAAGGCATTCTGAGGAATTTCCAGTGAATATAAAGAAAGCTGGGAAATTTTAGAAAATGCCTTCAAAATTAATTTTTAACTTCTTCTCTCTCCCCCCAAACTTGTGATGTACTGCCTTTGTTTAAAGGACGAGACACAGTGAGAAGGAGACACCGTGAAATGAAAGATGAGATGGAGTCACAATGACCACATTGCCCGTCTGGTCAGTAAGTGCTTCTCCTGTGACGTGATCGTTGCAAACTGCAAATAAGTGCACAGATGAGGAATGAGAGAAGCTTGAATTCAACCTTGGCCTGTATGGCTGAGGTCTGTGGCTGCAGTTTTTTCCTTCTAGAAGTTTCACTCAGTGCTCACACCTTGGCTGATTTCTGTTGCACTTCTCAGTCATTCCTGCTTGACTGAATTTTTCTCTGAGCTGTTCTTTCACCATAAATCATGGCTGAGGGCTCGGTACTTACTCCTGTAATCTGCTCTGGCCCATAACAAATGGTTGCAGGCAGAATGCAATTCTGTGATGTTTTAGTGGCTTGTAGTGAAGTACCTAACAGCCTTTAATGCCTCCATTCCACCCCCAGTTGTGGATGGGGGTGGAGGGATCTATTTGAACTTGATAAATAAAACCCATCAGTACCAAGAATACAGTGTGCCAGATGACACCCTCTAATGACATACCTGGCAGAGCAAAACTGTCAATGCAATGCTTTTTTTTAAAGCATAGCAGGAGCGTCTCAATGTTTTTTTATTTATATATTTAGTTCAGAAGTGGAAAATGAGAACACCAAGTACTTGGGTCTCATTGAACATCGATGCACTTCAGAATTTATATCTATAATTTCCACACATTTGTGCTTTGTCAATGAGATGCTCACTCTAAGATCTTACGGTCTTTGAGCCTATGAAATATGCAATTATTTCTCTTTTCAAATACCGTTTTATACATTGGGACTGATAATGAAGGCTGCATGACACCTGTGCAAGAGGTCGATAAATCTTTCACAACAGAGAAAATTCTATCACCAGATAGATGTTGTCCAAAATTTCCATTTTTTCTCATTTTACAAAGTTTCCTCAACTCTTTTTTGCCAGCTGTTACATATTTACTAGGTGCTACAGCTGTGTTTGTATAACACATTTTCATACTCAATTTTGTCCTTGAATAGTTCTTACCCTTAGCTGTAAACGTGTTTGAACCTTAGGGATCTGATATTTAAGTTGCCTGATGGTTTTAGACTAATGTTATTGACCAGTATTCTGATTCTTTAGTCTTTTTTATCCACATCATAGGTTTTCCAAATTGAGTCAGTCTTGCTAAATGCGATCGTATTGCTATGTAGAGTGAAGATTGAATATGAATGTTCTCAGCTCAGTCAAGGTGCTCACACAGGACAAGACAGCTCTTCTGAACGTGCCAAAGGACGTCTGCTTTGGAAAGCAACTGAATGACGCAGGAGGATCTTCCATAGCTACTGCTGTTCAGCTAGGAATATTATTGAATGAGTGGAGGGAGGGCAAAGAAATTGAAATGTTTGCTTCAACATTAGGTTTGTAGGTTAGCGGGGTCAGAAGTTTTGTTTGTGTCTTAGAATTCTGAGCTACAATGTAGAGATGGTTCTCTGGTGGGTCTATCTTTATCTAATTTAAGGGATTCTCATAGTTCTGCCTGCTGAACAACATCATCTCATAAGAACTTAATAAAATAGCACATATTTACAGGTTGAGGCATTGCTACTAGGAAGAGTTATAACTAGTTAACATGGGCATCACTGGTTACCTCAAATATTACCAACTCATCTCTCAGCCTTAACGTCATCTCCTTAGAAACCTCCGCTACACGAGAGCCAAGTGGAGGAAGAAGCAAATGTGCAAGCCAAAGCACAGGCCCACGTAAACTGCTAGCTTGTGCACCCATGGAAGACGCAGGAGCAGGAGGAAGGGAAACCAGAGGCCAGGGACACTGGTATAAATTGTTGGACTGCATACGTACCGTCTAGAACTTCTCAATAGATCTAGAACACACATGCCATCTGATCGCTGTGACCACCTTTGGGAGACCGACCTGCTCTTAAAACAGTCCGTTTTGGTCCTTTGCCCTGGACCTGTGACACTGTGGACTGATTCTGTTCTTAGTTGTGCCTGAATGTAATGTGGACGATAAATCATCTCTTCTCTCTTAGCTGAAGAAAAACAAATTAACCAGCTCAGCAGATTTCCTAAATTAAAGCATTTTACATGAAAGTCAACAAGAATGGGTCTCAAAATTCCTCAGTGCCAGGTGATAATTCTAAAGCCAGAAGCCAATGGCCTCCTGGTAATGGTCATTCCCCATGTTGAACATCAGCCTGCTTTGGTTCTGTGGGTAAGTCACTGTTTGGTTGCTCTAGGTCACTTCTGCCATTGGCAACTGGTATTCATGCTTAGAATGCCTGAAAAGCTCCTATTGCTCAGGACACTTTGAAAGAAAGCCTGAGTAATGTCAGTGACGTCATGGGTTTGGGCCTCCTCTTGACTATTTGATCTCCCCCAAAGAAATATAGCGCACAGACGCGGGCCACTTCGGAGTTACCGGAAAAGGCCTCCTGTTGTTTAGGCTAGCAAAGAGATTGCACACAGCCTCTGCTTCGTTGGGAAATATTGTTAGTGCTGTTTAAAAACAAACTAAACAAAATGGGATGATAAATAAAAGTGAGACAAAGCTGTGCATGCACAGAAATATGATAAAATTGTTAGTCTGCACTCTCTTTTCCAATTTTGAAGGGAGTCATTTTGCACTCATGCCTGAGGGGTGGTGACAGAACCTGCAGTTCAGCCACTTCACTACCTGTAGAAGAGGCGAGGGACCCCAAGTGGGGGAGGCCAGTGCCTCCCCAGCCCAGCATATGCTCCCAGCTCCAGGCACTTTTTATTAGATCGCCCAGCCTCTGCTAGAGCTCATAAGTGCTTAGCTATTGGAAAAGGTTCTTTAATAAAAATTTTATTTCATCACCTCTGGGTAGCTCCCAGAGCTGGGTATGTAAGACTCCCCTGATTTGCCCATCCTTCCCTGGGGATGCAAATAATCTGACCCAGTGGTTTCACTGTTCAAAGTTATCCTGAGGAAATAATCAAAGATACATGGGAACATATAGTTATAAGAATCATTTTTGTAGTGTTTTTCATAAGAGTGGAAAAACTAGAAAAACAAGAGAAGTCCAAATAGGAGATTGGTTAAATGATCAATCTATAGAACAGAGTGCTAAGCAGTCATAAAAAATGCATAGAAAGATATTTAAGAAGGATGTTAGTCTAAACATACTGTCAATTGAGAAAAGCAGGTTTCAAAACAAAATGGTTACATTTTCAAAGGAGAGGGAGAGTTCTTTTCTCTCTTTTATGTCTATTTTTGAAAAATTCTATAACTGATGTGCATTAATTTTGTTCAAATCAGAAGTTATGTAGTAAAAGAGCACCCATCAGGGCATCATTTGAGAACTAATATGGCCACAGAATGACAGATGGAACATTTTCAAAATTGAGATTTAGATACATCTTTTCTTAATTTCTGTCTTAGGAGTTCCTCTCAGAAGTTTGTTCTTTCAAATAGCCCCCTCAGAGCAGTTGGTGAAGAGACCTTCGGTACAGGTGGTGCCCCAGCATTGTAGGAGGTGCCCCAGGATTGCAGCATCCTCTGAGATCATTTGGCGAGGTGTGGGATGTGGGGTCCCTTCTATATCCCTCCTTCCCCTTTCTTTGTCAGACTGGCCCCTAAGAGGGGTGAGGAGCTGGGAGGACCGACAAGCCATATTCCTGCCATAGGAATATGTATCTAATTAGAGATGTTTTAAAAAGTAAGGCTAAGGTCTTTAAACGTGCTATTTCAGGAGAAATTTATTAACCAGAAACTTGTGAAAATATGTGCAATCAACACTTCCCTGTATTTTCTCCTGTCGGGTCCCTGGTGTGAGCAGAAGTCTGTGGCTGTCTTTACCTCTCACAGACTCCCCTCCCCACTGTGCCCTTTTCTCTCCGTTTCGCAGAAGAAGCACCCATTTTATGGGGTAGGTGGATTGAGGAAAGACCAGATAGAGGAGAAGGAGGATAATGAAAAGGCCGAGAAAACAAATTCAGCTGAAAATTGTTTACTCCTTGTGAGGGAATAGAAGTGAAAATTGACTGGATTTTGTTCTGTTCTATTCTGCCATCTAAACTGAGCTTCCAGCCTGCTGTGAGGTATTAACGTCTTTGTTCTAGCTTTTTGATTTCCCAAGCTCACTTGTACTCCCATGAGATCTACCCCAGACTTGGCTGGATCCAATACCACTTTCTTTTATGTATTGAGTTTATTTTGCATTTCCTCTCAAGTGGAGGAAGCCAGGTCTGCCAGTTAACTGTGGTGGGTCTTAGAATGCAGTCACTTCACCCAGTATATATATAAACATTGATGTATTTAAGTGGAGCAGGTTAGTATAAACATAGGTAAAAGATGCTGCAGTTAATTAAAAGAACTTAATTTTCACACTGGATGCTGAAGACTGGAAGGGTAGGAACTGTTCATTTAAATGGTCTCCCACGGCACTGAACTTACTCTGCTGGCATTCCTCTTCCTGTGAGCGTGTTTACGTGCCATGTTCTTGCGCCACAAATATTTTTAAGTTCCTTCAGTCAGAGGAGTGCTTGTTTTCTTTCTCCCTTTTTCTCTAATAGACCATAATAGACCCTTCTGGAGGGCAGATCCTAGCTCTGCTATTTCCTTTCCAGTCATCCATCCATCCATCCATCCATCCACCCACCCATCCACCCATTGTAGTGCAAGGCACCACTGAGTGCAAAGCATGGCACAGCTGAGTGATTAAATGTGGCTTCTGTCCTCAGAAGGTGAACAGTCCTCTCAGGTGGCTAGCGTGGGGCTCTGGGCTTGCTAACTGATCCAATGGCTCAAGAACTGTGACACACATAATAACCCAACCAAATTGTTCATAAGCAACATCAAAGAAAGGCACAAAGAATGCCATGATCTCCATGGCATATTTTGCAATACTAAATAGCCTGGCAATGCGTTTCTCTCCACTAAGTATACTGGGGATGCATTTCCTTTTACATTACCTGTCACCGTGGTGAGTACCGCCACCCTCTCCCAAGGAAGATGAAGGGAACACTTTTCCCTTGTCAGTGCACTTCTGGCCGGGGAATTAGGATTGTGTTCCGCAAGCTCCTTCTTAGCTCCGCTGGCTGGACAATTGACATTTCTCCTCCCCACTGAACCTGAGCTACTGCCTCAAGGAAGCCTTTCTGAGAGAGGTAGGATACAAAGGAAAATCAGTATATAAGCCAGGGAAACAGCACCAGACTCGGGAATTTCCTTTTCTACAGATGCTGCCCTAGTTCCTTGCTGGCCCTGGTGGAACTGGACTGCCAAGTCCTCCTTCTGCAATCAACCAAACAAAGGCAAGAACCTAAAGAGCAGCAACCAGGAATCAAAACCTTGGTGATAAGAGAGAACTGATGCTAATGCCAGTCTTATCATAATGATTGCCTCTCCCTGACAGAAGCTCCTTTCCCAAGCTCATCACCTCTTATCTACTGGCCCTGAGGTCTGCCGAACATCAGCTCCACTGACAAAATAAAGCTCAGGAGCTGAGAAGTCCTCTGTGCTTTTAATTCTGAAGCCTTCCTTAGAGCTGCTGGTTCTCATAAGAGCACCAGTGTGGCATTACCTTTTTTTTTGTATAAAATGCATAAAATTTTCCATGTTAACCATTTAAAGTGTACAGTACAGCACCGATAGTATTGGAACAATAGTTGTGCAGTAGATCTCGAGGCCTTTTTCATCTTGCCAAACTGAAACCCTGCGCCCTGGAACAACTCTTCTTTTTCTGTTGCTCCCAACCCCTGCTAAGGGGCATTCGACTTTCTGCTTCTCAGACTTGGTCACTTTAGATTCCTCATACAGCTGGAGTCATGCAGTGTCTGTCTCCTTGTGTCTGCCTCATTTCACTTAGTGTAGTGTCTTCCAGGTTTATTTATGTTGTAGCACGTGACAGGCTTTCTTTCTTTTAAATGTCTGAATAATACTCCACTGTATGTCTATTCTGTATTTTCTTTATCTACTTATCCTGCAATGGGCATTTAGGTTGCTTTCACTTCTTGGCTACTGTGTATAAATGCTGCAATAAACACGGATGTGCAAATATCTATTTCAAATTCTGTTTTCAGTTCTTTTGGATGTATACCCAGAAGCGAGATTGCTGAATCGTAAGGCAGTCCCATTTTTACTTTTTTTGAGTAATCTCTGCACTGTTTTTGACAGTGGCTGCATCATTTCATATTCCCACCAACAGTGCAGGGTTTGAATTTCATTACCATCTTTGCCCATACCAATCCTCCTTTTTTTTAGATAGTGGCCATCTAACAGGTGTGAGGTGATATCTCATTATGGTTTTGATTTGCATTTCCCTGATAATGAGTGAGTGATGTTGAGTGTCTTACCATATGCTTGGTGGCCATTTGTATATCTCTGTGACCCAGCTACAACAACCGGGGGTTTCTAGAGAGCTTTTAGGTGTCCCAGGGCTTTTGGTGTAGGAGGACTGGGACACAGTCACACTGTGTTTGACAACAAAAGGCAATCAACATTTCACTTACCTGCTGAATAAGCAGTGAATTTTTTTTTTTTAACCTGGGCATTGCCTGATACTTCACTTTGAAAACAAGCTATTGATTGCTGTGTGCCCAGGGGTGATAAGCTATTGCTGGGTATAATGGAAAAGGGCTAACTGAGTAGGCGCATTTCACTTGAAAAAGATAATTTTTCTCCCTCTGGCATTTTATGTGGAAAAAAAAAGGGAGAGAGAGAAATTAAATTAAAAAGGGACATTATGATTTCCTGCTACTTGCTTTCTCTGTTAGTTAATTTTCATAATAAATTACAAAATGACCCAATTCATTTATTTGAAGGCACTATGTTAACAATAGCCTTTCTCCAGAAAATCCTAGTATATGAGAGCAACTCCAAGTAGTCACAGAAAGAATGATTGTGCCCGCACATTAAAGTTGGAAATATGAAGGACAGTGGCCTGTCACTGTCAGAATGACAAGGAGGTGACGCAGAGCCTGGAGCAGGCAATGAGCAAAGTTCTGTATTCTCACTTTCCTTTTCTGGTTTTCCTCTCACCCCAGTTTTTCATACCCTTTCGGCTTTATCTGCTGAGGACGCACGACTCTGAGGCAGTAGCTTGTTATGAACCACTGTTTGAACGTCCACACATCTTAAAATTCCTAATGGCTTTTTAGCTGCACATTAGTTCACTTACATCACTTTCAATTCCAGTACAGTGGTACCTCAGTACACATGGTTAATTTGTTCCGGAACTTGTGACAAGTACCAAAAGATGAAGCATTTCCTCTTGTGGGGCAGTGTTGTGACTCATACAAGTTCTAGCAAGTGCAGCGAGTCCAAATTAAGCACGGAGTGAGTGGTGAAACACTCGCAGGGTCTGACAAGTTTTGAAGCCAACAAGTACCGAAGTATGACTGTACTTGAAAGGAATTAAGACATCATATAACCAAACCCTATCATTTTACAGACAAGAAAACCAAAACCCTGAGAAATTAAGTAACTCTTGAAAGGTCACCCAGATCATTAACAGCCTCATTTCTGAATTTTCCTGTTCTTTTTCCTGCCAATGGCTCTGCCATCTTCCTAAGTACTCAGGATCTTACCTGGGGATAATTTCTGAGTCTTCCCTAATTCTCATTCCCCTGGTGACTAATTCTTAAGTCACTAAGTCTTATTGATTCTTCTTTCGAGACTCTAGTATTGTAACTCTCCTGTGTTCCACTTTTATTGTTTCAACACCTGATTTCTCCGTCCCTGCCTATCCTAGGTTATTATAGTGGCCTCTTTATCTGATCTACCTACCACCATATCTGATCTACCAGGGATTCTCAGCTCTGGCTGCTCATTACATTGAACTGGAGCATGGTTAAAAAAAAAATAAAAGCAGTTTACCTATGCCAGCACCACCCCTCACGCCCAACCCCCACCCCACCATTCTGATCACATTTAGTTAATTGATATGGAGAGGAGCCTCTTTGTGTATTTTTTTAAACACAACTTCTCCAGGTGATTCTAATGGGCTGTCAGGATTGAATGATGTTTTCCACCACCCCTAAAACACTTCTTGGCCAGTGTGATCCTCAAGAATCTTCTGTGTCTCCTCATTGCTTTTGGTTTCTAGATACCTGCCTCTTCCAAGCATTCAAATGTCTTATGATTCTCCTGCCTCTGCTTTTTGTAGGAACCCTATGCTTTAGTCATGCCATTCACTTCTTAACATCAAAATTATCTCCCACAATATCCTATTTTCACTTTGAATTGTAGTGCCTCTGTCCTCCTCTCTGCTTACTCCAAACTGCTGGTCTCTCAAGGGGTTATTTCAGGACCGGCTTTCTCCAAGAAGCCCTGTCTGACTCTTCTGACCATTGTTTCCCCCTCTTGTCTCAAACTCCTTTATTTTTCATGCTTCTATTGTCTTGTATTTGTTCAAAGTGAGTATTTTCAGCTGTTTAATGGGATGGAGAGCTCCTTGAGGGGAGGGACAGATGCACATTTTTTTTCCTATAGACCCCACAGCATCAAACAGTGGATGACATATGATCATATAATACATAAATTTGGTAGAACTTGGTATAAACCCAGGAAGCTAGAATGAAGCTTGGAGAGTTTCTCATGGTAGCCCCTCTTCCACAACAGGAGGGCAGGCTGACACTCTGACTAGGACAGTTGGCTCTTGTTGCACAGTTGTGGGGGGACTGGTCTCCAGGACACTGTTATACATGGCCTTTTTATAGCGAAGGTGCAGCTCTGGGATGTTAAACTATATCTTGTGCTGGCAACGTAGGTCATAACTACAATTTGAGTGAAAACATTTTATAGAAGCAATAAAACTTTGATTGATCGGAAGCAATTACTTGGAACATTCAATTAGCCAGTTTTTTTCCACTCAACTCTTGACAGGAAGAGATACATTATAATTTAAATAAAAACACAGATAGGCAGAAATTTATTTTAAAAATAACCCCCAAAGGCCTACTTCTGGGTTAGGTTGAGAGGGTCAGTGGAAATTTGCCGTCAGAATGATGACCCTGTGATACTACAAGACTTCTGTTCATTCCATTCATTCATTCATTCATTCACTCATTCATTCACTTATTCACTCTCTCTGCAAAGTACTATATTGAGAACCTAGGGTAATAACCTGTATTTAAATTCCTAAAAGGGGAGGAAGTATGTGGACATTGATAATTATGTTGCAAAGCAGAGAGTGAGGGCATGAGGGCCGTGAGGTGGGGGATGTATAAAGGCTGATTGGACTACAGGGAACTGGGTGCTCACTCCTGATTGGTGGGCTTGGGGAAGGATTCATGGAGGAGGCAGCCTTTGATTTGGTTTTTGAAGGAGGACATGATTTGGGAAAAGGGCTTTCCAAGCCAGCGGCTCAGCATGTGTCCAACATGGGGTTGAGAAGATGGGACAATGGCAAGCATTCCAGCTGGCTGGAGCATATTTGTAATAGGATATTGCGGGAGATAGGAGATAAAACTGGTTTGGATGGGGCCAAATCAGAGATGGATTTGGGGACTCATTTAAACTATGTTGGTGTTATTCATGTGTGTAAAAGGTCTGTGAGTGTGGCAGTCCTTCAGGGCAATTGATTGCTCTGGCATCAGGAGCAGGGAAGATTGGCCATAGCAGAAGGGAGAACAGGTAGAAGGTTCTTTAATCCTGTGGAACTGGCCTACACTGTAGTTTAGTAGAAATGGAGGAGAGGGCCATTGTGAGAAATGGAAGGAGTAAAATCCCTAAAACTTGGGAACTGGTTGTATGTGAGTATGTATCAGTGAGGAAGACAGTCAAGATGGTTTTGATCTGGGCAATGAAGAGAGTCGATGGTCCCTTAATAATTAATAGGTGATTCAAGAGGAGGAGAATTTTAGGAAGAATGATCATGAATCCAACTTTGAATATACATAAATGTGAGGTATCTGGGAAGAAATGTCTACAGGCAGCTGGAAGTCTTGGGGTGCAGTTGTGCAGTGCAGTCAGAGATGGCAAACAGACATAAGAGTCATCTGCACAGTGTTGACAGGTGAAACCGTGAGAGCAGATAACATCCTGAGGGGAAGGTGGGGAGGGGTGTTGAAGAAGAAGACAGCTGGAGGTGACCTTGGAAGAGTGTTCAGAAAGGCAGCAGAAAAGCCAGTGAGCACTCTGACGAATAGTGTTAGCTATTCAGGGGGTCCCAAGGAATTGCAGGATCAGGTCGGTCATTGGATTCTGTTGCTATGGTGAGATTGGTGAGCACTGAGAGGGTATTTTCACAGGAGCCCTGATGATAGAATCCAGATTTCAAAGGGTGAATATGTCAGGAGAAAAGGGAAGTTAAGCAGAGCACATTCATTTTCTGAATACTTTTTACATCTCTCCAGCAAGGCACCACATTTGAGAATGATTTAAGAAGAGTGTAGTCAAAGAGTATTTTTTTTTTTAATGAACAATGAGCACCCTGTTTTCCTTAAACATTCCCTATACACAGAGCTCCTTTCAGATAGAAATGTCATCATTCATCTTTGCACCCTGTCCATTCCTGTCTTCTCAAAACTCCAGGCCTTAACTCATGGCTGTATCTGTGTAGGAGCTTCCGGTGTGGGAGGTCTCACTGGGTGGATTCTCAGTGGGGCCCACACTGTGGGGCAGCATGTGGCGAGGTCTGCGGGGAGTAGCAGCAGGAGGCCACTTCCCACCCTTCACAATAAGAGCTACCATTATTGAGTGCTACAGGCCAGGCAGTCTGCAAAACCAGGCCCACTGTGGTTCCGTCCCTGCCCCTCTGCTCTCAGTCCTCCTGTCCTAATCCTCTCCCCAGCCCACTTCAGGGCAGAGCAACCACTTTTTCTCCAGAAAATGGGTCATTCTCCCATAGCCTCCGAAGCCCTCTCTCTGACTTTCACATCTTTCTCTCCTGGCTCTCTTCTGCCTCCAGGACTGCCCTCTCCTGACCTTCACCAACGTCTCTTAGTTGTCGCCCATGTGCCATCATGTCCTGAGGACTTTCCTCTCTCTGTACATAGTGGGTTCTCTCTGGGAGGCCTCATCCCACTCACAGCTCTGGCTGTTCTCTCCAGGACTCTCCGATGCTCTGGCTCCAGCCCTTGATCACCTTACCCAGGGCCTGGTGTGCGCTGCTTCACGTACGGGTCCTTAATGCCTCAGACTCCAGTCCCAAACTGACCTCATTATCTTTCCTCCTAAACTTGCTCCCTCACCTGTGTGGCATCATCTTCCACCCAGCCCTGGGTCACAAGCCTCCTCTGATTCTTTCCTTCCTATTCATTAGTCACCCGGTTTTGTTACTTCCATCAATGAAATGTCTGCAACATTTCCAAATCCATTTCCACCACCACTTCCTTAATTCCAGTCCTCCCATCAGTCTCTTCCACTTTTACAATAACGTGTTAACTGCCTCCAGTTTCCTATAAAATCCATCTTAAATACTATCAAGGTATATTTCCAATGAGTTTCACCCTCCCACTTAAACAATTTTTGATGGCATCTAATGATATAAAATTTGAATTCCTTTGCTTGGCATAGGAGGCCCTTTCCCACAGAGCCCTGCTTTAATGTTCTCTCATCTCATCCCCCTCTCCCTTTTAGCCTGTATTAGAGCTGCCTTACCTCCTGCCCCTGTCACCTCTTGGGTGGGGTAGTATCTAAGACAACTCCTTATGTAGATGTAGTATACTGGGCTCTTCGGGCTTGTATCACTCCTTGCAAATACTATTCATACTTGTTCCATTGCCTGATGTTCTGTTACCCCTACTAGTTTGTGAGTACATATGAGCAGAGACTCTCTTATTCATCTTTACATCCCTAGCTCCAAGCAAGGAGTCCCATAGGTATTTGTGGAACTGAACTGAGATCACAAAGAATGCCCCTCCCCACTTTTCAAGCTAGTGACTCCAATGAATTGATTGATTCAGGTCCCCTCACCTCCAAGGATCCCAGACAAATTGAGATAAATTATGTGGCAAGCATTTGCCTTTCTTTTGTCAGAAACAATTCTATTAACTCCTTAAACCATGATCTCTGGACTATATTTCCCTAATAATTATCCATGGCTTTATTCCTTTTCCAGTACATTGCAGCTTTCTCCTTTACTCCCTAATTTAGGTTTTCCCTGATCAATAACTTCTCCTTGAGAGATAGACACTTTAGATAAATGCCACATTTAATGTTTCTGTTTTGTTGCCCTGACTGGTGTGGCTCAGTTGGTTGGGCATCAACTGGCAAAGCAAAACGTTGCCGGTTCGATTCCTGGTCAGGGCACATGCCTGGATTGCAGGCACGGTCCCAGGTTGGGGCATGTGTGAGAGGCAACCGATCACTGTTTCTCTCCCTCTTTCTCTCCCTTCCCCTCTCCCTAAAAATAAATAAAATCTGAAAAAACAAAGCTTCTGTTTCTGCAGACATCTTCAAGCGATGATTGCAATGGTACGTGTGTGTATGTAGAGATATATATCTCAACACAAAACTATTTGATGGGGAAATATTCAGCAGTTAGACCAATTGGATGATTTACTTAGTGAATAATGTTGTCTTTTATGTTAAATTTAATGACAGTAAGCAGAGTCATTAACAATGGGGAAATACATTTCAGAAACATTCAGAGCCAACTAGAAGACTGTGGTGGAGAGACGTTTATCTATGGCTGTGACAGTGTGAGTGGGGGAGAGTTAAACCAGAACTGGGAAATGTGTCAGTCTGATGCAAGCTTCCACGGTGAACCGTGGGGATTGGGCATGAGTATCAGTTTCTGGTAAAAAGTCAGGCTGACATGTCAAAATCCCAGTCCTGCTAAACTGCGCCAGCAGCCTCATGCCCACTGCAGGGTTCGACAGTGGAAACGGCGGCCTCCCTAGGGATGTGTTTGAGGGATGAAAAGTTGCTTGAACCATATTTGCAAGGCTGTCATCTATTTTCTGCTTTAGTTATATATAGGATACTTTTTTCCTTAAGAATTTTTAACCAAATTTTAGGCTACAATATAGCAACACTTGAGAATGTCATTTTGAAATGGTGGTGAATACTGTTCAGATATAAAATGACGACTACTTTCAAAGAAGTCACATTGTTTGTTTTTTGTTTTTTTTTCTCTTAAACTTAAGGTATCAATGAGCACAGGGGAGGAGCAGTGAGGAGGTGCAGTCCTGAGCGGCTAAGTGCCACAAAGCAGGCTAGGGAATAAACACTGGGATGCCAGGTGGAGTACAGAGTTCCAGGGCCAGAATGTCTGGTGACTGTGGCTCTCTTTCCTCTGGTGCCCAAACGGTGGCCTGAGTTATTGCTGTCTAAACTTGGGCTGAGGGTAAATAAGTGTAGTCATTTGCACTGAGGCTCGTGGAGGACTCATTTGAAGTGTGTGGGGCAGAACTCGGCTAGTGTGGCGTCTGCTGTCTCCAGCCTTCCCTCCGGCTGGGGCCATTCGTGAACCCCCCAATCCTACCCTTACATGGTCTCAGCTATAACTATTTTCAAAAGCTCTAGCAGTAATTAGACAAGCTACTATGAAAGAGAGCATTATACAACCGTTAAAAACATATACAAAAACCAAAGCTCATTAGAGAAAGATAATATTCATGCAGATTTTACAAACCGTGTCTTTAGGGTGGCCCAATAAGTAGAAATATGGGGACCCATGCTTGTCACTTTTCATGCACATGGAGAGACTGGAAGGTACCATTCCTAAAGGAAGGGGAGGAACAGCCTAGGACCAATCATTAGAATTAACAGAACCAGTGACAAAGATATATTATTACTGTTAGAATCAAGATTGCTTAGTATGTTTAGAGTAGCTGAATAAAAATTATCTAGGCAGTAAGAATATAGACTTTAAGTAAAGCTAATCGTATCAAGCATGCAGCAAGTGAAATTAGTGAGAGACTGAGCTACATGTGTATTCCAAAAGTAGATTTTTCTCAAAATATCGAGGGCATCCTGAGGTGCTTTTAAGGAGGCATAAATGTTAAAAAATATTGAAATGGTACTATCAAATTTTTGCAGATTTTTTTCATAATGATGAGATATTTCAGTGATAGCAGCTGTCATTTGAGATTCAGTCACAGTAATGACTTCCGAATTTTGAAAAATTCTCAAGCTGAGGACATGTTGTGCTCATGTTTATATTATGTTTTCTCTAATAATCTCATAAGTTCTTATAGTTCCCCTCACCTCTGACAATTTGCTTATTTATATTCAAAGTTCACAGTTGACTTGCTGGCTGTAATTGTTTTCTGGAAAAAATAAAGCTGAAAAAAATGCAGCAATGTCTTGCCTGGTGTGCTTGGCTATACTCACCTGCCTGAGGACTGTGCTCTGAAACCTGCCCCTTAGCGGCTGTTCCTGTGTATCCATCTCAGCCCATGGGCTATCACTCCTTACCTACACAAGGATGGGTACCCAAGACTGCAGAATACCTAAGTCAGTAACCTCCAAGAGACAGATGCCTAGGAGATGCAATTACTGCTCCCTCGATGCCTACTACGGTGTTTCTCAGCTCTGCAGGGTGTGAGGTGAAGGAGATGTGAAGTTAGGGTGATTCAGGAGAACTTAACCCATGCAGCTCAGACATTTGGAGGCCTGATCCCCTTTTTGACATGTATACTGATGATAGTTCTATCTAAATGCCTAACTTGCTCCCCACGTGGTGCTGTGTATACATGGCTTCAGTGTGTAGAATGGAATAGTATTCCCACAAACTTCTGATTATGCTACAGGGTATTCTCATAGCATGGAGTGTCTGAGGGAAGGGGCCCATAGGGTGAGAACTAACATGGAGAGCTTAAATGGAAAGAAAACCCTCTATGGTAAGGAAACGAATACTTTACAATGAATATCAGAGGTAGAAATTACATTTCAGGATTTATTAGTTGAATTTACCATTCAGCCTCGCCAAGATGCAAGCAATTTTGTGCAGAAACGATCGGGCTGTTTTAGTGTCACACAGAAAGGCTCTCATCTGGTTTTAAATGGGGCCTTCATTAGGCTTGGAAGATACATGTGCTAAGAAACTTCACGGCCACAAAGTCAAATAAAAGGGCCCAGAACACGGTGGACATAAATTGCAGGCTGGGGTAGAAATTACTGTGAAATGTGAAAAACGGGGAGTTGCATACTGTGCGAGGCATCTTTAATGCACACTTTATGAGTGTGTATGTCCAGCCCTAAAATCCAGGGTCCTGAAGAGGCCCGGGTCACAATCTGTTGTATACTGCACGCTGAAAAGACCAGAGACCTTTCTACAGAAGTATAAAAGGTTATTTTGTGAGCAAATGTCGAGCCACATTATACTTAAAAGCTTTTTAGTTCAGGCTATGTGTATGTTTCCTGTTCTATTAAAAAATATTTGAGCCCAAACAGCACACTGGAGAATGTGTGGTTCTCAAAGGTTAGAGATTTTGCTACAATTAGAGCACATAATTCAAGCCTGGAGTAAGGTATTGTGTAATTTTACCTTCGGTTCTGACTGGGGAGTTCAGTTAAAAAGAAGTACTGGGCGGCCTTCATCAGAACAGGTTATCAGGGCAATCTTATCTGTGAGCAAGACTGCAGGCATAGGTCAGGAATAACATAAAGGTGGCCTTATGGGTTCCATGTTTCTTCCATCAGAAATGAGCGGTGCAGAGTACTTTAGTTTAAAAATTAAAGCTGGTGCCCTAGCTGGGTGGCTTGCTCGGTTGGCGTGTCATCTTGTACACCAAAATGTTGCAGGTTCGATCCCTGGTTGGGGTGATCAATGTTTCTCTCTCTCTCTCTCTCCCTTTCTCTCTCTCTCTTTAAAACCAATAAAAACATATCCTCAGGTGAGGATTAAAAAAAAGTTGGTGAGTTGTTTGGCTAAGGGATACAAGGATAGGGGAGTAGGCATGGGCATCTGAGCGGGGCTCGGAGACTTGATGTTTGCTGGTCACGGCAGTGGGCTGGGTCTACCTAAGGTTTGGCCTAAGGTACTAGATGCCACTTTGAGCAACTGGAGAGCAAGGTTTTGTTGGCAAACTCCTTGTTAAGCATCAAAACCTTTTCTGTATCATCTCTACTTTGAGACAAGAGAAAATCAGAGAGTGGGGAATGGTTTTGGCATTCAGCACCAGCTTCAGAGGGGCCTAGCTGGGGGCTCAGAAGCTCATCTTGAATGGACAGTCTCATGCTATGAACAACAGGGTCAGACTCCCCTTAATGAGTGGAGTGGGAGCTGAGTTCTGATTGTCAAAAACACCTGAAATGGAAAATGGGAAGATAATGGGGGAAAAATCTAGTTTCCTTAAAAAACAAGTTTGAATGGGTGCATGTTTGGAGAGCTATTCAGACTGGATGGGCAAAGGAAGAGCCAGGATGAGGGGTTAGGTGTTCTCAAATGGTGGGAGGCCGATGAGGCCTAATGTGGGCAGAGAGAAGTAAATACCTCTGTGGGCCTGGCTTTCACAACAGAGCTGGAAGAGATAAATCCTACCCTCTCCCGGGCACAGATTTCCCTGGAACAACACTTCAAAAATATAGAGTCCTGGGCTGAATCAGCTCAACTGTGTGTGAATGTGTGTTTGTATCTTTAAAACCACGATGCATCGTGGTTTCTTGTCTCTTAACCTTGACCCTTGATCTCCACTCTCCACTCCTCCTACCATGTAAGAAATATTTTCTTGAATTCATGACTTCTGTGTTCCAGGGTTCTTACAGTAGTCAGCAGTGTTCCTCTGAGAAATCTGCCCTCTCCCCTGACTTTTGTGGAAGCAGCCCTCTTGTGGGACAACTTAGCTTTCGTGTTTGGGGAAGAAAGGGAATGTTCTTATCAGAGCCTAAAATATGGCTCTCCAGGGTGAGTTACTGAAGGACTAGAATATTTAGGTTTTCCAAGATGCACGTGGGAGCGCTGCTCTGAGGGGTTTGGGAAAGATATCTCTTCCTTGTGTATGTCCTCCAGCCGCTTAAGTGTTTGGGATCTGAAGGAGGTTGGAACTCAAGAGTCAAATGGGGTCTTCTTGGTAGGTTTCTTGGTTGTTATGTGGACTAACATATTTTATCAGAGTCTAAAATACCTAAAAAGTGAGGACTTGGGGAAGGGGTCACTTCATATATCCTTTAAGAGAAATGTGTGTCAGAAATCATGTAAGATTATCCAAAAAGATGAAATATCTTTATGGCCCAGTTTCCACATAAACCATGTGAAGAACTGGAATTTCATCCTCATCCTACAAACACTTAAAACACTACACGAGGTTTTGGTTGAGCGTGGAGAAAGGAATTTCAGAGTGGTGTGTTTGTTAAGGAAGCACCGACCACCTCCATGAAACAGGAGCCTGCTGGATGTTTCCTGGTTGCAGACTATCCGGGGTTGCCTGAGCGCTGCAGAGCTCCGTCCAAGCCCTTTAGCCGGCAAGACTGGAGTTCTGCCTGGCAGCCTGTCCCTTCCCTGCCTTTGACTCAGTAGTGTGTACTGGAGTGATCTGTGGAGCCTGTCAGGGAAAAGGAAGATACACTCAACCATGAATGTCAGAAGCTGAAATTAAATTTCAGAATTTATTATTCAAGCTGCCTTTTGCCCCATTAAAATGCAGGTGAATTAGTGCAGAGGCTATGGAGCCACTTAAAGCTCCCACAACCCATCTCTGAGGGAGAGGCTGAGGCAGTGGAGACCCTGCCCTTGCCTTGTGTCTGGGGCACAGGAGCCCCTCCCTGAAAGCCTCGGGGACTGAGGTCACAGCGCTTCAGGCCCCCTCAGGCAGTAGCCACAGGAGGGGCAGAGCAATGGTGAACAAGTTTGCTGGATAAAGTTTAGGCTCACTAACCTGGAATTTGGAATAATTCAGACAAGTTCTAAGTACACCTTTACCTGTACTCAGCAAGTTCTTTCTTCAGAAAAAGTGGAAGGTATTAGTATGAATATTACAAAGGAAATGCTTAACAAACCAATGAAGCCAAGTACTTTTCAAGGATTCTTAACATTCTAGAAGTACTTATTAAATTTCCTAATTAATTAATAAACCTCATTTAAATGTCTTTCATTAGAACAGATCCGTTGGGACCCTTTAATCAGTCACCAATTTGTTAGAATCAGTTGCTACATGAAACCTTATTCTTCGACTGTCAGCTCACAGGGGCCAGAACTGCCCTACTGGTGGTGTCTGCAGTGCTTCACACATTGTAGGTGCTCAGAAAACCCTGGCTGAGTTGTGGAAATAGTAATGATATCAGTTAATGGTATTAATTATAGGCTCTGGCTCACATGGCATATTTGGTAGGGGTATTCTGTCTGAAGTTTTTCCCTGATCAGAGGGAAGACTTGTTGAACAACTAATTGTAAACAAGATTATAATGCTTATGATTTTATTTGGCAATGTATATTCTTAAAGAAGAATAAACAAATAAACATTGCATAGTTCCATGTAAGGAGAGACTAGTACTGCTTGATCTGGGGCTCTGATATGATCATCATAAAGCATTTTTATTTGTTGATTAAAGGAAGATCTTTTTTCTAAGATTTAACTTATTTACTTTTTAGAGAGAGGGGAAGGGAAGGAGAAAGAGAGGGAGAGAAAGATCAATCTGTGAGAGATACATAGATGCATTGCCTCTCACATGTCCCCAACTGGGGTGCAGACCCACAACCCAGGCATGTGTCCTGACTGGGAATCGAACCAGCGACCTTTATGTTTGCAGGCCGGCACTCAGTCCACTGACCCACACCAGCCAGGGCTAAAGGAAGATCTTTAAACTGTTTGGCCCATTCAGTTCTTTAGCTGGTAGTCACTGGCTCAGTCAGATCTTTATTTACTTAATGCAGTTTTATTATACTTATAAAAAGTAAATAATTTCATTTACCAAAAGCCTATAATCAAGTTAAAGCCTATTATAGACACAATTAACTTTGGAAGTGTAGGCAGAGTCTAACTCACACACTGGTTCTTTCTTTCCCTTTGCATGTGCATTTGGCGTTAGTTGTCGCCGGACTGTTGATTTGTGAGAATTCTTTGTCCTTATAACCCTGCCTGGCCTCTCACGACCACCAGAGACCCCCATTTACACACGGACTCCATCATTCTGGCCATAAAGATCTGCCCCGTTGCTTTTTAAGAGAATAAACAGGCCAGACCACCAGTCAAGACTGGAAATCATATTACTATTTTGCTTTATTTTGATCAGATTTGCACAGCAAATACTACCAGGGGAAGGTGTGCATGGGTCTCACTGCTTGTGTAAAGCATTTTTTTCACCCAGCAGCCCCCCCGTTTCCCCTGACCCTGGCTCTGTGGCTCGGTGTATGAACCAAGTAAGTGTTCACATTGTAGTCCCTGAATGCCAATGAAGGCCACCCGTATTTCAAGGCAGGGAGCTAATTTGTGTAACTTATTCCTTTGCAGCTTTAGGTCCACGGTGCATGCTTGCTTTTCTCTTAACCTTTTTAGATGTAACTCAAATAGCAACCCCCAGTGGTAAGGAGAGCACTCCTTTTGATGTGGCGCCTTTTGATTTTTCTCTCAGTATGGAGGAGTGAAGGTTCCTTATTCCTGCCAGTCATTGAGATGCGGGTCAGGGGAGGGGGGACTCATGCTCTCTGTTGAGTTTATAATCAACAAATTCTTATCCTGAGGACTAGAGTAGAGTTGAAGTGTCTCTCTCCTGAGCTTCTCTTTCAAGGACTTCACTGTAAAAGCAACTTCTCCTTCAAAGCCCTTATCCTTTCCCGACTCCCCTCGCCTGCTCAGCAGCCGCAGTGTGCAACCACGGCTCTCACCACTGCCTTTGTTGATTCATGCCTCTGAGCTGGCCGAGGTGTCACCTGCCGATTAGTCTTACGGTAATTACTGATGGCATATTTGCAGCATACTTATTTCTCTCCTCGGCTCACTTGGAGTCACACTGATTTTGTTTAGTCAACAATCTGACAGGTTACCCATGGCATTTTTTGCAATTGTCCCTGCACTTATCTCTCTGTCACAGATTGCCTTAGGAACGCAGTGTGAGAGTTTTGTATTTCTCTTGACTGAAATGGCTTTTCCTTGGTGTGGACCGAAGTCCAGATAAGGGTCTTGCTTCAGAGCTGTTCCGAATTCTGTAGGTATCGGAGGAGGGAATGGCAGACACCACTGGAAAGCCTTCCGTGGACTGTTGTTTTTCAGTCTCCTAGCTTTCAAAGTTTGCTCTCTAGGCTGGGTTAAGTCTGAACAGTTCCCCAATAAGTTATGTCTCCTATGGATTCTGATAACCTCCTTTAACCATCTTTTAAGGATGGATTTTATGTCAAGTTTGGGATCTTAGAAGGCAAAGAAAGAAACCAAACACAGGATTAAACTTACAGTTGACAGAAAAATCAAATCAGTTTGCTGGTGACTAGGGTGCATTTGGACAAAGTGAATTATATTTTTGGTTATACCTTCTGATAAACTCGAGCATATTTTTTTTTGTTCTTGTTGCTGTTATTTTATATTGTCTCCTCCCCTGCCACTTGCCAATTTTATTAAAATACACTCTAGTTTATCCTGGACAATAATTCTGTTTCATGATATAGTCTGTTTAACTGATGCTGGAAGAATTATGATGTTCTTTAGCTGTGGGCACTCCTTTTATGTTGGGTCGCTTGTGTAGCCCATGAACGGGGCTACCTCTTCAGCTTGCTCCTGGTGCAGGGAAGAATTCACACAGCAGGCCTGTGTCTGCTGTCCTTACGAAGACCTGCCTGCCGTGTTGGTTCCTGCTGGCACCTGTTGCAATGACTGGCAAACTGTCCTCTACAGGAATAGAAACCTTTCCCTAATTGTTAAGGGTGTGTGTCCCTCTGCCTCAGCTGTTTATACAAACAATGTGGTTTATGCTGGACACCTGCTTTCCTTAGGGAGACTGGGATTTTGGTACATGCTAGGCAGAGAGCGCCTGCGTGATCAGCCCCCAGTACAACGAACCTTGGGCACAGAGTTCCCAAGGTTCTCTGATGAACTTCCCTGGGCAGCAACATCACACATATGTTGTTGCTTTTTTCTTGCTGGGAGAAGTGTGCTCTCTGGTGACCCCTCATGGGAGAGGGGGAGAAGGGAAAGGAGAGAGAGAGGGAGAGGGAGAAAGAAAGGGAGAGAGGGAATAAGGAAGGGTGCACGTGGATTCCTCCAGAGTCTGACTGTGTTTTCTGCCCCTTATGATCACACTGCGCATCCTTACTAAATCACTGTAATGAATCTTGTTCTGAGGGCAACTATACCCTGAGCTGCAGGAGTCCTTCCAGCAACCTGAGTGTGGACTGGTCTTGGGGGCCCCTGAAGCCCCTCCCTCACATGCTGATCTGATCCGTAACCTTCTTGGCTTCTCATGCATAACCATGCATCTTTCAGCTTAAGAGTTTCCTGAAGAGCTGATGTTTACTAAGTTTATGATTATTCCTTTACTTCCTTAAAGGAAATTTCTCTTCTCTATTAAATTTGATCTTTTGTGACATAATCATTAAAGTTACTTTACAGTCAAAGTCAATGTCAATCTCACATCAAAAGTAGCTGACAAGCTCTCATATTACCAGCAAGTATGACTTAATGTTACATTTTCAAATATATTTAGATGAAATTCTGAAATACTGCTAGAGTTTTGGTCCTTCAACAGTGTGACTAGATATTTAACTCTCTGTGTTGGTTAATTTTAGAATTTAACCTTAATTAGATATTTTTGGATAATAGTAAAAGTTAATGGGATAATGTTGACATGATCTTGAATTTTTGACTTGTTCAAAAAATGCCTTGAGGTAGCTTCATGCTTGTGCATTTCAGTTTATGCCACAGCTTGCTTAGTAGTGCTGTCCTAACTGACCACTACAGACAGGCAGCTGGCATGGTGGGCCCTCAAAGTATGGACCAAATAGTGCTTCTATGAAAGAAAAGAAAGCTCAGGATAGCCATGTTGCTCAGATTAACTTTTTAAAAGCCAGTTTAACCAGTTGGAACAATAAGAACAATACTGATGCTACAAAAATCCCTTGGTATAGGTAATAGTCAGGTCTTGCCATGGAGTAAAAGATACCTTTAAAACGAGGTATTTTTTAGAAGTGATAGAATCTCACAGGTCATTTGGATATTGCTGAATTACGTCATCCTTTAGGGTGTAAAAAGTCATTCTACTGCGTGTTCAGATTCTTTCATTAAGGGATTAATGCCAGTGTCATTGAACAGAATCAGACCTGTGCTGATTGCTAATATTAATATCTAAAAATATTTTATTAGCTCTAAACATTAACGGTGAGAAATTGGGATGAATTATTTCCTTGGGCACAGAGCCAGCCCTACAAAAACTTCTGAATCCTTTCTGACTCTTAAAGTGAGGGTTTGCCAGCCCTTTTAAAAGGCTCTGGAGTGTGTTCCAGGACCTGGAAACAAAGCATTTAAGGGCTTTTGAATTCAGATACTTCAACTCAACTCAGGAGTATAGTGTCCTGCTAAATAGGCGAGTCGATTATTAGGTAACAGGCAAAAAAAAGATAATCTGAGAGGGGAAAGTACTATTTAGAATATTTTTTTGAGGGGAAGGGAGGGATGGAGGAATGAAAGTAGGAGTCAATTTATCTAGGTCAACGATTTGAACTACTTACTCTGGTCAGCAGTTGGCTCCTATTTCCCTAATCCAGATGGGCATTTTCTGCTCTGCGCCTCACTGATACCGGTCTGTCTGTCTGTCACTCTCAAGATTAATTAAAGGATAGTTCAGGTCACGTAATGACCACCCAGCAGTTCCTTAGTAATGCTGTCAGTGGTGCCTTAAATAGACTTCTGGGAAATAACACCATTAAAGGCTTTTGAAGGAAATCTATGAATTAAAATGCACTTTACAGCCTTCTTCAAAAACATGTAGATACACAACATAAGTATGAATTTTTTGAACATCCCTAAATACCAAGGAAATGTAATCACAGCATGAACTAAAGCTTACATTTTCATCTTCACACCCTGAAAATTTGTGCTTGCCTGTCCTTTGTCCCCAATTATATGTCCTATGGGTACAGTGTGATGCACAAGCAATTTTAGAAAATAATTGATAAATTACTGTGGACTCAAATGAACAGAAGACTATCGGTCAAATTACAAAAGTTCTAATATCATAGTGATGGCTGGATTTCCCAGCACACTCAGAGATGCCCCGAAAGGTCCTATATTTGCTGTTTTAAACATTACTTAACTAAGGGAGCAAAAGAAAGAGCTTACACATATATATATCTTGTGCTCAAGTGCACATATGTGCCTAGATATCTATTGATAGCTAAATATATTTAGGTAGCATCAGAGAACTGACGTAGTCTTATAAATAAGCATTGGCATTTACAGTACATGGAAGAAGCAGAGAAAGGGTGAATCAAAACGTGAAACGCACCATACTCTGGGACCTGCCCCGTCCCGCGCTTCAGCAGCAGCCTGGCTCTTCTTCCTCCAGACTTGATGAGTTCTATTGCTCTGGCGTGGGTCATGTCCCTCGTGCTCTCCCCATTGATTTCAATGATTTGATCTCCTACCTGTTAATTAAAGAAACATTAAGTCACCCACAGATGGTTCTACTCGGGTTGCATCTTCAACAGATTAGATAAGGATCGTAGATTACCAGTTTCCTGAGAACATTTAAATGATTTGGTTGTAGCCTGCTGCTGCTTATAAGAAGCTAGTTCCTGGCTACATCCTGGATCTGACCACCAAACTTAATTTACCTTTATAGAAATTAGCATATCAGGCCACACAGGTTGCGGTGATATGCCACTTATATTTAACCTGTATGGCAGGGACTATGGGTAAACTATTTAGCATTTAAGAAAAAAAATAGGGAATAGGTTTGATATCACTCTTTAAAATAATCCGGTACCTGAGCTTTGAAACAAGAAGTAAATATTTTAAGGCCTTTTCATTAAACACAGTGCCAGCTTTGGGCTCAGCGCAGCATCTAATTCAGCAGGTTGGATGGAATAAATGGATTTTGGGCTTTTCTGCAAATTCTTATTATGCATCATTTAAATTTCCCTGGGTGCTATTGTGATATTGCCTTCTTTTTAAATAGTGGTTCGTTGATATTCAAGTTTGAGGATGAGTTTTCTATCATAGTCCTTTGACTTAGAAATAAGATCCTCTATTCTCCACACATGAGTAGTGCCCTTGCTGAATCTTTGCCAAGTGCATACATGGTTGCCAAGGCCATTTGGTGAAATATCCGTCCCTCTTGATTTGTCATAAATGCCTGGGTACCATAAGCAATTCCCATCTAAGACTTTGTGAGTAGATATTTGGAATAAAATAGGTTCAACCAAGAGCACATCATGTAACTCCCACAGTGCCATAATTGTCAGGAAACTTTGAATTAAAATGTTTCATTTCAGTGCAAGTCACTTCAGACAAATTAGCCTGGAAAAGCACAATGAGTTGTTTTGCAAAAATGCTGTTTTAATTTGGACCCTTAAACAAAGCAGTTCTAAGTCTAAACTCCACAATGCAGACAGATTGCAAATCAAGTCTTTATAGGAGAGCATTATCAAGGTGGGTCCTGAGGGCTGGGCAGGAAGAGGAACAAAACGTTGCCATCACAATGGCAAGAGGGCACTAAAATAAGACCACTCCACCCAAAAGCGGGGGAGAACAAATGCATGTTTGTTGCAGCAAGGAAGTAACATCTTTACTTGAAGGTGATTCTCCAGGGACAAGGGTTCCGATACAAGGAAGGGAGGACTTCCCCCTTTGTGTAGTGCTCAGTGTCCTTTGGAACTGTGGTTTTGGGGCAACGAAAGAGGTTGGCCTCAATGGCAAGACTTTCACGTTCCTCAGAAGAATCACAAAAGACAGGACTAAATTAATTTGGTTTAGGACCAATGTTTGCAAGATTTTTTTTTCTGATCTCCTTTCCAATAAGGCAATAGGCACAGCCTAAAGTCAAGTAGCTTGCTAGTGGCCACAAATCCCAGCCAGAGGCAGACGGGACCAATTATCTTTCTCCTAGCAGTCCCCACCCGTGACTGAAACCTCATGGCACTGAATTAAATTATAGAAGCAAAACAAAACTTCCAGTGTAGTTACAGCAGTGAGTCTTCATTCTTAGCTAGACTCTCTTCTGAACTTGACTCACATATTCAATTGATTACTAAACATCTTCACTTGGTGTCCAACAACCTCCAACTCAACACCAGCAGACTGGGCTTCCCATCTTTCTCCAAAAGCCATTTTTCTTCTTAATTCCTGAGGCTGGTTCATATTACTGCCAATCACACAAGCCAGAAACCCGGGGGTCATGCTGGGCTCCTTATTGCCTCAACTTCTCTGCATCTGTCTCTGTTCTCAAATTTTATTCTATTGCTAACTAGCTCAGTTCAGGTCTTTAACTGGATTATTCCAATGATCTCCTATTACCCTACCACTAATATCTTCTCATTGTCACCAGTCACTCTTCTAAAGGACATCTTCCCAAAGGCATCATGCCAACAGGCCGTTAGGGCCTTCCACATGCCACCATTCCCTTTGCCTTGTCCTCCCCCATGGCCTGGTGCAAGGCCAGCCCAAGCATCTTCTTCTGTGGGATACCTTCCTAGGCCTTGTCTTCTTCTAAAGCAGAAGTGTCCAATCATCATCACGACACCACACACTGCTATTTCTCATATCTCATACAGAGTTATAATTCTCTGTCTTGCCTCCTAGATTTTGAGCCTTTTCGCTCATCAAAAAATTTCTGAGTACTTATTATGTGCTAGACAGTCTACTGGAGAGATAAGATAAAGATAGTGATAAATGGTATAGTTTCTATCTACATACAAGTCCTCAGTCTAGTTGAAGAGAAAGTGGGTAAGATAATTACTATTCAATATATCTTTGGTATGACAGAGGTATTAGAAAAGTGCTAATGGAACAGAAAAGAGGGATATGAAACTCAGAATGGGTGGGGCTGGTATTCAGGGAGAGCTTCCTGGAAATGGTGACATTTCAACAAAGTGTTGAGGATATCAGTAGGAGTTTCCAGATGAAGGAGAAGGAATAGTATTCTAGGCAGAGAGAACAGCCCATGCAAAGACCCCGAGATTCAAGAACATTGTATATTCAGCAAAGAACTGTTAGTTTATTCCGCCACTCAGGAGTTTGAACTTTATTTTAAAGGCAACACCAAGGCACTGAAAATTGTAAACAGCGAGTAACCTGACCAGGGAAGCAAAGTGCTGCTTAGTAATCTCCCTGAGAGGACTTCTGGTCAAGACGGAGGAGTAGGTAAACACGCTTCACGTCCTCACACAACCACAGAAAGAATTAGAACTAGATCTCAAAATAAATAATACCCAGAACCATCAGAAAATTGAGCTGTATGGAAGTCAGCAACCAAGGATTTACAGAAGCCATATTCATCCAGGTGGGTAGGAGGGGTGGAGACATGGAGATGCAGCGTGGTGTGGAGAGGTGGTGGTGGAGGAACGGGAGGTCTGACATTCACCTGTGGTGGATAAAAACCAAGAGAGATACCTTGGGAGCAAGCAATCCCAGCCCCAGGCCAGACCGCAGAGCCCAGGATTCCAGTTGTAGGAAGACAAATCCCCATAACTTCTGGCTGTAAAAACCAGTGGGGTTTGGAGAAGCAGAAGAAACTGCTGAATTTTCAGGAGACTCTACTTAAAGGGCCTGCATGGACTTAAAACATACGCAGACCCACCCCTTCTGGGATTCAGCGCCAGGACAAGAGCTGGAAGGGTACCAGTTGCACAGGATGAGTGCTGGGCAAACCTCCAGAAGCCAGGCAGTGGCACTGTCCCCTCTCCAAGCCCTTCCCCCACATAAAACCACAAAGCGGTGAAGCAGGTTGCCCCACCTCGGTGATTACCTAAGGCTCTGCCCCACACAATTTACACGTGCCTTTTTCTACAATAGGCCATGCTACTAAGACAGGAAATCAGAGAAGCTCTACCTAATACACAGAAACAAACACAGGGAGGTTGCCAAATTGAGGAGACAAAGAAATAAAGCCCAAATGAAAGAACAGAACAAAACCCCAGAAAGAGAACTAAACAGAAAGGAGATAAGCAAGCTATCAGGTGCAGAGCTCAAAATACTGGTGATCAGGATGCTCAAGAACTCATTGAGTATGGCAACAAAATTAAAAAGACCCAGAAAGAAGTGAAGGTTACATTAAGTGAAATAAAGAAAAATCTACAGGGAACCAACAGTGGAGAGGATGAAGCTGGTTTTCAAATCAACAATTTGGAATATAGGAAGAAATAAGCATTCAATCAGAACAGCAAGAAGAAACAGTAATTCAGAAAAACAAGAATAGTATAAGGAACCTCTGAGACATCTCCAAATGTACCAATGTCCAAATCAGAGGGATGCCAGAAGGAGAAGAGGAAAAGCAAGAAATCGAAAGCTTACTTGAAAAAATAATAAAAGAAACTCCCTTAATTTGGCAAAGAAAATAGACATACAAGTCCAGGAAGCTCAGAGAGTCCCAAACAAGTGGGACCCAAAGAGGACCATACCAAGACACATCACAATAGGAATTCCAAAGTTAAAGATAAAGAGAGAATCTTAAAAGCAGCAAGAGAAAATCAGATAGTTACCTACAGAAGAGTTCCCATAAGACTGTCAGCTGATTTCTCAAAAGAAACTTTGCAGGCAAGAAGGGACTGACAAGAAGTATTCAAAGTGATGAAAAGCAAGAACCTATGACCTAGATTACTCTATACAGCAAAGCTACCATTTAGAATGGAAGGGTGGATAAAGTGTTTTCCAGACAAGGTAAAGCTAAAGGAGTTCATCCTCACCAAGCCATTATTACATGAAATGTTAAAGGGACTTGTTTAAGAAAAAAGAAGATCAAAACTATGAACATTAAAATGCTAACAAATTTACAACTATCAATAACCGAATCTAAAAAACAAACTACGCAAACAAAGCAGAACAGGAACAGAATCATAGAGATGGAGTTCATTTGGAGGGTTATCAGTTGGGAGAGGGAAGGGGGAGAATGCAGGAAAAAATGAAGGGATTGAGATGCATAATTGGTAGGTACAAAATAGACAGGGGTATTTTAAGAATAGTGTAGGAAAAGGAGAAGCTAAAGAACTTGTATGCATGACCTATGGACATGAACTAAGGAGGGGATTGCTGGAGGGAATGGAGGTACCAGGCAGAGAGGGGCAAAGGGGAAAAAATGGAACAACTGTAGTAGCATAATCAATAAAATATATTAAAAAAAGAAATTTCCCTGAGACATCAGTAGGAAGAGTGAATTGGAGAGAAAGTGGGAGACTGAAGAAGGGAGCTGAATTTGTGAGGTTATCACATTGGGTATTAAAATGAGAAATTGGGAGGCTGTGGGGAAGGAGATAATGGGGTAAATGAGGTAGGGACTGGGACACATTTAACTGTGTATCTTGCACCATACATATTTGCCAACGAATGAAACATTTCCACAAGGCTCATATTGAGAACCATAGGACAAAGGGTCACAAGCAATTTCAACCAAAAAATCAAACCCTGACAACTACCACACCTGAGGATACTTCTGTCTCAAGACTGAGATTTCTAAAAGAACCATGTGGAGGGTGAAAGGAATCTCATGATATGATAGAAATAGTCACATCATTTGCACTCTGGTCACATACTTTATTATGGCAAGACTTAGGAAATTTGATGTTTTCATTCTCTTGTATGTTTATCTTCCCTTTTCCCTACTAAGAGCTCATGAGAATTAAGGGAGAAAATATTAGCACGGCAGAGCGATTGGTAGGTTAGAATACCATGTGGGAGGCTGAGAAGCAGTGGGGTCCAAAAGACGCACAGGGGCTGGGCTGACATTGCCTGTGTGGGAGTTTCAGGGGTGGGGCCCTGGAAGGAGTTGGGGGTGTTATTTTTATAGTTCCAAGGAGCCTGAGCTGAACTCTTGCCTTGGCAGGTGGCCATAATTTCAGCTTTCCATGAAGGCTCCCTTCAGAGGAAGAAGAGAACAACTCTGATGCTAGTTGAATTGAGGGTCCTTAGCTGCTTTTCTAAGACTTTTAATCACTCCCAAGCCTCTTCCCCATTACAGGGTGCCAGGGCAGGTAGTTGCTGATTTCCTGCCTCATTGGGAACAAGGGGAGTTTAGGAATAGTTCAAGATCTTATTAAGTTCAGAAAAATAATTTTTGGGTGGGGGGCAGTGATGGTCAAGAAATGAGATGGAAATGCTGCCACTGTTAAAGAGTCTGAGCTTCACAAGGTGTTCTGGGCATACTGAAAAAATGGGCCAACTCATTTGGACCTAGTGTCAATAGTGACAAACTCAGCACAGGACAGGCCTTAAGACTCCTGTCTCTCCTTGTGAAAATGGTGTATATTGTAAAAAGGCTTGATTTTCATTTTCATTCCAATATCAGTGTTCTGAATACTCATTGTAAATGAAATTCCCAAAATAAATTTGGGACGGATTCCTTTCCCTTGCATCCTCCTAGTATCCTGATGTATAAGGAGAAGGATCTGTCGGTGGGAGAAGAGGTTTTCCCATTACCTTCCTACCTCGTCTGACTTCACTGCAGCTGCCATGGGGCGGCCAGGTGAAGGGTGTCGCTTTCCTACATCACATGTGACTCAACTGGGGGAATTAATTTGGTAAAACCAATGGAAATTTTCTTTTCATGGATTGTGAAAAAGACGGGTTGTGACTTAGATGTAGTTTTTTTATTCCATCTTCTCTCCACCATGGAGCTATATTCAACTGAGCTACATTACTGAAATGAAACTTTAAAGATCTCCACTTGTTCTCTGAGAATTTTAGAACATCAAGTTCTAGTTAGAATTGAGAGGGGGGGGGATGTGGGGGGGAGGGGGAAGGGAGTGGGAGGGGGAGGGGGAGAAAGAGAGAGAGACCCAAATCACATAGACGTAGGTGAGGGACATATGTTGCTTTGTGTGGGTCAAGAAGATGTCAAATTTAAGAAGCTAACCAAAGGAGTTAAGGTAAATTCCAGGCATTTTTTTTTTAATGGAAGAAACATTTTTACCTGTGGTCCCTTGGGGTAACTAATAACCTCTCAGGGGCAAGGTGAGTGAGGTAAGACCGCCTGGCACAGCCAAACAAGTTCCACAATTCCACATCATGGCAGAGCTTTCCTTTACAAAACTATGATCAAATCCTTGAACTTGCTTGGGGTTCTGCAGGTAAGACTTTTTTTCTTCTTATTGGAAGGCCAAGGGAAGTAAAGGTGAAAGTTTCAATATTTCTTAAGTGGTTAATAGTTCAAGTTGTGAGGGAAAAAATGTAAACTCTGTCCTGTATGCTATTTTTGTAGCCAAGTCATAAAGAAAGTGTTCGGTTTGGCTCAATGAAATCTTTATAAGAACTAGATTAATCCTGGATTTACTTCAGCCCCGAGTCAAGCCCAGGGCTTGCTCCGACGTCTCTGCAAATGTGCTGCCCCGGGTGCAGTCAGTTAATTGCCCTCAGACTACCGCTGCACCCCTAAGAACCTCTTTCACATTGTTATGCCACTGAAACGATCCCAGATTATAATTAAGTGTGAGAAATTGAACTCCTTAGGGTTTTATGCAATAAACAATGGATATCTCCATTCCTTATTTTATGAAAAGCCTGGCTGTGGGCCATTTTTGTGGCTAATGGTCTGAGGTCACAGGTTAGCTCCATCAGAATTTTTCACTTATAGTCTGGTTTCTCCTGCTGACTTTAGGCCTCAACAGAACATACCTATTGTCTTTGTGTCATCTATACCTGTCACAATTCCTGACAAGTCAGCTCTTAGTTCATTACTGTTGAGTAAATTAATGTTAGGTTTGCTTTTCAGTAACAATAGCAGTCTTTGTTCTCACTGCACAGTAAGTTCAGCTTAAGTGTACCTCGGCATACCTTAACCTTTCTTGAAATACTTCCTAAAACTCTTCCAGCCAAACCATAACAATTTCAGTAGTACTCACAGGAGACCAAATCAGGTTTCAGTAATGGTGACCTACAAAAATTGTTAGAGACAGGAAAAGCTGTGGGAGACACGTGCTGAAGGGTTGAGAGAAACAGCCATGGAGGCTGAGTCTGAATGAAATTACAAAGTGCTAGTAAAAGAAATGCCAGAATTAGAGTTTTCACTGCTGCCTGGGCAGGCACCATCATTGGGTGCCCTGACAATAGGACACTGGGCTGCACAGGACAAAGACTTGCCCGATTTTCAAGTTTGGTGGTGGTACCTTTGATATATAATGGCTGTTTTCACAATGAACCTTTGTAAGATATTATTTAGTAACTCTTAGAGTAAAAATATTTTACGGGGGTTACACTGAGTGTTCTGGTTAACTTCCCACTTCTTCCGTGAGATTTGTGATTGATTAGACGGTGTCCCCCCGCGGTTGTTCTACATGGTGGTGCACAATTGCTTCAGCAAGGCACTGGCGCCCATCAGCTTGTAGGGTTTTTACAGAGAGAAAACTAACCCAATTGTTAATTGAAGCATATTTTGAGAACAAAATTCTCTGAATTTTATTTGCCTCAATTTATGTGTTGAAACTGTCTGAGACTCTTTATACTATATTCTAGATAGTAATCACTTCAAATGAAAACTTCCCAACATCTCTCAAGAAACCTCATCAAACTGGAAGTGTGAAATAGTCCTCATGGATTTACAGAAGAGCCCATAACCAAGGTTGTGCCGGAGCACATACCTGCTGAGAAGCGTCATGAAAGCGAGGGGAAAGGGGGCATTTGACGTTAGAGGCTGCTCTTACTTGATGTGGGTGGCGTACTCTATTTCATGTTTTTATTGTTTGTGAATTAACCCTTTAGAAAAGATTTAGTCACAGCTCAAAAAATTGTCAGTCTTTGACTTCAGCACCTACCCCGTGGTGGAGGTGGTGCCTTGGCTGGTCATTCAAACCAGGGGGTCAGCTATGGTGAAGATTCAGGGGGAGCACTCTGTTCAGGAACCTTCACTTTTCATTCTTACTTTGAAAACTCTCTAAATCAAAACATGGAAATATATGTCAAATTTAAAGATGATGCTTTGCTTAGTTATGGAAGTCAACTCTAAACTACAATTTGGTGTCTTCCTCACCAAACCTTTCTTTTTTCCTTGTCAAATACTAACCAACACTTTTCTCATACAGAGAATCTTATTAGGTTGCGTCTTTCTAAATCTTCTTACTCTTCGAGGTCTTTTAATTGGTGTGGATGTTGCATTCTTCAAGCCTCCCCTCCTCTGCTCTGTGTATGCTCTTTGGGTGATTTCTTCCTACCTTTTTAAAGCATGTCTCTTTCTGTGTCTTCGTACATACTATTCTCATTTGTCTAGAAACTGCACTCCTCCCTTCAAATAGCTGAATCTTACTCATCCCTTAGGAGGAAACCCAGGTATGACCTGGGAAGCCCTCCATGATCCCTCCAGTCTGGGTTGGGTGCCTTTCCTCAGCATTTCTTTAACAGTATTGACTTTGCCTGTCACTATCCTGTATGCTCTCCAACAGCAGAGACTCAGCCACATGACCAAATACCCATACGTGTTTGTTCAATGAATGGTGAAATTTTTCAGAAGCTTTTTTTTACTCTATGCTCCTCACGTTTTTTTTTTATTTTTAAAATATATTTTATTGATTATGCTGTTACAGTTGTCCCAATTTTTTTACCTTTATTCCCCGCTGCCCTGCACCACTCCCCACCCGCCATCCCTACCCCAGCCTTAGTTCATGTTTGCAGGTCATACATATAAGTTCTTTGGCTTCTACATTTCCTATACTATTCTTACTCTCCCCCTATCTATTTTGTACCTACCATATATGCTTCTTATTCCCTGTACCTTTTCTTCCATTCTCCTCCCTCACCCTCCCCACTGATAACCCTCCATGTGATCTCCATTTCTGTGATTCTATTCCTGTTCTAGTTGTTTGCTTAGTTTGTTTCTGTTTTTTTAGGTGCGGTTGTTGATAGTTGTGAGTTTTTTTTACTGTTCATAGTTTTTGATCTTCTTTTCCTTACATAAGTCCCTTTAACTTTTCATATAATAATGGCTTGGTAATGATGAACTCCTTTAACTTGACTTTATCTGGAAAGCACTTATCTGCCCTTCCACTCTCACTGATAGCTTTGCTGGATACAGTAATCTTAGATGTAGGTCCTTGCCTTTCATGACTTTGAATACTTCTTTCCAGCCCCTTCTTGCCTGTAAGGTTTCTTTTGAGAAATCAGCTGATAGTCTAATGGGAACTCCTTTGTATGTCACTCTCCTTTTCTCTCACTGCTTTTATGATTCTCTCCTTATCTTTCACCTTGGGTAATGTAATTATGATGTGCCTTGGCATGTGCTTCCTTGGGTCCAACTTCTTTGGGACTCCTCTCTGAGCTTCCTGGACTTCCTGGAAGTCTATTTCCTTTGCCAGATTAAGGAAGTTCTCCTTCAATATGTTTTCAAATAAGTTTTCAATTTCTTGCTCTTCCTCTTCTCCTTCTGGCACCCCTATGATTTGGATGTTGGAATGTTTAAAGTTTCTCCAGAGGTTCCTAAGCTTCTCCTCATTTTTTTGAATTCTTGTTTCTTCATTCTGTTCCACTTGAATGTTCATTTCTTCCTTCTGCTCCAAGCTGTTGATTTGAGTCCTGGTTTCCCTCCCGTCACTGTTGGTTCCCTATACATTTTCCTTTAATTCACTTTTCATAACCTTCATTCTTTCCTCTATTTTGCAACCATACACAGCCATTTTTGTGAGCATCCTGATTACCAGTGTTTTGAACTATGCATGTGATAGGTTGGTTATCTCTTCATTACTTAATTGTATTTTTTTTTCTGGAGCTTTTATCTGCTCTTTCATTTGTGTCTTTTTTTTTTTTTTGTCTTGGCACACCTGTTATGTAGTAAGGGGCAGAGTCTTAGGTATTTGCCAGGGCAGGGCAACCCACTTCACTGCATGTACAGGAGGGGTCCAGAAGGGAACAATTCCACTTGCTCAGCTCTCAGCAGGCTTTCAGTCACTTTCTCCACTACCCACAAGCAAATTGGGCCTTTCATGTGCTGAGTCCCAGGTGGGTGGGTTTGTGTACATTCTAGGACCCTGTGGGTTTCTCCAACAAACTCTCCTTTGAGGCTGGAAGTTTCTCCTGCTGCTGCAACCCCCACAGGATTTTTCAATGAGAGGTTTTGAGGCTTTATTTCCTAGCTCTGGAACCCTGGGTTGCGCAGTCTGCCTTGCTCCCCAGTTGTTCCTCCTGGTTTATCTGCACCCAAATGTGGGACTGCCCGCTGTGCTAGCCACCACCTCATCTGGTCTGCCAGCTGCCTCCTTGCCCGCCCAGGTTCTCCAGCTGCCTCCTTTCTGTGACTCCTTTCTGTCCTGGCTTCCCATCTCTGCCCCTCCTATCAGTTTGGATGAATGTTTCTTCTTTAACTCCTTGGTTGTCAGATTTCCATACAGTTTGATTATCTGGCAGTTCTGATTGCTTTTTGTTTTTAAATTTGTTGTTGTCCTTTTGGTTGTGTGAGGAGGCACAGTGTATCTATCTATGTCTCCATCTTGGCCAGAAGTCTATGCTCCTTATGTTTAAACCAAATTTAATGAAGGTCTGTAAAAAGTTTTACATTTGGTTTCATGATATATGTCAACAGGTTTAACTGTGATCAAATAATATAAAGTGCAGGTAAGTACCTGGTATATTCTAAACTATACAAGTATAATCTTTTATTATTAATTGTAGTTATCATCATCATCATCATCATTATAATGGTAGAAGAGAGAAAAAATGCAACACTGGTAAGATTTTCATCATGAATCTAGGAGAGATACTGAGATACTAATGTAACAGCTGATCTACTGAGGATATTTAATGGGAAATAAAGCAAATGCTTTTTTCTAAAAATATCACTGAAGTTAACAAAAAAATCTTCTGTTGGTTTGGTAAGTACTGCCTTTTAGGAATTCTATAGAATGTTAATGCTGTTTTTTACTTTATGATTTTAGATAAGTAGTTTTAGGAAAATAATCCTACTGAATGCTGGGCAGATAATCCAAACCCTAAACTAGGGGTGTCAAACTTATTTTCACCAGTGGGCCACATCAGCCTTACAGTTGCCTTCAAAGGGCTGAATGTAATTTTAGGACTGTATAAATGTAATTACTCCTTAACAGTTAAGCAAGAGCTCAGTGCTGCTCCTGGGTAGAAACAAGGTGCTGGGCCAGATAAAACAAGGTGGAGGGCCAGACTTGGCCTGTGGGCCTTGTGTTTGCCACCTGTGTGCTAAACTGAGACAGAAGGATGACTACAAGATTGGCTAAAGATATAACAGCAAAGACAGATTTTAAAGATGAGCTGGTTGAAGCAAAATATTTTGTAAAAGGGAAAAACACTACGATTCCATTTCCATATGCCAGTTTGACCACTTAGGCAAGAGGAGTCTGGGAAACTGTCTTAAAATTATCTGCCTGAGCAAGGATAGAAAGCTATCATTGTCTGCTCAGCCAGTGGCTTATCCATTTGCTCAGAAATCATTATGTTAAGTCATGAAGTCTGTTTCTCTCATTGAATGAAAAATAAACAAAAGGAAATCAAAGAGAAAACTTCCTATTGTGGATTCTGTGTAGACTATTTCCTTTCCCTGGATGTAATTGAGGGGAAACAGGGATTATTGTTCTGTGTGCTTATCTAATCAGATGCACTTATTTTCCAGATGCAAGCATGAGGCTTTGTACGATACTGGCACAGGATAACAATTCCTTCTTCTCCTGAAGCTGAGCTACTCACGTGGCGCATTTACATTTACTTTGTGTGTGTGCCCGTTCTGGACCTGACATGTTAACTGTGTGAATTAGAGTGTGAAAAGGATGCCAAATGGGTGGCTGGGGTGCCAGTCAGCTGCAGTTTAGAAGATATTTGATGATGGGACTGTTTCAGAGGTGTGGGCAGGCTTAAGACAAAGAGGACAGCTGAACACGGAAGGATATGCCTGGCATGTGCCGTTACCACTTGTAATGGCAGACCCTGGGGAGGAAAGAAAGTCACAGGGGTCTAGTGAGAGCTGGAACCATGGGACAGGGGCTGCCAGAGCAGAGCTGCAGTTGTGGAAGTAGGAGCCAGGCCTCCAGCACAGAGGGTAAGAAATACCCCAATCTCTCTACAGCAGACAGAATAATGTCCTCACAAAAGACACCCAGGTCTAGTTCCTGGAATGTGGACTATGTTACCTTATATGCCAGAAGGGATACTGAAGATGTGATTAAGTTAAGGAATCTTGAGATGGCAAGATTATCTTGCATTATCTGAGTAGACCCAATGTGATCACAAGGGTCGAAGTCAGAGAGAGATGTAAGGGCAGAAGCAGAGGTCACAGGTGAGAGAAGATGCTCTGCTGCTGGCGTGGAGGAGGGAGGAAGGGGCTACCTGCCAAGGAAAGCAGCTGGCTCCAGGAGCTGGAAAATGGAAGGAAGTAGATTCTTCCCTAGAGCCTCCAGCAGGAACCAGCCCCACTGACAGGACAATCTAATTTCAACCCAGAGAAACTGATTCAGAATTCTGACCTCCAGAACTGTAAGATAATAAGTTTGTGTTGCTTTAAGCTACCAAGTATGTGGTGATTTGTTATAGTGGGAATAGAAAATGAATAGACTTTTTCTCTTCCTGCCCTCCAATCTCTGGCCAGTGCTTCTCACTGCCAGATCCAACAGGGAACTAGAAGGCAGGGGACTTGGGTGATGCAGAAGATGTGTCCCCCAGACACAGAATAGGGCAGAGGATGGATCTAGGGGAGGAGGTGGGACAAAAGAGGCACCAACACTGGGGTGGGATATGTGTGGGGTGGGGACTGATTTAAAAGTAATAAATACAACAAATGAAGGTTTCTTTGTTGCCCTAAAATTCACATGTTGAGGTCATAACTCCCAAAAGTGATGGCACTAGGAAGTGGGGCCTTTGAGAGATGCTTAGGTCATGAGGGCAGAGGCCTGTGAGTGGGGTTAGCGCTCTCGTTAGAGAGCCCAGAGAGCTCCCTTGTCCCCGCCCCATGTGAGACTCAGCAAGAAGGCATGGTCCCTGAATCCAGAAATGGATCTTCATCAGACGCTGGATCTGCCAGTGCCTTGATTTTGGACTTCCAGTCTTAACCACTTAACCATCTCTTAGTTAAGACTATTCTTAACCATGAGAAATAAGTTTGTGTTGTCGATGAGCTACCCAGTCTGTGATTTTGTTATAGCAGCCTGAATAGATTAAGACAAAAGCTTTAAGAAATAATTTAAGAATAAGACAAAAAAATCAGGAGATGATAACCTTGCCCATATTGCAGAAGCTGTTTTTAGAAAACTTTGTTTTCATATTTCATCTTTATATATCTAGCCTCTTAAGATATCATTAGAGAAAGACAAGTAGCCCCAGAGTTACTGAGTGGATATTTTATTAAAAATTCCTAAAGATTTCAGAGTTGCTTTTGCATCCAGTCAGCTCCCACACCCCTCAATTCTACTCGTACTCTGTCTCTTGCCTCCACTTGCCATTCACCAGTCCTCTCTTCTCCCTCTTCTTTCAGTCCATATGGTTGCCACAATCATCTTTTAAAGCTCACCTCTGCCTTGGTCTCTCTCCTCCCCCAAAACCTACTCTCCTCCTCTGTGCTTCTTGAACGGAACCCAAACTCATCAACACGGTGTGAACATTGTCCAGGTCTTGCGCCCAGACTTGCCGTTTATCCCTGCCATTCTTTCGGGTTTAGTGTCACCTGCTTCTCGTTCCTCACTCTTCACTGGGTTCCCTCATCGTGCAATTTCGCTTGTGCCCTGGCTCATGATAGTGATTCTTGCCCTTCTCCCGACTTTTCCAAAGCTCATCTTGTAATCACGTCCATTCTTGAAAGCTCCACTCAAATCTTCCATGAAGAATCATTGGTTACTTCAGGGGAAAACTTGTCCCCGTCTCTCAGGGTCACTGCACCTTACTATACCTGTCTTACAATACTTACTGCAGCCCTGACTCTTGTTCCAGCCCTCTGTCTTTATTCTCCCCACCACCTTTTCCACACCTACAAAGTTATCAACTGGAAAGAGGAATGGTACCCTCTAGCAGTAGCTAAAAAACATATTGCCTTAAATATAGTAGATAATAAAAAGTTGTTTGTAGTGGGGACAGAATTTATTACTGTGCAAAGGAAAAATGATTAGTGGAAGGGTGATTGTCTTTGGGGGGTGGTAGGGGTATGTGGGGGTTTGAGAGAAGGGCTTTGAGGTCAGGATGCTGCGGGCAGTCTGTGCCTTGCTCACTGTTGCTCCTCCACCATTGGCGAAGCTGCCTAGCATGGGGTTAGAGCCTCATAAACATTTCTTAAGTAAGTGAATAAATACTATCTCCTTCATTTTGGTCAAGGCTAACCTTGAATTCGTGAGAATAAGGTCTTAACAAAAGTCCCTAACAACTGTTACAATATGAATAAGGTGAAAAGTATATAAAAGGAAAACAATACAATCTTCTACTTGCAGTGAGAAGCAAGCTTAGAAAGAGCAACGCTTTACCAGAATCAGCCGAAGAAGACTCAGCCACAAGGTGGAGGCATCTCTTTTCTTTTTGGAGTAAACATGCTTTTACTGGCATAACTGGCTAAAAGCAGACATATTAATTTTTACCTTTTGAGTCCTGTGAGAAGCACTGGGAAATAAATTCATATGGGACTTATATTATACCTACCATACCACATACAGCTTTAGGGCAGAGATCAAGTTTTATATTTTTTACCTTTACAGTATCTTTTGTGGCCTCCAGCACAGTTCTGACCGGAGGGAGAGGGGGAGAGAGAACAAGAGAGAAAATGACTGGTTGACTGTTTCATCTGGAGGTGAAGCAAATAAAAGAAGATGTTGCTGACAGCACACCCACTAAAACACCCACAGGAGAATTGAGGGCAAGGGGCCCATTCTACTGACTCTTTAATCTCTGGTTTCTGTTATTCTCACTTTAAGGTGAGGACTCTGAGCGTCAGGGAGGAAGAGGGACTTGTGAAAGGCCACACAGCTTCTAAGTGAGGTAACAAGGTAACAGACGAGACACAGGTTCTAATTCCCAAACCTAGCATTGGTGAGGAGGGGAGACAGGCACATGAGTAGGTTTTTACTTCATTCAGAGTTAAAGTTTCCTTCTACATCATCAAGAAAATAATGTTTGTAATTTATTATTAACCTTTGCAGTATGGTTTAAAAATGCACATAATCATGTGTCACAAGGAGCTTTCTCATCTTATTCAAGCATGAATAAGATCAACAGACTAATGGATGTCCTTGTGCCCAGTTTTAACCTGCACGAAGAATATATATACAAGGCAGAAAAACTCATGTCTGGGATCAACTATCTTTGTAATGAAAACAATCTCTGTGTAATAGCTTAATTTTAAGACAGCTCTCCAGAGGATTTTTACTCATTGGCACAGTATTCAATTGTATTGGCAATGAATGTGTAGACTACAATAATTTTTCTATTGATATGCTAACACTGAGTAAACAGAAAGTTAGAGTAGCATTGTATCCCTATCATTTTGTTGCACAAAATAAACATTATTCACTTTCCTTTCCTTTGCTATTTGAAGTCACATATTAATTACTTAAATTTTACAACTAGGAATGTAGCCCAGTGTCTAAAAATCTTGTTTCTGTTCAAGTTAATTCAGATTGTCCATCCATGCATGAGAACAGCTGAGCTATGAAATTGGGCAGCATGTTTTCTGGCAATAATGAGAAGATAATATTCCTTAGGAGTATTTAAGTGACATGACTATTGATAGGTTAATTGGAAATAAAAATGTAAAGCTTTTTTAAATCACTAGAATAAAAAGCCTCGGGTTTGTTGTAGCTTCACAATGCACTTTTTTAATTCTATTCACTTTGTAGTTTAGGTTAATAACTGTCTGATTAATGTAACTACGCTGCTCCCAGAATTCCACATACATCCCATGGCAAATAACCATTTCTAAAAGAAAACTTTCCCACTTACAACTTGATCACAGTCATCTAGCTCCCTCTACTCCTTTACCAAATTCTTGAAAAATGACTCCGGAATCTGACAAAGTGTATGGAATATTGGGTGGAGGAAAGAAATGCAATCTGGGCTTCCGGCCAAGATGGAGGCATAGGTAGACACACTCTGCTTCCTTGCACAACCAAAAGAAGGACAACAACAATTTAAAAACAAAAACCAACCAGAACTGACAGAAAATCGAACTGTATGGAAGTCGGACAACCAAGGAGATAAAGAAGAGACATTCATCCAGACCCGTAGGAGGGGTGGAGACGGGCAGCCAGGGTGGAGAGGACTCGCAGCTAGGTGGCAGATTGTGGAACGGGGCAGGCCAGGATGCAGCTATCAGACCCTGTGGCCCCACACTCGCACACAGATAAACCGGGAGGTACGGTGGGGGGGGAGCAAAACAGACTGCACAACCCAGGGCTCCAGCACAGGGAAATAAAGCCTCAAACCTCTGATTGAAAACACCCGGGGGGAGGGGGTGTTGAGGCAGCAGCAGGAGAAACTCCCAGCCTCACAGGAGAGTTCCTTGGAGAGACCCACAGGGCCCTAGAGTGTGCACAAGCCCACCCACTCGGGAACCAGCACCAGAGGGGCCCAGTTTGATTGTGATATCGGAGTGAAAGACTGAAATCTGGTGGAGAGGGGAGCAGGCGCCATTGCTCCCTCTTGGCCCCTCCCCCACGTACCGCATCACAGCTCAGCGACCAGCGTTACCCCGCCCTGGGGAACACCTAAGGCTCCGCCCCTTAAAGTAACAGACGTGCCAAGACAAAAAAAAAAAAAAAAAAAAAAAAGGCCCAAATGACAGAACACTTCAAAGCTCCAGAAAAAATACAACTAAGCGAGGAAGAGATAGCCAGCCTATCAGATGCACAGTTCAAAACACTGGTTATCAATATGCTCACAGAATTGGTTGAATCTGTTTGAAAACCAGATGAAAAAATGAAGCCTATGCTAAGAGAAACAAAGGAAAATGTACAGGGAACCAATAGTGATGCGAAGGAAACTGGGACTCAAATCAACGGTGTGGACCAGAAGGAAGAAAGAAACATCCAACCAGAAAAGAATGAAAAAACAAGAATTTGAAAAAATGAGGAGAGGCTTGGGAACCTCCAGGACATCTTGAAACGTTCCAACATCCAAATTATAGGGGTGCCAGAAGGAGAAGAGGAAGAACAAAAAATTGAAAACTTATTTGAACAAATAATGAAGGAGAATTTCCCTCATCTGCCAAAGGAAATAGACTTCCAGGAAGTCCAGGAAGCTCAGAGAGCCCCAAAGAAGCTGGACCCAAGGAGGAACACACCAAGGCACATCATCATTACATTACCCAAGATTAAAAATAAGGAGAGAATCTTAGAAGCAGCTAGAGAAAAGGACACAGTTACCTACAAAGGGGTTCCCATAAGACTGTCAGCTGATTTCTCAAAAGAGACCTTACAGGCAAGAAGGGGCTGGAAAGAAGTATTCCAAGTCATGAAAGGCAAGGGCCTACATCCAAGATTGCTCTATCCAGCAAAGCTTTCATTTAGAATGGAAGGACAGATAAAGTGCTTCTCAGATAAGGTCAAGTTAAAGGAGTTCATCATCACCAAGCCCTTATTATATGAAATGTTAAAGGGACTTATCTAAGAAAAAGAAGATAAAAAATAGGAACAGTAAAAGTGACAGCAAACTCACAGTTATTAACAACCACACCTAAAACAAAAACAAAAGCAAACTAAGCAAACAACTAGAACAGGAACAGAACCATAGAGATGGAGATCACATGAAGGGTTATCAATAGGGGAGTGGGAGGGGAAGGTACAGAGAATGAGTAGCATAAATGATAGGTGGAAAATAGACATGGGGAGGGTAAGAATAGGATAGGAAACATAGAAGCCAAAGAACTTGTAAGTATGACCCATGGACATGAACTATAGGGGGGGAATGTGGGAGGGAGGGGGTGGGCAGGATGGAGTGGAGTGAAGGGGGGGAAATGGGACAACTGTAATAGCATAATCAATAAATATATTTTAAAAAATGCGGTCTGATGTGAGGTCCCAAGAGTCGAGTGCACTCGGAATGTGATACAATACGTAAGACACCCTCCATGTTCACAGCCCAGAGTACAACTTGCTTTCCTATTTAATACATTTCATAATGAATTATTTGATACGACTCTATGATGTATCCTAATTGGACTCAATTTATACTTATGCTACACACACATGCATTTAGATTTCTATCTCTATACTAAACTCTCAATTAATTACTCAACAGCTATAGTAGTTGTGAACCATCCAGATGAAAAAATTGATCCTTCACAGTAATTAGCACTCAAGCACTTATTCAACATAATTTCATGCCAGATACTTTCTAGGCATGTTAGAAGCACTGTCTCATTTAATTCTCAAACACCACAATCAGGCAAATGTACTTTCTATGGCGTAGAGAAAACAAAGAAAAAGACACATTAATTTTGGTAAGGGAAATTCTAATTTATTTCTTTGCATTGGGATTGGATTAACTGATGAATAATGCACGGTGATTGCCTTTGGCATCAGGATATCAGGGTAACCTTTGCACACTTAGCTTGAGCTGCCCTGAGCCACTGACTGCACCCCTTCATTTGTGCTGGACAGGTATTAGCTCATTGTGTGGGTGGGCGTTCAGGAAACACTTACATCCACTTTATGATGCTTTGTCTCTTCCGTTCTTTCTTTTTCTTGAGTAAATTTTCTGGTTTTCTGTTCTTGATTCCTGCTTTCAGCTATTGTCCTTGTCACCTCTTCCATTCTGTCTCTCATACTTCCTAGTAATCTTTGAATACCTGTCAGTATGGTCCCTCAAATCTGCCTTTAGAGTGCTCCTTTTGGAGGCTGACCCCTCCTATGTTGTCTCTTATGGTCTTGCATCATTTTTGGTATGATGTTGTCTAGTCATTTGACAAATATGGGCCACCTGTCCCCAAAAGGACTGCATATAAACAGTGAATGGAAAAGCTGAAATTCATCACCATTCCTAGAAAACCAGTTCTGCATGTTTGTCCTGATGAGGAATTCTTGTTCTCTAATCACCTTTGTTTTCCAAGGATATCACAATAATAATGTAACTTGCTTGTTTGTTTAAAGTGTCTCTATCACTGAAGTATCAATGTGGGGTTGATTTGTTTTTCCAGTAACTGCCACAGTCGTGCTCTGTTGACCTCCCCACCCCCTTTCCTGCTGTATAACAGTCCAAGTCCTATTTTCAACATTTTTAGTTATTAAAAAAGCATAGTGCAGTTAGCATTGCAACCCTACCTTCAGCTAAAAGCTCCCCCTTCTTACTGCAGACTAGGCCAAAGCCTTGAGCTACTTAAGTGAGAAAAGGGTCTTGTTCTCCTCTCTCCCCAGCCCCTTACTCTTCTCCCTTCTCTCTCCAGTCTGCTGGAGAAGCTCTGATGGCAGTGATGTAAGAGGGGCACCATTCACTTGAGAGGTCAAGAGTTACTGGTTGCAAGTCTGTCCTCCTTTTGGTGCTGTTATTCTCTGTGTGGGAGATCGTGTGTGTGTGTGTGTGTGTGTGTGTGTGGTGGGGTGGGGTGGGGTGGGGGTGGGGGTGCAGATCTTAATCCAGAGCTGGTGGGATCAGGGAAGATAAGATTTCTGACTTCAGGAAATTTAAATTTAGTGGACATACAAATGCTGTTTCTCTCCTGAGGATGTTTTGGGTTGCTTCTTCAGAAGACCTGATGTGGTGTTTTCCTCTGTGTTGTTCAACACAGGTGAGGTTGGTCTCCTCCTCTTCCATTTAGCAACCCTTTCCTCCACTGTGGAAAGTATAGCTTATAGTCTCTTTCATCAGGGGTACTTTTGGCCAGAAAATATCCCACCAGCAAGATGACTTAAGCCCAAATCACCTTCTGTAGTGTCTACTCAACCTATGGGAAATGGTGGAGTGCAGGCTGCCCCAGACCTCCCTCTCTTTGCTTTCTATCTTTCCTCTGTCTTTTTCTTCTGTTCCCAGCTCATTGAGGTCTCTCTGATTCAATAACTTTGCCTCTTTTAGAAAAGAAACAATCATCAGTCTCCTATGGGGTACAGGGCAAGGATGGTTCAAGCATCCCCAAACCTGAAGGAGGAAAACAGGACAAGTCTAATACTCTCTCCCTCATGAAGGGCGGGGTAGGGAGAAGGGGTGGTTAAACAAACTCTGTTTTCTCCCAGTGGGAAATTCTTGCTTGTACTCTGCATTGGGAGAGTGTAGGGAAGGACAAATCAGTAGGGTTGGTTCTGTGAAACAGTAATTCCCAGCAGGTTCCCCAAGAAAGTGGCTGGCCTCATTATTGGTGATTCTCAATGGAATATTGGGAACTTAGTCTTCTATCCTCAGTTATGGCCTGAGTAACCATTTACTAGATAATGGGATCCAGGCTTGTGTTATATCACCACACCACATGGAAGAAATAACAGAATAAAAACAAGGAGTTAGACGAAGCTTGGTGATTATCTATGAATTTTACTTACTCATCCTCACTCTAGATAATTGAGAAGTGACTTCATTTTTATTTCTTCTTTAAGTCCTTATTAGCCAAGATTTTCTTAAAAAATGGATTGCTGACTAAAGTATGCATAATGTATGTTTATCATTAGAATATATTGTGCCAGTTCTATTCTATATTTTGATTTTTAATTATATTAGTTTATGTTAAATAATTTATGCTGTAAAGGCATAAAGGCTACTGTAGAGGGTATTAACAGCATGGGCTTGGTGGCCTCAGGAGCCCTGGGTTTGTGTCTTATGACTAATATCACTCATCAACTCAGAGATGTTAGGTAAGTCATTTAACCTCTGTGAGTCTCAGTTTTCTCATCTGACAATGGGGACAATGATGATGTTTATTTCAATAGGTGTTGAGATGACCTTATGACAGATGCATGTAAATTTAACACAGTGCCTGCCACATGGCAAGCATTGTAAAAAGTTATATTAAATTTAATTCAATAGGAGACTTTCAAACTCACTTTAAACTTTAATATATACAACAGTAATGATTGGGGTTGTATTTTGGACTGAAAGTAACATTTGGAATTTTGGTTTCTCTGTGTTTAGAGTAGGGGTTGGTAAACTATTGCCCACAGGCCAAATCCAGTTCATTGCATTAAAAAAAATATAACATTTCATTGGAACACAGCCATATTTATTCACTTATGTGTTGTCTATGGCTGCATTTGTATTATAGTTGAATAGTTGTGACAGAGATTGGGTGACTCACAGCGTCAAAAATATTTACTATCTTGGCTTTTAAAGAAAAAGGTTGCTGACCCCTGGTCTAGAGGTTTAAATGTAGGAAGGACAGCTCCTTGTTTTGGATGACTTGTGCACTAATAGATCTGTGCATAGGATACAGTTTACACTTGACTTTTTGGGAACCCTTCTCAGATAAATAAATTTATAATGAAAAATTTCATTTATTCCTATTAAAATTAAAGCCAAAGGGGCAGGATCAAGGGTGGGGAGCGGGGATGGCTGGGGTGGGGAGGAATGGTGCAGGTAAAATGGAGATAACTGTACTTGAACAACAATTAAATACAAAAAAAAGAGAAACTTTTCAGGCTAGAGGGGATTGGCAAGAAATATTCAATGTCAGGAAAATTGACTTTTCTTTTCAAAGGTTGGTTCATGGTGTTCTATCCTAGAGACACTTAAAGTTATTTTATTTTATTTTATTTTATTAAAAAAATTTTTTATTGTTATTCAATTACAGTTGTATGCCTTTTCTCCCCATCCCTCCACCCCATCCCAGCTGAACCCACCTCCCTCCCCCACCTATACCCTCCCCCTTGATTTTGTCCATATGTCCTTTATAGAAGTTCCTGTAATCCCCTCTCCTCCCTGTCCCCTCCCCACTCGCCCCTGACTATTGTTCTTAACGTCAATGTCTCCAGTTATATTTTGTTTGCTTTTTTCTTCTGTTGATTATGTTCCAGTTAAAGGTGAGATCATATGGTATTTGTCCCTCACTGTCTGGCTTATTTCACTTAGCATAATGCTCTCCAGTTCCATCCATGCTGTTGCAAAGGGTATAAGCTCCTTCTTTCTCTCTGCTGTGTAGAATTCCATTGTGTAAATATACCATAGTTTTTGGATCCACTCATTTGCTGATGGGCACTTCGGTTGCTTCCAGTACTTGGCTATTGTAAATTGTGCTGCTATGAACATTGGGGTGCATAAGTTCTTTTGGATTGGTGTTTCAGTGTTCTTAGGGTATAATCCCAGCAGCAGAATTGCTGGGTCAAAGGGCAGTTCCATTTTTAGTTTCTGAGGAAATTCCATACTGTTTTCCACAGTAGCCTCACCAGCCTGCATTCCCACCAACACTGCACTAGGGTTCCCTTTTCTCCGCATCCTCTCCAACATTTGTTTGTGGATTTATGTTGGCCACTCTAACTGGTGTGAGATGGTACCTCATTGTGGTTTTAATTTGCATCTCTGATGGCTAGTGATGTTGAGCATCTTTTCATAGAGACACTTAAAGTTTTAATGGAATCAGATTTATGAGTAATATTTTTTAATGGTGGTTAAGGCTTTTTGTAACTTGTTTTAAACAAATCCTTTTTAACCCGAATGAAAAAAACCACATTTTCCTATAGTTTCTTCTAAAAGTTGTAGTAGTTTGCTTTTCACAGTCTTTAATCCACCTGATTTTTGTGTATGGGATGCAGTAGAAGTTTATTTTTATCTGTCTGGATAACCACTTGTACTAGCACTAGTTATCAACAGTCTGTCCTTTACCCTCTGAATTGTATTGCAATTAATGCTGCCTCAGCTGCACATTAAGTCTCCGTGCCTGTCGGTCTTTTGCCAGGCTTCCTGCAGGGCACATACATGGTCAACTTGACTGCACCGGTGGCAGCACTCCTATCATTTCTGTTACTCTTGCTTTCTGCGTGCGTCTTAAATTCCTGTAAGACTGGAGGTTTTTAGACTCTCACTGTTACCCTCATTTTCAAATACAAATTTATTTTCAAGTACAAATCATTTCAAAACTCTTTAGGTTACATATACTGATTATCAGAATTTTGAGTTCAAGAGCAACATTTACATTTATTCTGTCCACTTCACTTGTGAAGTATCATAAATTGTAATAAGTACCAATTACTAACTCAAATATAGTATTTTTATTGTAATTTGTAGACAAAGGTTTTGTTAGAGGTTAATCCATAGCTGTTTAAGAGGTATTATGAAAATTAAAAGTGTTTTCTCTAAAGATTTAAATAAATCATATAAATAAAAGCAGAATTATTTTAATCATTCTGCCATTTTCATAGTGAAATATTTAGGAAACAGCTGATTTATAAAGGATTCACTACTTTTTCTAGGCCTTACATATTTTTAATGTGGTTGATTTAATACCCAGTTACCTTTTCAGCCCTATTCAAAAGTGGGCTTTACCCAGGGGTATGCACCAAAATTACCTAGGGAGCTTTTAAAAAACCATTCTGTCCTTTTTCAAATTGAGATATTCTCCACAAGGTTTGAAAGCAATAATATATTACCAAAAAGGTAGGGCTTTTGCCTCTCTAATAGAAGAACTCTGGTGTCATCTATTACTACGATCCATATGCAACTGTGAAGTATGAGCTTCCCTCACAAGTAGGTCATAGGTAGCTATGACATGCTTCATGGTTCCTCTGTTCTAACTGTTGCCATGTTCTCTCAGACCTTTCCAGTGTAATTCTATTTTCTAGTTTACCCTTTTGAAATGCAAGGCTTATTGCCACTTGGATACCTGGGAGCTAAATGGAAAATGTACATGTATTCATTTCATTCCAAGACACTGTGATGTGGCCAGATTAATAATGTAACCAATTTTAAAAGGCTGCACAAATGAGTGGGAATACAAACAACCAGCAGTTAAACAATTCTGTGATTCACTGATTCTTACATTCTTCTTACAATGGATGACAACATTCTGCGTAGTTTCCCATGTGACACATCTGAGTTGTTTTTTCCCCGCTGGAGGCCTCTCTAATTTACCTTCTGAAACGCAAAGAGCTCAGGTGTGAAGCATATCTATCCCAAAGGAGCCTGACTACTCAAAAGTATATATATATCCCCCCAGGGTCCAGGCAGGGAGGCTGCCCGGTTGCACTTGCATGGTTGCCATCGGTGCCCCCCTCAGGGTATACGACATTTACTCTTCCAGATCACTCTCTCAGCTCCTCATCTGCATTTCCGAAGGCTCTGAACCACAGAATGCACTGCATTGGGGGCTGGGCTGTGCTTGCTCCGCATCCATCTTGGGTCACCTCTCTTTAAATCAGTTTGGTCCCAGACCTAAGTGACATCCCTCAACACTGCTGACCTCTGCCCCAGGTAGGACTCAAGACAATTTTTCAAGACAAATAACCAAAGCAAATTTCATCATAGTGTCACCTAAAGGGTCACATGGATTAGTTACGAAAAACAAGGCAGGAGATAAGCAATACTGGGATAACCCAATAATATTTTTTTGACCTTTTATTAAGCAATAAATAAACCATAAGAGCAGAGCTGCTTTGACTGAAACAGGGGTGTGAGTATGGGGTGGTCCTCAGGTTCCTGCTCACTTTACCCACATCTTATTTCCCGGCTTCCACTCCTATCCCAGCTGATGCCTTGTGGGAAGGGGCTATGTCTTACATGTCTCTGTCCTGTCCTACGACACTCACTCTGCCTTCCTCCTCTCTTTCTGCACATCTACCTGTTGAAGGCACATGAAGACCCCACTCAAATATCATCTGCTCTGAGGACTCTCTCTAAGGCAAAATTGACCTTCCCTAGGGCAAATGACCAGTGCTTCTATTATATCTGATCATTTATAGGGATTGCATGTCTCAGATATTCTGGGACAACCCCAGTTCCTAACAGATCATAATATGCACTTGGACTCATTTACTTGTCAGATCACATATCAATTTTTGTTTTGAAAATATGGTTACAATAATTACAGCTCTTATTGCATTCAGTTTGTTTCTGAGTTATTGATCTATGAAAACATCATAAAGTATATACTTTCAAAGAGTCTGGGCTGGGTTATTTCAGCATAAGCAATAGTCATTCTTTCTCCTTCCTCACTTTTTCTCCACCATGATCATCACTTTTAAATAACTTGCTAATGACCTGGAACATACCATGCAGTGTTGTGCACTTGTTTTAATTACCTCGTTTCACTGTTACAAAAACTCTGCAGGTATGTCTGTGCTGACCTCCATGTTGTGATGAGGAAGCTGACAACACCCAGCCAGGAAGTGACTAAGCTGGGACCTGCCCAAACCCAGGCTCCTTTCCTTCTGCTACCTTGACAACCACGGTGCTTGACAGTTTCTCTCTGCATATTCTAGAAATGTTTATTCTAGTAAACACATGCTCAATTGCTCAGGATTGAAAGCACAGAAAAAGTACACACGAATATATCTAGGTTGTGAACTGAAATATTCCCGCTTAATGCTTCCATGATTCAGAAAAGAACTTTATACTTATATTTAGTGCTGTCTTAACGAACTCTGATGGTAGAAAAGCTAAGTGAATCCTTTGGAATTTTCATTTTACTGGCAATCTGTGGCTAAGGAAACTGGCATCCAAAAATACAACAGACACTTCTCATGATCTGTGACATCTGGGCCATACTGGATGACCTGCACGCTGGCTGGCATTGGTTCCACAATGTTGGGGCCTATCCCTGGCTTCCTACAATACTCCTGAGGGGTGTACTATTAGGCTGTCATGGGCCAAAACAAACAAACTGACCGGTCATTTCCAATGTTCCCTGGCTGTGCTGATGGGGAATAGAGCAGGGAAGTTGCTTATGAGAACATCTGCAGAGGATGGAATGGGGCAGAGAAGGGAATGGGGCAGAGGAGCTGTCCAGCAAGATGGAGAAAGAAGCTGCTGTGCTCCGTGCTACAGTGCTATCTTCCTAGTGTTGTCAGAAGCACAGTGAGTGCCAGGACAGGGACATTGGGAGGTGCCCAATGGCCATGATATTCTAGTCCTCCTGAATACCCACCTACTAGTTGGACAGAGTTGTGCTAAGACAGTGGGGGATATAGAGATAGTTATGATACACGAGTACATAGCAAGATGCTTACAATCTAACATTAAAATTTACTGTAAACTATAATGAACTAAATGCTGTGGTTAATTAAACATTTCTTTAGGATAAATCTCTACCTCACGCCATATATAAAACCAATTCCTGATGGATTGTGGATTCAAATGTGAAAAGTCCAACTTTCAAACTTCTAGAAAAAAGTGACATTAAGATAAAAAAGGATTTCTTAAAACACAAGAATGCAAATTATGGAGAGCATTGATATAATTGATTATAAAAAATTAAAAATTTGATATCATAGAAAGGGATCATAAAGGAAAAAGAGATGCCACAAACTGGAAAAGATATTTGCAATACACATAACCAACAAAAATACAGTATCCGTCATGTATAAAAATCAATAAGGAAAAGACAATAACAACAGAAATGTGGTCAAGAGACACAGATACTTCTTGTGGGCAAGAAGTATCACAGAATATGAAAGTAAATAACTCAAACATATAAAAAGATATTCATTAGTAATCAAGAAAAAAATTAAAACCATAATTATATAACATTTCACATCTGCTATACCAGCAGAAATTTAATATCAACTTTATATCAAATGTTGACAAGGATATAAAGCAACAGGGGCTCATATACTGCATGTAGGAGTATATATATTGTTACAAACACTTTGGAAAATCTTCTGGCATTATTCAGTTAGTTTGATGTTGCTCAGACCCCAGGACCCAGCAAATCTACTCTTAGGAATAGGTTCGGGAGTTTTTCCCAAGAGAAAATCCTGCATATGTGTAGCATGAGAACTTTACAGGACTGTCCATGACTGTGATATCCTAGCAGCAGGAAACTGGAAACCACCCTAATGCCTACCAACCAGAAAATGGATAAATTCATATTCATGTCATAGGAAACTATGCAGTAGAGAAAATAACTACAGTAATACACATTAACATGGCGACTTTCACAAATAATTTTGAGCTCAAAAAGTCAAAATCAAAATATATCTTCTATGTCTATAGAAGTTAAAAAAATGTGAAACTAAAAATATATTGTTGAAGGGTACTGTATTTTTCCATGTATAATGTGCACCCACGTTTTTGGGCCAAACTTTCAGGAAAAAAAACTTTTGTTTTAATTTTCTAAGTTATTTATTTACTTATTTATGTTTAGAAACAAAACTGATTATCGTATTCCAGGGTACCATTTTGCATACAGATATTGTTATTACTTTCTAGAGTTATACTTTTAAATGCATAAGCATAAATAAAAGAATTAAAAACATTTATGTAGACACAGAATTAGTACTACCCACATATAATGCAAATCCTTATTTTTCCTTCAAAAATTTGGGCAAAAAAGTGTGCATTATATATGGCAAAATACGGTGTATCCATCTGTGGTAAACTATCAGGGAAAACAAAGGAATGATGAACACAGAATTCAGAAGAGGCATCACCTCTGGCCGATGGGGGACGGGAGGGAGTCAAGACATGAGGCTTCATATGCATTGGCCTTGTTCTATTTCTCAAGCTGGGTAATGATCTGTGGGTACTTATTTTATTATTATTGTTAAAACTGCACATATATATTCTATAATCTCTTTTCTACTTCACTATATGTCATAATAAAATATATTTAAAAGTGTGCTATTGGGAGTGCTGATGAGGGAGCATTTCTGAATGTGGGTTGAAGGGGAAGGGAGAGGTAGGAACCAGTGAAGGCTTCACGGGGTTGTCAGACTGGTCCTGAAAGATGAATAAGGTTCTAAGGATAGAAATAGAGAGGAAATTCTTCTTGGGAAGGAAAAGGATGAGCAAGAATGAAAGTGTGATAGCAGCATGTACCATCAATATTTCCATTGTGGGAATGGAAGTAGAAATTGGGGGAATGGACTAGCATACAGGGATGGAAAGTTGCACTCGGACAGACTGTAGAAGGTATGTGTGTATGTTTTGTTTTTTTTTTTAATTTAAGAAAAACAATACAAAAGCAAAACAAGAAAAAAACTTAACCTATTTAAAATCTTATCCTGCAAACAAAAGTGTGTTGTTGAAAACTTTTGAGGAGATGAGATTTGATTATATCTGCGATTTAGGAATATGATTTTGGTGGTAGTGTGAAGCATGAACGGGGGAAATTAGAGGCAGTTGGGGCCCATCTGGCTGCTGGAATAGGATAACAGCAGCAGTCCCTGACCTTTTTGGCACCAGAGACTAGTTTCCGGAAGACAATTTCTGCACAGACTGGGGGTGGGTGGGAGGTGGGGTGGGGTGGGGATGTTTCAAGAACATTACATTCAAGTTCACCTGCCTCAGTGAGGCCTGGCTCCAAACGGGCTCAGAGGTTGGGGACTCCTGGATAACAGGATAATGAAGTTGAATGTCAGTGTTGTGGTCATGGAGTGAAAGAGAGAATGCATAATTTGGGATCTGACTTCAGTTTCCTTACTGTATGTGTCCATTTCCAGAAAGACCCAGGTGGAAGCAAAGCAATCTGTAGTGGCTTCCTTCAGCCAGACCCCACTCAGAACTGAGCACACTCCGGAGTTCAGCAGCTACTTTTGAGCATTAACTCAACAGCTTTGTCCCAATTCCCATTCATATCAGTTTCCCTCTGGAGCTAGGAAGGCAATATTTGAAAATGACCCAATATTCAATATTCAATATTTTTTAACCCTTCTCTTTTCTTGTTAACATTTGACATTAACTTCCCTTTCTTGGCTCAGTTACTCTTCTCAAGGTCTGATACACAAGCAGAGTAATGCTAAGGGGTTGCGAAGTCTCCTTTGTTTCCTTCAGGAGACTAGTATTGCTGACAGTGTCCTAAGGACCAGTGGTAGAATCATCCTTCTGGCAGATAATCACATAAAGATGTCAGACACCGAGATGGCATAATGTCAAGAACTAGTGGCTGGATTGAAATGGAAAACAAGTGCCTCGAACATCCACCGAGTGGCCTGAAACTCAGGTCAGGCATTCGGGAAAGATGTCAGACCACCTTTCCCAAAGTAGACTGAATAATGAGACAAGACTGCCTTGGCCTATGGGCTGTTTTGCACAGGATCAAGAAGAGGTGAAGGCTTCCAGTGTAAAGAAGAAGTACCTATTGAAAAACAATTATCTTGTGAAGTTGAACCACCCAGGAGTGAGACACAGTAATGATTTTTTCATCCTGGAGAAGGGGGCAACCCTGTTCTATAGGCAGGAGCAGGGGCCATTTCTGTGTCAACGTGCAGATGTTCAGAAGCACAGCAGGGAAAGCAGGGGTCCTGGTTTCAGGGTGGTGTACTGCCAAAGAGGCAACGCACGGGGATGCTTCAGAGAAGAATGGGAATGCCTGGAATCACATCTGAATAATACAGAATGTGGCTCTTGATGTCTTCTGAATTGCTCCGCCATGCAAACAAACCCTGTGTGAATCAAGATCAAGATGTATTTCATGGCCTGTTTTTCTGAATGAAGTAGAGAAGTGGAGTGGTAGACCGGGCCAACTGAGTGACCCTCTGCTCACCCACCAGAAGAGCCTTAGGTCTGGGGGAGACATGGAATGGCTATTCATAGATAGTGGAAAGACATTTCATAAATTTTATAGACAAGAAAATTTGATTTATTCTCAGATAAAAACCAAGAAATGATGGCTTAGTATAAAAGAGAAAACTCTATTTACAAGTCTTCCCCTCAATGAAGAGGCTAGCAAAATATGTTTTTCATGTCACAGCAGTGGTCTGTAAACTTTTCTATTCTTTTCCATAGGCAAAAAAAAAAGTATGAATAATTAAAATGCAAAGATTCTCCTCACTTCTAATTTGTTCAATTTCTACTCTTTCACAACCAAGATGCAATCCTAGTACTAACCTTTTGATTCCATAACAAACCTTTAACTAGTCCTTATGGGAAGCTGCTTTTGAAATGGTTCAAAGTTGGGCAGCCAACAGAAGAAAGAGGGGAGAGAAGTGGAGCCCTGCCTGCATGGCATAATGAACCTGAATAACTGACAATGGAGTCCAAGGCCAGCAGCTGGCTCTGCTCCCTATGGCTCCCTTCTCTAATCAAGACAATGCCCTCCCTCATTCCCGAAAGGAGCTCGTGTAACTCATTTAACAGTGTTCAGGTCAGACTCTGAAAAGAAAGAGGTAATGGATTTGATCTTTTTGAGAGGTTTTTCTTTTCCTTGATAAAAGGCATGGAGCCGAATCAAACCATAAAGGAAAACTTCACATTTGCAGGCGATCTGAAGGGTGATTCAGAGGGATGGCTGAGATACGACCGCACAGCTGAGTGACAGGGGCTGTGATGACACATGCATACTTTATGCAGAGATGAGCTTTTTGTGTTTACTGAGTGTCAGCACCCGGAGGTGAGGAAACTGGGGATGCTTCTTGCATGCAGGGCCCCTGGAAATCTATGCAAGCCCAGACAACTACTTTATTTCTCCAGTGGACTACTTTAATCCTCTCTTATGTACTTGTTATCTTTTTTTCTCATGCTCTGGGTCCTCTTAGCTTGTTTATCTCCATTGACCTGACTGGGTTCAGTTCTGCAGAGTTTGACAATTCTGCCAAACTCTGGTTTTCCTGTCATTTGATTAATTGCACTGCCTTCCTGTATACTTTTTCCAAAAGCTCCAGCAGACCTGTCTTGTAACCCTTTATTCTGTCATGTTTTGCATCCCTCGTGCTTTGGAAGTCCTTCATTATTTTCTGCTTGACCTTATCATATTTTATTTTCTTATTTCCATTCTTACCTTGTCATTTACATTTGGTGATAGGGAGTTTATGCATGGGGAAAACAACACTCAAAATGTCACATAGTTCAAGATTAAAGGCACTAAAAAAAGAAAGGCATATAAGGTTTTACATACACCCCTTCACTGATACTACAAAATCTGTAATAGTTAAATACACCTAAAAGAGGACAGTGCATTTTCAGTGAGGCACTAGGGCGAAGTTAGACTGAATTTGCCTCATATATTCATATTCTCAGTTATTTATGAAATCCCTTGTTCTGGTTCATCAGGTGCTTTTGTTGCCATGAACTGAGTGAGCATGGCTAGTTAACCTGCAGAGCTGGGAAACACACCTGCAGTGTTCTGCTCTGCAATGGCTTCTGTTCATATATTCATTCAGCAGGAAATGTTTACTAAGTGCTCACTATGTGCCAGGCTCAGTGTTGGGCACTGGAGTGCAATGGGGAGCACAGGGCAACATGTTTCCTGCTCTTACAGAGTTTATATCCTGGAGAGACAGACCTTATAACATAACCCCCCACACACAAATGTACAGAAGATGTGAGCCAATGACAGGTGGGTATGATTTAAGTGTGGAGAAGACTTCTCTGGGGAGGAGATGCAGGAGCTGGACAAAGAGGACAAGGGGAGTCACTCAGGTGAAGAGAAGAGGGAAGAGCATATCAGGAGGAGGGACCAACCTGTGCAAAAGCCCTGTGAGCAGGAGGAGGCACGGTGAATTATCGGAGACTGAGAGGTGGGGTGGTGGGGTGATGGAAAGCAAGAAGAGCCTCTGGTGAGTTGAGTCAGGGAGGGAGGCAGGCCAGAACACACAGGGCAACAACAGTCTTGTGATGGATCTCATCTTTCCCCTGAAAGAAATGGGTGCCACTGCAGGATTTTAAGCAATGGGCAGTAGACCAGATTTTATTTTGAGAAAGAACCATCTTATCTAATGGACTGGATGAGTGGATGGGGGAAGAGAGGGAGGCAAATGCAAGTTGATTAGTATTTGAAAGATTTCATAGCCTCTTAACATACACACTTAAAACATGCATTGTTTATATTTGAACTCAGAGTATTGAGTGTTTTAATAGAAGTATAGGTCTTGGGGAGAAAAGGGTGGGGAAGAATAGAGAAGGAAAGTCAGGAATATTGAACTAGGCACTTTGCCCTTTCTTGAACATATAATTCCCATTTTACAGATGAATAAAATTAACTGTCAAATAACTTGCAGAATATGATGACATGCTATCATTCTATGAGTTGCTAAGGCTGATTCAACTGGTCAGGACACTCCTGCCTCCCCATCCAATGTTCACACCTGAACCTGACCAGAGTAGGCCTGGTATTAGGTTATAGAACTATAGAGCAGATAGCCATAAAGCCTGTGATGGGGTAGCTTGTCCAAGGTCAGAGCTAGATAGCCAGTGAGTTGCTGAGCCAGTATTTGTATATCAGGTTTGCCAGGATCCTACTCTTTTTATTGTCTGGTGTTTCCTTAAAGTAGAAGAATAAACTGTGGGAAAAGGAAAGGGACTGAGATAGGACATGGGCTAGGAAGTTACTAAGATCAGGTAAGAATTTCCTTCTAAGCTAGTCTTCAGGGTAAGGAAGAAACTGAGTGAGTCGAAGAGACAATGAAAGTATCTTAGCCAATTGGAAATGAATGAAAAGGATGTAGTTCTTCAACATGTGTCAATGACCAGAGGCTTCAAACTGAGTTAGATCCATTGATGAGTATATTTTACTGTTTTTTTTACCCATCTATTTCTTGCTGAGAAATTTTGTGCATGAGAGTTGCTTGTTGCTAAGGGAGACAGCCTCACTGCTTTGTTTCTCCACATCCAAGGGCAAATTAATTCAAGATAGTATGTCATGCCATTCAAGTTCAAAGTCAGGATGTGAGCAAGACATGATGAGGGCTCTTTCCCAAATTCAAGCAGCTAGGCAGGCTCACACATTTATAGCCCAGACAAGCAAACTTAGTCCTGTGGAAGATAGGGCGGGGTTCTACTGAGCAGTCACCAGGAATCTGCACACTACTACATGTGTCCCCTCCCAGAGCAGACCATTCTGTAGATCTGGAAGGAAATAACAAACATGAAGTAATTTGAGCTACCAAAATAAGTTTGCTAGAAGTGAAAGCCATCTTTGAAATTTTAAATGCAAAGATGAGTCACAAGACCAAAAGTTTACATGGATTTTTCTCAGCGAGCACATTTCTAAGGCATTTGGAACATTTCTGCATTAGTCTCTTCTGAAAGTATACCAGGGCATATGAGAACATTTTTGACTGGCTGTATTGGTCCCTGACCCTGCTGGCGTAGGAACTACTTTACCCTTTCCTGCTCACAGCCTTTCCACCTTCCCCTTGCTCTGCTATCTGTTTGCAACAGATGACAAAAATAGGGAAGCTGTGAACCTCACATTCCCTGTAGACTTGTTTTGTTAGGCCTGCACAGAATTTTAAATTAAAAAAATTTTTCAAGATTGGTTAATTTTTAAAAATACAATTTTTTTTTTAAATTTCAAAATCTCAGAGGGAGGAAGCCAGCATTCCCACTGATCAACAGTTGGCCTAGGTTGGTAGTGGCTGCTCCTCAGGAGCTAGGGCTCTCCATTCTTCATGCATTTCTGTTCCCTGTCCAGCCCCTGCAGGCATGTGAGTTTGTGACCATCCCCATGTTTGCGAGACTGTGGGCCCAACAGAGCCGCTACAATGTTGAGGTGGCAACATGTGGCAGAGGATGAGGAGGAGACATATTTCTCTCCACCCAGAACCCAGTAGCATGCATATCACAAGGGCTGGAAGACTTGGGGCCACCCAGAGACAGTCTCTTGGCTGTGAAGTTCTCAGGTAGGGCTGTAGCAGTGGCAAGGACTCATCAGTGGCTTTGTGGGTCCCCTGCCCCACACAACTGGGACTGGAGTTGGAGGAAGGAGAGGAGTTGTACCACAGGATACTGCAGTGGGCACATGGAAGGCACCCTCTGGGGCTCCTACCAGGAGACACTGAGGGGGAGACTAATTGCAGGTTCTAAGACAGAACAGTTTTAGCAACCATGATTTGGTCATTGAAGATAAATGTGACTTAAACTTCTGTTTCTAATAATATGGTGGATTAGATACCCTGAGTGACCTTACCACTGCTGGACAGGCAAGGAAGTAAAGAATCTTCTGATTCTTTACAAAAGCAAAGTGAATGCAGGACTCCCGAAAGGAAAACAAGTGCCAAAAGGACCTTTTACCCAGAAAGTAGCTGCTAATTCCTGGGAAACTTGTTTCTGGTTTGAAAACTGGGCAACAAGGATAGAAAAGACAGCTTCAGGGCTACAAAGAAGGAGTCTAATAGGAGATCCTGCATGAATTGGAACCCCAAAGACTATTAAAAAAAAGGTGAAAAAGAATAAAAAGAGTGAGATAAAAATAGCCACACTAATAGAAAAGAGACAGAATAATAGAATTAAGTAAAAATATTAGTAATCAAAATTATTGTGAGTTGACTAAAATGATCTAAATAAGATATATTGTTAAAAATACAATATCCAGCTGCATAGACCAGAGAAACACAAAAATAAGGATACAGAAGGGTTTAAAGCAAAAGATAAGAGAGACATACCAAAGAAACCTAGTATACTATTTACAACATTATTTTGTCTTGGAAGTAGAAAGTATTGACATAGATATGGTAGGTTACTGCATAATGTATTGGGTTGGCCAAAAAGTCCATTACATTCTTTTCCATAAAATAAAAAACACATTTTTGATTTTTATTAATAACTTTACTGATTTGGATATTTTGAGCAAGTCAGCTATCACTTGCTATTGGGTTCCAGTGGGTAGAGGTCAGGGGTGCTGCTAAACATCTTCCAATGCAAAGACAGCCCTACAGCAAAGAATTATTTGGCTAAAATGTCAAAAGTACCAAGAAACTTCCCAAACCACTTTTGACATGGTAGATCAGTTATAGCACCTTGTCCGTACACTGCATGAATCTGTTTTTTGTGTGTGTATGTTTCAGTTGCATTTTTACATTTCTTGAAATAATAAAGCATAACACACCGAAAATATTGTATATTTTCTTCTATCTTCAATATTAAAATGGCTACACAAAAATTCACCAATTTTGATAGGTTTTTAAAAAATGCACACTGATATTTCAGTTGTCACAATACAATCTAATGAAGTTGTTTCAAATGAAGTTAAAGACAACTAAGCACTACTAGATCCATCCCATGGGTAAAAAAATGTAACAGACTTTTGGAACAGCCCAATGAAAGATGCAATTCACCTGGAAAATATAACAAATATCTGAGTACCAAATAACATCACTTTAAAACATATGAAGTAAAAATATATAGATAAAAAGAAACTTTAAAAAATCATTAGTAAAAGAAGTTTTAAAGCACGTAGGTCTAGCTCAATATATCGTAGATCAAATAGATAAAAATTAGTAAAAATATGGAATATTTGAATAATACAATAATCAAACTTTAACCAATGAACACATTTATAGAACAACACTGCACTCAACAATTATAGAATTCACATTCTTTGCAAGCACACATGGGTCATACTGAAAAAATTAGACACATGTGAGGCCATAAAAAGCAAGACCTAACAAATCTGAAAGAATGATGACAATGGAATTACACTAGAAATCAAGAATGTACAACTAACCTGAAAACCCCCATACATTACAAAATGTAAAATAAAACTACCTTCTAAATAACCCATGAGTCAAAGAAAAAAGTCATAGTGGAAATTGAATGCATTCAGAACTTAAAGTAATGAAAATACTACATATCAAAACTACAGCCTTAAATCCACACATTATTACTAGAAATGAAGAAAACCTGTGACCTACTGATCTAAGCACCCAATTTAAAGAGCAAGAAAAATAAGAGTAAACCCAAAGAACATGAAGAGAGAGAAATATTAAATATAAAAAGCAGAAATCAATAGGTAAGACAACAAAAATGTAGGCTGGTTCTTGGAAAGAATTCAAAATAGATCTCTAGCATGATGAATAAAGAAAAATAGAAAGAATACACACATAAACAATAGTTAAATTTAAAAAATGGATATAAATACAAATGTTTCAAACATTAAAAATATAAGAAGATATTATAACAACTTTGAAAAACTGAAGTGAAATAGATAAATTATTAGAAAAGAGAAATTTATCAGAATCTACTCTAGAACAGAAAACTTGAAGAATACACCAATTACTACAGAAAAGTAATTAGTGGCTTAAAATTTTCACATGAAGAAAACATTCTAGGCCTGGATGGATTCACAGGTGTGTTCTACCAGATATTTAAGAACAATTCTGACTTATATAACCTTCCTGATGACAACAACAGTAATGACAACAACAAAAAGGATGATTTTTCTCTCTTTGTAATGAGTGTTTTTCTGTCTAGCATAGAATGAATCATTCAAGGGCACTACGGGAAAAGTGTAGGCTAATCTTACTCAAGAACATAGATACAAATATCCTAAAGGAAATATGAGAAAACTAAATTGACCAATGCATAAAGAAATACATCATAAATAAGCAGGGCTAGGAATTCTGACCAAGATGGAGGCATAGATAGATACACTGTGCATCCTCGAACAACCAAAAGAAGGACAACAACAAATTTAAAAACAAAAAACAACCGGAACTGCCAGAAAATCAAATTGTATGGAAGTCCGACAACCAAAGAGTTAAAGAAGAGACATTCATCCAGAGTGGTAGGAAGGGTAGCTGGAGCAGAGAGGACTCACAGCAAGATGGTGGCTTGTGGATTGGGTGGTCCCACAATTGTGTGCAGATAAAGTGGGAGGAACAAGTGGGGAGTAAGGCAGACTGCATAACCTAGGGTTCCAGAGCTGGGAAATAAAGCCTCAAAACCTCTCAATGAAAAAACCTGTGGGGGTTGCAGCAGCAGGAGAAACTCCCAGCCTCAAAGGAGAGTTTGTTGGAGAGACCCACCAGGGTCCTAGAATGTACACAAACCCACCCACCTGGGACTCAGCACCAGGAAGGCCCAATTTGCTTGTGGGTAGTGGAGGAAGTGACTGAAAGCCAGAGGAGAGAGCCCGGCAAGTGTCATTGTTGCCTTTTGGACCCCTCCCCCACATACAGAGCCACAACTCAGCAAAGTAGGTTGTCCACCCTGGCAAATACCTAAGGCTCCACCCCTTACTACATAACAGGAGAGGTAAGACAAAAAAAGAAAAAAAAAAAAGCCCAAATGGAAGAACAGATCAAAGCTCCAGAAAAAATGCAACTAAGCAATGAAAAGATAGCCAACCTATCAGATGTATATTTCAAAGCACTGGTAACTCGGATGCTCACAGAAATGGTTGAGTATAGTTGCAAAATAGAGGAAAGGGTGAGGGCTTTGAAAAGTGAATTAAAGGAAAATGCACAGGGAACCAACAGTGACCGGAAGGTAACAGGGACTCAAATCAATGATTTGGAGCAGAAGGATGAAATAATATTTTACCAGAACAGAATGAAGAAATAAGAATTCAGAAAAAATGCGGAGAGGCTTAGGAATCTCTGGAGAAACTTAAAACATTCCAACATCCAAATCATAGGGGTGCCAGAAGGAGAAGAGGAAGAGCAAGAAATTGAAAACTTATTTGAAAACATATTGAAGGAGAACTTCCTTAATCTGGCAAAGGAAATAGACTTCTAGGAAGTCCAGGAAGCTCAGAGAGTAGTCCCAAAGAAGTTGGGCCCAAGGAGGAACACACCAAGGCACATCATCATTACATTACCCAAGATTAAAGAGAAGGACAGAATCTTAAAAGTGGCAAGAGAAAAGGAGAGTTATATACAAAGGAGTTCCCATAAGACTATCAGCTGATTTCTCAAAAGAAACCTTGCAGGCAAGAAGGGGCTGGAAAGAAGTATTCAAAGTCATGAAAGGCAAGGACCTATATCCAAGATTACTCTATCCAGCAAAGCTATCATTTAGAATGGAAGGGCAGATAAAGTGCTTTTCAGATAAGGTCAAGTTAAAGGAGTTCATCATTACCAAGCCATTATTATATGAAAAGTTAAAGGGACTTATGTAAGGAAAAGAAGATCAAAAACTATGAACAGTAAAATGACAACAAACTCACAACTATCACCAGCCAAACCTAAAGAAACAAAACAAATTAAGCAAATAACTAGAACAGGAACAGAATTACAGAAATGGAGATCACATGGAGGGTTATCAGTGGGGAGGGTGAGGGAGGAGAATGGAAGAAAAGGTACAGGGAATAAGGAGCATAGATGGTGTACAAAATAGACAGGGGGAGGTTAAGAATAGTATAGGAAATGTAGAAGCTAAAGAACTTATATGTACAACCCATAGACATGAAATAAGGAGGGGGGAGAGGGGGCGTGTAGGGTGGAGAGGAATAAAGGGGGGAAAATGGGACAACTGTAATAGCATAATCAATAAAATATAAATTTTTTAAAAATTAGCAGGGCTTATCTGGAAAAATCAAGAGTGATTTAACATAAAAAAGTCATTAATATAAGTCATTTTAATTAGCAGATTAAAGAAAAATGATCATATGATACTTTCAATGGATTCAGAAATAGTACACACAATTCAACATTTATTCATGTATACTTTCTAGTGAACTAATAATGGAAGGGAACATTCTTAATCTGGTAAAGGCTATATAAACTCATTAAGCATGTTTAATGGTGAAATGTTAAAAACATTCCCTTTAAGATTAGAAATAAAACAAAGAGTGCTTGCTTTGACTATTTCTATTCAGCTTCATGCTGGAAGTAAGTAAATGCAGTAAAGTTAAAAATACTGAGTAAATGCAGTAAAATTAAAAAATAAACAAAAGACTATAAAGGAAGACATAGAACTCGCAGTTGCAGAAAATGTGATTATGTATGTAGAAAATTCAGTAGTAGCTACAGATAAATTATTTGAAATAATAAGCAAGTTTAATAATTTTCCATGATACAACTGATCAATATATAAAAATCAATTTTTTTCTATTTACTGATAACAAAGAGTTTATTTCAATGTTGCATTAGAATATTATATACAAGAGCAAAAATAAAATATACAAAGTTCCTAGAATTAATCTAGCAAAATATTTTCAGGTATGTTATGGGAAAAACTATAAAACTTTGAGCAGTTTATGGAAAACCTAAATAAATAGAAGATATCATGTTCATAGATAGAAAGTTTCAATATTATAAAGATGTAAGCTTCCCACATCAATTTACAGATTCCAAAAATCCTAATAGAAAGAGCAAATTCTAAAAACTTACACAGAAGAGCAAAAGCCCAAGAACATCTGCACACTCCTGAAGAAGGAAGATGTGTGTATGGGGACGGGGGGATGGGCAGTTTCTTCCTCAAAACTGCAGATTTATTAAAGGGTAGATGAGTATAGCACTGATGTAGGTATAGACAACCAGACCAGCAGACCACTGTAAGTAATCTGTAAACAGGCCACTGCAGGTATAGAATTTTTATTTATGTAGAGCTCTCTTTGCAGATCAGGGAGACATGATGCTGTGATAAGCGATTATCCATATGGAAAAACTGAAATTGGATTTTACCTTATTCTATACAGAGAAATTAATTCTAGGTGATTAAAGACTTAGATATAAAAAGAAAACACTATAAAACTTTTAGAAGAAGATATAGGACATCTTTAAGAATTTGAGGGAATGTTTTTTCAAGCCAACAGAGAAAGTGGAAACTGTAAAGGAAAAGGTTAAGTCAATTACACAAAAATTAAGATTTTTAAAAAATCAAAGGGCATCATAAAGAAACTGATCTTTATGTATAATAAGGGAAACTGTTTTTACATTGCTGGTATGAATATAAATTATATCACCATCTAGGAAAATATTTTTGTGTTATTTAGTTAAGTTAAATATGTGACTGACTAGGTTTATGTCTCGTCTAGAGAAATTCTTGCCCATGAGCTGCACGAAATATGTACAAGAATTGTCAGTTACAAAAACTGGAAATAACCCAAATATCCATTGACAGAGGAAGTCTTAAATATCTGTAGATAACTATTATAGACCATAGCTTATTCGTACAATGGGGTAATTTAAAGCAGTGAAAATAAACTATAGCTTTATGTATCAACTTGGATGAGTCTTATAACACAAAGTATAAAAAAGCAAACCACAGAGAAGAATCTGTACAGCATGACTCATTTATATAAAGTTCACAAAGTGCGTAAAACTATTACTAGATGATATAGCTGAGAGATACAAACATATGTGGTAAAACTAGAAGGAATGGCAAGTGTTTACTTAGGGCAATGGTTCCCTCTGGGGCTGGAGAGTAGGAGGAGAGTGGAATCATGGGAGACTGGTAATGTTTTTTAAGCCAGGTTATGGGTTCATGGGTGCTTGAACCATAGTTAGTGTTTATACCTATTACATATGTTAGAGATATTCTTCTAAATAGTTTTATGCTTGGTAAAAACTGTATGTAAAATGAAACACTTTCATTTTGTAATCACAGGCTAGTCCTGGCATCATAGAAGGTGGGTGACAGATTCAAAAGAAGCTGCTATCAGGGAATTTTGTTTTTCATTAAAAAAGATGAGTAAACAATGTTTTTTACACATTGTTCAGCCTAACGAAATGTTTTAGGTTATTCCAAAGCCCACTGCAGGCAGCCTTTTGCATCATAATGAGCCTCAGGAAGAAGGTAAACTATTTTATGAATAAATATATGTGATGCTAAGTAGGCATATATAGCTGTTATTACACAGCTGTTAAGGTGATGTGGTTAAAAATATTCTTTTTAAATAATAGAAATGTATTTTATGGAAATAAGGAACATACAATGGTCTCCTCTTTTCCCAGCAGGATACTTTCCAAGACCCTCAGTGGATTCCTGAAATCTTGGTAGTGCCAAACCCTGTATATATTATGTTTTTTCCTATATGTACCTTTTCACTTAAAGGAAGCATTTTACAGCTTCTCTTTGGCATATCTGAGTCGCCAGCATCAAGACTCTTGCACTTTAGGGCCATTATTAAGTAAAATAGGGTTACTTAAAGCACTAAGATACTTCCTTTGTTGGTTTGGTAACCAAGAGGGCTACTAAGGCACTACTGGGCGGGAGAGCCGACAGCATGGATATGCTGGACGAAAGGATGATTCACATCCCAGGCGGGACAAAGTGGGACATTGAGAGATTTCATCATGCTACTTAGAATGGCCTGCAATTTTAAACTTATGAATGTTTATTTCTGGAATTTTCCATTTAATATTTTCAGACCATGCTGACTATGAGTGACTGAAACTATGGAAAACAAAACATCAGATAAGGGGAATTACTGCATTTTACTTTTATAGATCAAGAAAATATTTTACTGTTTCAAGAAAATACTCAATCTCCTTTGAGATTCTCTTAACTCTGATTTTGAGATTTTTATTTAAGCACTTAGATCTACTACCCCTTCCTACCAATGTGTCTTGATTTCGTAGATTCCTTGCTTCACCGAGCTTCGATAGTAAATTATTTTGTATGTTCATTATTCTTTCCTGTGTTTCCTATTTATCTTCAGTTTTTAATTAGATTGTGTCCCTAAGAGCTTTGTACCAGAGATTTATTCATCAGTTATGAAAATTTTATTGCTCTCAACTTTGTTAGACTATTTTACAAATTTAAAAACAGCATTTTTTAAAAAAAACAGATCCATTTATATTTTCTAGTAATTTCTTACACTTTTCCATAAAATCTGAATGTCCTGTGTGTTTATCTTTTACGGTACAAGCCTTACTGAGTGACTGAAGAAAAGCAATCAGACACAATGATCACGTTTCTATTTCCCATCCCCCTTATTTTCTTCAGACAGGTTGTGTTTGGTTTTGTCTGTTCAACTTCTAATAGAACATTAACTGATGTTGAAAAATTATCTAGTAATTAAAGTCAAAACATGTTATTCTCTACCTTATTTGATAAAGTGACTATTTCATGTAATTATGACCCACATGGGTTTTCTTGGTGTTTATTCTCACTGCAGTGTCCTATTGAAATTCTAGTCCATAACATATCTTGAAATCTAAGTCCTACTCTCTTCCTACAAACTAATACCTCACTCTTTTATATTATTAAATAAAAATTAAATTCTACCTTCTGATATATTTCTCAAACCCTCTCGTCAGTTTTATAAGGTAGATATCATTCTTTCTATTTTATAGGAAATGAGGTTCAACAGAGTAGATTGACGATTTTAAGTTTAATAAAGCAAATGCATCCTGTTTGCTTATTTGGAAGATTGTGAGTGAGGCTGAGGGTTTAAAAGGTCCCCAATAGTCATATTTTTAGTAAATCTTTAAATCCATTTATTTAGATACTCATATGTTTCTGACACAGAGGTTCTGATATATAGAACTTCTTTTTTATTCATTTTTTTAAAAAGGTTTTATTTATTTCTTTTTAGAGCGAGTGGAAGGGGGGGAGCAAGAGAGGGAGAGAAACATCGATGTATGAGACAAACATCAACGTACGAGAGAAACATTGATGAAGTACCTCTTACACGCCCCCAACCGGGGATCTGGCCTGAAACCCAGGCATGTGTCCTGACTGGGAATCAAACCAGCCACCTTTCGGGTATGGGACAACCAGCCCTCTGAGCTACTCCAGTCAGGGCGAGCACGTCTCGTAAATGAGCATCTGATTGATCTTCTGAAAAGTTTCTTATCCTCTCTCCTGCATCTAGGCTTTGGTTTGTAAATTCCCTCACTACTTTCTGATCCTGGTGTGCTGTTGGTACAATCTCATATCTTGAGGAAACCAATTGTACCTTATCAGGAATTTGCCTAATCTGACATTTATTCCATCAGGTAGAAAGAAAATATTTATTTGACAAAAACGTAACTAAACATATAATGCTTTCTGAAGAGGAAAAAAAATCTTTGTCTAATTTGCCAAAGATCTCTGTTAAGATACTTTTCACTGCTGCAGGTGCCCAGGAAGACTAGTCAGGTCATTCACCCAGAACTAACTCTTGGGATATATCTGGTTGTCTATCTCGAGATTCATGAAAGAACCCCTGAGGTGGGAATATCATTGGCATTTCTCTTGGATGCCTGGGGTATCGCCTGGATGCCTAAGGACATGCTTTAAAAATACATATCTGTGCCACTGTTTCTTAGAATTCCCAGTGTAAGATGGATGTTTTAGTATCTAGTTGCCTCCTCTGCCTATCCCCCCACCCCACCACCAATGTACTGGTTTTCTTCATATTCTTAGCAAAATCTTATACTACTAAGCAGGCACATACCACCACTGTTCTACCACCAACACAAACATAAAAGACCCAGAAAGAGTCTTAGGTTCAGAGACTAACCTCTGGTGCATTAACTAAGTTTTCCAAACTAGTATTATTTACATCCCAAACCAAGGGCACAGTGACTCATTGATTGGTACGGGAAAGTATTTTTTGGAATCACCCAGTTCTTGTGTAGTCATTCCGACTTGAGCAGTTTTACTGTCCTGGGTTTATCTAAGATACGCTGCTATTACCAGATCATTACCTGGCTTTTCCTTTTGTTTCTGATCATGAAAATGGGAAAAAAATATACATGCACAGTATTTTCCAAATTTATTTGATCATGAAGTGTGTGTGTGTGTGTGTGTGTGTGAGTGTGTGTTTAGTTCGGGCATAGAAGAAATAATGCATTAAGTTTGAAGGGGAAGAAATTGTGTTGACAAGGAGAACTGTGTCTGAGTGTTTTAGAGGCTGGGAAGAACCTGGTGCTAACATCTCTTCTTGAACTTATTTTGAATGTCTAGTTCACCTGCTTTTCTCAGGAGCCTTGGGGAACTTCACAAACCAAGCCATAGTACCCATGGAGTGAACAGCCGCCTCATAAGCATCATGTGCACATACATTTAAGGTCTATATTTATCTGAGCACTAGTGGTATCAAGTAGGAACTTTATAAAGATGAAGAATGGGCCGCTAATTAATTGTGGTGTGAAATTTCCAAATCAGTAGCCTATATGTTATCCAGTTTACGTAGTAGCTTAAAATAATCATATTATTGAGTCGCACAAATATTGACTGACACTGGCCCTTGCTTAAGTAATTTAAACACATCTGTGAGTTAAGTTATTGCCAATTATTGATAAGTACTAATGAAAGTAGAAACGGTTAGTTTTAAATTTAAATGATTAAATTTTATAATAAACATGAGAACAAGATCTGAATTAATTATGTGCTATTATCAAGAACAATTATTGCAGATGCACATTACACAGATGCAAAATATTTATGTAATGCTCACAGTAGATAGTATGAGAGCCTTTAACCTTACATAATGAAGCAGCCTGTTTCCTGGACATAGAGTTTATCACCCCAGACAAATTCGCCACTGATGCTGGAACAATTTCATGAATGAGAAAAACTGCAAACATATGAATAGCAAATGTAATCCATAAACAGCAGAACAAGGACTCTTTCATCCATCTCTGCTAAGTTCTCAGCTTTATTTGAATGAGTGGAGACAAAGTCAACGTGTAAAAGCTGATCCATGGTATTTCTGTGACTTCTACGCTCTTTTTTGTTTGTTTAAATGTTAGAAATATATGTATATTGTAAACTAATCCATATTTTCTAGAACTGGGCATAGTAATTCCTTTTAGGTAGCTTGTACACACAAAGAATAGGTTGCTTCATAAAAATGGCATGGAAAAATGATGAAAGATTGCTTATTTTTATCTTTGACAAAAAGTGAAAATACTATTTCCTGGGATCCAGGTAGAGTACCCATTTTTATCATTTGCCAGAAGAAAAAGCATTTTTCATAAAATTGAGTATATGCCTACAAATTCTAAATCTGTGTTTATATGGATTTGAGGACCTTGGGTAAACCAATGGAACAGGATGGAAACCTCCTCAGACAAGATCTCGGGGGATTAACAAATCCTGAACCACATACATCCTACCCACGGCATACTGTGTAGTGACAGCCGCCCTCTAGCCCAGCAGTTCTCAGACTTTAGCAGGTATCAGGTTCTAACAGCCCAGTGGCCCCAGTCGCAGAGTTTCTGATTCTGTAGGTCTACGATGCGGCCTGAGAACTTGCAGTTGTATCACATTCCCAGGTGACGCTGATCCCTGGGAGCGCAATGAGGACCATTGCTCTGGCTTGTATTCTACAAAAGTATATTCGCATTTTTACCTAGAGCACGTCTATATGTGGGCTTCCGTGCCTTGGCCGTGTTGTGCGTGCTGAGCAGCCAGAGGCTTCAACCACTTGTTTAAGCATGTGGCCACTGTCCTGGCCCCTGTGCGGCTCAGTTGTAGCAATGTTTCTCTCCCTCCCTTCCTCCCTTCTCCTCTCTCAAAAAAAGAAATAAAGCTAAAACACATGTGGCCACTGTTTGGCATCCATACAAGCTGTCCTCTCTCACAGGCTCTGGTTCACTCCTGGCCTTCGTGCTTCATTCCTTTCACCTGCACTGCAAAGGCTGACATTATTTACCCACTTGTGAGTCGGCTTTGCAGCATGTTAAGAGAGTACCCTTCTGTTTACAGTGAAGCTGGGAACCAAGAAACCACGTGGAGGCCTATTCTAAAACCACGTGTAGAGGATGCTGGTGTTGGATAGATGAGGGGAGGGGGGCTATATCCCTCAAGTCAGCCTTAGATACTTCCCAGCTGTCAAAGCATTGTGAAGGGAGACAGAAAAACAGACACGATTTACATACTTTCTACTTTTGCTCTGTGAGAATCATAGAAGTGGAGGGCTTGGTGGAAGGAATAGCAGATTTGTTCAATTATGCAGGAGCAATTGGTTGGGAGGCTCAGCATAAGAGACCAACAATCACAGCTTTTCTGTATTAACTATACGAGCAAGAAGGGAGGACAAGAGTGAATTCTAATTTTACTTATAATCATAATTAGCCTTTATTATGTGTTTACTAATCATTTTACAGAGAGAAAGGTAGAGAGACCAACATTCTATATTGTTATCAAGTTCTGTTGTGTACCTTTAGATGATAATCAGTTCAGTTACCCATCAATCAGATGCCTCAAAGTAACTTACATTTAAAAAGCTATTCTCAGCTTACACTCTAATTGGAAAATTTCTCACTGCTATCATTTTTATAAACAACATGTATCCAAGAATCTTTGCCTACTTTTCTCCAACTGCTGCTCTCTGCCCAATATCAAAGCCCAAATATTTGGGGTGTGGGGTGTGACAAAGAATAGTCACACCCCAAATATTTCCAAAGAAACACAGAACTGTTTGATTAATAAAAGTGGGGAAAAAGCATAAGGCCAAAAATAAATTTCAAAAGATTCAATTTCAAATGGAAACTGACATCAAACCATGGAAAATAAGGGGGGGGGTGTGTTTCTTAGATTACTTTGTCCATTTTCTTTAGTTTACTCTATAGGAAAACTATGTACATATGTAAAGCACGATATTGAGATTTGTCAAGTAGAAGACTATAAGCAGGAAAATGAATGACCTAATTCTTAAATAACTTTTGGCCAAACCTTTAGAAAACTGGGTCATGAAACGAAAGAAGGTAAAACCTATGTCGTCTGTGTGCACACTCGCATGCTTCAGCGCTGCGCTAACGCCACAGCGGGTTTCTCGCAGAAGGAGGCAATTCTGTAAGAATGACTGTTCTTACCCTCATCCTTCCATTCCTTATTGCCGGTCCATCTTCTGCCAATCTCAACACGTACAAATCCATTTTGTATTCCCTTCCTCCACGAATGCTGAATCCAAATCCTTTGGCTCCTTTCTCCATGTCCACAGTGAAATAATCAAAATCCTTTGGGGTTGGGGAGAAAATGAAATAAACAATTGTTTAACATCAAAGAATCTTCTGTAGTCAGTCAGTCCCTCTGTTCTTCTCTCCCGTGTAATGTGTTCCAAATGACACGGTATTGAGACATAATCTGACTTCAATCTAGCAAAAGGCAAGACAAAGTTCCAAAGGTTTGAGCAGGTCAGAACACAATTTCCTCGGTCATTGGAAGAACTATTGTGTAGCTTGTTTACTTTGGTGTTTATCAGTGCACTTGGTTAACATGTAATCACTAAATACAGGCCTGGGTAAAAATTCTCTTTCCTTTGAGTTTTCTTATTCATTGCTGTGGAGCAGTATAAATAAACATACCAGTCCTGTGTATGTGCACATATGTGTACATGTGTGTAAATGAGAGGTTTGCTCATTAGAAAAAAGAATGCAGTGACTCCCTGTTCTCGAAACTACTGAATATCAAGTTGTAGTGTTCACCACCAATTTGTCTTTCACATAAAATGCAGCATGTCCAAGATTTCCTGACCTTCACTGTTCTTAAAATTTGGGGAGATAAAGGTGATTTTTAATCCTAAATGAAACACAATTAATTGGCTATAGTTGAAATTGTATTTAATTTGTATCTTGGTCTCTAGTTGCCAGGTATTGAGTATTTATTAGATACCAAGCTCTGGTCTAAGCACTTTTCATAAATGTTGAGTCCTCACCATAGCCTGTAGGGAAGACCCTCCCTTCAGGAAACTGGAGCTCAGAGTGTTTATGGAAGTATCCATAAGACCCATCTAACATGGACAAACCATTATAAGAACTACTGTTGTGTCGGCAGGGACTCAGTGCTTATTACTGGCTGGCTGATGAAGCCAGGCCTGGCCTTATCTTCATGCATAGGGGCCTGGCCCTTTACCATCAAATGGGAGGTAGGGGGCAATGCAAATACTTATGGATCTAAAATACCTTCATTGTTGACATCTATAAAAATTTCTGCATTATTAGCACCCTCTAAGGTTCCAGATAAAAACATTTTTTTTCCAACTTGGACAAGGCAATATACTGGGAGTTGGCTAACTAATATTAACAAGAATTAGTTCATCCTATTACCACTCACCCACTGATTGATTGATTGTCCTTTATTCTGAAATAGATTTATTTATTCAGAGCATTTTGAGGATGTGGGTGTTACCCAGATGATATCATAACTAGGAATAGGACTTGGGCTTCCTATCTCAGAAGGGTGTTCTTTTCTCTGCCTCCCATTCTATTTCATTTTTTGTGCTTCAGGAAGTCTTGGTCCTGGGCCCCTGATGATCTCATTGGCTGCAGTACCTGGGGCTGCCTGTAGTCTGACAGAGGGTACTGCCTGGTGTCGGGGGAGTGCTGCCTGTAGTCCAGCAGTGGAGGCTGCCTGTAGTCCAAGGGTGGGGGTTGCTGGTAGTCCCCCCCTGGGGGCTGCCTGTAGTCCAGTGGGGGCTGCCTGTAGTCCGTGAAGGGAGGCTGTCGGATGTCTGGTTTCACATCTTGTCTTGCTTTTACTTCTGACCTGTAACTAAATAAATGGAAATGGGATTTACTTTCGTATCTCGGTATTTTAAGGAGGTAGAATGATTGAATGTCCTCTGGGAATGTATGCGTCACCCCTCTCGGTGGGTCTTTTGCATATTCAGGATTATGAGAAGATTAAATAAATAGTAAGTATTATTTTTCAATCTTTAACAAATACCATATTGTATACTTTTCACTTGGCTCCTTAAGCTATCAAGGTGGAAATGATGGTTCAATAAGAACTTTGTGGAAAGGACTTATGGGTAGCCCTTTCTAACTGTGGCTATTTAAAAACTCAGCAAGTCTAGGGAGTTAAGACTTACCTCTATATCCCAAAATATCAGTCTGTCTTAACACAGTAAACCAGCTCTCTGTTGCTCTGTCTGTCTCCCCTTCTCCCCACAGCACCCCCTCACACAAACACACACACATGCACACCCACCTGAGCAAACCACTACTTCACGAAAACACAATTGACGTGATCTCTAGATGCTCTACAAATACATAATTAAAGGTTATTTTAACCAGTTGGGCTTTGTCTTTTGGAGTATTTTACAGAGGAGCGATAGTAACCTATAATCATAAACTACAAGTCAAGTAGAAAGTCACTGGGTCAATGTTAAGAATACAGAGATATTATGTAGAGTTTGCGTATTAGACTATAGCTCTCAGATAAGTAACAGGAACTATCACGGTCATAAAATGGAAGAAAAGGCGAAAATGTTTATGTTCAACATTTGTCTCTTTCTTGTTTCTAGATATTTGTTACTACCAAAATTAATACAGAAACCAGAACTAGTTGTTTAGTGCTGTTTTGTGAATATAATAAACTGCTTTAAATTGAGGGGATTCCCCATTCCAAAAGGGGACTAAGATAGCCTATGCCTACCATTATGGGTACATGAATAAGGTCAATTGAAAAATTATCACCATAGTTTAGAGGGAGACCTAGTTCTGTAGTTCATTGCCCATTGCCACAGCAATAGTCACTAATAAGCTACTTAGGGATACAGGTAGATTGAAAAATACATTCTGTATAATGACAATTGTATCTAAAATTAATGTGGAGGGTTTGAGGTATTGAGAAGTTGGAAGGCAGACCTAAAATCCCTGGAATTTATTTATAAACAATTATGTATTTATTCTTACATGTTTAAAATTCAGTCACCTTCAAAGCACTCTCCATTTGATGTAATACACCCATCGAGACATTTTTCCACTGCTCAAGACAGTTTTTGAACTTCTCGATTCTGATGCCTTTTAGTGCTTCTGCCATTTTTTTGTTTCACCTCTTCCACATCAGCAAAACATTTCCCTTTGAGAACTTTTTTTACTCAGGGAAACAAAAAAACCCAAGTTGTGCCAGGTGAGATCGGGTGAATAGGGAGTGTGGGGCATGAGGGTCATGCTGTTTTTGGTCAAAAACTGCTGAACACTCAGCACAGCATGGGCAGGTGTGCCCGTAAATCACCCATAATGAAGTGGGCAAATGCACTGAAAGTCTTAAAAAAAATTCACTTAAGTTGAATGCAGCCTCTCACAACAATGCCAGCTGGTACACTGATACGGATGGGTTCCTAGAACACACACCTGGTTGGGGAAGCCTGCACTTCAAGGGGCCTGCTCTTCAGAAGATAATTCCTGTGTTTTTTTGGTCCCTTTTCATATTTAGCACCAAGGAAAAACTCAAACATTTCAGAGAAACAGGTTCAAAACCAGATGAATTTTGTGCTTTAAAACTAGGTGGTTTTTTTTTGGTTTTTTGTTTGTTTAACTGGCTTTCGGTCTCATTGATGCTGATTATATAGAGTATTTTTTAAAAAATATTCACACAAACAATTGCAGTTAGTGTAATCTAATTTGGTGAGGGCATACTGAAAGTATACAACAGTAGCTATACTTATTTGAGGTTCCTAGAAGGGGGTTAGTAATGTAGGTATTTATTTATTTATATTATTTTTCTCTTTTTTTCTTTTTTATTGACTTATTGGGGTGACATTGGTTAATAAAATTATATAGGTTTCAGGTGTACAGTTCTATAATACATCATCTATAGATTGTATTGTGTGTTCACCACCCCAAGTCAAGTCTCCTTCCATCACCATTTATTCCCCACTTTACCCTCTTCCACCTCCCCCACCCCCTTTCCCTCTAGTAATCACCATACTGTTGTCTGTGTCAGTGAGGTTTTTTCCCTTTTTTGCTTACTCCCTTCACCTGCGACCCTTCTCCTCCTGACAGCTGTCAGTCTGTTCCATGCACCCACACCTCTCTTTCCATTTTGTTTGTTAGTTTATTTTGTTCATTAGATTCCAAATATGAGTGAAATCATAGGGGACTTGTCTTCCTCTGACTGGCTTATTTCATTTAGCATAATGTTCTCCAGGTCCATCTCTGCTGTTGTGAAAGGTAAGATTCCCTTCTCTTTATGGCCAAGAAGTATTCCACTGTGTAAATGCACCACAGCTTTTTTATCCACTCATCTACTGATGGGCACTTGGCTGCTTCTAAATCTTGGTGATTGTAAATAATGCTGCAAGGAACACAGGGGTGCTTATGTTCTTTCGAAGTAGTGTTTGGGGTTTCTTCGGAAGTAAGGTAGTTATTTTAATCAACACATTGCACTCGTCCCATTTGTTACTTAACCTTCAGAAGTGACTGTGAGGTGGGTAATTTAGGCTTTGCTTTGTACCTCAGCACATTGTCCTCTCACCTTCTGAGAGTGTGCATGCTGAGAACAGAACTATTGATAATACACTCTGAATAAGATGCTTATCTTTGTACACCCATGAATGACACCAAAAGACAAGGCCTGGGTGACATTTGGTGGTGGGTGTCAGTGACTTTCTAGAAACAGTTTGCCTGGTGGTTTGGGTCACATTGTTCTAAGTCAGAGCACAGTCACTTTATTTTCGTTATCTATGTAGCATTGGCACGAAATACACATTATGTGCTCTATTTCCAACCAGATGTGTCACAAGGTGTAGCAAAAGAGGGTGAAGTGTGAGAGTTTCCCCAAAGATTACACAAATTCTTCGAAATAGTAACAGTTAAAACTGGCCAGTGTTGCCCCCATGCCTACATTCCAACACTCACACTTCTTTTGGGTCAGGATTTTATGTTGCACTGCACATTGAAGAATTCTCTAATTAAGAAAAATGCTAAATTCTTTATCGGTGCTGCTAACTTTTAAGTAAATGATACACTGGCTAGAGCAAAAGTTATATTGCTTTGAATTTGTAAAGAACTTTAAGAAAAAATTAGGATTATTTTTTAAAAATAGTATCTTCAAAGTTTCTTTGCTTATAAAAAAATGTCATTAATATAACTCCATGTAGCTGCTAATTCCATTACTAAAGAGACAAGAGATGATAAAACCAGATTGCTAGTGGTACAGGCTAGTAGAAGTTTATGGTATGAACAAGTTTTAGAACCAAGAATCACTGCCTATGTGATAGGGGATCTTATGGTGAGATATGGCCCCATGTGGGCCTTTCAAAAATTTTTTCCTGCTTTAAGCATCCAAGGTTCAAAGTCTGTGAAAGAAGTCAATTTCTAATGCTCTTCCACTGACCCTGCAATTTAAAAGGCGGCCAAATGTCAATTGCCCTTGCTGGGGAAGCTCAGCTCTTGGAATGTATTTCATAATGGCCTTTTTGTCGTTTTCAACAAATGCTTCTCCATAAATAGTGTTTTGCTTATGTTCATCTAAAAATTATTTTGTGTTTCCTGAGCAAAAACAAAAAGGATGTGAAGAGACAGATGGGTAGAGGTAAATAAGGTGTCAGTGGGAAACCCATCCAAGAGTAGATAAGACAGGTCGACAAATTCATTCACTCTAACTCATGAAATAAAAAATTGCAAGCAGATTGGCACTTTAACGTGGGAATTGGCTCAATTTGACATGTAGGTGGGCACTTCTTGTACAAACGAACTACTAGAAAATTCATACTGTGTGCTTGACATACCAACTGTCTTCGAGATATCTCTAGCCCAGAAAAAGGCAGCATTTTGCCTATACTACAATTATCTTTAAACGCAGCTAGGAAAATGGTTCCCGTATCTGTAAGATTATTGAAATTTCCTCATTCATACGCAAATTAGCCTCTCACTAACACACAGAGTTAAGTCAGGAAACCTGAGTTCCAGGGTAGGGTCCTAGAATTGGTGTGGGCATTTTCAAGCTTTTAATATTATTAAAGGAAAAACAGCTAAGAACTCTGGGCAAATTTGTTGGTGATTTTTAAAAATTTGGATCAGGCCAATCTGTTAATCCTAGAGGTAGAAAATACTTTATTCTGTGGTCAGGCAAAAATATATCCCAAAACTGTTGCTTCTGTGATAGGGTCTGAGCTCCCATGGTGAACTTGTAGCAGACGGGGACAGAATAGTGGCCTTGTCCAGCTGTTACTCTTCCCATTGCGCGATAACACACCTGGATGAGATCACCCACCCCAGGACTGGAAGCAAGAGCCCCTTTCTAGGGCAGCCTGACTCTGGGGAGGGTAAGCCAAGAAGAATCTAAATGTGGCTCAGATCCTTCCTCTGGAGTCTGAAATGAATTCTGGGGAAGAGCCAGAGCAATCTGTCCACACAGCACCCGGTGAAAGCAAACACATCTGGGGCTTTTTACTGTGGCGCCCAGGACTTACTCCTCTTCTGGACCGTCAGATTCTTCCCTTTGTGTCTCTGCCTTATGGGGCTTATTCTTTTTACTTCTGTGGAATATATTATCACCACAAGCAGCTGAGGACAACAGACATTTACTTTTCTATGAAAGCAAATGGGGGAAATCAGAATAGAACAGAGCTTTTTAGAAATAACACCTGTGGCCAGGAGAAAATATTTGCTTTGCAACAGTGTTAGTGATGAACCTAGAGAGTTCTGGGACTCAAACACTGGGTCTCACTTCATCTTCACCAACACGGGAGGCAAGAGATGGGAAGCAGATGCTCAGAAAACTTTAGAATCATGGAAAAGACCTGTGAGGGTTTTGTTTTCAGAGATGTTCCAGCGGGCTGTTCAGTTCCCCTCCTTCGAAAGGGGAAAACAACGGAAGTACATCATCTTTTTCTTTAATGGCTCAACCTAACCCAGGTTCACTGTTACACAGAAGTCGCAACGAGAAGATAATTGGGGGTGTGGGGGTTGGGTAAAAAGGTGAAGGGGTTAAGCAAACACACACACAAATTCATAGACACAGACAGCAGTATGGTGGTTACCACATGGAAAGGGGTTTGGGGGAGGCAGAAGAGGGTAATGAGTATATAAATGGTGATGGAAAGAGACTTGAGTTGGGGTGGTGAACACACAATACAGTACACCTGAAACCTATATAATTTTATTAACCAATTTCACCCCTATAAATTCAATTTTTTAAGAAAAGATAATGTGGGTTTTATATGGCATCCTTTTCCCCCCTGGAAGTTCAAAGTGTATAATTCATATTAGTTGATATTGTGAAATGCAAGAAACTACTTAGATCATGGGTAGGAAGATATAAGGTAGAATGCAGTAAAAATGCTAACATTTCTTATGCTTACAAGTCCTTCAGCATTTCCCCTTCTTCCCACCACTGCTACTTCTCTGAGACACCACTGTTATGGACATTGGTGGCCACCTCTGGGGGCTTAACCTCCGTGCACTCTGACCAGCCTTCAGTCTGTTCAGAGTGGGAACAGACTGAGAGAGCTTGAAAAGCAAATTCAGTGATGTCAGTCCTCCTCTTAAAGCCCCCTAATGAGTTCTCACTACACTTAAGATCAAAATCTTTAACATGCCTACAAGACCCTGTAGGGCAGGCCCCTACCACCCTCACTGGCTTCATCTCAAACTTCTCTTCCTCCCCTTTGCCCCCCTTACATTGGCTTTATTTCCCTCCTTTAAGCTCATGGCTCTCTCCTGCTAAAGGGCCTTTGTATATGCTCTTTACTCTGCCTGGAATCTCTTTAATGTTTTCTTCATGTAGTTAACCCTTACTCATCTGCAATCACTCATCATTTCCTCAGGAGAAGTTCATGTATTGTGAAGGATGGACACTTGCATTTGCTAAGAAAACCACATTATAACATACATACGATCTCAAAATTACAGGAAGGACCACATGGCAATTTCTACTTCAGTAAAATATCTCTCCTGCCTGTGTCCTGTCTCACCCCCAACTCTTCCTCTCTCCACCTCCCTTGCTTCAGAATCAGAAAAACCAGAGGAAACTTTACCTATTTTCATGTCCTTGCAGCTGGAGTGGCTGAGGAGGAGCTGGCTGGGTGACAGGGCTATTGGGGGTGGCTGGGCTCGGCTGGGCCAGAGGACTCTGCTGGGCCATGGGGCTCTGCTTCTCTGAGCTGGGCGCTGAGGCTGGGCTGTTCATCTCTGAAATGGGAACCAAAGCAGCAAAGATGGTCAGGTCGACATTGCTTAAGGGCAAGAGGGGGCCAGAGGCAGACACTCTTTGCCTCCTCAGGTGACTCAAGGCTTTGCTTATTCCAGTTTCTGTTAGACTTTAAGACAGAAGCTTAAACTGATCAAGTTCCAATACCACTCCCAGAATTAGTATGCTTTCCTTAATTATAAGACTTGCTGAACAAGGTTATGAACAGTCTCCTGTCATTCTGTCAGAAGAAAAGAGTACAATAAAAAACCTGTTAAAGCAATGGGAAAAAATTCAAAGGATTAAGTTCTAAAGCATATTCTATTTTTCTAGTAAGAAAGAAAACATTTAGTCACTACTACTTGGTTGTAATGAGAAGTCTCACCAGTATTCCAAAGTCTGGATAAGGAACTAACCATAATAAAGTAAATGCTTTCTACAATCTTCTTTCCAGTTCCTTGTTAGTCTTATTGCTTAACAAACCCCTGTATTCCATGGTTTTCCAGAAAGAAAAACAAAACAAAAACAACCAACCATTGGACAAGGGAAGGGAAATTAAGTTGCTGTTTGTTAAAAATGCCTCTTGTTTAAAATGAAAAGAGAACCAACAGTATGGGAAAACATATTTCCCAAGGAAATATGGGCCTCAGACAAGGGCCTGATCTCCAAAATATATAAAGAACTCACACGACTCCACTCCAGGAAGACAAACAACCCAGTTAAAAAATGGGCAAAGGACTTGAACAGACACTTCTCCAAGGAAGACATACGGTGGACCCAGAGATATAGGAAAAGATGCTCAGCATCACTAGCCATCAGAGAGATGCAAATTAAAACCACAATGAGGTACCATCTCACACCAGTCAGAGTGGCCAACATAAACAAATCAACAAACAAATGTTGGAGAGGATGCGGAGAAAAGGGAACCCAAATACATTGTTGGTGGGAATGCAGACTGGTGCGGCCACTGTGGAAAACAGTATGGAATTTCCTCAGAAAACTAAAAATGAAACTGCCCTTTGACCCAGCAATTCCACTGCTGGGATTATACCCTAAGAGCCCTTAAACACCAATCCAAAAGAACCTATGCACCCCAATGTTCATAGCAGCACAATTTACAATAGCCAAGTACTGAAAGCAACCAAAGGGCCCATCAGCAAATGAGTGGATCCAAAAACTATGGTATATTTACACAATGGAATTTTACACAGTAGAGAGAAAGAAGGAGCTTATACCCTTTGCAACAGCATGGATGGAACTGGAGAGCATTATGCTAAGTGAAATAAGCCAGGCGGTGAGGGACAAATACCATATGATCTCACCTTTAACTGGAACATAATAAATAGAAGAAAAAAGCAAACACAATATAACCAGAGACATTGAAATTAAGAACAATGTAACAATAGCCAGAGGGGAGTGGGGAGAGGGTAGTGAGGTGAGGGGTCTACAGGAGCTACTATAAAGGACACAAGGACAAAATCAAGGGTGAGGGTAGAGGTGGGGGAGGGAGGTGGGATTGGCTGGGATGGGGTGGAGGGATGGGGAGAAAATGCAGACAATTGTAACTGAATAAAGATAAAAAAATTAAAAAAATGCTTCTTGAAATTTCTTGTAATAACGTCATATTTACAACTGAAATTATTTTTCTATGTTAGAATAAGAGTAGGACAGACATATTTCAGACTGGGAAAATGGAGAAGTCAGATTTTTAGTGAGAAATATTGCTTAGAGTTAATTTCCACTGAATATTTTATACATAATGGTATCTGCAGGTAGCTAACAATACAAAAAAACCCCAAACCAAACCAAAAAACCCATGGTGGTCATGTTCTGTTCTTTTCTCTTTTTTTAGTTGGGTGATAAAAGGGAGGTGAACTATTCACATCTCCTTATAAACCACTCTTTCCCTTTCTTTTCTCACAGCCCCCAATTTTAAATTCCTTGTCCACTTGTATCAGAGTTTCCCAGCCTTGGCACCGTGGACATTTGGGGCCAGATGATTCCTTGCTGTGAGGATGGTCCTGGGCACTGTATGACGTTTACAGCATCCCTGCCCTCTATCCGCCCTATCATGACAATCAAAAATGTCTCCTGACATTGCTAAAAGTCCCCTGGGGGACAAAAGTCACCTCAGTGGAGAACAACTGTTTTATGTTTAAAGCCAGGAGGCTGTTTGGTGCCTTCTTGTCAGAGTGCCAAGAAGGAATCATGAGACTGAGTAAAAGGGAGGGCACCACAGTGAGTGAGCCCATCATTGTTAGTCCCTGTCCATGTGGGACTCTGGTCCATTGACCACGAGCTCCAGCGACTGCATTCTTGAATATCAGTAATGAGTCAGCAGCTGCAAACTAGAAATGAACCTACTGTGTCCAGAAATAGTGAGTTTATGGTGAACTTTGTGGCCCCTTAAGGCATTGGGGTGCTCACTACTCTTCAAGCCTCAGGGGGGTGTCCTTGTACAGAGAAATTCAAGAGGCTAAGTGAGAATTTAAAATTCTTAGCAGGTGCTGCATTTTCTAAATGAGCTCTCTTTATACCACAAAACTTCCTCAAGCTTTTCAAAATCAACCTGACTTTGAAGAATCCTCTAGAGCTTAACTGTTTACATGAATACATGTTGTTTTTTATTTCCTCAGATTTGTAACTCTGTCACCTCTGTCGAATAGGTTCTGGCTTAATGTAACCACAACAACAGTACTCCTAGGACCACAGGGGATGATTGAATAGCCCAGTGTCACGGGCTTCACACTATTTATCTATAACGTCACATAACTTGATCTCTGAATGAAACCGGTACTGAGTAAACAGGAGATGAGTTACAATAGAAAGTGGATTTTTGCCACGGTGGAAATAACTACCACCCTCAGACCCTCTGACACCACATCAGCGGCAGCCCAGTGGACTCCGTGGCCCGGCCCAGGCACTCACCCTCCTGAGGAATGATGCGAAGGGTGACACTGAGGCCCGCGTCCTTGATGAGCTTCACGATGTCTGCGTGAGGCATGTTGATGATCGACTGGCCGTTCACTGCTAAGATCCGGTCTCCTACTTTTAGTTTTGCACAGCGATCTGCAGGACTCCCATCAATGATGCGTCCGATTTTATGGGGAACAGCTAAAAAGATCCCCAACAGAAACTGATTATCAGGGGCATTTCCAATACATGCTCTAGTTTTGAGTCCCAGCCCCACAGGAAACAATGTCATGCCAGAATTCTTTCTTTTGTCAGTTAATTTGCCTTTTGAAATCACAATCGCATCTATCAAATGTGGTCGTGTGCATACTACTGAGACCCAATCCTCTGCAGTGACAGGCCAATTCCAAACACATGGACCAGGGGGTCTCAATCTTTGGAGTGTATTGGATCCACCTTAGGATTAAACACACAGCTCTTTGAGCCTCACTCTGGACTTTGTGAACTGGAACGTCCAGGCAGGAGGTGAAGATCATGAATTGTTAAGAAGCTCCTGCGGAGATTCCAATACACACAACATTTTGAGAATCGTAGGCAGAAAACACTGTGTCTACAGAGCTCATACTCCACAGACAATGATACACAATTTCAGAAAAATATAATAAATGCCAGGAATTTAATTTTTACCCTTTTCTATTTTACAGAGGAGAAAACAGGAAATATATATATTAATTAATATGGGCTGTGTTTGGCTGGTGAAGAATTATGACCAACTCTCCACTCATCTACTAATCTTTAAACGATGATGCAGTTTTCAAATCTTAACTCTCCTTTCTGATTTAATTTATTAAGTGGTGCTGAGATCTTGCTAATATCTGATACATAATGTATTTCATCAGATCTAAGGTACCACTGATGGCATGACACACCTTTATTTTATACACAAGAAAGAAGAAAAGCCAACTCTGCCACTTAAGCAATGACATTCCACTGACTCCAAGATGCTCTTGAATTTTTAAAATAGTAAAATATGAAAATGCGTGTTAGAATTGATGGAATATAGTATGTATCCCTTGAAAACAATGAAAATTTCTTCTGTTTTGTATTATTTATTTATAAGTGTGAGGAGAGCCAGATACATGAGGATATAGATTTTTCTAGAAGAGTGACTTTTGTTCACTGTGAATGTTTGAGTGCCGACCAGGGTAGCTAGCTGGGGCCCAGACGGCTAGTACACAGTCTGCCTGTAACCTCCCTCAAGGAGCATACAACCTAAAAACCGGTTCCCTTTCCTTTCTTCTTTCAAGACAGAGAGCTCCAACCAGGCTCTCCCTGTCAATGACTGTGTAGCTTCTCTCCCCATGGGAGTGAGGTATTGATTTAATCTGTGTAAAGAGGCAAAGAGACACTACACCATTCATAATGCTCCAGGGATGTCTGCTCCTTGAATTCTCAGTCTTGTGTATTTACAGTGAAAGGCAGAAGGTCGGCTAACAGGCACGGTACAGAAGGACAATCAGTGAGTTAATGAACCAGCACCGTGATCGGATCTCTGTTGTGAAAAGTTATACAGAAAGCATATGAAAATATTGGCTGGACCTGTGTCTCTGAAGTGAAACCCATCATGCCGGAAGCTCAAGCACATTTTTATCTCACAGGTACCAATGGCTTTAGTTTACTTAAAACATATTTATGATCATCTTAGAATCTTAGGACAATGTAGTTCTTAAGGAGAAATGTAATAAGAACTCATTCATTTACTTATTCTTAAAAATGACATAGGTATTGCAAGTTGTTTTATCCTCAGCCATAATTAGAGAGAAGTTTCATTTCTGGTATCATTGTCCCCTTCCACATGTAACGGTGCCCTGGAACAGTCAATACGTGGTCTGGTATCCTTGGCCATGACCTACATGTTGTTATATATACTGTGACCTTTGAGAAGTTACCTGACTTCCCTGTGTTTCTGTTTTTAAACACTAAAATTGAAATAATAATATTATTGACCTCATGGGATGGTTCTGAGAATTAAATAAATTACCATATGTAAAGTGACTGAAACAGTGCCTGGCACATAAGAATTGACTTGTAAGTATTAAGTTTCTTTCATTCTTTTTATTACTAGTATCATTTTTTTGTGTTTCTGATATCACTGCTGATGTGTCTGTGCTTGTGTGCAGGACCAGCCTGAGTTCCTTCTACATGGGATAAACCTGCAGTACGGCCGAAACTAAAGCAACACTTGCTTACTGCAGGCAAAGCCTCGAAGTACCAACGAGGAAAACAGAGATATGGGAAACAGATATGTTTTAGGGATTATACAGACACTAGATGAAGTCAAGAATACTGTTTGTTTTCCTCTGGTTCTGTAAATAAATAGATAAATAAATACATAAATTAATAAAATATGTTGCAGGTCTCTGTAGGAAACACTAACTTGTACATAAAAGTTTATTATTCAAAGGGAAATCAGCATAATACAGATCTTTTCACTATGCATACGGAGCCGTAGAGTCGTATGCCTGTTAACCCTTATCAGTCATGTGACATACCCGACGGCATTATCATTGCATGTCTACAGTGGAAACAAAACAGAGGCATAAAGTGGTGACAATGTGCCCAAGGTCATGCAGGCCAATGGGCTTAGAATCCCAGTCTGTCAGGTTGCATCGCCTCTGCTCTTAACCCAGGCACCGCACTGCCTGTCTTGACTTTACCGTCTCCTCCCTCCACTCCAGCACTTGCGTCATGAGCACCTGGTGCTTTTATTTGGTGATTGCGTCCTGCCTCTACGATCATCATAAGCACTTCACCAGTGGCCCTGATGCAGGGGAAAGTAGGAGGCAGCACTTGGCTTAAAGTGGGGCCATTGCGGCAGCTGTCTTTTGGTAGGCAGGCATGAATAGGTGAAGAGGGGAGCAGAGGGGAGGGAAAGAGAGAGGAGAGGAGGGACAGGAAAATTGGACAGCTCCTCAGAGCCCTTTCAGTCAGGAGTTCATGTTATTGTGCCATTCCTTTATTTGAAGTCATTTCTTTCGGCAGTAGAAACACATTTGAAATGAAATTTCAAATTTACTGTTTAAAACACACACACATGGTATTTGAATGATTTGCTGTTTTGAATTAGCCATGCCTCTGCTCCCCTCCATTACTGTAGATCCCTCAGATATAAGCACATCTACTGAAAATAAAACCCCAAATGTTGCAAAACAAAGATTTCACACACACAAAATCACATAATTTTATGTGATAAACAAAAAAACAGCAAGTTACCATTTGTTAATTTCCAGGCATTGTGTTAGGCACTTACTTTAAATCCTTAGAGCAACAGTGTGAAGTAGCTGTAAAAGGGTAATAATCATGCTTATTTTATTGTTCAGAAAACAAATAGGTAACAAAGCCAGGATTGAAACCAATGCCTCTGGCTTTAAACCTTGAAGTTACTCTCTTGGGTTTTTTATTTTTTTATATGTAGCAGGTTGAAAACAATTTGAGTTATGAGGAGTGAGGCAACTGCTTGCGAGACGTAGCTGAGAAAAGCAGGCTACTTGAGATTTCCAGATAAAAGTTTATTGTAAACAGACTTACTTGCTTAACAATGGCAACTCTTAGTTTCAAGGCCATTTTGATTTACTAGGGTAGGTAGAATAAAAACTCAAGTAAAAGAATGAAAGCAGAAATGAATTCTCTGGTAGCCATATAGAATGACTGAGTGCTCACATAAAATCTGAGTGAGTACACAGTTTAAAAATGTATGTCTATAATTGGGAGCACCCCATATAGCTTTCATAGAATTGTTTTCTATTGGCATTTACTTTAATGAAAACAGTACTTGAAAAGCTTGGCAGCTGTAGCCAGGCTCACTTTTCCTTCAGCAGCAGTGCCTTACATCTGTAAGTACATCGAACGTTGATGTAGAACGAATCATTGACCGGGGGTGTGTGCAGAGAGAGGATTCTCTCTGAAAACAAGCTGCAGTTCCATTTGCTCAGTTATAAGGTCTAGATTGCTCATGACCTAAGTGCTTTCTGTGCATCGCTAATGGAATTACAGAGCATGAAAGAGGCCCTGACCTTGGTTTCTATTATTGGGATGAATGGTACTCATTAATTCTCCGAGAATTGATGACTAAGGTAACTGTCTGAGCGCAGTGCATTTAGACAGCATGCCTTCCAGACATCATCTGTCAGGCAGGAACATAAATCAAGCCTTTGGGTCAGGCTTCTTGACACGGTGTGGTTAGGATACACAGATAGTTGGGAGAAGTTGCAATATGTCCATGGCTTTAGACATACTGACATTTTGGAAGGAAACAATGTATCACTAGTTAGAAATTTCCCTTTAATTGCAAATCACATTAACAATGGAAAAGGAAACCCATCTTTTTAATTTTTTCTCTCTTTCTGGGTAAAACACTACTGCACATTTATACTGCCTATGTTTTATATTTTCCTGTAGATGAGTTGACTCTTTCAGCACTGTTCAATATATCACACTTGTTTTGGTGGGACTATCAGAGACACTCAGTTGACTGGATGCTCTCTAACTTCATTCTAAAGGCCTGGATTCTTTGGGTCCCCAGCCACACCATAACAGGAAGCAATGGTTCTCCCTTTTTGCTATTGGGTTCTCTTCTGGGAGCTTAGTATGGTCTATTCAGACTCCTTAGCCATTGGTCAACCAAAGAGTTCTCATGGACTTCTACCTTGGGTCAGTCCCCATAACGAGATGGATGGTTGCCCAAGGATTTTCTTGCTTTGGCGTTGGATTTTTCCTGAAATTCTTAGCTGCACCTGAGGGAAGTAGTTGATCCTTCCACTTTTTTTTTTTCATGTTTTCTTGTTACTTTATATGTATTTCATTTCAGAGAAGGAAAAGCCTGTGACTCATGTTTACACTTAATTATCTCCTTGTTAATAGATCTTACTCAGTGGAGGTGTTTATGGAGGAAAGCCTAGACAGGGAAATGGATTCTGCATCAATCACGTCAAATGAGAAGTTTCTAAAATAAGTGTGACAAAAATAAATACCTCAAAGGCAATCAATAGCATAAACTCTCATTGGCTCACAATTTCATTAATTTGTGAAGGTCAAACAACATGTCATTTGCTTAAAAAGTCATGAAAGTTAGTGTGGGTTTTGATTCTGTGACCTGATATGAAAAGAATTTTTTAATTGCATGATTCCATTTGATTTTCTTAAAATAATCTATGCAAATGATTTACTGTCTTGTTTTACAATGATGGGTTGGGGCAGGAGGATCAATTACTCCATCAACAACACATTTCTGCCAAGCATCTTCTGAGTACCAGGCACAATGCTTGACCCAGTGGGGAAGACTCTGATGAAACAACACATGGTTATTAGCCGTCAAGAAACTCACAGTCTGGTCATGGAGACCAGGGATTATCAAATAAAAATACTCAAAACAAAAATGGCAAATCCATGATAATGGTAATACACAAGAGGAGAGATGAATTATTGAGTCTGGTTGTGGACTCAGGGAGTAGTAAGAAGAAGAAAGGTCATTCTGGGGGGGAGGAGGAGGTACAGTGTCCCTAGGCCAAGTGGCAGCTCCCTTAGTGAAAACTCGTGGTGGTAAGGAGGGTTCTGTCAAGTCCAAGGAGGGAGAAGCAAGCAGAGGATGCTTTGTAGACAGGGTCCTACCTGCTCTTGCAAGTACTGCTTCCCCATCAGATTCCTGATAAGATGCCTTCCCAGCCCCTTTAGGCAGACATTGAACATGTAGGAACAGAAGAGTAACTGTCACAAAGTGTTCCTATCTCTTTGATACCTGGCAAAGAATCCTGTTTTCCAGACTTCAGAAACCTGAGCCAATTTTAATCTGGGTCATTTTCCATCTCTCCTTCTGAGAAGTCCTGCAGAGGTGTGCTCTGTGGTGACAAACCCATTTAGCTAGTTGTCCCTTCCTGGACTATGTATGACATGGTATCTTCTGGAAGAGATTTTCGTGGTCATCTGGAGGCAAAGATGTGGGACAAAACCTCTGGTTGTTTTTTTTTTTTTTAAAAACAATTGTGGTAAATTAAGAAAAAGCAGACAGCATGACGGTTTTCCTCTAGAAGTCTGTGAAATTTAGTTTTCCAAAAATGAAACGTCCTCCCTGAAATTTATAGCCAAGTGATTTGCAAGAACCAAAACTGAGCAGCTGGTGTTTTAAGGACTGCATATTCCAAAAGTGCCCCTTCCCCCAGCACCCACGAGTCATTCTTTTGTAGCTGAACAGTTTAGTTACCCTGCATTTAGTACCAGGCAGATGGTCAGAGGGAGGAATGGGAAGAGAGACCCATTATTAGCAATTTGGGAGCCCAGCTGAACTCAGGTTTCTAAGGGCAGAAAGCACCTTGTAGAAAGTATTAACTATGTGACTGGAGAGAAAGAAACATTCCTCAGCCATATCTTTACCTGTATGATTTTATTTTGCTGAGAGTGAACTAGTAATAGAAAGCAATCTCATTGTATTAGGAATTGTAACTAGCTATCACTTTCTGTCCTACTACCCTGGAACTCAAGGCTAGGCTAAAATGGTTTTGTTGCTTGGACCGATTTGGTGGCTTGTAGACACAGGGCTGGTTTCTGTGGTGTGTGGCCTGAGTGGTCACACAGGTCCCCACTTTCAAAGGGGCCTTGTGTTTGGTTTCATGGTCTGCGGCTACCATCTTGACGTTCTTAATAATTTTTGAACAAGGACCTCCCATTTTCATTTTGCACCAGGCCCTGAAAATTATGCAATTAAGCTTATGTAGATAGACCCTGAATACATTTGTTCCTTGCATCACTCCATTGTTTTCGGTGTCTGCAGTGGAAGATATAAATAAGAGTGTGGTAAAGCTACCATGAAAAATGACCACAAAAGATGGTAGGGACAGAGCAAAACAATTCCTTTCTCTTGTGTCTGCATTTCTTATTTCCACACACATCACTAGGAGAGGTAGTCCAGATATTTTCTGCTAAGCATATTCTCTTTTTTCAACAATACAGAAGTGTTTTATTTTTTATTTTTTTACACTTGCCATGCCATGAATTCATAGGGAATGGGCTCCGGCAGCTCAGACTCCTGTCCATTGGTTCTCACACAGTGCTTATCCAGCTGGAACAGGCTCACGCTTCAGATGAACCCAGGCACTTTCTCTTAGGCTCCTCCACCTTTTCTGACGCTTTCCCGTCACACATGTCAGGGGCTGTCTCGGCTGCTAGAGTGCTCAAGATGCCCAATACGTACATTACTTCTCTGGGCACGAATCTTGTCTTTAGCTTGTTCATTTCCAACGATGCCCACTGTAGACTTGTTCCGCTTTGCCGTGGGAGCATTTGCGGGCATTCCTTTTTGAGCAGTGCCCATTCTCTTGATGTTGACAGTATCGCCTTTCTTGTAGATTCGCAGGTATGTGGCCAAAGGAACCACTCCATTTTTCTAAAAGGCCCAGAGAACACATAGCAGGTGCCTCTCCTCTTTCCCTTTGTGTTAGTCATTTTGGATGAAAGGAAGTTGCTAAGTATATTCCTAAAGATCCTTGATTATTCACATAATGACAGGAGGCCTAAAAATTACCTTTATTCTTTCATTCTGTTGTAAAAATTATTCTTATGTAATAAGTCACTCATCGCTGAGTCATCCGCAAAGCAAATGTTCTTATCTCTCTTTAAATAGACTTTAATATACACCACCACATTTCAAGGAGTTTGTGTATTCTTTTGACATGATGATTCCCTCATAATGTGACAAAATGTCTAGACATTAGAGGGGCAGGAACCAAAGAGACTTCAGAAGAGTCGTGATCTTCCAATCTGTAGTTGGTCAGAAGGGTACGCGTCTGGGTGTGGAGAGCCGGAGCGAGAGAATGGATAACAGTTCCTAGACACTCAGTTTCTGGATACAGAAGGCTGTATCTTCTGCAGAGATACTTCTCATTTTATTGTACATCCCACGAAGTCACCTTTTACCTTGCTAATTTCTATGTAGCTGGGACATTCTGTTTTTTCTTTTTTTTAATTCGTTTTAGTCTGAAAGTTGCTATGGAGAATCTGGTCCCATTAAGTAAAATGTCAACCCTACTCAGCATTTTTTGCACTTCCCCTAAAGACTCTGAAAAGGATACTGATTTCCATCACTCAGAAAAATCAGGATTCTCCAGTCATGGAGTAGAAGGAAAAATTATGTGTTGTTCAACTTCAATATTTTTAGGGACTGAAATTACATAGCTTTTAGCAAGTTTTCTTTACAAATAACCAAACAGCAAGCTGATTCAGTAATAATGAAAAAATTAGAGTTACGGATATTAAAATATAACAAAGTGTACCTTCTCTGCAGAGCAGAAAAACAAGTTGTTTTACTTCTTTTTACAGTCACAGCATATGTATGTATATGCGAATGTGTACGACACAGGCATATTATATGTACTATATATAAAACATTGATGTATTATTTCTAAAAATAATAAAAATAAAATACCACATTTTAGATTTTTAAGAAGAAACCAAATATCATATTCTTAGAAATTTGCATCAAAAATTTGAACCCAAAAGCCAAAAGAAAAACAAAAAACAAAACCTCCAAAGTGAATCCCAACATTTTTGAGTGAGGTCTGGAAGACAATCAGGCTTTTGCAGTAATGAACTTCTGACACGCGATAGACTTCTGGACAAGGAGATGCAAGGTGAGGTTTGGAGAGGGGCTCAAACAGCAGCAGCAACAAAACCATCGTGGAGCTGAGGTGTGGTACCACACTTCCAATCCAAACATGCAAATCTACCTATGAGAGGGCTAGTGGCTCACTTTGATAATGACAAATTCAGTTGCTGAACAAGAGGTTTCTTTTATTAATAACTTATCAATAATTTAGTGCTGAAGGCTTATCAAATTATTACTGGATTATCCTACAAAATAAGAAAACTTTATAAAAATTTCAAAATTCCTGTCACGATATAAAAGGGGCAAAGCACACAGAATAATAGTACTATCTTCTAGTGATTGGAAATTTCTTCTAAATAAAACAATTGAATTGAAATAATATATGCAAAAGTTAAAAAATAAAAGACAATCAAAATGCTTATAATGAAAAACCTTAGCTTTCTAATTCTCCCCATCCTCTCTAGTTCTGTGACCAAAGTCAAACATTTTAAATCTTTCAGCTATTTCTTCTTCACATTTCTAAATTATATTTTCTTACGGCTGTTTCTCAGTTTGTCAGCTCGAGTTAATAGCTATCTGTCCTGCAAAATGAGCTGCCACTTTTTTGTCTTTAAGATATCTTCCCTACTTATGCCCATTCCTTTCTTCTTTATTAACTACCATTTTATTGTTGTGTAAGAAGGGGAGGAGATAAGGATGTTTTCATTTTACCACCATTAAATAGAGATTGAAAGTATCTTCTGTAAATTTAAATCAGTTGTTGAAATTAATATTTTGGTGTACCAGTTAGGATTTGGAATCTGTTTGGGGAAAAGTGATCAATAATTTATATATGCAAACTTTTAAAGTCTTATCTCCTGTAGCCTTGACAGATACGCATATAATAGTCAACTGATTTCAAGAGTTCAGAAAAATGTTATAAGATTATATTTCATCCACACCAGGTATTGGGATGAAATACTCAACAAAACTACATTTCTTTCTTTCCTCTATATCTCTCAACTGATTTTTGAGACTTGGCGCGCGGTAATTTCTCAGCAGGCCCTGTAGAAATGGCTGATAGTTATAAACAGGTGTTGCTGACAAGTCATGTTTCTCATTTTTACAGACACAGTGTATTCTATCCCTGCCATCTTCTTTTCCCTTTTATAGCTTCTGAAATTGTGTTTTGTAAAAAGTCACTTGGCTAACTTCACACAGTTTCCCTGTTATAATAGGTAAATGTCAAAAGCCATCAGGTGCAATATCAGCTTTCCATTGTATTCCCCTAAGCCCTCTGGTAGATAATAACTTCTTGCAATATTTTCTTAATCTAAATGAAAACAGATACTAACCTAGGCAAATGATCCCTTCCGAGCCAGCTGTCCTTTTCAGTATGTTATCCAGGAGACTACATGAATATTTATTGGTTCTTCATTTTCTCATAGAAGCCAGAGTTCCACTAACAGGGTATATCGTGCTTTAACTTGAAATAATGCACATTTTGTATGAGTGGATAAAGCTAAATATGAAAAGGCCCCAAGCACAGTGTTCAGGAGCTACAAGATCATGATCATATATTAACTCTGAAAACAGCTTGCACTGTGACCTCTGAAAGGCCGAATAGATCATGTCAGCTTCCCTACTTGCAAAGTGAGAACCTCACTGCATATAGTTTTTCTACCCTTACCTTCTTTATCCAAATATTGCACGTTTTAACTTTATTTGGAATTTTGGCTCACATGTATTTTCTCTCATCCTTTGTACTTGAAAGCATAGTAAGCATATGTTTCCATTTTTACTGAGCAGACATATGTCTCCATAATAATTTCACCTGAGGTCATCATCATAAGATGATTTTTATTACTCTAAGATGAAAAATGAGGAGAGTTGAAGAGCCTCAAAATGTATTTTGTTGTTCAAAGCAAAATAACAATTACACTCTAGAGGAAAGAGACCAAAAGTGTAAAAGCACTTCACCAAAGAAAATATAAAGATAACAAAAATGCACAGGAAAAGATCCTCAACATACTAGTCTTCAGGGAAGAAATGCAAATTAAAACCAAAGTGAGATACCACCAGACTCCTCCTAGAATGCTAAACTCAAACAACAACAGCAATGCCTTAAAATAACAAATTCTCTAAGGATGTGGAGCATCTGGAACCCTCATCCATGGGGATGCAGAATGGTACCGTAGAAACTGGTACCAGATGAACCAGCAACCCCACTTCCAGGTCTTTACTCAAGTGAAATAGGAACCTATTCTCACACAAAAACCTATTTGAAAAGGTTTATAGAAACTTTATTCATAATCATCAAAAAGAGGAAACAACCTGAATATTCTTCAATTAGGGAATGGATAAACAAACTATGGGGCAACCACACAGTGGAATACTATTCGGCGATTAAGAAGAAACCGAATACCAACACATGAAATGACATGGATAAGTCTAAATGCATTATGTGAGTGGAAGAAGGTAGACTCAAAGGGCTACATACTGTGTAATTCCATTTCTATAGGACAAGGCAAAACTGTAGAACAGAAAAGAGAGCCATCGTTGTGAGGGCTGGGGGTGCCTGGAAGGGCTGACTTCATTGTTACATAATTAAACACATTTGTCAACACTGCCAGGCTATAGACCAAAAAGGGTAATATTTACTATATGTAATTAAGCCTTCAAAATGGGAGAAAAAGTGAAAAGGCAGAGGCTGATGAAGAAGAGGTTTTGGATAGAAATACACAGAGGCAAGTCAAAAAGAACTGATGCTGAATGAGTAGAAGAGAGGAGGTGGGAGGGGAACATGGAAGGGGTCTGGGAAGGCTTCAGAGAGGAAATGCTGCTTAGCCTGCATTTAAAAAGACGGACCGGACTTTTCCGGGGGGCAAGGATGGGGAAGGCATCACAGTCGCAGGTGATGTGACTTGCAAAGGTGCAGAGCTGTGGATTAGCAGAGTCTGTGAGTCTGTGTTGTGGGTGTGGGAGTGCAATGAGCACAAACAGACCCAGGGTGAAGGTAGCAAGGGGCAGACCATGAGAGGACTTCAGCTGTTGCAAATGAGAATCACTGGTGAATCAGGAAAGTTAAGGGATATCATTGGTTGTTTTAGAAAGAGCGCCCTGGTGGCAGATGAAGGGTGGACTGAAGGATAAGAGGGCGGGAAGAAGGCTGGGGGCAGGGTGGGCACTTCAAGGCAACTGCAATGCTCCAGAGCTGTGCAGTGGAACCCGGTTGCTACTAACCACACATGGTTATTTAAATGAAGTGAAACAAAAGACAATTAAAAATTTAATTCTTTAGCCACATTAGCCTTATTTCGAGTGACCCATAGCCACGTGTGGCTAGTGGCTATGGTATTGTATTGTATAGTGTAGAAAAGAACATTGCTGTCATTGCAGAAAGCTCTAGAGCATTAGCAGCAGCACTGGCGAGGGCCTGTTGTATTTAAGTTTTATATCTGGGAAGCATGTCTGGGTAACAGCTTGCCTTAGTTTCTCAAGAGTGAAAATGTAGTTGTGATATATATATATATATATATATATATATATATATATATATATATTCAGCTACAGTATGAACTTAGGTACTTAAAGCTCGTGATCACGCAAACTGATTGGAGCTGAGAGCCACACCTGTCAGGCTTCTTCGCCGCTTAGCACCAGGGAGCATCAAGATCAGGGGCTAACCTGGTGCTATAAAATGAATGTTTGTGTCCTCCCCAAATGTATAAGTTGAAACCTAATCCCTAAGGTGATGGTGTTAGGAGGTGTGACCTTGGGAAGTGATTACGTCATGCAGGTGGAGTCCTCCTGAATGGGATTAGTGTCCTTATTAAAGAGGACCCCTGTGAGAGGTAGTGAGAACTATGAACCAGGAAGGTGGTCCTCACCAGACGTCAGAACTCCCAGTGCCTTGATCTTGGACTTCCCAGCCTCCAGAACAGTGAGAAATAAGTTTCTGGTTTTTTTAAAAAAAGCCACTGAGTAGCATTCTGTCATAGAAGTCTGAATGAACTGAAACACTTGGCCACCAGGTTTTACTGTGTTTTAATTCATGGAGTGCCTACTGGAATGTGAGCAATTTTCCATCTTGCTGTTTATCTAGTAAAAAAACACAACATTTGAATGAAGATATCTATGCCAGAATGTTCTCCTACCTCATGTTACCTCAACTGCCCTGTGCTAGATTGCCACAGGGCAAACCCTTTTGAACTATGTGCTCTTTCTTGCTTACTGGAAGATCCTCCTTCACAATGAATCCATAAATATACAATTTTATGATGAACAGTTTCTGAACAGAAGGTTTTGGGCACTTTACTCTTGAAAGCAGATGGGTTCATCAGCTGCCCAACATCTGGGCACATTTGTGGAGCAAACCCTTGCCTCACTTACAAAAATAAGACCTGGAAGAAATCCAACTGGAAAATGAAAATGCCAATAGCAGGTCTCACTAGTTAGTTAACATTTTTTGACACTGTATATATTTTAGGAATGCCTACTGAGCATCGCTAGTCAGTCATCGCTGACTGACTGACCTGTGAAAATAATTCCCACCATATACTGGCAATGGTTTGGTTGGGGAAACAATCCACCTTAAACTTCAAAATTATTGGCGGTCAAAGGAACAAATAAAAAAAGCTTTTACCAGGATTTGGTGTGGCAGGATTGGGTAGAGTTCCTCCCTGAGTCTTTGGTGAAAGCTGGGGCTCAAAAAGAAATTCAATTTACCCCACTCCAAGTGGGAAAAGTGTTCCCTAATAGCACTCTTTCAATATAGCTGAAAAATGGTGATAAATAACATGACTGTGTTCACTTAACAACATGCTTTTAAAATGGTTGTACATATGGAACCAGCTTTTCTTATGTGGCTGGTTGTTGGGAAACAAGAAGAAAAATAAAATTACAGAGAATTGAATCCAACTTGAGGCCCCGAAGAGATTATAAGGATAATGTGTCTTCTGCAAGAGTGACCTGCATGCTCGGAGTTTGTTTGAGCCCCCTGGGTGAGCGGTGGGCATTTTCCAATGGCAAAGGGTGGTCCTGCCTGTGAAGTCTGGCTGTCTTTGCGGCTGCACTCTCCCTGTGCCGTCCAGAGAATAACAAGAAGCTGCAGGACACAAGCCCGGAGGGAATCGCCACTGATCGCCCACTTACGAGCTTTTCAGTGAGACGGCTGAATAGCTGAAAGTAAGAAGACATCTACACACTCACCTGCTGCTGCCTGGAGAGTCTTTGAACACGATAATGAAAACCCTCCTGAAAAATGATTCCCTAGTGAGAAAAAGTCATGATTTATGAGCTCCATTCAAACAATAAGAAAAATAGTCTAGACTTTTTTAAAAACTCACTGTGAGCAATCACAGATTTCTTTGATAGGTTACATTGCTCCTCTTCGTAAGAATAAATAAGAATGATGGTGCTTCTCTGTGGACTTATTTTTACAATTTAACGATCTTTAAATCCATTAATACTAAGAGAATAAAATGTTTCCATGTGTTTTTCCATTTTAATAGAGACTTCAAAGTTCAGATATCAGAGTACTCAGAGTGTGACGCACCGTATTTTCTTCTTTGTCTGCTTACAGGTAGAACCTAGGCATCCAGGTTTAAATTTGGGAACAAAACTGGTCATGCTCAGGATTGAAAGAAATGAAATTTAATCAATAGATCCTATTCATCCTGGATTTATTTGGTTATGAATCTATAAGGAAGTAATGTGATTCAGTTGTTCACTTGGAACTGAAATGCATTGCTTTGTTAATGAGGGTTGTGAAATGAATTTGAAGTAATTCTTTTTTTTTAAGGAGCTTGGGATGCCATCCAAACTCTCCTGTTTAGGATGACATAATTATCGCTGAGGTGGTGCTCACACAGATGGATGGTGAGTCCAGGAACAGTCGGTGCCAGGATGAGGGGAACCAGAGAGCAGGCTGAGGACCAGGCCTTTGCAGCCCAGATGCTTCTGACTTCCAGGGCTTCCCAGAGGCACAGAGAGGGCCCCCCTTAAGCCCGATTTCTTAGAGGGTGCTCTCGTCTAAGACTTCAGTAGGCCCTGAACTGGCTATTGAAACACTTACTCAGGCTGAGAACTGATGAGAAGTCTGTAGTCTGGGATACTGTTCCAGCTCCACTTTATTGTAGTGCAAATTCACATGCTGGGCAAGGACCAGCTTGCACATAATTCCTCCCCCTAAGTCATCAACTTTCAACCAGTGGGCCATGGAACACCGGTGTGTTGCAAGAAGTTTAAAACATGCAATACCTGACTATTTAGTCAGGGGTACTGACCTCTTTTCCCTTAGATTGTCAAAAGAAAAAAATCCGACAACAGCCAACACAACAGCTGACCAGGTGTGAATGCCTTTTCTTGACCATAAATATATAGGTCATATAATAGAGTTGCATCTTAATGGTGACATCATATAATGGGGTTGCAGCTCATTGGTTAATTCTTGGTACCAGAAATCCTTATATACAAATATCAGCAAAAATATGATATATTTTTTGGTGTGCCACAGAATTTTAGTAATAAGTTTATGTGGGTTATGAGAGGAAAAAGTTGAAACTGCTGCCCTAAGTGATCCTCGGCTGCATTGCCCGTCCTCAGAGATACATCTTGCTGCCTTTGAGGGACGAAACAGCTGGGCTTAGGTGCAGGGAAAGTCAGAGCAGAGCACACTCCCACTTTCACTTTCCTGAAGACAGTGCTGGATCACTGTATGAGGATCCAGTCCTATCCCACCAGCATAAATCATGTACCAAATCCTTGAAAAATATGCTATCAGGAACTGTGAGGGATTCAAAGAAATGCTGTTGTTTCTTGCCCTTGAGGATTTTATAATTTATTAGGGGACACAAAATATAAAGACATGAAAAGTAAAATGACAATAATAGATTGTAATAACAGACATAATAACAGATGGGAAGCCAGGGAGCAGTCAACAATTAATGGGTTTGCAGACAAGAGTTCCATATAAGAGTTAATGAAAACACTTGAAGGAGACGGTGAGGGGTCAAGGAGACTGAGATTTTTGAGCTGCTTGTGAGATCTGTTTACTGTCTGGGCAAGTAGTCTTTACCTCACAGGGTTGCTGGGAAAATTAAATACAAGGTAAGATTCTTAGCACAGTGCCTGGGAGAACGCTTGATAAAATTTATTATTAGATAAAAGGAGACATTCCAAGTGGCAGAAGGCAAAATGTGGATACTGGAACAGTAGAGCAAAAGTTGTCTTCAGGGGTAAGTAACAAACCGAGTTTTGGTCGATAGAGCTGGAAGGAGCTGATGGTAAACAGCAATTGTGTACAGATTTGCTAGGGTCATGAATATAAAAGAGAGGCCTGTTTGAACTTCACCCTGTAGATATTTCTATCATGGGTCTTATGATCAAGGACTTATCAGAAGATTGAATTGTGTATAGAAAGGGCTGCCTTCCGTGATGCACTTTGCCCCATTAACAACTGCGCTCTACTCCTACCCTAGCCCCCCACTACCTCCTGAAGCAGGAAGTGAGCCACGCTCATGTATGTGAAAAGATTGATTTGATTTAGAACACATGCATGTCAGTGCAGACTATGAATGGTCTTATCTCTTTGTATATGTTGACTTTCCAAAAGATTATGAAGACATTTGCTTACTTTATGGTTTTTGTGAGTTATATTTAGAAGCCAAATATTTGGGGGAAAGCTGGCATTTTATATAGAGTCCCCTGCCCCCTCCCCTATTTCTTCTGTTATAAAAGCACTCACATTAACCATCTGGTGATAGCATCGTGCCTCTTGAATGAGCTACTACTCTCAGCATAAAGCTCAGAGCACTGTGTCCTTGAAGGAATCCAAAACAGAGATTCACTTAAGGAATAAGGGGATACATGTTACAAAGCTGGTTAAGAACTGTGAAAGGAAACTTGCTTTTGAAAACCACTGAGAAATAGAGAAATCAATGAGACTCACTTCGCAATTCTCACGTTCAGCTGCACGGACATGACTTAAGTAACTTTCCAGCAATGACTTTTGGGGATGGAGCACTGATAGGTCGGAGTTTACAGTGACCTAGAAAAGGTCAGGCTCCCAGCGTCAGCACCAATTGCACCAATTACCTGTGTTTTTAAGGCGATCAATGAATAAACCTCAATAGGAAGGTTTGAAGAAAATCAACTGCCATAACCCAAAATGATAAAATGTAAAATGAAGTGCTTAATAGTTGCTGATATTCAGAGGGTTCACTTTAGGTCAAAACTCTATAACTATGGGCCATTAAAAGGAGTGTCCCCTAAGGTTATGAGTGTGCCAAGGCAGCGATTGCATGCTGAGGAGAGTCAGGTGAGGTTTGGGGGTGGAACCCACTGGGGAAGTTGCCTTTTTGCCTCCAGTAGCGTCATTTGTTGTATTTCTTTGTGTTATAAAAATGCTATAGTTTTACAGGTGTGGCAGGGAGTGACAAAAGGAAGAAAACACTGCCTTAAATTGCCTTAAAAGCGGAGCTGGTTTAGTGCAGTTAAGTGCTTGTTTCATATCAGTTCTTGACAGAGTTTGAGATAAACAAAAAAATTGAAAGTGTTAGGAGCTACCTTCAAAATAAAATCAAAATTGAAGGTAATACAAGTTTAAAGTAATAGCTTAAGACAATGAAAAACTATAAGCCAGGCCTCAAACTTATCCAAAGCTTTTAACACACAGACAAGACTAAACTAATAGCTTATTTTCCACGCTGATTCATGGCCTAAGATAATGTAGAGCTGGAAGAGCCTGTTCAGGTCCTTTCCCCTTATATTTTAAATGAGGAAGGGACACAGGAATGCCAAGTGACTTGCTCAGGGACACCATAGTCAGTGGATAAGCGGGAGTGAGGCTTAGACCTGTTGTCCACTTTTATTTAGTTTAAATTTCCTTGTAATAGGGCAAGACTATAGAAACCTTGGCTTTGAGTTTTGGTGGGAAAAATCTCAACCTGCTTCTCCTCTGGTTCAGTTTTAGTTCAACCTTATTTTTTAATCCTCACCAGAGGATATGTTTATGGTATTGACTGTAGAGAGAAAGAAAGGGAGAGAGACAAAGAAAGAATCATGAATTGATTCCCTGTCATATGAGCCCCGACTGGGGATCAAACCCACAAACTTTTGGTGCACGGGATTATGCTCCAACCTACTAAGCCACCCAGACAGGGCTATCTCATCCTTTCTGAAAATGGCATAAGAGACCTGCTAGATATGCTTTTGAATCTCTAGAATAACTTTTAGCTTCCAGAGCCTATGGACATCATCAAGGATTTTGAGAAAGTCATCAGGGCATTTTACCAAAGATGATAAACTCTTTTCTAGAACACTGGATTCCAGTGGGCCTTACTGAAAACCAGCAGTGACCAAGTCTGGACTCCAACCTTTGCCAAAGAAACACACACATGGAAACAAAGATTTGCAGCACCAGCACAGAGCTGAAGAATTGTTCAGAAGCCAGCAGCATGCTGCCAGTGATGCATTTGCAATAAAGACATAGAAAACTGAGCCGGTGCTGTCGGGACAATAGAAATGACGGAAGGAAGGGCTGAAGCGATTGTTCCCCGACTGGTGACTGACTGCATAGGCTGCTGCTGTGGCTGCTGTCCTGAATATGTTCTACCTCAAAGCTTGTTAGGGGCCTGCATCCACATTCACAAATTCCCCCAACAGGCTGCCAGCCTCCACCACTGGTGTCCAAGCTGCCCACACATGTCTACCCCATAACTTTCAGCATATCCTTTCCAAAGTATAGAAAAGCCTGCGACTAAGGGTCATTTCTATTTTGTCATTTGTGCCAAAGCGTTTCTTGGGAACTCTGCTCGGAAAGCAGGTTTGGGGGGTGGGGGAGAGCAGGAAGCACCTGTAAGGTCTAGGTTACACCTGTGCAATAAAACCTGGACACCCAGACTCAGCCGTGAGCTGAGGAGGCCCACAGACCAATCTGTCACCCCCATTGCACATGGCCACAGGGACATTTTTATAGAGCAAGCATCCATTCACTTGAAGTCAGAGGGCTAACCGAGTCTTGTATCCTGTGTCTACAGACCCCAGTGAGAGCGACAACAACTTCCCAAATATACCAAAGTTTCTAGGTTTCGAGAAGCTTCTAAGATTGTTTCCAATATTCCGTTTACCAATAATATGGCAATGAACATCTTTGTATGTAAATCTTCATTCGAATCTTTTTAAGAATTTAAAATTCAATTTCCTGTTACAGTTTACTCTTATCCTAGGCGCCATTCTGCAAACCACTGTGTTTTCCTGTGGGTTCAATTTAAGGTGTGGAAAAAAATACTTAATTTTGGATAATGGGATGAAAACGCTCAGGAAGCTTGCCTATTCTCACTTTAAATCAAGAAGGATATTCCTGCACCTCAGATAGAAATCTTCTAAGATCTGTTTGCTCCCAGACGATACTTGGCCTCCTGAGTCACTGGCTTTGGAAGGCAGTATCCTGTTTAATTATATTATTGATATAAAGAAAATTTCTTATTTATTTTTTGGAAAAATAATATTTTGAAAAAATGTGAGGCTTTGGTAAAGAGTCTTACTAAATATCAGGCAACAGTAAACCAGAAGTCTCACCTTCCAAGTTCTCATTTGATTAAACCTCTGGCATCGCCGGCAATGCTGGTCCCTGGGCTGAAGAAAGTGTGAGTGTGCAGGGTGGGGAAGTTCACATTTGAGTTCTTCATCTCTCCTCTCTTCTCTGATATATTCAATAAAGGTGCCATGTTTGCAGGGACATTCTTCCGCTTATAGCCTCAGGAAGGGCACAGTCAGCTGGACTGACCCGACTGCCACTGCTCTGTCCCCAGCACTGACTTGGGCTGCAGGGCATGGGGAGGTGGGGAACACTGTGCTCCCAGGAAGCTCCTAACGTGTGGGGAGGGGGGCAGTGGCTCTCAGGATGCTCATTTCGCTGCTCGGGGCTCTGACTGAGCTGACAGTCAGTGTGAATGCTGTGCTATTTGAGAAGAGTAAGCTGATGGGCTGGGGAGATGGTCCCTGGCAGGGACCGTGGTCAGGATGGCAACAATGACATATTCGGCGCTTCTTCTGAGCCAGTGCTGTTCTAGGTGCTTCCATGTACTAGGTCATTTAACCTTCACAGCAACCCCATGACACAGGTATTAAAATGATCTTCTCTTTACAACCGAGGCAACTGAGGCCCAAAGAAGTCATGTATCTTCCTCAAGGGCACACAGCTGGTGAATGATGAGCCAGGGTTCAAATCCAGGCAGTCTGACTAGCACCAGGTCTGTTAACCGACCACTCCCTGGCCTGAGGCTGATGGAGCGCCCACCCAAGGCATAACAGCACTCCATCCGCCAACGGAAAGGCTTCAGCAGCCGTGAGAAAAACCATGGGTGTGTTCAAGATCCTTGGGCTCCGGAAAGACACGAAGAGAAAAATGACACAAACCCCAGGAATGATTGTGACTCTTGAGAACCTGACAGTGTCACGCTCTCCCAGTGTCCCAGAACCCTGGATAGTGTGACGATGGACACGTGGAACAAGGAAGGCTCTTTGCCATTCATGAGGCTCTTAGCACTTCAATTCAAAATTACAAGATCAAAATTATTGCGGAAGTATGAGACAGCCTCAGGTCCAGGGACCTTTTAGGCGCACGTTGCAAATTATGCACTATAAACGCCGCATGCCAGCAGTTCAGCAGCTGCTCTTCCCACAGAAAATGGGGCAACCTGTGTTTCAAACTCTTTAAATTGAAAAGAAATAAATATCTGAAAAAAGAAGCCAGGAGGCATTATGAACTCCAGAATACATTTCCACTCCTCGGGGCAATGTAAAATAATGCCAGTTTGAAAATGGTTAGAATTACTGTTTTGAGGTTTATTATCCCTTGGTCAGAAGAAAAAATTCACATGTTAATTGTAAGCATTTGCACCTGTTGTTTTCCAACTCTACCTATGCATGAATTTTATGTGCAACAGAAAAAGCACTTGTGGTTTCTTTGTGTAGTAAGTGCATGTGCGTGCGCACACACACACACACTGCCCTACACAGTTAGTGACAATGTTGCACTTCAAAGCAAGCTGAGGCCATAAACATTACATGCTTAACACTTTGTGGCAGTACACTTTTTATTTTTATTCCACCCCTTTGGGTACCCTTCTCCAGCAAACGATTTGAATGACTAGGATGGTTGCAAAAACTCCTGGTGAACATTTTCTCCCAGTGTAAATTATTGGAAGACTGTTTATATAATTTATGAAAATCTTTGGTCTTGTGCCCTTTAACCTTGGTGCATCCATCCTACTGACAGATTTCTGCTTTTGTTCTACACTGAAAGGTTGAATTTATTGCTTCAGCTTATCATGAAGAGAAAGAGAAATGAAACTGTACTTTCAGATGGATGTAATTTAGTTTCAGTACATTTTTACCGAGGTATAACATTTCTATAGTTTTCACTCTTGAATTTGTCAAAGCTAAAACTAATCAGGGCACTTTTCTCCCTGTAGTTCTGGTGGTGTTTTAATAACATTAAGTTAATCACAAAAGTCCTCATTCCTTCTAATAATTGGATTTCTTGTGTATTGTTTGACAAACACACCTCCCTCCCCCAACCATGTGCTGGAAACAACCACAGTTTATGAGAATTTTAGAGCCACAACATGACTCAAAAGTTTTTTCTCTTAATGCTCTCTATCCTGGTGTTTCCGTCCACAGCATTTCAGGCTCAATGACTTCAACATGAAAAATGAACGAGTGTTCCTGTCGCCCCTTCTGTCTGCTTGCTGGCTGCTGAGTGACTTCTGGGACAGTACTGCTGGAAGGAAAGCCTTTGAGGAAGCCTGTGTATCGACAGAGGTGACTCACTGGAAGAAAAATGTGACCTCTGACTGTCACCTGCGGTGCAGAGGCATAGACCTTTAGGTTTGGAGGAGGCCCAGGAGGTAAAGTCCTCTTCTCCCCTGTGCACTGCTTCTACCTGAGGGGAAGGCTCCGCTATCTCTCGCCCCACAGGGCTGTTTTAATGGCTCCTAACTGTCTTGTACTTCCACTCTTGCTCCCTTCCTGCAATTTCATTTTCCACAAGCAGCAGGGCTCATCTTTTAAAAATACAAGTCAGATTTCTGTCCACTGATTAAAACCCTCCAGTGGTTCCAATGGGTTTAGACTACAATCCAGACTTCTTCCCATGGGCAAATGAAGCCCTGGGCGACCTGGCTCCTGCCCAGTTGTCTGGTCTCACGCCACTCTCCCTGTTCACTCTGCCACAGCCGCAGCAGGCTTTTCTGTATTTCTTCAATATTGAGCTCCTTCCCACCTCAAGGATGCTGCTTAGACTGCTTTCCCCAGATCCTCTGCAGGTACAGTTTCATTCTATCGCATAGGGGCACCCCTCCCCTCTCACCAACACTCCCACCTCACTCTGCTTTATTTTCCTTCCAGTTTAAAATAAATGAGGAGCTTCTGTGGGGGTGTTGGGCTGTGGCCTTGCATTCCTCCTGAACCAAAGGTCGGCAACACTTGGCTAATCAAGTGTTAAGGATGCATTCTTTGTGCCCACAGCCTGTGACTTTCAGGCTCCATGGTATGCTCACACCAGTCCTGCAATCTGCTTGTCAGTGTCCCTACCACCAGAACAAAAGAAAAGAAGACCTCTTATTCAAGGGCAGGCGAAGCTGTCACTTACTTATAGTGGATCCTGATTCAGGCCTGTTCAGGGAGCTGATGATGACAAAACCGAAGCCTTCGTTATCCTTTCGGTGAATGACCACGTCACTGGTCTGCAGGCTCTGGGAGGTGAAGCCTTCAGGGGGAGAGGCATTGCCACTGGGGGCAGCGTGGTTGCTGTTGGTGTAGGTCGCGTAGTCGCTGCGTGGAGAGCTGTGGTGGGTTGATACGGAGCCTGGACTCCTCCCGTTCTCTGGGCAGGGCTCCCCTGGAGCAACATCGTATACAGGCACTGGGTTATTTAACAAGGTCTTGATGGGTGCCCGCTGTGTATTAGGCACTGTTCTAGACACCGGCACTGTTACAAGACTGGTATCTCTTCTCCCCAGAGGTGCAGAGCCACCAACCCAGCTATAAAGGTCTTGGCTCCTTTCCCACCTTTCATGGCAAACACAGGTAAAACCCCTCATCAACTTCCTATGTGCTGCTACCTGTTTGTATTTTCCTCTTGCTAAGACGGCAGCCCCCCAGGACAATCCCTCATTATAGATATCAAGCTTCTTAGTTTCATAAAAATAAATCATCAAAGAAGGTCATGAAATAAGTGGACAGAATCTTAAGTGGTGCTGTGCAAAAGAATTACTTAAAGAGCTTATAAAAAATATGTACCTTCAGAGTCCACACAGAGAACATTGTTTTTCAGTGGATCTAGGGAAAATTGGGCACAGGAATCTGGGTGAGGTTTCAAGGCCACACGTTCAGAAATGCTGCTGTAGAATCTTAGAAGTGGGGCTGACAGCCCAGGGGATGTCCATGTAAAGTGACCCATCATAATTTTACTAAGGAGCCATGGTTTTACTTAATTCTGTTAACCTAGATGTGTTAATTTACTTTGTGTAGGTAGGAAACATCCTTCTTAAAGCAGTTTGCTCACTCTAAGATCTAACAGTGTTATCAGGATAAGGAATGATGGATTTGGGATCCTTAAGGGAGGTGTTGGAGGCCTTGCTCATCTACATTCTGTACTATTAAAAAATACTCTCTATTATCAAACAGACAAACCAAATCACTACCTCCATGAGGAAGCAAGCCTACTCACAGAGAGAAAGGATAGAAAGCTGCCAGCCAAGAGGAGCCAGTTTTTAAAATGGAAGTTGATCTGTCATCCAGAAAGAATGTTGTCATTTTAATTTAATACCTAGGTTATGGTGTCTTGATTAAAAGAGCTGAAGTGGGCACTCAGAAATAAGACTGTAATTAGAAATAAGACTGTTTCATCTCCATCTTACAACTTAATTAGTGTACTCAAAAGATGATATGGAACAGAGGAATAATAAGATGGAAAAGAATCACAATTAATAATTTATGGGGGAGGACGGTCTCTAGATATGTTCTTCTATTTAGAAGTCTGGACAGTGTCTTGTATAGTAAGTTAAAATAATTAGCAAAAGTTCCAGTGAGGCTCTTAACTTTACAAGCTGCAATTCAGGGAGAAAGAGAAAGAACAGACTACAAGAAAGGTTCCGTTACACTGACAGCTGAAGAAAGGGGAGGCGCGTTTATTCACATGTCCAGATTACAAATGGCCTTAAAATGTATTTATTTTTTGCTTATAATACTGAATAAGATCATTTGATAAATTTGATTTTTTGGTTAAGATTTAATTAGTCATGTTTTAATAAAAGAAAACAGGTTCTTTTTATCTATAAGAAATATACTGAGGTCATAGAAGGACAAAGGTCAGTGTCAAAGCCTTTTCCTCTTTCTATCAGAATTAAAACTGCCTGTAAAATGTAGCCTCTCTGCTAGAAAACATCACCCAAAGACATGCTGTTATTGTCTTGGTGAAGCACATGTCCTTTATCAGTCCTTCTGTGAGTTGGAAATAAAGTGATCAGAGATAGTCAGGAAGAAGAAAAACAAACAATTATTATGCTGCAACATTAAATTGAAAATCTCCCCGAGTTATTGGACCAAATCAGTAACTAAATGTCATAGGCAGTGACAAGAGAGATCTCATTTTCTGGCTGTCAGAGTTTAGGGGGTTGAGAGCGGGGGCTGTCAGTAAAGCGGCCACAGAGAGAATTTATGTCTTTGCAATAAATAGCCGGGAGTGGCTATGCCACAAGTTCTAGAGAGAGAAAGAAAATCACAGACAAAGTCAATATGAAATAAGTTAAATACATTAACAGGACACTTTTCTATTGCTTTTGGATTTCTCTTTCAATCTTTAGAACAAAGTTCTTTATCTTTAACAATAGGAACACATTCAAAACCAGGGAGTTCAGAAGACTTTCAATGATTGACTTGGAGGGATTGACTCACATCATTTTTCTGCTAGGCTGGCTCTGTGTCCAAATGAGACTCTCTTTCCTCCAACAACCCTTCTTGGTACAGGACCTGAACATCGTTGTCTTCGAATAATGCAGTAAAGTGTCACAAAGTGACTAAATTCCATGTGCATTTAAAAAAAGTCACTAACTTCCAGCATCCCTGCCTTTTCCTTTTGTCTCACATGCAAATGAGCATATAGAATTCAGTTACTTCATAGCTACTCAAGTCAGATAATTAACCCTTAGGTTAAGCTTCGGTTTTGTCCCCACCAGTTGCACTGGATGCCGTCACTGGCTGACGGAGTGGGTCTCTGTTTGGGAAGGCAGGAGTCACTGTGCCCTCCAGGTGAGGTGCTTTGACTAGAACAGTCAGCACACCCACTTATTCCTGCAGAGTGTTGGTCTATCTGTCGTTAAAATTAGTTGTCAGTGTTTTCAGATTTGCAGTTTATAGAAATACACCTTTCTGGTTTCTCTTGAAATACTTGGTAGTGAAGAGCTAGAGCTGGGCAATGGCTGCTCCCCTGATGGGCTATGCAGTATGCATTCATCACAGTCCCAACTGCTCCCCAATGTCTCATGCAAATTCCTGATTTGCTAATTTACCCATAGAATGGGGGGAGTGCGGGGCCAAAGGGACTTGTTTAACTGGAGCCCTCGTTTCCCTTCTGGGTCACACACTGGGTGCCAGGACTCCAGGACTCTAGTCACCAAACAGACCTCGCCTGCTTCCAAGGCGTGCCTGGGCCTCTTCTCAGGACTGTCCCCAGGAGGATGACAGCACTGCAGATGCTCATATCTCGTGTTGAAGCATGGCTGAGGTGACGGGGTTTGTGTGTGGACAGAGCCTGGATGTGTGGGTGGGGGGTGTTGACATGCATGTGCACCCTCAGGGTGCCCGAAGGAGCAGGGGCAGCCCACAGGCTGTGGCCCTGCACTCGGGGCTGGCCTGCCTGCAAGCATTTGAGTCTGTGCACTCCTGGTTCACCAAGGCAGACAACTTATCTAAACGGGTGACACACTCACACACAAAGCATAAGGGAATGCATTTTGAATTGACAAAAAGTATAGTAACCAGGACCAGGAAATTCACCGGCTCCTGAAACACTATCTAAACTTTTCACCCAGTTGCCAAGAAAAATTTCCCTTTTTTCACATTAGGACAAGAATTAGATATTCCCCTACGTGTTAGAGAAAAGATGCTGGTGGCTTTAAGGTGAACTGTAATATATCTTTTTTCTTTTATCTTGTCTGCTTTTAAAATATATTTTATTATCATGTTGTCAATAAAATTACAGTTGTCTCAGTTTTTCTCCCTTTGTCCCCCTCCACGTAGTACCCCTTATTCCCTCCAGCAGTCACCCCTTAGTCCATGTCCATGGGTCATGCATACAAGTTCTTTGGATACTCCATTTCCTGTACTGTTCTTAACATCCCCCTGCCTATTCTGTACCTAAAAATTTGTACTTCTTAATGCTTGCACTTTGCCCCCATTCTCTCTATTCTCCCTCCCAACTGATAACCCTCAAAATGATTTCCATATGTACAATTCTTTTGCTGTTCTGCTTAGTTTGTTTTTTAGATTCAATTCTTGATCATCTGAATTTATTGCCATTTTAATGTTCATAGTTTTGATCTTCTTTTTCTTAGATAAGTCCCTTTAACATTTCATGTAATAAGGGCAAGGTGAAGATGAACTCCTTTAGCTTTACTTTCTCTGGGAAGTACTTTATCTGCCCTTCCATTCTATATGATAGCTTTGCCGGATAGAGTAACCTTGGATGTAGGTCCTTGCCTTTCATGACTTTGACTACTTCTTGCCATTCCCTTCTTGTCTGTAAAGTTTCTTTTGAGAAATAAGCTGACAAACTCCTTTGTAGGTAACTACCTGCTTTTCTCTTGCTGCTTTTAAGATTCTCGCTTTAACTTTTGCATTTTAATTACGATGTGTCTTGGTATGGTCCTCTTTGCATCTATCTTATTTGGGACTCTATGTGCTACCTGGACTTGTATGTCTACTTCCTTCACCAAATTACGGAAGTTTTCTTTCATTATTTTTTCAAATAAGTTTTCAATATCTTATTCTTTCTCTTCTCCTTCTGGCATCCCTATGATGTGAATGTTGGTATGTTTGAAATTGTCCCAGAGATTCCATAACTTACTCTCATTTTTTGGATTCTTTTTTGTTTTTGCTGTTCTGATTGAATATTTTTTTCGTCCTTATGTTCCAAATCATTGGTTTGATTCTTGGCTTCATCCATTCCATTATTGATTCCCTGTAACTTTATCTTTATTTCACTTAGTGTAAACTTCATTTCTGCCTGGGTCTTTTTTATGCTGCTGGAGTACCCAATGAGATCCTTGAGCATCCTAATAACTAGTATTTTGAACTCTGTATCTGGTAGATTGCTTATCTCTATTTTGTTTAGTTCTTTTTTTGGAGTTTTGTTCTATTGTTCTTTCACTCGGGTCATATCTCTTTGTCTCCTCATTTTGGCAGCCTCTTTGTGTTTGTTTCTATGTATCAGGTAGAGCTGCTTTGACTGCCTGTCTTAGTAGTGTGGCCTATTGTAGAAAAGGGCACCCATGAGTTGGATGGGGCAGAGCCTTAGGTAATCGTCAGGGTGGGACAACCTGAGTGAACCAGGTTGATGGAGTCTCCGATATGGTTTTACTGCTCTGTGGCTCTGTGTGGTGGAGGGTTCAGAAAAGGGACAATGGCCTCTGCCTGGCCTCTGGAGTTTTGTCTGGGAGGAAGCTGTCTCCCAGCACTTGCCTTGATGCCAGACACTTCAGTATTTCCCCATATGCCACTGGTACCCTTCCAGTTGCTGCCCCGGTGCTGGAGCCCAGACAGAGAGAGTCTGCATAAGTCCTAAGTCCATTGTAGGCCCTTTAAAAGCAGACACCTAAGAATCCCATGATTTTGTCTGCCATCCCCATCCCCACTGGTTTTTACAGCCAGAAGTGATGGGGACTTATTTTTCTGGCATTGGAACCCTGGGTTGGGTAGTCTGGTGTGGGGATAGGATCTCTCACTCCTGAGGTATCCTTCCTGATTTTTATGTACCTCACGTGAATGTGAGACCACCTGTTCTGCATCTCCTCATCTCCACTCCTCCTACCCATCTGGGTGAATGTGACTTCTTTAATTCCTTGGTTGTTGGACTTCCACACATCTCATTTTCTAATGATTCTGGGTGCAAGTTGTTTCATAGTGGTTGTGTGAGGAGGCAAGCTCCATTTACCTATGCCTCTATCTTGACCAGAAGTTGGATTATAATATGTTTTGATTAAGTTATAAAATTTTCTTTCACATTGCTTCTAGATTTACACTTTGGGAAATTCCTTAGAGATACTCTTCTCTCAGATGAATAGTGTATATTCAAAATATTGTGTCATAAGGGTGAACATCTCAAATTTAGCTACTAAGCATATAAATATTTATACTTCCAGTATAACAATTAAAAGCACTCTTCTACTATCCTTGGGGAAAAAAACAACTAAATATTGGATCTGGTGGCATGAATATCTCTCAAAACTCATTTAAAGTACAAGACCAGTAATAAAATTATCTGGCAAATAAAACTTAGTGCACTGCTGTATATTTCCTTCTTTTTCTCCACAATTTCTCATTTTTAAGGATCTAGTTTGTCACTGCCTAATTGAAAATACTGCCTTTATATTTTAATGCTATTTTTGTATTTTAACTTTAATCATACACTTCTTTATATTTCAATATTTGGAGCAGGTTTTTGTGTTATTTTAATTTTTCCTAATATAACTCACGGTCTGTACCTCTCATGTTGGATGTGTTTTTGTCTTGAGCATCAACTAGGAAGCCAATGACCAATGTCTTCTGAGGTAGGGGTGGGATATTTGCTTAAGCCATGGTGAGCAGAAGGCTGATGGGTGTGATCTCTATGACCTCCCTTCTTCCCAGCTCCTTCTCTATAATATTACTCCTTTGGCACAAAGGTGGCAACACTGTCCCTCCTCTCAGGCATCTTCTGTCTCTTCACAGCTAATTGCTCACTTCCCGTCAGCTTGCAATCATCTCATCCTGAACCAGGCTTGCACCTCCCACTGCTTTTACTTAGGAAAGCATAATGAATGATAAGAACAACCCTTGAAAAGGCATCTCCCCTGCCATTCACATTTGGTGTTGTCCCTTCTCACTGTAGAGAAATGGCAGCTATGAGGAAAGGCTGTCTTCCTATGACTTTTGTTTTTTAAAAATCTTTTTTTACTATTTCTAGGCATTTACTTTCCTATCCTTTGCTGAACTTAATCATTTTCAACACTGATGAAGCTTTCAAGGAAGAGTGGGTTGAATTAACTTGGAAACTCTCCTGGTGAGAATGAGCAGTCTGCAGTAGAACATTTAAAAAAATTAAATGCACTTGAAATGTACTTCAAAGCCTAAATGAGTGAAATTGGTAAGAACTGCAGCAAAGAGCATCTTTATGGAAGTCCCATGATCCACAGAGTGCAAGAATACTTTTTTTTTTTTTTTTGCAGCTTTTGGCATACACTGCAATATCCTGGGTTGGTTAGAATAAAATTTAATTTGCAATAATCAGCTGGTAGCAAGGGGAGCATGAAATCGTGTTGGTGCATTGGTTTTGCGCCTTGCAGTTATTTCCTTGTAAATCAAATCGAGTAACTTTTTAATTTATCTTTGGGCTACAGAACATATAGCACAGCAAACTTTTTACTGAAAATCACTTTGTAGGGAGAGACAGTTAAATGTTAACCAAGAAAAACTGTCTCTGGCATCCTGCCCAAGAATAAGAATAATTCAAGGTGTTTTACTTCTTTGGGTCAAGTGGCCTGGCAGGAATTTCTGAAGATGAATGACACTTCTTAGCAAAACCCCCGTATGATACAAGATATATGGCAGTCTCTACTGGCGAGGGCTGACAATCCTTCTGACTTGCTCTTCTCAATGATTGCCCTTGCTCAAAGTCTAGTTTCCAGAAGACTCAAATAAAAAAGGACTTTTTGTTTGACTAATAAATTTTATCCTACTGAGTCATTCACAACCCGTGATTATCCAGCCAGTGGCCCCCCTTTTTAAAAATTCAAATATGTTATAATAATAACACATATGAAAGACTCCTTCTTCTTATGGTTGGCAGTGACATTTGCTAAAGATGGGTCTAATGTCTTTGTGTTCACTGGGGGAGAGGGTGGAGGTAGAGGGAGGAGGGCACCGAAAGCGGTATACAGTAAAATAAGCCCTGGATAGGGAGATGAATCTCCACATCGTCACTGACTCTGCGGACGACTGGGCAAGCGACTACACCTCTGGGTTTCAGTTTTCTCACCTATAGCACAAGGGAAGTGGTGTTCTTAAGCACCCCCCGTAATTCTAGCATTCATCATTCTGTGTGAGGATCAGTCAGGGGGTTGAGCAGAGAGGTCAGCAGGCCACAGAGGCAGAAGGTGACAAGTGAACATTGCTGGCCCTGCTACTCCTGTGATTCCCAGAGCCAAGTGCAGGTGGTGTGGGACTATATTCCCAATGTTCTCGAATGCTCAGGTTACAAGAAATCATATGATGCTTATAACACATATTCCTTAAAATATAAATCCTTTCTGGGGAGTTGGAATGGTGAAGAGAGAAATTGAATTGTATTAGGACTCTGAGGGCTTACTCTTAAATATTTCTTTGGTGGATTCTTTTAGGAAGCTGGGAAAATGACTGTAAAGGGAATAATTACTCCTTATTTATCTGTTTCATAAGTTTGGAGTTACATGAATTGTGTTTCCTCAAAATGACGTACAGCTGTATTTCTGTAAATCAAGATAATAGTTTTATTGTTACCTTTTATCAGGCTCTACAGTGAAAGCCAATTTTCCATCCTTGTTGCTTTATTACAGTATCAAAATGCTGTGGTTCTTGATTTGTAAACACAAGGAGGAACATTTTCAAAAGCCATATTTTTTACTACTATAATGTTCTTATAACTAGCATCTACGAAGCAGTAAAGAGCACACATCTTAAATTAGCCCCAGGCTTCGCTAGAAAATTTTAACGACCATGTTGAAAATGTAGGCCTCAAAGACTGCTGGAGTTGTACTAATGGGGTGAAAAGCTACACTTTCAAAATCACTTACAGTTGGAATATCAAGGCTGGTTTCTTTCATCATGTAATATAGAAATTGATTTAAAATTTTGTTTCAAGTGTCTTTGGCACATCTCACAAAAGCTTCTCACCACCTAATCTCCAACTCTTGCTGCCGCCCGAGGTTCCATACCTGCACATAGCACCTTTCTTCTCACAGTGAGGTTGACCTGCCCGTTCCGGGCTGCGTGGTGCATGAGGTCGATGACGTAGCGGTGGGTCTTGCCAGCCACTGGGATCCCATCGACATAGACAAGCTCGTCCCCTGGATGTAGGCGGCCATCCCTGTCGGCTGAGCCCATGGCAATGACAGCTCCAATCAAAATCTAGAGAAGCAGCAAGAAGAAAAGGACATCTAGGTTTCAAACTTTTTATATACATGTAAGTATATAAAAGCTTGGTGGACGAGTTTATTCCCACATTTTACCCCTTGCCCCAAACCTGAGCATGTACTTGAAAAATGAAATGTGAGAGGCTGAAGGAGTGCCCTTTCAATACTTCCAGGTGGTTCCCTCCTTCTAGAGAAATATCCGTTTCGACTCATTGCTGCCATTGGCCATGAAGTTTGGGAGCCACTCGCCACCTGGTTCATAACTTCCCACCCTTAAGAAAATTCTAACCCCAAATAATCTGATGCTATTGGCCACTGTGCATGGGCTCTGAATTGAAGCAAGTTGAGGATTGAATTCTGGCTCCAATTTATAATTGTGTGGCCTTGGACAAGGCCTCTCAACCCCGTGAGCCTCAGTTTCTTCACCTGCAAAATGGGGAAATAAAATAATAGGACCTATTTTATGGACTTGTTGGGAGAATTGAATAAAATAATGCGCATGTAGCATTTAACTTTGCTCACGGCACATAGCGAATGCTCAAAAAGTGTCAGGGAAACTCGCTGCCGCACATTATGAAACTCTGATAAAGGTTCAAAGAGCGGTCTTTGTTTTGTTTTACCCTGAAAAGCTGAAGGTAAACAAAACAAAGCAAAACTCATAGTTGGCTTTTCCTGGCTAGTTGACTTAAAAAATGTCAGTCAAATCTGCTCCAGAATGCTTCATGCCTTTAATGTTGTACTTCCTTCAAGCACTGTCCGCTGCACAAAGGGCACCCTGTTTCTGCCTGTGCCCTGGAAGGGTTCTGCTCTTAGGTAGCTACTGCAGCAGCAATGAGGAGGTGCCCACCTCAGGAATGTGCATTTTATGTTAATTCCCTGAAGCAGGGACTGAGATAAAAGGCATGAAATAAGGTTTCCCACTTCCCATTAGAAACACTCAACTTAGTGTCCATCCATAAGGCTTTTTTCTTTCTCAGAGGAAAGATAATAGTACTTAGTATTTTAGTTTTGCTGTTTAATCTATAAACAATTTTTCTAACTCATGAACAATAGACCCTTTTTTCTTTTGCCAAGTGGCTTAGCCATGTAGCATCTGAAGGCAGTAGGTACCATTAGCCTGTTAATATTGTAGAGCCTATGCTCCAGGTTTTATTTTAAGTCTTTATAAAATGATCCCTTGTTCACAGGTCGATTTCTCTCAGGTGCAACAATTTTTCTCAAATCCCATAGCTGTGGATTCCAGCCAGTGTGCAGGCTGCTGCATTGTGACCTGCAGGCCTGCATGCACTCGGGCCTCCGCACGTGGTCACACGGATCAGTGTGGCCTGTCAACATGGCAACCGGATCTGAATGCCCAGGCTTCCTTCTCAGGTAACGCAAAATGATAGTCTGGAGTTTTCTTTTTTCCCTTGGTCCACTGAATAAGCTGTCTTTGCCCAGAAGAATGAAAATCCCCCATCACACAACTGCTTTTCCCATATTCCTGGAGGGCAGGTGGAGAGTAGATTTGCTTCTACGTTGAGTATTAGTGATCTGATGGGTAATTCATTATTTCTGTCACGGGAAAGGCCTCACGTCCTGCCTTCAACTGGCCGTCCAGTGTGGTACTTTCCCTGCAGTCCTCCGTGCCCACCTGGTATATGTAGTCCAGCCGTCAGGCATGCCTCTGACAGTCTCCATTTCCCCTTATTGTTATGCCAACTTGAATTTACGAGTTTCTTTCTGAAGATGTTCCAATCTATTCTTCAAAAGTCTCAACCCACTAAGGAGCATTTCAAAGATTTGCTAAGTGCTTTGTGCAAAAGCTAGTAAAAATGAATGTTTATGTTTCTCTACTGCTCCATGAAAAGCTGCATTTAACTGGGTCACCTAAAGAAAAGCCTTCAAACCTTAGGTTTTCTGTTGTGGGAGAGTTTATAGATGGTTATAGAAAAAAATATGGCTTGTGAACTTCTTGGGTGGTTAATTTTCAACTTTATGCTATATTCTGATTCTAACTGATCAAGGTGGACCAAAAAAAAGGTTCCAACTGAGAGAGCCACAGCTATAATCTGGCCCTCAACAAAAGGTGTAAAAATAAAATTTCACATTGGAAAGTTCCTGCTCCTCTCTTGCTAAAGGAAAATAGCATAGATATACAGACATCCTTGAAGTTATCTTGTGTGCTGTCAAATTCTTTAAAAGGAAAATCCTAGTAAAGCATCTGCTTTTCTGCTCTATTACTATAGTCTGAGGTACTCTCCTCACTAATAACTCATTTATCCAGCAAATATTTATTGAGCTCAGGGACACCTCTAGGTGCCAGGAATCCAGCAGCAAACAATAAACAAAAATCCCTGCCCTACAGAACTTCGATTCTACTGGTAAGACAATAATAAATATAATAAATGTGTAGATTAGCTGTGTCTAGCAGGCAAGTATTATGAAAAAAATAGAGCAAGGTGGGGTGGTGGGTGGGAGTCCGTCCTGGGGCTGAGTGGTGTTAGAGTCAGAGTGGACCTCGGTGGGAAGTGGACATCTGAGCAAAGACTGAAGTTCCCCATATTTTCACAGAACTTGAAACTTTAATATTCAACCTTTAGTTTGTTTTATCAAATAATATTGATGTCTAAATAAGTTATATTCAATTAATACTTCAATTGAATATCTAAATAAAGTACATATATTTGACATAGTACTTCAATATGATTTATTATATAGTATTATATAATTATATATGTATATATGTTTATATAATTACATTACATAATCCATCCCTTATCTTGTTTCAAAAAGAGTTGCCTTGGCCCTGGCCAGTATGGCTCAATTGGTTGGAGTGCGATTCCACAGACTGAAAGGTCATGGGTTTGATTCCTGGTCAGGGCGAGTATGAGAAGGCAGCCAATTGATATTTCTCTCTCACATCGATGTCTCTCCCTCTCCCCCCCCTTCCTTTCTCTCTAAAAGAAATGAAAAAAATGTCCTTGGGTGGGGAATAAAAAAAGAAGGTTGCCATAGCTGTTAAGCAAACTTGACTTGAAATGAGCGGGGTGGACTGGAGTAGGCATCAGGGCAGGCTGCCCATCAGTTATGTATGTATTAGTTACATTTGCCCCTCTGTCAGAACAGCCCCCTTTGCCGGGAAGTTGCTGGCCATGCTGTAGGGGAAGTCAGAGATGCAATATAGCCCCAGCAGTAACGGTGGCTGGGAAATGTTGGACTCTGTTTAACCTTCTGTGACTGTTTAACTCTCTGTAGCCTCAGGCTTGGCTGACTACCCGGAAAGCAGGAATGCACCCAAATATAAACTTCATGTCCCCAGGAAGGAGGGCAATGAGTATATAGTATGGATAACTGCCTGATGTTATCTGTTAACACAGAAAGGCATTGTTCTCTCTGATAGTTTATGTGACTACCCAGCATATGGTTTTACTATGAACCCCCTATGAAAAAGAGACCCTGTCCTGGGAGGGGTGGATATACTCCCAGCCGGCCACCACTGGGAGCAAGCAGCTGCTTTGCCCATGTATTTGTTTCTCCTATTAAAGCCCTTAGGAATTTGAATAGGCTACATGTCAGATCTTCAGAATCAATCCTGAATTTAGACTTTTGGGGGGCTTCCCCCAATACACACACATTGTCACTTCTGCTCGCATGTGCTTTGTTCCTAGCTTTTGGCCCTGCTGCACATTCGTGCATTATACTCCCGGGCTGACCTAGAGCCAGCTCTACGTAACTCTCTACTCAGGAAAAAAAAAAAAAACCACAGTTTTTTTTCTTTATTTTGAATATGCTTTGTACACTTGGCACATTCTATTAATTTATTTCCTGTCTGCCACTGTAACTGCAGGGACCGGATAATCCATGATTGTTTCTTGCATTGTAACTCATACTGGCTTCCCAATGTATATAGCGTGTTCATTTAAGCTCTTAAAAACATGCCTCAGGATATCTGATCCCTTAAGTTAGTAGTTCTCAAACTTTAGGGTGCATGCGAATCACCTGGTAGGTTTTGGACCTACCCCTGAGAGTCTGATTCTGCAGGCCTGGGGTGGAACCTGAGATTCCACATGTTTAACATACTCCCTGGAGATGTTGGATGCTTCTGATCTGTAATCTATCACACTCTGAGTAGCAAAGTTCTGAATATTCCCACTTGGTCCAATGGCCACAGGATCTGTGGTCTCACTGGTCATGTTCTAAGTCCCCTGACGGACTCTCCCTGCAGTGCCTCACCCTAACTCCCTGCCCCATCACTCCAGTCACTTCCCAAGTCTGTGAGGGACACCCCTGAGTGCGTGGTCTGGGCTCCCTGACCCATCAGTTCTGGGCTTGCTGACCCCTGGGTACACTGGCCAGGGAGCCTCCCTAGCCACCACTGGCCTTACTCCTTCTGGCCTCACTGGATTCTTCAGCCTCTGCAGACCCTTAGGCCCACTCAATAGTTTTCTCACTGTTCTTGGAAGAGTTCTTTATTCCGCCTCTATTGCCCTGGCTCTGAAGGAAGAGCTTTGTGGCAAAACAGATCAAGAAAGACATCCCCTGCATACATACACTGAAAGAACAACTCACCCATGGCCTTATCTTTCCAATTGCCTTCTCTAATAAAGCAAGAGAATTAATAACAACTCCACACCTCCACTTGATCTCATAGGCAGTAAGGGCACAGAACGAAACAGAGTATTTGATGTGGAATAACAGCAGTTTACATTCAAATGGCTAATATCCCAGCAAGCCAGGGGAAAAACTAACTAAAAAAAAAAAAACTAACCAAAAACCCCAAACAAACAAGTAACAAACAAAATGAAAGCCACCTTTGCAGGCCTTTTAATTCTTCCCTACACTACCTAATGTTAGTTCTACCTCAGCAGATCTGATCTGCAGTAATTCCAGCCCAGGACAATTTGACACCGTGGCAGGCAGATTTCAGGCTCTTGCCTTCTGGACCTGCGCCAGAAGTTCGCACCGACTCCTGCACCAAGGAGTATGTCTATCATTACTTCTCTCTTTCTTCAACAGTTTTTGTCCACACAGGCCTTTCTCCACGCTAGTTTCCCAAATCTTTCCATCTTGATGCTTTCCCATCTCTTTTCAGCTCACAGCTGGAAATCTCATTTTTGTTCCTTTCTGACAATTTTTCATTTCTTTCTATTTCTATTGTTATTTAACTGTGAAAAGTATTTCCTCTTGCAGGAAAAAATGCCCATATGCTTTGTCGGAGCTGGAGTCCCGCTGTTCATTATTTGCTGTAAGCTGTGTTGTCGTGTTTAATGTGCACCCTGAGATGTCAATGCCATTTCATATATATGGAGGCAGAAACCCATTTGATGTAATTTATGAGACCTCCTGTGGTTGGGGACCAAGTCACCTCCCGCACCTCTCCCTTTGTAGCATGCCAGCAATTAAATGAGGCTAGCACACTCTTTGTTTGTATATTATCTCTGGACTTACAACGGGGGAAGGCAAGGAGGAAGGGCTTATGGGAGATCTTTACAGTAGGCTCGCTTTTCCTGACATGGTCTTTCTGAGGTACAATATTCTGGTCTTCAAGACATTATTTTCTAGCTTTGCTTGCTTGAGGTTGATTAGGCTTCTGCTTTACAGCTGAACTGCAGCCTGAATGTGTCTTAAATCATTCGAATGAAAGAATAAACCAGAATAAATCTAAATAAATACAAGGAGGATAACCAGCAATCCACGTAATCTGAAAAGGCTTAACTGGGTGCCTGCCCACTAGAGGGAGAAAGGATTCAGGAGCGCAAAGCCAATGTTCAGCAGGTTGGGAACCTGGGAACCTGGGAACCTGTGCATCGAACAGGCAGAAGGCGTCCTAGGCTGGGTGGTGACCATGGCTGTGTTCACACACCTGAGCTTCATTTTGAGTAACACGTGCTCCATTTGGGTAATAATTCTATCGCATTTGTGCCGGGGCAAGTTCAGCTAGAATTCTCCCTTCTTGAGCTAGCTAAGACTATGCGTTCCCTGTGACTGTCATGCAGTCCCTCTGCCTCCAGGGGTAGGGGAGACCAGGGACGATAGTATTTCCCAAATGGGGAACTAGTTTACCCCCACGGCAGACCAGGAGCCTCCGGGGATGTCCCCCAAAGAGTTGTATATTTCAAGAACTGTGTTGAAGTAAGCATCACGGGGAGAATAGAAACTTTGTTGTTTTTCCCTTAGATTTATTTTATAGTTTAACCTTTCATTTGTATTTATATGTAAGAGAAGGAACCTGCTAATATTTTCAGTGGTAGGGCTTATTAAAAACATGATCTGGCCCTGCTCGAAGATGCCTTTGGAGCAAAATATTCACCTTTCCGATTTCTTTCAATCTAATCTTCTGGGAAGGGAGTTTAAACATAATAAACAAAGTAAGTGACACAGGCATTAGGGAGCCGTGAGAACCGTGGCCGCGCTCCGTTTACGAGGGACCACTGCTCAGCTCCAGCCAATTGTCACAGAGAAGGGCAGGCTCCATGTTGCCAGATGTACTTTTCAAGAGAAGGTGGAAATTTGCATTTTTAAATATGTGAAATTAGTTGGTACGCAGTAACTTCAAAGCACTGGCAGAGCTACACAAAGCTTGCTCTAGGGATACCCGGACATATGCCTGCTGCTAGGGTTAGGCCACTTTAATTCTCCAGGAACCGTAGGGTTAGAGGCCTTGAAACACGTATACTCCAGATCACTTTTGTTCTGAGAAGCTCAGGTGACAGTTTTGGTTTGGCTAAGAGGACTCTCTCAAATCCCATCTCACACTTATTAATTGTGCCAGGCTTTGTGCTAGGCTCGGGAGGCACAAACACCACCACAACACAGTCCTGCCTGCAAAGAGCTCACAGACTGGTAAGGGAGAAAAAAAGTGTGTCAGTCAGTGTGTTCTGGGACAAAAAGGGATCTTATCTTCCTGGTGGTGACCCCTGAAGTTGTTCAGTGTGAGGCATGATGTTAGTTTAAGTACAATGGATTCTATAAGGATTTAATCTTCAATGCTCTAAAAAGTCTCGTTACTGTCCGGTATCCTACAACATGCTATAAAAGTCACCTTAAAGAGCTATTTTAATTTGGACATAGTTTCACTTTGTTTCCTTCATTTGGTATCTCCATTTTCAGCATATGGCTGTATAATAGAGGTCTGGCCTTTCCTGAAAGCTACCGCAATACCCTGGAACAGAAGTACCTTTGTTTTCCGTGGTGAGCCCCTTGGGCCGCACCTGAAAGTTTGTGCTAATGAGGAGACTCATGGTGGGCACCTGATAGTTTACGCTAAGAAGATGACTCAGGGTGGAGCCAGCCACGCCGACGGGCTTAGGGTGGGAGCGGACCATGCCAGAACAACCAGTCCTGTAATGAGAGTGTTGGGTCTTTGAGCTCTGTGATATCAGCCTGACCTTCTGGAAGGAGAGGGGTCAAGAGGTTGAGTTCAACCACCTGGGTGATGATTCCATCAATCACGCCCACATAATGAAACCCCAAACTCTGGACACAAAAATGGGTGAGCAACCCTGGCTGGCAGTTCTGAGTGGATGGATGCTGGGAGGATAGCAAATCTCGGAGGGAGATGGAACTTCCCATTTAGAACCCTCCAGACTTTGTTCTATGTGCCTTTTTTTTTTTTTTTTGCATGGTACTAATTTATTCCTATCCACAAGAATAAAACTGTAATCCTAAGTACAGCAGTTTCCTGAGTTCAAGAGTTGTTCTAGGGGATTATTAAACCTGAGGGAGGCTGTGGGGACCCCCACATTTGCAGCTGTTATCTGAAGGGAAGGCAGTATTATGGAGATTTCTTTCCTCAGACTTTGCAGTTTTGCAGACTCACTGCAGCTGGTGTCGGGCGTGTTGGGCAGACTTGGTAGTTTAGAGAACGGAGATCTTTTTTGTTTGTTTGTTTGTTTTGTTTTGTTTTCTTTTAAAAAATTTTTTTTATTGTTATTCAATTACAGTTGTATGCCTTTTCTCCCCTTCCCTCCCCCCCACCCCAGCTGAACCCACCTCCCTCCCCCACCCTCACCATCCCCCCCGATTTTGTCCATGTGTCCTTTATAATAGTTCCTGCAATCCCCTCTTCCCACTGTCCCCACCCCACTCCCCCCTGGCCACTGCTAGACTGTTCCCAACCTCAATGTCTCTGGTTGTATTTTGTTTGCTTTTTTCTTCTATTGATTATGAGAACGGAGATCTTAATCTGGACTTTGGCTAACTCTGGGTAATGCCACACTTTTCATTTATGGCACAGGTGGCAAACACAAGGCCTGCAGGCTGAATCCGGCCCTCCACCTTGTTTTATCTGGCCTGGCACCTTGTTTCTACCTGGTGGCAGTGCCGAGCTCCTTGCCCCTAGTTAAGGAGTAGTTACATTTATACTGTCCTAAAATTACATTCGGCCCTTTGAAGGCAACTGTGAGGCTGATGTGGCCCCCCATGAAAATGAGTTTGACACCCCTCATTTATGGGACACCAAAGGATAATGAAAAGGAAAAGACGCAGTCTCTGCATAAAAGGAATTTAAATCACCACTGATCGAACTGAACAGGGAGACTCTGAACATGTTAGAGAACAATCCCGAAGGAAGCCAAGCATAAAAAAGTCCCCTGTAGAGGCCAAGAGGTTGAATGTTTCTGTATGGAAAGGGAGTGGATACCATTTTGGTTCTACATATACAGACCAAGAGGAGTTATAGACAGTGTGGTGGTTACCAGAGGGATAGGAACAGAACGAGACCGGACTTTGGGTGGTGAACACACAAAGCAGTATACAGATGGAGTATTAAATTGTATTGTGTTATATTATTATATTATAATATTATATCATAGAATTGCACACTTGACACTTATATAATGTTTTTAACTGATGTTATTCAAATATTTTAATTAAAAAGGAAGATGAGTTATAGGGAGGAAAGATTTCTCCAGAGCCTCTCCAAATTCCCAATATTGTGCCAATTGAAGTTGACTTTGTGAACATTTTCTCAAGTTGAAATTCTGCAGCATTGAGCTTCAATTTACTCCTGTTTATCACTGTGTTTTCTCTCCCCAGTAGTTTTGATTGAAAACGCACATAATTCTGCTGCTCCAAGCCACCCCTTCACATGTATCTTCTGTCATGTGGCATGTTAGTTTACCTGTGAGTTGCTGCCCGGAGAGACCATGGTTGGTCCAATACAATTAAATAATTGAAATAGTCAAGAAAAATACAATCTATACTAAGAAAGAGTAATGTCCCTTTCTTAATATAATGTGCATTGATTTCTGATGGTATATAGGCATGGAAACACTGGCATATTTTCAGAACTTAAATATCAAAACAAAAGCCTCTAACTTCTTTATGTGAGTCCTAAAAAATTTCCTTTTGGATGTCATACACAGAGGCATTTCCTCTGATGCAGACACACACAAGTGTGGCCCAAGTGTGGATACAAAGAAGATTCCACTTACAGGCTGTCCAGGCTCATCTCCTCCGAGGATTCTGAAGCCAAATCCAGACTCCATCCTGCGAAGGTGAACATCCAGCTCCTTATAATCTGGACCTGGCATAAAGGAGATCCCATTGAGTAATGAATCCTGCTGCCTCCCCACCCACTGAAGGACTGAACACACCAATGATATGTTAATATTGTGGATGTGATTAACGAGAGTGCTGTTAGAGTTAATGGAGAGCATAGAGAATGAAAAATAGTATGGCACCAAAAGTAGGTATTCCCAAATTAGGTAGTCTGAATTAACAGTGACCAGCCAAGGCAGGAAGAGCTCACAAATTTTCTGGGTGAAAAAAAAAATTGACACCTCTGTAATTCTTTACTTTCCTGAGAGCATTTAGAATATCCTTAAGAAGACTGGCTGTCACTCTGAAGATGTTTATTCTGATTAGAATGATTTTTTTAGAAATATGAGAGAACAGATGGAAACATGTTGGAACTACCTTGTAAAGTACTACCTAGAAGTTACTAATATTTGTTTATGGTTGATGCATCCAATTTTGTGAAGGGGGGCAGGGAGAAGAGGATATGAACTTCTGCCTAAAAAAAGATGTTTCTTTTAAAATTGTAAACAGTAGAAAACATAGAATTTAAAGTTTTCTGTATTGAAGTTTGAGTCAACTTTTTCTTTTCTAACTCCTTTAGGTTTTTTATAATTTAGGGGCAGAAATTTGCCTAGGTCTAAGTGAACTCTTATTCACAAATATTTTACAGTGTGGAAGCCATTTTCACTATTGACTCCACTAGTGTATTTAAAGGAAACTAGGAGGATACTTTTCTGCAGTTAGCTGAAAGAACAGAAATATACTTAAAAACAAGCTGGGAAACTCTTCCGAATGTCATTTGTTTCAACTCTAGAATAAATAAACTGAAACTTAAGAAATCTTTTGACTATTTAAAGAAAATATAATTTATGCTCGTCCTCTGCTCCTGGACCTTTGACCCTTCCTCAGGGGAAAAGTCTCCATGATGACTGAGTAGCAAGGAAATTGTCTTGTGTTAGAGAATGCTGTGATTCCTGGGGGAACTGGAGAGCTTTTCCTAAATGAATGTTAGGATGCCACTGTTAGGATGTCAATAGATGATCAGCAACTTTAGGAAATACTTATTAATCCCATCCGTTGTTTAAGAAGTATTTAGTGATCTCTGGGCCTTAATGGTTTTAAGGAGGTATAGTAGAACTAACAGAAGCAAATATTAAGTTAAATTCTCCTTGCTTAAATGGATGGTTTTGGAAATTGGGATGAGATTTCAGAGAATTCTTAAGGGACAGGAAGCTGTGTCTGGACCACTAGTAGTCATAGTTGAGAGACAGATTCAATGACTAAAATAAAACTCACAGAAGACTAACCAATTGGATTTCCACATCTATTACTCATCCCTTATGAATTATATAATCATTCATATTTTAAAGATGAGAGAACTTAGAAGAATTTAATTCCTATTGAATAATTAATTAGAGTTGGGTGGTAAAAGATAAAAATAACTTTGCCCTACACTCTGTAATTCCCAACTGACTTTTGAACTCAGTTTATTCTGGGATGTATAATACCACATATGAAATCACACACTGCAGTGTGTGCTAAGCTTTGGGACTCCGGAGGCGGGGAGCAGCCCTGCACAATCACAGCATGTACCTACACTTCTCCCGAGGGAGGAAGAAAGGCCAGGGGAGATGGCAAGGTGACAGGTTATGTCAAATCACTGTTCAAACCTCTGAAAGTTGGTTGTGATGTGACTGCTCACAACCATCTCCTCTCCAGATTAGTTTAAGCTCTCTAGACCACATATGCATAAAAAATACAAGGAGAGCATGACATATTTTTGGCACTTAAAATAACAGAGCTAGCACATGTTTAACCGGAACATTCCATCTACTCTTATAAATGCCATTTTTTGCATCATTGGTGAGTACATATTGCATGAGGAACTGTAAGAGGGTAAGAGGAGTTTATTGTGTAATCCATTTATTTATGAAGTAAAACTTTCCCCCAAGCTAATGTTGAAGTTGACAATCTCAGGAATGGATTGATATGCTAAGCTAGAAGGGAGTTGTCTTGTGTTAGAGAATGCTGTGATTCCTGTGGGAACTGGAAAGCTTTTCCTAAATGAATGACTCAGAACTGCCCCCTTTATTGGTAGAGAAATATAGATTTTAAGTAGTTAATTTTATTTGACTTTGAAGATCAGATGTGAGTTGGGCATTCATCCTACTTCTCCTATTTTTTGTGTGCGCTTTGGTGACATTAGGACTTTCCGACTGTCGCTCTGCCCACTCTGATCTCAAACATAGGGTGATATGTGCCAGCCACGCCATCTTCAATTCACCCTGTCCAAGCAGAAGAGGGCTAGCTTCATGGTACATGAGCAAGTACAGAGCAGCAAAGGGAGACCCATTAGAAAAGTGCCAGCAGACATGGTTTATTTTTTATTTCTTTGTTAATTTTGAAGGTAGACTCAGAGACTGCAGAGCATGGGAACTTGAAATAGTCAACTGGAAAAAATTTTTAAATGATAGATTGTACCCTAAGGCAGTGGTATTTTTCTATTTTCCTAGGGAAAATTAGAGCTTTTAGAAAGATAATTTTCTTTAGTTTATCCTCCCCATCCCAATTTGAGTCTGGCTTTGGAAAATAACTACAATTATATGCACCAAGCTGGGAGACATGACTCTTTTCCTTCCTGCTTTGTTATGTCTCTTGAAAGATTATGATGTTTATGATACTTTCCTTTAGCTGCTCTTCAGGCCTGATGACATGTTTAAAAGTATCCTATCATGCTTTATGTCTTCTGTTAATGTAAGAACTTAAAGCAAAGAAATCCAAGGGCCAATTCTTCACTCCATTGTGACAGAATTTAACAATCACCACCATGCACCCGGAAGGTCATTTGATGAAGGGGTCTGGTGGACATCTGGTGGGACCTGAGTCAATTCGACTGTCACTCAGGAATGCCCCCACCAACATCCTTTTTCTCTCTTCTATTTTCTTGTTTATTCTCTTTTCATGACTTTTTGTTTTAACCCTCCTTTTCCTCAGTCCTTTTTTGCAGAATTGTCAGGAATACCTCAAGTATTGCTCGGTGCAACTCAGGATGAGGCAGGGTTGTGAAGAAATGGACTGCAGAGGGACAGAACACTCTTCGGATGTTGGTGTTCAATGGCCAGCCATGGCCAGGCTTGTTTCTGCCTGAGAAGCTGGATCCCAGGGTCCTCAGTCATTATGAAGTAAAACTGCTTAAGATACTCATCCCAGATGGGACTTGACATGACCCCCGTGGCAAGCTACAGGAATGGAATTTACAAGTTCTGATTTATCCTGGGCTCCCACTAATATTGAAAAAGCTAACACATTTTTAAAGTAGCAAATGGTGGCCACAGCCAATTATCAGGGCAACTTTCCTCATAATAAAGAAAAGCAGAATTCCAAAGCTGATTCTTATTTCACACTAAGATGCCAGGAAGGCTTCACATGTTATATGTATCCTTAGTCTAGAGTTTGAAAGACATGGCTTTGTGCACAGTTTTAGGGAAAATGATGGGTGACTGAACACAACTGATTAATTTTATGAATGATTAAAGCTTCAAAATGCAAAGAACAGCATTTTTATGGATTAATTTGGCACATGGGCTGCTGCTGTAAACATGTCAATTAAATTTTGGTACTTGAGTCCCCTTTCATGTTTTAATTAAAGCATAAGTACCACGAGCTTATTATCAGTTTGGCACAGAGAATGAATTCATTCAATTTTTTCCTGCTGGAAAGAGTATTGCTTTTTGGCTTTTCTTTGTAAAGAGGTCTAGGAAAGACTACAAGGATGGAGTCAGAAATTATAGGTAGTTACTACATATGCCTCTGGCTTCTGGATTTCCAATGCACTCCAAATACAGAAGGAGTTAAACAGGAATTAAATAATTTCTATTGCTCCAATCCAACATTACCAGATAAGTATCTGACACATTTTTGTCTTAAAAGAATCCCTTCTCTTCACTTTTTTCCTTTATACCTTTGACAATGTGAATGTGGTAAGATGTTTTAGCTGTACTAGAAGCTGTCTCCAACACTACATGGTTTTTTACCTCATCTTTCAAATAAATTCAGATCTCTCCATTCTTAATATTCCCTTACTTATCTGTCCATTTCTCTCTTGGAAGAGCAGCCCCTAATGGGACTTTCACTCTCTTATCTTCACTCTCACCTGTGACTGATTCCTGCCAATCTGGTTTATGCTCTTTTGGCACAACTGAACTGCTCTCTTTAAGGTCATTCATGACATCCTAATGACCAAAGAATGGCCACTTTCTCTTTCCTCATTCTGATTGATTTCTGTTGATGCACCCTTAGGACCTCTGATATCTTTAATTTCTAAACAAATAAAGGTCTCCCTCTGGAAATGATTTTTACTCTTGGTTTCTGTGATACTCCATGACCTGGCTTTCTTATCTTCGGGTGAAGTTGTCCATTCATTTGGCTATGAATTCATTGTTTTTCACTCACATTCTCCCTTCGTGATGGCATCTATAGTATTCCATTGAATAGTCTAGAGAAGTTGACAAATACATGTTTCTTGAATTTAATTGTTTTAAGATATCAATCCAGCAGACCCCATAAACCACAGCATTATTATACCATGGAGTTATCACTTCGGTTCATAATTACATTATTTGTGAGTTCTTACTACCAACTTTGCCTTTATACCTAAGTATCTTATACAGCTAAAGTTAACAAAATACCTTATAATTATGATAAATATATCTGAGTCAAAAATCATGATACAGAATTTGATAAGGACATTTTATAAACGTGAGGAGTAGTAGGCGAGATTTGTTTACTTTTGGATGTAGTCATGATTTTCCAGAATATTTTGCTAACTTGTGTGGATATTTAACAAAATATTTGGATCAGTACTCTTCTTGAAAATCTGGGTTGCACAATAGTGTAATGTACTCAAACTGTATTATATTTTCTCTTTTAAGTAATGTGTATCTTTTGAAATGTAAAAATAGTATTTTGCACATACATCAAGGTAATCTAAATAATTAAGTGGCTCTTTCTTCTTTTGTTTTTAAATAAAGTACTTTCAGAAGCTGAGATTTTTTTAAAGAAATGTGCTGGCTGTGGCTAGTAAACTGAGATTTAGAATCTCGAATTAAGTCCTGCTTTTATTTTGCATCTGTAATTACTAGGTCTATTTTCCCTCTAGACATAAGATATTCTTAAAAATTATCATGATTTTATAGTCAATATATAAGAATGATCATGCTTTAAAAATGTTCAGACCAAGATAAACAAATACTTTAGATATTATGTGAGGACAAAATGCTAAGCATATATCTTTGATATTTTCTACATATCCAAAAAATGACATGGAAACTTACAGAATGAAATGATCTCGAGCACATAAATTCTCCAGGGGGAGTTAGAGCATGCTGAGATGGATAATGAGCTGTCATCATGGAAACACTCTGGAGATGTGTGCTGTGAGCCTACAGACCTGAAATAGCACTATTATTACAAAATGCTCTTTTTTTCTGCAATTGTTTCAGTGTTCTGGCTTTGAGTCCCATGCTCTCGTCAGCTGTTCAAAGCACTTCCCAGGAGTAAAAAAATTGGAACCTTCCTTTCCTCCTTCATTTCCATAATAACATTAAGTATTTTAGCCTAAACCAAAATTGGTATTTCCAGAATGCTTGGGTCAAAATTTTTTTCTTTTAAGTAAATTATTACTAGCAGCTGTTAAACTTGAAATTATAATTTTCAATTCTGACTTAAAAACTATTGAAATGTAGCATTTTGTAATTGCATGGTTAAAAAATTGATATAGATATTTAATTGATGTGAAAATAATTTCATTCTATATAGCAAAATTTCTAATATGTTCTTTGGAACTGTCTAAATTGCAAATGTCTCTAAATACTCTAGCTTCTTATATGTATGTGTCTAGTCCAGGGATATCCAATATAAAGAAAATGTAATCTACATAAATAATTAAGAAATTTCCAGTAGCCACATTTTAAAAAGCAAAACAAAACAGGTAAAATCAATTTTAATCATATATTTTAAATTGAATATACTCAAAATATTATTTAAGTATTAATTAATATAAAATAATTAATATTATACATTTCTGGGGTTTTTTGTATTGTCTTTGAAATCTCGTGTGGACTTGGCACACACCTTACAGCATATCCACATTCAGAGTAGACACATCTCAAGCGCCCAATAGCCACGTGTGGCTAGAAGCTACTACGGTCTTGAATAGCATCCATCTAGTCAGTCTGGCGGCTTGCTTTGTCACCTGGTTTTTACTCGAGTCTTTTACTAGAGCATTTTATGAAAGAAAGAAAGAAATATGACTGTTTTCTTTTGTCTTTTGTTTTTTTCCTCAGCCGCCATTTAAGCCCACCTTAATGAGATTTGTTTTCTGTCTTAAATACATGCTTGTGTGGGTGAATAAAAATTATATACTAATAAACTGACACTGATCCAAAGAATGATTTGTTACACAAAATGGAAGACATCATTCATAGGACTGTGAGAACTGAAGAATACTTGCCAGAGGAATCCATTCGAAAGCTGGTCCTTGGGGGCACTTGTTCTGGATGGGAAAATGGGGAATTAAAATTGAGATTCATTTATGGCATTTAAACATTCATCTTTACTTCCTTTTTGTTGCTATTATAACTCACCCCCAATTTATGCTCATGTTTAATGACGATTTTGCTCTAAAATCTATGGAAGTTAGTGAACAGATTTACTGTTTCATGTATAGGAACATGTCTATAAATGTATTTCTTTCACATAAACATAAAATAGTAAAATCTGAATTCCTTTAGATTGGAATGGAGAAAAGATCACCATTTCCAAATACTAACCTTTGATTCTCATGGTAAGAATGCTTATTTGAAAGTAAAGTCAATCCAGAGCAAAATACACACAATAAGTACAGGTTTTTAAAATGTCATGTTATGATACTATGCCATCAAATATAATGAAGAATTAAAAATTCAATAAACAATTGTGTTAATTTATGTACCCCAGTCCAAATATTTTGATGCTTACTCTGGATAGTTGAAGTTATATACCAATAGTTGAGTTAAATTGGTTTATTTTATCAATAGAGAACTTTCATGAGAATTATGATATAAGCTATACTATATACAACATAAAAATTCATGAACATGAGTACAAAATATTAGGAAGCATTTTGAAATATATATATGAAGCACTAATATTTTATCTTGAAATTAAAAAAATTAAAGTAAGACCAAATTCTAATTACTTTCTAATTGAGTTTTGTTTGTTTCAAATAGAGTTCTGCAGTGTTCAACAATGAAAATGAAAATAGAAGCCTCTTGAGGGCGATGGTGAGGCACAGGATTGCGGGGGCTCCCTGCTGCACCCCGCACAGCTAGTCTCACGCACAGCAGGCAGGACGAGTGTCACTGTCAGGCAATCTGTGTTTTCACGGTGACGGCAAATTAGTTTTCTAGCAGAATTGTTATTTTTTTATTTAAAAAAATCTCATGTTTAGTGTGACTGCTTAGGATTATGAACTGAGAAATATAATTTCATTAAAAGGAGAGAGAGCTGTATCAGGAGGGATGGCAGACTGCTACCACTAGAGACGTCCGTTAGTTGGAAAACTGACATTTTGTACGATCATAATCTCACTAGGCCCTACTTGTCATCCAGCAATTACACTTGGTTTACTGCAGCCTTGATGGTCTCATATTTATTCATGAAAGTACTTCGGGTTACATTGTCAACTTGTGCCACCAAGCAAATGCTTTGACATACTAAATAACTTTCAATCAAGGACTGATTTTAGAGTTTACTTTTCACATTATCCCTCCCCCCATTATCCTCTGCCTGATTCTAGGAGCATTAAATTTTAAATGACTGAATGAAATAAATGTATAAGCTATTGGATTAGATCTAATTTCTAAAATACATGTGGAAAACGTGTTCCCAACCTAAATTTCATTTCACTCTCCATTTATTACTTAGCTCATATCATGGTAACTTTCTCTGTTAAAGGGATCTGTTAGACATATAGATATTACCATCGCTATGTACAAAGCTACCTGAAAACACTACTTTTGAAATTAGATTTCCAAATTAAAATCTACATATTAAAAATAGCAAAGGCAGCTTAACAGGATTTACTGATCTTCTTTATCAGTATATTATAACTGCAAAGTGACGCATAATGTGATATATTAGAAATCCCGGTGAAAGGCAAATTTTTTCACAGATCAAACCATGATATAAATTATATTAAAGATAGCAATAATGATTTTCCCATGGAAAAAATGGTAGGGGAAATTAACCTTCATAGTACAGTTGAGATCATTTTAAGTGATAATATTATTAATTTTTTCTGGTTTTTTATGATTCTCATGCTAAAGTCACTGGTAAAAAGTGGCTTAGCATTTACACATCATGTTATTTTTAACATTTCAACAGCGCTCCAGAGGGCGTTTGTGTGTGGTACTTTGAGGATGTTGGACACCGGCAGTGTCTGAGCAAACAAGGCCGGGGCTTCACCTGGCAGGGTTCAGACACGATGGTGTTCTCTAGGAAGTTCAGATGGCCTTCCACGGTCACTTAACAGCTGCCTGCAGCTATGGCATCTATGAATTTATCAAAATCTTTCTTAAATCCACTGATATGTCCAATTTGACCATATTGGGCATTTAATCACAAAGGCAAAGGAGACTGGAGACAGGTAGGCTCAAGCAGAAGTGCTCGCACAGGATTTGGAGCTCTGGCTGTGAGCACTCTGCATCTCGTGCCGTTTGGCTCCCACCTCCATTTACATTCGTATTTCCAACGCTGAGGGGGGTGGACAGTATTTTCATGCTGCCCATTTTTCTAAGTGGTTCTGTTGTTACTATGGGAGACACTGTAAACTACAACCCTTGCTTAGGAATAGCAAGGAAAGAGCAGCAAGAAAAACTTATAGGTTAGAAATACAACTACCCATTTGTGATTAGCCATGAATTATATGTGTATTACAATACTGAACAATGAAAGAATTCCACAGTGAACAACAAAAGAGCAGAATAAAAACTATAGATGTGAAAAACAAAATGTCCATTTTTGATCGGCTACAAATTATAATGTCACGTCAAGTGCAACACTAAAAAACCGTTTGCTGCTCCATTATGCTCTTTAATGGCCTGTGGTTACTTTAGATTGCTACCTTTGGTGTCATACTCACTGCCTATTACGGGGTAACGCTTCCTAATTTATAGAAAGAAAAACTGATTCTGTGAGCTCCTTGTGAAGAAATGCCGGAGAAATTTCTATTTCAAAGAGGTTATACTATAAGGCACATTACACCATACATATCCCTGACATTTTTATGATCTTGCATCTGAAAGATGTCTTACTACAAAGCAGTATGGACACGTTGTACCCCATAAATTGTTTATATATAATAACTAACGTTCATTGTGGAAAAAAATGTTTGGACAACTTCAGTCATAATTCAGCTTGGGTTCACGTCAAGGTACAGAACTGTGAGGGGAGAGTTTCAGGGAATAGGGATTGTTTTTTGCCTCTTTCTGTTTCCATTTGCTTGTCTGCTCCAGCTTCTGAGGCGACAGTGAGGAGTATGCCCAAGAAATGGTCCTGTGAGCTGAGCATAAGACAAACCTTTAGAATAAGTCTGGCTTAAGGAAAACTGAAGCAACAGGACAAGGCCCTCATTCCATAATCGACTTCACTGGCATGATCAAACTTTATTTTGTAAGGTTCCACAGTGAGCCGTACTCGTTTTCTATGGGAAGCACTTTGTATCACCTTGCTTGGCAATAAAGAGAGGGGCCATGATAGCCATTTATCTGCAGTTACGTGAGCACGATCTTCCCTAGGGTCAGGAAGGCAGACAAAATTAACTCCCTTTTGGTCCTGTGATTATTGTGACATTGAATCTGACTTATTCTCTGTCATAAGAACGAGATGTCCATAACCTAGTATTTGAATGCGTGAAGCTTTGCTCCCTATTTTTCTACTTAGTTTGCCATGCTCTAAATTTCTACATATGTACAATTTTCTGGGTGTGGAGAGAGTTGACTGAGTTTGGCTACTAGGCAAGCCACTACGTAAGTCTTTTACTTCAAAGTAGGAAAAAAACATGTATGGGCAAAAATTCAGCCCATCAAATGAAGTAACTTGAAAGAAACTGTCTCAGTAGGTATTGGAAATTTTATTCATGGTCTGTTACATTTAGATGTATGCTTTTCTTGGAGGGTAATGATGTTTATTGCTTTAATAGATGATGTAGTAAGGGGAAGCCATATAATTTATCATTTAAATGAAGACAGCCTGGAGAGTGAAAGGCGAGCTATTAATTGTTACCCCAGGACAACACAGGGCAGGGCTGTTTTATGCAAACTGGCATGTACAGGTAGTCTCATGGGTGAGTAGGCATTATAAAATGTTTATCATATCGGAAAGACGTGGTTGAAGTGATGACGCAAGCACGTAGAGAGACAGAAGGGCAGGAGGAAGTCCCAGGGGAAAAGCAGCGAGGGCCTTTAGAAACAGGCAGTTTTTCCAAGGTTAGAAATGGTGTACATATCCCAACATTCGGAATGTTAACATACAAACCGAGAAAATTTAAGCCCTTTCTCTTGTGATTGCAGAGAAAATTAAAGTCTTTTCTTTTATGAGATGCATGGGGAAAGGACGGAGGTGGTAGAAGTGAAAAACAGCATGGCTTTTCCCATAATTCAGAGGGACATATTTTCCTTTGCCTTCAATTTTTAAAAATGCAAATAATGGGGACAGCAAGAAATCAATTATCAACAAAGACTAAATCCAGAGAAAAACAACATTTTTGTAAAAGCCTTGAGTAGATAAGGGGGTGAGATATTTTGCTTTTTCTGGGAATTGTAGGTAAGGACAGAGGGTCAATGCTTAAATAATTAACACAAAAATCTCCAAAATGTCTTTAGTCAAAGCTTCTTTTGGGATTTTTTGAGGGCACGGTACTTCTTTTATGTATGTGAGCTTTAAGCTTATGTAGAATTAAGTTGGCAGGAAAAAAATTTTCTTTGCACAAAGTTCTCCAATAAGGACTAATTAGATTTTTGATCATTAAAAGATATTTAACACAAGACAGTCTCTGGATTAAATACACATTTTGCACATGGAAAGAGAAATTATTGGTCTAATTGTCTTGAAACTACTGCACAATTTCTCTTGTTAAAATACTGATCTTATTTGCTGGATTGTGTAATGCAGTCTTGTTCAGAAATTGTTTTCCTACTTTTTGTCTCCAATTCCACTGTGAGCTTCATCTGGAAGAGGTTTTTTCTCGTGGTTTTTCTTTTTTAGAGTGCCCGGCAGGGCTCTAGACACATACAGAATGTCTCATACGTTCTCCTTGATTGATGTGGAGCCTGGAGGTGCCGCCTCTGGGCACTCTGCCTGGTGCTCTGAAGTCAGAGGCATGGCCTTCCCTGCTGAGTGGGATGGCCTTCCTTCTTTCTCTTCAGTCCCACCTCATCACAAGAAGATCTATGAAAACGGGAGATGTTTCTACTTTCCTCTATAAGCATGGACCTATCATGTTCTGTTTCATGCAATACTAGTATCTTATGGTTGTCTTTGTTTGTTTAAAATCACTACATTTTTCCCCTAAGAATACACCTTTATTAAGATGTCCTGTGCCTGCACATTAAATGTCAGCATAATCTAATTATGAGCCAAATGAAGCACAGCAGGATTTACATCATTTGATAAATTTCCATCATTTGCAGGGGACTGGTAACTTGAATCCAAACACTTCTTGACAGCCGTGATATAACAAACATTCTGTAGCTCTGTACAGCAGACGCTTGTGGGTGGCGGTACATCCTTTTGTTCAGTTACTGCAACTCAGTTTTGAATGTGAATACAAAAAATCTCTGTAGATTTGGTTGTAAAGGAGGATACCGTGAGGTTGCTATAAACCAGGGAAAATGTCAAAGGACTTGGTTTAGACAGCGTTGGTCAGGATTCCCTCCCATTCTCTCCCCAGTCCCACTGATTTTTCTCTCAGAAAAAAGGTTCAGGGACACAAGAATAAATAGATCCAAATCTAAATATTATGCATGTGATTCAAAGGAATAAGAAGAGGAGTGGGATCAAAATTTGGATATGGGCCTTTTGTTTGGATGAATATATTTCACGATCTTTTTTTTTTTTTTAAAACCTATTTGAGGATGGTAAGAAATAGACCGAGCTTTCCCCCTATTCATTAAAAAATTTTGGGGGGGGGTATTCTACAAATTTAAATGAGAGAATGAAACTTTTTATAGTTGGAAACTGGAAATGCATAGAGGCCAAAGGGCTGGCTTATTCTTTAAGACACACGCAGAGTGAACAGATCAGCTACCCAGAGACTGGAGAAAGTGGCACCATGCTTTTCTGGTTTCCTTAATCTCCAGGGTAAAGCTTTCTTACCTTGACGTGATTTCTGTGTTTCATTCACACTCCATTTAGTGTTATGAAATAACATGATAGAACAGGATGGGAAAGAAAATGAGCTCACCCTCTTTTGGCTTCCTAAGAACTGTGACCCTGAAAACATTGCTGTGACCTTACAGAGAGAGCTGATGAAAACAGGAAGGGGGGCCATGATTACAGTGGCAGCAGCGGTGACATATGAGGGGCATTGATGGGGGCAGAGGGGGCATGGTGGGGAATCAGGGATGTTTGTTGTTTGGGTGGCTAAAGAGCCAAAAGGGAGAAAGTGCTCCCAAAGGAAGACTGGAAATGACAGTTAGGGCGGGTTAAGGTGGGCTGGTTTGCTTGGTTTGTTACAGGTGAGGAGCGGAAAGGCAATGAACAGAAACGGCATTGCAGTGGCTAGGTAAATAGATCAGAATTCTTTCTGGGTTGAAAAGAAGGTCATGCACAATTCCTGCTCAGAAATTTGAGGGCACAACAGTATCAGGGACCCATAAAAAGAAGACAGAATAAATACCAGTGTTGCCTTTGTCCTGAATAATAAAGCCTTGTGTTGGTTAGGAAGCTGTGGAAGGATGGGAGCAGATAACTAATGAAGGGACAGAAGCAGGGGGAAGCATCTCAGGAGGCTCCCTAAATGTAATAAAAACCTAAACAAGCCAAGGACATAAGGATATTTTAATCCTGCCATGTGTTTCCACCTTTCATGTTAGAATTTCTGCTGTGTCTTGATCTCCATTTCTTTCCACTTACTCTTCTTATTTCCCCTGTTAAATTTGTGAGAGCAGGGCATATTACTCATTTTTGATATCTCCCCACAGTGCTAAGAGTAAAGTATTCAACGAATACTTGGTTATTGAAGCATAAAAGGTATTAAGAACTGTGCTGAAATCTTTTCAATTTTTTTCAGTTTAATGAGCATTAATACCCGAATTTATACCCTATATTATATGTATATCTAAAAATGACTACTTTAGTCTTACTCTATCACAGCAAAGTCATTGTAGCTATGAAATCCTTTAAAGACATTTTAGTTGTTTATCCAAAAAAGGAAAAATGAAATCCATAGCTGATTATTATTAAAAAATAATGAGGTGAGAGGGAGGTTCATTTTGATGAGAATAATTTCTCAATGGCCTGCTGTTGTAAGTATTTTCTCAACCAAAATTACTCTTACAAACAGTTGAAGAGGATGGGGAAAAGGTATTCTATCTACTTTTCCCCTTTCCAGCTGGGTGCATAATTCATCAAAGAGTAAGCAGATTTGAGACCCTCTGAGATCACACACAATGTAAAACTTGCTATTCATGCTTCAGTGATAAAGTTGGAAAGAAGACCCTGGCGGAACATGGAATCAAAGGAAATCAGCAGACTGTAAACAGGAGCACCAGGGACCAAACCCTCTCAATAGGCTGGGTTTCTCCATCCATTTACTCAGGTTCATATCATTGTTCGTATTCCCCTCACATGTTATACATTCATGCCATTCAGATTCCTGTCCTCTAACATTTGGCAGAGATGACCTGTTAGATGATGGACAGAGGCACAGTGAATGTATATGCAATATTAAAAACTTTTGCTTTCTAATATTTATAAAGTGCAATGAAATAATTTTAGAGGACCTTCAATTAGGGTGACAAGTGCATGCACATTTTATTTTATGACTGAACTTTCAGATGGGCTCCATTGCATTAAATGAGAAGCTTCTGGTACAAATGATTGGCACCTGGCTCAGGGCTGCTTTTGGAACCATTACTTTCCTGACTGGGAGATGGAAGGGTCTGGCTAACATTGACTCACAGCCCTGAGTTCTTCAGTGCCTGCATTCAAGGCTCTGACAAAAATCTGAACTTCGGACTCAAAATCAGATTCAACATGAAAATCCCAAGCATTTCTTATTATTTGGTGACAAAGAAAACTAGCAATCTTTTTTTTTTTGCCCTCTCTCCCATTCCAAATACATTCCTGCTTTTCCTCAGGGGCTATGGGGGAAAAGTAGGAAATAAAATTTAACCAAAGGCTATAAGCTTTTTTTAGAGTCAGCAGCCTTTTTAAAAGTTTTTTACAAGAAATGTTTAGATGAGCTGCCTTTACTTTTGAGACAGTTTTTGAATCTCAGAACATAAAAATCACACCAGATCATTTCAGCCTCAGTGTAACTCCTGGCAGGACTTCAGCTATTATTCATGTACTCTCGTTTTATGTGGCTTTCACTTACGCCTACTTTCATAAATGGCTCTAGATTTCTCGTAGAGCTCATATGGGTCAGGTTTCCTCGGGTCAAAGGCCTCTGTTGAGTCAGGAAAGGAACTTCTGTGAAGGGCGGGTGGGAAGGGCAGGTTCTGCGGGACAGCCGGAGCAGATAAACTCGTCTGAGGGCTGCCTTGATTCTCCCATCGGTCCATGATCTGGAAAGTGGAGAAGAATAGAGAGAATGACTGACAAATTCTTTCTTGCTGTTTCCTTTGTTGTATAGTACGATCCTCATCTTTAAGTTAGACTTCCTTGCCCTGTGGACTTTTCTCCCATGAAACATTTAAAAACTTTGGTGTAAGTGCCTTGAGAGAAAGGACTCTATGTCTACATAATAAAGTACCATAGACTGTTATACATACAAGTGGTGCCTGAAGTTTAAAGGCAAACTTATATAACCTTGTCACCTCTAAGCTGGTTAATTATCAGCAAATCCCCTACTGGTAATCTCTCTGAGTCTGTGTCTTCTTTTTTCCTATAAAATACAGGCAAGATGTATCTCATGCTAATTTACGTGTAAGTGCTTAAAAATATATGGAATCATTCCTCTTTTAATATGGTCCAAGTACCTGGCATTGCTTTTACTGAAACAGAAGATAAAGTAGTCTGCACATGTTCATTTGACACCTATGCATATCCCAGCAATCTCCTATACTTGAACATTCAATCACTTTTTTACAACTTATTAGTAATAACACAACCATCTGGGATTTGTGAATTGTTCAAAGTCTTCTATGAAGCCTCATTTACTGCTGATTTGGTGGCTTCTTTTCCAAAATACTGCTGCTGCTGTTGCTACCACCATAATTTATGAAAGGTCCATGGGACACTTGCCAGTCTACTGGGTCCTTTCACAGACATCGTCTTCTTTGATCCTCACCCTAGCTTCGTGAGGTACATAAAGCTGGGGCTAACATCTTCTTATCAGGGAAAAAGCCAGGTTCATTGAGACCACCTATTGGCACCACCAACTTCACCTTCATTCATTGGTCAACTGATTCCTCATTCAAACTTACCTGCTACTTTTCTGCTTTGAATAAACCTACTTTGTGTAAAAATTAGATTAGGTTACTCTCTTGCCTAAAATTCTGCATTGGGTCAGCATGGTGCTCAGGAGAAAGGCCACCCCCCATGGTGGGACATGAGTGACTCCCTGACCCAGATTCTGCTGCCTTTCTCATATCTACTGATGGCCTCTCCTCTCGTCCCCTAGGATCCATGGGGTGATCTCCTGACGTGAACCTTTGCATACTTTCTTAACTTCTCCTTCTACCTGCAAAGTTTACCTGTTTTCTGCTCTTCCAAATCCCTCCCTCATTTTACCTGTCTATTAGATTCAGATGCTGCATCTCCTCTTCTTGTAGATGCTTGTTGACCATTCCTGATCTGGTTACGTGTCCCTCCTGGCGCTCCTCCAGCACCCTCTCCTCCCTTCTCACCACTCATCACACCCAGCTATAATTACAAGTCTCCTCAAATAGATCATGTTGGGGACAGAGGCTGCAAGGGATGCAGATTTTCTCATTGTTGTATTACCAACATGTAGTAAGTACTCAGAAAATGTTTAGTGAATGAATAAAATCATCAAAAAAATATGGTCACTTGTTCTTTTTTCTAAAACCAGTTTTGATACACACTATTTTGAGCTTTACAGAATTATAACTTTCTGTCCCTTACTGTATGGTCCTGCTTTGTTTTCACGTAGGCTATATTTTGGCCAGGGCTTTGATGCCAACTCCCACCTCTCAGTGATTAAGTATTTTAAAGCTGGGGGGGATGTGAGATACTATGTGCTGTACAGGGCACTGTGTGACATACCATGTGACACTGTGAGACCTGCTCCCCTACCTCAGACTATGGCAGGGGTCAGGTGACCCAGCAAATTAGGAAAGAAATAGGTTATGGACATTCCTTCCAATAAGATTGGTGCTATGATCTAAATGTTTGGATCCTCACGAATGGGATTAGTGTTCTTACAAAGGAAACCCAAGAGACCTTTCTAGTCCCTCCTGCAAGGTAAGATTACAGAGAAAACTCAGCCATCTGTTAAGAGGGTTCTCACCAGACTTTGTAATCTGTGGCTGCCTTGATCTTGGACTTCTCAGTCTCCAAAACTGTGAGAAATAAATTCTGTTGTATATAAGCCATTTAGTCTATGGTAGTTTTTTATAACAGTCTGAAGAGACTAAGACAAGTGGCTTCATTTTCATTTGTTTTCTGTATGTGCCACTGACAAAGATTTCATTTGAGCAAAGGTTCTGTAGCTAACAAGGATGGAAGAACCTCAGTCGAGTTCAAACCCCTAATATTAAACATAATCTCCAGAAGTGCAAAGAGGTCTAGCAGCTGTCAGTGGCAGGCCCTGGGTCAGAACCACATATGACAGAATGCTTTTTTACATAAGAACACATTGAGAGGAATAACTGGTAACTTTCCTTAGAGTTTTAGCTAACTTTTGGCCTTTTTCCCCCATTTAGTAAAAAATTTTAAAATATATACTTCATAACTCATTTGATAGCAAATTTCATGTAGGAGGCCATTCTGGGTTCCTTTGGTCATCCATTCTGGGCGTCTTTGCTGTGATGGGAAGTCCCATGTTTGTGGCTAAAGCCATATTCCTTTTTCACTTTGACCTTAGGTATTACACGGAGGCATTCTGGCAGTGACTTTCCCCCTCCTGTTTCCAAACATAAGATATTACATTCTAAAAAGTGAGTAAGTTAGAAACATGGTCTGAGTAGCTGCAGTATCCCACTTGTCACCACAGAGATGCAGCAAGTCTCCAGTTCTTTCTCCCATCTTTCAGTCAGGGTTATTGACAACCCACCCAGGTCTTGTCGTGTATGTATCGTTCATGTGCAGTCATTGGAGCAAACATGCTTTAGGTGAAACATCAGCATTTCTAAAAACATTCTTAAAACTACAGAACAAATGATGCGTTGGGCACTGTTTGGGGAAGTTTCTGTGGCAGATTGACGAATTTTACAATTGTGTTAGCCCAGAGATGGGGGGACTAGTAAAGAGTCCAGTTCATGCTTAGTAAAGTAATTTCATAACATCTCACTGTGACCTTCATCAACCCTGAAGTCACTCTGCCAGGGTTTCTTAGAAGACTGTAGAGCAGAAAGTCACTGTGGCCGTGAAATTACTGAAACCGCAGACTCAGAGTCCTGTAACACAACCCCCAAATTGAGTTATTTCTCAGCTCCCACAGGAAAGATCACAGAGCCAGACACTGCCCTGGGGTCAGAGGTCAGCCCCTGTTCCCCGGGGCTGTGTGCTGATCTAATGCACCTTGTGAAGGGTGGCCTCTGCTGATTTCTCCCTTCTTTCTTAACAACCTGGTCTCTGGACTTCTGCTTTCTAACTGGGACTCTCTGTGCTTACATGTTCCTGTCAACATTCAATGAATCCCCTAGATTCTGATCCTGTCCTGGTGTCCAGGTCATGGGTCTCACTTGACATTCTGGCCATGACCTGTCTAGAGTTGTGGAGCCAGCCAAGCTTCCTCTCAACAAGGCTTCTGATTGTGTCATGTCCAGTCCCAGTGGCGTCTACACCTAGGCTGACATTTATAAACACCTCACTAGAGAAAGAAAAGTAAAGTTGTTTTCTATATCTGGGAGAAACTTTTTTATCTCTGCTGGTCTTGGTGAATGAATGAATGCCTGACTGTGGGAGAGGGCAGTCACCTAAATATCAGTGGACAGAGTAGACATACAGGCTACCATGGGAGAATCAAACAGTAAATGGAAAAACCCGATTAGGGTATGATTAATTTTTTAAAGCGTACTTTCTGATTCTAGGGTGTACACTAGGAATAGACGGCTTGTGAATAAGGCAAATCCTTCCCCAAAATTCATGAAATACTCTCTTTAGAAACTCCTTGCTTTCTATAGAAGCTGGGGTAGTATAGACATACCTGCTCACTATTTTAGGGCAGGGCTGGGAGATCAAGGCATTTGGCTTGATTCTGTACATGAAGAATGAAGTTGGATTCCTTCCAGGTGGAGGGAATGAGAACTCACTATAATTAGGGTCTTACTTGTTAAATGGGAAGTGACTATTTTGATGTGGATTGGCTTACGATGTGGATCAGAAGGATGGAAGAAGGTCAGTAAGCAACACAGAACTAGAAGGAGAAGAGATGTTCAGGATAACATTTCCTTATCTTGACCAAGGATATCATGAATCCTCCTCAGAGGAGAAAGTGTATACATCCATATACCGTGGGTATATATTTATATATTTGCTTAAATGAATAGTTTAGCAAGCCACAGTCTTTCATAAAGTGATTGATTTACTTAATTTATACATAAAGGATCTGCTTTCTAGAATGACAGTAGTTTATATTTATTTTATTTTTTAGTAGTTTATGTTTTAGAGCTCAACATGTAAGCACCTTACATGGATTAACTCATAAGCTCTTCACAACAACTGCATGAGTGGAATATTATTATTGTCCCCATGTTCAGGGGTAGAGCTTCGGATACTGTGAGCTTAAGCAGCTTGTTGAAGGTCACAGAGCTAGAAGGAAAATCTGAACCCCGGCAGGATGCCTTCAGAGCCTGCACCCTAAATCAGATACCATACTGCCTCTTATTATACAGTCGTCGGTCTACAGAATTTCTGACAGCTACATTAGCTCTGCCTTCACTCAGTCATCTATCTTCACTCAGCCTCGGACCTGGCCAACCTTTAACTTTTGCATGGGCGCATGGGTTCAGGATTAAATGTAAACTGAGTTCTATAAAACCTTTTTTTGGAATTATTGACTATGGATGTAATTACTTTAATGACAGCAAATGCTGTGATTATGCCAAGTGGGGTAATTTGGTTAAATGTGGTGCATATAAGGAAATCACTAAATTGCATAACTGTAGCACCATGATGAGGTTGCAAGGTTCCTTGTTAAATTAGATAAAGGTGTGTATAACCACAGGGTACAGATTTAACTTTGGTGATGAAAAGAAGAATTATTTAGATTTTGGCCAAGATAAAACAAATTTCATTTCAAACATTTTTAAATACCTCTTTTCAAAATCACATAATCACTAAGTGGTTTACTAGGCCCAACGACGGTATGGTTTTCCCACTGGATATTCTTTGTGGACCAAATGAACCAACTCCAAAATGAGGACAGCTTGGTGAGAATGCAGCCCTGACCCCATCAGCTCCTCACTCCAACTCCCAGTTTCCTCATCTCCCTTTGAGAGAAGCCTGGGATCAGGCATAGTATGAGGCTCAATAATACTTTGTTTCTACCCCTTCAAACCATGTTCAGGACATGATATTTAATTAAGCCAGTTATTGCATTAGAAAAGTATGTAAAATTCTATTATCTCCATTTCTAAAATGAGAAAATCAAGCAGTTGAATATTCCCTCAGTAAAAGAAGTAAGAGAAACACAAAATTAACTCAAGAATTCCCTACTCACTGGCCACACTAGTCTTTCTTCAGACTTTCTTCAGAGCTCATTACAGTCACAGGAAAGAAAAGAAGTAGGTGGAATCACTTTGCTACACACCCTTCTCGTCATGGGTTTTACATATTCCAGTCTGGGTAGTGTATCCTAATACACTATAAAATGGGACCCTGGAAAACCAATCCTTCCTCTTGGGACTTGGACAATTACTAGTTTCAATCTAATGGCAAGCAAAGATCATTTATTATTGCAAAGCCAACTGGGTTAACCAAGCCTCACAAAAGGATTATTAAAGTCCATCAGCCTCCTACATTGGCATCAAAATTGCAGGATGATTAATAAAATAACTAGGCCCTGAGAGGTTAGGTAACGGTGGAGATGACCAGTATCTGAGGATTCAGAAGCATCATTTTGAGTGATTGTCAGGTTTGGTGGTGGAGGGTGGGTGGGTGGGGTGGGGGGAATCTCTCTCTTTCTAAGAGAGAGAGAGGGAGCTTCTTCTGCTAGGTGAGCGTTCTAGGAACCCATTGTATCAGTGTACCAGCTGGTGTTGTGAGAGGTTGCATTTGGCTTCAGTGAATTTTTTTTGAAGACTCTTTCAACAAGCGTTTGCCCCTTTCATGATGGGTGATTTACAAAGGCACCTGCCCACACTGCACTGAGTGTTCACCCATTTTTGACCAAAAATGGCATTGACTCCCCCATGTCCTACCCTTCCTATTCACCCAGCCTTGCCCTGAGTGACTTTTTTTTTGCTTCCCCAGATGAAAAACAGTCCTCAAAGGGAAATGTTTTGCTGATGTGGAAGAGGTGAAAAAACAAACAAAAGGCAGAAGCACCAAAAAGCATCGAAATTGGTGAGTCCAAAACCTTTCTGACAGTGGAAAAAACATCTCGATAGGTGTACTGCATCAAATGGAGAGTACTTTGAAGATGACTGAAGTTTAAACATGTAAGAATAAATACATAATTTTTTAAATAAATAAATTCTGGGTTTTTGGGTCCCCCCTCATACACACATATTTTATGTATGTATTGTGTATATTACAATGTAACTACATGTACACACGATATACAGATCTAAATTTATTTTGGACCACATCTAACTTGAAGGTTAAGACCCCTGGGCCTGTAATTTTCATTGTTTCTAAAAATCCATGTTATAAAGACTAAAGTATTTCTGACAGGGGAAATAAAAAAGGTTTCTAAAGGATTTTCAGCACCCTGTAACGAATAGTGCTAATGCTCATTTTGTCAGAATACTTATTACTAAACAGGCAGCCATGATTGTATAGGAAAGTAAGATGAGTTATTTATGTTTGTGGGACAAATACATGACAAAAAGGACACAGAGGGCTTGTTGTTTTGACATCGCAGAATCTCAGAGGTGGAAGAGATTTTGAGGTCACCCAATTCACTGACTCTCATTAATGGAATTGCAATAATAACTAGAAATAAAGAAAGAAGCATAATAATTCCAACTTACAGGCTTTGGAGTTTTCCATGGAGAAAAGAAACCTGTAATAAAGAAAACAATGTTTGAACTTTGAAAATATACCCTACCACCACTTATGGGTGGCATGATATTAAAATAATTGCGAGTCACTTTAAATTAGTTAACAGCAAACAATAAAAACCACAAAAAATTAGGTCTGGCTGTATAGTTTTCTTTAAGGAGCCAAATAATTAATGATTCGAAGACATTTTTTGAAAATTTGCAGCTGAGGATTGTGAGGCACAGAGCGAGTGAGTAACTGTGTGGCAACTGGCCAGCCATTTTCCAAGTCTAACGCTGAGTCATTCCTAGGGGTCTCTGTGGCACAGCCCTGGCTGGAGAATGAGAGAGGAAAGAGGAGAGGGAAAGGAGAAGGGGGAGAGGAGCGAGAGGATAGAGACGCACAGAGAAAGAGAGGAGAAGAGAGATAGAACTTTAGATTTTTAAAGGTAAATAAACACCTTTCTTACTATTTGGTGCCAGGGTACTAGACTCATCAGGGGGATCATTTTGTAAATTACATAAATGTCTAACCATTATGCTGTGCACCTGAAACCAAAATAAAATAATATTGAATGTCAACTGTAATTGAAAAACAATTAAAAAGAAGTAATTCTGTCTAATGTACTTAAAAATCAGTCACCGAGCCTTCATTAGTCCTCCAGTTCAAAATAATGTGTATACCTGCACTGTGAATCAGATTCTAACTTTTATGGAACTGTTCTCCCACTGAGGTCTTCTCTAGAGCAGATATCTATTATATTATACCTATTTTATTTTATTTTATATCTACTTTATCTCTCTCTCTGTCTCTTCTCTCTTCTTTTCTCTCTCATCTCTTACGCCTTAGTGTTAGCACATTGTTTTGCATGAAGAAACAGCTCAAATCTTTTTTTAATGAATGTATAATGTGTCATCAAAGCCATGTTTTTTTCAACTTTCTATTATCACATATGGTATGGACTGACTCTGTGATACAAATGACCATTAAGATAATTAAAAGTATAAGCAAAACAAATAAACAAACCTCACAGACAACAGAATGGTGATCCCCAGAGGGAATGGGGGTTGGGGGCAGGGAGAACTTGACTTGCGGTGGTGACCACATGGTAACGAATACAGAGGATATACTATAGAATTGCCCTCCTGAAACCTATATAATTTTATTAACTAGGTCACCCCAATTAATTCAATAAAAATAAAATAAAATGATGCATTTAAAAATGATAATTAAATATAAAAGACAGATTAATTCCCTTTTCTTTTTTCCTTTATTATTATTTAATCATATTGTATCAGTTTGAAAAAATGGTAGTAAAAACAAGCTTTAACATAATTGGGGCGGTGGTGGAGGGGCTGCCACATATTGGCTCTGACAAGCCAAAACATAATCCAGGGTACAAAACAAAATTCTTTTCATATCGTGTAGTCCCCCTTTCAACAACTTCACTCATTGTAATGTTAGGGGTATCTGGTAAAATGCCCAATTAAAAATGAAATATTGAAACTATGTTATATACATATAGTATATTACACCTTTAAAACTGGGAATTGTACAAAATGGGAATATTTGAAAACTATAACCCATTTATAGGAAATACATAGAGAAACCTGAACACACGATTATCTAGCGCTTAAACAATCCAATGCAGGCAATACATAAATACTGAGTGTATCTCAATGCACCATTGTGAAGAACTGATGCTTCATTTTATGAAAAGAGTAAAAGTCTATAATCCATCATTTCTCAGCTTTTCTTGGAACCCAGAGGTAAATTTAAAATTCAAGAGTAATAGCCACCTTACCTAAGGAGATTTGTAGAGTTACTCTTTTTCTCATATACTCTGGATGTTCTTATCTCTCTTTCCAACTAATGAAAAAAAAATTCTGTTCAAAGTGTGGTTTGATTAATGTAATTATAAGGATTTAATCCCATCCTTTTTGGAAATATCTCAGAGTAAAAATTACAGATAAGTAAACATATTAATCACCTTTGATTTTGTTCTATAAAATACCAATGAAAACAGTTTGACCACTAATTTTAAAGCAAAAAAAATCCTGTAAATTATTGGCCAATTAACCATCATTTCCTGTGAAGGATAAAATGTATTTGCTGTTTTATGGAATTTTCAGCAAAAGTTCTTTTGAGAAACAATGTCATTTATATATTCTCACAATGCCAAAACATTCAATTATTTCCTCTGCTTTCTTTGTGTTATAACCTTCCTTGAGAGCCCGAAAAGATTTTGAGTATTTGCTATTTTACATTTGTTAGGGGCTGGGAGTTTCCTAGACTTTGATACAGATGTATTGAGAATGGTTCCTCTATTATGGAGCTCTCATCTCCACATGGGACATTATCTCAAAGGACGATAATTTCGTCTGCAGAGCGTGTGCAATCATCTGACCTCTCGGCAGTTACGGTGCCAGAACTAAAATGGGCTAGAGGGACACTGGTCAAGATCAGACATGGAGAGAGGGACATTTAATTTGACTCCCTTTCATCACAGGCACTTTGGCTTCCCATCCTCTTAAGGCTGTTTCATCAGGGGAACCTCAGACCATTGGCACACCTCCGGACGTAGTTCCTGCTCCCAGCGCGGCCGTTCCTCCAGTGTTTCTAATGCTGCGTTCTGCTGCAGAGGCTTTTTACTGAGTCACTGTCAAAAAGAAGCTGCTTGCTATGGAGCGAGTAATTTTAGGAAGTAAGAAATAGCATCAGAATAGATTTCTTACAACTTACATGATCCTTTGTGTTTCTTTGGCAAATTATCAATCATGTTTTAAACATTTAAATTAAGATGAATAGAAAATATCTATTTTGGATATACCCAATTTGGCTTGTTTAAGCCAGAAGGCCGAGTTTTCTACATGATTAAATTCCAATTTTCTACTCAACTTCATTGCAAGAGCTAGAGAAATATTATAATAGTGTGGGTTAAACTATCATATATTATAAATGTGCAATAATTTTTGTAGGGATGGCTCCTCTAGAAAACTTTCTATAGTCCAATTAACATTAAAACCCCCCAAACAAAATAACATTTTTAAATCCTATTTCTGCAGTGCTTCTTTTTCTGAGATCATTCTGGCTGGAGATGGATCACAGAAGCGAGGTAGGCTTGTTGGTTGAGGTGATCACTCTTGGCTCCTCACCACCCACCTTCAGAGGGGCCGGACCGGGTATAGAGATGGCTTCTCCTCAAGCCTTTCAGAGCTGACAGTCTTCTTTATAAAACCAAGTTCAAAGTAAAAGAGCTTTTTCTATAAAATAACAACAACAGTTCCTGTATGTTTTAGTTTATTTTTGGCCTTTATTTCCCCTATTTCTATAGGAAGTGGTATAATTCCTTTATGGGATTAAAATTTCTTTATAATGACCTATGCTTTCCACACTGATCATTTACTGTGGTGTATACAAATGCAAATGTATTAAATAATCCTGATTCTTAGGACCACGAAAAAGTTGAAGACCTTAAGGAACAGTGACTAGCTAACTGAAACATGAGTAAAAACATTAAAGGAAAAAATAAAGTGGAAATATTTAGGTGCAGCTGATAAGAAAATTCAGATGCATTAAGCAAAAAACACAAAACTGAATTAGATCTCTAAAATCTGTCTTCTTTAGAACAAGAAATAAAACTGCAATATATTTTAAATTCTGTACCTAAAGGCATTGTGAGATTGGTGGAGAAACAGAAGCACAATGCAAATAGACAAGAAATTCTGGTACTGGAAAATGGAAGACAGCAATGACTTCATGTTGAAACTTAAATTAAGTTCTACATGTCAACGAAGTATAATTTTTAGTAAACTATAAGAAATGATTATAAGATAAATTATATTATGCCCCAGTTAAATTTGAAGTTCATATAAATAACAAATAATTTGTTAGTTGTCTTATATATTATACAAGACATTGCAGAGGAGATGCTTATACTAAAAAATTATTTGTTATTTATCTGAAATTAATTTAACTGGGAATTCTGTATTTAAATTTTCTTTTTTTATCCTTAATCAAGGACATTTTTTTCATAGCTCTTAGTGAGAAAGGAAGGGAGAGAGAAAAAGAGAAACACTGATTCAAGAGAGAAGCATCAGTTGGTTGTCTCCTACATACAGCTGGGTGGGGGATCGGAGCACAGACTGGGGAGTGGAGGCCAGACTGGGGATTGTGAACATCTGGACTGGGGTCAAACACGCTGTGCCTGGACCAGGGATCAAACTCACAACCTAGATATGTGCCTTGACCAGGAATCGAACTTGCAACCTTTTGGTTACAGGAGGATGCTCTAACCAACAGAGCCACATCAGCCAGAGTGCATTCTGTATTTTTATTTGCTAAATCAGAACATCCTAGCAGTAACATGTCCTGGACATCCACTTGGGAATAAAAATGCAATTGTAACATCTACTGCAGGTAATATCCATTTGATTCAGTAAAATCCCCAGAAAATATTTAATATTTCTTTTTCTTACACCTCCCCCCACCCCCCACTATGTTTGATTGTCAAGAATCTTGCTTCAGAGAAACCCGGGAACATTTCTTCGCTATACAGGTCATTGGATTGTATTGGTTGGCTGTTCACTGGTAGCTTTGACTAAGGCCCCACTTCACAAAGGCCTGTTTTCAAATTGCTTGATGACTGTTCAGTAACACTGCCTTATCCCAAGAGGAACTCCACACAGCGACTGTTTTCAGAACCTACTTTTTCTGACACATGATACCCTACATGAAAGGATGTCAGTATATTTACAGTAGCTCTGAAGGGAGAGCCCCTTTCCAGTGTGTATTTATGAGTTATTAGGTAAAAATTTTTATTACCATTATTTACTTTCACAGGGCAACAAGATGATGAACTTCTTAAAACCACCCCAATTCGAATAAGCGACCAAAATGCAATGAAGACCAATTTAATCGCAGAGTCCCACTGTGATCAATTTGGAATAACACCAAGGCAATTTTTTTGAGGGTTCTAAGAATTTCCCCAAACAGAACTAAATCTTCCAATATGCCTCTGTATTCCATTTGCTAGACTGAACTCCCACGTGCAGAATGTGAAATGGTTTCTCCTTCATCTGAAGTATTTGCTACAACATACAACTCTGGTTTTGAAGATTACCATTACAGTTTCAGGTATTTTATAGGGGGTTCTACAATTCTAAAAATGATAGAGATGCAGGGGAAACACTTTCTATTTCTCGTTTTCCTTAAGTAATAGAAAAGGAGTAGGAATCACTTTGAAATAAAGACTTCTTTCACTGAAAATGTCCACACCCTGGGTTATTAAAAGCCGTGTGCTGTTTTGCTTAAAAAAGAAAGAAGACAAATAATGTGAATGTACTTAACACTACTGAACTGTATACTTAAATATGGTTAATATGGCAAATTTTATGTTGTGTATATTTCACCATGATTAAAAAACAGCAATAAAAAAGAAGAAAATAAAGAAGAAAGGGAGAACAAAAGCATGTGCATATCATATGAGTGTGAGAGAAAATAAGAGAAAGAAAGAAATGTTTTCCCAGACCCTGTGGAGTCCTGCTGGAAGACAGGAGACTCGCCTGCACACCCATGCAGACCCTTCTGACTCTCAGGTTATTCTGTCTGATAGAATATTGGAAGCAAAAAGGAAACCCATGTTTCCTACTACATTTCTGGAAGTATTTCAGGGACTGTGAGAAACTTCCATTAGAGGGAACATTTTTTTTTTAAAGTTTCCCAAAGGGGAAAAAAGCCCCAGCGTTTTTAGTATCTGCAGTTAGGGCTAATTTGAGGGAGAAAAATACCACTAATACGGTTAATCTTTAATTTAAAGATCCTCCCATTTTCCCGCAGCCTGGCAAATTTTCCATAAAAAATTCAGCCTTTGGTGAATGTAAGCCAGCAGGGTAATGAGCTAATTTCCATTAAAACTAGTTCAATGTTATTCACTTTTTTTTCTGGTTTTTGACTGATTCATGTATTTCTTATTAAAATTCATTAAATGGGCTAAACCCTGCAGTTCCTTTAGGTAATTTATTTAAGCTATTTGAAGTCAGTAAAAGGGCAATTCTTCTTAATGAAACTGACCGGGGCCAAGAAATGACCTTCCATTAAGCAAGAACGGGACACACAATACACTCCTGGCGGTACCCAGGCCTCATAGCACCATGTTCCAGCCAAGCAAAACAGTCAGTTTGCAAAGAAAATGTCAAATTGGCTGCCACCTATAGCCTGGAGAATCTGTTTAAAAACAGATTTCTCTGCAATGCTTTAACAATGATTCTCTCTGCATCTTTAAAATAAAAGTTTTTTTTCTCCTAAACAAACACTATAAAGTGTTTTCACGTGGCCATTTCCCCCTGGCTTTGTTTCTTATGGACCGAATAATCAGACCATCTCAAGAAATCCCAATGAGTATCTAGAGAGGATAAGCCTGCATGTGTTGTCTTTTGATAAACTCGACTACATAAAGGATATGTTCTAAATAAAGCAGACCTGGTGGACAGCTCGAACAGGAATAAAGGAATGGACTGGAAGAAGAATAGTGTCAGAGAAGCTAAAGCTCAGTGAGGTGAGTTTTGCAGAAAATATTAACAACTACAAAGGGCTTTATCTTTATGTCCTGAACAAGACCAAGAGCAATGAAGAGAGAAACTGCTCTGTATTATGATGGCACCCTGTACACAGCTGGCAAAGAAAACATGGAAGGGTATCAGTGCTTGTGCGGTAGGCAGTTAGACAGGCATGAGCAGAGCAAGGATGACGGCCAGGTACAGAATGTCACCGGGATGGAAGCCCCAAGTGCCCAGCAACGAACAAAAATGGGAAAACAGGGCCCTCACTCCCAGGCTGATCCTTCCTCCCCTAACTTATCGCTGGTCATGTGGTTTGGACCCTTTCCTTACCTTTTTTCCCCTGGCCTGTTGCTAGTCATACAGTAGATCCCCATGGAGGATGAACAAGGGGCAGAAGAGTGGCCTCATATGACTTCCATGCAGACCCTTCAACCAGCATTCCCTTGGGCATTAGCCTCTAGGGATAACATCCAGGCCTCAGTTGTGTTTCAGCTGCAGGCCCAGAAAAGCAGCAAAAGCAGACAGAGTGACGCCATAGCTGCCTCAGGACCAGGTGCAATGACTAATGCCTTTGTGTGCTCTGGCACCGACCAATCAGTGGACACCACAACCCTGAAAGGACACACCTGAAAAGCTGATGAATATTCTATTTATATCCTCCCCTGGGACCTTCCCTAATATCTCCAGCCTTAAATGGAGGGTCCGTCATGCTCTCCCTCTCAGGGGAACACCATTGTCTTTTCTGTCCCCTTATTCCCAACCTCCCCAGCCAGGCAGTTACCTTCACCCCTTACCTTCTCTCTCCTGAGCTCCAAGGGGCCCTTGTTTTGTCTCTGTAACTTATTTCCTGAGCCCATTTCTTCTACAGCTCACTTCTTCTACCTCTGTGACTTTCTAAATAAACTTTCTTTTAGAGTTTGAGTCTTGGCCCTGAACTTTTTTCTAGCCAGAACTGAAGTACTGACGTTGCTGAACCAAGCTCTGGTATGACTCCACCGGTCTAACACCTGGTGCTATTATCACTGCCATCACTTGCAAATAAGAAATTCTGATTCTGAAAGTCATATGTATTTTAAAATGATGAATGTATAATGATGAATGAGGAAGGGTTTTTTTTCAAGAAAAAAATCTAGAAACACCTTTAAGTAATTTAAGACAGGTTAGGTGTCTGTTTTGGTATTTTACATCAACATTAAATAAATACATATTGAATTGTGAGTGTCTCACAAGCACCATGAATTCAACATAGCAAAAGTGGAACCTTTGATCTTTTCTCCCAAATCTCTTCTCTTCCCTATTTTGATCCTCCAAGTTTCTAAGATAGGAATATGAGAGTCATTTTTAATATCCCCCCTCTCTAATTTCCTTATCACCAAATTCTGTCTATTCTACCTCCAAAATCTATTTCAAACCCACTTCTCTGCATCTGCACAGCTGCCACTGTGATCCACACCCACCATCATTGCTTGCCTGAACAGAAGCAACAGCAAATTTGCTGGTGTAACAGAATCGAATCATGTTCAAAATCCTTCAGTAGATTCCCATAGCATTTAGGGTAAAACACAAAAGTCTCTACATAAATTGTTCCCTCCCAAATAGTGGCCCATCCCAATTACTTACTCCCCAGACACCGTATGGGTTACTCGTCTTTACTCCCTCAAGCTCCCTGACTAAGCCATGCTCTCCAACCACAGGCCCTTTGCACAAGCTAATTCCATTTGCCTTGCCTTTGTCACTCTTCACACAGCTATCTCTGACCCTTTTTGTTTGTGTCAGCTGAAATATCACTCCTCAGGGGAGATGTCCCTGACTTTATATTAAATCAAAGTTCTCTAATGCAATTTTTCTTTGCATCCTGTATTTTCCATTATATGATACCCGCCACTATTTGTAATTATATTTATGAAATCATAGTCACATTATTATGTTTGTTAGTGTCCAATTTATGTCCAGTCCCCAACTGATGTATAAATTCCATTTTGGGAGTGTTCATTACTATTTGTTCACAATGTCCTCCCAGTACTTAGCACAATGCTGACACATTAGATACTTATATAAACACATTTGAATGAATTAAAAATAGTGGTGAAGGGTGAGGAGAATAGGAGAGACAAACTCACAAGATACCTAGGAGAACTGGTAAGGCATGGTGATTTGCTGGGAGTAGTATAATGGAGGAGATAAAATCTATGGTGACTTTTGTCTTGGAACTTGGATGGATGATGGTGTCATTAGCTGAGGTAAGAAATACAGGGAAGAGGCTTCCTAGAGTGGAGCCTAGCAAGTATGATTATGGGAAAACTGAGTTAAAAGTGCTTTTTGTGAGTTTGGATCCAAATGTAGTTTGAACTACATTTTTAAGTTTGCATGCAGTAGTTGGTTCTATTGTCTGGTAGTCAGTAGAGGGAACAGGTTAGAGATCTAATAAGTCAGGTTAAACTTAAAATAATGCAACAAAGTTGTACAGTATGAAAAGAGAACTCCTTACGGTATACAGAAGAATTAATGAGGTGTCTGAGGAGTAACAGAGAGCTAAGCAAAGAGAAAGTTTCCAGAAGTAGTAAAGGAAAATATTCCTAACACAAGGCTTTCAGTAGTTTGTCCAACAGGAGGGTCACCAGTGGCCTCGGTGGGAGTGGTTTAACTGCTACAACAGAGGCAGAACCAGGTTTCAGTGGGTTTGAGTGAATGGAAAGTGAGGAAGTAGAACCAAGAAATGGCTATGAGATTGAAGAGGCAGTGTCATAGTGGCTATGGGGTATATAACCCCTTTGAAGGGAAACTTCTTTGGGTATAAGCATGATTACATTCAGATGAGGAGGTTCCTGAACAGAGACTGTGCCTGAAGATTCATGAGGAAAGGGGATAATTGCTGACATTATTTCATGAGGAGATAAGAGAGGATGCCATCTAAGGCACAAAATAAGAAATTAATCTTAATTGAGAGATAAGAGCATCTAAGAACTTACCAAGAAGCTGGAGCACATCCATGCTGGGAAGCCCATGGGTCTCCCCTAAGAGCCAGGGCTGGGACTGGGTAGCAGAACTTACAGTGCCTGAAGGTGGGAAAGTCAATGGGGGAGAGAGTGTTGTAGGGTTTTGGTTATGCAGGGAAGCTGGAGGAGAATGCAAAAATAACCTGTGTGGAAACATTTGGTTCAGGGGATTGAGGCAAAGATATAAACACAAAAACCACTTCTGAGACAGTATAGCAAAGAGTTTATGCACACAACATATGGGGTAAAAATGACTTGAATTCTGATCTCAGATCTACTTCTCTCTAGTTATGGGTTCTCACATATACATGGGAGGGCTTAGACTACTGGGATTAACTCAGGGGCTCTGAGTGAGACCCTGGGTTTGCTTTGTGGCTCACATCTGGGTGACTGTGAGCAAGTCCACTATTGTCTTTAAGGCATAGATTCCTTATCTGCAACCAAGTAAAGATAATAATAGGCATTATTTGGTTCTGGCCAAGATGAAGGCATAGGTAGAAATGCTTCGCTTCCTCACAGAACCAAAAGAAGGATAACAACCAATTTAAAAACAAATAACCACCAGAACCATCAGAAAATCAAACTGCATGGAACCCTGACAACAAAGGAGTTAAAGAACCATTCATCCAGATTGGTAGGAGGGGCAGAGATGGGCAGCTGGGTGGAGAGGATGCAAGGCAAGGCAGTGGATCAGGTGGGTGAGGCTCTGACTAGCTGATTGGGAAACTAAAGACTCCAAACCTCTGGCTGTAAAATTCTATGGGGGTTGTGAAGGCGGGAGAAACTCCCAGTCTCATAGGGGAGTCCATTGGTGGGGCCCACGGGATCCTAGAATGTACACAAACTCATCCACATGGGAATCAGCACCAGAAAAGCCCAATTCACTTCTGGGCAGGGAGAAGTGACAGAAAGTGGGGTGAGAGCTGAGCAAGCAACACTGTTCCCTCTCAGACCCTTCCCACACAGACAGTGCCACAACACAGCAATGTGGGTTGCCCTGCCTTGGCAAATATCTAAGGCTCTGCCCCTTACAACGTAACAGGCACCCCACCGAGACAAAGAAACATGGCCCAAATGAAAGAACAGATCAAAACTCCAGAAAAAGAACTAAGCAATGAGGAGATAGCCAACCTATCAGATGCAGAGTTCAAAGCACTGGTAATCAGGATGCTCACAGAAATGTTTGAGCTTGGTCACAAAAAGAAAGAAGAAATGAAGGATATACAAACTGAAATAAAGGAAAATATACAGGGAACGAAGAGTGAAGAGAAGGAAGCCAGGACTCAAATCAACTGGAACAAAAAGGAAGAAATAACCATTCAATTGGAACAGAATGAAAAAATAAGAATTCAAAAAAATCAGGAGAGGATTAGGGACCTCTGGGACAACTTTAAGTGCTTCAACATTTGAATCACAGAGGTACCAGAAGGAGAAGAGGGAGAGCAGGAAATTTAAAAACTTATTTCAAAAAAATAATTAAGGAGAACTTGCCCAGTCTAGCAAAGGAAATAGACTTCCAGGAAGTCCAGGAAGCTCAGAGAGTCCCAAAGAAGTTGGGCCCAAGGAAGTACATACCAAAGCACATCATCATTACATTACCCAAGATTAAAGATAAGGAGAGAATCTTAAAAGCAGGAAGAGAAAAGGAGACAGTTACCTACAAAGGGGTTCCCATAAGTCTATCAGCTGATTTCTCAAAAGAAACCTTGCAGGCAAGAAGGGGCTGGAAAGAAGTATTCAAAGTCATGAAAGGCAAGGACCTACATCCAAGATTACTGTATCCAGCAAAGCTATCATTTAGAATGGGAGGGCAGGTAAAGTGCTTCCCAGATAAGGTCAAGTTAAAGGAGTTCATCATCACCAGCCCTTATTACATGAAATGTTAAAGTGACTTATCTAAGAAAAAGAAGATGATCAAAAACTATGAACAGTAAAATGACAACAAACTCTCAACTATCAACAACTGAATCTAAAAAACAAAAACAAAAGCTAAGCAAACAACTAGAACAGGAACAGAGTCACAGAAATGGACATCACACGGATGGTTATCAGTGGGGAGGGAGAGAATGAGGGAAAAGGTACAGGGAATAAGACGCATAATTGGTAGGCATAAAATAGACGTGGAGGTTAAGAAGAGTATAGGAAATGGAGAAGCCAAAGAACTTATATGCATGACCCACGGACACAAACTAAGGTG